>NC_090818.1:1436875-2873750 GCF_000390325.3 Nicotiana tomentosiformis | reverse complement strand
TCGATCATCTAATAGTGTATCATATAGTTAATTATAAAAATGATAATATTGTGCCAAATTTATTTATATTCAGGATTATGGTTTGAGATAATATAATGAATGTTATTGATAATGGTACCGTTGGATATTTGTGATAGTTTTTTAAACTTGTGGGTATAAGAAATATTTCATGTTTTTCCAAAATAAATTTGGGAAATATGTTTTGAAAATTGATGTCCAAACACATTTTCATCTTCAAGCCAAACTTCACCAAAATCATATTTTTCAAAACAAATTTGGAAATATATGATAAATTTAGTCAACTTTTTCTTGGAAGCGCATTAATATTTAATTATAACTAATGTAATTTAGGATTAACTTATCAATGCAACACATGTGAACCCCTCTAAACTTTAGGCATGTGCTCCAGATCACTACGCACTAATTAAACATGTTCCTCTTTTTCCTTTCAAGTGTGTACGATTAGTATTAATAATTGCAAGATCTAATAAAAATATAATTAAGGCCATAATTAATCTAAGCATAAATAAAAAGATTATGACAAAAACTAGCCGTTGTTGGTAATACTTACCAGACATGATGTTGAACTTAGTTCTTCTAGTATCCTTTTCAAGCCCAGTGGGCCCAATAGCTTCAGACCAAGCAGCCAAAATATTAACTCCAGGCCCAATAACATCGGGCTTCAAAATCTGTGGAGTTACAGTATTGGGCCCTCTTGAACTAAACGCAGCCACCACCGGCGACGGTTTCACATTCACCACCGTCCCACCAAAGCTGAGCACGGCGGCCGGATTCTTCTCACTCTTCACATACTGCCTTATAAAATCACCCAATTTCCTCCCTACAGCTACCGCCGGTAACAAATGACTATCCGCCACCAATTCCTCGCCGCTCTCCGCCGTGTTCGCCAATATCATCCCAACCCCACCAGCTTCTTTCACTACTAAACCCTTTTCTACTCTCGCATTTGTCCCTCTATCACATAACACTATTTTCCCACGGACTATTTTCGGGTCAAGTGAACCCGGCAAACAAAGACTTGCACTACTATCTGTGCTGTAAACTAAGGGAACTACCTTTTTACCCATTCCTTTTCCACTGTACAACGAAACTCCGGTAATCTTTTTCCCGTTACCTAAAGTAGCAAAAGCAGGGAAATCACGATCTATGGTACCAGCACCAACGGTCATAATCCAAGGAGCTGTATTTGCAAGTGAAGCTTTGGCTGGACCGCTATTTCCAGCTGAACAGGAAACAACAATTCCTTTTTCCATAGCAGAGAAAGCACCAATAGCAATTGTATCATGATAATAAGGACCCGATCCACCACCCAAAGATAAAGAAAGTACATCAACGCCATCTAAAATAGCACGTTCCATACCAGCTAGAATATCAGAACCAAAACAACCAGTAGGCCAGCACACCTTGTACGTAGCTACACGCGCTCGCGGTGCCATACCACGCGCGACCCCGCTAGCGTAACCGAGAAGGCTAGCGTTCGCCACCGGTGCACCAGCGGCGGTACTGGATGTGTGAGTCCCATGACCGTCCTGGTCCCGAGGTGACTCCGGCTGTCTAGGTTGGTTCGTAAATGAACCAGAAGCCGACATTTGGTAACCTTTGGAGAAAAATCGAGCACCGATTAACTTTTTGTTGCAATGTACTTTCGGATCGAAATCAGGACCCGATTCACATTCACCTTTCCACCTCGACGGCACATTGGGCATACCGAAATCGTTAAAGCTCTTCGACTCCGGCCAAACACCGGTGTCGAGAACTCCGATAACAACATCCTGAGCAGCGTTGTTGAGTTCCTGCGGACTGTGACCAGCCCAAAGACCGAGCTCATTATTCAGCCCCAGAAACTCAGGAGTCCTTGTTGTATGAAGTGTATAAACAGTATCCTCGTAAACTCCAACAACATCATCAGATTGACGGAGTAGTTCAGCTTCATGTGGGTCAAGAGAAGCAGCAAAGCCAGAATAAGCAGTGTCGTAAGAGTAAAGAAGTGATGATTCGTCAGAGGTTGAAGAAGAGGACAAGGATTGGAGCTGAGCATTGTACCAATCATGGTGTGTAGCAAAAGAAGAAGGTATTTGGTGGTTTTTCATGTGAACAATGTAAACTTTCTTGGAAAAACATGGCTGAAAAACAAGGAAAAGAACAATGACAGAGAAACAGAGGAAAGAACCCATTTGGAAAAATGGGGAAAATAGGAAATTAGAGGAGATGATTTTTACGGTGTTTTGTTTATAGGGAAAATATCTCGGTGAGGAAAAAGAGAAAGGAAAATTGGAGAGGAGGAGACAGTCGCCGGGAGATGCGACTGACAGAAGAAGATAGAAAGAAGTATGGAGGACTAATGTCGGGTTTATATTACCAAAGGGTTTACAATTTAGGCTTGGAGTTTGTTCTTTTTACAATAATGCCAACGTCGGATGTGGATTTTTGACCACCACCAACTGCAGCAACAAAAACAATTAGTTACTGGAGTGGAGTTTGGGAAGGGTAAGATGTGCGCGATTTTATTCCTATTCTTAGAAGGATAGATAGACTTTTTCAGATAGATTTTCGAGTAGAGAACGATTAAAAAAGTAAAAATAATTAAAATAATTAGAAATAACAATAAGATAAAATAATATCAAATTTAAGAATGAAGTCAAACTTTAGACCGTAATCATTTGCAAATGCATGTTTTGATGATAGCATCCCTTGCCTAATTTTTAATACAAGTACAAGAAATAAAGATATTCTTTTTTGTTTTAAATATCTCAAAGGGGTTAAATAATGACGTGAATAGTGATAAAAGTGATGTAATTACTTTCTTTGAGCTACTTATTTATTTCTTGAAGCCAGGTAGCTTTGTGGAAAGGAAAAATAAAAGCTACTTGCTTTACCTCTAAATCAAATAGCACCTCCTAGTTCTTTTCTTTACACTTTTTTTGTCGTCTGGTCCATGCATATACAATAAAATTTTTCTATAATAGTTTTCTTTATTTCGAATATTTTTTAGTATTTCTAAAAATGGGTGTTATACAACAATTTGACTGTGTTTGTCAACTTTATTTAAACCTATTTGCTAATGTTCAGATTAATAGTGACATATCACTAAAATAATTCATTAGTTTTCTAGGATCACATCATTAGAAATTAAAGATCATATCTTTAAGAATGTGATTACCAAATTGCAAACAACCATCTTATCTTTTTTAACTTTTTCATTAAAAGAATGTTGCATAAAATATAACAAGGTGTGGCACGTTCATAATCATATTCAGGAGATAAAGAACTATAACATCATTGCATGTTTCACATAAAGATCACTAATCACCCTCACTTCTTCCTTTATTTAGACCATACAATAAAAAAAGTGAAACAGTATATATAGGTATACCAATTATTCTTTGGCTTTCCAAGATTATGAACTGTATTCTTTTACTCTGTTTGGTTTTTTTTCACTTTCTTTTGTCCTCTTTGAATAAAGGGTTAGGTTAGGAACATTGCATTATCACTTATAAATGGTATATCTACTAAGCTTTGATTTCTAGGGTACATATAGGTAGTTGAATTTGAAACACATTTATTTTCCGTCTTATAATTATGTGTTTTGGATACAATGAGGGACTAGAAAGTTATAAGTTCAAGAAGATATTAAATCATGATTTCTACCACCATAACTTCCCTTTTTTATTATTTTCATTTGGGATATGTGTGCGATTATTTAGGTTAATTTTTCTTTTTATTTTATATTTCTATTATAGTTGTATAAGGACTTTGTTTCTTAGTTAACTAGAGAGAAAAAATTGTTATTAATGGTAAAGGTACGACTTTTTCTTAATAAAATAAGGTATATGACGCTTGATAAGGGGGAGATTATATATTTCCTAAGCAAGAAGAAATGATAGAAAATCGTGTTACAAATAATTTAGTGAAATTTAAACCCCAACTATAGTCCATTCTCAATTAGCAAAGGAAGTAATAAAGGGACGAGAAAAATATGACCAAAATTTGTAGGAAAGAAAAATGTGCTTTGAAAAAATTAGCTTTTTAAAAAAAAATTAAAAAGTTTGGTCAAACATAAATTATTATTCTAATATTGGTAAAAATATTTTCAAACTTGTTTAACCAAACACAAATTTCTATTGTCTAAAAATACTTTTTTCGAAACGCACTTTAGGTAAAAGATATATTTCAAAATAAGCAAATTTTGAAAGGTTGCCAAAATGCTAGTATAAATTAGCAAAGCTACCAATCTATGATAAAAATTTACATGTTTACACTAAATTATAATAATTTATTATGATTGATTAACAAATTAAAGTAAAAATATTAATTAATTGTAACTTAGTTATATTTGTGAAGACATGTATATAATGTATTTAAGGATTGGAAAGTTGTTTACGTCTCCTAAAAAAAGTGCCTCTTAGGGACTAGAAAATGTAACGTTGCCCATAATTTGTGACACAAAAAAGTAGATAGTGATAGAGACAGGACCATTTTACAAATAAGGATTTTTTTCTAAAACAATTCACAAAGAATTCTTTAGTCTGTTCAATTGATTACGGACAAAATTCTAAATTCCTCTAAATCTCCACTGGATTTCTTTATTGAGATTTTAGTACACTAATTTCGGTCTTTCTGCTGCTTTTGTTTTCTTGGAAAAATGACAACTCTGTTTCACGGATTTTAATTGCAATTTGGATTAATTATTTTTTTTAATTCCAATTTTCCAGTCTGTTAAGCAACGAAAAGTAAATAAAAAGGTTCAATTAAAGAAATTGGAAAGACAAGTGCATTTAACTTTATTAAAGATTGAGACCCCAGATTTTCATTTTTAGATCACACGTTATTAAATTCAACTGTATCTCTAGAATTTAATTCTTTTTCCTTCTTTCACATAAGGTTTATATAAGTGGAAATTGAGATTTATTGCTCTGCTAGGAATAGAAAAGAAGAATCCTATTGCTGATTCATGATATTATTTATTTAAGATTGAGGTTTGCCGTTGGATTCATTTTTAATAAATTTAAACATATCTCTCGGATTAAAAAAATTAAAGACCTTCTCTGTTGTATCCTATCCAAAAATAGCCAAAAGATATTCAGTTTTATTTAGATTTTAGAAAATGAAAGTTTATGAAATATTGGCATGTTCTCAATTTAATGGAGAAATACGGTGAGTAAGGATTTATATAGGTGATTACTATTTATTTGGAATGAGACATAGCTGTTGTTGGTTTTTGAAAAGTTTTTTGTAAATAAATTTGTTGTAAAAGTTGTGTTTAGAAGAAAAAACAAAGAGGCCTAGACATTCTATTTAGCTGAAAAGAGTATCATAGACACGATAGATCTATTTACATTACTTTAGGTGATCAAGAAAGAAAATGAAAAAAAAAGATTGTAAGAATTAAACTTACACTTATTGTGTTTGAGCTACAAGTACTACTAAACGATAAGTCTGTCATTACAATAATACTTATCCAATTTTTATATTAAATTAGTTTATTTAATCTTAGTAGTTAACAATTAAAGTAAGAATCATATTACTTAATTGGGGCAGAGCTAGAGTATATGTTGCGGGCTCGATCAAATCCAGTAGTTTTGGTTCAAATCTTGTTTTGTCTTAATTAATTTATTGAATATATACAAATTATTAATTTAAAAATTAATAACTTAAAATAACTATAATTCTAAACCTTCAGTTTTCAAACCTTGGCTCTACCGATGCACTTAACTATAGTTAAGCAAAAAAAACACTCACATAAAAAAATATATTTTGTATTTATTGATTCGATGTATACACGAAATACACATTAATTTTTAATGTAGATGGCATGCCTAAGTGGGCGTTTGGATATAAGAATTGTAAAATTCTAAAAATAAATAATTTTTTTTTAAATAAAAAAGAGTATTTGAAAATTAGAGTTATGTTTGGACATGAATATACATTTGGGTTATTTTTGAAGTTTTGTGAGTGATCTGAGTGAAAAAAATTTGAAAAATAATTTTTTCGAGTTTTCAAATTTTCAAAAAATTTTAAAATTTATATTTAAGTTAAAATTAAAAATTTTACGATCAAACACTAATTTAAAAAAATATATATATATTTTTGAAAAAATATGAAAAAATTCTCATGTCCAATCGGGCTCTAACTAGATTGAAAAGAACCTAACGCGTTGGTCTTGACTCAACTGATTGAAGCAAGTGATGGCGTGAGGGTAATTATGGTAAACATAAAATAAAGGGGGCCACATTAACCGAAAAAAATTATTGGGCATGATTTTGTCCCGTTAGTAGTCGTGGACTCGTGCCTAAAGTCGGGGGAATGTGCGGTAAACAAGTACTATGATCTAAATTTGAAACGGCTAGTATATCATTTCTAGGCTATTCCTCACTCTGAAGTTTGACCAAAAAAACAAGTGATAACATGTCATAGGGATCATAACGGAGCAACAAATACTCTTTCATTTTTAATAAAGAAGTTTGAAAAAAATTATGCAGACACATTAAATATTCAAACAAGAAAATAACAAGCTTTCGTAGTTCATTTAACTAGAGAGCGTGCTTAGTTAGTGGATGTCACGACCCGAAATTTTCACCTTCGAATCATGATGGCGCCTAATATTTCACTTGCTAGTCAAGCCAACGTTAGAATAATATTATCTATTTTTAAAATAATTTTTAAATTTATTAATAATCAAAGAACAAATGCGAAAGTAAAGTCTGAAATGTAGTGAATAATTCATAAAAATAATGGTGTCTAAATACCATCCTAGAATTGGTGTTACAAGTGCACGAGCTTCTAGAATAATATAAATAAAGGTCTAAATAAAATAAAGCTGTCTGAAAATAAACACACAGCTAAAGTAAAATAGACGGGGACTTCAGAATTGCGGACGTCATGCAGTTATACCTCAAGTCTCCTCCGAGTAGCTGAAATTCGAGCAAGTCTATGGCACGTCGCTGGGACCAACTCTGAAATCTGCACAAGAAGTGCAGAGTGTTGTATCAATACAATCGACTCCATGTACTGGTAAGTGTTGAGCCTAACCTCGACGAAGTAGTGACGAGGCTAAGGCGGGTCACTTACATTAACATGTACGCAATATTAGTAACAATAACAAATAATATAAATAAATTAGGTAACTCATTTATAATAATTGAAGCAAATTCAGCAGTCGTAACTAATTATCATTTCCATCAAATCTGTTACAGCGTGCAACCCGCTCTCACAACATATTCACATTCAATTTTGTTGCAGCGTGCAACCCGCTCGCACAACATATTCACATTCAATTTTGTTGCAGCGTGCAACCCGTTCTCCCAATATATTCCTTTTAATCAAGTCTGTCATATATTTATTTCAATCAAGTATATATAGACTTTTTAATAAGTCTGTTGCGGCGTGTAACCCGATCCCCCAATATTGACTTTTAATAAGTCTGTTCCGGCGTGCAACCCGATCCTCCAATATGGACTTTTTAATAAGTCTGTTGCGGTGTGCAACCTGATCCTCCAATATGGACTTTTTAATAAGTCTGTTGCAGCGTGCAACCCAATCCTCCAATATGAATTTTTAATAAGTCTATTGATGTGTGCAACCCGATCCTCCAATATATCTATTTTAATAAATTTTTGTTGCGGCGTGCAACCCGATACTCCAATATATCCATTTACAAATTCTTATAGAAGAAATTTTCCCAATAAATGTAACAATTAATATAAAATTATAAGACAACAAGCATACAATAATTATGATTTAATTATGAAACAAACAATGACAAATAGCAAATTATTATGGAAATCATGGAGAAAATAGGCAGTTTAATATTTAATATGCTAAATGTCAAATAACGATTAAAACACATAATTCAAATAGCATGTAACAATTAATGCAGAAATTCAAGAATTAATATTTGACAAAAGAATATGAGAGAAACAATTATTATAATAATTAATTTATGATTTAAAATATTTATGATTTTTCAAGTAAGCAGCCAAACAATTAATTTGACGACGTATAGACACTCGTCACCTCGCCTATACGTCGTTCACATTCATTTCACATAACCAATAATTTAAGGGTTCTATTCCCTCAAGTCAAGGTTAACCACGATACTTACCTCGCTCTGCAAATTCCAATCAATTACTCGACCATAACTTTTCCTTTTAAATTTGTCTCCAAAAGATTCAAATCTATTCATAAACAATTCAATATACTCAATACGGATCATAGGAATTAATTCCATATGAATTTACTAATTTTTCGAATAAAAATCTGAAATTATTAAAATATTCGATAGTGGGACCAACGTCTCAAATACCAAAAAAACTCGCAAAATCCAAATACCCGTTCCGCTATGAGTTCAACCATACAAAAATTATCCAATTTCGATATCAAATGGACCTTAAAATCTTAAATTTTCGTTTTTGGAAGAATTTATCAAAATCTGATTTTTCTTCCATAAATTCACGGATTTATGATATAAATGAGTATGAAATCATGAAATATAATAAATATAGGATAAGGAACACTTACCCCAATATTTTTCCGGAAAAATCGCCCAAAAATCGCCTTACTCGAGCTCAAAAATAGAAAAGAGTTGAAAATGGGTTGAAACCCAATTTCTAGAACTTAAGTTCTGTTTCTAGGATTTTTACCCTTTGCGAACGCGGTCAGTGCCTCGCGTTCACGAAGCACAAATTTGTATTGTCCAATTTTTACTCTTTGCGAACGCGAGGGCTGCCTGGCTTGGCCTACGCGTACGCGAGATGCCTTTCGCGAACGCGAAGGCTAATTTTCCTGGCCAACCTCTTTCCCTTCGCGAATGTAAGGCTTCGATCGCGAACGCGAAGCTTCGCACCTCAAGCCTTCGCGAACATGGCCCCCTCTTCGCGAACGTGAAGAGTAATTTTCATCTGCTTCCAGTTTCTTCTTCGCGAACGCGAGCCCCCTCTCGCGAACGCGAAAAAGGATACTAGAAGCAGATTTCTGCAGTTTTTCCCAAGTCCAAAAATGATCCGTTAACCACCCAAGCCCTCGGGGCTCCAAACCAAACATGCACTTAAGTTCTAAAATATCATACGAACTTTGCTCGTGCGATCAAATCTCCAAAATAACACCAAGAACTATGAATCGGACACCAAATCAAGGAAAATTTCCAAGAAAACTTTAAAACTTATATTTTTACAACCGGACGTCCGAATCACGTCAATTCAACTCCGATTCTCACCAAATTTGGCAGACAAGTCATAAATATTATAGTGGACCTACACCGGGCACCGAAACTAAAATACGGATCCGAGGTCAATAAATCCAACATCAGTAATTTCTTAAAAATCATTAAGCTTTCAAGTTTTTAATTTTTCATCAAAATTCCATATCTCGAGCTAGGGACCTCGGAATTCGATTTCGGTCATACGCCCAAGTCTCAAATCACGATACGGACCTACCGAAATTGTCAAAATACTATTTCGGGTCCGTTTACTCAAAATATTGACTAAAGTCAACTCAGTCTATTTTTTTAAAGCTCTATTTCATATTTTAATCTATTTTTTCACATAAATTTTTTTTAGAAAATTGTAGGGACTGTGCACGCAAGTCGATGAATGATAACTGCTGATTTTCGAGGTCTTAGAACATATAATTACTTATTAAATTTAAAGATGATATTTTGGGTCATCATAGTGGAGGTCTCGTAACAAGAGTATTTTATTTTTTTGTATTTCGCTTTAGCTGTATTCGAATGAATACAGTCGATAAAAGTTGTATCATTTGTATACACCTTTGTATACAAATGATACAAGTTGCATCCTTTATATACACCTTTGTATTTGATACATGTTATCTTCATTGCGCGAATGAATACAATTGCGCAACGACTACGGTTGATACGGGTTGTATTCGTTGCACGTACGAATACAGTTGACACATGCTGTATTCATTGCGCGTTTGAATATAAGTGATATAAGCTAGTAATAATTGAACAGCAGCTACGAATAGTAATTAGGCAAACTATATTTACACCTCATTTGTTTGCACTTAATAGATGTCTTAATCTTAATCATTCAGATCTCAGATATTAAGTGGGTTTGTTTTTAAAGTCTGAATCTTAATTATTCAGATCTTAATAATTAAGAGCCCGTTTGGCTTAGCTGATTTAGGCCTCATTTATTTTTTTTAAGATTAAGACGTCTGAATCTGAATACACGTCTGAATATCAAAATGTGTATTAAGATTAAGTCATCCGAATCTGAATATACATCTAAATGTCAAGATGTGTATTAATATCTGAATACTAAATGATTAAGATTGTTTGATTTTTAACATTTGAATGTATAAAATTTACGTTTATTTGAAAATTAAGAAACATAAAATTCAAATAAAATACTAATTAATCTAATATTACATCACTAAAATATATAGCTTTTTAAAATATGATAGTTGATGGTGGTGATGACTAATGGTAGTGCTTGTGAATGCCGGCTAAAAGCGGGGGTTGGTGGTAGTTTAGGGTAGTAGCTAGTGGTGATTGGTAGTGGTAGATATTATTATTGAGGATGGTGGTGGTGGGTGGTGATATTTAATAATGGCGAGTGGTGGTGGTGGTAGTTGTGATTGAGGAAGATGGTGGTGGCGGGTGGTAGTTTATAATGATGGGCAGTGCGAGCTATGATTGTTGATGGTGATGGGTGGTTAGTTGTGGTAGTTGAGGTGGATGAGTGTTGGTTGTCGTTAATGATGGTAGTGGGAGTGGTGGGGATGGTGCATGGTGGTAGTAGACAATGGTGGCGGCTATGATTGAGGATGATGATGGTGGTGGGTGGTATGGTGGTAGTTGATAATAGTAGGTGGTGGCGGGAGTTAATAATGAATATGGATAATAGCATCTTAATAAAATTAAGTCTCTGTTATAGATCTTAATGATACAGACATATTCATACTCATTAAGTGATTGTGAAGTAAAAAAAATAATACACTTAACGATTAAGATCTGAATAATTAAGGTTCAGATTTTGAAAACAAACGCACTTAATGTGTGAGATCTGAATGATTAAGATTCAGACATCCATTAAGTGCAAACAAATGAGGCCTTAAAGTAGCTAATAAGCATTAGGTGCTGAAGTTGATTTAATAAATAAGCAGTTACGTGTTTGGATAAAAGTGCTGAAATTAATAATAAGCAGCTGAAACTGTTTGATTAAAAAGTGCTGATAAGCTATTTTTATGTTAAAATGACTTAAATGGCCTTATAACAATTTACACTACTAAAAACGTCATTTTCTTCAAAATTTTAGATTCTACGTAGATTCAAATACAAAAATAACTTATTTATCATGTTATTTCTATTATAAAAATGATTAGATAATATCTTTTTTTATAAATATAATTTATGTTATGATAAGTATACAATCATAAATTAGAACGGGTGGAATATAAATTAACAAAAGTTAATAAAAAAACCTTAAATAATGCACACATTATTTGTAGAGAAGAACCATGCACTTGATATTTATTGTTTAAGGTAAATAAAATTAAAACATTCAACTACCATAAATATCTTGAGCAATCAGATCACGAATTGCCATCCATATATTATTATCTCCTTGATTTTCTATATTTTCTTTATTTGCAACATTGACTCTTGCAGATCTTCCAACATCAGGATCAACACGTGGCACATATCTCTCATTCTCAGCTTCTTGGAATGCATTGTCCACCTTACATTTCTTTCTAATATAGTTATGGATCGTCATTGTAGCAAATACAATATCTCTTTGAGTGTCAATATGATAAAAAGGCATATCTCGCAAAATAGACCACCTTGCTTTCCATACCCCAAATGTTCGCTTTAAAATATTTCTGCAAGAAAAATGAAAATAATTGAATATTTTTTTATGTCTATTTGGTGCTCGCAATTGTCGTGTTGCACCACGACGAAATTTTGTAAGGTGGTATCTCACATTATCCCCTTTATATGGAGTCATATATCCCTTTATGTGTGAATATCCTGTATCAATAAGATAATATTTATCCGCATATAGATGTGAAAAATTCAGTTCGGGTCTACGAAGTGCCTAACCAAATATACGGTTATCATGAGCTACTCTTTCCCACCCAACCCATGCAAATATAAAACACATATTAAAGTCGACAACAACAAGAATATTTTGAGTAGGATAACCTTTACGCCCAATATATGGTGTCTCTTAACCTTGAGACAATCTTGCTTTTACATGTGTGCCATCAAGTGCTCCAATACAATCCTAAAAATATATACATGCATAAACTAAATATAAGTTTACACTAGATAATTTTTGAGTTAAAATGTAAAAATATAATAATGTAATTATTAAGTATGTCATTTACTTTAAGGAAAGAGAGATATCGTTGATTACATGGTTTGTGATCTCCTGCACCTTCATTATAACTTGGATGAGGTTGAATTATGTCTCTTGCAAGCTTACCAATGGCCTTTAGAACACTATGAAAATGCCTATAAATTGTTTCTCCTGAATGTTGAAAAATCTCTTGTACCAATTGATTTTCGGCACCATGTGCACAAATCATCAAGAAAATCCCTAACTCCTCATAGACAGACATCTTACGCGTGGGTTTAAGACCATATTTATCAGTTAGATCTTTGCTTAAATCAAGAAACACTGACTTTCTCAATCGAAAATTTTCATAACATCGAGTCTCATTTTCATGTAATATCTCTTGGATAAATATATTCCCAGTGCGTTTAGATGTACGACATGGTTCCTTGCAAATGTATTTCTCATAATATATCAATATACTCTTACATGCTATTTGACATAGTGCCATCCATTCCTTATTTCCTTGAGTTTCCTTTTCTTCATTTTTGTCATTTAACAAGTCATTGTTCCAGCATTCCATTAAACTGAAATGAAAAGACATACAAACTGTTGCGAATTAAAAATGACAAATGCTAACTTCAAAGTTGATAGTATAGTCATCTATTAAAATAAAATACGTAATGTCTAAACAAGAAATGATTAAATCACCGTTATGTCTAAACAAGAAACAAAACATTAAGAAAATATAACCTTCTGCACATACTTTAAAGGGCAAGTTAAAATGTCTAATGCTAGTGTAATATAGGTAAGGCATCATCAATAACTTCTCAGATTGGATTAGATGGATTATTCGGTACGAAGGATCGTCGGTGGTTGTACTCCAACCAAGATTTCCTAGCTTCATCAATAGACAATTTCAAAAATGCATGTCTCAACTCTTTTTGTGTCAACAAGCTCAAACACAATTAAAAATATCACTCCCTCCAAGAAAACCAGGAATATTTTCTAAAATGTCCATACACTTCTCAATGGTGGGCTCTGAAATTTAGGAATGCTTTTGTTAGGCATGAACTCAATTAGGGAGTGTATCTCCTCTTTTAGCGATATTGAATTATTTTTTGTCTTGCGCTTTTTCACTTGACTGCTACTGCCATTGTCATCTATTGACTTTCGCTTTCTAAGTGATGGCTCAGGAAACGTAATTGAATCCATATTCTGCAAGTCATGACTTTCATCGCTTCTTTCATCATTCCATTATTCTATGTTAGTATCATAAACATCATTTGTTCCATCATCATCTTGATCTAACCCAACTTCCGACACTTGTTCTTGATTTGCTACACGTGCTCTCTCTTCGGTGGCAATGATATTAGTAAATAAAGCATCATAACAAAACCATATTAGCGAAAGGTCTTTGTTCCTAAATTTTTTGTATTTAGAATTCTTCTGTAAAAAAGAATTTAAAATTACTCTAAGCAAACAAATAAAACTAACAATTAAAAGAGTTATGAAATAATTATAGAAAAGGGCAAGCAATGTATCTTAATTTCTTGCTCTCACCAATCATCATCTGCAATAATTATTTTTCTTGTGGGATCTCATCCTAAACCTATCTCACCTCTCATCAACTGCTTAAAAAGTGTCCACTCTGCTTTTATGTGATCTCAATAATTTTTTATTTGTTTTCGAGTATATTCTAGTCCCGTCTTCTTATTGAACTCGTATACCATATTCTTTCATCCATCTTTAGACAAGTAAGTGTTTGGCCTATTTCCTTTTCTAATTTCTTGCTCACACAATTCAATGAATTTAATATGTGCATATTCGTCCCACTTAGCATTATGCCGTTCCCCCATAATTGAATATTAATAATCTGAAGAGATTACAAGATTTAGCTATAAACGTACACATATAATAATATTTATGCGCAACTCAAAATAAACAAAGTTCAAAAGAACGCCTTCTTATGTTTATATGTTACATAGTTTGCGAAGTTAAAGAAACTAACAGTTAGTAATAAAAATATTTGTGTACGTTTATTGCACTCAGGGCCGGCTCTAACGTGATGAGGGGTAAGGCATGTGCCTTAGGCCCCCAAATTTGGGGGGAGGGGGGACATTTTTTTAAAAAGAATAGGTTTATAGGTATTTAAAAAATAATAATTAGTACTTTTTAATACAAAATTAGAGTTTTTAATATAAAAGAAAATAAAACTCTTTAGATAGGTAAATAAAGTAATAATTTGACATATTTAAAAATGGATAGATGAATAGTTTTTGCAACGTTTCTGTTTTACTCCTTCATTAGATAATGTATACAAAAATTCACTCTCCCTTTCTTAATATGTCCAAGTCAATCTTTCTTTTCTCCAATCTCTTTATATTTCAGAAACCCCTATATATTTTCTGTCTTTCTCTTTAATATTCTTACTCACCTTCTTTCTTCAATATTTCATTACTCACTTTCTTTCTACAAGATTTCATTAGCTCCACTGTTCAACAATACTTTTAACATTCCAATAATTCTATACTTCTATTGCTTTATAAAATATTATCTAATATCAACAATATTTCAAGAAAAATTAAATAAGCTGGTTATATTATCAATTGAATGAAGATAATTAGAGAAAATCGATTATAAAAAAAATTATTAACAACTTTGTATTTCAAAAAATTAGAAGAATATATTTTAAATAAAACGTATGTTATAACTATCTTTTAAAAATTTAGGCTCAAATTAAATTTTGACCTTAGGCCCCGCATATACTTGAGCCGCCCACTATCCTTATTATATTTATTTTATGAGTAGTACTTTATAGTTTTTAAAATATTAAGAGTACTGCGTACAAAGAGAAACTAACAGGGTCATTACTTGATTCATGAGAACCACTTCACCAACAGAACTTTTGAAAACATACATTAATTAGTTGTGTAATACTTTGCATTTTAAAGCAGTTTTAAGGATTTGACAAGTTATATATATATATATTTATAATGTAAAGAATTTATACGTATTTTAATCTACTGTATGTAACATATATGCTTTATTCTTAAAGATATTACATGTATCCTTTCTGAATGGTATTTATAATTATCTTTTAGATAAACTGGAAGTATAAAAATAATGCCTAGAAGCTAAACTCGTAATTTAGTTACTTCAAGGGCATGAAACTGGATTAGTATTACAGCAAATTGATAAGGCTTAGCGAGAAAACGTTATTTTAGCATTTCCTTTTGTGTGGCTAGATAATGAAGTGTTTTCTATAGGCAAAATAGGGGTGTACAAACCGAACATTATTTTGACCTATTTCATTTTCTAACTTTTTGCTTACACAATTCAATGAATTTAATATGTGCATATTCGTCCCACTTAACATTATGCCGTTCCCTCATAATTGAATGTTAACAATCTGAAAAGATTACATGAATTA
The DNA here is from genome assembly GCF_000390325.3 of Nicotiana tomentosiformis. Classification (NCBI taxonomy): domain Eukaryota; kingdom Viridiplantae; phylum Streptophyta; class Magnoliopsida; order Solanales; family Solanaceae; genus Nicotiana; species Nicotiana tomentosiformis. The sequence continues at coordinate 2,858,000 of NC_090818.1, read as the reverse complement.
GCTATAAACGTACACATATAATAATATTTATGCACAAGTCAAAATAAACAAAGTTAAGAAGAATGCCTTCTTATGTTTGTATGTCACATAATTTGCTAAGCTAAAGAAACTAACAAATAGTAATAAAAATTTATGAGTAAGCAAAGTACAAAACTAATATTAATGCTACTAGTGTGCAAGTTACGTGGCATAGAATTTTTATGACAAAAAGCCAAAGAGTATCACTATAAACTACAAATATGCAAGTTCAAAGATGTCTTAGTTATATTAAAGATCAACATTTTGAAAAATTATTGAAGAGATGATGATAAACTGTTGAAAACACAAAAAGAGGCAAGTGGTAGAGAGCCACGAGGCACGAGCAGAGAAGAACGAAATTAGGTAATGAACATAATTTGATTGTTTAGGTTTTGAAGAGTAAACAATAAGAAGGTGTACGTTTATTACCTAGAGTCACGAGCAGAGAAGAACGAGCAGCCTCACAAATGGACAACCCACGAGCAGAGAAGAACGAAAGAACCTCTACTGTTGCAGAGGCACGGCTGGAGAAGGCAATAACTATTTAGGTTTTGAAGAGTAAAACTATAAGAAGAGTTTTGTTTTTAAAAGAAATATTTTAGGGATAGAATAGTAAATATTTTAGTCAAACCTAAAGTGCTTATAAGCTTAAATTTGATAAGTTGGGGGACATCAACTTATGGCTTTTGGTTTATTTTTGGCTTATAAGCACTTAACTTATAAGCACTTTTAATTTTTACCAAACGCGTAGATAAGCCAAAAAATATTTATAAGCCAGTTTGACCAGTTTATAAGCTTAGCCAAACATCCTCTAAGTCTGTTTGTTTTTTAAACTTCACAACCACTTAACGGGTCTGAATGAGTCTATATGATTAAGATCTATAACACAGACTTAATTTAATTAAGATGCTATCATCCATATTCATTATTATTTACCGCCACTGCCTACCATATAACGGAGTCTTAATTTCATTAAGATGCTATCATCCATATTTATTATTAACTGTCGTCACCGCCTACCATTATCAACTACCATCATACCACCAACCACAACCATACTCAACCACCACCACTATCATCCTCAATCATAGCCGCCATCGTTTTTTACTACCATCACCTGTCATCCCTACCACTCCCACCACCATCATTACCAACACAACCAATACTTTTCCACCTCAACTACCACAACTATCCACCCCATCACCATCAACAATTATAGCTGGCACTGCCCATCATTATAAACTACCGCCACCCACCACCACCTTCCTCAATCACAACTACCACCGCCCGTCATTATTAACTATCACCATCCATCACCACCATCCTCAATAATAATCGCCACCACTAGCTACTACCCTGAACCACCACCGTCAACCAAAATTATCACCAACCACCGTCTCTAGTCGGCATTCACAAACACCATCGTTAGCCATCACCACCAGCAACTACCATATTTTAAAACACTATAGATTTTATTAATAGAATATTATATTAATTAGTATTTCATTTGAATTTTATGTTTTTTAACTTTTAAATAAAGATAAATTTTATACATTCAGATGTTAAAAATCAAACAGTCTTAATTATTTAGTATTTAAATCTTTATACACATCTTAATATCCAGATGTGTATTCAGATTCAGATATCTTAATCTTAATACACATTTTGATATCCAGATATGTATTCAGATTCAGACGTCTTAATCTTAAAAATAAATAAATGAGGTCTTACTAGGCTTTAAATTATAGTGTTTTATGAAAATTCCTCAAGAATTTTTGGTTTCGGAGTCTCCAATGTAAGATTTCTCAAGTGGATATAGTCAGAATCGAATGCAGATATTAAATACCAACTGAAAAATAAAAAAACACACTTGCGTGTTTAATTTTATACTGTAAAGCACATTTATTATAGCATGTTTGGCCAGGCTTCTTTGTTACCAAAAGTATTAATTTTTTTTGTCAAACGTACTTTTTTTCAAAGTTAAAGTATTTGGTCAAGTTTTATAAAAATACTTTTGAGTACCAGCAGAAGCTGAAGCACTTTTGAAAAGTATTTTTGATAATAATACACTTAGAAACACTTTTTAAAAATTTGGTCAAACATTAGTTGCTGCTCAAAAATATTTTTAAAATTAATTAGTCAAATACAAACTACTTGATTCGTAATATTACTAGAAATTACAGCACCTATCTTTGTGATACAAGCTAACAACTTATCTTTGTAATTTTTTTATTTATTGTTTTTAATAAAATCTTAATTGGTATTTTGTTCTACGTCGAAGCATAATGCCATCCTTATTTATTAATTTTTTTGGTTGATTATTTATTACTTCTTGTAATACTCTTTTGTTAACTTAGAGATAGATTCATTAGTTATTTTGGATTAACCTTAAATCATGTTCATGTCGTACAAATCAAAAGCTAAAAATAGCACGGGCTAGCTAGTTTTCGGACCGGTAATTAAAAAATAGTCAGCGTTTGTAAAGTTATTGAAAAATAGCCACTATTTTACTGCAACACGGACCGGTCCAGCATAATATATTGGAGATTGGTGTACCTGTGTATGAACTTCCAGCATATTATGCTGAAACTCCAACACGCGAAAAGTTCCAGCATAATATACTAGAGATTGGAGCACATGTGTGTGAACTTCCACCGTATTATGCTGGATCGATATATTATACTGGAACTCCAGTATATTATGTTGGAATATTTTCCGTATTTTGAACAGTGTTTTCGTTCAAATTTATCTTTACATGAAAAGTGGCTAAATTTCAATTTCTTTTGAAACTGTTGCTATTTTTCAATTATCACTTGTAAATCTTGCTAATTTTGAATTTTTTCCAATCAAAAGAGGTACCCCTAATCCTACTTTTCATTATAAAGTCAAACCTATCTATAATACTTAGAAGGGTAAAACAATACCCCTGAACTATTAAAAAGAGTTTAAAATACCCTCTATCCACTTATTGGGCTAAAAATATTTCTCCATCCACCTTTTTGGTTCACTTATGACCTTTGACCCGTTAGGTCAATGCTGAATTTAAAAATAATTATTTAAATTCCATATGAAAACTTCTTATTGGTCGAAATTAAAACATCTAACCTATTAAAAAGACTCATCCATATCTACCCGTTTTTCGGACTAACCCGTTTCAGACACTAATTTGACCCTAATAAATAGTTCAAATAAAAAAAAAGACGCCCCACTTCCTTCTAACCCATGGATTTACATGTGTTCATTTTCTTGATTAATCTCATGTATAACATTATCATTGAATAAAGGTTCACGAACAAATTAAACAAGCAAGAAAAGCCTAGCATGAATGAGCCAATGATTTTCTTTACAATAATGTGGGACGAAAAACTAGGGTTAGTCTAACGGTTTATGATATCTTCCAAACAATCACTTTGAGATCTTTCCGTTATGTGAAAATGATTAAATTAAACTCATCTTGAATATAATGCAATTTGTGTCTATCATGTAAATTGAACTCGATGCCATAACATGAAAAAGAAAACCACGTAGTAAATTTGCATCTATATGTTCACTGCAACTTCCATGGAGCTTTTGTTCCATGGAGTTTGATAGAAGTGGGGCATCTTTTTTTTTTAAGTTGAACTTTTTGTTCGGGTCGGATTAGTGTTTGAAGCGGGTTAGTACGGAAAATTGATAGATATGGGTGGGTCTTTCAAATGATTTAGATGTTTTAATTTTGGCCAATAAGAAGTTTTCACATAGAATTTAAATAATATATTTTTTTTAATTCAACATTGACCCAATGGTCAAAGGGCATAAGTGAACAAAAAAGGTGGATGGAGGGGTATTTTTAGCCCAATAGGTGGAAGAAGGGTATTTTAAAACCTTTTCCAATAAAACTAAGGGCATGTTTAACAATAATTTTTTTTTACCTTTTTTCGATTTTTTTTTACTATTTTCGAAATTAGTGTTTGGCCATGATGATTTTAAATTTTACTTGAAGTTGTATTTTACTCCAAAAACTTATTTTTCAAAATGTTCACTTAAATCACTCTGAAAAATTCAAAAACAACTCCAAATTATATTCATTTCCAAAAACAACTCTAATTTTTAAATATTATTTTCACTTTTGAAAAAATTACACTTTTTCCGGGATGTCACAATTCTTTTGTGCAAACCCCCTCTAAGACTCTAAAGTTTGCATAGAATCCCAAAATAATTCATCTCCCTAGTATGTGAAATAATGTATAAAAAGGAAAAGAAGTAAAACAAGAAAGTACAATGCACACTATTGCACAAAATTTGAGTCAATAATGTTTGGCCTAAATTTTTGTCATTTTTAGTAAGAAATTGTTATGAACTGATCAATTTTTTGTAGCTCTTTATCTTCGTAATTTAGCGGCCTAGCTGTTGTACATTAGTATTTTAGTCTCCTAATTAATTAGCTTTCACCTTCTTACTTCTTAGACTTGTATCTTTCTCTTTCTATTTCTCTTTCTTTTTATTTTTTCTTTTCAAATTCACATGCAATTATGCTACATTTGTCTAGTTCTTTGTTCTTTTTCTCTCTCTTTCATGTCCTACGTTGATCAGTTGAATAACTCCGAAATCACAACTTTGTAGGAGCACAGCACATGTATTCCGATCGTTATACCGTCAAATTTTTCTATAACAATCATCTTTTATAACGATTCTTCATTATAACGGTTAAATATATAATTTTTACAATAACACTTTGCTTTAACAAACAAAACATATTTAAAACGAACTAAACTGTTATCGAGAGATTTGACGATGGGAGATTAAAATCATCCTACATTAGCCATAAAAATTTAAAAGCCAAAAGCGGCGGTTTAAGGAGTCGGTGGATTGCAATGTGTAAACGAGCTGTTCGCCGCAGCAAATTGGGAAAGAGGACTTAGCTTAAACGGTGGCTGATTTCATGGGAGTAGCTGTTTGACACATGAGAAACACTTCTGCTCTTTTGGTTTGAATACAAAGTTATACCCATATTATAATATTGGAGTAATAATCTTATAATTATTAGGTGCATATATAAAAATAAATTCTGATGAATGATTAAGTTGGATTAGAACCGTTTACAATTATAATTATTTTTTAATAAAAGTAAGAGGAATAAGGGCAGCCCGATACATAAACCATCTCGTATTTATACAGAGTTCGAGGAAAAAAGCACCATAATATGTGTGATGTAGAAAGTTTACTCTAATACAAATATTAGTGGCTCATTCTACTACTCAAACCCGTAATTTATAGGTCACACCGAGACAATTGTACCGCTTATCTAAGGATTGCTAATCTCGATATTGGATCCCATGTTGAAATTTGGCATATCGTAATATATTACTCTCCTCCAATCTATATTAGTTATTGTGGTTACTAAATATATCTCGTCCAAAATAATTGTCGTTTTAAAAATTCAAGGTATAATTAATTACTTCTTTTCCTTTTTGCCCTTAGTATTAAATGTTCTTAAAAGTAAAAACATTGACTATATTGCATAGAAAACCTAAAAGTGAAGATTATTAATAAGGGTATAGTAATAAAAAAGTCCCCTCAATAATAATTTTTTAAGGGACGTGTAAAAAGAAAAATAGAACAACTAAAACGAACCAAAAAGAGCATTATGGTAGAAAAATAATCCTGATTTACCAAATACAAAAATCTAGATTAAAATAAATCCTAATGTTATATTGGGATTATTCTTCTAATTTCAATAACCAAAGGTACATATTGTTCAAACTAAATAAAAAATGTCAATATAAAAATATTATTATAGTAATAATACAAATTAATTAGTCATAAATAAGTTATACTTCCTCTGATCACTTTTGCTTGTCTAGTAATCTAAAAATAGTTTTTTACTTTTACTCGTCACCTTTAGTATATCAAGAGAAAATAATTTTTTTTTTCATGTTATACCCACAATATTAATTACTCATTTCAAATTCTTTTCTCAAATTCATTAAAAATATATATCAATTAATATGAGTATTATGTCAAATTATATAATTTATTTATTATTTTTTAAAGGTGTACAAATAGTAGATAATAAAAATGATCGGAGGAGGTAATAATTATTTTGAAAGACTTAAAATTATATTTTTGATTGACCGATAGTACCCTTAATAAGTGCAAATAATATACGCGTAGTAGTGAGTATATATTTTGCGAAGGACGAAATATAATGTAAGGTAGGGCCCAGGAGGAGTAACCGAATATAGAGGCGCCATGGGAGGCCGCAATGGCGTAAACTCCAACCATATGGAACCCATGTTATATTATTTAATGTTCCACAAATACCGCATACACCCTTCCATCTTTTCTTTATGTCAATTTGCACCCCATTATTGTAGTTGTACTAACTGTAAGTAGTCCAACTTTCAACACTAATACAATAGAGACGGATACGAAATTTAAATTTAATGCTTCAATTATTAAGATTTTTAGAATTGAATTAATATGTTAATAAATTATAGGTTTAGATTTAATATATTGAGATTAGTAAATTTTATATATAAATTTATATTATGTATCGAAAGTTATGAGTTCAATTGAACCCGTAACTCAAAGGTTACATTCGTCCGGTTTAAGCTAATCTCACCAACATTCCATATGATTTGGGATTCGATTACTTTGGATTCATGTAGGAAAGTTTTACTTTGAAAGTAAAAGAGTTTTTTTCTTTTAAAAAAAATCAAAGATGACTTAACATTTAATTAAGGATAGAATATTTATCACTCCATCGTAATTTTTATAAGTTTTATTTTTTAAACGCAATTATTTATAATTATTTTTTAAGTAATTGAATAATATAAAATTCTTTTACGATATTAATATTTTATAAAATAAACTATTCATAACGTATCTTTTCTTTCTTTCTTTTTTTTCATCGTAGTCTCGAAAGGGACAATAACGTATCTCAAGGTTGATATTCATGTGCACCGACTTTTATTAATTTGATTTTCCCTCTTAAAATATTCTAAATATGGTAATTCTTCCTTCTTAAGAAAACTTAAAACTTGGTTGTCTTTCTAAAAAATGGCCACATTGCTAGCTACTTATGCCAAGTGTAATGACTTGCATGAAAATGACAGATATTTTTCGTTTGCTTTTCTTGTGGTATGCAGAGTAAATGCATATGCATTTTAATGATTTTCACACTTTTACGCTTAAGATACGAGTTCTTAATTCATATTCATGTGCTCAAAATTATTTTTGCGAAATTCTTTTTTTTTTTTAAAAGATAGAAAATGATACAATCACGCAACTGTACCAAAATAAAGTTAAGAATTAAGACGGTCAATTTAAAATAGTGGAGCACTCACAAATATTTGGCACACATAGTAGTCAGAAGTTCTCACCGTATAGGTCATAAGTTCGAGCCATATAATCAACTATTAATACTTGTATCAAAATAGACTGTCTACATTATATTCTTAGAGTGTGGCCTTTCTCCGGATCATAGTTAACACGAGATGCTTCGTGTACTGAGCTAACATTTTATTGCAATCGAAAAAAGATTTTTTTGATGCTTTATTTATTTATTTATTTGCTATCGATCTCTTCTTCAATCCCATATGATCAAGAGTCGTTTGATTCATATATAAAGTAATTATGCAGCTAGAATGATAATACAAGAATTGTTTATACAATAACAATTAAAAAGAAATTGTTATGCAGTGATAATAATATTAAAATTATTATAGAGTGAGTAATAATTTGCGAAATATTGCTGGTGAATATTGATACAAGAAATATTATGTACTTCAAGGCAATTTTTGTACACAATGGTAGTACACAATCATGCATTAGTTTGGTAGAGCAAATTACACTATTATTCTATGCGAAATTTTCCCTATCAATTAACAGTTAAGTGCGAGTCTTATTCTCTTATCACCTATATATATATATATATATACACGGGTGAACTCGGGGTCAGCACACACTCCGAGTTCTCGGTGAGTCAAACGAAGTAAAAAATATGAATGTATGAGATAGAGACCAAACCTGAGAACTCTTTGAATTGAGGCTAGAACGGGGTGTTCGCCACCCGCGGGCTGACAAGAAGACACCCTCCGAGCCTGGAACGAGCTCCATGACCTCGGAAAGCACTACAAACGGTTGTACACGACTAACGGAAGGCCGTACTATCCACGCCCAACCGGATATCACGGCGCGGATCTCATCCGATGTCGGTAGCATATCAGTGATTGATGTACTAGGAGGATTTTTACACCTATATATATATATATATATATATATATATATATATATATATATATATATATATATATATATATATATATATATATATACGGGTGAACTTGGGGTCAGCATACACCCCGAGTTCTCGGTGAGTCAAACGAAGTAAGAAGTATGAATGTATGAGATAGAGACCAAACCTGAGAACTCTTTGAATCGAGGCTAGAACGGGGTGCTCGCCACCCGCGGGCCTGACAAGACGACACCCTCCGAGCTTGGGACGAGCTCCAAGACCTCGGAAAGCACTACAAATGGTTGTACATAACTAACGGAAGGCCGTAATATTCACGCCCAATCGGATATCACGACCCGGATCTCGCCCGATGTCGGTAGCATATGAGTGATTGATGTACTAGAAAGATTTTTACCTTTTTTAGAATTGTACTAGGGGTAAATTTCCCCTACTATATAAAGGGGAAGTTTCTTATTCAATAGACACATTGTAACATGTATATCAAGGTAATATAAACTTATTTCTCTACTTTCTAACTATTGAAAGGTTCTTATTTTAATCGTAGTTCTCCATACATATTTGGCTTCGAATTGAGGGTTCGGTCGAGGGTAAAACTACTATTAAGCTTAAATCCGAGCCCGGAATCAACGTCACAACTGGTTTGGTTATTTATTTCATCTTTAATTCGTTTATCTAACATTTTCAATTACTTGTGTTGAATCAATCTACATATCCTTAAAATCGCGTACAAATTTAGTTGTTATATATTTTAAGGGTAAATAGTTTGGCGCCCACCGTGGGGCTAAGAATAATAGTGGTAGTTTGATACAAATCTCCATAACACACTCTATTTGACACTTGTTCTTTAAGGTCTCGATTTCAGGTCACTTTAAAAATGTCAAATTCTAAGTCTGCTCACTTGAACGTTGAAGCTGAGTCTGGCCATCATGGCGAAAACAATAATCTGGTGCCTAGCAATGAGGTGCCCCTGCTGATCCTAACGGAGCCCCAGTAGCATACCCAGTTGATGCTAGCTCGAAGATGGACATCGACACCAACCTGCCTACTTGAAGTATTAACGAAATGGGTGGAATCAAGTGAAAAGAAAATTGAGGCAAAGGACAAGAAGGTGGAGACATATAATTTCCGGGTCGATCAAATCCAAGGAGCGCCCCCGATATTGAAAGGCCTCGACTCCAAGATATTTGCCCAAAAGCCTCTTCCTCCGAGCGCGACACCAAAACTAATTCCGAAGAGGTTTCGTATGCCCGATATTCCAAAATATAACGGAATCACGGATCCGAATGAGCATATGACCTCCTACACATGCGCCATCAAAGGTAATGACTTGGAAGATGACGAAATCGAGTCGGTGTTATTAAAGAAGTTTGGGGAAACTCTATCAAAAGGAGCAATGATATGGTACTATAACTTGCTTCCAAATTCCATTGATTCGTTCGCTATGCTCGCAGATGCTTTTGTGAAGGCTCATGTCAGGGCCATCAAGGTCGAGACCAGAAAATTGGATCTTTTTTAAGGTTAAAGAGAGGGACAACGAGATGCCTGGGGAGTTTGTGTCGGGGTTTCAAATGGAACGGATGGACTTGCCGCCGGTTGTGGATGATAGGTCCGTTCAGGCATTCACTCAAGGACGTAACCACCGAAGCTCTTTGGCTTAGCAGCAGCTAAAACAAAATTTGGTAGAGTACCCGGTGGTAACTTGGGCCGACATCCACAACAGGTACCAGTCAAAATTAGAGTCGAGTACGACCAACTCGGAGCCCTTTCTGGGTCCGTTTATCCCATCATAACCGACGACATGCCTAAGAGAGTCATCGATCTTGAATCAAGGTCGGTCCGAGATTGGGATCAACCATACGGTACAACTCGGAGGGGAAACGAGCACGGGCATAACCCCATGAGGAACAAGAAAAGAAGCGACCGTGGGACCAATAACCGAGGTCTGATGAGCAAGAATGGTTTTGACATGACGCTCGGGGGAAAGGAAGCACCAAAATTATCAGAGTATAACTTCAACGTTGATGCTGCTAGTATCGTATCGGCCATTGGGCGCATCAAGAAAACCAAGTGGCCTCGACCATTACAGTCTGATCCTACCTAGAGAAACCCTAATCTGATGTGTAAGTATCATGGCACTCATGGCCATAGGACCGAGGACTGCCGACAATTGAGAGAAGAAGTTACTCGAATGTTTATTAACGGGCACCTTCGGGAGTTTCTGAGTGATCGAGCCAAAAACTACTTCAGGAACAGGGACTCCAACAAACAGATTGAACAAGAAGAACCTCAGCACATCATCGACATGATTATTGGAGGGGTCGATGTCCCCCAGGGACCGATGATAAAGTGCACTAAAGTATCCATCACGAGGGAAAAACGCACCCGAGATTACATCCCGGAGGGAACCATTTTGTTCAGCGACAAAGATGTCGAGGGCATCGTACAACCTCATAATGATGCTATGGTGATATCCGTACTTATCAACAAATGTCGAGTTAAACGTATGTTGATTGATCCAGGCAGCTCGACAACGTCATCAGATCGAGGGTCGTAGAGCAGTTGGGGTTACAAGGTCAAATAGTGCCGGCAGTCCGGGTGTTGAACGGATTTAACATGGCATGCGAAACTACTAAAGGAGAAATAAACTTGCCGGTGAATACCTCTGGGACAATTCAAGATACAAAATTCTACTTGATTCAAGGGGACATATGATATAACACCTTATTCGGAAGACCATGGATTCACAACATGAATGCAGTACCCTCCACATTACACCAGGCACTGAAGTTCCCTACATCGGGAGGAATCAAAACAGTCTACGAAGAGCATTCGGTCGCAAAAGAAATGTTTGCAATTGACGAGGTGATCTTGGTGCCCGTGGTTTCGACAACAAAGAAAATGGAGCCGATAAGGAAGGAAAAAATTGAATAGCAATCACCGATACTAACCCCAACTGAACCAGAAGAGCGAGGAGTAGGCGAGAGGAATGATTACGGAGTTCCTAGGTCGTTCATCGCTCCCGATGATTTTGATACCACCAAATCGACGGTCGAGGAGCTGGAGCAAGTCATATTGATCGAACACTTACCCGATCAAAAGGTATACCTGGGCACGAGGTTAACTCCCAAGCTTAGAAAAACATTCATTAAATTTCTTATAGCTAACATTGATTGTTTCGCTTAGTCCCATCTTGACATGACAGGGATTCCGCCGGAGGTTACCACTCGTAAGCTGAGTTTGGACCCGAAGTTCTATCCGGTTAAGCAAAAAAGGAGACCGTAGCCCGAGGTCAAGCACACATTCATTAATGACGGGTATTAAACTCCTTAAAATAGGATCCATTCGGGAAGTTAAGTACCCGAACTGGTTAGCCAACATAGTGGTAGTACCTAAGAAAGCAAATAAGCTAAGAATGTGCGTGGATTATATAGATCTGAACAAGGAATACCTTAAGGATTCTTTTCCTTTGCCTAACATCGATCGGATGATCGACGTAATGGCTGGGCACTAGATACTCAGTTTTCTTGATGCCTATTCTGGGTACAACCAAATCCAGATGGACCTGAGCGACAAAAGACAAAACTTCCTTTATCTCTAAATTTGGCACCTATTGTTATAACGTAATGCCATTCGGATTAAAGAACGTTAGTGCCACCTATCAATGCCTAGTAAACCAGATGTTCGAAGAACAAATAGGAAAATCAATGGAAATTTATATTGATGACATGTTAGTCAAGTCCCTGCGAGTAGAGGACCATTTAAAATATTTAGAGAAAACCTTCAACATATTGAAGAGATACAATATGAAACTGAACCCAAAAATGTGCGTATTCGGGGTCGGATCCAAAAAATTCCTCGGGTTCATGGTATCTAATCGGGGAATCAAGATCAATCCTGACAAAATCAAAGACATAGAAGACATCATCGTGGTGGACAACGTCAAGGCCGTTCAAAGGCTGACCGAGTGCCGCCCTGGGCCGGTTTATATCGAGGTCCTCAAACAAAATCCATTAGTTCTTCTCACTGTTGAAGAAGAATAATAACTTTTCCTGGACCCTGGAATGCCAACAGACATTGGAAGAACTCAAACGGTACCTCTTGAGTCCCCCCTGCTCCACACTCTGAAGGCGGATGAACAGTTGTTCCTTTACTTGGTGTTTTCCGAGGTGCCGGTAAGTGGAGTCATAGTCTGGGAAGAGGAAGGTACGTAATTCCCTAATCACTATGTCAGTAGAACTCTAGGCGAGGCCGAAACAAGGTATCCTCACCTGAAAAAATTGGCGTTCGCTTTGCTAAGCGCCTCCAAAAAGTTAAAACCATACTTTCAATGTCACCCCATATGTGTCATAACCTCTTACCCACTGAGGAACATTATGCACAAGCCCGAACTCTCGGGACGATTGGCCAAATGGGCCGTCAAAATCAGCGGGTAAGATATCGAGCATCAGCCCCGAACTGCCATAAAATCCCATATTTTGGCCGACTTCGTGGCCGACTTTATGCCGGCCTTAGTGCCCGAAGTCAAAAGAGAATTATTGTTAGCCTCGGGGACTACCTCGGGAATTACGACCCTTTTTACGGACGGTGCCTCAAACACAAAGAGGCCTGGGCTCTGCATCGTGATGAAACCTCCTATGGGGAATGTAATTAGGCAGTATATTAGAATTGTGAAATTGAGTAACACTGAGGCCAAGTTTGAGGACATGATTGCAGGTCCCGAATTGGCTAAAAGCCTTGGGGTCGAGGTGGTCGAAGCTAAGTGTGATTCCCTTCTTATGGAAATCAAGTCAATAGGATGTTCGAAGTGAAAGAGGAACGAATGCGAAGGTATTTAGACAAGTTACAATTAACGCTGCATCAATTCAAGGAATGGACCCTACATCACGTGCCCCGAGATCAAAACAGTGAGGCTGATGCTCTGGCTAACTTGGGGTCATCGGTTGATGACGATGAATTCAGTTCGGAAACAGTCGTACAGCTCATGAAGTCGGTGACAGAAGAAGGCCACTCCGAAGTAAACTTAACGAGTTTAACCTAGCATTGTAGGAACAAGTACATAGACTACTTGAAAACTGGGAAATGCCCTCAGATCCTAAAGAATCGAGAGCCCTTCGTTCAAAGGCTGCTAGATTTATCTTGGTCGAAGGAACATTGTTCAGGAGAAAGTTCGACGACCCGTTATCCAGATGCTTGGGGTCGGGAGATACCGAGTATGCCTTGAGAGAAGTTCACGAATGCACTTGCAGAAACCATTCGGGGGTAGAATCTTTGGTTCGAAAATTAATCAGGGCCGACTATTATTGGAGCGAAATGGAGAAGGATGCGAAAGACTTTGTATGAAAATGCAACGACTGCGAGAGACACGCACCGATGATCCATCAACCGGAAGAGCTACTCCACTCGGTCATGTCCCCGTGGCCGTTTATGAAATGAGGAATTCATACTATTCATGACTGATTATTTTTCCAAATGGGTCGAGGCTCATGTATTCGAAAATGTTCGGGAGAAAGAAGTCATTGACTGCGTCTGGGACCACATAATATGTCGATTTGGGATACTGACTGAAGTCCTGTGCGATAATGGAAAGCAATTCATCGGCAACAAGGTAAATAAATTTTTCGAAAAACACAAGATTAAGAAGATACTATCAACACCTTACCACCCTAGTGGGAACGGACATGTGGAATCAACAAACAAGACCATACTTTAAAACATAAAAAAAGAGGTTGACCAATGCCAAATGTAAATGGAAGGAAATCTAGCCCGAAGTCCTATAGGCATATCGTACAACCTCGAAGTCTAATACCGGGGCCACTCTATTTTTGTTGGTCTACGGGGCTGAAGCCTTGATATCAGTCGAAGTGGGAAAGCCGAGCCTCAGATTCCAATATGCGACCGAAGAGTCAAATGGCAAGGCCATGATCACGAGCCTAGAACAATTGGATGAAAGGCATGAGGCAGCTTTAGTTCGGTTGGCCGCCAAGAAATAATGGATAGAAAGATACTAAAATCGAAGAGCCAACCTATGACATTTCAAGATCGGGGACTTGGTGTTGAGAAAAGAAATATTACACACCCGGAACTCTAACGAGGGTGAGCTGGGACCAAATTGGGAAGGACCGTATCGAGTCATCGGAATAACCGGCAAAGGCTCATACAAACTCGAAACGGAAAACGATGTGCAACTACCGAATAACTGGAACGTGACACACTTAAAGCAATAATACTGCTAAGGTATGATCTCAACTACTCTTTAATCATGTTATGAATCGGACTAACACTTGCAGGCAACAATCAAGGATGGATGTGGCTATTAGGTCTGAAAGCACGCATTGCACTTTTTATCCCCTTGAACCGATTTTGTCCCAAAAATAGGTTTTTCGGTAACGTTTTTAACGAGGTAATAGTAAATCGTGCTAACTTAGATTCGAAGGACGGTCTCAGACCAGAGTCAATGATCATTCACTTCATGTGGTTATACTATGAAAGAAGAAAAACTTTATATACTATAAGCTAAGGCTTGGTGGTTAAGATTCACAATAGGGGGCAAACAGTCATATGTACCGTGCTCGCATAGTCCATTCAAGCCATGATACAAGTTTTTTTATGCGCTTTCGATCATGTACTCCACATACTGAAAAATGAAAAAAAGTTTCGCCTTGCTATTTAAACATTTTCTTGCCTCTTAAATTCAGGATCATAACAGCCCACGGGCTACCCCTACTCGGGGACTATCAACCCCAAGGGCTACCCTTGTTCGGGGACTGTCGTTCAAAGAAAGTTCGGACAACCCGGGCTACCAAATCACGGAGGCACCAAACCTATGAGACGGTGCCTTAATACGAAAGGCAACGACCACCCTAAAAATGGCCCGTAGACATCCGAAGCTCGTAATCAGAAAGTAAGGCCTTTATAAGAACTCGAAACGTACTACGAGGTTACCCTCGACAAAAATATCATCTAAAAAATCCCTTAAGCATCTTGAAAAAACCTCCGGTCACACCGAGTTTTCAAAGCCTCGAGCAAACAAAGTTGTATCGAGGTCAGGCCCTGTTCAGACCTCTGAAAAATTAAAACCCTATAACTACATTCGATTCTATGCTAAGGCATTAGAAACATTATATGAATATAAGTTATGACAAGATGATGGAAAAACGAAGGTACGATATTGCTAGAAAGGGAAATTTATATATATATATATATATATATATATATATATATATATATGCATATTTATATTATGGAGTATATTTACAAAGACCCAATAAAAATGGCCTCAAAATAAATAAAAATACTATATCTTTACATGAGACAAAAATATATCTACGCCTAGTCTTCACCGGGGCTCGACTCGTCACCAGAGCCGTTGGAGCCTTCGGATCCCTCCGAGCCCTCGGAACCCTCAAAGCCTTCGGTACCTTCAGGCTCGTAAAGCTTTTTTGCCTTGGCCTCTGACTTTTTTGCCTCCTCGATCTCAGCCGACAGGTCAAAACCTTGGGTGTGGATCTCTTCGAGGGTCTCCCTTTGAGATAGCCGCTTCATGTATTCGGCCTTTGCCTTCAAGCGGACCTCGGCTGCCTCCACATCGGACTTGTATTGGTCCACCATTTCTTCAACATCGGCGGAGGTTGTATCCAACTTGGACTTCACTACCTCGTATTCTCTACCGAGGGCGTTCCACTCTATGACAGTCGAGCTCAGATGTGCTTGGAGATTGTCATCCAGCTGAGACCACTTCCCAGCTTTGTCCTTCGCCATTCGGAGTTGGTGCTCAACCGAGGCCAACTTTGCCTTAGCGGTTTCCTTCTCCGAAACCAGCAGGTCCATTTTGCTTTTCCACCCGTAAGCCATGGCTTAGACCTCATTCATCTCAACTAAGAGTTGTTTTCCACCATGACTAGCTCCTCGTTTTTAAGTTCAAAGACCTTTACCTTTTCGACCAGATTGGCATATTCCCGCTTCAGGGTCGAAGCTTCCTTCTGAGCCCTATCCAACTTGGCATGAAGATCCTTGACGGCCCCGTCCCGTTTCTTACTGAGAAGCCTATACATGTCCTTCTTCCAAACCTGCTCCTTGAGCTTGAAATCGAGCCGGTTGATTTCGAAGCGGTATCGGAGAATGCTCTCGTGGTGAAACACCAAGGCCTGCAAATCAACCAAAATAGTAAGATATATTTAAACCTAAGTGGAATTCACGAGGGAGTACTAATGCCTTACCCGGATTAGCACCTGCTGCACCTCGTTGAATAGACTCGATGTGCCTACCTCGTTCGTCTTTGCCTAGTCTTTCTCATCACCAGGCATCGGAGGTAGCTGGCTATGCCTACTGGAGCAGATAGAAGTCGAGCATCCCTCGGGGGCCGTAATAATAACTATTCTCTTGCGGCCGGGGTCCATAATCGGAACAGGAAACTACTTCACTAGTTTTGGGCTCGAACTCGGCCCGCCAGCCTCCGAAGGCGCGTCCTTCTTCAGGATCTCTAGGTCGCCCAGCCAGGAAAAATCTTCCAAAGTGGACATGTCCACTCCATTAAAGAAGGAGTGGAGAGGATCATCCGCGCTGTGAACTCCTTCAGTTTACTTTTCCTTTCCCGCTTGGGCCTCTTCAAGCGTGAACTCGGTGTAGGAAGGCATCTCTATGATGTCTATCACATCGGTCGCCTCCTTCGGAATAGAAGCGGCTTCTCGAGAGGTCTCAGCCCCCGTCTCCATCTCGGCATCTCGAGTCGGAATAAGATTGGCCTCATGGCTATTTTCCTCGATGGTCGCCTGCTTTCCGGCGGGGGTCGATCATTGAGCGACAAAGATGTCATCTTCTTCGGACTCATCCCTGAGCCAGCGAAGCGAGTCAGAATCCGACACCCGAGAGTTGGTGTTCTTCTTGGGCTTACGAGCCCGGGATGCCGCCCTCTTTTTTGGCATCACCTCGGGACCCGAAGACTTTCTTTTCCTCTTTTTATTCTCCCCCGCGCCAGCTCCGGGCTCTCTCATAACGAAGGGATCAACGGGTAAGGGCGCACCCTCTTCCTCTTCTAGCGGCATAAGCTCGGTGGTCTTAGGCAAACGTGCAAAGAAAAAAGAAAAGGTTAGTGTTACGTAAGTTTGGGGCATAATAGTAACTATTCTAAGAAGATCCTTACCATGAGAACGAGCCTCTTATCAACCCTTTGAAAGCTTATGCCAAGAGCGCTCGAAGTATGACATTTGCTTGTAGATGCCTTCGACCCACTCCTTGAGCCAAGGGACCGCATTGGGAACCCGAGCAACAGTTTCACGGTCACAAATACTGATGGCGAGAAATGAAACAAAGAAGACTTGACACTCAATGAAAGGCTACACTTATGAGATGCATTCCACTTCTCTGGAAATGGTAGGAACTTGGGAATGATTAAATCTTCGGTTTTTATTCGAACAAAGCGCTCTTGCCAGTTGATAAGTAGGGATTTTAACCTGTTATTTGCTCTCTTTTACTTCTGTTTAGGGCCAAAAATACGTGAAGATATTCCCGGAAACTAATGTAATATGCTTGTTGCAGGTATTGTTCGAAATGAGCCAAAGGAGTCATAATCAACTCATAAAGGAGTCAAAACTTGAACAAAAACTAAGACTGGGCCAAAAGATGAAAAACGCGGACCGCACAAAAATTATACGGCCGCGAAAGCTACAACGCGGTCGTGAGCACTATTTTGAGGTCCGCGAAAGAAAGATTCAGAGAGATGGAATTTTGGGCTAAAACATGAACGCGGACCGTGTCAAAAAGGTGCTGCCGCGAAAGTCCCTGCACGGCCGCGATTGTAATTATGCGGACCGCGGTTGCTGAAATTCAGAGAGCTTACATTTTAAGCAAAAACAAGAAGTGTGGTCCACGTCAAGATTATGCGGCTGCGGAAGTCTCCTATGCGATCGTGATGGAAATTATGCAGTCCGCGAAACCCAGATCCAGAAGTGAAGAACGCGGACCGCGATCAGAATTACGCGGCCGCTAAAGCAGGAGTGCGGCCGTGGTCAGAATTATGCAACCGCGTAACCTCCGCTGGGGTATTTTTGTCCGAAAATTTTATCTTAGTATAAATAAAACTTTTTATCATTTTTAGGTTATGTTGTGTATTTGCTGAGCAAGTGAGATGGCTGAAATTTTCCTTTTGGGCAATTTTGTATTAGATTCACCTTATAACATTAGTGGGTATTTAATGGGTACTGAATTTTAAAGCTTGAATGTTTACGGGTTAGTGATATTTAGCCTAGTTCTTGCTAGAATTATAGAATTAGTGGTTGCAAATATTGATTCATGCCTTTATGACTTGGTCTCTTCTTGAAAAAGAGGATTAAGTCTAGGGAAACTAGGCTAATAAGAAATTGGGGTGATCTCAAAAAATTGATAGCCCCAATTAAAGGGTTAAACCTAGAGATAATAATACCCGACTTGAGCTAATATCACATGACTTGCATGAATACCCATTTGGACTTGAGAAAGTCAAATTGGGCAAAATCACTCAAACTATCGAGAGATATAGAGTGAGTACTTGGGTGTGATAGCTATATTACGACCCCAAATTAATCAAGCTTGCCCTAGATTCTTACTACCCGTTAGATGTCCACCTAGGCGAAAGTCACTACCCTAGTCCTTTTAAACACTTGAAAACTAACATAAAAAATATTGTACTTAGCTTTAATCATTGCCTACATTAGTAGAGTTAGAAGTAGAATCAAAACCAAAATGTGTGGAAGTAAAATTAGGAACAAAACACGCATCTAGACTTAGATAAAAACCTAATTCCAAATTAGTTAACTCCCTGTGGATTCGATCCCGGCCTTGTTGGGTAAAACTGCATCGACCATCCTCGCTACTCAATAGTAGTGCAGGCTTGGACTTGATAAAATTTTGGCGCCATTGCCGGGGAGCTAGACGGTCTTAGTTATATATCTAACTATTTGTGTGTTTTGTCCTTCTTTCCTTCCGTTTTTCTAATTTTTGTGTATCAATTGCTTTTAGGTACCAAATGGCTCTTAACGAGGTCCTCAGACATATTCCTCAGGGGGAGGAGGTAGATGAAAATGAAATGGATGAGGTTCATCTTGAACTTCAAGTACAAAGAAGAGGCCGCCCGCCTCATGATAACGTTCCAAAACCATCCCCACCTCTTCCAAGGGTAGCACACCGAGTGTTGCCCAATGAAGGCTACGCAAGTGCAATTGTCCCGCCCCGGATTCGGGTGGGCAATTTTCAAATAACCAATCTCATGCTTACTCTATTTGAACCAAGGGGTTTCGTCACCGGAGCTCCACATCAGAAGGCATATAAGCATGTCAAAGGTTTTCTAGACACGTGCTGGGGGAGCAAGCAGACGAATGCATCTGAGGACGCTTTGAGGTTAAGGCTTTTCCCTTTATCACTTAGAGGGAAGGCTTTAGATTGTCTTGAGAGGCTACCCAACCATTCCATCTCCACTTGGGATGAGTTGGCCGAGAAGTTCATAGCAAAGTTCTTTTCTCTGGTACATATGGCAGCATTGAGAGATGAAATCCTTGCTTTTAAACAAGAGCCAAATGAACCGTTACATGAGATTTGGGAACGGTACCAGACAATGGTCAAAGAATGCCTCAACAATGATATGACTGAAGCAATGATCCTACAAACCTTTTATAGGGGTATCAATACAACTAACCAGTGTGTGGTGAATCAGCTCGCAGGGGGTAACTTCATGAACACGCCATATTGAGAAGCATATGAAATATTAGATGAGATGGCGGACACCTCTTTAACTTGGCAAAGTCGGGCCAACGTTCCTCAGGGTGACCCTAATGTTATCCACCTTCACAAGGAACTCCACAATCACGGACAAGCCATAGCAGAGTTGACAACTACCATGAATCAGTTAGCCAAGGCACAGCTTCAATAGGTTCAGGGGCCAAAGCAAATAAATGCCATGGAAGGAGTGAATGTAATGGTTAACAAGAGGAGACAAAGAGGTCAACAAGTTCAACACAATTAGGATCAATTTGAGCAAAGTGGTAGTGGGTACAATCAAGATGACTCTTATGATGATCAAAGTGAAGAGGTTCAATATGTGAACAATTACCAAGGTCAACGGAGCAATGTTCAAAATCAACAACAATGGAGATCACAGGGAGTGAGCTTGATTAGGCCCCCTCAAACATTTCGGGGACTGTACAGACGGAGTAGGTGGTCGAGGGTGAACTGAGAATATTCAGTGTTGTTCACAAAATAACGTAGGAGGATCACAATCTTCCAAAGAGACGGGTGGATTTGCCCAAGGCACACCTTGTATCTCTTGCAAAAGTCCAAAACTACTGGGTCTACCAGGCCCAGCGTGAAGGGGTAAGTGTAAACACTTAAATACCCCTCCACATGAGTAGTAATATCATCCTCAATCCCGGGGACTACCACGCCCGTACCTCCTCATTTACAGTCCTCTCGGACTATGGGAAGGATATCTTCGGTAATGGAGCATATATATCTCGATGCCCCTTCACCTCGGTCTTGTTTGGATGAGGCCTTCTCGACTTTAAAGTCGTCTATGATTATACATCCCCCGGGAATAAAGATTTTCATGGGAGTCTCTAGGGCCGCTTCGGGAGCAGCTGTCTCGAGAGCAACCACCTCGGGAATGGCTGCCTCGGTACCTGTGACCGTGTGGGAAGATGATGAGGCAGCTTGTTGAAGAACTAATTTGGAAGTCTTAGCCATCGTGATCTGGAAAATAAGAAGATTTGAAGGGAATATATGAACATTTGAAGGAAAAATATGAAGGTTTAAAGGGGAGATATAACGTCTGAAGGAAAGGCATGAAGGTTTGAAGGAAAAGGTATGAAGGTTTGAAGATAAAATGAAGATCTCGGTAGAAACCTAAAAACAGTTAAGAAGATTTGAAGATCAAAGATAAAGGGATGAAGATATGAAAGAGTTGATAGTCGCTAGAGAGTTCGAAGATAACAATTAGGATCGGTAAGTGGAAGTAGTATAAAAGGTCGAAGCGTTTATCAGAGGAAACATATAATCAATACGCGACGTTTCACATTCAGAGGCGACTAGCCGATGATTGACACATGTCCGAAGTCAGAACGACGCGACTGATAGGACGTTTCAACTTATTCGTCGTTTCGATTGTAACGTGCGAAGAAGGAATCGAGGCTCATATATCGTTTCCCATCATTTCGGCGAACCTACTCTCTGAGAAACGAGGAAACTATCTGTATACGGGTGAATTCAGGGTCAGCACATACCCCGAGTTCTCGGTGAGTCAAACGAAGTAAGAAGTATGAATGTATGAGATAGATACCGAATCTAAGAACATTTGGAATGAAGGTTAGAACGGGGTGCTCGCCACCGGGCCTGACAAGACGGCACCCCCAACCCGGAACGAGCTCCAAGACCTCAAAAAGCACTACAAATTTGTACAAGACTAACGGAAGGTCGTAATATCTGCGCTTAATCGGATATCACGGAGCGGATCTCGCCCGATGTCGGTAGTGTATCAGTGATTGATGTATATGCAAGTTTTTTACCTTTTTTAGAATTGTATTAAGGGTACAACTCCCTACTATATAAATGGGAAGTTTCTTATTCAATAGACACATTGTAACACGCATATCAAGGCAATACAAACTTATTTCTCTACTTTATAGATATTGAAATGTTCTTATTTTAATTATAGTTCTCCATACATATTTGGATTCGAATCGAGGGTCCGGTCGAGAGTAAAACTACTGTTAAGCTTAAATTCGAGCCCGGACTCAACGTCATAACTGGTTTGGTTATTTATTTCATCTTTAATTCGTTTATCTAACATTTTTGATTATTTGTATTGAATCAATCCACATAATCGCGTACAAAATTAATTGTTATCTGTTTTAAGGGTAAACAATATATATTCGATTGTGCGCATTATCTTGTTTTAAAATGCTAAACTAAACTTGAAAACTATTGAAGTAGATTACACACATGATTTTGGTAGTAACAATATACTATAATATGTAATAGTTCGTGTCTGCTCTAGTGGGATAAGGGTACAACCACTTTATGTAAACTATTAGGCAATCTTAAGTTATCCACTCTATCAAAGCTTGTGATAAATCTCTTCACCTTTAAGTAGGGGTATTAGAATCGCGCCTTGAGTTTGGAATTATTTTGAAGGAGCAGTTATTTCTTGAATAGATTTTACGAAGCTCAAATCTGAATTAGTTAAAATTCCAATATAAATACCGGATGTCGGGTGAAAACAAAAATCTGTACTCCTATCTTTTATTAGTGACTTAGGATCGCGTATCTCTCTTTAGTGAGGCCATGGCCAATGAGCCCATCCTTACCAAAAGTTCAGCAACTAACTTCCTTCAAATTACATCACCCTGAAAGTTTTGTCGTCATACCCTAGTGGAATATCAAGCTGTGTTTCACTTCCATTATCCAACAACATATCTCTTCTTCCTCCCCCCCCCCCACACACACATACCCTAGTGAAAGTTTTGGTTAAAATTCATGGTATATAGTAGTAGTTGAATGGTTATATCATTAGTGGGATGAGTAAATTTCGGACATCAAATTTCTAAAGCAAAAGGAAAAAAAGTTTCTGAAAGGTTTGATGAGATAATTAAGATTTGAGAACTCTTTGATCAAAAGTTTCGAGAACTCAAACCTAAAGAATGAAGTAAATTTGGGGAAAAAACATATTATTTATTCAGTATACCTATCTTATTGTTTTCCCGAAAAATGGATAGAGTTGAATTTATACGCAGTTCCGAAAATATGTGGCATAACTTAACACAAAATGTAAGGATAAATAGAAATGTAAATATAGATTACAGTGAATGCGAAATAGATAAGGTTGTCAAGAACAATGAATCTTAGGATTCAACAAATAGAATCAATCTAAGAAATCTGAAAGAATGATTCTTTACTGTTGAACAATATAGCGCTTTTATTACAATATAAGCATGAGAAAAACTTATTTTTACAGAAATGGTAACCAAGCCCTTTTATAGTGGAAGAATTTGGCTCTAAGCATAATAAAATAAACATTCAGTGGGAGACCCATGATAAGTCAGCTTTTTCACAGTTTTTGCCAAGATTCTCTCTAGTGGGATTGCAACGAATTTTGTCTGCGAGCTCGATCTTGCTTAGAACCCTCGATTTTGGTTTGAGCTTGATTTCGACGCGAGCTCTTGATCTTGGTTCGAGCCCGATCCTGGCTCGAGCCCTCGAATTGATTCGAGGTCAATGTTGGTTGGTCTCTGGATTATCAGCATAATAGATCTACTCTGCATCATGGTTCGATTTCGATTCAAGCTTGATAATGATATCGAACTCGACACGGATCGGCCTCCCCGGGTTCGAGATTAGTTTGTTCCACCTTCGGGATCTTACTTCGATAGATCATCGTTCGAACTCAATCGGACGTGCTAAGGCCGAAATCTATTTCGACCGTATACAGATAGTCCCCTCGTTTCTCATAAAGAATGTGGCGAGAAATGATATGATTTTTTAATGGCTCGATCGGATTATAACCTGACGTTTCCATCGGGTTCGACCATGACGCATCTGGTAGATATCCCGTCGGTTTAGTCTTTCAAGGCATTTAATGCATGTCAGGCGGTGGTCGGCCACCGCTAATACTGAACCGCCATCGCTTGAACCTATAAATAACCCTTTCTTTTATCTTTTACCACTTTTACATCTTCTATCTTCCAAATTTCCCAAGTTCTTCTTCGTACTCTCCAATTTACTAGTAAATCTGTGATTTCTTTCTCCAAAAGCCCCTCCTAAATTTTACCAAATCTTTTGTCATTTTTCTCTATTCCTTGCTTTTGAACTCGAAAATGGCGAAAACCTCACAAACCATCCCTCAGAAAGAGAAAACTTCATCTTCAGAGTGTGCCGCCGATGATACGCCGGCAGAACCACGACCTGAGGAGTGCGTTCCTGGGGCGTGCGCCCTTACTTCTGATTTCAAGGTCGATAAAGGATCATCGGTGCCTGGTCGATGTGAACCGGTATCGAGGTATATATGTTCGATAACTGAGAAGCACCTCTAACAGCTAAAGAAAGATTGCAATTGGGATAAAAAAGAAATAATGATTCCTTCTTCTGACGAAGATATCACTTCGCACGTGAGAGGGGTTTTGAATGTGTATTCTTATCCTTTCACGTTAGGTCCCCTCGATTCCGTTATCATTGATTTCTGTCGTCAATACCAAATAACCCTAGGCCAGGTCCACCCTTCTTTTTCGCAGATCGTTATACTGATCCGATATTTCGTAAGCAAAATCGAGGGGATGTCGTTCACCCTCGACCATCTTATCCGATTATACCGTCCTCGACTTTTTCAAAGAGGGTTAATAAAACTTCAGTGTCGGTCTACCAAGGCTCTGTTCTCGAGTATTGACGAGGACAGGGACTGGGGTTGGATGGGCAGGTTCGTTCGAGTAAGGACTTCGGACCTGATTCCGACTGAAAAGATGCCCTTTCCCGAGGAGTGGAATATGAAACATAAGTGTGATCTTGCTGTTACTTCTACTTTGTTCCCGAAGATCCAAAACCGAAGAAGAGGATGGCTCGTAAGCCGAACAAGAATGTCATTCCTTTGACCGTGGAATCAGTTCTACGTCTAAGGGATGAAGAAGAAGAAGAAGAAAAAGAAAACAATAAGTCCGCATTGGCGGTCCGAATGAAGAGAACCATCGATGCCTCATCGACGACTGGATCGATGATGCTCCATGAGGCTCCGCCTCGAACTGAGGATATACCGGAGAAAGATTTGGGTAAAGTCCCCGAACTATCGGGTATTGAAGATGCATCTCATCGGAGTCAACGGGTAGGGGATATGACCGAAGGGGCCCTCGAACCCCTTCGAACCGAGGAGAATGCTCCAGGCGATTCATTTGGGGAAGCAGCAATCGAGGATTCACCTACCTTTCTCGCTTTTTCTGCAGGGGTGATTCGGGAAGCTCAAGCTCTAGGAGCCCTCGATCTAGACAGGCCTCACGATGAAGAAGATCCCTTTTGTTAACTGTTTACCGGTATTGAGGACGTTGCCGGTGCTGGTGATGAATCAGATCTTTTTCACGGATTGCGGCAGGCTTTGAATCAGGTGAGCTTCTAAAATTATTTTGTCGGCACTATCTTTATGTTTATTTTTCGTTAACTTCGCTTCTTGTTTCTTTGTAGGCAGCAACAGTTCATTGAGAACAATGCTCTCAATCCCAAAATGAGCTGCATCGATATGAGGCTGACCTACAATGGGCTACTGACGAGAGGAACTCCCTTAGACTTTCCTTAGGGTACAGAGAAGAGGAAATAAAAGACCTCCGAGCTGAGCTGGCCAAGGCTTATCAAGATCAGACTAGTTTGTCTGAGCAGGTAATGATGCTTTTGAAAGCATATGGGCTTCATACCAGAACGATAGCTAACATTTCGGTCTCACAACTGCAGTAAAAAATCGAGATGATCGGGAAGCTTCGTGAGGAGGTCGATGTGATAAGAACGTAGTCTTTGCGGTGGAAAGAAGGTATGGACCACTTTGCTATAGAAAAAGAGACTGCTCGAGCCCAGTTATTATCGTCTGAAACCCAACTTCAGAAAATGAAGGAAAAAGGCCTGGTTCAAGCAAGAAGAATTGAAGAGCTCGAGGCTCGGTTGGCCTCTGTACTTACCAAGGCCGAATCTAAGGCCGAAAAGTCAAAGGCCGATGCGGATGCGCTCGTGGCCGTCTATCGGGCCGATGCTATAGCTGCCCAAGTCCAGGCAAGAGAGGAAGTCGAGTCCGCCGATACTCGAGCACATTGGGTCGCCGAACTTGCTAAGTGCCGATCCCGAAGGGAAACTCTCGAGGAGATCCATGCTCGTGGTTTCAATCTCGTTGAAGAGATAAAAGGGCCAAAGAACTCGAAGCCGATGTTGAAGCTCTGGTTTCTGATGGCGATGATGATGACGGTGATGATGATGATGGGAGTAAGAGTGGATCCGAGAATGGGGGGGAGCCTGATAAAGAAGAGACCGCTCCTGACCGAGAAGTTTAGTTCTTAGTTTTTACGTTGTAATCACCCATGCAGATAAATTTGTATATAGATATATCCCCTTTTTTGCCGACTTGCTTCTGTTTTTGTTTCCTGTCTTAAGTGGACTTTATTCACGCCTTATGAATGTTTTCACAATGGTTTAAACAACTTAATTAAATTTGGACTTCGTAGCCTCTGTAACCGAGCGAGCGCTTACTCAAACTTGGAGCAATGTAGCCCTTAGGCTTATTAGTTGAGTCAATGATTCAAGCTTGAAGAAATATAGCCCGTAGGTATAACGGTCGAGTAAGTGCTTGCTCGAACTCGAAATAAAAGTTGCCCGTAGGCTTAGTAGTCGAGTGAATGATTCGAACTCGAAGTAATGTAGCCCGTAGGCATAATGGTCGAGTGAGTATTTTCTCGAACTCGAAATAAAAGTAGCCTGTAGGCTTAGTCGAGTGAATGATTAGAACTTGAAGTAATGTAGCTCGTAGGCGTAATGGTCGAATGAGTGTTTGCTCGAACTCAAAATAAAAGTAGCCTGTAGGCTTAGTCGAGTGAATGATTTGAACTCGAAGTAATGTAGACCGTAGGTGTAATGGTCGAGTGAGTGTTTGCTCGAACTCGAAATAAAAGTATCCCGTAGGCTTAGTAGTCGAGTGAATGATTCGAACTCGAAGTAATAGACCGTAGGCATAATGGTCGAGTGAGTGTTTTCTCAAACTCGAAATAAAAGTAGCCCGTAGGCTTAGTCGAGTGAATGATTCGAACTCGAAGTAATGTAGCACGTAGGCGTAATGGTCGAGTGAGTGTTTGCTCGAACTCTAAATAAAAGTAGCATGTAGGCTTAGTGGTCGAGTTTATCTTACTTCTGATTGCATAATAAATCTCAAAATAGAGGAATTTTCCTTGGATATAAGATGCCGATAAAGAAGAGAACTTTCTTCGCACGTTATTACACGCCTGGGTTCGAGCCAATCTATATGAGCATGGTTCGCTTTGACTATTTGGCTCTTACAATTTTTCCTATTGGAACCTTGTTGTTGTGAAATAACTCTCTTGCGAGGCCTCGTATATTGTTGTAAATGCTACACGATCAATGGTTGCCTCATTAAAAAACCTTGCCGAAAAATCCATTTGGGATAAAACCGGTCAAAGGAAAAAAGAGTGCAATGCGTGCTTTCAAGGGAGAGATCCATCTTAGCCCTTGTTCGGACTTCTGCAGGGGTCAGTTTTGAAATATAAACGAATATGGAAAGGTCGTACCTTAGCAGTAGTACCGTTTTATATGTGATACATTCCAGCTGCTTGATAGGTGTTTGCCGTTTATAATGCCGAGCGTGTACGATCCCTTTTTGATGTTCTCGAGCACCTGATATGGTCCTTCTCAATTCGGTCCTAGTTTTCCTTCGTTCGAATTTCGGGTATTGATGGTGATTTTTCTTAACACTAAGTCCCCAGGCTTGAAATAGCAGAGCTTGGTTCTTCGATATATCTTTCGATTTGCTACTTTTGGGCAGCCAATTGGACGAGAGCAGCTTCTCGTCTTTCATCCGATAGTTCGAGGCTGGTATTCATAGCCTCGTTATTTGATTCTTCCATCGTAAATCAAAATCTGGCACTGGGTTCACCAACTTCGACTGGTATCAATGCTTCGGACCCATATACTAAGGAGAATGGGGTCGCCCCCATACTGGATTTTGACATCGTCCGATATGCCCAAAGGACTTCGGGCAGGATTTCTCTCAATTTCCCTTTAGCGTCGTTCAACCACTTCTTTAAGTTTTGAATGACAGTTTTTTTCGTTGATTGGGCATGTCCATTCCTACTGGGGTGGTATGGCGTCGATAGTATCCGTCTTATCTTGTGGTCTTCGAGGAATCTTGTTACTTTGCTGCCAACGAATTATTTTCCATTGTCATACACTATTTCGGCGGGTATCCCGAATCGGCATATGATATGATCCCAAATAAAGTCTATAACTCCTTTATCTCTTATTTTCTCGAACGCCTGCGCTTCAACCCATTTAGAAAAATAGTCAGTCATAAATAAAATGAATTTGGCTTTACCTGGGGTCGATGGCAGTGGGCCGACAATATCCATTCCCCACTTTATGAATGGCCATGAGGATATGACTGAGTGGAGTTGCTCTCCGGGTTGGTGGATCATCGGTGCAAACCTTTGACATTTGTCATATTTACTAACAAATTCCTTCTCATCTTTGCCCATATCGATCCAATAATACCCTACTCTGATTATTTTTCGAACTAATATATCGGCTCTAGAGTGATTCCCGCAAGTACCCTCGTGCACTTCCCGTAGGACGGTCCATCGAATGTTCTTCGGTACAACGTTCCGTCCGAAGCCAGCGTGAATCGAGTAGCTTTAGTCCGTAGGGTTCTGGAATATTTAGGGTCCGATGGGAGTTTTCCGCTCTTCAAGTATTCAATATACTTGTTTCTCCAATCCCAGGTTAAGCTTGTAGAATTTATTTCGGCGTGACCTTCTTCGATTACCGATCTCGAAAGTTGAACAACATTCCCCAAGCCCGAGTCATTTACCTCGACCGACGACCCCAAATTCGCAAGCGCATCGGCCTCATTATTCTGTTCCCGTGGTACATGCCGTAAAGTCCATTATTTGAGATGGTGCAAAGTGACAAGCAGTTTATCTAAATACCTTTGCATTCTAGCTTCTCGAACTTCGAAGGTTTTGTTTACTTGACTCACCACCAGCAAGGAGTCGCAATTGGTTTCAATGACTTCTGCTCCCAAGTTTCTAGCTAGCTCGAGACCTGCAATCATGACTTCATACTCGGCCTCATTTTTAGTCAACCTGGTAGTTTTAATAGATTGCCTAATAGTGTTACCCGTGGGTTGGTTTCAAAACTATGCCCAGCCCGGACCCTTTCACGTTCGAAGCCCCGTCCGTAAAAAGGTTCCATACCCCCGATGACGTACCTGATTTTAACAAGAGTTCTTTTTCGACTTCGGGTACAAGGGTTGGAGTGAAATCGGTCACGAAGTCTGCTAACATTTGAGACTTGATGGCCGTATGGGGTTGATATTCGATATCGTACCCACTGAGTTCGACGACCCATTTGGCCAGTCGGCCTAATAACTCGGGTTTGTGCAAAATATTACGAAGCGGGTAAGTGGTTAACACATATATGGGATGACATTGAAAGTACGACCTTAACTTTCTTGAGGCGCTTATTAGTGCAAGTGCCAATTTTTCTAGGAGCGGATATCTAGTTTTCGCTTCTCCTAAGGTTCGACTCGTATAATAAATGCAGAATTGCGTACCTTGCTCTTCTCGAACTAGGACACCGCTTATGGCGACTTCTGATACTGCCAAGTACAAACAAAGTTTTTCGTCTATTTTTGGAGTGTGAAGTAGTGGTGGGCTTGATAGATATCGCATTAGTTCCTCTAATGCTTGTTGGCACTCCGGGGTCCAAGCAAAATCGTTCTCCTTTTTTAGTAGAGAGAAAAAATTGTGACTTCGGTCAGATGATCTTGAAATGAACCGGCCTAAGGTTGCAATCCGACCCGTTAGCCTTTGTACGGCCTTCACGCTGTCCACGACAGCCGAGGTTAATCTTTATTCCCCGATGTGACACCATGAAGCCGAGGAACTTGCCCGAACCGACCCCGAAAGCACATTTTTGGGATTGAGCTTCATGTTGTATTTCCTCAAAATTTCGAACTTTTCTTGCAAATGGGTCAAATGGTCCTCTACGCGCAGGGATTTAACTAGGATGTCATCAATATAAACTTCCATTGATTTTCTCATTTGTTCTTCGAACATTTTATTTACTAGGCGTTGGTAAGTAGCCCCTGCACTTTTTAGCCCGAAGGACATCATATTATAACAATACGTTCCATATTTGGTGACAAATGAAGTCTTTTCCTGGTCCTCCAGGTTCATCCGGATTTGATTATACCCGGAATAGGCATCGAGAAAAGTGAGAATCTCGTGGCCGGCCATGGCATCGATCATGTGATCGATGTTGGGTAGCGAAAAGGAATCTTTGGGGCATGCTTTGTTCAAATCCTTATAGTCCACACACATTCTAAGTTTGTTCTCTTTTTTAGGGACTACAACTACGCTGGCTAGCCATTCGGGATATTTCACCTCCCGAATGGACCCTACTTTGAGAAGCTTGGTTACCTCGTCCTTTATGAATGCGTGCTTTCTCTCGGACTGGGGTCTTCTCTTTTGCTTCACCGGTCTGAACCTGGGGTCCAAACTTAGCCGATGCGTCGATATATCCGGCGAGATACCTGTTATATCTAAATGGGACCAGGAAAAACAATCGATGTTATCGATAAGAAATTGAACGAGTTTCTTCCTGAGTTCGGGGCTCAACCCCGTTCCCAAGTATACCTTTCGCTCGGGCCAGTGCTCGATTAATGTGACTTGCTATAGCTCTTCGATTGTTTATTTGGTGGCGTCGGAGTCATCGGGAATCACGAAAGATCGAGGGACCCTTTGATCATCATCCTCTTCGATTTTCTGGTTGTCTTGCTGGGTTGAAGTCGATGTGTGTGATTGCTATTTGGTGTCCCGTTCTCCTTCCGGGCCCGATCCTTTTATAGGCGAAAGTAAGGATATTGGTTTAGTTTCGTCGACGCCGAACATTTCCTTTGCGGCTGGTTGTTCTCCGTACACCGTTTTGACGCCTCTCGATGTCGGGAATTTGAGGGCCTAGTGTAGGCTCGAAGGTACAACTCTCATGTTATGGATCCATAGCCTTCCGAAAAGGGCGTTGTATCTCATATCGCCTTCGATCACGTGAAACTTTATTTCCTGGATGGTTCCGGCCATGTTTATTGGTAGGATTATCTCACCTTTGGTGGTTTCACATGCCATATTGAACCCGTTTAGAACCATAGTTGCGGGTACAATCTGATCCTATAGGCCGAGCTGCTCTACTACCTTCAATCGGATGATGTTGGCCGAGCTACCTGGATCGATTAACACATGCTTAATTTTAGTTTTATTCATGAGTACGGATATTATCAGTGCGTCGTTGTGAGGTTGGATGACCCCTTCTGCATCTTCATCATCAAAGGACAAAGTCCCCATGGGTGCGTAATCGTGAGTCTGAGATCGCTTTTCCCTCACCATCGATGTTTTAGTGTGTTTAAGCACTGGTCCCTGAGGGGTATCGATGCCGCCAATGATCATGTGGATAACGTGCTGTGATTCTTCTTGCTCGTTTTGCTTGCTGAAATCCCTGTTTTTAAAATGGTTCTTCGCCCTATCACTCAGAAATTCCCGAAGGCGCCCTTTGTTAAATAAGCGAGCTATTTCCTCTCTTAGTTGCTTGCAATCTTCCGTTCTGTGGCCATGGGTACCATGATATTCACACGTTCGATTGGGATTTCTTCGGGCAGGATTGGTCTGCATGGGTCGAGGCCATTTAGTGTCTTTGATGCGTCTGATGGCCGACACGATAGCAGATGCACCAACGCTGAAGTTATATTCTGATAATCGAGGTGCTTCTATAGGATCAACATGTTTATCGAAGCCGCTCTTACTCATAAGCCCCCGAGAATTTTGTCCTCGATCAATCCTTCGATTGTTCCGAACTGCATTGCGTGTTGAACTATTGTTCACCCGATCTGCGACGTATGGTCGATATCGGTCTCTGTTCGACCTTTGTTCTTTGTCGATCTCCTTTTGGTTTTTTGTAACTATCTTGTTATGATAAACGGGTCCGTACGGAGCCCCTAACTGATCATCCTCGACCCTAATTTTCGATTGGTATTGGTTGTGTACATCAGCCTAAGTTATCGCTGGATACTCGATCAAATTTTGTTTCAGCCGATGTGATGCTGTCGAACTTAGCTCGTTCAACCCTTGGGTGAAAGCTTGTACGGCCCAATTGTCTGTGACCGGGGGTAATTCCATGCGTTCCATTTGAAATCGAGATACGAATTCCCTCAGCATTTCATTCTCCCTTTGCTTTACTTTGAAGAGGTCTGATTTCCTTGTTGCAACCTTTATGGCACCAGCATGTGCCTTTACGAACGAATCTGCTAACATGGCAAAAGAATCGATGGAATTCGGCGGTAAATTGTGGTACCGGATCATCGCTCCCTTCGAGAGGGTCTCCCCGAACTTTTTCAACAACACGGATTCGATCTCATCGTCCTCCAAATCGTTGCCTTTTATGGCACATGTGTAAGAGGTGGCATGTTCGTTAGGATCGGTCGTACCATTATATTTGGGAATTTCGGGCATACGGAATTTTTTAGGGATTGGCTTCGGCGCCGTACTCGACGAAAAAGGCTTTTGTATGAATTTTTTCGAATCAAGCCCCATTTATCATTGGTGGAGCCCCCAGGATTTGATCGACCCTGACATTGTACGTTTCCACCCTCTTGTCTTTGGCTTCGACTCGTTTTGTGAGTTTCTCGAGCAATTTAGTAATTCCGGGAGTAGTCCCCGATTCTTGCTCATTAGATTTCACTATGGCGGGCTCTGTTCTGGGGGTGACTTCTCGAAGTGGATTGGAATCTGGCCTGCTTTATGCGCGAGTTTGGCTCTGTAGCTGAGCTATCGCTACTTGTTGGGCTTGTAGCATCTCGAAGATCATATGTAAGCTGGCCCCGATTTCCCCCGCGTTTTGGGTGTCTCGGGCGACGGATCGAGTACCGCCCTAAATGCTTCTTTCCGGTTCGGAACGCTGATTCGCCTCCAAAGCTATTCCAATGGTAATTCGGCTCGAATTTCGGGTACTTCGATTCGAGCCTCGATGCCATTGTTAATTGGCCTTCCGGCCCCCGGGTGCCAAGTTGTTGGTTTCATCTTGAAGGCCGGCTTCGTTATCGATCGGTGAAGCCATTTGATTGGTGGTTATTCGTAGCTGATCCGAAATTTAAGATGTTTTCAGAAATAAGCGCAAAGCACAATGGCGTGTTTTTTTTCCAGATTTGTATCAAATAACCACTGTTATCCTCGGCCCCAGGGTGGGCGCCAAACTGTTTACCCGAAAAATGGATATAGTTGAATTTATACGCAGTTCCGAGGATATGTGGCGTAACTTAATACAAAATGTAAGGATAAATAGAAATGTAAATATAGATTGCAGAGAATGTGAAATAGATAAGGTTGTCAGGAACAATGAATCTTAGGATTCAACAAATAGAATCAATCTAAGAAATCTGAAAGAACGATTCTTTACTGTAGAAGAATATAGCGCTTTTATTACTATGTAAGCCTAAGAAAAACTTATTTTTACAGAAATGGTAACCAAGCCCTTTTATAGTGGAGGGATTTGGCTCTAAGCATAATAAAATAAACATTCAGTGGGAGACCCATAATAAGTCAACTTTTTCATAGTTTCTACCAAGATTCTCTCTAGTGGGATTGCAACGGCTTTTGTCTGCGAGCTCGATCTTGCTTAGAACCCTCGATTTTGGTTTGAGCTTGATTTCGACTCGAGCTCTTGATCTTGGTTTGAGCCCGATCCTGGCTCGAGCCCTCGAATTGATTCGAGGTCAATGTTAGTTGGTCTCTGGATTATCAGCATGATAGATCTACTATGCATCATGGTTCGATTTCGATTCGAGCTTGATAATGATATCGAACTCGACACGATCGGCCTCCCCGGGTTCGAGGTTAGTTTGTTCCATCTTCGAGATCTTACTTCGATAGATCATCATCGTTCGAACTCAATCGTACGTGCTAAGGCCGAAATCTATTTCGACCGTATACACTTATAAATTTTAATTAATCGAGCTAGTAGTTCGAATGTCTAAAACACAAAAATGGTTTCGTTATTAGTGAGTTGTTACACTTGGGGTAGTTGGTCAGAATCTCTGCGATTCCCAAGCCTTAGTTATATATGGGAGACAAAGAAATATGGGAGATATAGTTTAATTATAAAAGCTCAAGTATAAAAGGGACTAATACTGCAAATTAAAGAGTGAGGAGGGAAGAAAGACCCCATTCAGGGTGTAGCTAGAAGATTAAGTATCAGTTGTGTCGAACTTCATAACTTTAGTTTTAATTATGTATTTGTATTAAATTCAGCATCTAATTATTAATTATTGATGTCGCTATCTTATTTAAGTATAAAACTTAAATTCTGGCTCAAACTTTGACCCAATCGGCAATTGCCATCTTTCATGAGTATGTGACCACTCCAAATGCAATTTTAAACCATCAGAAACTCCATGTTAATTTTGGTTGATATAAGAAATGCTACAGACTCAAAAGCTCTATTCATAATGTCCTAAAATGATTGACTTCTTTTTCTTTTTATTTCTTGTTGGGGGGCGATCAAGGCCAGGGATATATAATAGTGGTGTACAAATTAAACCGACAAATCGGATCAACCTGATAATTCGAGTCAAACCAAGAAAACAACCCGACTATGGTTTGGTTTGGTGTTGGAAAAAATTCGACCATATTTGGTTTGGTTTGGTTTAACTAAAAAAATCAAACCGAAACCATACCAACCCGACATTATATGTATAAAAATTTTAAATATATTTAATACGTAAAAATATTTATAGTGTTGTAGTTTATAAATATTTCTTAAGTTTTTTCATAGTTATATCTTTTAACGTATCCTTTCAAGCTTTGGCTTATAATTTTTGGATGCTCCAATAAATTTTATAGTTCATAAATGTTAGTAACTCAAATAAATCCTAAACCAAAATCAAATCAACACTAATGCTAATAAAAGACATTCAATTCAATTGTACTGAAAATAGTGTTGGATATCTATTTTTTAGTTTTTTTATGGTTTAGATAAAATGTATAACTTATTTTTCTTTTAGTGGTTAGTCATGTAAATAATAGTACTTATTAGTCATAATTTTAAATTATGTTTGTTTTCATTATGACTTATTAATAATATTTATTTTATGCGATTTTATTATCTTTATTGTTGAATATTTTAGTATAATGACATGACTCATCTCATATTTATGTAATTTTATTGAAAAACACCTTATATAGTTCTGTCTTACTAGGATTAAATAAATATTTGCAGCACAAATTTTACGTTTTGTGCTATGAAGACTTTATGGAAAAAAATTCAAAAACCCCGAGAAAAAATCGAGATTAAAAAAATTGACTTTTATTGGTTTGGTTTGGTATTTAGATTTAATAACCTCTTACAATTGGTTTGGTTTGGTAATTAGAAAATCCGAACCAACCCGACCCATGTACATCCATAATCTAGAATAATACTCCTATTAACTTTTCTAAAGAGAGCTTTAATGTTTTTACTATGGATATAACACAATATTTCAAGAATTCCACATTTAATCTTCTTAATACAATTTCTGATGTGTTCGACTTTTGACGTTCAAAAATTACATATGTTCTTAACATATACTAATAAACTCATAGTATGACATCTCTACTTTTCATTGAGTCGGGGTCTACCGAAAACAGCCCTTCTACCTACACAAAAATTTGACAAAAGGCGTGCGAATTTTCTTCTCAATTGTGTTAAAGGTATGCAAAATTAAATATGCATTCATAATAGCTAACATTTAACCTCTTTACACTACATAATATTCTGGTGAAGGGTGTGCACCGGATCACCCTTCGCCTAAGGCGGCTCCGCTCATGCAAAATAGGGGTAAGGTCTGTGTACAGACTACCCTTCTCACACCTCACTTGTAAGATTATACTGGACATATTATTGTTGTTATATATTATAATATCTCTTAATCATGAAGTTATAAACAAATTGGAAACAAAAAAATAGAAGGGACATATGAAGATTGTTTGACCAAAAATATGACTCTTGATTCAAATAATTAAATTTATGCGATTATGGGTTAAACTTAGTTAACAATAATATTTCTAGATGTAGCTTCCAAGGGTGCGATAAACGTCAGATAGATTTGGTCGAATAGTGATAACAGTATGCAATAACTATTCCAAAAAACATGAACAATAATGTAGCATTTAATGGCAATGAATAACAATAAATAACATTTAAGTAAATAGGAGGAATTATTCACCCAATAAAGGATGAACTAGATGGTTGTTCCTCCTAACAATGATGAATGACAGACAAATCCTTGAATGGTCGAGTTATTCTCGGATCTGATAAAAAGTATGGAATAATATAGAGAAGAATCTTAGTGAAAAGCTAGTGTTTGTATCTTAGTAAGAGAGAGAGAGAGAGAGAATTTTTTTGTCAAAGTGTGTTCTTACAAATGAATATCACATGCCCCTCCCATTATCTCATTTTTATATATATATGGAACATGTTCCTAAAAAATTTTAATAGTACAAGTGTAGAGAATATCCACTAGAATATTCTCTTTTAATACCCTACCCTGACAAACTAGCTGTTACAGCTCTCATCAACGATATTCAACCTCGACCCTTGTTATCATCTCAACTACGGCTCTCGTCAACATCTCGACCACGGCTAATGTCGCCACTTCAGCCTAGGACTTTATTGCTTCTTGGTCCATCTCGACTAACGACGACTCTTTGGTATTATCCCGCCTCAAATATTATAAGGGCGAATTTTAACCCATATATTTAGTCCCTCCGCTTATTGAGGTTGTGTCCCCGTACGAGGTCGATGAGCGAACAATGTTATGCATATTTGGCGGGGGTCCTGGTTGTGGAGATGGGACTATGTGGTTTTTTGTGGTATGCATATTTTGAATTTATCAAATTTCCCAGGAATTATTTGGAGTTATCTGGGCCACAAATAGAAATGACGTCATGGCCCCGTGCGTCATAATGATACCATTTCCCGATGCATTGCATCGATTCAGGTGGAGCTCTTGATTGGCTCTGTCGGCTCGAGTTTCGTGCTAATTATGTTTCATACAATTTCGATTCGTGTTCCTTCCAAACTAATAAATAGGGAAAGCTTTTCCGATTTTTGGAACTTTTCAAATTCCTTCTTCTCCGCTATCACCAGTTTGCTTGATTCACTTTGAAGATCACTCATTTTCTTCTATTTCTGAGGCTTATCTTGCCCTTCGTTCTTCTTCTTCTTTCAAAACCCCATTCTCTTATCAAAAACGATGTCTAACATATCTTCTGAGTCCAGTGAGGCGAGTTATATCCCCCCTGACAGTGGCGTATCCTCCTCATGAGGAGGGTGTTCCTGCCACCGCTAACGACAGAGCCTTCCTATTGGTGGAAGAGATAATTCCACGCAACCCCCATTCCTGGTCTGATTTCACCAAGTCCCCTGATGCCGATCCTGTGGATTTTCGGTCGGTGATGATGGTGAAATAATTGGAAGAGCTCAGGGCTAAATTCAATATTCCTAGTCATGTCGAGTTGATTCCGGCGGGGTGGGATATTGTGACGTCTCACCATACTGGGTACTGCGCCTTCTATGCCTACCCGTTATAAGTTGGCTACACTCTTCCTCTTTTTTCGTTGGCGGAGGAGTTCTGCCGTTATTACGACATTTGCCCAGTTCAGCTCGCGCCGTATGTTTACAAACTTATCCGGATGCTTACCAAATTTGTCGAGCTGGACGGGGTCGAACTGACGCTTCGACATTTGATATGTCTCTTCGCCCCTAGTTTTTATAAGGGGGACGATGATAAATCTTCACCATCGAAGGGGTAAATGTTTGGTGGTAAAGATGGACGACAAGGCCAACCGTCAATTCTAGTTCAACTTCTTCTTCGCCAAGACCGAAGATGTGTTGGCCAATGTCGACGGTTTCCCCGAGACTTGGAACTATACTCATAAGTATTCAATCTCCCTGTAGATAATTGATTTTTTTTTATGCCCGATCGATAGTTTTGACTTTACGTTCCTTACTTGTACAGCCAAGACGACACCTCCTCCTCCGGTCACCGACATTCCCGATTGGGTTGGTTGACTTCTCCCTCATATTGCAAGGATTCGTGAGTGGTTGGGCTTTTTGAACAGGTTTGGACATGCTCCTCTCTCGGCTGGTAAGCTACTCTTACTATTGGAATCTTGGGTTTCTTTTTCTTTTGTTCATTTTTGCTAACTTTCCTCTCTCCTTGTATTCTTCTCTGCTTCGACCAGGGGATCTTCAAGGAGGTATAAAACTCCCGCACTCACGTTTCGTAAGAGAAAAGCCGTTGCATCTTCGGCTCCCATCTCTTCTATGACTATGACTGATTCTGCTCACTCCTCGGTTCCTCCCGTTACTGCTCCAATATATGTTCCTCCTCTAGCTGCGGAGACTTCGGCCGCAGAGCCTTCAGCTTCTCCTTTGTACCGTCTAATAAATGAAGAAGAGGAGTCGTTGCCAGGTGATGGGGACTTGATGCCTCGTAAGAGGAGATATATGGATTTCGGTGTGGGGTCGCCTGGGCCGTTGACTCAGTGGTAGGTGATTTTACGCTGCACGAGATGGCGACCATTGTCATTGAAGTCGATGTCGGGCCGGTGTATGAGATTCAGATGTCGGTGAAGGTCGACGTGGGTATGTCTCTCCCTTCTGTGATGACGGAGGCTGAAGGGCCGGCCACTAGAACTTTTGACACTTCGCGGCTGGAGAAGATGTCGACTTCGTGGCTAGCTAATGATAATTCTTTGCCGGCCGATGGGAGAGGCAAAGACATTGCCGAAGAAGGCTCTAAGATGGGTTCAGAGATTGATGCTGGCGATCTGAAGATGATGGAGGGAGGGTTTACCCAGCTCGAGGTAAGGCTGGAGGGGTTTACGAGGACCATTGTGATCCCTATGGATCGTGATCTGCTGTAGAATACGGAGAACATAGTTCCCTCCCTCGGCCCTCTTTACTCCGAAATAGAGGGTGAGACCCTCAAAGAACTGGACGATGTCACCTTGTCGAGGAGCATAGCCGGTCTTGATCTCGGGATGAGTATTTAGTGCTTTTGTCCTTCAATTTTTTTGTTTAGTGTTGTGCCTTTGTTAGCAGGGGCATTTTCAATTTTGCCTTCCTTCTTTTTCTTTTTGTGATTGCAGACTATTATTTTGGAGATTGAAAGTTTCTGAAGGGAGGAGAAGCACAGGGAAATATTGAGATGTTGAAAAATAAATATTTCGAGTACCGCGGCAAGTACAGGGAGTTTCGCAAGCGGTTTGGTGAGGGCGGCAATTTTCAAGCCCTTCGTGATGAATTGAAAGAGAAGGATGACAAGCTGGTGAGCGTCCTTGAGGGGACGTTGAGGAGTAGGGAAGAGGAGCTTGAGGTCAGCAAAGCCGTAAAGGCTCAGTGCGGCGACCTTGAAGCATAAGTGGCCGAGCTGCACAGCAGTTGGAGGAATGCTAGTTCCAGATAGAGGTCCTTAATGGAAAAGTCACCGAGAAAGCGGAAGAGTTAGAGAAGGCGGAGGCGACGCAGTCAAAGTCTCTAAATAAGGCGGAGTCCCTTGAGGTGGTGATTTGAACCCTCCGTTCTGAACAGGAGAGTGATTTAGCGACGACCAGGCTCAAGGAAGAACGCCTTGATGAAAGAACCGGGGAGTTGGTAATGGAGGCCTCCGTTCTCCATGATCGAGTGGTTGCCTTGGAGGCCGAGAAGACTCAATTACAGGCACAACCGTCCTCTTCCCATATTTCGGACTTTCCCAACATTCCTCGGGATTTATGCGAGGAGTAGATTCATGCTGAAACCTAGTTAGATATCTTTTGATATTTGCTTGTGGCGGGGTCCGTTTCTGATAAAGCCCTTGAAGGTGTTCGTGTGAAGGCTCGCGAAACCCGACTTGTTTGTGGGTATGATCCCGCTACGCCTGAGACCGGCGAAGGTTATGATGAAGGTGTGGATCGACTTGAGGAGGCTGCCCGGTACAATACCGTATACCCGTAGGGCGAAGGCGAAGGTGGCGTAGGGGACCAAGATGGCGAGGGCACCGGTGGCCAAGGCGGTGAAGGAGTAGAAGATCACAATAGTGGTGACCAGTAGTTTTTTCTTCTTCTCTTTTTTTGTAAATGTTTTGTGTATTTTTGTCGGCGTTTTCATTAGCCTTTGTGTAAATTCTTTTCCCGTGGTTTGTTTTCTGTATTTGTACATTTGTTCTTCTATTTTTTGTGCACTAGAACATGACCGAGGTCGTCGACTTGTTTGGTTATGACCTTTTGTTAGATTGCGGTCGAGTGCCGATAAGTGTTTACTCGGATGAGGTCGATCATAAATTTTCCTTTAAGTTGCGGCCGAGGGCCGGTTGTTAGTTCGAGCGAGGTCGAACGCGACTGATTTTAGTTTATGGCCGAGGGCCGATAGGTATTAGTTCGAACAAGGTCGAATATAACCTGTGTTTAATCATGGCCGAGGGCCAATAGGTGTTAGTTCGAACAAGGTCGATTATAACCCGTGTTTAATCATGGCCGAGGGTCGAACATATACTCAATTTGAGAGAAATGTGCCACTCAGTGTAAAGTTTATTTCCTTGACATTGTTGCATTTGTTACATACTTAGAGAAATTTATATATTTTTGGGTGTTGGTTGGCGTTCCAGTCCGAGTTCCGGTCTATCTAGTCCTTTCATTGGTCGATCTAGAAAATAGTGAGAGGTCGAGCAATGAAATAGTAACCAGGCCTCTCCTTCGCGTACTTCGACTTTGAGTGTTCCCTTTGTCGCCTCGTTAAAAACCTCCTTGGGAAAACCCAACTAGGACTTGGGGGACACTTTTTCTGTTAGAAGTTGAAGTATTTGAGGTGGCCGATATTCCAGTTGTTTGGTAGTAGCTTCCCTTCCATTGTTTCTAGTTGAAATGATCCTTTATTTGCTTTTCATGTGATTTTGTATGGACCGTCCCAATTTATTCCCAGCTTTCCTTCCCTGGGATCTTTGCTCGCTTGGGTTTTAGTTTCAGTACGTAGTCCCCGACTTTGAGCGGCCTCACCTTTTCTTTCTTGTTATAATAGTGTTCTGCTTGCTGTTTTTGGGCAATCATTCTTATATAGTCCATATCTCTTTGTTCGTTGACTTCGTCGAGTTCCTGCCTTCTACCCTCATCATTACTTTTGCCGCTCTCATGGGAGTACCTTATACTAGGCTCTCCGACCTCGACTGGTATTACCGCCTCTGTCCCATAGACCAAAGAGTAGGGCGTCTCTCTTGTGCTCGTTTTCAGAGTTGTTCGGTAGGCCTACAATACTTCTGGTAGTACTTCCGGTCATAGTTCATTGGCGTCCTCAAGCTTATTCTTCATGATGTTTAGTATCAATTTGTTGGAGGACTCTGCTTGCACGTTGCCCGTGAGGTGGTACGGGGTTGAGAATATTCTTTTGATACGCCATTTCTCGAAAAATTCGATGATTTTCTTTCCCGTAAATTGAGGTCTGTTGTCGCAATTGATTTCTTTGGGAAGGCCGAACCGGCATATGATATTTCTCCATATAAAGGTGATTACTTCTTGTTCCCATATTTGGTCGAATGCTCCTGCTTCCACCCACATAGAGAAATAGTCACTTAAAACCAAAAGGAATCGTACGTTACCTCATCCTGCCGGGAGGGGGCCCACGATGTCCATTGCCCATTTGATGAACGACCAAGGTGATTTAACCGAGTGGAGGTGTTCACCCTCTTGGTGAATCACTAGGTGTACTTTTGGCATTGCTCGCATCTTTTTACGAGGTCCGCGGCCTTCTGTTTCATGGTGGGCCAATAATATCCCGCCCGTATGAGGCATCTGACCAGTGCTCGATTGCCGAAATGAGCCCCGCAATGGCCTTCATGGATTTCTTCAAGAAAACGTCGAGTCTGGTTTGGGCCGAGGCACTTCGCTAAAAGGCCATTGTAGATTCTCTTGTACAGGGCGTTGTAGAGGGTACTGTATCTGGCTGCTTGCATTATCTGTTTCCTGGCCTCTTTTTTATATCTTGGGAGTGTGCCGTCGTGCAAGTATGCGATAATACGGTTGCGCCAGTACCAAATTAAGTTAATGGTTCTTACTTCGACTTGGTTTAGCAATGGGTTGAGGAGATGGAAAACCTTTTTGTCTCATGTTGTAATGCTTTTGGTGGCTGCGACTAGTTTAGCGAGGCCATCTACCTCTCTATGCTCGTGGAATTTGGTCAAGCTAACATTCGTCGAACTCGGGAAGCAA
Organism: Nicotiana tomentosiformis; assembly: GCF_000390325.3. NCBI lineage: Eukaryota > Viridiplantae > Streptophyta > Magnoliopsida > Solanales > Solanaceae > Nicotiana > Nicotiana tomentosiformis. Next base: position 2,815,715 of record NC_090818.1, on the reverse strand, counting down.
CTTGTAGATTTTGATCTAGTATTTTTGCAATTTTTATTTCTTGATTTGGAAATTCCTTGTGACTGGTTGACTACGAGCTGGGAATCATATCGTAGTTTTAACCGTTTTGCCCCATACTTGAGCGCTAGTCTCAAACCTGCAATGACGGCCTCATACTCGGCCTTGTTGTTAGTCATGTTCAGGCACCTTATGGACTTGCGAGTTACTTCGCTTGTTGGGACTTCGAGTACGAGTCCCAGTCCGGACCCCGATGCATTGGATGCGTCGTCGGTGTATAGGACCCAGAGGTTTTGTGTTTGGGGGGAAGTTTGGACGACTTCCCTTTCGACTTCAGGCATTATTTTTGTGCTGAAGTTGGCGACGAAGTCATCCAGCACTTGTGAATTTATCCCCGTTCGTGGCTGGTACGTGATATCATGATCGCTTAGTTCGATGGCCTATTTGGCCAGCCTTCCCGATAGCTCGGGTTTATGTAAAATGCTTCTTATGGGGAAAGTTGTGACGACCGAGATGGGAATACGGTCTAAGCTTCCGTGAAGCTACGACTAAGGCCAAAGCTAGTTTCTCGAGGTGCGGGTACCTCGTCTCGGCTCTGGCTATGGTTTCGCGTGGTATGGGTATCTTGTCTCAACTAAGGAAGTGCTCCCCCGACTCTATTTTTGAAAGCAAGGGCACTGACAAAAGGTAGGCCTTTAATTCCCTCTGAGTCTGGACGCACTCTCAAGTCCATTGGAGGCCGTTATCCTTCTTAAGTACGCCAAAGAATTTATAGCACCTATCCGACGACCGCGAGATGAAACTTGATAGGGCGGCGATATGGACAGGGTTCAGGTATCCCCTCGATGTCTTTCATTTGGTCAGGGTTGACCTCGATCCCTCGATGTGATACCAGGAAACCTAGAAACTTTCCCGAGGCTATGCCGAAGGCACACTTCTCCGGGTTCAGTTTCATTCTATATCGTCTGAGTATGTCGAAAGTTTCTTTCAGATGGTCAATGTGATCTTCTCCCCTTTTGGACTTTACCAGCATGTCATCTATATATACTTCAATTATTCTACCGAACTGATCCTTGAACATCTTTGTCACTAATCTTTGATAAGTCGTCCCCGCATTCTTTAGTCTGAAGGGCATGACCATGTAGCAGTACGTTCCTTGGTGGGTGATGAACGTAGTTTTTTCCTGGTCTTCCTTTTCCATGTGGATCTGATTATAGCCTGAGTAAGCGTCCAAGAAGCTTAACAGCTTATGTCTGGTCGTTGCGTCAATGAGTTGGTCGATGTGAGGCAGCGGGAACGAGTCCTTTGGGCATGCTTTGTTCAAGTATGTGAAGTCCACACACATCCACCATTTCCCATTCTTCTTTTTAACCATTACTACGTTGGCGACCCACTTGGGTACTTCGCTTCCTGATAGAGCCATTTTCTAATAGTTTTTCCAACTCCTCATGCACCGCGTCATTGATCGTAGAGTTGAAGTTTTGCCTGACCTGTCTCACCGGGGGAGGAAGGGGTTGACGTTTAATTTTTGCGTGGCGATTTCCTTTGGGATTCCCGGTATATCTGTATGGGTGAAAGCAAAGAAACCCGAGTTAGCTTTTAAGAATTGACTGAATTTACATGGTTCTTGAAGTTTGCAACCTATATATGCCTTTTTGTTATGGTCGTTGGGATCTAATTGAACGGGGTCGAGGTCTTTTATGGTCGATCCTACGGCTTCGACTATGTCGGGATCTTTGGTGCCTTCCATAATCTCGTCATGCCCTGACCTCGGCCTTGCTTATTTCTATGCATTTTCTCTTTGTCCTCCCTTTGTTGGGTGGTCGTGCTGTCTAAAGCAATGTGGTAGCATTCCAGGAACGTATGCTACTCTCCTCGTATGCTGAATATTCCCCATGGAGTTGGGAATTTGACGACTTGGTATAAGCTAGAGAGGACAACCTTCATGTGGTGTATCCATGGTCGTCCTACTATGGTGTTGTACGCGGTGTATTGGTCAATGATGTAGAATATTGTTTCCAGAGTCACGCCGCCGGCCAAAAGGGGAGTGTAATTTCCCTGGACGTCCGTTCAACTGCATTGTTAAAAACAATTAGCATGATGCATCGCGGTACTCTCTTATCCTCGAGTTTCATTTGGGTAAGTACTCGGGGATAGATAATGCATGTGCCGCTCCCGTAATCTATCATAATGCGTTTAACATTAGTATCTAAAACTCACAGAGTAATAACGAGGGCGTCATTATGAGGAAAAGTCAAATTGTCGGCGTCCGACTTGTCGAAGATGATACTTTCTTCGCGTTCGTAATACTATTCGCGGGTGATAGATCGCTTGAGTTTGTGGTTAGTGATTAACTTCACGTTGTTGATATAGGCGTCGTCGCCGATGATCATGTTGTTGGTAAGTGCCGGTGAGGGTGGTTTGGGCGGCCCTTGATTTCGCGTCCTTTAGCAAAATTGGTTCTTCCCTTATTGCTTAGCAGCTCTTAAAGGTGTCCTTGCCGTAGCATATTCACGACTTCCTGCCTTAGGGCGATGCAGTCTTCCGTCTTATGCCCTCGTTCTTGGTGAAACTCACAGAGGGCGTTAGATTTTCTGGTGTTAGGGTCCGATCTCATCTTCGGCGACCACTTCACTTTTGGCCTGAGCTTCTCCGGGGCGTATACTATCTCTGTAGGTGACACACAAAAATTGTGAGCAGATAATAGGGAGGCATACCTCTGTTGTTCCGATAGATTCCCGTTCTTGGTCTGGATGGACCTTCTTCGTAGCGGGGAAGGGGGAAGGGGGGGGGGGGGAGGGGCTTCATTCCCTGTTGGAACGCAGAATTGGATGATCTCTTCTGGTATTTTCTCTTCAATCCTTTCTTGATTCTGCTTGTGCCGAGGTTAGTCGGTAGGTTGGCCCGTTAAGGTTGTCCTCATCTGCACGAACCTCGGCGCAATAAGCATTATGGATTTCGTCCCAAGTGGTTGGGGGTACTTCATCAACCGACTCAACAATTTCCTTGTTGCTCTTGAACCATCCCTACTCGGCCAATTCTGAAAAGTTGTGACTGTCATCCCTTCGGACACATTTGGCAAATTCATCCTTACTCGGTTGAACCGAGCGATGAAGTCCCTCAGCCCCTCTCCCAGAGATTATTTAATATCAAATATGTCGTTTACTCTCGCCTTAGACTTCTTGGCTCCAGCGTGGGCCGTTACGAACTTGTAAGTCATTTATTCAAAAGTTTCTATGGAGCATGCTGGTAGCTACAAATACCAGTTAATGCCGCTCCTGTGAGGGTTTCACCAAACTTCTTCAGCAAGATGGAAGACACCTATTCTTTGTCGAGGTCGTCGCCTTTTACGGCGGTGACGTAATGAGTCACATGATCTTCAGGGTCGGTTGTGTCGTCATATATCCTGAGGTAGGGCGGGCATTTTAAAGGTTTTTGGTATGGCATATGGTGCTGCATCATCACTATAAGGTTGCTCGACGAACCAATCGGCGTCCCTCTTTGACAACAGCTTAGGAGCGCCCGGTATCTTGTCGACCCTTTCTTGGTGGTCTTTCATTTGATCTCGGACGCCTTGTTTTCATTCTCCATTTCTTCCATCTTTTCAGAAAGGGTGCAAGGGCGTTTCCATCTGCAATATCTATGACATTGTGAGTAATACCTGTCGTTGGAGGAGAAGGCTGGTTGCACTCCTCGTCCGTTCGTTGTATTTTGCAAGTCCTTGCGTTTTCTGCAGTCGTGTCTCGAGTGGGCTTGTTGAGGACGATGGTTAGCGTGTCAGTTAGCCATGCTTCGAGGAGCTTTTTTACAGCAGGGGGCGTCTCTTCCCACACAGACGTGGAGGCTTCCTTACCACGAGATTTTGTGAGGGGGCAGTGACCCATCTCGCCTAGGGAAGGCACGGGCCGTCGCGCTATCGTCTGCCGTTTCACAACTTTCGTTGATGACGTTCATGAGGTTGGTTGGGAGGTTACTTATTATTCTCGACCTTACTTCTCGGTTACCTGCCATGTTGGGATTTGTGCACACAAAGAAAGGAGATCTTATTTTTGCCTTCTTTTTTTTTTTTACGTTAGTGACCCGTGCTAGTTGTAGATCCAGAAGAAACTAAAAGTTTTAACTAAGAAATCCCCACAGACAGCGCCAAATTGTTTGGCCAAAAATATGACTCTTGGTTCAAATAATTAATTTTATGTGATTATGGGTTAAACTTATTTTACAATAATATTTTCTAGATGTAGCTTCCAAGGGTGCAATAAACGTCAGATAGATTTGGTCGAATATTGACAACAGTATGCAATAACTATTCCAAAAAATATGAACAAGAATGTAGCATTTAATGACATTGAATAATAATAAATGACATTTAAGTAGATATGAGGAATTATTCTCCAAATAAAGGATGAACTAAATGGTTGGTCTCTTAACAATGATGAGTGATAGATAAATCTTTGAATGTTAGAGTTATTCTCGGATCTGATGGAAAAGTATAGAATAATATAGACAAGAATCTTAGTGGAAAGGTGATGTTTGTATCTTAGTAAGAGATAGAAAATCTTTTTGTCAAAGTGTGTTCTTACAAATGAATATCACATGCCTCTCTCGTTATCTCTTTTTTCTATATGGATGAGCCATGTTCCTAAAAAATCCTAATAGTATAAGTTTAGAGAATATTCATTAAAATATTCTCTTTTAATATCCTATCCTAACAAACTAGTCGTTACAACTCTCATCAACAATATTCAACCTTGATCTTGACCCTTGTTATCATCTCCACTACGGCTCTAGTCAACATCTCGACCAAGGCTGATGTCACCACTTCAGCCAAGGACTTTGTTATTTTTTTGGCCCATTTCAACCAAGACGACTCGAGAATTACTTTTTAGTATTATCTTACTTCAAATATTATAAGGGCAGACTTTTACCCTAAAATGAGACTTCAAATTTTGTGACAGACGACTTTAGTTCCTGCTATGCATATCGATGTAACCTATAAATGCATTGGCAATTGGAGTGGAAAACTTTTAGAAGTTCGAGGAGAGCTTTTCCCCTAGTTGCCTGCAAATGCATGACTGATAAATCAAATAAAGCTCCTCTCTTTCCGATTTCTTCTTTTTTCCATCTCTTTCCAATTCCTACTTTACTTTTGTTAGATAGTGTAACATTCACATGGGAAAGATGACATTGATACTTTACAGAGTAAAATAAGCTTTCAAATTTTCAATTGAAATAGGAGGATGGAAATATTTATAATTGGGGGTGTAAGTAATTTTCACCCAATATTGACAAACATTAAATTCGCGTGTAATCCTTCTTTCTGTTTTTGTCTTTCTTTTATCTACATGAGTTTTCCACTTAAAATTTTATAGCAATGCTTACTTTGGTTAAAACTCTTCACTGCACTAATTGACGTAGACAGTGAAGAGTTTTAACCAAAGTAAGCATTGCTATAAAATTTTAAGTGGAAAACTCATGTAGAAAAAAGAAAGACAAAAACAGAAAGAATTGACGTAGGCAGAATTTTTTACATGTGAATGTCAATGTTTGAAGAAATGAATAAAAGAATAAATCACTATAATGATAAGCGGTGTCATTTTCTATATTTATACCCAATAACTTTATTTTTCTATATGTATATTTAATAAAATTTTGGATCAAGCGATGTCACGTGACACCGCTTGGGAAAGAGTGCGTCCGCATAACGCCATAACGAATTATGCAACTTAAGGTTAAACAGTAATGGAGAAAGTGTAATGGAGAGTAGGCAGAGAACAGCAACAATTTGCATTTTAGATTTATAAGGCGCAATCTGAGACGTAATGCGATTTTTAAGTCTGCAGATGTAAACTGCGATCTTAGCTGATTTATGCTTATGAATTTTAATAGTAAACAGAGAAGAGCAACAAATTGCATGGGAAAGATGCTTTTTTTCCTCTCTTTCCTTTTTTCTCATTTTTTTGTGGTTCACCCATATTATAAAAGTACTAGATCCGCCTCTGCTCCCCGTCTTATTTTAAGTGTCCATATTTGAATAGACATGAAACATAAGAAATAAATATAGAATTTTGAAATTACGTGTCTTAAATATATATCACGAGTTTGAGTCGTGGAATCAACCAATGATATTTGTATTAGGGGAAACAATGTACATTACATCTTCTTAGGGTGCGGCCCTTCTCCGAACTATCGGTTTATTGTCTTAAATATGTTATAATATTTTTTTCGGCATAAATGGTTATTGGTAAAGACAAATGAGAAGTTTAAATTAAATTGTCTCCAAATTAAAAGAAAAAAATATTTTTTTCACCAACATATGTCACATAAAGTCATAAACCCATTTTTTATATTTCGTATTGTCGATGAGTAACAGATGTCGCTTTGGCCGAGTGGTTAAGGCGTGTGCCTGCTAAGTACATGGGGTTTCCCCGCGAGAGTTCGAATCTCTCAGGCGACGTTGATCTTTTTACTCTTTCCTTTCCTTTCCTTTGGCTTTTTCTCTTTTTGTCTTTTTAACTTTGAGTTCTGATTTTCAGATAATTAACACTTACTGAATAATATTAGGCATGCGCTGTTTTTTCGTTTTGAAGTGGGATTTGGGAATAAAGGCCCATTTCCCAACTCTGTTTGTTCCTCAAACATGATGAGAAAGACAAGAGAGACCTATTAATTTTATGTGCTCGAGGGCAAGTGGTCCAATGTTGTTGTTTCCCTTTACTGCTTCATGACCGTTTCCCTCTTGCTTTCAACAATTTCGCAGCATTTTAACACGGTAGAATATTTATTTGAACTCTATGTTTATTCCAATAAAAATTAAAATGGACCATACTTAATCTTATAATAGTGAAACGTGACTACAACAATAATGACAAATCCATTAAAATTTTATAACAAGGGTCATGTTAAACGTGCACGTAGATTTTATTTTTACCTTATATCGGTAGAAGTTATTTTCAATAGATTCTCGACTCAAATCAAGCATACAACTGAAACGTGAATATTATATAGTATTTTTACTTTAGGTCAGAAAATACCTACAACCCTATTTTATTAAATAATATTTTAGTTTATTTTAGAATAGAAAATAGGTAATTATTTTATTCTTAAAAGTTTTAACTAATGTTCTTGAGTCGAGGATCTAATCGAAACAATATGTCTACCTTTACGAGGTAGGGGTAAGATTTTCGTACACATTACCCTTCTCATACTCTACCTGTGAGACCGTACTAGGTATGCTGCTGTGATTGTTGTAAATTTTTAACTAGCGTCTCTCATAAATGAAGTTAAAACACCTAAACTTAAGGGATATTGTGATGGTGAATACCTTTTCTGCATGGGCCTTGCTCATTGAATCATTCCACTGCGTGCTTTGATCCATGATTTATCATCCATTTGATCCAAATTGGGTCCAATAAAAGCTTATAATATTAACAGCTTTACCTATATCACCATATATAATAGTATTTCTGTTTGCGACAACCATTATTGTTTTGTTTAAAAAAAAGGGAGAGAATTTACAGCTATGAAGCACTCAGGAATATACCCTTTCTCCTTTTCCAATTACTATATTAGGTTATTCCCTCTAATAATCATTAGTCAAATGGGATAATGTTTCAGATAGTGTATTCCTCCCATCAACGCTTTACAATCTAATAATCATCACGTCTCACGCTTTTTGTGTTAAAGTAAATAAAGCCCAATGATAATCCCTTCTTTATGAGCTGGTTTGCTTACCCAATTCTTTCATGAAATGAATTGAGAGACTAAAATTATAGAACTTTGATATAACTAATAGCGTAAGATAACTTTACACATCTAGTGTACCGGAACCTATCGTAGCAAATTACCTTCATGTTTTACATCTAGTTATTTGCATTTATTTGACATTCACGTCTACTCTTTCACATTTTATCTACTATTTTAAACGTTTGCGATGCTACTATATATTTAATGTCTTTATACTTGACCTTTGTCTCTTAGAATCCTCCTCTAGTTTGGCCTCTGTATTTGGTTCATCTAGGGTCACACATAGCATAACAGAGGGGCATAAATGCCATTTAACAAAGTGTAGCAGAGGGCAGTCAAAATAGCACCTTATCCCCAACATTATTAGTCTCTGCTCCAGAAGACAGCATAGGAATTTATGTTTAGCCATAAGTCACAGGTAGTGATAAACTGATAATGGCGGCGGAACAAATAAACTGCCAGTTAACCAAAAAGATGACCGAATTACTTGATGAAAGAATCAACGGCACATCCAAAATAGCAAAAGTTCACATGGTAATATCACATCTCAAAATTACGAAGTGCCAACAAAAAGTGAAGTCGTATCCACAGTCACGTCTATGAACTAAAAGCACAAAAGCTTTGTTAGAGTTTCCAATCAAGGAATGTACCTAGGCGGGTAATTCAATCAGTATACTCTGATCAAAATAACCATATTTTTGAAAATCCCACTTCTTGTACAGGAGCAGCAATTTCTAGTGACCATATTTCTGAAAATCCCACTTCCTGTATAGGAGCAGCAAATTCTAGTGACCATATTTCTGAAACTCCCACTCACTGTTGTCTGAAGGATAAAACAAGCACACAACTGTTAGGAGATATGGCATAATGCTACAACTGTATGCCTAACAACGCAGCATTAGCATACAACTTACCAAGAGGACAGACTTGACGTGTCTTGAGCCACCTACTAATGCAGTGGAAGTGGAACGCATGGTTGCAAACTCCTGCAATAAGGAGCAAATGGCCAAACTGAGAATTTCCAAGTATAGAAGGATATCCCATATTAAAAATTACATAAAGCGATGATGAGTATAAATTTGTACCCCTTAAATTCCAAAATTCACAGAAAATGCAGTCCATGGCACTGGAAACAAGAAAAAATTAAAAAAACAAAAACAAAAGAAGGTCGATGTAGCAATTATTGAAGCCCTCTGATCCATGTCAAGCTGACTCAAGGAACGCAGTCCTAACACTTATACAGGATAAAATCAGCTAGATATCAGGTATATGCCGGGGTAACACATATAGTCAAAGAAAGCAAAGGCATCTGAAAAAGTAAGTTCCTCCAATAGATAGAAACATGAAGAGCATAGAGCTGGAGCACTCAATCTAATATCCTTCTCAAAGCTCAATTCTTAGGCAGCAACAATGTAAATGCAAGATATATTTATGGTCAGGGTAGTAGCATAATATCAGATAAATGCCATATCGTGTAGAAGGAAAAAAAATTTAAAGAGTGGCTAAAGTGAGGAAGAAGAAACATGACTAAGTTTAGGTCCCACTAACACATTCCTAGCATATCCGCCAGCAAATTAATTTAGTCCAACTGCAATATCATTACAAGTAAAATACATTAGGAAGAGCAGAGTTACCTCAAAATAATAAAGGTAAAGTGAAATATTCTTGGCAGCATCTCTAATTTCAAGAAGTTAAAATTCAAAGATAAATTAATAATAATTGCCAAGATTGTCACTTATCATTGTTCCTTTGAGTCAGATAAGCTGATGACCTCAGCATAAGATAATCTGTCATGATCACATCCTCATTACATCCAGGCTTACACAATGGAAAGGCCACAAGAGAAGCACAAAATATCTAATTTCTTCAACCAAGTCCAGTGCCATTCCTTCCCCCAACCAAAAGAGAGTATTCTGAGGGAGTAGTACTCTCATAAATCTATGTAGTCTGGTGAGAAATAGGTTCTCCCTTCCATTCAAAAATGAAAACTAGGAATGGGAAAAAACCTTTTGATTTTCCACTAAAACTAGAAGCAAAGACACACTAGGTAAAAAGAATTGATGAAAACAAAGAAGTTCTGTTCTTCTCCCCCTCCCCCTGAAATTAAATTGCTTTCTTCTACATCCTCATTCAACCAAGGTGGGTTGCTCTGATGGTAAGCACCCTCCACTTCCAACCAAGAGGTTGTGAGTTCGAGTCACCCCAAGAGTAAGGTGGGGAGTTCTTGGAGGGAAGGATGCCGAGGGTCTATTGGAAACAGCCTCTCTATCCCAGGGTACGGGTAAGGTCTGCGTACACACTACCCTCCCCAGACCCCACTAGTGGGATTATACTGGGTTGTTGTTGTTGTTGTACATCCTCATTCACAATTATCTCTTTCTCCCAGCTTGTAGCAGAATGAGGGGTTAACAAGGGGATAAACTGGCCTTAGTGTTGGTTTGTTAAGGCATGTACAGGCAAAGCTTAATATGAAAGTAAAATTCACCTACTAGATGGTACCACTTCTGAGCTTTGTTCTGGAGGGAGAATAAGCGCTTTTCAGGAGGGAAGACAAATAATGGAAGACAAAAAGAAAAGGAGGAAAGAGAGAGAGAGAGAGAGGGGGGAAAGTGAACGACAACCATTAGTTTGAAATAAAAAGACCGGATTGGGGAGGAACTTCCAAATAATGAAACGAAAATAGACCATCTTCTATGCAAAAAATTAATTTTAAACAAAATTAAAAAATTCAATTATTACCAAAATATTTGTGCCTAGTAAAATGTACACACCAAGGACTTAAACAAGATAATCAAAATCCTGATATCTTAGTTATAAGTAACAGAACTGTTGGAGTAGTATTTAGCTTCAGTTGTTGACAATTCTACTTCATGTCCTGTTACTAAAATAAGATCTTATGATTTATGTATGCTCGCATGATCCAATTCAACCTAAACTTTAGTGTAATCCCATAGGGAAACTTTTCGCAGGATCTTGTATAGAAAATGTTCTGCTTCCTCTTTCCCTTGGTTTTCTCTGACAGAAAATAAAGAACATGGCCCTATCTTGTTTAGGTTAAAAGATAGACATCTTCAGTTATGGACAACGCCCAAATTTCTATGGCCAGCGCTTTAGAAAACAAGAGAAAAACAGCATCCTTCATTTGGCACAAATTCCAGCATACAAAAAGACTGAAAATCACATCTACAGGATGCTCTAAAATCTTGGGAATACTATAAGTAAAATATACCTAAAGTGTTGGAACCAAATTAATCCCGCCTTATCACCAAATCAACCATTTGGCAGAAGTTAAATCACCACAACAAATGAATCGTTTGACTATCCCAAAACGATAATATATATTCAGAGATAGCAAAAATAACAAATGGTAATACACAAGGATGGCAGATCACTTAGAGAAAGGCATAGGAAAGCATGGCAGGTCGACAAACTAGATTGAAATAAAAATTGGTAACAATTTTACTTCCATAAAAGAGAAGCAACATACCCCAAGCCACTGTGCATTCCTCACTTGTTGCACTAGCTTGATTAGCTTGACATTCAATACCTAATAAATTTACCACATGATAAAGCAAATACTAAGAGGAACAAGCTTTAGCAATGAAATGATGATCATATAAGCAGACAGAACTGCACTTCAGAAGCTGTAAAAAAGAAAACCAAGACTCACAGAGATCCATGATGTGGTTCCTACAGATAGCACAGTTATCTACCACAATATCTGCAACCAGCAAGTAAAGAGACTACATTAAAACATCGAAAAGCTCAATTAAAATCATTAAAGCATATGTCTCATATACATGGAACTAGTGTCTACATCACTGAATTTATGAATATGCACACAAAATTGTAGCACAATACTGAACTGTAAGTAGATATGATTACACTAAAACTCCAGGTAATATGCATAAATATGTGTTAATTCTTCCTTTCCCCCTGCTCTCCACTAGGTAATATTCAATTAACATTGCATCAACAAAAGGGAGCTCCATCAAAGTCAGCACTACAAATTACAGGACAGAACCATTGAAGAAAATAGCAAAGTGTATTAGCTACTTCCTACTAGTATAAAAACTTTCAATACTTAGCATTGCTTTCTAGACAATGCATTCTCCTACTGAAACTCTAGGCCTGAGTTTGTGCATAGATAAACCCCTAATATGCAGTTCGTGTTTTAGTATCAAAGTGACGAACGAACAGTTGCATAAGTGCCAGGGTGTGTGTGTGTATATACGATGTTCATCATGTTAAAGTGCGAAGTCCACAGTGTACTCGAGGATTGAAGGGCCAATCTACTTCCATTAACTTCTGGTGGCTATTAGATGATGTTTAGTGTCTGCTTCCACACATATACATATATATACATAAACACACACATAAAGAGGACCAACTACTTACATTAAATTACCATGGCTATTACAGGAACTTAAACTAATGTAAACTAATGTATGTGTATAGGAACTTTAATGTATGTGCATGTGTGTATAATTAAATATTTACAGGAACTTTAATGTCTGTGTCTGTGTCTGTGTCTGTGTCTGTGTATGTGTGTGTATAATCAGATATATTTACACATCACAAATATACACACACACACATAATATCATCAACTCGTTAAATTTAAATAGGAACTTCATTATATATGTGTATAATTATATATATTTAGACATTTGCATGTACATAGAACATAAGATATCATCAAATCGTTAAAAATATGAAGAAACGTAAGCCTACGAGTAAGTTAGGGTTAGAAAATTACCCCAAGCCCATAGAGAGACGGCGTTCCACTTTTTGATCTCAAAACGCTTGGCCTTCTTAGTGGAAGATGATGATGAAGCTCCGGCACCGGCGGAACCCTCGCCGGCCGGAACCATAGTCACGTCGGTGTCAACAGATGCCATTGAACGGAAGCTATAACACACGTTTGGAATTCAATATACAGTACGAGAAATTGAATTCGAGTTTACAGAAACGGGGAATTTTTCCGTCTAACAGTGAAGAAATTGAAAAAAAATGTGAAGTCGGGTATAAATAGAACCTATTGGGCTAACTTAAGCCCGTATATAGTGGGCCGTGCGCCCAAAAATTTGTTCCAACGATGTCATTACAATGTTGACATAGTTTACTCACCCAAAAGTCCCCAACTCCAATTTTTATTGACTTTTGACTTCTCACACCCCCCCCCCCCCCCAAAACCCAAAAAAAGAAGATAAACTCTTCTCTTTTTCTTCTTTCTTTTTCATTTCATTTTATAGTTTTCTACTTCTTAGAGCTATGCTTATAGTTCTATTTATTTTTGGGCAACGGCTAAATTCGTGTTTAAACTTTGCATAATAGTTTAAATTTGTCATCTGTTGATAGTTGGAGTTAAATCTATCATTACCATTACATAAATGGAATAAATATTTTCTTAATAACTAACAGTAGAAGTTTTCTAACATGTCGGATTTTCTTAGAAGAAAAAATGATCAAATAGTTGTTAATAGTGTGGGGGTTCTAGTTCAAATTTTTTATTCTGTTCTCCGAAATTGGCTATCGACTCCATCTTGATACTAAGAGAGTACATGATTCGATTTGGATTGATTTTCTTTAAAAATCACGATGTATGTTTTGCTAATTGTATGAATGAAACCAAATGGATAAAAAGTCGATTTTCTTTGTTTCAAAATTTTTAGTGGAAGTTAGGTCTTTGTTGGTTGAAGTCTCTTCTTCAAGTGTGAAATCATCTTATTAATTATCACACGGATGGGCTCAAGGTGACCCACATAAAATTACCTTTTAATGGATGTTTGACTACTTCTTAGCGAATATTTTTGGGGAAAAAAAATAATTAGTCAATATTTAAGAAAATTTTATGGACTTCCAGCATCAATAAGTAATTAACAAATATGACAACTAATTAACTACATTCCTAGTAGAAACCTATAATATTGAACCAAGAATCACGTTTTCAGTTAATAAATTATCGTAAACGGTTCAATTTTTAATTAACTACGTCCCATATATCACGCTTGAGAACAAACTAGGATCTCAATGATTCCTTTCCATTCATAAAAGTTATTTATAAATAAACTTGGGATAAAACATGTATAAAGCAATCAACATTTGAGAAAATAATTAAATATTAAAATAATATATATTGAATATAATAGGTATATTGATATATACTACCACTAAGAATTGAAAAGTACGAACAATAAGATCAAAAATATTACGAGAAAATACTTTAAAATATTCATTTATATTTGAAGTGTATCCAATCCGTTGGAAATAAGATCAATATAACTCCAATGAATTTGAAATTTAGCAGGTATAATAACAATGATATAATGTATTAATTCGAATATACAATATACATATATTTATGGAATAATTATGTTATATTACATATTTACTTATCACTATTTAATTATATAATTGGTATAATAATGGTATTATTATAAAATGTGGAATTGTTCTTCAATGCATTTATATTTCAATTATTCTGAATTTATCGCAAGAATATGACTTCCACCAGAATTGATTCTTAGTATATTGCATATATAATTAATATTTAATTATATAAAAGATATACTAATAATTGATAATTTTATTAAATATTTATGGGATAATTCTAGCATTTTAATTATACAAGTAATAATTGTATCATGTATATTGCGTCCATGTTTATGAATTTATTTATAAAATAATTCTGGTATATTTAGATAATAATTCTAGTATATTTATATAATAATTCTGGTATTTACGCATTAGCTCTATTTAATTATATAAATGGCGCGAATATGTGAGCTTGATGAATCTGAGCTCAATTTTCAAAATCATCCAAGCAATTTGGAATTAGGTTTGAGAGTAGAGAGATTGAGCTTAAGAGAGAAGAGAGGAGTTGCAGTAAATGAATTCTATTTCTGTAATAGATGAGTACAACTTTATATACAATTACACACTAACTCAACTCCGTACTAATTTAACTCTAATTACTTAACTACTGGGTCCCACAACTATAACCGACTAACTAACTCGTCTTCTCAACTAACAAAACTGACTATAGCTCACACTTCCCCTCAAGCTGGCGGGTGCAAGATGTTGAGCACTCCAAGCTTGCCTAGTAAAAATGCATGCTAAGACTGTCCAATACCTTTAGTGAGAAGATCAGCTAGCTGATCTTTAGTTCCCACAAATTGTATGATGAGTACACCTTGTTTGATTTTGTCGTGCACAAAATGACAATCGATCTCAATATGTTTAGTACGCTCGTGGAAGATAGGATTGGCCACAATCTGTAGAGCAGTCTTGCTATCACATAAACTTCCACAGGTCGCTTGATGGGCACTCCAAGTTCAGCAAACAGTCCTAATAACGAGACTACTTCTGCTGTCACAGCTGCTAGGCTTCTATACTCTGCTTCTACAGAGCTTTTTGACACTGTATGCTGCTTCTTGGACTTCCAAGAGATGAGTGAGTTGCCAAACTTAACTAAGTACCTGGTCACTGACCTTCGTGTGTTTGGACAACTTGCCCAATCTGCATCACAAAAATATGTCAAACTATCTGCACCTGCACTGCTTAGAAATATCCACATGCATGGTTCATGTTTTAGGTATTTGACTACTCTCATAGCTGCATCCCAATGAGAGTTTTTGGGCTCTTGCATGAACAGACTGAGAGTTTGGACTGCAAACATAATGTCTGATTGTGTGATAGTCAAATAGATCAACCTACCAATCAACCTTTGGTATTCACTCACATCTGTCAGGATTTCATCACCTGTAGTCCCAGTGTGTCTGTCAAACCAGGCAGAGGTGAACTTCTGATTGAGATCTATGGGAGTTGAGACTGGCTTAACTCCAGTCAATCCCAAATCAGAGATGAGTTGAAGATAATATTTTCTCTGATTCAATAGAATCCCTTCATGGATCTCTTAACTTCAATTCCCAAAAAGTATTTGAGATCACCAAGATCCTTCACCTTGAACTTCTGATAAATGACAGCTTTGGTCCCATTGATAAACTCGTCACTATTTCCAGTGATTAGTAAATCATCCACATATATCAACACTGCTACAAAGTCATCTCCTTTCCTTTTAGTGAACAATGAATAGTCATATAGACTCTGAACATATCCTGCAGCTGTTAAGGCCTCACTAAGCTTAATGTTCCACTATCGTGAGGCTTGTTTCAACCCATATAATGATTTCAATAGTCTACAGACCTATGTCTCCCCCTGTCTCCTAAAACCTTGAGGAAGTTCCATATACACTTCCTCATACAAATCCCCTTGCAAGAATGCATTGTACACGTCTATTTGTGATATGTTCCAGCCTTTAGAAGCAGCAAGAGCAATCACAGATCTCACAGTTACCATCTTGTCAACTGGTGAAAAGGTTTCATTATAGTCTAGGCCTTCTCTTTGGCTATAGCCCTTTTCTACCAACCTGGCCTTGAACCTTTCTACCTCACCACTTGCTTTGTGTTTTATCTTGTACACCTATTTTGAACCAATAGACTTCATGCCTTTTGGAAGGTCAACAACATCCTAAGTTTTGTAGTCCTCTAAAGCCTTGATCTCAGTTTCCATGGCTTCAATCCACCTTTTGTCCTTAGATGCTTCATTGAAGGTTTTTGGTTCTGTTAGTGCTAAGATTCCATCCAAGAAACTTCTACATTTACTAATCAACCTGCTATAGGATAGATAGTTGGATAGGGGATAGGAAGAACTCTTTTTTGTAGTGGTCACATAGTCCTGCAACCACAAAGGTTCCTTTGCAGTTCTTTTTGATTTTCTGACCTCAGTTAACTCTGGTTCAAGAGCTGCTGGAGAATCACTCCACTTTCCTGCATTAAGTGTTGGTTTGGAATTGCATTGCTACTTGTTGGTGCATCAGCATTATCATTTTCTATTACTGCATTGTTGTAATCTGCATTTGCATCATCATCTGTATTTGATGCTGGTGAGTCATGCATATCATGAGCATTTGCTTCTCCAGTTACTTCATGTTCTCTAATGTTAGTCCATGCACTGTTGTCAAGGCCACTCCCCTCAACAGACTCCTCTAAATTACTGCTTGCAATTCCTTCTGACTGCGGATGCATGTTGCCATGGGAGTTCTGTAGAGGTTCAAATTATTCCAGGCCTGAGATGGGATGTACAGATGATGCATGTCCTTCTCCATTATGAGATGTGGAACAATGTTTGGCAGATGGAAAGATATTCTCCTTGAAAATAACATCTCTGCAAACAAAGAAATAATTAGTATTCAAATCTAATAGCATGTAGCCTTTTTGTGTTTCTGCATAACCAAGGAATACAATTGCTTTTGTTCTTGGTGAAAATTTGTCTTCCTTAACTAAATTAGTGGCATAACAAAGACACCCAAACACCCTAAGGTGAGACAATGAGGGTGACTTGTTATGAAGGATCTCATATGGATTTTTCCCATTCAACAACTCAGTAGGCAGTCTGTTTATCACATGTACAACTGTTGTGATGCATTCACCCTAGAACTTTGTAGGAACACTTGCTTGAAACTTCAATGCCCTATCTGTATCCAGAATGTGTCTATGTTTTCTCTCCACTACTCCATTCTGTTGTAGAGTATATACACAACTGCTTTGGTGAACTATCCCATAAGCATCAAACAAATCATTCATGTGTTTGTTAAAGAACTCTGTGCCATCATCTGTTCTAACTACTTTAACTTTGGACTGAAATTGGGTGTGCAACATGGAAAGAAATTTCCTCAACACTACAACAACATCACTTTTCAATTGAAGCAAATGCACCCAAGTGTACCTTGTATTATCATCCACAACAGTTAGGAAGAAATGTTTTCTATCATAAGTGGAAAACCTATATGGTCCACAAACATCCATATATAAAGGAGATAAAGGATTTTCACTTCTACTTATACTTGTAGGAAATACTAGCCTACTTTGCTTAGCTAGTGGGCATACAAGGCAATCATTATTTACTGTTACATCTACAGATTTGTTATGAAACAGATTCATGTTCTTCATAGTACTAATTGAAGCATGACCTAGCCTTTTGTGCCACAAGGCTCCATCTTCTTTATTACTATGTGTAGTTGTAGTTGATGCAAACTTCCTTATCCCTTTGATGAACTTTTCCAAATATCCTTTGAAGTTCTTCTTCAATATGTACGAACCACCTCTTTCTCTATCAATCCCCCTCATCTTGCCATTGTAGCTCAGAATCAATTATCCATTCTTTACAAGTAAAACTTGCCATTAAGGAGGTTGCAATACCTGCCATGTTAACCTGATGTTCTGGAGTCTCCTTGTTCAGCATGCTCAAAATCTGTCTATATTGATCCTCAGTGAAGTATGGTCCTTCCTTTAATCCATCACAGCTACTTCTTCCCTCATCCTGATGTGTTGATTTGTCATTCTCTAAGCCACCAGTTGTCATGTTAGCTGCATATGGTTTCTTATTTTTAAAATCAGTTGGATAGCCAACTAGCTTGTAGCAATTTTCCTTAGAGTGCCCAGGTTTGTAGCAATAATCACATTTCACAAACGGCTTCTTTCTTTTGTAATATCCTCTATTATTTTGCACAGTCATTTGCCCTCTACCTGTTTTCATAGCAACATGATCTCCTCTATTTGGAAAGACTGGATATGAACTAGAATTTTGACTCTCATCCTCTATAATCAGTGCATTCATCTCTTAATATTTAATCTTTTTTCATTGAATATTTTCTCAATTTATGTGTCATCTCCGTCAATGACATTATCTATATTTTTTACTAAATGCGAATGCAATTGATTTGCTTTTTAGAATATATAAAGAGACACCTAGGATAAAATTAACAAGTCAGTAAAATTAACTCTTCCAACAGATATTGCATGAAATGAAATTCATCTTTCCTTCAAAATAATTTCAAACGAGTGATTTGAAAATTCTCCAACAAAAATTATTCTGGAGCAAAAAAATTCAACTTGAAAGTTATTTTAGTCCCATTTGAAAATTTAACATCCCCCCTAAACTTTCCTATAAAAAAGAATGCTTTACTTCTCCATTGTCTTTATATATTCTTTCATTATCATGTACTCTAGCATAATTTTGGTTTGAATAGACTTTATAAAAAATATTTGGCATTTAAAGTATTGATTGCATTAGTGTAGACATGATTAAAGTGTTTAAGATAACAAGGTTGACTTCTTGATTTTTGATTAAAATTATCTATAATTAAGGTGTTTATAGTCTTCAAGGATAATTATTACTAAGGGTAAAAACGAAAAAAAAAATTGTCTTGAACTTCTAAAATACCAATAATTTGAGACAACTATTTTTAGCAACCATGACTGTTAATATGAGACGAGGGAGTAATTTTTAAGTATTAACTACATTGATATGGGGTCACACGTAAAGTGCGTACCTTGAGACTAGTTTAATAAATTTAAATAAAGGCATTATTTATTTGAGATAATTAGAATAAGACGTCTCTTCATGACCTTGCCATTTTATTTATGTCTTTATTGTGTAGCGAGTCTTCCCGACATCAGTTAGAGCAATTATCTATCTTTGTTAAATCTATTATTGCGGGATTAGATTATGGAAAGCAGGCCTCTTTGTAACTTGATGCTAGCGAGACCACATATAGACAGTAAGTTAATATTAAGCCTACTTATAACCTTATTCTTCTTATTATTGTCATTAAATTAAAGGACACAGTTAATATAAGTGAAGCATTTTAAGAATATATTTATGTTCGTGTCTAAAATTTGCCTACCGCTTTTTGGAGAAATATTTAACTATTTATTTATTATTAGTAATGAAAACATAGGCAAACTTATTTATTAAGGCATTATTTGACCTATCACTTGAATTGGTTTGACATTTATTCTATTAAAATTTGTAGCCAGTCAATATCATGACAGTGAACTTGACAAAATAACACACTAATATATCAATTTAACGTTCAATCAGAAAGAAAACAACATCGTGCTAAAAAGTTTACACATAGTCAAGTGGAGAAAGGAACCCTTATGTTGCAAGAGTTCCATGTATAATAAAACTTCAACTCTTAAAAGTTATCTACACTAACATGAACCTTAACAACAAGAAAGGACAGTCACAAAAAATGAGAAATAAAAAATAAATACTAAAATTGATCACTAGGAAATAGGGAAAGGAAGTTATACCATAAGATCGGGCTCGACCTCAGTTCACGACAGCGAATATGTTGCCGCGGGTGGTGAAATCAGCCACTAGGCTTTGAAGCTCAATAAAGACCTCTCGGACACATATCAACGAGCTAATCGCTGAGAGGTTTCTGCCAAGCATCAAGCCTAATAGCTTAGACGGCGCATGGCCGGTGACTGGCCGAAATTCGGTCTCGGAGTTTCGGCTTGAAACTAACACCAAAAGATAGAACCAAGCGAGTCCTACACGTATATGCAAGTTTTATGTGAAAAGGAGTTCCAAAAGTTCATGAATTTAGGGAGGAAGTGGACTAGGGTTTCGGATTTTTGCTAGATTCGTGGAGATAGGGAAGGTTTTGAAGGATTTGAGTTGGAGATATGAAAAGAGGAGGAAGAGAGGAGAAGATGGGGAAAATTTGGGGCGGAAAGGAGGTGGTCCGATGGTGGTCGTTGGCGGAGCCATGGCGGCAGCGCCGTGAGGATGACCAAACCACCTAAGCCGCGTTTGTGCTCCTCCTCCTCACATGACCAAACCACCTAAGTCGCGCTTCCCGCATCTTGTCCTCAATATGGCCACACCGACCTTGTTGCGAATAACCTCATTTCTGATCCTCTCTAACCTGGTGTGCCCGCACATCCATCTCAACATCCTCGTCTCTTCTACCTTCATCTGCTGGACATGAGCGATCTTGACTGGCCAACACTCATCCCCATAAAACATCATTGATCTGACCACCACTCTGTAGAACTTACACTTAAGTTTCGGTGGCACTTTCTTGTCACATAAAATACCGGAAGCGAGTCTCCATTTCATCCCTCCCTCGCCACTGAATTTACACTCCAAGTATTCTGTCTTGCTCCTGCTCAACTTGAAACCTTTAGATTTCAGGGTCTACCTCCATACCTCTAATTGGGGGTTCAAAGTGTCTCGCATCTCGTAAATCAATACAATATCATCTGCAAATAGCATGCATCACGGCACCTCCCCTTGGATGTGGCGCGTCATTACGTCCATCGCCAGAGCAAACAAAAAAGGGCTGAGTGTCGACCCCTGATGCAACCCCACCTTAATCAGAAAATGGTCCGAGTCCCCACCCACTGTCCTCACTTGGGTCTTTGCTCCATCATATATACATATCCTTAATCAACATAACGTAGGCAACATGTACACCTCTAGCCTCCAAACATCTCCACAAAACCTCCCTCGGAACTTTATCATACGCCTTTTTTTAAGTCAATGAATACCTTATGCAAGTCCTTCTTTCTCTCCCTACATTGCTCCATCAATCTCCTAACAAGGTGAATGGCTTCTGTAGTCGAACACCCTGATATAAACCCAAACTGGTTTTTGAAAATAAATACACTCCTCTTCACCCTTAGCTCTACCACTCTCTCCCATACTTTCATAGTATGGCTAAGCAAATTGATACCCCGATAGTTATTGCAATTTTTGATATCACCCTTGTTTTTGTATACAGGAATCATCATGCTTCACCTCCATTCTTCGGGCATCTTCTTTATTCTAAAAATGACATTAAATAACCTAGTGAGACACTCCAAGCCTGCCTTGCCCGCACTCTTCCAAAACTCCACAAGAATTTCATCTTGCCCGGTCACTTTACCCCTGATCATCTTACCATAGCCCCCTCAACTTCATCAACTCTAATCCGCCTACAATACACAAAGTCACAATGACTACCGGAGAGTTACAAATTACCTAGTACAATGCTCTTGGTTCAATGTTGGCTCCACAGTCTTCATTAGGATCTGACGTCTTGCTTGATCATATGTCTCATTGAGACCACTTAAAAATTGCATTAGCCTTTGTTGCTGCAGGTGTTCAACATACTCCTTCGAATTAGGAATAGGCACCATTGCATCATACTCAGCCCACAATTCCTTTAATCTAGTGAAATATGCAAAAACTAAATTTATTCGCTGCGAAATAGTAGCAATTTCCCTATGCAACTGAAATATTCTCACACAATTCACGTTGTCGAACCTTTCTCTCAAATCCCCCCATACAAAATGTGCATTAGATGCATAGAAAATGCCGCTAAGTAAATCCGAAGACGCAGTGCTCATGATCAAGGAAAGCACGATTGCATGACATGTTTCCCAGTCCTCATGCAATTCATATCTAAACGAACCCTTTTTGCATGTCCCAAGCACAAACCCTAGCTTCCTCTTATCTTGCAAAGCAATTCGCATTGAACGATGCCACAGTCCGTAATTTTCTGATCCTGTGAGCTTTACATGAATCAAAATCGAACTAGGAGTATCTGAGGGATGAATGAATAAAGGATGCGTGTGATCGATTTTTCGGCCTCCATTGACGATCGTTTGTCACAGCTTCGCGAGGAAGACGACGATGAAATTTCAGCCAAATAGAACTAAATTTGGGGAATTACAGCTCTTCACTGCTCTGATACCATGTGAGCTTGATGAATCTGAGCTCAATTTCCAGAATCATCCAAGCAATTTGGAATTAGGTTTGAGAGTAGAGAGATTGAGCTTAAGAGAGAAGATAGGAATTGCAGTAAATGAATTTTATTTATGTAATAGAGGAGTACAACTTTATATACAATTACACACTAACTCAACTCTGTACTAACATAACTCTAATTACTTAACTACTGGGTCCCACAACTATAACCGACTAACTAACTCGTCTTCTTAACTAACAAAACTGACTGTAGCTCACAAAGTATACTCAATTTATTTTCTTCCTTTTTTCAAGCACAAAGGGAAACAATCGAGGGGCGGGAGAAACAAGAAATAAAGTAGTAAGAGAAAGAAGATGGATGCTCAATTAGCCAAAAAAATAATGAGGAAGAACAGATGTGGGGTGTGTGTGTGGGTTTGGGGGGGGGGGAGGAGGGCAACAAAGTATACGTTAATAAGGATCAAAATAGATCCCTCGTTTAGTGGGTCTTCATTTATTTTTAAAACCTGCGGTTAAATGCTATTAGTGTAAAAAAATCTTCCATTTATGTAATAAGTAAACAGTACTAATATTTTCTTAAATATTATTTAAAAAGTGCTCAGCCACGTATATTTCTCAAGATTTTTTCAGCCAAAGTAGTTCGCAGTAAAATATTCTGGAACTAAACTATAGGATATGGTGTAATACTTATTTGAAGTTTGACGAACATATTTGTTTACCCTTAAAATCGGATAACAATTAAATTTGTAAGTGGTTTTAAGGATATGTGATTTCACTTGGCACAAATTGAGAAATACGAAAATTGAAGTTAGAAATTAACTGTAAAATAAAGCAAATCGATATATCACACAGCTTTGGCCCTTGAACTAGGTTGCCCTCGCACCAACTAAGTGTATTATTGAAGAGTAAGAACTGAACTACTGAATAAGAGAGCTTAAAAGAGAAAACGTAATATATTGCTTTGTTATGCATGAATCTCCTCCTTACAAAATGATTGGAACCCCCTTTATATAGTAAAGGAGTTCTACATATGGTACAATTCTAAATACATAAGGAAATCTCCTGATTGGCTAATCAACCGATCTTGACTTGATACATGTCGAGATTTCTACCACAATCCTCGCTCGGTCACGGATTCCTTGGCTTTTCGTTATTCGACTTAGCAGGCTTCCTTCGATCTCTCTAGATCTCTATCCTTCTCGGTCTCGACCTTACTGGTCTCGCTCTTGATCGATCCCTGAATCACGAGCTAGGCAATATCTATTCGTGTAACGATCCAATATAACTTGAGATTGAACCTCGGTCTGCCACCCCGGTTTTGATTAATCATACAAAATCGGACAAGCCCGATTTTGACCGTATACATATAGTCCTCTCATTTTTTGGAGAGTAATAACAAGAAACGATTTGAGCCTTCGATCTTCACCTCGGTACATCATGACGCAATTGTCGTGACATAAGCAGCAGAAGTGACCGAAACATCTCATCGGTACAGTTTTCCAGGTATTTAATGCGCGTCAGTCGACAGTCGGTCGCTACCAGTTTTGAACCTCGTTGTGAAACCAATAAATAGCCTCCTTATTCATTATTTCAAACTTTACTTTCAAATCTTTTTCATTCTAATCTCCATTGTTCTTTGCCTTCTTCAAAGCTTCCTATCTTCAGGTCTTTGAGTTTCTTTGCTTGTTCTTCTTAAAACACCAAATACTTCAGCCTCCATTCTTCTTTGCCCACAAAAACTAAATGGCCAAAACATCTAAAATTGTTCCGCAGAAAGAGGTTGCTTCCTCATCTCGGCCGGCCGGCGAAAAACTAGTAGTGGAGCCACGCCCTGAAGAACTTATTCCCGGGGTGTGTGTCATTGATTCTGACTTTAAGGTCGATAAACCCTCATCGGTTCCTGATCGATGCAAGCCGATATCGAGATATATATGCTCGATACCCAAAAGCCTCATTGACCAGGTGAAGAAAGATTGCAACTGGGGAAACAAAGAGGCTGTGATACCGGCACCAGAAGAAGCGATCACCACTCACGTAGAAGGGTTCCTGAGTGTTTGCCCTTATCCTTTCACGTTGGGTCCCCTCGATCTGGTCATCGTAAACTTCTTCAAGAAATACCAGGTAACCCTCGGTCAAATTCACCCCTCTTTCTGGAGGATCGTGATACTGCTCTGCTTCTTCGTGGGCAAAATCGATGGGCTTCCCTTGACCCTTGACCACCTCATAAGATTACATAGCCCTCAACTCTATCAAGGTGGGCTAATAAAGCTTCAACGTCGGGACACCAAGGCGCTCATCTCAAGTATAGATGAAGACAAAGATCGGGGGTGGATGGGCCGATTCGTTCGGGTGAAGACCACGGACCTGATCCCGGCTGAGAGCATGCCATTTCCTAAGAAATGGAATATGAAACGTAAGTATGATTCCGTCTTTAATTTCTGTTCGTTGTTTTTACTTCTTAATCCTTTCTTTTCAGTGTTTTTCTCGATGCAGTCGTTGCTTGGATGTCGGGTGCGGTTCTCTACCTCGAGAACTGGGTTAGGATCCTGGTTTCGACGTCAACACACGCCGAGCACACATGGCGTGATTTGTCAAAGGGTCGGGGGGAGGCTCGTACTCATGGTAAGCCTTCTTCCTCACTTACCGATTTGTCGATCGTTCAAACATCTTTTCAAACATGAGTTTACTTACTTTCTCCTTTTGTAGGTCTTGGAAAGGACACGACTATGAGACCCCCGTCTGGTGATGAAGAAGTTTCACCACCTATCTCGAAACCGGCGGAGGAGAATAAGAGAAATAGGGCCTCGAACTCCGGGGATCAAAAACCCAAGAAGAGAACAGTCCGTAAACCCAAGGGGAACACAATCCCACTGACTATGGAGTCAGTCCAAAGGCTAAGGGAAGAAGAAGAAGAAGATGATGACTCTGGGCTGGTGGCCCGTGCGCGAGCTAGCACCGAGATTCGGATGACTCCGAAACCGGTGGGAGTTGATATTGCTCCATCTAGGCTCGATGAGGTCGAGGAGGAAACTTCGGCCCAAGTCCCCGAGCCAAGAGGAACCGAAGATGCTTTGTCTCGGGGCAAAGAGACCGTTGAAGAGGCGGTGGATGTTGGTGTAGAAACCGGGCTCGAGGCTCCCCAAGATGGAAGCGGTGCCCCAAAAGACCTACTTGGGGCAATAGAGATCGGGGATTCCCCCTCGTTTCTTTCATTTTTCGAGTTGATGATACGTGACGCTCAGGCCGTGGAGACTTGTCACGGGGAAGGAACCCTCGGAGAGGAAGATCCTTTCCATGGTTATTTTGTTGGGATAGAAGGTGTCACCGGTCTGAGTGACTTGGAGGTTCCAAAGAAGAGCTTAGGCGAGGCTTCCTCGAGTTTTAAATTGACCAATCAGTTTTCGGCCCCTAGTGCCGATCCCGGGCGTAAGCGAACAATCATTATCACGGTCCCAGAGGATGCCCGGGTTCTTGCTGCCCTTGTAGGGGTGGCTAACTACCTCCGATGTTTGGTCACGGAAGAAGACCAAGCCCAGATGGACGAGGTGGGAGTGCCTTGTCTTTTCAACGAAGCCCAACAGACCCTGAACTGGGTAAGTTCATATTTTCTTTGTCAATTTTCATACTTGTACTTTTCTCCTCTTGTATAATTCCTTCTTTCTATTTTTGTAGGCTTCTGTGCTTAATTACGAGGCTTTTTTTCGATCCCGGGGGGAGTTGAGCCGGTATGAAGCCGAAATTCGAGGGCTTACTGAGGAGAGAGATGCCTTGAAGCTTTTCAATAAGCAGAGAGAAGGGGAAGCAAAATGACTTCGGGCTGAGCTAGAAGCAGCTCAGAAAGAACAAGATGATCTGGCCAAGCAGGTAAAAAGAATCTTTAAAGTTAATGACACTGACTCGGGCATGGTGGCTAACAGTTCGGTCCCACATGTCCAGCGAAAGCTCGATATGATCTGGCAGCTTCGTGAGGAAGTCGAAGCAGTGAAAGCGGAGGCCGAGGCGTGGAAGAAGAACATGGACCACCTTGCATCAGAAAAGGAGGCGGCCCGAGCTCAACTGGCCTCGGCTGAGAACCAACTCCGAAGCTTGAAAGAGAAAGCCTTGGTAAAAACCAAGAAAATTGAGGAGTTCCAGTCTCGGTTGGGTTAAACAACTTTCGATCGAGAGAGGCTGGCCACATAACTTGCAGCGGCCAAATCGGAGGTCAAAATGGCCAGGGCTAATGCTGATGCAATAGTTGCTGTCTACCGGTCCGACACTGAAGTTGCTCAGGTTCAAACAAAGGAGGTTGCTAAAGCTGCTCAGGCCCGAGCAAACTGGGTTGCCGAGCATGCTAAATTCCAGTCTCGAAGGGATACTCTCGAGGAGATCCATGCTCGTGGCTTCGATCTTAACAGCCGAGATCAAGAATGCTAAGGAGCTTGAAGCTGAAGCCAGAGTGTTGGCCTTTCCTGATAATGATGATTCTGGGAGTGTGAGCGGATCTGAAAGCGAAGAAGGCCTCGAGGGCAAAGATGTTGCTCCCGGAGAAGACTAAGTCCTTTATGATTAGTATTTTTTGTGTTTCTTTTAAGACCATTTCGGTCTTTTGTAGAGAAATCTGATCGGGCCATGCTGACCATGTAAATGATTTTTTGACATATATATATAAAAACTTTTTTCCTTTCTGCCTTATAAAATTATGAAGTTTATTTTAAGGTCCGAGGTTTAGATAATTTGATTGAAACCGAACTAGTATAGCCCTTAGGCTTTACAATCGAGTGAGTGCTTGCTCGAACTCGAAGTAAGGTAAACCTTAGGTTTTTTATTTGAGCGAGGATGGTCTCTCGAACTCAAAGTAAAAAACAGCCCTTAGGCTTTTGTTAAAAAGATTGTTTACGGCTTTCTCCCCTTTTCGGCTTGAAAAGGGGTTTTATCATTTGTATATGCAAAACTTGTAATGCCTTAGCATGAAATAAGGAATTGTTCGAAAGTTCAAACAATTTTGTACTCATTAGAGTTTTCGAGGCTTGATATTACCGAAGCCTTTTATGATTTTGCCGGGGGTAGCCTTTTTAACAGGTTTGTGAAAGAATTCGAAGGCCTGTTTTGTTATGGAATTCGGACATCTCCGACCCGTGTTAATTCGATCGTAGCCTCTTTAGTTCGGGATTTGCCCCTTGGGCTTATTTTTCCATTTTACTTTGAGCTTGCCCGAAGTGTTAGTCCCTGAGTGGGGTGGCCGTGGCCTATAAAAATTGAGGATTGCCTAAAAGGTCTTATGATCTCGGAGTTTTAATAATTCGATCTCGTTTATTTTTCTAACGGCAGTCCCCGAGCGTGGGGGTAATTATCCGAACTCTGGTTATGGTCGGCCCTTAAGCCTGTTTACATAATAGATCGAGAGTATGAAATTGTAAAGTAGAAAAAATTTTCTAAGGCATGAGATATCGGTAAAGATAAATAATTCTCTTTATAAATGATTATACATGCGTACATGTTCTGTGCCAGGGCTCGAGCAAACTACGCGGGCACTGTTCGTTTGACTGTTTGACCCTTACAATTTTTTTCTATCGAGACCCTGCTGCCATGAAGTAACTTCCTCACATCAAAGTTGACATTCGAGGGCAATGCCCCCCAGTATTCGAGGTTGATTGTAAAGAAGCCTCAGATATTGTTGAATTGTTCTAAGTTAGCACGATCAATAGAAACCTCGCCGGAAAATCCAAAATTAGAACCAACTATTTTATAAAACTGTTTTAGTTGTGCCTAGAGACGAGTTTTAAAACTGTTTTACTCTTCTCTTTTTTGCTTAACTCTAGATTGAGTTATCTTATTGGGTAAACCGATAACCCAACCGATAATGATCGATAACCGATAAACCGATAATGATCGATAACTAATATCTTATCGGTTTGGTTATTGGTTTATCATATTTGTAAACTGATAATCGATATGCTAAACCGATAATATTCATAACTGAATCGAACCGACCGATGCCCACCCCTATCTTCGGGAGTCTGGACCCTCTTTACAGACGATGCTTCGAACGTGAATGGGTCCGGACTAGGCATTGTACTAAAATCACCCACAGGTAATGTAGTTAGACAGTCTATCAGAACTACAAAATTGACTAACAATGAGGCCGAGTATTAGGCCATGATTACAGGTCTTGAACTAGTTAGAAGCTTGGGAGCGGAGGTCATAGAGGCTAAGTGTGATTCCCTCCTCATGGTAAACCAAGTTAACGGGACTTTTGAAATCTGAGAAGACCGAATGCAGAGGTACTTGGATAAACTACATGTGACTCTACATCGATTTAAGGAATGGACCTTGCAACATGTGCCTCGAGAATAGAACAGCGAGGCCGACGCTCTTGCAGACTTAGGTTGATCGGTCGAAGACGACGAACTCAACTCGGGGACTGTCGTACAGCTCATGAGATCGGTAATCGAAGAAGGTCATGCCGAGATAAACTCCACAAGTTTAACCTGGGATTGGAGAAATAAGTACATAGAGTACTTAAAGAATGGGAAGCTTCCATCAGATCCAAAGGAGTCGAGAGCTCTGCGAGGAAAGGCAGCACGGTTCACTTTATCCGAAAATGGAACGCTGTTTAGAAGGACGTTCGATGGACCGTTGGCAATATGTTTGGGACCGGGAGATACCGACTACTTCCTTTGTAAAGTTCACGAGGGCACTTGTGGAAATCATTATGGTGTCGAATCGCTGGTCCATAAAGTAATCAAAGCAGGGTACTATTGGACCGATATGGGGAAAAATGTAAGGAAGTTTTTTCGAGAAAGTCAGAGAAAAGGAAGTCATAGATTTCATTTGGGACCACATCATATGTCGATTCGGGATGCCCTCCGAGATTGTATGTGATAATGGAAAACAATTCATCGGCAGCAAAGTAACTAAATTTCTCGAGGATCACAAGATCAAAAGCATCCTATCAACACCTTATCATCCCATCGGGAACGGACAAGCCGAATCGACCAACAAAAACCATCATCCAAAATCTTAGGAAGAGATTGACCGACGCCAAAGGAAAATAGAGAGAAATACTACCCGAGGTTCTATGGGCATACCGCACAACATTGAAATCGAGTACCGGAGCAGAACCGTTCTCGTTAGTTTATGGCGTTGAAGCTCTAATCCCTGTCGAGGTCGGAGAACCTAGCATCAGGTTTCGATATGCAACAGAGGAGTCGAATAACGAGACCATGAATATGAGCCTAGAATTGTTTGACAAAAGACGCGAAGCCTCTCTCGTCCGATTGGCCACCCAAAAATAGCGTATCGAAAGGTACTACAGTCGAAGAGCCAATCTTCGACATTTTAACATCGGAGACTTGGTGCTAAGAAAAGTCGCCCTCAACACCTGAAATCCAAATGAAGGGAAACTGGATCTGAACTGGGAAGGACCGTACCAGGTTCTCGAAATCATTAGAAAAAGATCCTACAAGCTCGACACGATGAACGGGAAATAATTGTCGAGCAATTGGAACGTATCGCACCTAAAACGATACTACTGCTATGGTACGGCCCCTCCCATTTTCATTTATATTTTAAACTAACCCTTGCAGGTGTTCGACCATAAACAGCGATGGATTCTTCAACACGAAGCCTTTAGGTCTGAAAGCACGCGTTGCACTATTTTTCCCTTAGACCGGTTTTTCCCCAAATGGGTTTTTCGGTGAGGTTTTTAATGAGGCAACCATTGATCGTGCTAACTTAAAGCAATTCAACAGTATCCGAGGCTTCTTTACAATCAACTTCGAATACTGGGGGGCATTACCCTCGAATGTCAACTCTGATGCGAGGAAGTTACTTCATGGCAGCATGGTCTCGATAAGAAAAATTTGTAAGGGCCAAATGGTCAAACGAACTGTGCCGGCGTAGTTTGCTCGAGCCCTAACACAGAATATGTACGCATGTATAATCATTTATAAAGAGAAGTATTTTTCTTTACCGATATCTCATGCCTTAGAAAAAATTTTCTACTTTACGATTCCATACTCTCGATCTATTATGTAAACAGGCTTAAGGGCCGACCATAACCAGAGTACGGATAATTACCCCCATGCTCGGGGACTGCCGTCCGAAAAATAAATGAGATCGAATTATTAAAACTCTGAGATCATAAGACCTTTTAGGCAACCCTCGATTTTTATAGGCCACTTCCACCCTACTCAGGGACTGACACTTCGGGCAAGCTCGAAGTAAAACGGTAAAATAAGCCCAAGGGGAAAATCCCTAACTAAAGAGTCAACGGCCGAATTAACACGGGTCGGGGACGTCCGAATTTCGTAACAAAACAGGCCTTTGAATTCTTTCACAAACCGGTTAAAAAGGCTACCCCCGGTAAAATCATAAAAGTCTTCGGTAATATCAAGCCTCGAAAACTCTAATGAGTACAAAATTGTTCGAACTCTCGAACAATTCCTTATTTCATGCTAAGGCATTACAAGTTTTGCATATACAAATGATAAAAAACTTTTTCAAGCCGAAAAGGGGAGAAAGCCGCAAACAATCTTTTTAACAAAAGCCTAAGGGCTATTTTTTACTTTGAGTTCGAGAGACCATCCTTGCTCAAATAAAAAACCTAAGGTTTACTTTACTTCGAGTTCGAGCAAGCACTCACTCGATCGTAAAGCCTAAGGGCTATACTAGTTCGGTTTCAATCAAATTGTCTAAACCTCGGACCTTAGAATACAACTTCATAATTTTATAAGGGAGAAAGGAAGAACTTATATATATATATATATATATATATATATATATATATATATATATATATATATATATATATATATGTCAAAAAATCATTTACAAGGGCAGCATGGCCCGATCAGATTTCTATACAAAAGACCAAAACGGTCTTAAAAGAAACACAAAAAATACTAATCCTAAAGGACTTAGTCTTCTCCGGGAGCAGCATCTTCGCCCTCGAGGCCTTCTTCGCTTTCAGATCCACTCATACTCCCAGAATCATCATCATCAGGAAAGGCCAACACTCTGGCTTTAGCTTCAAGCTCCTTAGCATTCTTGATCTCAGCTGTAAGATCGAAGCCACGAGTATGAATCTCCTTGAGAGTCTCCCTTCGAGACTGACATTTAGCATGCTCGGCAACCCATTTTGCTCGGGCCTGAGTAGCTTTGGAAACCTCCTTTGTTCTAACCCGATCAGCTTCAGCATCGGATTGGTACACGGCCACCATTGCATCAGCATTAGCCCTGGCCATTTTAACCTCCGATTTGGCCGATGCAAGTTCTGTGGCCAGTCTCTCTCGATCGAAAGTTGCTGAACCCAACTGAGACTGGAACTCCTCATTTTTCTTGGCTTGCACCAAGGCTTTATCTTTCAAGCTTCAGAGTTGGGTCTCACCGAGGCTAGTTGAGCTCGGGAAACCTCATTTTCTGAGGCAAGGCGGTCCATGTTCTTCTTCCACGCCTCGGCCTCCGCTTTAACTGCGTCCACTTCCTCACTAAGTTTCCCGATCATATCAAGCTTTCGCTGAACCTATGGGGCTGAACTGTTAGCCACCATGCCTAAGTCAGTGTCATTAACTTCAAAGATTTATTTTACCTGCTCGGCCAGATCAGCTTGTTCTTTCTTAGATGCTTCTAGCTCAGCCCGAAGTACTTTTACTTCCCCTTCTCTCTACTCACTAAGAAGCTTGAAGGCATCTCTCTCCTCAGTAAGTCCTCGAATTTTGACTTCGTACCGGCTCAGCTCCCACCTCGTCCATTTGGGCTTGGTAGTCTTCCGTGACCAATCTTCGGAGGTAGCTAGCCACCCCTACAGGGGCAGCAAGAACCCGGGCATCATCCGAGACCGTGATAACGATTGTTCACTTACGCCCGGGATCGACACTAGAGGCGGGAAACTGATTGGTTAGTTTAAAACTCGAGGAAGCCTCGCCCGAGCTCTTCTTCGGAACCTTCAAGTCGCTCAGACCTGTGACACCTTCTACCCCAACAAAATAACCACGGAAATGATCTTCCTCTCTGAGGGCTCCTTCCCCGTGACAAGTCTCCACGGCTTGAGCGTCGCGTATCATCGACTTGGAAAATGAAGGAAACGAGAGGGAATCCCCGATCTCTATTGCCCCAAGTAGGTCTTTTGGGGCACCGCCTCCATCTTGGGGAGCCTCGAGCCCGGTTTCTACACCAACATCCACCGCCTCTTCAATGGTCTCTTTGCCCCGAGACAAAACATCTTCGGTTCCTCTTGGCTCGGGGACTTGGGCCGAAGTTTCCTCCTCGACCTCATCGAGCCTAGATGGAGCAGTATCAACTCCCACCAGTTTCCGAGTCATCCGAATCTCGGTGCTAGCTCGCGCACGGGCCATCATCCCAAAGTCATCTTCTTATTTTTTTTCTTCTTCTTCTTCTTCTTATTCTTATTCTTCTTCCCTTAGCCTTTGGACTGACTCCATAGTCAGTGGGATTGTGTTCCCATTGGGTTTATGGGTTGTTCTCTTCTTGGGTTTTTGTCCCTCGGAGTTCGAGGCCCTTTTCCTCTCATTCACCTCCGCCGGTTTCGAGATAGGTGGTGAAAATTCTTCATCACCGGACGGGGGTCTCATAGTCGCGTCCTTTCCAATACCTACAAAAGGAGAAAGAAGTAAACTTATGTTTGAAAAGACGTTTGAACGATAGACAAATCAGTAAGTCAGGAAGAAGGCTTACCATGAGTACGAGGCTCCCACCGACCCTTTGACAAATCGCTCCATGCACGCTCGGCGTGTGTTGATGTCGAAACCAGGCTCCTAACCCAGTTCTCGAGGTGGGGAACCGCACCCGGCATCCAAGCAACGACTGCATCGAGAAAAACACTGATAAGAAATGATGAAGAAGTAAAAACAACGAAAAAAAATTAAAGACGGAATCATACTTACATTTCATATTCCATTTCTTAGGAAATGGCATGCTCTCAGCCAGGATCAGGTTCGTGGTCTTCACCCAAACGAACCAGCCCATCAAGCCCCGATCTTTGTCTTCATCTATACTCGAGATGAGTGCCTTGGTGGCCCAGTGTTGAAGCTTTATCAACCCACCTCGATAGAGTCGATGGCTATATAATCTTATGAGGTGGTCAAGGGTGAAGGGAAGCCCGTCGATTTTGCCCACGAAGAAGCGGAGCAGTATCACGATCCTCCAGAAAGAGGAGTGAATTTGGCCGAGGGTCACCTGGTATTTCTTGCAGAAGTCTACGATGACCAGATCGAGGGGACCCAGCGTGAAAGGATAAGTGTAAACACTAAGGAACCCTTCCACAAAGATTGGCTCTTTGATTGTAGTACCTTTCGATCCGTTGTTTTTGGGCGGCCAATCAGACGAGAACGGCTTCGTGTCTTTCATCCAACAATTCTAGGCTCGTATTCATGGTCTCGTTATTCAACTCCTTTGTTGCATATCGAAACCTGATGCTAGGTTCTCCGACCTCGACTGGGATCAAAGCTTCGACGCCAAAAACTAACGAGAACGGTGTTGCTCCGGTACTGGATTTCGATGCTGTGCGGTATGCCCATAGAACCTCGGGTAGTATTTCTCTCCATTTTCCTTTGGCGTCAGTCAATCTCTTCTTAATATTTTGGATGATAGTTTTGTTGGTCGATTCGGCTTGTCCGTTCCCGCTAGGATGATAAGGTGTTGATAGGATCCTTTTGATCTTGTGATCCTCGAGAAATTTAGTTACTTTGCTGCTGATAAATTGTTTTCCATTATCACATACAATCTCGGAGGACATCCCAAATCGACATATGATGTGGTCCCAAATGAAGTCTATGACTTCCTTTTCTCTGACTTTTTTGAACGAACTTCCTCGTATCCTTCCCCATATCGGTCCAATAGTACCCTGCTCTGATTACTTTGTGGACCAGCGATTCCGCACCAGAATGATTTCCACAAGTGCCCTCGTGAACTTTCCGAAGGAAGTAGTCAGTATCTCCCTGTCCCAAACATATTGCCAACGGTCCATCGAACATCCTTCTAAACATCGTTCCATTTTCGGACAAAGTGAACTGTGCTGCCTTTGTGCGCAGAGCTCTCGACTCCTTTGGATCTAATGGAAGCTTCCCATTCTTTAAGTACTCTATGTACTTATTTATCTAATCCTAGGTTAAACTTGTGGAGTTTATATCGGTGTGACCTTCTTTGATTACCGATCTAATGAGTTGTATGACAGTCTCCGAGTTGAGTTCGTCGTCTTCAACCGATGAACCTAAGTCTGCAAGAGTGTCGGCCTCGCTGTTCTATTCTCGAGGCACATGTTGCAAGGTCCATTCCTTAAATCGATGTAGAGTCACCTGTAGTTTATCCAAGTACCTTTGCATTCGGTCTTCTCGGACTTCAAAAGTCCCGTTAACTTGGTTTACCATGAGGAGGGAATCACACTTAGCCTCTATGACCTCCGCTCCCAAGCTTCTAGATAGTTTGAGACCTGCAATTATGGCCTCATACTCGACCTCTTTGTTAGTCAATT
The DNA here is from genome assembly GCF_000390325.3 of Nicotiana tomentosiformis. Classification (NCBI taxonomy): domain Eukaryota; kingdom Viridiplantae; phylum Streptophyta; class Magnoliopsida; order Solanales; family Solanaceae; genus Nicotiana; species Nicotiana tomentosiformis. The sequence goes on along the minus strand of NC_090818.1, from coordinate 2,780,896 downwards.
TTGTAGTTCTGATAGACTGTCTAACTACATTACCTGTGGGTGATTTTAGTACGATGCCTAGTCCGGACCCCTTCACATTCGAAGCACCGTCTGTAAAGAGGGTCCAGACTCCCGAAGATAGGGATAGGCATCGGTCGGTTCGGTTCGGTTATGAATATTATCTGTTTAGTATATCGGTTATCAGTTTACAAATATGATAAACCGATAACCAAACCGATAAGATATTAGTTATCGGTTAATCAGTTATCGATCATTATCGGTTCGGTTATCGGTTTACCCGATAAGATAACTCAATCTAGAGTTAAGCAAAAAAGAGAAGAGTAAAACAGTTTTAAAACTCGTCTCTGGCCATAACTAAAACAGTTTTATAAAATAGTTTTATATCGGTTCTGGACAAAACTAATATTTGAAGCTTCTGCTTGGAGAAACTAATATTCAATTTGTTGAGAGTTGTAAAACAGTTTCACTTCAATACTGTCGTAATACTACTATTGGTATTGAAACAATTTGACAACATTTCTGGTTTCCAGTTTCCAACAGTATTGGTGCTGCTACAACTTTCCAGTTTCCAACACTACAAACATCAACATAATGTTGCTGCTAAGCCACAAAATTTGCAACTAATATTCATATATTGAAGTAGTCAAGAATGGTACCAATTCGATAGAATTAAACTGTTCAAATTCAAGTAGTAGCAATTCTTCAACTACAGTTGTCCAATTCTTCAAACACACCTGTTGTCCAATTGTTTGAAAGAGTAGAGATGGCATCGATAGAATCAAACACAACTAATAGTTCAAACACATTAATAACAATACAAAGTACTAGCAATTTCACCTTAAGATTAACAAGTCCAAACATAGTACTAACAGTTCAACTGAACAAAATACATATTGGACCTTCCCATTCAGAATTTATATGTGCCTTTTAATGTACAAAATCTAACCATTCAAAGACTAAAATAGTTTTGCAGTGCAATTTAAGAAAGTATTTTCCAGCATGTATTATGAGAAATTCAGTTATTGCCATAGATATTAATGAACCAAAGGGTACTGCAGCTTACAAAAATACAAATTCTGAAAAATCGTCAACAACATCAACATGTAGTATTTAGGCATATATAGAAAAGGAATATAGAAGCCTAAGTATATATTTTGCTCAATAAGAATGTCACGTATAGCATATATAGAAGTTTAATTTATGAAAGTTTTGTATACTCAAGGTATCTTTGTAATTATTTAGGCATAAGTTCTTTGTTCTCTGTCATTCACTTAATAAATGATTGAATCAACTGAAGATGAAGATGAAGGAAACTAAAGATAAAGATGAAGCAACTAAAAACTTACACGAAGAATGAAGATGAAGCTGAAGAATGCGGCTGAGAAATGTGAAATTTGAAGCAACTGAAGAGTGAAAAGTCTAAAGAATGTGACTGGGGCTGATAAAGAATAGAAAAGACCGAAAGAATGAAGCCCTAGCATATCTGCATATGTATATACTTAAGGGTAAAGTAGTAATTTTGTTAATCCTTATCGGGTTATCGGTTAATCCATTAGCAGAATTGCCAAACTGAGGCCCGAACCGATAACCCAATAGTGAAAAAAATTCTAAACTGTTATCGAACCGTTAACCCAATAACCCAATACCGATAACCCAATAAATAATTAACGGTTCGGGTTATCAGTTTTACCTGATAAATGCCCGGTCCTGCCCGAAGATGTACCCGATTTTATCAGTAGTTCTTTTTCAACCTCGGGTACGAGGGCCGGCATAAATTCAGCCACGAAGTCCGCCAAGATTTAAGACTTGATGGCGGTTTGGGGTCGAAACTCAATATCGTACCCACTAATTTCTACGACCCATTTGGCCAATTGACCCTAAAGCCCGGGTTTGTGAAAAATATTTCGAAGAGGATAAGTTGTTACAACACATATTGGATGACATTGAAAATATGGTTTTAGTTTCCTAAAGGCGCTTATTAAAGCAAACGCTAATTTTTCTAACTGTGGATATCTAGTTTCGGCCTCATCTAAGGTCCGACTAATATAATAGACAGGGAATTGCATACCTTGTTCTTCTCGGACCAGGACTCTACTTACCGCTATCTCCGAGACTGCCAAGTACAGGTAAAGTCGTTCGTCCAATTTCAGGGTGTGAAGCAGCGGCGGGCTCGATAAATACCGCTTTAGTTCCTCCAAGGCCTGCTGGCATTCCGGAGTTCATACAAAATTGCTCTTCTGCTTAAGCAGCAAGAAGAATCGGTGGCTCCTATCTGAGAATCTTGAAATGAATCGTCCTAGGGCGGCTATCCGCCCTGTTAGTCTCTGCACCGCCTTTACATTATCCACTACCGTAATATCCTCGATAGCTTTGATTTTATCGGGGTTGATATCTATTCCCCGATTGGACACCATGAAACCAAGAAACTTGCCTGATCCAACCCCAAATGCACATTTTTCGGGGTTGAACTTCATATTGTACTTCCTCAGTATATCGAAAGTCTCCTGCAAATGCTTTAAATGGTCCTCTGCTCACAGGGACTTAACTGACATGTTATCAATATAAACTTCCATTGATTTTCCTATTTATTCTTCAAACATTCAGTTTACTAGGTGTTGATAAGTTGCATCAGTATTTTTTAGACCGAATGGCATTATATTATAACAGTAGGTACCGTACTTATTGATAAACGAGGTCTTTTCCTGATCCTCCGGGTTCATCTATATCTGGTTGTACCCGGAGTAGGCATCGAGAAAACTGAGAGTCTCATGGCCGGTCGTGGCATCGATCATACAATCAATATTAGGCAAAGGAAAAAAAAATCCTTGGGGCATGCTTTATTCAGGTCTTTATAATCTATACACATTCTAAGTTTGTTTCCTTTCTTAGGGACTACCACTACGTTTGCTAACCATTCGGGATACTTTACTTCCTGAATGGATCCTATTTTGAGAAGTTTGGTTACCTCGTCCTTGATGAAGGCATGTTTGACCTCGGACTGGGGCCTTCTTTTTTGCTTCACCGGACGGAATTTAGGGTCCAGGCTCAGTTTGTGAGTGGTAATTTTTGGTGGGATCCCTGTCATATCAAGGTGGGACTAAGCAAATCAATCCATGTTAGCTTTAAGGAAATGAATAAGTTTTTTCCTGAGCTCGGGGGTTAGCCCTGTGCCTAGGTATACCTTTCATTCGGGCTGATGCTTGGCCAGTGTGACTTGTTCCAGCTCTTCGACCATTGACTTGGTGGCATTGGAGTCATCGGGAATTATGAAGGATCAAGGGATCGAGTAGTCGTCATCCTCGTCGATCCCTTGCTCATGCAATTGGGTCGAGGCCGGTGTCTGTGGTTGCTATTTGGCCTCCTGCTTTCCCTTCGAATCCGATCCCTTCATTGATGAGAGTGCCTATACCGGTATCACTTCATCGACTGCAAATATCTCCTTGACAGCGGGTTATTCCCCGTACACTATTTTGACTCCCTCCGATGTCGGGAACTTTAGAACTTGGTGGAGGGTCGAGGGTACTGCCCTCATGTTATGGATCCAAGTCCTTCCGAGCAGGGCGTTGTACCTCATGTCACCCTTGATCACGTGGAACTTTATTTCTTGGATGGTCCTAGTCATATTTACTGGCAAAGTAATTTCACCTTTGGTGGTTTCGCTTGCCATGTTGAAGCCGCTAAGTACTCGGGCTGCGGGCATAATTTGATATTGTAGGCCGAGATGTTCTACGACCCTTGATCGAATAATGTTGGCCGAGCAACCTGGATCAATAAAAACATGTTTAACTTGAATTTTATTCATAAGGACAGATATTATCAGTGTGTCGTTGTGGGGTTGTAAGATCCCCTCTGCATCCTCGTCATTTAAAGACAAGGTCCCTTCCGATACGTAGTCTCAAGTCCAATTTTCCCTCATGATCGACACCTTGATGCGTTTGAATATGGGCCCCAGAGGAATATCGACCCCTCTAACAATCATGTGGATCACGTGCTGCAGCTCTTCTTATTCATTCTGTCTGTTTGAATCTCTATTCTTGAAGTGGGTTTTAGCCCGATCGCTTAAGAATTCTTGAAGATGCCCTTCGTTGAACAAACGGGCTACCTCCTCCCTCAACTGTCTGCAATCTTTTGTTTTATGACCATGGGTACCATGATATTTGCATATTTGATTAGGATTTCTCTGGGCCGGATCAGTCTGTAGAGGTCGGGGCCACCTGGTGTCTTTGATGCGCCCAATGGCCGATACAATAGTTGATGCATCAACGTTGAAGTTTTATTCCGATAGTCGTGGTGCTTCTTTGGGTTCGACATTTCTGTTGAAACCACTCTTACTCATGAGCCCTCGAGAGCTCTGTCCTCAATCATTTCTTCTATCAATTCGAACGGGGTTGCGTCCAGGCTCGTTGTTTCTCCGATATCCACCGTATGGCTGATATCGATCTCTGTTTGACCGTGGTTCCCGATCAATATCCCTTTTAACTCTGTCGATGGTCCTGTTTGGATAAACCGACCCGGAAGGGGGCCCCAACTGGTCATCCTCGACCCTAATCTTTGACTGGTACCGATTATACACATCGGCCCAGGTTACAGATGGATATTCGATCAAGTTTTGCTTTAACTGTTGTGAGGCTACCGAACTTCGTATGTTTAGGCCTAGAGTGAAAGCCTGAATGGCCCAATCATCGGCGACCGGGGGCAGATCCATACGCTCCATTTGGAACCGAGATATGAACTCTCTGAGCATCTCGTTGTCTTTCTGTTTTACTTTGAAGAGGTCCGACTTTCTAGTCTCGACCTTTATCGCTCCAGCGTGTGCTTTGACGAAGGAATCTGCGAGCATGGAAAAAGAATTAATGGAGTTAGGTGGCAAATTATGGTACCATATTATCGCCCCCTTTGATAAAGTTTCTCCGAATTTCTTCAGCAGTACGGACTCAATCTCATCGTCCTCTAGATCGTTCCCCTTTATTGCGCATGTGTAAGAAGTGACATGATCATTGGGTCGGTAGTTCCATTATATTTGGGAATGGGCTTAGGAGCCACGCTCGGGGGGAAAGGCTTTTGTACGAACTTCTTTGAATCCAAACCCTTCAAAATCGGTGGTGCACCTGCAATTTGATCAACTCGGGAGTTATATGTTTCCACTTTTTTGTCATTCGCTTCAATCTTCTTTTCCCCCGATTCAATTCGCTTTGTCATCTCCTCGAACATTTTCAAGATAGCGGGGTCGGTCCCTGACTCATTCACATTTGACCTCCCTGGCACTGGTTCGGCCCTGTGAATAACTTCTTGTGATGGCTCGGGTTCGACCCTACTCAGTGGATGGTTCTAATTTTGGAGTTGTGCTATTGCAGTTTGTTGAGCCTGCAACATTTCAAATATTATTCGAAGGCTGATTCTGCCTTCTTCGCCGCTCTGTGCGTTCTGACCGGCTGATCGAACGTCTGTGCGGACGCTATTTTCGGGGTCGGTGCCCAAATTTGTATTTAGGGTAACATGGAAATTGACGTCGATGAGGTCTGCAAATGGTACTCCCTTGAGGTGAACTGGAGACATTTCGTTCCCTGGGGCGGCTACATTGTCGTTTTTACCATGAAAACCAAGGCCATTATCGATGTGTGTGGGTACTGCTTGAGAGTTCGACATGCTGATCCTGGAATCAAAAACGCTTACAAGAACAAGTGTAAAGAAGTGTGTGTTATGAAAATTAGCACCAGGCAATCACTATTATCCTTAGCCCCACGGTGGGCGCCAAACTGTTTACCCTTATAATCGGATAACAATTAAATTTGTAAGTGGTTTTAAGGATATGTGATTTCACTTTGCAAAAACTGAGAAATACAAAAATTGAAGTTAGAAATTAACTGTAAAATAAAGCAAACTGATATATCACACAACTTTGGCCCTTGAGCTAGGTTGCACTCGTACCAACTAAGTGTATTATTGAATAGTAAGAACTAAACTAATGAATAAGAGAGCTTAAAAGAGAAAACGTAATATATTTCTTTGTTATGCGTGAATCTCCTCCTTACAAAATGATTGGAACCCCCTTTATATAGTAGAGGAGTTCTACATATGGTACAATTCTAAATACATAAGGAAATCTCTTGATTGGCTAATCAACCGATCTTGACTTGATACATGTCTAGATCTCCGCCACAATCCTCGCCCGGTCACGGATTTCTCGGCTTTCCGTTATTCGACTTTGCAGGCTTCCTTCGATCTCGCTAGATCTCTATCCTTCTCGGTCTCAACCTTAGCTGGTCTCGGTCTCGATCGATCCCTGAATCACGAGCTAGGAAATATCTATTTATGTAACGATCCGATATAACTTGGGATCGAACCTCGGTCTGTCACCCCGGTCTCGATTAACCATACAAAATCGGGCAAGCTCTATTTTGACAGTATACAAAATTGTTATATATAAAATTTTATGATTATGTCTTCTTAGTCAAACCATGTACACTACAACAAAAAAGACCTTTAGCGCAATTATTTAGTGGTAATAACCTAGTTGCTGCTAATTTATTCTTATATTGTGAATATTACCGGCAAAAAGATATTGGCCGAAAAAAGGTACTCTTATACTAGCAATAAAAAGGATTGGCCGCTAAAAATCGCTTAATTCAGGACAGATGTTTTTATTTTATATTTCCTTCCAATTTTTTCACACTCCACTCACTTATTCCCCCCAATTATTTTTCTCTGTAAATTAAACTTAAATTTAGAAATTTTGGGAATACCTCATAAAGTCTCAATCTATCTCACCACCGACACTGCAACCCAACCCAACTCATCTCTATCTCACCAATCTTAGGCAATGCAACGTTTCTTTTTACTCGCTCTTTATCTTATTGCCTTTATTAGATTTATACATATTTTCATATCTTTCTTTTCTTGATATGGTATTTAGATGTATGTATACATGATTTCAGTTAATTTTATTCTATTTTGATTCTTTTCTCTCACACACTCACAGTTACTAAGGTAATTTTTGTATATCTAGGGTTAGGGTTCCCCTTCATTATTTTTTGAGAAAATCAAATGGTGCTTCACCTGCTAGCGCTCAACAAGCTCCTCTTCTTCGGTGACAGTGGTAAGCTTTATTTTTTCCCTTCAGTTCTAAGTCATAGTTTTATATGTAATAATAAATATGTACGCAATGGTGCTAGAGACCTTTTATCGATCTAACGGATAGTTGGTCTATAAAATCCCATGACTGCGTGAGGATTTCATAGTTAGAATTTCTAGTATCGTTATTGTGCTTGAAATGTGATCTATTTACTGGTACATCTTGCACTCTAATGTGACTTGGTATGAAAATTTTTAATAGACGCTTTGTTAGTCAGATTCTTTTGTAGCCAAATATTTTGCTTTCAATCTGTTATTTTTTCCAATTCAGTCAATGATCAATTCCATGTGCTATAATTCGTGCTTTTTTTTTCTAGTTAACCTAAAATGTTAGGCTACAATTTGTTTGATTTTCACTTTGGTAGTTCCGCAGAATGCCTTTTCTTTTTCTTGTTGGATTCTCAAAATTTATAAACCCTTCCTAAGTTATTGTTGAAGGGTGAGAGTTTGTTATGATTATGCATTAAGTTTGTGATTTTTCAAAAAAAGTTTTAACTTTCCCTTGGCTAACACTTGAACTCAATTTTGGCTTTGCCGTGTCTTCCACAAGTTATAAAAAAAGGCCAGTATCTAACTTTAAGAGAATTTTATTTTAATGAAACTAATACAATTACAAGTGAAAGATGTTTATGGCATAAGGGTGTATGGTGGTAAAAATCTAATATCATGTTCTGCTTTATAGGTAGATATGTGAGTTTACACATCAAAGAATATACAGAGATAAATATATCAGTTGTTCATACATTAAAGAAAATTAAAGCCCAATGATACAAGTGAGTGCAAAGCCTTCTTGAATTTGTATATTTTTGCACTGAATATTTTTGACTGAATTAATATGTATCTCCTGTGAGATATTTTCTTGTACTTATCAAAAGAGTTTCTTCTATGGAAGAATATCGTACTCATTTAGTAGAACTTTATTAGTGTACTCTCCAAGACACCTTAACTAGAAGAAGACACTGCACAAGGTTGTAAACTATGACAATCCGTTTAAAGTTGCATGTTTGGTTTAATTTTGCAGAGTATTTTATGTCGCTTGAAGAAACTACAAGAATATTAAGATCCGGAGAGATGACAACGGATTAAGAGTATTTTATTTCTCTAGAATTTGTCATTAACCTTTGTATCAGAGAGTTAAATTTGAGACAACTTGAGTAAAGAGCCCTCTCGAGTTGCCTTTTTTATTTCATCAAGTTCAACATAAGTAAACACTATTTCATTCATCAAGGTCTCTACTTCTTTCAAGAGTTCATCTTTCTCAAATAATTTCCTTTACAAATCCTCCACTAGCTCACTTAAACTCTTAAAACTTTAGGGGTGCCTTACTCATCTAGATTAATTACCAACTTCTTGCTGTCAAAATACTACAATGGTGTGTCTTAACTTTCTAGAATTTAGAGTTTGTACTTTTAAATCATTTGACTTTGAAAAATTTATAAACACTTGAGTTGAAAATTTGTGAGGTGATCCTTCTCTATGATATACTTGTATCCCGCTCAAATCCAACCATCCCATTGCATGTGCCTTTCAATCAAAGAAGCTTCTTCAATAGAATGACTTATGGCTAGTGACATGATGCACTGGTATAATCAGCAGAAAGATATTTCATTATAGTGCCATTGCTTTTCCTTAGGTGTTTTAAGAAATGTAGATCAGTTTACTTATTCTGAAACTAAGTACATAGCAGCTTCAAATATTTACTAGATCGGAGGGTGTAATGTGTTCATACAATACGATTACAATCTAGAAACTATGGTAATAATAACCTCAAGGTAGCTTTTGAAGCAAATTAAAATCAATTATTTGAAGTGGCTAATTTCTGGTTGGCAGCTATAATTAATCATAGTACTTTATTTGATACCGCCATTGAAGGCAAAGGCATAGGACTACATAATGATCAGATCTTTATGAAGTAATTTTTATAATTTTCCTTCTTGCAGCTTGATAAGAACGCTTCAGTTGGAGAACAAAATATGCAGACCGATTCATTTGAAGAGAAATATTTTGATGGTTTAAGAAAGTGGTATCAAAGAGCCTTTCCTCAAATCCAAGAGCAGAGTCAACAACACCTCCCAAATCGCTATTGTTGGAGCCAATGATTACCCCATTAAAAGCCTCGACTACGAGTATGAATACTTTTTTTTTCTATTTCTGTGCTATTTGCTTGGCTAGTTGCTTGGTTGAACCAATAACTATTGTCCTTGGATGTGGGATGTAGTATCTTGCCCATGACTTTCAATCGCCACCTCTAGTCTATTTTTCTTTAGATAGTATGTGTATAAAATTTCATGTTCCAATTTGGCTGAAAGACAATACTTGAACTTCCAAGTGTGTTGTTTGGTTACTATCATGTGATTGATGTATCATCCCTGATGTTACATTAAAAGAGGTATCAAACTTAGTGTACCAAGTTTATGTTGCATGCTTAAAGTCATATAGGGTCTTTATGAAGTTTGTAGGCATAATCCTAATAAATTGATTACACAAAATCTTGAGGCTTGACATTTTTCTATTAAGTGCTATAGAAGGTGACTGCTAGAACATGAAGCATTTCTTTGACTAAAACCCAGAAAGTACTTATCTGGATAAATAAATAAAGAAAAATATTAATATATATTTTGTGCAGGTGCTCAACTACATAATGAATTTACATTGACAGTCTTAAGTTTCATAGCCATATGTATATACTTGTAACCATACGAGAATAGACATTATAGTATCTCAAAGATCTATGATTGATTAAAGACAAAAGGGAATGCCCTTTGTTGAGTATAACAAAATGTCTTCATGTTTGGATTGACATTTGGCCTTCGTATCTATAATGTTTTTGAGTTTATTTGTGTTGCGATGGTTAGTAGGAAAGGAATAACATTTCTTGTACACTTGATTTTGATTGGCTTTAGTAGTAGCAATTTCTTGATATGCCACTCGTACAAGTGTATAAAATTCAGGGAGTTATTTTCTTGATTATTAATCAACATCAAATGTGGTTGTTTATTTAATATTTATTTTATTTTATCATTCCAAGTCATACATTGTAGTGTTCAAAAACTTAGTATGTGGCAGTCACTATGATCAAGAGTTGGAGCATCTTTCTTAAGTCATCAATTGTGTAATTTGTAGCTACTTGATAAAATAATTTGTCAAACGCAAAACGACAGTATCTATTAGATTCAAATAGTTTAGCATTCTTTTATGTTGTTGACGATTTAAATTATGAATTAGAAGTTTTTGTTTGTTGCAGATTTAGTGAGCATTATGCTTTTTGAAGTGAAATATTATATAATTAGTTCTGAATGTAAATAGGCATAACATGCATTAGTAAATATTGGGAAATACTTTATTAATTTTTAGCGCAATAAAAATTGATGTTAAAAGATGATGTTTTTATATCCATTAGATAAATGATTATTGTCCATAACAAAAGCCTGCAAATAGAGTAGTAAAGGTGAAATCAATGATAGTTTTAGTGGCCATTATATTTGTTGCCAAAAGGGGTTCCTTTTACCAGCAATTAGATTAGTCTTCAGCGACAATAACAAAAGCTGCAAAATGTATGATCTAAGGGTGACAAGTGGGCCGGTCCCGGACCTAAACGGGCCAAGTGGGCCGGTTCAAACGGTCCCGGACCGGTCTCAAATTAAACGGGCTAAACGGTCCCGGCCCGCGGGGCTAAACGGGCTAAGTGGGCCCAGCGATTTTTTTTAAAAAAAAATTAAATAGATGTTAGAGACAAAAGGATATTAAAAAAATATCTAAGGCAATGCTTTGTAAATTTTATTATAGAATTGTGACCTAAATTTTATTTAACATCCTAAATTTTAATATTTAATATTTAATTACGAATATAGCTTTTATATATATATATATATATATATATATATATATATATATATATATATATACACACAAAAAAAAATACTATACTATATATACATTTTATATCGAATATAACTTATATATATAGTATACTATACGTACATACTATACTATACTATATATACATCTTATATATAGTATTTATATATAGTATATAAGATGTATATATAGCTTATCGAATATAGCTTTTATATATATATATATATATATATATATATATATATTAGGACCAAAGTATGGTACTTTTTAGCTGGTATAAATATGGGATGATGGAAGATCAAGTTTTCAACTTAGATTACAGTTTTAACTAATTTCTACTCTTAGATATATTATCCTCTCTATCGGCTAGCTACACCAGTAGCATAGCTAAAAGATATATAATCTTATATCATATTATACTATATATAATATGGCTAATGGGGTCATCAGCTGCCAAATTCTCTGTTGTGATTTTAAGCGACATTATATTTAGCTATGTTACTGGTGTAGCTAGCCGATAGAGAGGATAATATATCTAAGAGTGAAAAATTAGTTAAAACTGTAATCTGAGTGGAGCTAAAACTTGATCTTCCATCATCACATATTTATACCAGCTAAAAAGTACCATACTTTGGTCCTTTCGTGTTAATACTAAAGTAAGCAATAGTAACAATTACAGAAGAAAATTAGAGAGAGATTGTAATAGATTGATGATTTTGTAAGAAAAATAAAAGAATGAGGGGGTATTTATAGTTAAAAATAGGAAAAAAGTGTAATTATAAAAAGTTTGGGGTTAAAACAAAGTTGGGCGGTTAAATGGCTATTTTATAAATAGCCAACAACTATATTAATTTTTTTAATTTTAAAATATAGCCATTGGGACCGTTTGGCCCGCTAAGGGACCGGTCCGATCCTGGGTCGGTCCCGGTCCCTGGCGGGCTAAATGGTCCTGGGCCTGGCGGGCCCAAAACATAGGACCGGCCCACAAGACAAGCACAGGCCCACTAAATCCGGTCAAACGGTCCTGGCCCGTTTAGCCCGTTTGGCCCGCGATCCCGGGCCTGGACCGGCCCACTTGCCACCCTTAGTATGACTTATGAAATTTTTGGAGAGTTATAATGGCCATTGTAATAGCCAGTAAACAATTACCGCTAAATCTGAAGGACTTTTACCGGCCATAATAGTGATCTTTACCAGCAGTCCCTCTAATGACCGCTAAAGCCTTTGCCGGCGTTAGCAACAACGGCTAATACTTAATGGCCGGTAAATATTTTAGCGGCCATTTCTATTGCCGCTAAAGAGTATTTTAATTGCCAGTAAAAGCCTTTTTTGTTTATATATATATATATATATATATATATATATATATATATATATATATATATATATATATCGCTTGTGATTTCTTAAAACACGTACTAGAAAGTCAAGGCTAATCCAAAATTTTAAGTTTATTGGTTCGTGCAACAATCTCAATTTAATATACAATGATAATCAGAACAATGAACCAGATTCCAAGCTAAATATATTCTTACTCATTTAATTAATTTTTTAGTAATACAAATACATAATCCAGGCAAAAGTCACGTGAACTCATAACATTTGCACTAGATTTGTGCCCTGTTAGCAATTAAGTGTATATTTGTTAATTAATACCTTATGTAGTGGGGCACTTAGTCCCTAAATGGAGGTTTAATTAAGCCTTAGGATTAGCACCGTAATCAAAATTGTGTGAAGACGACTCCGAAATGAAATTCCGTTAGCTTCGTTGTGATTTTGGGCTTAGGTTTTGTTACCATAAATTGGAAGCATAATCCAAAGACAATGGATTTGATCCTACAAAAAAATGAAGTGCAAACAGAATCCTTGTCATGGATATTTTGTCAGAGTCACATGAATCTTATTTAAATGACGAAGGCAAAGCGTGGATAGTCTCATTTTTCAAACAGTTTAGCTGTGTTTTGAATCTTCTTTTTTTTTTCAATTATGCTACGTACATAAAAATACAGCTAATTATATAAAAGCTGGTAACAATCTTCTCTCAATTTGTAGGTGTAGTGTTGTATAAAAATGGGACGAAATATAGTAGAATAATCCCAAAATCAATGCATTATGAATATTAGCTATAATATAAAATATATTTTGCAGCAAAAAAAGAAGAAGTGATTTTTCATCTAATTAAATTGTTCCACTAATAAATATATCACTTTCATATATTTCCACTATAATTGAGATAAAGCTAAGTGTAACTGGTTTTACTAAAATAAAATGAAAAGGCTAATGTAAGTACAACTTTCATTCAAAAGAAAAAGGGGAAGAATAATTCGAAAAAAAAAAATAGAAACCTAAAAAAGGAGCTTTTGCTCAAATATTTTTCCTGAAATTTGAAGTATAACGAAGTTAATTAAGATAAAAAAAAAGAACTATGGACGTACATAGGAGTGATCCTCTATCTAAAGTATCTCATATACAGTTTGATAATTTAATCTAATTAAGCTCTCTTAAAACCATTGTGCAATGGTGAATTTGGACTTAGTTCTTTTCTATGCTTATTATGATTTTTATGGTGTTGTTTTTGGTGATGAGGACTAATACTACTACTTTCTTTCTTCAATTCCTTTTGGCCATCTTCTCCTTGAATATCTTTTTCACTAACTTCATTGCTTTCTGCTCGAGCTCTGTACACAAATGTTACCATTGACGAACTATCGTCATAGTTCATCAATGGTTCTAGGGTTTTCACCACTGTGCTCATGTCCGGTCTAGCCTTTGGCCTGTGACTTAGACATTGATATGCTACTAATGCTGCATTTTGAATTCCTTCTTCTGAGTACATGCCTTCTAGTCTCGGATCCATTATTCTACGTAGTTTTCGAGGGTCTTTTAGTTGTGGTCGCGCCCAATCTACTAAGTTTTGCTCTCTGTGTGGACGATTTTTGTCAACTGACCTTCTACCTGTTAGAAGTTCCAAGAGTACTACTCCGAAACTATAGACATCACTTGCTGCTGTCAAATGACCTACACAAGATTTCAATAGAATTAGCATTTCTGACTACAATAGTGTTGAGACGTAACATAATTAAGCAATTAAAAGTGTGTTCGATTATAACAGTGTAATTTTATTTGTAGTGTAGAATGAAACTATTACCAGTCATTATGTATTCAGGAGCAGCATAGCCGTGTGTACCCATGACTCGAGTAGAAACGTGTGTGTCATCTCCTTCTGGACCATCTTTTGCAAGTCCAAAATCTGAGAGTTTGGCAGTGTAATCCTGATGAAGAAAAGACAAATAAAAATTAATTACAGTAAGACATCTCTATAACAATATTTTTATATAACAACTATTCACTATAAAAGTCAGGTTTTTTTCGGAAGCGGTTTATATGTTAGGTTATCATATATGTCTTCTATAACAGCACTACACTATAGCAACCAAAAAAATATCGGAATAGGCGAAACTGTTATAAAGAGGTGTGGCTGTAATTAGTCAACAACTACTCTATATGTGATCATATTGGTTAATTAGGGTTTAGCAAGCTTGAACTCAGGGCGGATCTATGGTGTTAGCTACGGATCCACGTTGACCCGGATAGTTTTAGCTCAAATATTGTACTTGTGTATTACGACATTCACTGAATATTTATAAATATTTGATTATCAGGTCTCTATAAGAAGCCATAAACTTCAAATATTTTGGATCCGCCACTGAATGAACTTTAACTATGAAAAGAAAAGAAAAAAGGAAATGAACTTACTGAATCTAACAAGATGTTTGAAGCCTTGAAATCACGATAAATGACAGGTTTTTTAGCTTCATGTAGGAAAGCCAGACCTTTTGCAGCACCAAGTGCTATTTTCATCCTTGTTGACCAAGGAAGTGATACTGAATATCCTGAAAAAAATTCAAAAATAAAATCCATTAGTTCAACAATAACTATATGTTAAAAAAAATTAACTTGCATTCGTTAAACAACGTGAACAAGTTTTCTTTTTTTATTTATGATAATTGGTGATATCAATCCACCAATAATTAATGAGATAAAAGTAAGATTTTCTACGTGCAAAACAGATAGTTGCTTTGTAACTAAACTTTAGTTGACCTACTCTTACTCGTCGCCAATTAACATCCGGAATTGGTAAAAGAAAGAAAAAGTATGGTACAACAACCTCAGTCAACGTTCACAAAATTACATATTATTGACTTTTTTATATTATATTTCAATTGTTAAATTTTTCGAATTTTATGACCGATTCAATGTGGATTACTGGGTTACAGCTAACGAGCAAAATTTTTGTTGTATCGGACTTGCCTAGTGCGGTTTATATCTCATGTATGATTTGCAAGCTATTGCACAGTAAACAAGTTATCCCACCCGAAGGGTAGCTGCGTAATTTTCCAAAAAAACTAAGGAGCAAAATGAAAATAACTCGAACTTCCAAAAGCCATAAATATTAAAGAATTAACAAACGTTTTTTTAAAAGTTGAGTACATACTAATTAAGTACTTTTAAATTAGCTAGTGGATTAATGATAAAAGATAACATACTTCTAAAGAGCTGATTTTCCAAGCTGCCTCTGGGCATGTATTCATACACTAGCAATCTGTGTTCTTCTTCACAGCAATATCCAATCAACTTCACTAAATGTGGATGCCTCAATTGCCCAAGAAATATCACTTCAGTCTGTTCAAAATAATAAAACACATTTTAACAAAGTTAATAAGTAATATTATCAATCATACGTAGTACAAATATCATTTACCAAAAACAAAAACTTAAAAGATAACTACAGTATTATGTATAATACGTACCAGCCATTCGCGATGACCTTGTGAGCCATCTAAATCCAGGAGTTTAACAGCTACAGGCTGAGCTTTCAAACCTGGTCTAAGTTTATCATCAATGAAACCCTTATGAACTGGTCCAAACCCTCCCTCACCAATAAAATTACTCGTCGAAAAGTTCTGTGTAATCACTCTCAGTTCTTGAAGATTAAAAGAATGAATATTTGAACCAGCCAGAGAAATTGAAAGATCTGAGGATAGAGTTGAAGAGCTAATATCTGAGACTGGAATCCCATGGAATGAAATTTGTGTTCTAATGACCTTCTCCTTTGGATTTTTCTTCGTATTTTGATCAGGCTTAATACAGCTTGGAACTAAAGATTCCCATGCAATCTTCATCACTGTCATTTGTTATATATAAAAAGTCACTTCTCCTCTCTTTGTATATATAAAAATATGATATATGGGATTGTTTTTGTTGTTCTAAGAGGAGAAGAAAAGAGAACAAGAAATAGGAAACAAATGTGGTTGTTTGGATATGGAAATGGAAATGGTTTGCTAAGGACTTATAAGGAGAAAGCAAAAGGCTAATATTCAAAACATCCAACTGCTTTAGCTACCTGACACAAAGAAAAAAGACTAGGAACACCTTTATATGTATACAACAATATGATCTCATGCACTGTTTAATTTTCTCCCATTTATACGTGTATATACCATATAAAATTGTTTTTGACCAGTCCAATTTTATGACATTTTCTACAAGTGTATAAAGAGGTGTAGATAAAGAAAGAATATTAGAAGGACGAATTAAAGTAGTGGAGTATTATTTATGAAGTGGTGGGCAAAAGGGAGTCATAAGTCTAACATATTTGGTTGAATGGAAAATGACTTGGCTGCCCTCTTATCTTGACTTTTGTTTCTGTAGGACTACTTGTTTTTAGGAAGCTTTTGGAAGAAATCTGTTTCCAGACTTTCTACATTTGTTTCCATTTTCTAACGGATCCATCCCTAAAGAGAAACTTTGGAGTTGTTTCACTCACCTTAATTTACCGTCAAGAGGCGTGGTGGGATGAATACGAGCCTTGAAAATGGAGAAACTCGTAGTAGAATGTATTTCTCCTTTAATAAGTTTTCATGATGCAAATCTTGAGTAGTTGGGCCAATGAACCGGCCGGAGCTAAGAGACGGAAAGGGGTTCAGCCGAATCTCCTTTGCTGAAAATTATATTGTGTATATAAATAATTTTTTTCATGTATATATATTAGATGGTGAATCTCATTAATTTTTTCGCATGTTTACTTTGTATTTTTTTGAATTCATTTGGTGAAAATTCACCAAAAAAAATACTCTCTGTCAATTAGTTAATTTTTTTATCAAATATTTTTTGGGCAGAAATTCTTCTTGAGCAATTTTCAAATTTGTTTTTTGAAATTTCAAGAAATACACAACATACAAATTAATACTAATAAGAAATTCAATGAAATCTCAGACACTGCTTTGGCCAATTCTCCAGCGCGTTTCCACGCCCGGGTTCTTTGATTTTTGACGACTTGCCGATCATCCACCAATGTTAAAATATGTTGTTGAAAATAGCTAATAGGACAAAAATTACAAAAATCTTTAAATAGGACAAAGAAAAGGATTAATTAGTTTTGGACAAATACATTTCTTAGTTATATATATCACTTGCTTAAAGTTTGCTAGGACAGCCTGTTAAAATATATAAGAGTATTTTTTATTATGCATAGCGTAATAAAAAATACAGTGATTATATTTAGCAAATCATTGGTTATAGCGTTATACTACTAATTAATTCTTAACCTAAATATGCAGAACTGGCTAAAGATTTCTTTCCATGAAATAATCCAATAATTAAAATATGTATCCCCATTTTCGTATTTTATGACTCATTTTTTTTTTCTAATTATAAAGTAGTAGTAGTAGGGTATGAGACACGCTTTCCCTCCAATGATTTAGTCAGAGGTCAAAATTAAACTGATCTATCCGAAAGGACTTTGTAAGCAAATGGTAGGTTTATTAGCACAGTGGTTGATGTTCTAGAAGCTTAGCTCATGGACAAATATGAAAAGTTTTTTAATCACATAATTAAACTATTCTAATTAATCCTTATTTATTGGGTTAATCTTATGTGATATATATTTGTTCAAGATTTTGTATAAGGGAGTATCATATGAATTATTAATAGCGAGTTGTGCTCAAGATACGATCTATTATGATTCAATGTTGTCTTTCTACTTTATTATATATATGAACGAGTCTCGACAAACCCACTATTAACTAACTACAAACAAATTTTGACTTTTTTCATTTTTAAATAGAACTACATTTTACGTTTTGATCAATTGTTTTACTTTAAAACAAGTTAAATATAATTTAGTCATACATTAGTTCAAAATCAATATTCAATCATGTGGGAACGATATGCTTTGATTATCGACGAGTTAAAACCTCAATGTTATTAAACCAATAAATTGTGCTTGTTCCATTTATAACTAGATCTAGATCATGAACCTATTGCATATGTATTGTTAAGTGTAAACCAAAGGAATATTGGGTAGGGTCAGAAGATAGTAGGTAGGACATCATCGCAACATATTATTCTTGTGATTAGGTCAGAGACTCTTTTTGGGTTTTATCCACGTTTAGGCCCGATTAAATCCGATTCACACCGAAAAATTCTGCATTGGGGAGTAAAACGCTCCTTAACAAAGCTGACTCTATATTCAGGGCTCGAACCCGCAACTTCTGATATACTAAGTGGGCGTTTGGACATAAGAAATGTAAAATTTCAAAAAAAAGTGAAAAAAAATTCAAGTGAAAATGGTATTTGAAAATTAGAGTTGTATTTGGACATGAATATAATTTTGGGTTGTTTTTGAAGTTTTGTGAGTGATATGAGTGAAAATTTTGAAAAACAGTTTTTTGGAGTTTTTCAAATTTTCGAAAAATTCCAAAATTCATCTTCAAGTGAAAATTGAAAATTTTATGGCCAAACACTGATTTCGAAAAAAAGTGAATTTTTTTCGAAAAAAAGTAATTTTTTTTTTTATGTCCAAACGGGCTCTAAGAATAAAAGAGTACTTACCACTCTACCCCAATTTTGTTGATAGGTCAGAAGCTCTTAGGTGCAAGGGATCAATTGACAAAGGACTGTAATTGGTGGTTTCTAATGTAAAAATGAAGTAGTAGGTAGATGAGGACAGTTTTGTAATTTTAAAAATCTTAGCCATCACTTTGCAAAAGTCAATGGACATTATTGTTTAGATTTCTTATACTGTATCAGTTAATTATTGGTATATGTCATATGTTTCAAAATATTTGTCATATTTCTAGACATTTCAGATTACAACAAGAATTAAGGTGTATAAGCTAATAAAATGGTAGCAGTAGGAAATATGCTTGTTAATGATAAATCTTATTAGTAGCAATTAATTACTCCATAAAATATGTTAATACTCTATATATTGGTCGGGAAAAACTGACCAATATATAATTAATTTTATATTATAAAATTCCATGTAATACAATTAATTAGAGTTAAAAGGTAAAAGAAAAAACTGAAAATTACACTAATTTTGATTGCCAATGCTAGGTCAAAAAATAAGATGAACAAATACAATCAAACTACAACTACCATACCTTCTCAGTGAAGTTTCACCAAACCTTTACTCATTAAAATCAAAATTTTAGACAAAGTTCTATCTTCTATTGACTGCGCATTGTTTAATTTTATTTGGAAAAGTTACGTTGGTCTATTCATGTCGACTTTTACGAGGTTTCATTTTCATAGTAGTTAGTCATATATAAGCTAGAAAAGTTACATATATATATGTACGCAGCTTAAGCTACTTCTTTTTAAGAGTCCATAATCCTTTCGGCTTTTCACTCATATTTTCTTTCTTCTTTTGTATTTTTTTGTTTTTAGGTAAATCTTCATTTGTTGCTACTGGAGAATAAAATTCGTCGGGAAAAGGTGAAACATAATTAATTGAAATCTGACCATATCAAGATTTTCTTTTACATCTTGTTTGGATGGTTTGTTACTTGTTGTATTGTATGATATTATATTGTTATTTTAAATACAATATTATTTGTTTTGATTATTACTTAAATTTTATTATATCGTATCGTTAAATCCGTCGTTACGTAACGACGAAAAGTGTCACTTTATGTAACGACGGATTTGGTGTGGTAGCGTCGTTACCTTGCTTTTTTCCTCTCATATTATCCATTTTTATTATTAAATAATTATATTTTATCCTTTTACCCTACTTTTTTATATAATAATTCTACTTCGTATCCTATTTTTTCTTAGTAATGTTGCAAGTTTGACATCATGAAACGACGACAAACGATATAATCTATCCAAGCATATATTGTATTTATCAAACAATACAATACAATAGTATAATACAATACGATACATTATGAAACGACACGTAACAACTATCCAAGCACTGTTAGTTGGGTATCATTTACATATGCAAGAGAAAAAAATAATAGTTTGCGACAAATGACCTAAAAAGAAAGGACAGACCGGTGCACAAAGCATCCCGCATTTATGCAGGTCAATGAAAAGGTCGAATTCGAAAGAATGTGATGTAATCGATCTACCCTAATACAAATATTAGTGGTTGCTTCTACATCTCGAACCCGTAATATATAAGCCAAACAGAAATAATTTTAAGGTTAGTCTTGCTATTAAGTTCCCCCTTCGAATGACCTGGATGATAAAAAGTTTATGGTCACGTGCATTTTCAAGAAAATCACACCAATAATATCAATAACTTGTAAATAAAGTTGGTGGCTTGGTGCCACGTGAAAAAATCGCTTCTGCTTTTAGTGGAAGTCAGTTCATCAACCAGGAACGCATTATGAAGCCAGCAAATTACAATCGAGATATCCATTTTGGAATTCCAACAAAATATTGATAATAAAAAATAATAAACACGTGATAGCAATCGTGTATATGTATAAAAAAGAGAGCTCCTAACCCTTATTTTGCAGATTAAAGAGCGGCGATCCATTTAGATAATTCCGAGAAAAGACGGTTAGCAATATTATTTGACTCATTTTGGGGAGGAAGGATTTTTTAGAATTGTCGATGGCTTACATTTTCATTTGATTCCTTAAAATTATAAGTTTTCTTTGTGTGAATATTACAAGTTTAGAGATCTACATATGTATCCAATAATATTGCTACAAAACTTTTATGATAAATATTAACGGTTGTAATAAAAGTTCAAAATTATTCTTTTTTTATCGGATGTCGCTGAAGGGACCAAAAATACATATGTAGAGATCTACGTATGTATCTAATAATATTGCCACGAAACTTTTATGATAAATAGTAACGGTTGTAATAAAAGTCCAAAATTGCTCTTTTTATTTTTTTAGCGGATGTCCCCGAAGGGACCAAAAATACATACGTAAAGATCTACGTATATATCCAATAATATTGTCACAAACCTTTATAATAAATACTAACTGTTGTAATAAAAGTCCAAAATTGCTCCCTTTTTTTTATCGAATGTCCCCTAAGGGACCAAAAATACATACGTAGATCTCTACATATATATCCAATAATATTGCCATAAATTTTTTTATGATAAATACTAACGGTTGTAATAAAAGTCCAGAATTGCTTTTTGCTAGTCCCAAAACTCAACACTCTGACGTAGAATTGTTCCAATTTTCTGTAAAATAGAAACTATATTCTTTTTATTCTTTAACTAATCCTGTCTATAGTTAGGTAGTCATTTTCCGATTATTTTTTGTTATTGGGAACATAATAAGCGACCAAAGAAAAGTTATTGTTCATTTTATATTGTTTGTACGTTACAGAGTTTTTCAACTGTTGGCATAAATTTGTTACTATATACGTGTAAATACGTGTGCTTGAAGAGGATGTGACGTTCCTAATTCACTAAATTAATTTGGTTAATATAAATTAAGCAGAATTAAATTACTAAGCAATTGACCTAATCCATGTTTGAAAGCTGATTCCAACATTTCAATACGCATTATAAATTATTACTGCAGGGGGGGACTTTTTCCTTTAAGTTTGTCCAGGCTTCAAGATATTGACATTTTGACTTCCCATATTTGTCCAATCCTCAACTTATAGTCCAATGTCAACCTTTCCGTGAGACTTCTATTTTTTTGGCTTCTCCATACTATATAAATTTTGTGCCAGCGAGGAAAGGAGGAACAACAACTATATATATATATATATATATATATATATATATATATTCACATTTTGTATTTACGTTAAACCAAATAATTGAATTTTCGCAGTTAGATAAAATGATATTGTAATACATATAACGTACTTGATCATACCATGGTTAAGTAATAAATTAAATATGTATATGAAAGACACATCTTATATTTATTGATTTGATATAACTAATTACTCGTAGAGGCGGATGTTGCTCACGGGCTACGAGTTCAATTAAACTCATAACTTTAATACATGACATATATGTGTGTGTGTGTCTTAAAAGATCTTCAAAATTTCAATAAATATTATATTCAGAATTCATAATCTTTAATGTGCAATGGATTCAGTAATAAAAATATAAAGATTAAACCCATTAAATTAAGTACTTGGATCTGCATCTGCTAACTGGTATGGGTAAATGTTTAACGGATTTTTATATTTTCCAACCTTTGACTATTCTGTATTTCAAAAATAACGACTTAACTACTTGACGTAGCAGCATTTAAATGCATGACTTGAGACGTTCTTCAACATGGGAATGTAATCTTTGGCTCTCTTATAACAAGATCTTTTTTCCCTTTTATATTTTCATCTTATGATAACAACTTCTAACGTCCTAGTTGATGAATAATATTCAATCTTCATTGTTTATTAGAGTAAAATATAGAGGTGAATGGTCAAAATGAGCAATGTCCGTCTACTTTACTTTTCAGTCATTTTATCATGCAAACTTTCGACATCTATGTTTTAAAAATGACATTATATTACGAAAGCTATAATTGACCTTTGTGTAAACATAATGTAGTTCAATACCTGTAAAAAAAAAAATCTTCTGATTGTTGTAAGAATATTTTAAAAAGCAATATGCTTCTGATAGCAATTTGAGATTTAAAAAAAAAAAGTACCCTCAAGATAAAAAATTTATTCTTACCTCTATCCCTACTCAGAAGGGACTTCCTTTGGAAAATACCTTGGCTTTCTTGTCTTCACATCCCGACCCTCAAAACGAGATTTTCAATTTCTTCTTGATAACTTTAAAACAAAACTTGCGGGTTGAAAAATAAACCTCCTTAGCATGGCGGGTCACACCACCCTTATTAACTCCACTCTTAATAGCTTACCAAAATCATGTAATGCAATGTATCAAAATCCCTCAATATATCATTCATGAAAGGAAGATCCCAGCGTAACTTTTCGTGGGGGACAACTCCCCATAAGAAAAAAATTCATCTTTTAAAATAGAACACATGCACTACCCCGAAGCAACATGGTGGCCTGGACATTCAACAACTCCAATTGAAAAACTAGACTTTGCTCGCTAGTCAAGCTTGGCGATTACTTAAATAACCTACTTCACTGTGGGCTGACACATTACTTCATAAATATTTTTACCGCAAACGTGATGCAACCACCAATGGCTCTTTCATTTGGGAAAATCTTATTGCTGGCTGGCACCTTTGCCAATAAGGAATATGATGGATCCTAGGTAATGACACTCTTATTAACTTTTGGACAGACTCTTGGTTACCATCACATACACTCATTCACAACTACTTAATTGGGTCCTTACCCTGTAGTGCACATACTCATGCGGTCTCTACCAATTTATCCCGTGGACAATAGAATTTTACATCCCTCCCCTTTGAACTTCCACCTCCACTACTTCAAAATATTTTTAGTATACATATCCCTTCCTATACAACTTTCCCAAACTCCTACACTTGGACCCTCATGAGAACTTCACCACTAAATCACTCTACCACCATTTACTTTCACTTCCCTCTAGACACTCCTTCACGTGGATATGGAAACTCCAACTACCTCGCAAAATAAAACATTTCCTCTGGCTATGCGGACATTATCGTCTACCCACTGCTGCCCACTATCATCACCTCGGCAAACTAAAAACCGATGTTTGTGCTAAATGCTTTACTAGCCCTGAAAATATTAGGCATACCCTCCTAGAATGCCCAACCAACACACAAATATGGGATGACCTCCAAATGCTCCCGAAACTTGCGGGACTTCAGGGGCTTGACGGATCCCCTATTCAGTGGCTAAAACAACTTATCTTACATAACGATATCCCTAACTCCCTAAATATCCACAACTCCATTCGTATGCCGTTCTCTCTCTCGCATATTTGGTTAGCTCGAAATGCTATAGTTTTTCGCTCACCTACAAAAACGCTTTTTGTCTTTCATATCCTCAACTTGGTGGCCGAATTTCATATTGCTATCTTACCACCATCTTCACATAGTCGTATCCCCATACAACTTTAATGGCACTCCCCTAGCAATACTCTTTTCAAACTAAACACTGATGGATAAACCCACATAGATACTAGCCAGGGAGGGATTAGCGGTGTCATACATGACTCCACGAGTAACCGGCTCATCGGCTTTTCATCAGGACATCACTTCTCGTATGGGAGTGTTGAATCTGAACTACGTGCGCTATATCATGGATTGCAATTAGCATATATTCATGGATACAAACCTATCGAAGTGAACTTAGACGCTCAAACAATAATTAATATATTAAATACCTCACACCCTTTATATACTAATCTTATACATGATTATAGGTTCTTACTCGGGTAGATCAATGATCCTGTCATACTTTACACATACATGGAGCAAAACTAAGTAACTGATCTACTAGCAAAGAATGGTTGTCCTAAGGATAACACTGCATGCATAACTGTTTTACCACAACCACCGTCTTTTGTACAACTAGCTTTGGAGGAAGATCGCTCAAGCACACTTTTTGTCAGAAGCGTTGCAGCATCAGTTCTACAACACGCAACATGTTCACAAAATCCTCTTAGACAACCTGTTTGTAGTTCCAGAAATTTGGATGTTAATAGTAGTAGTATGTCATGCCCCAAACCTGAAGAGGCATGACCGACACCCGGTGCCATACTCGGCCCGAGCGTACCACTCTGTAATTGTGAACTCTGGAGGGGTAACCCTCAACTTAGGCTGATGAGGCCATATTCTGAATCGTCTGAAAATAACGCCTCTCTCATCTGTGGGGTAAACATACCCAAAAGCTGATATATATAACTGTGCAGGCCGACGAAGCCGCCATGAACATCTACTGATATACAAAATATACAGAACTCGTCTACAAGCTTCTAGAGATAACTTGTCACGACCCCAAACTCCCTCCGTAGGATGTCGTGATGGCACTAGTCTCTAAGACTAGGTAAGCCTATCAATGCGGAATAATAATAAATATCTGAAATAAATAAACTACAATTCAAACAATTTCAACTCCCAAAACCCGGGAGAAATAAGTCACAAGCTTCTAAGAATTTATTCTCAATGTCTCTATATGTCAAAGTCTGAATAAAATATAAGGAAGCAATATAACATGATAGAAGGGGACTCCGGAGTCTGCAGACGCTGGCAGATATACCTCGAAATCTCCGTGCGCAGGTAACTCACTAACGTCTAGGCTGGTAAAATGTACTTGGATCTGCATAAAAAGATGTACAGAAGCGTAGTATGAGTACACCACAACGGTACCCAGTAAGTGCCAAGCCTAACCTCGGTAGAGTAGTGACGAGGTCAGGTGAGGCCCCACTAGAATATAATAATGGCATGGTAAAATGTTTATCAATGTAGTAAAATAAAATGACATTGGAAATGAATCAAATAGTATATCACATTTAATGACACCAAATAATTGCAAATAATATCTCGTGAAATCAAAACAGAATTTTCTTCAACTTTATGAAAATCACAACAATTAATCGAAAGCAACTATGGCCATAAATCAATATCAACAAGGGCACTCCCGAGGTACCGCCTCGTAGTCCCAAATCATAAATAAATTCACAATATCTCATTTTCTTATATCACCGCGGGAGCCTTCACAATTTATTTTAAAGAAAATATTTTTTCCGAAATAGCATCCCGCGTTTTAGCCACCCTTATCACACCGCATGACTTCTAGTAGTTCCCCTACTAGCCACGCGTATCAAGCCACCCTTATCTCACTTCAGGAGTAAATAATTTAGGAAAATAATATTTCAAAATCTTTACTACGTTGCTTCAATATCAAGTTTAAAAATGTCAAATACTTCATATTAATAATATTTAATTTAAAGAAAATCAACCTTCAAATAATGCACAGAATAAAAGAAACCAAGTTTCAACTAAACAGGTAAAACAATTAGTAAGAAAAGATCAAACAAATTTGAAGTATATATCTCAGATCAATGATGAAGAATATAACAAGATAAAATAATTTAATAAATGCGCAACAGTGATCTACACAATTTAAAAATATAATCTTTTGTAATTTAGCCCGTGTACACACTCGTCACCTCGTGCACACGACTTTCAACACATTTCAATAATCACATCAATATCAATCCCAGGGAAAATTTCCCCCACACAAGGTTAGACAAGTCACTTACCTCGACTTGCTCCAATTTAACCAAGTATTATGCTTTTTTCTCGAATTTCTGACTCCGATCGACTCGTATCTAGTCATAATTAATTCGATACAGTCAACAAAAATTATAGTAATCACTTTCATAAGAAAATATTACATTTTCATTAAAATCTGAAATTAGCTCAAAATTTGCCCGTGGGGCCCACATCTCGGAATCCGGCGAAACTTATAAAAAAATTCGATAACCCATTCAATTACGAGTCTACCCATACTAATTTTACCAAAATCCGATAACAACTCGACCTCCAAATCTTAAATTTTTGTTTTTGGAAGATTTTGCAAAAATCTTGATTTCTTCCATTTAAATCCGAAATAAATGATGAATATGACCATGGATTTATGAAATATAATCACATTTGGATATAGGACACTTACCCAAGTTGAAGTCTTGAAGAAATCCTCAAAATCGCCCAAGAACCGTGCTCCAAAACTCCAAAACGAAATGAAGGAAATGACCATTTTTGGTCCTTAAGTTTCTGCCCTAAAAACACTATTCCGGTCGCTAAAAGTCCAATCCCGTCGCTAAAAGTGTCACATATGGTCGCTAAAGGTGCACACCAGGACTATTTACACCAGCAGTTTTATTTCACTAAAAAGGCTTTAACTCCATCATACGAACTCGGAATTCGACGATTCTTATTCCTATGAGTCACAAATAAAACTACGAACCCATTCGTTCAATCAAAACTCAATTCGGAGCTCATTTGCTCAATGTGATACTAATTTCGCTCGTTAAACAATTAACTCATATTTCGCGCTTAAAACTCAATCGCGACTTGATGAAATTAGACCAAACTTTCCAGATCACTCCTATAATTCATTATCAAAATGTCGAAAGTCTCGAAATTAAATTTCGATCTCTAGAACTAAAAATGGATTTTTGGATCATTACATGCTTATGTTGAAAACATCAAACTCTTCCTCGACAGCCTGTATTGTATCAATCATAACTTCTTGTACTCAACTCCAACTGCCAAACGGTTTAAAGTTCTGCAAACTAGATACAAAGTACTACAACTTTTGTGTTTTTCTCATTGCCTAACTCCTTATAGATTGTGAGATATAAGCTCCCAAAGTCAGCCGTGTGCAGCAGAAATTTTTGGCGATGCACATTGCTGTAGCCAAAATCTGCAGTACCAGCTTTAGTCAATCGATCATAACATTTTGTATAAATGTCTGAATGATAAATGGTTTATCATTCTGGAAATTAGAATCAAATGGCTACAACTTTCATGTTTTGATAATATTCAAATTTCTTATAGATTTTGAGATATAAGCTTCCAAAGTCAGCTCTGCGATTGCACCGGTTGCTGTCCAAAAATAGCTTCTGCAACAGAAATATTCTAGCAGTTCCTTTTTGTCCGAAATCCATTCCGTTAACCTTCCGAAATTCACCCGAGGCCCTCGGGACCTTAACCAAATATACCAACATGTCCCAAAATACAATATGAGCTTAGTTAATGCTTCAAACCATGCCAAACAACGCCGAAATTACGAATCGCGCATCGAATCGAATTATGAGTTTTTAAATCTTCCAACTTCTATATTTTGCGTCGAAACGTATCAAATCAATTCCGATTGACCTCAAATTTTGCACACAAATCATAAATGACGTAATGAATTTATGAAAGTTTTCAGAATCGGATTTCGACCCCGATATCAAAAAGTCAACCCCTCGGTCAAACTTCTCAAAAATTCAACTTTCGGCATTTCAAGCCTAATTCCACTACGGACTTCCAAATAAAATTCCGATCACGCTCCTAAGTCCAAAATTATCATACGGAGCTGTTGGAATCATCAAAATTCTATTCCGGTGTCATTTGCACATAATTCGACATCCGGTTACTATTTGAACTTAAACTTTAAATTTTTTATCAAAATTCCATATCTCGGGCTAGGGATCTCGGAATTTGATTTCGGGCATACGCCTAAGTCCCAAATAATGATACGGACCTATCGGAACTATCAAAATACTTATCCGAGTCTGTTTGCTCAAAATGTTGACCAAAGTCAACTCGGTTGAGTTTTAAAGCTCTAATTCACATTTTAATTCATTTTTCACCTGAAAACTTTCCGGAAAATTTTTACGGACTGCACACGCAAGTCGAGTAATGGTAAATAGTGCTTAGATCACATAATTAATCATTAAATTTAAAGGTGACATTTTGGGTCATCACATTCTCCACCTCTAAAACAAGTGTTTGTCCTCGAACGAAGTTAGAAAAAGTACCAAAGCTGGTGAATAAGTGTGGATAACAGCTGCGCATATCATGATCGGTCTCCCAAGTCGCCTCCTCGACCGGATGACCCCTCCACTGAACCTTCACGGAAGCAATATTCTTTGACCTCATCTTTCGAACATGCCTATCCAAAATTGCCATTGGTTCCTCAACATAAGATAGATTCTTGTCCAACTGAACCGAACTGAAGTCTAACACATGAGACAGATCGCAGTGATATTTTCGAAGCATGAAAACA
The DNA here is from genome assembly GCF_000390325.3 of Nicotiana tomentosiformis. Taxonomy (NCBI): domain Eukaryota; kingdom Viridiplantae; phylum Streptophyta; class Magnoliopsida; order Solanales; family Solanaceae; genus Nicotiana; species Nicotiana tomentosiformis. The sequence continues at coordinate 2,751,928 of NC_090818.1, read as the reverse complement.
TGGAATACCGGATGGCCGGCAAAGAGACAAGGTGGTAGTGCAAGTTTGTAAGCCACCTCTCCAACTCTCTCAAGAATCTCAAAAGGCCCAATATACCTAGGGCTCAAATTGCCCTTCTTCCCGAACCTCATCACACCCTTCATAGGCGAAACCCAGAGCAATACCCGCTCACCAACCATGAATGCAACATCACGAACCTTCCGATTCGCATAACTCTTCTGTTTAGATTGGGCTGTACGAAGTAAATCTTGAATCAACTTAACCTTTTCCAAGGCATCCTGAACCAAGTCTGTACCCAATAGCCTAGCCTCGCCCGGTTCGAACCAACCCACTGGGGACTGGAACCACCTACCATACAAGACCTCATACGGAGCCATCTGAATGCTTGACTGACAACTATTGTTGTAAGCAAACTACGCAAGTGATGAGAACTGATCCCAAGCACCCTCAAAATCTATCACACACGCACGAAGCATATCCTCTAGTATCTGAATAGTGCGTTCGGACTACCCGTCCGTCTGAGGGTGAAATATTGTACACAACACTACCCGAGTACCCAACTCACATTGTATTGCCCTCCAGAATCGTAATGTAAACTGCGTACCCCGGTCAGAGATGATAGATATCGGTATGCCATGAAATGTGACAATCTCGCGAATATAGATTCGAGCCAACTACTCGGAAGAGTAGGTAGTCATCATAGGATTGCAATGATCTCACTTGGTCAATCTATCCACAATCACCCAAGCTGCATGGAACTTCCTCTGAGTCCGTGAGAGCCCAACAACGAAATTCATAGTGATTCTTTCCCATTTCCATTCTGGAATCACTAACTTCTGAAGCAATCCACTCGGTCGTTGATGCTCATATTTCACTTGTTGACAATTTAGACACCGAGCTACATACTCCACTATGTCTTTCTTCATCTTCCTCCACCAATAATATTGCCTCAAGTCCTGCTACATCTTCGCAGCACCCGGATATATGGAGTACCGCGAACTGTGAGCCTCATGGAGAATCAATTCACGAAAACCATCTACATTAGGCATACATAGCCTGCCCTGCATCCGTAATACATCGTCATCTCCAATTGCGACTTCTTTGGCATCACCATGCTGAACTGTATCATTAAGGACAAGCAAATGAGGGTCATCATACTGACGCTCCCTGATACGATCATAAAGAGAAGACTGAGAAACCACACAAGCCAAAACTCGACTCGGTTCGGAAACATCCAATCTGACAAACTGGTTGGCCAAGGCCTGAATATCCAAGGCCAAAGGCCTCTCTGCTACCGGTAAATATGCTAAGCTGCCCAAACTCTCCGCCTTACGACTCAAGGCATCGGCCACTACATTGGCCTTCCCAAGATGACAGAGAATGGTGATATCACAATCCTTACGCAACTCCAACCATCTCCGCTGCCGCAAATTAAGATCCTTCTGTTTATACAAATATTGTAAACTTCGGTGATCGATGTAGACCTCACAATGGACACCGTACAAATAATGCCGCCAAATTCTTCAAGGCACGAACAATAGCTGCTAACTCAAGGCCATGGACCATTTTTTTTTTGTACCTTTAACTATCTGGACGCGTAGGCAATTACCCTACCGTCTTATATCAACATCGCGCCGAGACCAATACGCGACGCATCACAATACACAATATAAGACCCTGAAACTGTAGGTAATACCAACATTGGGGCTGTAGTCAACGCTGTCTTGAGCTTTTGGATGTTCTCCTTACATTCCTCGGTCCATCTGAACGGAGCACCCTTCTGGGTCAATCTGGTCTTAATAGTTGTTTATAATCAATTACAGAATCGTCATTTAACCTCATGTTAACAAAAATCTCATTGCAAACCTTCACAATACTGATAACTAGATGCGAGGCATGAAGACCTCATAATTATTTACCCGAATTAACGAATCACATTTAACGCCACCTAGGCGGGCACCTACCTCGTAGGTTAAAAATTAATAATTACAACATAAATTTGACAACTATGCATAGAGAATTTCATATAAGAATTTTCAAATAAGCCTATCAGGCATGAATCCCTATTAGTACTATAGTACAAATTTAATTTCACAAGGGAGAACTTAAACACAAGAATTTTCCTCACAAGGATCTCATCCTTATATAACTTCCACCGCAACTTGTAGCCCGGTTTAAACATATCAATTTATATAAAAAATGGGAGGATCTCGTCCTCAGTTCTGAATCACAAGTAATATGCACATCGTGCCAATTGAAAATTTCTATTTTCTCCTTTTAAATAATTTCGGTTACACCAAATCACAACACATAATGAACCCCACACCGGTAGGGCATATAATTCATAATTTACAATTAATTATTCGGAATTTACATCAAAATTTACCGAAATGAGTAACAGAAAGCCACATTTAGCCTCGCAGCTCTTATTAGTGACCAACACGAAATGATAGGCGTAGTTATCTCCATAAAATCTCCCAATAAGGTAAACACATAAGTAGATTATAGAATTATGAAGCTCACTCATAAGTGGAGCACAATAGAAAGACTCGTTTCGATATTGAGAACCGAATCAACTTAAGGAAATTATTCCTTTATATTAAATCGAGGTTGTACCTGTAACGACACCATCTGATGTAGCGACCTCCGTCATACCGTAAAACAAATATATCAACGGCTGGGTCTCCACCTCTAGGACGCCTTTTACTCATCTGTCCTCCACCCCTAACTGGTCGTGTGGGTGGTGTAGTAACTGCAATGGGGCACGTAGCCTGAGTGCTTTTATGAAATAAGTCTTTCCCAAGTTTTTGATAATTTTTCTCATGATGTGCCTAGTATCACCGTATTCATAACAACCATTTTGCGGGTTAGGCTGCTCATATTGAGTCTGTGCAGATAACTGGAATAACCATTGTAGGAACTCATATCGGTGGTGCATTAAAAGAACTTACTGGAGCACCCCGAGTAATCCGATGTGCGGACTGGGCTGGCTGACTGCCCGAGCCTTCTCCATAATGATTTATACTTGCAGAGTAGAATCCACTGAATCCCCCAGAACCTTGAGACGTCTTGGTCTCCTTAGTTTACTTTTTTATTTTCACCCTGAACATATTCTTATATCTTGGCAATTTGTACAACTAGCAGAAATGAAGTATCAGCTTGTAGCTCCCGAGTCGTATAAAATTTTACGATCATAATTGAGTCCTTTAATGAGTCTATGGACTCGCCCTCTGGCTGTAGGAATCAAAGTACGAGTATAACAGGCTAACTTATTAAACTTGATGGCATATTCTGACATCGTCAATGGTGATATGACACAACCGTTCAAACCCTATGCGCCACGCATTACGGAGAGTCCAGAAAACAAACTCTTTCAAAAGCGTTTCTGAGAACTGAGCAAAGTGGGCGGTGTTGCATTGGCTGGTATGCTCTCTTCATAGGCTTGCCACGAACACCGGTGGAGAATTATCTCTCCCAAGGCGAATTTCTTCTTTTGTTATACTGACTCTACACTGTTGAGCTGACCAATTTCTTAACATACTCTTCGACTCTTCTTTGGGGTAACCCTTACCCCTATTTATACACAACGCTCACAAAAGTAGAGCTCCATGCAGACAAATCTTGTCAAGAACCACATAGCCCAGACTCTTGTCAACAAGTGTACTTACTTCGAAGTACCCCAAAATCCGCAACAGTGACGTCCATGATGAGTAGACCTTCTATAAATTTAGAGTTGTTTCTATAACTCCTTTGGTATTGAAGTATAGGATTATTAAGGAGGCGGACATACCGCAAGTCCCAACCTTATCCTCTACGAAATCTCAGGCCTTAAACATGTGTAAATTTTAGGGAACCTTTCAGTACCACATATATATATTTCAGGCCCAAAACTGATATAATACATGACCCCGCAAATCCACTCATTGATAGTGGACTGCGTGAAGTCATAGGTCACAACATCTGATGATCCACAATAATAACCTTCACAACTCGTATAAATCAACCAGACGCCAATGTCTGTTGCACCCCGCACATGATTCACTAGGTGATCTCTCAATACGCCCACATCTTCAGTCGGAACCACACGTTAAGGTAATGTTTGAGCATCTATGGCTCCCTTGTAGTCCATCTGCGGCATCACGAACCGTCGACGCATAACTGATATTGAGTGCGCAATGTCATACACGAGTGGATACAAAAGAATATAAGATATATGTTTCAAGCTAAATCAATGTCGCACGATAAGGAGTCAAAGAAGTGAATATTTTCCTAACAGTTCCATAGCCTCCCGAAGATAAGTGAAGACGTCTCCGTACCGATCCACAAGACTCTACTAAACCTGCTTGTGACTCATAACACCTATGAACCTAGTGCTTTGATACCAACTTGTCACGACCCCAAACTCCCTCCGTAGGATGTCGTGATGGCACCTAGTCTCTAAGACTAGGTAAGCCTATCAATGCGGAATAATAATAAATATCTGAAATAAATAAACTACAATTCAAACAATTTTAACTCCCAAAACTCGGTAGAAATAAGTCACAAGCTTCTAAGAATTTATTCTCAATGTCTCTATATGTCAAAGTCTGAATAAAATATAAGGAAGCAACATAACATGATAGAAGGGGACTCCGGAGTCTACGGACGCTGGCAGATATACCTCGAAGTCTCCATGCGCAGGTAACTCACCGACGTCCAGGATGGTAAAATGTACCTGGATCTACACAAAAAGATGTGCAGAAGCGTAGTATGAGTACACCACAGCGGTACCCAGTAAGTACCAAGCCTAACCTCGGTAGAGTAGTGACGAGGTCAGGTGAGGCCCCACTAGAATATAATAATAGCATGGTAAAATGTTTATCAATGTAGTAAAATAAAATGACATTGAAAATGAATCAAATAGTATGTCACATTTAATGACACCAAATAATTGCAAATAATATCTCATGGAATCAAAATAGAATTTCCTTCAACTTTATGAAAATCACAACCACTAATCGAAAGCAACTATGGCCATAAATTAATATCAACAAGGGCACTCCCGAGGTATCGCCTCGTAGTCCTAAATCATAAATAAATTCACAATATCTCATTTCCTTATATCACTGCGGGAGCCTTCACAATTTATTTTAAAGAAAATATTTTTTTCCGAAATAGCATCCCGCGTTTTAGCCACCCTTATCACACCGCATGACTTCTAGTAGTTCCCCTACTAGCCACGCGTATCAAGCCACCCTTATCTCACCGCATGCGTTTCAACACCCAGACCTTATACCACCGCATGCGTATCAATATCACAATATATCATAATTTGTACCTCAAGTGCTCAAATAATTTAACTTGCCAAAATAATTCAACAACAATATTTAATTTAAAGAAAATCAAACTTTAAATAATGCACAGAATAAAAGAAACCAAGTTTCAACTAAACAGGTAAAACAATTAGTAAGAAAAGATCAAACAAATTTGAAGTATATATCTCAGATCAATGATGAAGAATATAACAAGATAAAATAATTTAATAAATATGCAACAGTGATCTATACAATTTAAAAATATAATCTTTTACAATTTAGCCCGTGTACACACTCGTCACCTCGTGCACACGACTTTCAACACATTTCAATAATCACATCAATATCAATCCCAGGGAAAATTTCCCCCACACAAGGTTAGACAAGTCACTTACCTCGACTTGCTCCAATTTAACCAAGTATTATGCTTTTTTCTCAAATTTCCGACTCCGATCGACTCGTATCTAGTCATAATTAATTCGATATAGTCAACAAAAATTATAGTAATCACTTTCATAAGAAAATATTACATTTTCATTAAAATTCGAAATTAGCTCAAAATTTGCCTGTGGGGTCCATTTCTCGGAATCCGACGAAACTTATAAAATCCAATAACCCATTCAATTACGAGTCCACCCATACCAATTTTACCAAAATTCGATAACAACTCGACCTCCAAATCTTAAATTTTCGTTTTTGGAAAATTTTGCAAAAATCTTGATTTCTTCCATTTAAATCCAAAATAAATGATGAATATGACCATGGATTTATGAAATATAATCACATTTGGATATAGGACACTTACCCAAGTTGAAGTCTTGAAGAAATCCTCAAAATCGCCCAAGAACTGTGCTCCAAAACTCCAAAACGAAATGAAGGAAATGACCATTTTTGGTCCTTAAGTTTCTGCCCTAAAAACACTATTCCGGTCGCTAAAAGTCCAATCCCGTCGCTAAAAGTGTCACATATGGTCGCTAAAGGTGCACACCAGGACTATTTACACCAGCAGTTTTATTTCACTAAAAAGGCTTTAACTCCATCATACGAACTCGGAATTCGACGATTCTTGTTCATATGAGTCACAAATAAAACTACGAACCCATTCGTTCAATCAAAACTCAATTCGGAGCTCATTTGCTCAATGTGATACTAATTTCGCTCGTTAAACAATTAACTCATATTTCGCGCTTAAAACTCAATCGCGACTTGATGAAATTAGACCAAACTTTCCAGATCACTCCTATAATTCATTATCAAAATGTCGAAAGTCTCGAAATCGAATTTCGATCTCTAGAACTAAAAATGGACTTTTGGATCATTACATGCTTATGTTGAAAACATCAAACTCTTCCTCGACAGCCTGTATTGTATCAATCATAGCTTCTTGTACTCAACTCCAACTACCAAACGGTTTAAAGTTCTGCAAACTAGATACAAAGTACTACAACTTTTATGTTTTTCTTATCGCCCAACTCCTTATAGATTGCGAGATATAAGCTCCCAAAGTCAGCCATGTGCACCAGAAATTTCTGGCGATGCACACTGCTGTAGCCAAAATCTGCAGTACTAGCTTCAGTCAATCAATCATAACATTTTGTATAAATGTCTGAATGATAAATGGTTTATCATTCTGGAAACTAGAATCAAAAGCCTACAACTTTTATGTTTTGATAATATTCATATTCCTTATAGATTTCGAGATATAAGCTTCCAAAGTCAGCTCTGCGATTGCACCGGTTGCTGTCCAAAAATAGCTTCTGCAGCAGAAATATTCCAGCAGTTCCTTTTTGTCCGAAATCCATTCCGTTAACCTTCCGAAATTCACCCGAGGCCCTCGGGACCTTAACCAAATATACCAACATGTCCCAAAATACAATATGAACTTAGTTGAGGCTTCAAACCATGCCAAACAACGCCGAAATTACGAATCGCGCATCGAATCAAATTATGAGTTTTTAAATCTTCCAACTTCTATATTTTGCGCCGAAACATATCAAATCAATTTCGATTGACCTCAAATTTTGCACACAAGTCATAAATAACGTAATGGATTTATGAAAGTTTTCAGAATCGGATTTCGACCCCGATATCAAAAAATCAACCCCTCGGTCAAACTTCTCAAAAATTCAACTTTCGGCATTTCAAGCTTAATTCCACTACGGACTTCCAAATAAAATTCCGATCACGCTCCTAAGTCCAAAATTACCATACGGAGCTGTTGGAATCATTAAAATTCTATTCCGGGGTCATTTGCACATAATTCGACATCCGATCACTATTTGAACTTAAACTTTAAATTTTTCATCAAAATTCCATATCTTGGGCTAGGGACGTCGGAATTTGATTCCGGGCATACGCCTAAGTTCCAAATAATGATATGGACCTACAGGAACTGTCAAAATACTTATCCGAGTCCGTTTGCTCAAAATGTTGACCAAAGTCAACTCAGTTGAGTTTTAAAGCTCTAATACACATTTTAATTCATTTTTCACCTGAAAACTTTCCGAAAAATTTTTACGGACTGCACACGCAAGCCGAGTAATGATAAATAGTGCTTAGATCACATAATTAATTATTAAATTTAAAGATGACATTTTGGGTCATCACATAACTGAACTATACCATGGTCGGGACAGGGCCTCGACCTACCCCTTGTATATATAAAATGGACTCCAAGGTCTAGACCTAGTAACTCCGAGAAAGTGGAGCTTACGAACCAAGCTGATGTTTGACTATGTCTGCTGGGAGGGTCTGTCCAACTGTCAATCAGGACCCGCAGGCATGAAATGCAGCGTCCCCGACAAAAGCGACGTCAGTACGAAATAATGTACCGAGTATGTAAAGCAACAAAATAACTGAAAGCTGAAACTGAACTGATAATATAATAACTGAAAGTAATTGGGAGTCAAAGATAATCTGAAGATATGCTTACCTGTTGATACTGACTCAACTTTGTCAATATAGTAAGTAAAATAGATGTCCGGCCTTATAAGGCTCGGTATGTGTAGCTGCTCTGCCATAGTAGGCTCGCTCATAGCCGCTCGGCCATACTAGGCTCTGTATCTCGGCCATTCTGGGCTCGCTCATAGGCGCTCGGCCACAGTAGGCTCGGTATATAACTTACCATCTGATCAGAGGTTGCCCAATAGGGGCCTGCCCATCGATTATAGCTCGATGGTGGTGAAAATACTGTAATACTGTATATATATATATATATATATATATATATATATATATATATATACACACACACACACACACACACCCCCCATCTGCTCTCTTGACTAGAAGAAGACAGTACTTAACTGAATATAAAGTCCCAATAAGGGGGAATACTGTAACTTATGAAACTAGGATAATATACATAAGTTCAGGAATACGAACTTCTCTTTATGCCTCGTTATCAAACTCATATAGTTACGAGATCATGCCAAAATGAAGGAAATGTTTAGCCTTAACATACCTTAACCTCGTTGAGTCCTTAATAGCTTCCAAGCAACTCTTCAAACAACTCAACCCAGTCTACCATAGCATAACAACAATAACAACCCAGTAAAATCTCACTAATGGGGTCTGGGGAGGGTAGTGTGTACGCAGACCTTACCCCTACCCCGAAGGAGTAGAGAGGCTATTTCCGAAAGACCCTCGGCTAAAAAAAAAAGGACAAAAAGGATACAATATTAGTATCACAACAGCAATCATAGGAAAAATACAAATACCATGAAATTCAGAAGAAAGATGCAAATCAAAGGGAGACAATATTAGTAAATATTAGTATCACCACAACAATCATAAGAAAAATAGGAACACAGTGAAATCTAGGAGAAAGATGCAGAGCAAAAACGATAACTAGTAAATAGGACATGCACTGAAAAGCGAAATAGTAAGACACAACATTGCCACTAGCTATCTTAGAAAAAATCCTACATGGCTAGTCCCACAATGGTATGAAGTAAGGCACGATTCGACTATATTAACCTACAACCCTAATACTCGACCTCCACATCGTCCTATCAAGTGTCATGTCCTTGGAAATCTAGAGCCTCACCATATCCTGCCTGATCACCTCTCCCCAATACTTCTTAGGCCGCCCTCTACCTCTTCTCGTGCCCTCCACAACCAGCCGCTCACACCTCCGTACCAGAGCATCTGGGCTTCTCCTATGAACATGTCTGAACCATCTAAGCCTCGCTTCCCGCATCTTGTCATCAATGGGAGCCACATGCACTTTCTCCTGAATATCATCGTTTCTAATCTTATCTATCCTAGTGTTTCCACACATCCACTGCAACATCCTCAATTCTGCTACTTTCATCTTCTGGATATGTGAGTTCTTAACGGGCCAACACTCAGCCCCATACATCATGGCCGGTCTAACCACCGCTTTATAGAACTTACCTTTAAGTATCGGTGGCACTCTCTTGTCACAAAAGACTCCAGATGCTAACCTCCACTCCATCCATCCTACCCCAATACGGTGTGTGATATCCTCGTCGATCTCCCTCCCCCTTGATAACCGAACCAAGGTACTTGAAGCTGCCTCTACTCGGGATGACCTGCGAATCAAGCCTCACATCCACGCCCACTTCCCCTGGCTCAGCACTGAACTTACACTCCATGTATTCCGTCTTCGTCATGCTCAGTTTGAAATCCTTAGACTTAAGAGCCTGTCTCCAAACCTCCAGCCCATCGTTAACACCGGCTCACGACTCATCAAGTAGAACTATGTCATCGGTGAATAGCATGCACTATGGCACATCCCCTTGAATATGGTGTGTTAACGCGTCCATCACCAGGGCGAATAAGAACGGACTGAGCGCAGAACCTTGGTGTAACCCCATTACAACCGAAAAATGCTCAGAGTCGCCTCATACTTTCCTAACCTGAGTCTTAGCCCCATCATACATGTCCTTAATCGCCATAATATAGGGAACCAACACACCTTTTGCCTCCAGGCATCTCCAGAGAACTTGTCTAGAAACCTTGTCATACGCTTTCTCTAGGTCAATAAACACCATGTGCATATCCTTCTTCCTCTCTCTGTATAGTTCAACCAACCTTCTAACAAGGTGTATAGCTTCTGTAGTCGAACGACCCGGCATGAACCCGAACTGGTTGTCGGATACAGACACTGTCATCCTCACTCTCGCTTCAACCACCCTCTCCCACACTTTAATGGTATGACTCAGTAATTTGATAGCCCTATAATTATTACAATTCTCGATATTACCTTTGTTCTTATACAATGGAACCACCGTACTCCACCTCCACTCATCTGGCATCCTCTTTGCCTTAAAAATAACATTAAACAACCTAATCAACCACTCCAAACCTGCTCTCCCCACACACTTCCAAAATTCCACTGAAATCTCGTCTGGCTTGGTCGCTCTTCCCCTACTCATCTTACGCATAGCTCCCATGACCTCCTCAACAGTGACTCTCAGAATGCTCCAATTCGCCTAACACAATATCCCGATCCCATTCTTCATTCAGAAGTTTATGAAAGTAAGTCCGCCATCTCCTCTTAATCTGGGCATCTTCCATAAATACTCTACCATCTTCGTCCTTGATGCATCTCACTTGGTCCAAATCCCGAGCCTTCCTCTCTCTCAACTTGGCCAGCCGGAATAACTTCTTCTCCCCACCTTTTTCCCCAATTCCTCGTACATACGACCATAAGCCACAGTCTTAGCCTCTGTGACCGCCAGTTTAGCCTCCTTCCTAGCTGCCTTATACCTCTCCATGCACACTCGCCTCTCCTCCTTACCTATGCTCCCCACTAACTTTAGGTACGCCTTCTTTGCTTCCACTTTACCCTAGACCACTTTATTCCACTACCAATCTCTTTTGTGCCTACCAGAGATGCCCGTCGAGACCCCTAACACCTCTCTCGCAGCCTCCCTAATACAGTCTGTTATCGCTGACCACATGGTGCTCGAGTCACCACTGCTCCTCCAAGCTCCCATAGTCGACAACCGACCCTCCAACGCTTGGGCTTTATCCTTAGTTAAGGCTCCCCACCTGATTCTCGGTTTTCCTCGAGTAGACCTTTTCCTCCTCTTTAACATAATACCAATGCCCATCACCAAGAGCCTATGCTGCGTCGCGAGTATCTCACCCGGAATCACCTTGCAATCCTTGCACAACCCTCTGTCACACCTCCTGAGGAGGAGATAGTCAATCTAAGTCTTTACCACCGCATTTTGAAAAGTAACCAAATGCCCCTCCCTCTTCCTAAAGCTAGAGTTCGCAATCACCAACCCAAAAGCCTTAGCGAAGTCCAACAACGATGTACCTCCTCCGTTCCTCTCCCCAAAAACCGAAGCCTCCGTGCACCTAGCCATAACCACCTGCGGTCGACCCAATATGCCCATTGAAATCCCCTCTTATGAATAACTTCTCAGCAGGCAGAACCTGGCGCACAATATCATCTAACCCTTCCTATAAGCGCCATTTAACCTCCTCATCTAGGCCCACATGCGGCGTATAGGGGCTAACGACGTTTAGGGTGCACTCTCCAACCACCAGCTTAATAATCATCAATCTATCATTCACTCATCTAACCTCAACAATAGACTCTCTAAGTTCCCTATCCACCAAGATGCCCACTCAATTCTTACCTTTTTGGACTCCTGAGTACCAAAGTTTATACCCGTCTGCGTCCCTCGCCCTCGACCCTACCCACCTTGTCTCCTGGACACATGCTATATTGACCCTCCTCTTCTGGAGGATCTTCGCCAACTTAATAGATTTACCTGTCAATATACCTACGTTCCATGACCCAATTCTCAACCTACAGACACCTTTGTTCCATTTACCTCCCTTGCCTTCCGCCCCACCCCCTAAACCCTGCCCTAACTACCGGCCCACCCCCATTTCCCCCGAGGACATGACCTCACTCGACCATCCCAGACCACAGCCACTATACCTACGGCAGAGTAAGGGAAATCACTATCACACATAAGGGAACATACCAAACCAGAAGAAGACAAGTTGCAACAAGAGGCATACTAGTACGGTGAATAAACTAGTACGAAGTAAGATGACAACAATTTAACTCACACAACAAAGAAAAATTGGAAAATGGGAGGCACCAACTCCCACGAGTAGAATAGTAAATTCGAAGCAAGAATAATAGAACCTGAAGTCACCACAAGTGTCGAGAAAGGTGTTGTCCACAACAGCTATGTTTGGAAGTTCACGCCCACATCGCTCGAGGCTCGCCAGAAAATTGTCTCAGCTGCCACGACCACCGCTGCTAGGCTAGGCTAGATCAGTGCACCAGAAAAATAGGGGGTGGGGGGTGGAAAAGACGAGGTATAAGGGAGAGTAACGGGGAAGAAGAAGAAAGAAGGAGAGACAGAGAGAGATAGAGAGACAGAGAGAGGAAAAGAAGACAGGGGTAGGGTGGGTGGTGGTGGGGTGGATAAAGGCTAAGTCTGTAACTTAAGCTAGTAGCTCGTTTTATGTAAATTTGTGCAGCATCTCCTTTGTAATAAGGGCCTCCTCCAATACCATATACCAATAAAAACAACCGGAGAAATACAATAAGAACAACATTAACAATAGGGTACAAAATATTTTATTAACAAGTCGTCAACATATAACGACGAGCGGCAAGCTCGGATTGAATCCCTTCAGCACCCTTCAACCCCATTATCACCCCTTATAGTCTTCTTACATTAACTTAACAACATCATTAACATGACAATGAAGTCATTAATCAATGATTCCATCCTTATGTCATATATTTATAACAAAGGAAACAATCCACAACTCCAACTATCTTCAATTAGCAACTTTATTCATTTGTTCATGTCTAGTACATCCATTTAACTTAATCACCATTAAGATAACCTTAAGCACATGCAAGAACATAATACAAATATCTCCTACAGTAGCTTCAAGTCGAAATCCAAGTTATATTTAGCTTACAACAGCCCTCAATAGCAATACAACACCATAGAAGTGACTTAAGCTAATCCAAGTATTATCTTGTAGTTTATCATCCTAATAACTTAACCAACATACAAGCAAGCTTAAGCACAATTAGTAGTATATTATACTCACCTTATCCAGTAGCAACAACTTGAAATTCCAGCCAAACATAGCCCACAACTATCCTCAATGACAACACAACCTCAAAGAGGTGTTGTTTTTCACTAAAACTAACTTTTGATGTTGAAATATGGTGTAATCCATTTGCAAGACTTGAAATAACGTAGGGTTGATATGAAAACCTTGGGAGAGTATTTTACAGAATTTAAACTACTTAAAAAAACCTCCCACACGAGCTGGAACCACCCAAAAATCAGTAACAACAAGAAGAACAAGAAACTTACTAGCGCGACGGGATTTCTGACACTTGATTTGTGTTGTTTGCCCTTCGTTTGGGTCTTGGATCATGAGAGAACCTTGAGAGGGTATTTTTAGGTGTCTAGGGTCTGAAGATACTGAAAAATAATGAGTTAAAACCGGGTTGAGACGTCTTATATATATCAATATATCTCAACTGCCATTGTGGGTCCCATAGAGAGCTGCTTGGCGCAGTCTTCCGAAAATGCGAATATCTCTCTACTCTGATGTCATATCAACGAACGATTTAATGTGTTAGAAACTAGACTCATAGATCTTCAATTTTGTAGATAGATAACCCCATAATTCAAAGTAAATTGGGAGAAAATCGCATCTACATTTGGCCTAATTTTCAGCATATTTATGAATGTAACTTGTGATGACATTTGCCAACTTTTGTTCCACAATTTGCTTGACTTAAAAATATAACACACGACTATCATACGAATAAAATAACTCATAACATAACCTTCTTATATTGTTAAGCATCCTAGTCTCATCACAAAAGTACACGTTATAATATTCCCAACTTGTCGATATTCAACGAAACTTATTTTTTTCAATTTGTTTAGCTTCTTAGACTTTCAACCATCTTGGTACTTGTTATCCATGATCTTAAAGATTTGTAATCTCCAAGGTAACATGATTAACTTACTTTATGCACTCTCAAAGATGATCTCATTTCTGAGCTTACATCAATTGACTTACGACGTACTCTTACATACGAAAACATGGGGTGTAACATAGTAATTCCCCTAGATCCCCCCTTTGTAACGACCCACTACAGGGTCGCCCCCTTAGGTTAGTATCTATGCTTTTTAATGCTCCTTGTGCTACTACGCCTTAATATAATTAGTTATCCCTTAAACCCAAAAAAAAAAGATATGATTTTGTGTCGTGCACAGTGGTGTAGCCAGGAATCTCGCCAATGGTGTTCAAACTTTAAATAAGTCAATAAATTTTTTTGTCGATAAATGGTGCACCAAATTTTTTAAAATCAGTCTATGCAATATCTAGTTAAATAATAAAAATACTTGTAATCGAACTATAATTTTATAAATCAAAATTAACATAAAAAGACAGCAATAGAAATTTTACTGATAAAAGTAAGCATAAAATTTAAAAAAAAAAAAAAAGAGTCGAGAGGGTTTGTAATATGTACTCTGCGGAGAGCTTTTGTTGATGAAATTTTTGTAGAGCTTGACTTTTAAATTGTAAAATTTATTTAAGAAATAACTTTTAATTAAAAAATTACTTTTATGATTAGTTATTTGTCTTTATATAAATTTCAAGTTCTAAGAGTTATTTTATTTAAATATAATTAGATTGAAAAAGATCATATAGATCATACACGCGGTGGTCTCCATTTAATTTTGGCAAACAAAATGGGCAAATAACTTTGAACCTGTGAACAACATATCACTATGAACACCCTAGATCGCTGGACTGCCTCATTCAATTATGTTAAGGGTGTTCAAAATATAATATACAGTCATATAAAGTAGTATTTGACTTATATACGCATTTCAAATTTTTAGCGAAAGGTGGCATACTGTGGTTGCCCCACTAGTCGTACATTACTCATAGTTCATGTTTACCAAAATACTAATAGGACAAGAAGAATAAACTTAAATAAATGCCATTCAACCGTTTAAACTAAAAATAGTCGAACAATGTATAATATAATGTATAATTCATATATTATTATTATTTATGTCCCAACTTATGTGATACTCTTTTCTTTTTAATTAGTCCCAAAAAGAATAATACCTTTCTATATTTAGTAACAATTCAACTTTAAATTTTCTTTTTTACCATTAGTGAAATAATTTATAGCCATAATAATTTATATGATTTGTTTTAGACCACACGTTTCAAAAGTCTTCCCTTTATTTTTTAAACTCGTACCAGTCAAATACCTTCACATATATTGGGATGGAGGAAATATATGTGTAACCATATATAATTAATATAAAAATTATGTATACCGATTAAAAAAATAAATAATAAATCCGACCGACTATTTCTATAAAGATCCCATAAGGATAAACACATATTGGTAGAAATGACACTAGGTTGCCACTCTAAAGTGCTGCTATTTAGGAAGTAGCTAGTGCGACCTGAATTTTAGTTTTTTAATTCAATTTTTCAGGACAAAAATGTCCTGAAGTTAAGAATTTTAATTTAAAATTTCAGGACAAATAAGTATCGGCTAATCTTTAAATAGCATCCGAGAATGGCTATCCATGGACTTGCCCCTACTAATTGCTAGCAAAAATGGACTACCAGCCCGGCCCAACAAGGTTTTTTTGGATATGGATCAGGTAATTAGACTTCCTTGTTTGGACCACTTGATAAGTCCACACTTCAAAAATAAATGAACGGTTAGATCTACGTGACGAACACAAAAAAATTGGGGAACACCTGATTCTGTAGACATGTCACTCACGTTGTGAGGGTTTAGGCAAAGCAAAAATGCAAAGGGTTTTGAAGGCTCGCCAGCTCGTTAGGGTTTTGAGAAACTCGTCGTCTCCGATTTTGCTCAATTCAGTGTCACGAATTCAATCCCATTGTACCTATGAAGCTACTGAATCATGTCTCAACTCTTCTTCACGGCGTGGTTACTTTACCTCTGGTAATTATTCATTTTTGATTTGAGTAAGAGGATGTTTTCTTCTGGATTTTACTAGGTCAAAAATTGTGAAATGTGCAATTTGATCTATAGAAAGTATGATTGTTATTTGAAGATTTTCTAATTAATAAATTTTCAACGTAGACAAGTCTATACCTGAATGCTATAGTAAAGTTGCTGTTGTTTTCCGGCTAAATGACAGATTTGATTTACCGGTATCCTAAGATAGGTATATTATGGATAAACAGGTACTACAATTAATGGAAATTATATGCAAACAGAATGCAATATTCGGAGAAATGTATGTCAATGTGAGAAATGCTCTAGGATGCTCAAGGCATCATTTTCTACAGAAGCAGGGGCAGTTGAAAGTAGTAGTGCGACAGGTGATAGTTTGTTTTCGCGTATGGTTTTGAGTGGTTTTGATTTTTATATTTATATTTATTTCTGAATCGTAGTTTTAAAGCAGAGTCCGTGAAGGAATTGTATGACAAGATGCTGAAATGTGTCGTGGAACAAAGATCAGCTCCGCCAAATGCCCGGTTGTGGTCCCTAATACAAAGTTGTGCGAACCGTGAAGATGTTAATCTTTTACACGACATTTTGCAGAGACTTCGGATATTTGTTAGTCTCGTTATATCGTTGAATTTTTAGGAGGTCCTTGTTGATTTGCTCGTCTGATGGTAAGTAGCACATGATGTATGTCTGAGTGCAGAGACTTTCAAATCTCCGTATCCATGAAAACTTCAACCGTGCCCTCTGCCAGGACATTACAAAGGCTTGTGTACGTGTTGGCGCCATTGACTTGGGTAAATTTCTGAGTTCTCTTTGCTATTCTTCAGTATTTAAGCTTAGTTGCTTGTTCCCATCATTTGTAGTGCAAACTTGTTAGTATCAATAAGGAAGCTAGACTTTTAGACTGAAAGCGGAAGTGCATCTCATCACGTTGCTTTGACTCTGTACACTTGTTCATCCAAGCTAAGTAAATTTAATTTTTGTAACAATTCTAGTTAAAATCTCCATTATTTTCCTGAGTGAAAACTCCCAAGTAGGAATATACTTGAAATATTTGAGTTTTTAAGAAATTTTTGTGGTTACAAACTTTTAAAAAGGGAAAGATTGACCATCTTAGGATTGGGATTGTTGCTGGGATGACACGCCGGATATGCTTTGATCGTCTTTATGGATTTTCTAATGTGTAAGTTAAAGCTTTCTAGAAGACGAATAACTTGAGTAGGTCAATAAATGAGATGAAAGAAAAATTGCAAATATCATATGCAATTGATTTCTTTCAGTGGTATCTGAATGGATTGATGGATTGCTAAACTGAATCTTCAAGTATTTCTGCGTATTAAGAGCTTGTTGAGAGTGTTAAAGCTTCACTTTGTATACAGGTAAGAAGGTGTTGTGGAAGCATAATGTGTACGGATTGACTCCTAATATTGGATCTGCTCACCATTTACTGGTAATTTGGAGTTCTAGTTTGGCTTCATGATGTATGATATGTGTGTGATGACTAAGCCATGTAAAACTTTGGTGTTGTATGACTGCAGTTGTTTGCTAAACAGCATAATGATGTTAAACTGTTGGTAGAAATTATGAAACTGGTGAAGAAGAATGATCTGAACCTGCAGCCTGGAACTGCAGAAATTGTCTTCAGGTACTGATCCAGTATAAACTGTTACAGTGTTACCCAATATCTCTTCCCTCTTTGCTTTTTATTTTTATTCTGTTGTCTAACTAAATCCCTGGCGAGCCTATTGTTCTTTACCAGCATGACACTTCTATATTTCTGAAATATGAGGATCATAATATCCATGAAATTGTCAATGTTCATTTCTTTTACTGACAATAGACATAATTAATCATGCTTTGAACACTCTTTCTGGGAAGAGGAACCTTTAGGACGGATAGGGGATTTTCTACTACTTTGGAAAAGAAGATTGATAACTATTTGAGTTGGTGAGCTTTTCAAACTTGCTTTCTCCATTCTAATGGTCTATTTGTTAAACTTAACTGTGCTGTGGCTTTCATAGTTTTATACACATTAATACCTTTATTTTGAGGTCAAGACCAATTTCGAGAATTGCACATTACGTTGCATTTTTTTCCAGCTGAATTGCACCCATTGTCACATCATGGAGCGATAAAGACAAAATGACCTGCTCTAGTTCAATAAAAATTTTGAGAACACAATTGAGTAGTAATCTGCTTTTTGAGATCAAGTTGTGTAGTCCTTCCTTAATTTTTGGATACTTCATACTAGGGCCCTAACTTACATCCTAGAGGTTTGTGCCGATAGGATGATAGATACAACAACAACAACAACAACCCAGTATAATCCCACTAGTGGGGTCTGGGGAGGGTAGTGTGTACGCAAATCTTACCCCTACCCTGGGGTAGAGGCTGTTTCCGATAGACCCTCGGCTCCCTCCCTCCAAGAACTCCCACCTTGCTCTTGGGGTGACTCGAACTCACAACCTCTTGGTTGGAAGTGGAGGGTGCTAACCACTAGAGCAACCCACTCTTGTCCGAAGATAGGATGGTAGATACTGTACTTATTTTGAAGAGGCATGTACGCAAAATGCCACTTAGCTATCCTAGTGTTAACATAATAATAGTATCTTAATTCAAGTAACAACAATTATCTTTATTATTATTATTATGTCTTGGCTGAGCTACAATCTGTTGCTTCCTTATACACTTCATTCTTTCTAAAAAGATCTTTTTACTTGTTGGATTGATTTACTGCAGCATTTGCTCCCAAACTGACAACTGGGACTTGATGTGTAAGTATGGTAAAAGGTTTGTCAAAGCAGGAGTGAAGCTACGAAAGACTTCCTTGGACACTTGGATGGAGTTTGCCTCAAAAATGGGTACTTGCTCTTCCTTTTCTCCTATTTAAAACTTAAAAAAGTTTAGAACTTTATGTCAGAATCCTCTCATTTTATGCACGAGTACGGTGGTGGTTGGTGGTTAGTTTATAAAATTGCACCAAGTAATAGGGCGAATTTCTTAGTGGCTTCAGTTATGGGATTATAGTTTCCTGATGAATACTAAAGCTTACTGCTGTGGCTTTGACACTCTGCTGTTACTGCATCTTTGCTTCTCTGAAGGAGACGTGGATGCTTTGTGGAAAATTGAGAAGATACGATCAGAATCCATGAAGGAACATACTCTTGCAAGTGGACTTTCATGTGCTAAGGTAATTCGTTTTCGTAGTTTTGATTTATTTTACATTTCCTTTATCTGCCTCTCTTTCTTGTTTCAGCACAGAAATGAATGACCTAAAAGGGGATCACAATTTGTATCATATATCCAATTGGAGAAGTGTTCAAAAAAATGTTTGACGCCTTGATAGAGTAGACTTGTTGACACATCTTTTGGTGCTGTCTTTCATTTAACACCACTGTCACTTACCTGTCGAAAGAACGTGCGTTTGGATTGTTCTGCATAGTTACACCTCCTTTTTCCCATCAGCTTATATTCAATTGAAATAGGTAGTCATAGCTATGTAACGACCCTTACTGATATAAGGGCAAGCTATCATGTTCAAAACATGGTTGATATATAGTGCTAGGCAAGTCTTTCCCCAGAGACCCAGTGTTTTTGACAGTCTTAGATCTGGATAATGGTAAAATGTAGCATCATTCGTATGAAAGCTGATTGGGGAACTCCTTTAACATTGGTTGTAAAATCGACTAGCTGATTGATTTCTATTTCTTGATGATGATTATGAAACTCATGTCTCCTCATCTTTCTAGTTGCTTACAAGCTGAGCTAGTGGACTTACTATTTAACATCTTCTTCTTTCGGCAAATGTATATCCAAGCACTGAAGAGGGACAGATGTGGTCTCACAATTGTTTCCTTTTTTGTCGATATTAACAATTTTTGATTTCGTTTGTAGGCTTTCCTAATTGATCACAAACCTGGAGATGCTGCTACCGTCATTCAATTACTCAATCAGGTGCCTGCCAGTTTTTGCTTGTTTTGAAGTTTTGGAGTCTTTATTTTATTGTTCTATGGAGAGGGTGTCATCAAGCATGGCATAGCTTGTGCAATGGTTAGGATATTAGGCTGGAACCGGAGCTTTGTAAATAGTCTGCTCTAAGACAACTGGAATTGACTAATGTGCTCAAAATATTGTCCATCGTGTAGGCTACTGACTTCAGCAATTTGATAAATTACTGAAAATTCATTGTCATCCCCCATAATCATGTATACCCCCTCCCCCCCTTTTCTTTTTCTTTTTATTTTTGGATAGTTGATCATGTATCCCCCTTGGAATAGTCTTTTTAATATCGGTAACCATCTCAATTATCGGCAGCGTCAAATGTTGGTTTCTTTTTTCTCCCAGCTTGAATAATTATGTTTTGAATTTTCATGAAGTGATTGACTGATATGGCAATCATGTATTCTATACGATCTAGCAGATATTGATTTCTTCAGTGTTCATCCAATCTTCCTTATTATTCTAATCTTCCAAATACTGGGTGGATTCTGATCTGTGATTAAAGACTGCTGCTCTTAGAATGCTTAGTTCAATGAAGGGATGGGAAAGGGAAGAAAGAGGGTTTAAAATACTTTTGTTATCCTTGTTGAAGGTCTATGGGTCCTTGATTTTGTGCATTCCATCTAATTACACTGTGCTCGATAAACTAATGAAGAAGGTGGACATGCACTTCCATATATGCTTCTCCTCTTTTGCCTCTTAACTGGACAAGCTAAATGAACTTACTCCTTCCCTTTCTCTTGTCATTCAAATTAGACTTGTGTAACCGTAACCAATGAATGACATAGATTATTATTGAAGATAACATATTATTCTCATGCTCTCGTACTCATCATATGCTGCAATACTTGGCCCTTGTTTCATTTCATGTATAAGTATCCTTTCTGCCGTACGCTTAAATGCTGGATGTTCATTGTAGACACTACCCGGTTCGAGAAGGGAAACTTTCAAGGTTGAACTTCAAAATCTAGTTGCAGACTGGCCTTTGGAGGTGATAAAGCGTCAAAAGGATGAGAAGAGAAAGGTAAGCTGTTTATGCATTTTATTTTGGGCACATATAGGGCCACTGTATTTGATTGTGCTGCTTATTCAATGTTGTCTTTGATGTTACCTTTCCAGGAGTTGGCTGCAATGCTACAACATGATATTCCTGCGATGCTCAGTGCATTGCGAAATATGGGCTTGAACTTGGATATAAATTTGGAAGATCTGACAAGAAAAGGTGTCTTATCTTGAAATTTGGGTGAATAAAACATTGAACTTCATGTTGTCCCTTCACTGTGTATTTTGCATTACGGTGAAGCAGCCATCTCAGTTTACTGCCTTCAGGAATATCTCCACATGTTTCAGTCTTCGCAACTGTGGTGCAAGTGCAACCGTTAGTGGCTTGAAGGTAGCCTCAGAATCCTCACAATTACTATTTAGCTTGAGTGAGGATTCTTATGAATCCGACACATTGAATTACCATTCTCATTAATTGACGTCCGTAATTTCTGCTGAATCATATATTGATGGGGTTTCCAGCTAGTTCAGAGTCCTTTTTTTTCCCCATTTTAGGTGTTCTTTGATATATATGGGGCTGACACTGCAGAAAGAGATGGTAACTTCTGAAGCAGTCAGAAGTTTTTGTTTGGAATCCTAGATATCTTTACCTTTACATAGTTAATGATCTATTTTGCACTATAAAACATGATTGTCCCTGCAATAAAACTAGAAGTTACTTTTTCAGTGGTATTTTTTTTTCTTTTACTAGACTGGGACTCGTAGGCTAAACCCTTTGTCCATAAATTTTTAAGTTGCTGTTTTGTATGTTAGGCGACTAGCTATGCTATCACTATTGTCTTTAAATAGAATTAGCAAATTGAACATAAACGAATATCGAACATGCTTTTAGATGGAATGCAGCATGTTTGAAATTCGTTATGGTACTTTTAAGTGGTGGCTAAATAGTGTTAATTTTGGATTATTAGGACTTTCAAGTGTTTAAATATGGAAAAATAACACCGTATAGCTTTTGTAAAAATAATAGTCTAAAAAATGTATAAATTTGTATATTTTTTGTATATACATTTTGTATGTTATATACAAAAATTATACAAGTTTTATACACTTTTTTGGCTACCGGATGTAAATAATTTCTGGCGCGGGCTAAAGATGATAATATCCTTTTAAATATCTTTATACATACGGTTTGATTCCCAAAAAGAACGAAGAAAGAAAAATCGGAATTCAAATCAAACATTAGTCATGTTTTTTTTTTTTTGGACATATTAGCGGTTATTTCATTTGATATCACGAGATTCAAACCTGCTTATCCCATATGCACTATTCTGAAACGTCAAAACATTCATCCCACGCCAAGCATGCCATAACACTAGAGATAATATTTTTATTAAGGTATAGTGATCTCGTAACAGAAGGAAGTTAAAATAATTAAACAAATGAAATCACTAACAAATACTAATATACATGAAATTAGTATTTTTTTTTCTGTAAGATATATAGTAAAATTTATTTCCCTTCCGTGTCTTTCTATTATTTAGTAACAAATTCGCCTTGTCTCGTTCCTCTTATCCTCTAAAAAGTAAGTGAAAGAGATCTTCACTACTCCCCGTTCACTTTTAGTTGTCTAATTTTGACTGTGCACTTTTTTTAAGAAAAAATAAATAAAGTATATATATATATATATATATATATATATATATATATATATATATATATATATATATATATATATATTATAATCTTATTCATAATAATAATAACATTTCTAAAAGTCTTGAAAAATAATGTGGGGAACAAATAGTTAATTATAAGGGTAAAACGGAAAAAAAAGATTGTCGTCTCTTGATTTAGTATAGTGAACAAATAAAAATAAAAATGTATATTTGATAAAGTAGACAATTAAAAGTAAACGGAGAGAGCACTTCGCTATCGAGCTAGTATGATTGGTATTTGGGTGAAAAATATCTTTTCTAAAAGTGGCTGATTTTTTTCTTGTTTCCTTTTCTATGTGACGTCTACTAGTGCACCACCAAGAGAAAATGCCAGATTCTTTACGTATTAGAAAATGGTGCTTTTGATAATGTTCTATATATTTATATATATTGCGTGAAGAAAGGAAGTGTTGTTTCGATCTGTCACTTTGATTATTTAATCCCACTACTAAGTGTCTTTCATCGTCAAAAAGTAAATAAAAAAAAAATCCTAAATGTGTGGTTTCTTCGTTAGCAACCATGCAGGCAGTTTTCTTGATTAGTTTTTTGCACTCCAACCATATAGTATGATAATATGAAATTATTAATAATAAGTTTGTTCCTTTTAGGTCTATATCTATGGTTGGTTTATTCATAGTTATGGTCTTACGGGGACCTACACACAAATGAACTGAGCCGGAGTCAGGATTTCAATCTTATGATTCAGAATTTTATAAATCGCTTTAAGTTACTGAGTTCTAAATTAATAATTTGTATATATTTAATAAATTTTTTAAGACAAATATAGGATTCGAAACAAAGCTACTGAATTTGGCCGAACGCGCTCTCGACTCTAGCTCCACCCATGCAAATGAATGCTAGCTAGATCGTTATACTAATATATGGGGATTGGTTAATTACTTTTTCTTAGGATTGTGGTGAGATGGATAAATTCCTCCACCCTTAATCAAAATTTTTTCGAGTTCGAGCCTGGAATAGATCATAAAATCATGATAGAAAAGTTTTTCCCTTTAAGTAGCTTTACTGAATACAGATTAATCGAGACCCAATACGAATATAAGGCGTAAACCCCCCCAAAAAATTGGTTAATTACTTGGTCCTACATTTAGTTTGGCTGACCTAAGAATCGTCTAGAAGGGAGAATTAATCAAACAATAGAAAATGTTGGAGCACCTTTAGTCGTCTTTGTTTTCTAGTATTATTTTTCAATACCCTCTCTTATTAATTTTTTTCCCGAAGTCATGGTCCCTTTCTTTCTACAGAAAAATTCAAACAAAATGACAAAACTACTCCATATACTTGAGTTTTCATTGGATAAACTTTAGATAATGTTGCCTTATTCTCTTCCAAAATGTCCACCACATATTGCTTCTTCAACTTTACTTATATGAATAAGTAATTTAATCCGGTGGCATTAGAATTTGATTTTGTTAAAAATATTATGCAAAAAAAATTAGTTATCAACCTACTGTAATTCTCCTTCTTTATTCAGGTTTACAACAAACAATTGTGTAAGTAAGTTCACACATACGGGGTTACACAACTAACCTTTGTATATATAAAAAATAAATATGAAAAAAATAATTCATTTGACCAAAAAAAAAAAAAAACTAGTGTACAAACTTCCAAACAGATTCCATAACGGAAATGCTGGAATAAAAAATTAACGTCAGCACCTACGCCATCTTTTTTCAACTTTGCGAGCACGCCAACACATTTCCCACCAAAAAACAATAGGCCCCACTCGAAGATTCTTCCATAAGATTCTTCTACTTACTCAAAATATCTCTAAAGGATAAAGTTGTAAATATCATCGAGTATTAACCTAAATAATCGCTTATTTAATCGTTTAAATTAAATATAGCTAACAAATATATAATATGTGTATTTCATATACATTATATGTATAATCTTATATAGAGGTGGTCGACTGAGATGTATTGAGTCAAGATGAACTAAAATTTGGGTCATAGTCCAACCCGCCTAACTCTTAGCACACTTTAATTAATATGTATGTTTTCTTATGAAGTGTATAATTACTAAATAATATTTTTTTCTTTTGTGGTCATATATAACATATCAAAAAAATAAATAAATTATTTCTAAGATATTTTGACAAAATTACTTATGGATCAATTTGGGCTAAAAATCAACCTCGCTTTAAATGGGTTGAGATGAGTTAAGTCAAGATGACATGAGTTTAATAAATGGGCAGGTCAATAACCGGCTCAACTTTGAGCGGGGCGGGCGAGTCATTTGGGCTTTGGCCAAATTTGACAGCCCTAATCGTATATAATCAATATACAGTCAAACCTCTCAATAATAATTTTGTTTGTTTCGAATAATTTTTATTGTTATAACAAAGTGTTGTTACTGAGAACTATATTATATTATAACATGAAATTTTAATTCCAAAAAGAACTTAACCATTATAGATAGAGTGTTGTTACAGAGAATATAGTAAAATTTGATTGAATACTCGTTAAAAGAGTAAACATTTATATAATATAATCAATATATGCCGACAAAAAAAATTAAACAATAAATTTGACCCATTATAAAATGTCATGTCTGGGCCTTAAATGGACCCCACTTAAATAGAGGACAAAACCCACCTGAATAAATTCTCCACTATTCGACCAGTCTTACCATACACACACCCAATCCGTATCATTCCCTTCCCCACATTCTCTGAGAGGAGGTTCCAATGTCTCGTTTCACACTCCTACTGGCTCTCGTCGTCGCCGGTGGCCTTTTCGCCGCCGCACTAGCCGGACCGGCAACCTTCGCCGTTGAGAATCCGATCAGGCAAGTCGTTTCCGACGGTTTGCATGAGCTGGAGAACGGAATTCTCCAAGTCGTGGGCCAGAGTCGCCATGCTCTCTCCTTCGTTCGCTTTGCTCACAGGTATGATGATATCTACAAGGAAATGAGATTTTTTATTATTTGCTTATTAGTAGTGGAGTATGTTTTATTTTGAGTTTAAGTTCTATATATGCAGTGAGCATAATTTTTTTTTAACATAGTCAGATAATTATAAATAAATCTCCTAATACGCATTAGGTGGTATTGATGGGGTAAATTTTCCTTTTTACTGTGATATACTCCCTCCGTTTACTTTTTAACTGTCATGTTTAGCTTTTGAGGGTCAAACTATCTAAACTTTGACCAACAACACTACAAATTATATTACTTTTCGTATAGTTTTCAAATATCTAAATTTTAATTTTAAAATATTAAAAAAATTTAATCCTATTTAGCTTCAAAGATTAGTCAAATTGATTCTCGAAGTGATATATTACAAGTAAAAGTGAATGAGGAGAGTATATAACTTAAATCGTTTTGTTTTTGGGATGTTATTTAAGGTATGGGAAGAGGTATGAGTCAGTTGAGGAGATAAAGCAAAGGTTCGAGGTATTCTTGAACAATTTGAAGATGATTCGATCGCATAACAAGAAAGGACTATCATACAAACTCGGTGTCAATGGTATAATTAATATTATAGCATAACGCTAAAGCCATGCTCTTTTCCTTTTTTGCTTTTTCTCTTTAGCTTAAGTGGAATCTTAATTTGTTGATTTGGAGATAACAAGTTATAGTTTAGTGATTCTTTTATTGGAATACTCTTTGTTTTTCTTCTTCTTCATATGGTAAGACAACCTTTTGGATTAAGATGTAATTATTATTATTGTTATAAGATAAGGTAACTATATTTTCCACTGTAGTATCAGTATGGTATTTGTAGTTTTCATATTTTATTACTAATTAATTGGTCTAGTTGCCTTATCATGTGTGGATATTTCATTCATAGTGTGTGGCTTGTGGGTACCCTTTCTCTCTCAAATCAAAAAACTTTTGTTTTCTTTTTAATTTTTTTTGTTTTAGGTCAATTCAAAAACTTTTCTCATAAAAACTAATCTTGCTTAAAGACCAAAAAAAATCTAAATTGAATTCTTATTTCTTCTCTATTCATTCATTTTTGGACATAAAAACAAAATCATAGTACATGGAAAGAATATAAGCACCTAAGCATTACAACAACAACATACCCAGTATTATCCCACACCGTCGAGTCTGGGGGTAAGTGTGTACGTAGGACTTACCCCTATCTTGTGAGGGTAGAAAGACTGTTTCCAATAGACCATCAGCTAGCACCATATTAATGAAAATAAGCACCTAAGCATTGGACTGCTCAAATGAAAAGTTTTTACAACTTAATCTAGTTGTGTATAGATTCAACAACAAAAGTTAGATAAATAAGTATGCATTTTATGCTTGTAAGTTCTATTATATATGGCCCTCATTGTTTATTGATTATTATGTTTCATAACAGAGTTTACCGACCTAACATGGGATGAGTTCCGAAGAGACAGGTTGGGGGCAGCTCAAAACTGCTCTGCCACAACAAAGGGCAATGTCAAGCTCACTAACGCCGTTCTGCCGGAGACGGTATATGCACTCAGAACTCCTCTGTATCTATTTCTCTGAGTTACTGATCTCTAGAGTTAAACTACTTTGTGATGATTTATTATTTCTAAGATTGTGGAGTGCTCTGAGTTTAACTGCTATATTGCTATAGACAGGTAAACACTAACTGCAGAGATCATGAATAGTGATCCTACAACAATAAATAAAATCCTCATAAAAAATACCACTAGATCGAGCACCAGTGATTTTCATATTCTGGTAAAAATCTTGGCTAATTGATCGAAGTGGGTAGCTCCAAACTCCAGTAGACTAGCGAGCATGTACTGAGTTAGTGTACAATTGCTTGCAAAAAGAAGTTTTTCTTTCCTAACCCCAAATTTCCAATTTCGTAATTATAGAAAGACTGGAGGGAAGATGGGATTGTAAGCCCAGTCAAGAATCAGGGAAAGTGCGGATCTTGCTGGACATTCAGGTGAGAATTAGTTAGAATCACATCATTGGACTCTTAAGTTGTAATTCCTGAAATTGCACTCTTAAGCTGAACTAATGGAAAAGGCATATGTCGATTTGGCAGCACTACTGGTGCACTAGAAGCAGCATATAGCCAAGCATTTGGGAAGGGAATCTCTCTATCTGAGCAGCAGCTTGTGGACTGTGCTGGAGCTTTTAATAACTTTGGCTGCAATGGTGGGCTCCCATCACAAGCCTTCGAGTACATTAAATCCAATGGCGGTCTTGACACTGAAGAAGCATATCCATACACTGGCAAGAATGGCTTATGTAAATTCTCATCAGAAAATGTTGGTGTCAAAGTCATCGATTCTGTCAATATTACCTTGGTAAGACATCTCCTTTCCTCTGGGATGGAACCAATCTTTGCCGGTGAATTATGTCGAGTGGATTCCATTCGTTAACTTGTTCAGTTTTTAAGTCATGAACTTATGCTTGCGTTGCTGCTTTACATCCTGAATGGTCAATAAGCATCGGTTGGATTCCATATATATGTGTAATTACAGGGTGCTGAAGATGAACTAAAGTACGCAGTTGCATTGGTTAGACCCGTTAGTATTGCTTTTGAGGTGATCAAAGGTTTCAAACAATACAAGAGTGGTGTTTACAGCAGCACAGAATGCGGCAACACTCCCATGGTAAGTCATCTGTCCTTAGGAACGTGATATGCAAATATAGTGGCATAGTTACCTAAATACAGGGCAAAGCTACAGCCGACAAAGGGTCGTCAGTTGAACACCCTTCACTTCACTGTTGTGCATATATATATATATATATATATATATATATATATATATATAAAATCTTGAACATCCTAAGTGAAATTCCTGACTTTGCTAAATAGGCATATATACAATATTACAAAAGTTGTGTGTTGCATTGGCAGGATGTAAACCATGCTGTTCTTGCTGTGGGTTACGGTGTTGAAAATGGTGTTCCTTATTGGCTCATCAAGAACTCATGGGGAGCAGATTGGGGTGACGATGGATACTTCAAGATGGAGATGGGAAAGAACATGTGTGGTATTGCCACTTGCGCATCCTACCCTGTCGTTGCCTGAGTTTTGAAGTTTGGAAATTGGTTTTTCCCCAAAGGAAAGTAGGGATAAATCCCACATTGTCCCAGTTGATGATACAACAGCATTCGAGCTCCGTTCTCAGTTTTATGTTCAAAACACGTATAGTACATACAAAGATGATATTGAATTTACAAAATTCCTGAAGCAAGTTATTTATACTCAAGTTTAAATGTTTTTCTTCTTATTTTACGTTGGTTCCGCTTCCTCATATAGCCGAATTTAATTTGTTTGATTTTAGGTGTTACAGTTGTTGTTGGCCTTAATTTAATTGCTTACCATTGAGCCATTTAATAAAAAGATCCAAATGTCAGAATTAGGAACGAGGATGATTCACTTCAATTGGATGTAACTCACGAAATAAATGGACGACATGGCACAATCTGAAACTATTACCGAAGGAAGAACATATTTTTGGAAAATAAATTATTCTTACTACTATATGGGAAAAATTCTTCCTCAGGCTTGATGTTCGCCACAAATTCGAAACCCTCTTTATGCTTTCTCGGTCGAGTTCGTCTCACAGGTCTTAGCTAGTGTGATTATCTCTCCAGCATAATTTGCGAGTAGCTAATGCGGGTTCCTAATTTACAAAAAAACTATTGATAAGTAATACTAAAATTTACTGCAAACACGTTATCTAGAGTATTTATTAATTTGGCGTAAAAAAAATATAAGAGGAGAGTGGCAAGCATGGGGAATAAAAAGGAAAATTTAAAAATAAAATAACAAAGAGAGAGAGAGGAGAAATCTCCAAACTGGATATAGAAGGAAGCACAGTGGTTCTGTTTTGAACTAGAATTTCTGCAAAGCGAATTTCTCGACGAAGAAGAAATGTCCGCAGAAAGACGTTCTTCTTCTATCTACGAAAACGAAAGCAATTTGTAAGCGCTAATCCTCCAATCTACTCACACCATAAACACAATTCTCTACATATGCTACATTTTGATTTTGCCAATATCATTCCTCATCCTCAGTTTTCAGTTTTTAATTTCTCATTTTTGATGCCGTACTTTCAAAGTTGAAATATCGCAATGTTTGTTTATTACTTGTAATTCAGTTAATTTTTCTCTTTATGCTGGCTGAAAATTTAGTAAATACATGCTACGGCAATTTCTGCAAATACCTAATTGTGAATTCTAACTCATAAAAGTGGCTAGCATTATGGTGAACTCTACTTTAATAGAACAAAGTGTTGTTTGGCAAGTGACTTATTAGGATAATTATTTAAAATTCTAGCAATGTTTCAAGAGATTTTAATTATGTTTTCCCCTTTTCTGTTAATTTCGTATCACTGTCTATTATGTTTCTTTCATATAATCAACTAAACAAATATATTTGGGTGTCATGATATTCAAAATTAGCATCTAGACTGTAAATTTTGAGGTATGTATGTGCATAAGGAGAAGAAGGGGAAACTTAGGCTGATACAATGATGATGTATTAAGCAAAATGGGGGTTAATTACACAAAAGATCACTCAACTTAAAGTATAGTGCAGTAAAATCATCAAACTTATTTTTCTAGCCATAAAATCACTCAACTTTCCGTTAAAAAAAGGGCAGCCCGGTGCAATAAGCATCTCGCGTTCACGCATTGTCCCAAATAGGGCCGCACCTACCCTGATGCAAGCATCAGTGGCTTATTTCACGGCTCGAACCTGTGACCTATAGGTCACACGGAAACAACTTTACCGTTGCTCCAAGGCTCCCTTTCACACTCAACTTTCACTTGATTTCCTAAAGTATCATTCTTGCTGTTGCCAAAATCCAGTGAAGTTGGCCCGAAATCACCCCATTTCACTGCAATAATTTATGGTCAGCTATATGACTTGCTAAGTGAAATATACTGTCCAAATTAAAGTTATCCCTTCTCAAAAAAAAAAAAAAAAAGTTATCCCATTTTTTTACTTAATATTGGAGCTTTCTTGCTGATAAAAGTCCCTGCTTCTTTTTAACTGTAGGTTCCTGGACATACTGGATGAGGCACCACTTTTTGGTAATAGGAAGCCTGCAAGCCTGATTGGGAGTGTTTTCTACTGTATCTTATTGGCAAGTAATACTACTTCAATTCGGTGTGCAAATTAGTCACTTATATGGGAGCTGATTAATAACAAATTCTAGGCAGGTTTTGCTGTTTTGGCTGTGGGAGCTACATGGATATTTCACCTGATCCGGGGATTAGTTTTCCAACTTCTTTGCAGTTGTAATGTTGCCCTCTTAGTTATCACGGGTCTGCTCCTATGAAATTATACTCTTCGGTTTATACTGTTTCATCTTGGCCAAGTTATGAGTTTAAAATCTCTTTCATCATTTGTATTTTTCCTGTTGTTGACTTTTCTCTAATTGCTGAACATAAATATTCAATATCTGCAGGCATTTTTCAGCAATATCTGGAATACCAAGTCCAGAAAATACGGTTGCAGGTGAGTTTTCCATTATGCATTACTATATTTTTTTTTTGTAGTTTTGATGTCAAGAATGGCATTTTGCCACTATAATTCTTGACCTAGAGGTTGTGCAAGGGGAGAAAAATAACACAGGGGGTCAATGATTAATGTCAGCGCTACCTCATTGAATATAACTTTCTTTTCTCTCCTCATGTCCGTCCGCTGCCCCGTTCCCCCAAATCGACATGTACACAAAAGAAAACAGAATATTAAAAACAATCTCTCCCTAAATCATTTTGGTTAATATCATATCATATTTCTGTGAGGCTTTGTGCATATATTAAAGTTCGGTATGGTGCCAAAACATGCATAGCATTAAAGTTGCTCCACTTTCTGGTGTAAGCCACTGTGCATTCTTTGTATCTTCTTAATATGGTGCTACTAGATAGTTAAAGAACCTGACAGATGTAGGAAGAAAACCTGGTACCCAATCTACATGAGACTAAAGTTCGCGTGTCCACTAGCTATCTTGAGGTTATAAAGGAGTACAAGTCAGTTGACCAAGGTGACAACTTCTCTGTGCCATTTTCGCATAAAACTTTTTGGGATTCTGGGTATCTTTCTTGTCGAGAATGGAGGACTTGTATGCACTACTTGGATGACAATTAAATATTTTTCTTATTAAGATTGACATTTGCTTGTTTCCTTCTTATTTTCCCATAATCCAATCATCTGTTGTGAAGTGTCGAACTTTTGAAGTGCACAATGGTTTAATCTTGTAGGGTTACTGCGTTTTCAGCCAGAAGCTGAAGCACATTATTCGCCTACCGTTTGCGACAATTGCATATGGTATATCTCTACTTGGTTCTTTAGTTGTGTTCAGCCTTTTTTTGTGTACCATCCATTTTTTACTTTGTCTTAATCTCTAAATTTAACGTCAAAACAAATCTTGCTGTAGTGCTAAAATATATTGTTTACATGCAGGACTGGCTTGTTACAGTTGAATTGTGTGTTTTAGCAAAGCAATACAATCGTTTCCTTTTTACATTTATTAATTTGCATATGTGAATATTTGTGATGCATTAAATCATTCAAAATTTCTACCTTCTCAATGTTCCATCCCTTACTTCCTCGTAAAGAAGGGAAAGTACAATCAAGTAAATCTTGGTTAATCTGAATATTATTCTAGTCTTCTAAGAAGCTTGCTAATTTGCAAACTGTGATCCCTAAAGATAATATCCACAGCCTTTTGTAATTTGAAGAACACTTTGGGGAAGCACTAAGTTTGAATCTCCAACTTCCTTGAAGATTACATTTCTTCTACAATTATTTATATTTTTCAATCTGTACTTCCTATACTTAAAACACTTCGAACAATTGTAGGAACTGCTGCAATGCTGCTGGTCATGGTTTGGAATCCAGATATTAGCATCCTCTCCATATCCGCACTACTCAGGTTCACCTGCTAAGAACACTTGTGCCTTTTTATCCTCTGTTTTTTTTTTTGCAGCTTCCTGCATATTGAGATGTTGTGTAGCCAATTTTAGCTGAGAAACTGGCTCCGGAGTCCTTTTCCTTTTTGAATAAGAAATGTCAAGTTTGCTGCTGTTGAGTCTCCCACATCGGCTAAGGGACGGGGAACTTGGTCTCCTTATATGGCTTGGGCAATCCTCACCTCATGAGCTAGCTTTTGGGGTTGAGTTAGGCCCAATGTCCATATCTTTATCATGGTATCAGAGCCGGACCATCCCAATTCTTTGTTTCACCGATGTTGGGCCCCCATATTATATTGTCCATGATCCAGTTGGCAGGCCTGGGCGTGGGGGCTGTTGAGTCTCCCGCATCGGCTAAGGGATGGAGGACTTGGTCTCCTTATATGGCTTGGGCGATCCTCACCTCATGAGCTAGCTTTTGGGGTTGAGTTAGGCCCAATGTTCATATCTTTATCAGCTGCATACAGGACACTTTTGTCCTTGGTGCATTACAGTCTGTGGATTCGGATTTAAGAATAGAATTCTTATCATAGAATTTTAAGTTAAATTTTTGGACAGTTAAAGCAACCAGAATAATGATTACAACCAGTATTTTTGTTTACGCTCGATAGATAAGTAATACCAAACATACCATGGAAGAGTTGACAGAGAGATCAAGCCTCTTTTTTTGAGAAAGTGCAGAGAGATTGAGACTCTTAAATGGACTTTCTTGGAGCTTGGTGTATATTTCATGGGCTAAACAAAGGAGAAAAAAAGGATGAAGGAATGGATTTTCATTATATTTTTGTTTTGCTTTATTTTGAACTGGAAGAATACACAAAATAACATCTTCTACTCCAAACCTGAAGAATTTAGACACTGAATGTCCTGCAGAATTTTGTGAGAAAGAGCCACTTTTAATTCAAACTACCCCAGACAACTGACGCATGACGAAGAGTAAAATAAGGCAGATGGGATTGCTACTTCTACCTTTGTTTCAGCTTAGGAGCTCCAGTTCAAGGACTGAAATCAAATCAAAGTGGATGTGAACTATGAAAAGTTTCTATTGATCCAGGCAAATGAATAGGCCAAATCTGTTAATTGGGTCCCAAATCATTGGGGTTGCATTTTCTAATAATGAGTCAGGGCCTAAGCGTAGTCGGTGGCAATCTTCCTGGTGATATGCAGGACAAACATCGTCATAAGTTGTCCAAGTTACCAAGAATAGTTCCTTTTCACGAGTAAGAAACCGATGTATTTGCATAGGTCGCCTTTTCCGTATATGAATTCTTAAAAATGGACTAATATGATAGATTTGTCTGATATACAGTACTACCGACTCATAACAATCCAAATGGGTCTTAAATAGTTAAATGTCATTTATATGAGTAATAATTACTCTGAAGGTTGAACCTTAGGCTTGATCTAAATGCAGTTTCGAGGCCAGTCTTCAAAATGTTCAAGGCCTCAGCCAGATGTTAGGTGTAGCCATTTACGCTTCTATTATATAGAGAATGCTGCTATTGAAGCTTGCATTATTCATTGTGGTGGTACTGGAGTAGCTTCCTATAACTTGATTGCTTCATTGTAGCCTTGTGTTTCTAATTTAGAGGTTTGATGCATTTTCCACCACTTTTTCAGGATAATCATGCTGGTTGAAGTAGTCTGTGTTGCTTCTTTCATGACTCTCTATATTGGTGAGAGACCTCCTTTGTGGTTTTCCTTAACAAGACTCATTTCTCCACCTATATTTTTATAGTAAAGCCCACCCATGTCTCCCTACAAAGAAATTGCCTATCGTAAATTCCTAAATTTTGTATGTTATTAGGAAACATATTTAAAAAATGACATTTGTCAGGCTACACTTTCAATTGTCACAGGTTATGTTCATCAATACAATTCATTTCATTCCCAGCCCGATGTTTTGAAGTCACTTTATTCTCCACTTCAACCATCAAGTTCTTTGGAAGGACTGAGGTACTGCATTAGATTTACGCATATGAGTTTGTAGAAAAATCTTAGACGCCATAGTGGATGGATTTGCCATGAGTCCCCTGTAAAATAAGGAGCTTTGCAGACGCAGTTTTTATTGCACTTTTTAGCCCCATCTTTTTATTGTCAAAGCACATTACTCTTTCTGAGTCTATTAAGTGTGGAAGCTAATAATAATGATGGTTACCCGGGAGCCTTTTGTTGTATAGGTATCAAGATGGTGGTCGACTATCTGATCAGCTCATGACCTTATTGCAATATCAGCAAGAAAATATACACTTTCTGAATGAGGAGGTATGTGTTGATAAAGAAAACTCTGATACTCTTTCTTTAGAAGGTTCCAGGCATGTTTCATTGCAAGAAGAGAGTAAGGAAGGAACCGGTTTGAGCAGCTTTAGTCTTACTAGTTGGTGCATCAAGTAGTTAACAGCGCATACAAGTCATGTTTGGAAAGGAAGGTGGAGTTCTACACATTTCTAGGTCTTGGTTGCTGCAGGATGTGTCGATCTCTTGTGGCCAAAATAGGAAATTGAATAGCATTATGATTGGAAATTAGTCCTTGTTTCTTGTGGAATTATTTCCTTTATTTCTCTGAATTTTGATGTTTTTCTCCTTTAGATTCTAGGATTACAAGAATCCTTGAGCAAATATGAAAGGTCTAATGATGGGAGTGCACCTCAGGTAAGCTTCTCCTTATCGAAGTTGTTTTGCTATAAGAATCTCCTACCTGTATTCTCCAGAATAGAAAGAAGAATGTAACTTTTGACTGCATAGTGAGTCATAATTAAGCTATAAGTCAGTAAGGAAAACAAATAATTTGAGAAGGAGAAAGAAACCTGTATCAAGTATCATAAATCTGAAAGTGGTAAACATTCTTCCGCACTTCCCATTTTATAAGATCTCGGTGAAGGTATTTTCTGTTTAAGATTATGAAAAAAGCGCTTCACTTCTGTTATTGCTGTTGCCCAAGTTAGCTGGTAACAACCGTCTGAACAAGTTTCCTGATGACAAAACCAGGAAAGAAAGAGATAAAGTCATAGATGCTGAGCATGACATAATATACGCCAGCTGTTGCTTGTTTTATATTCTGTAAGATGATAATGTGGAAGCTATGTTATTTTAGTTCATTTATTGTGGAATTATTCAGTAATGAAAATCAACCATCTTTGTGTGGTAATACTCAATTGCTATTAGAATTTGAGCTATGAATATGGTGAAAATAATCAGTCACTTGGTTTTGCAGGTTGATCTTGCCCACTTACTGGCAGCTCGAGACCAAGAATTGCGCACACTTTCAGCTGAGGTATTATTGGGGCTTGTGGTCTTTTGGACCTAACTTGTTTCTTACGAAATTAAGTGCCGCAGAGATGGAAGTACTTTTATCATGTGCAGAACTAACATGTAAAGCAGTAGTTCTAAGAAACAGACTGTGCAGAACTAACATGTAAAGCAGTAATTCTAAGAAACAGACGTAGTTGCTCAGGGGCATATCCATGTGGCATCCGGGTGCTCTACGTTGTGGCATCTTATTTCAAACTCTTGAGAGTAAAGTTTATTTGGATCAGTTCTAAGTGGTAGTCCATTTCATATGACTCATGCCTTACTGGAATTATAATCTCACACTGATGAAAAATACTCTCGCTGATTTCTTTACATGAGGTGTAACCATGGTGGTTGTTGTTGTTTGAGGTGTAACCATTGCTTTTGAGTCCATATGTTCCTTCTGTTGATTTCCCTGATTCTGTTTGGTGTCCGTGGAGGGATTTTAAGGACTAATAGAATTTACTTGTCTCAGACATTTGATATTTCTTTCTTTCCAAGTAGAAGTTTTACCTCAGCATTTGTTGTCCTTTTAATTTTTTGGAATTATCTGCTGAAAGATTTGTGTTTCAGATGAATCAATTGCAATCTGAGCTTAGACTTGCTCGATCTCTAATAGAAGAGAAGGATGCTGAGATGCAGCGCATCCGAAGTACAAACAATCAGGTGTGTTTGAAACTATTTTGGAAAATAAACTTTTGGATTAGTGTAAATACAAAATATTTGGTGTATTCAGAGATGGAGTTGCTTTTCTTTATGGAGAAGTGTCATTTTAAACGTAAGTTGCAACTTCGTGCTGCTCTTTTGTCTTCTTTTGCTGCAACTGTTGCTTCTTTGCCATTAAAAATGAATATGATGTACCAAAAGAAAAGTCAAAGTATTTGGCTAAGATGTAGGCTTTAACAGCCGAAAAGAACAATTCAGATTTGGAAGACATCATTCACCACCAATGGGTGATACCTTTTTGTATTTTTTCTGACCTTGGGACGGTCCTTGCTTCAACTGGTTACTTAGTTTCTTGGCTGTGATTTACCTAGGTGCTCATGAGTCCTACAATTTTCAGGCCGAGTAAGATTCAAGTTAAATGCCGACATTTATTCCACATCTACATTGATTTATAGTATCGCTCATTTATTATGAATATGATCAAAACGTTCTGCTTTCATCTGAGAAACATTTCAAGGTTCTTGTCTAACTTGAGATTATTATTCCGGATCTGCACTTAATTTCTTGTAATTTTGTATATTAAGCAAATTGACTTTGCTTTTCTTCATGCACTAAATTAGTGGTTATAGCTAAATACTAAATACTGTTATTCTAACTCCATCATCCATCTTTAGTATTTGGATTTCCATAATCATGCTAGTTTCTTTTACACCAAAAGGTTAGCATGATATTTCCTTTTTATCTGCTTTTTTTTTTCTTCCTGAATTCGATTTGGTGTTTGTAACAGTATGTAGAGGAAAATGAGAGGCTTAGAGCTATTCTGGGGGAATGGAGCAGCCGAGCAGCTAAGGTAGTCCTTTGATAATTGCTACAATGTTGCTTAGTAGTTATTATCTTTCCTTTGGTTAAAACTAATACATATACTATTGTCGTCTGCTGGATGAAAGCTTGAACGTGCTTTGGAGCTTGAAAGGATGTCAAACTTGGAACTGCAGAAAAAAGTAAACTCACTGAAAAGCCAAAGGCATGACTAAGTTCGATCAAGATAGCTAGCTGCTTGGTTAGCAACTTGTCACCTCACAACACACCAGCCGATTCTCTGTCTTCTTGGCTAGTAGGTCGAAGGGTAGTTTCGACAAAGATGATTACTTGTTAGTCTGTTACATAGGAGGATGCCGAGGTCCTATCTGCATATATACAGACGATTCTATGTTGATACAACGTTTTCAGCCTTCACTGCCATGTGTGGGTTTTGTGCACATTTTCTTTTTGTTTCCTGCTACAATGATTTTTGGAATTCTATCTCTTGACAATTTTGTTTTCCGGTAGCTCTAGGACTAATACCATTTGTTTCTTTTACCAGTCCTCATGATGGTGCTAGACATTGATATTGTGGTCTTCAAATGTATGAAAACACAAAGAACTCGGGATCTTGAGAAAATGAAGCACTCAACTGGATGTTTTTCCTCCTCTTGGAAATATGCATAAAATCAGTAGCATACTTCAGTGGAAATAATCCTTCCAAGCAGAATTGTTACCAACCACAACTGAAAAAGCAAGAGTCACTTTGACAACTGAGGTAGAAACACACTTGGGGAACATTAAAAAACAAACTAAGGTTTTCAATCATGTTACAGGCTCCAGAGTCCAGACATGTAAAACCATACTGGCAACTGGGATTGTGCATCTTGAAGTTCTATCTCACCCATGGAAAACACTCTAGTTTATATGTCCAACCCTCTCAACCCCAGAAAAAACTTTAAAAGGAAAAATACACATCAATATGGAGATGATGCTGGAATGTTTCACGACCCTAAAATACAGTAAGAACCTTAATAGACCATGGAAATATGATACATCTCAAAAGGTGTAAAATTAATAGACTGGGAGAGAGTTGGGAAAGGGGCAGGGGCTTTGGTCAGACATTCTAGGTGTAGCTCTTTGGTGGGGTGATAAAAAGTAAAAGAGCTCCAAAGTCCAAACTGGCTCAGACATACTTTTGCATAGGTTACATGGTACCAATAGCTTTGCTAGTATTGTTCTTCTCTTGATACACACTTGCATAAATCATCAAGAGTTAAGACTTTGACAAGAAATTCTACTTCAAAGAGCTCTGCATGTACTGGTTTCACTCACAACTGGGAAACATGATTAGTTTCATTTAGGAAGAGACAGCCGAAGATATAGTTGTAGAAATCTTTTCCTTTAACAGTTTCTCCTCCACCACCAAGAGCTTCAGTATCGTATTTGACTGCCCTACCACAGTCAGGGCAGTAGGTAATCTGCATCCAAAAAGATATGCATCTGGCTTTAGAGTTCATTGCAGATTGAGCTTAACGAGAGGGTCATTTACTGTCTCACTAAGATGACAATGACACAGAAAAATAGCAAGCAACAATATCCATAACCATATTTACAAAAGCAAAGATGATCAGTGACAAAGTCATGCTTTGAGCAGTTACAGTTCAGAAACTACCAAAATCGGAAAATGCTATAATAGAGGTAATTTGCTGTCATACCTCCAATAATTTAGGCTGAAAATGGCAATCAAGCATGACATCAACCCCATACATCGCCCTAGATTTGCTATGATGCATTTCTGGATGCACAACAGCAGCTGCTTCAAAAGCTGATTTAATCATACTTCTAATCCTTGAATGGATATCCAGCCAGTTAACTGCAACAAAGACAAGAGAGTGAGACTAGTAATTAAATCAGTGTCCTGCTAAATCCACATCAGACAGACAGGAGGAAATCGACGTATTGAAAAATACCCTCACCCTCATGTTCCTTCTCAAATTCTTTCACAAAATCTGGTGTATTCATATGGTTCAACCTGCCTCTGTAGTTCTAGAGGAGAATATTACGTTAAATGTCAAGAACCGAGTCAAGGAATGAAATCATGCAATTACATCATACTCAAATTAATTATGGAGCTGTGAAATCAACAAATAGTGGAGACAAGTAATCAGTACTTACCATAACAGTGAAATGAGTCTCGTATTCATCAAAGCTATGTTTCTCCAAAGTGTATGTGTTATTTGCCAATCTTACCTGAACGGAAAATAGAAACACAATTAGCGAGAGACGAGAAAACAGTTTCTAGAAAGGCATTTTATATGTACAACATAAAGTATTATCATAGTGAAACAGTTCTCTTTCCAACTTCTCGAACACTAAGACAACACCTACACCAATGAAATATGCACATACCCAGAAAACTTCTGCAAGGAAGATCTCCAGGGGATTCATACTGCGAACCAAAACAATATAGCGGAGATCAAATTTTCTCCCTTTAAATAGAGCAGGATGCTCAATGTACTTCTGACCGATTTTTGGGCCAGTTTCCATGAGACGGATAATAGCAGATAAATTGCTAGTTATTGTCGTATCAATAGTTCTTGCCATGTTCCATGGCTTCAAGATCCACAAATTGTCTAGTTTTTCTCTTTCACGTTGGTGAAAATCTCCAATAAGTTGAGTTAGCTGTGTCTCAAGATTATAAGTAGGCTGAAGCCATTCGACCAATCCATGAGCCTGTTAAGAAAGTGGACTAAATTTAGCATCAGCATTCTGCATAAAGAACAAGTGCTAAACCACTGAATATAAAAACATGAAATCTATGATGACCTTCTGAATAGTTTCCGCTAAATGATGTTTCATAACCAGGCAAGCCTCAAATGGAAATTGATTTATATACTGTTCATCATTTAGTCCTGCTGCCTTCTTTGTCTCCTCATCTATCTGCATGCTTGTCCATATAATGTCTGCATCTTTGGGCTCAGTTGCTATAAACACCACCAGTAATGTGAAGTTAATACATGTAGAGTCTTGAGCCAATAAAATGTTCATAAAAGTGCACTCAAACCACCAGTACACACTTTCTTGACTGTAAGCAATATGAGAGTGCATGAACATTAACGACCTAGTCCAGACAGTGAAAACGACACAGAAACAGTCAACAATCTAATAAAAAGGAAATACAGTGGCATCAGAATAAAGACATACTGATAACAAACTCAGGACGAGTCAGATATTCTTCCACTGGAGGTATGTCAGTGTACACGCGTAAAGCACTTCCATCACCAAGACGCAGGCTATTTGTAACTGATGACCCCTGTACTGGGCTGACAAATTTGTTTGATTGCAACTTGTTCTTGTATTTTTCATATTCCTGAAGAATAATGGAAACCAAATTTCATGTTGAGCATCTATATCCAGTTACCAAGATGAACAATCAAATCTGAATAAGTAAATACATACTTTGAGAAAATAGTTTTTTGGTGTATGGAACCAAGCAGTTAGGCGAGCAGATCGCTGCTTCTCTTCCCCAATACCAAATAGATAATCACGAGTGCACTCATCACCTTCTCGAACATCGTCAATCGGCCAAAGAATTGAGTAGCTAAAATCATTTAAAAATTAGTGAAGTTTCATAAATATATGGAAGTTAGCAAAGTTAAGTTTAAACGCATAATAACTTCATCAGAGAAGCAGAAGAAGGGCGTATGCCAACTATGTTTTAATTCCCTCATCAGGCTTTCATTGGAAAAGGACCTTCAGCCTTCGGCCATAGAGGAGACTATGAGAAGGATAATATTCCAATATTCCCTTGAGTAGGATATGTTTGTTTTCCAAAATGGATCTTATTTACAGGCTAAGGTTTTCCCAAGGAGAGTTACTTAGCAACAAACTTTTTCCTCAGATCCACCTACTTTAATTGGAACAAAGGAAAAATAAGTGATACCACATGGTGTTTATTGATCTAGAGAAGGCATATGACAAGGTCCCTAGGGACGTTCTTTGGAGATGCCTAGAGGTGAAAGGTGTGCCGGTAGCTTATATTAGGGCGATAAAGGATTTGTATGATGGAGCTAAGACTAGGGTTAGGACTGTGGGAGGTGACTCAGACCCTTTTCTGGTGGTTATGGGGTTACACCAAGGATCTGCGCTCAGCCCGTTCTTATTTGCCCTGGTGATGGACGCACTGACACACCATATTCAAGGGGAGGTGCCGTGGTGTATGTTGTTCGCCGGTGATATAATTCTAATTGATGAGACGAGAGGCGATGTTAATGAGAGACTGAAGGTATGGAGGCAGGTCCTGGAGTCTAAAGGTTTCAAGTTGAGTAAGATCAAGATGGAATATTTAGAGTGCAAGTTCAGCTATGTGTTGGGGGAAGCGGACGTGGAGGTGAGGCTTGACTCGCAAGTCATCCCTAAGAGATAGAGTTTCAAGTACCTAGGGTCAATTATCCAGGGAGATGGGGAGATCGACGGGGATGTCACGCACCGCATCGGGGTGGGATGGATGAAATGGAGGTTAGCGTCTGAAGTACCAAAGAAGGTGCCACTGAAACTTAAAGGTAAGTTCTATATAGCGGTGGTTAGACCGGTCATGCTGTATGGGCTGAGTGTTGGCCAGTCAAGAATTCTTATATCCAAAAGATGAAAGTAGCCGAAATGAGGATGTTGAGATGAATGTGCGGGCACACTAGGCTAGATAAGATTAGGAATGAAGATATTCGGGAGAGGGTGGGCGTGGCTCCCATGGACGACAAGATGCGGAAAGCGAGGCTTAGATGGTTCGGGCACGTGCGGAGGAGGAGCCTAGATGCCCCGGTTAGGAGGTGTGAACGGTTGGCTTTGACAGGTACGAGGAGAGTTAGAGGGCGGCCTAAGAAGTATTGGGGCGAAGTGATCAGGCAAGACATGGCACAGCTTCAGATTTCCGAGGACATGGCCCTAGATAGAGAGGTGTGGAGGTTGAGCATTAGGGTTGTAGGTTAGGGGGTAGTAGAGCATTTTTTCCTCGCTGTTCCGGCTAGTCTGATAGTGTTTTGTCTAGGACTGCTAGCGGTTTTTGTTTCATCACACTATTTTTATTATTTTTTTCAATTTTTATTATTACCATAATTATTGTCCTTCCACTTATTTGTTGTCTCTTACGATGTTGATATTATTTGTCTGGTTTCTATTGTTGTTACAGATCTTTAGTCTCTGAGCCGAGGGTCTCCCAAAAAACAGCCTCTCTACCCCTCCGGGGTAGGGGTAAGATCTAAGTACACTCTACCATCCCCAGACCCCACTAGTGGGATTATTACTGGGTTATTGTTGTTGTTGAAAAATAAGTGCAGTGGCGGAGCCAGAATTTTCGTTAAGGAGTATCAAAATATATAAAAGTAAACATACCAGGAAATTAAGGGGAGTCAATACATAGTATATATACATATAATTTATTTTTTTACCTAGCTACACAGTGGAATTGCGCGGTGTCATTTGACACCCCTTCCTATAAGGTGGCTCCGCCACTGAATAAGTGATACGTTATTTGCTGTTTAAACAAAAAAGCATAACCAACATTTTGGATAGGTATCTGTTCACAAAAGTATAATAAAAAAGGATATACAATCTGAGCACTTTAGAGATTTATTCACAAAAAGGGCAAAACCTGAAGCCTGGGTACAAGAGGTATACGCAGCTACAAATCCCAAGTAGTCATCTAAACAAGGAATTTCTTGTGTACTCCAATATATAC
The DNA here is from genome assembly GCF_000390325.3 of Nicotiana tomentosiformis. Taxonomy (NCBI): domain Eukaryota; kingdom Viridiplantae; phylum Streptophyta; class Magnoliopsida; order Solanales; family Solanaceae; genus Nicotiana; species Nicotiana tomentosiformis. The sequence continues at coordinate 2,708,527 of NC_090818.1, read as the reverse complement.
AAAAAGTCATTTACAAAAGAAGAACATCCAAATATGTAAGCAAGAATGCAGGTAGTTTAAGAAGAGAACCTCAAAGCTGATGCCAAATTGCCCTCCGGCATGTAGAGAAAAGGAGATACTCTAAAGTTTGGCTTGTCGCTGTGGCGCAAAGCAGAACCAAGTTCATCCATTACATACCTATGAGCACAAACAAACATGTTGATAAGAGGATAATACGCATATAAGCTTGAGTTCAGAAAACATTGTTCAGAATCACAAAAGCATTGTATCATATCATTATAGTCCAGCAACTTTGGCACAATCAAGTTGAAAGACTTCTTAGTTGCAATAGCAACTCTCACCAATTTAGTCAAAGAGTCAAGTTAAACATTTTACAAAATAGACAGAGGGATTCTGATCACATTGACATTTTTTAAATTCCAATTGCTAAAAGTCCAATAGTCTAACTTTACACAACTAGAATTCCTCCAACTTCAGCTCACAGAAAAATGTGCAATTTTTTTTAGATCCTGTAGAGTCTGTAGATGCAATCTTCAGAACCAAGCAAGAGAAAACAAGAAGCCCAAAGCTTCAAGATGCTGAGAATGCCTATTAAACCGAACTATTCATATTGCTTAGAGCAGATGTGTAAGGGAAGAAGGACACCACATGGAGATAACTTTGAGGATAATCAAATGAAATGGTAAATTTCTAGCTTGCATACCATACAGAGGTTTCATCAATCTTTTCTTCATCTGCAAGTCTATATGTCATCAAGTACAACCACATAGCATTTATGACACGATCTTCTAGAGGGTCTCCGGCAGCCCACTCAGGAAGACGTGGTTGCAACATTGAATCGACCACAGACTTCCCAGACTCCAATATTTTGGATGTGTTTACTCCATTTAGGAGAGAAAGATTAGGCAGGGCTTCAACAATTTCACCAGCGCTTTCTCCTAAAGGCCCTGGAATATCAACCTGTTCCATAGTTTATATAAAAATCATTATGTGCTCACACTAAAGCAGCAGTAGTTAAAAGAGGTACCTCCAGAGAATCCAAGCAACTGAATCCTTTAAGAAGCTGCAATAAATCGCTAAGAGAATTCTGGTCCAATGGATTTCCACGCAGATTTATGTAAGAAAGAGATGGGATCTCATCAGGATTAAATGCCTGAGAAAACCAAGCAGCATAAACAGGAAAATATTAGAAGGATAGAGGAGCAACCAATACATCGATAAAAGACAGCCATAGTTTCACATTATCTCAAAGAATCTTACTATTCTTGGGGGGGGGGAGGAAACAAAAGAGAATTTCATGATAAATTCAAAGCACCTTTATTTGGAAAGGTAAACGTAGTAATAGGCCTCACCTTGTTTATCAGATTGTGAATAGACCTGTTACTAAGGTCTAGAGATGTCACACTCTCCAAAGGATGATCTCTTTGATGGGCAAAGCCTGCATTTTCTTTGTCATAGATTCCACCACAAAATCCTAATGCCCACTCTCCATACTTAGATGTGAACTTTGAGTTGCAAATTTCCAAACCAGGGCAACCCTGAATGATTGCAGTCTCTGAATTACTATCCAAAGAAGGAAGAAGCATCAAATACTGCTCAAGCTTGCCAATAAGGAAATTGCTAACCGAGCATCAATTACTATTCCAAAAAAAACTCACTGCTTCATTGGACCTAGTTACTGAGCTCTTGGTAACTTACCTACGCTCCAAAATTGGATTATTGTTCAGCCAGAGAGCTTTAAGATTTTTGAGTCGGGTAACTTCCTTGGCAACAATCTCAACATCCTTCAGATTGTTGCTGCACAGGCTCAGTGCCAGTAAATTCTGATGCAAGAAAATTTAAAATTAAGAAATATAAGTAAAATAAAGCACCAAGTCAACATTGTTAAAAAGTGTGACAACAAACATAGTGAAAAGCCCAGACCCCACTTGTTGGAACTCACTGGGTTTGTTGTTGTTGTAACAAACATAGTGAAAAGCACCAATACACTAGAGGTGACTCATTGCATACAATTTTTGCCCCTATAAGATAACTAGCAGTTGCAGCTTCTAACACACTAATTTAAAAGATTTTCCATTATATGCATAATAAAGATCTCATAAAGAAATCTAGGCTAGCTATTATGTACAAGAAACCACAACTTGCATCTCTCATGCGTAGGGAAGGTGGGAAGAATCCTAACGCAAAGTAAGGCCATTAAAAGGGAACTACTTCTCCACGGATAAAACTCATGCTATCACAGGCACATATAAGCAAGCTTGCACAAGAACAGGGTTTGCAATTCCAAGTCCCGAGGAGCTACTTTGTTCCTATTTCTTTTTAGTTTCTAATTGATCAGGTTGATATCATAATTTAGAGCTATAAGGGAAACGTACAGGAAATTTATTAGGCAAATCAAGAGATAGAAGCATGTCATCATCAATGTCAAGTTCCTCAAGCTCCAACCACCTCGTAGCATCATCCCCGCCTTCTTTTATTTCTCTCTGAACTATTTCCACGGCACTCAGTTTAATACTATCCTCTTCGCCTGCACTGCCATCTACATCACCTGCTTCCTCAGCTGCACTATCTACACACATTAATGCAGCCATTCTTTCTGCTAAACCTGGAACTTCATACAACTGCATTATGAAATTTAAAGAAAAATACAAAAATTAATTGCAAATAACTGAAAGCATCGCCAATGAAATAACATCTACTTCATCACCAATTTTCCAGGATTAATTTAACACATGCTCACTAAATTTACTTGTTCTATCAGTAAAGTCATAAACCTATTTTTTGTCTCAGTAAAATCACAAAATTTTAATTTCTCCTGTTGTATCAGTAAAGTTGGAAAAAAAAAAGTTGTATCAGTAAAGTTGAAAAAAAAAAGTTGTATCAGTAAAGTCACAAAACTATTTTTTTCATCCCAAAAAATTGTTGTCCGTCACATTAAAGCCACTGAACTTTACTTGTAACAGTAAAATTACAAACTATTTTTTGTTACATTAAAGTCACTGAACTTTACCCTGTTATATGTAATGTACATAGTGTTTACGTATGTTTATCACTTCATTATCATGTATTTGATTTATGTAATGTATACATATGCGTAAATTACTCCATTTTTAGAGAGAAAACAGTTTTAAAAACCTGCTTATAAGCATCGGGGAGACGAAAAGTCCAAGCGTGATCAACAAGGAAAAGATTAGAGTGCTTAAGCATGAAATCGGAAGTGAAAAGTAGCCTCCTTTGGCGGCCATCTTCGAGCGGCTCAATTTGGAAAAAGTGACCGCCGTCGAAAGTGTCGGAGGAGAGCTTCTGAAAGAGAAGCTTGTGGAGTGACTGAGGGATTCCGGCGGCCGCTAGGAGTACACCGTGGACTTTAACAAAGTCGTCGTAGGATTGGATTCTGCTCATTTCTGCTGAGTTTTGAGGGAAAAGCTCACTCGCTAACTCTGTGGACAACGGAAAAAGGGTTTACAGGGTTTTAGATGGTAAGGCGCTGTTTGGGGGTTCGTCTTATTCCTCCCGATAAAATGACAAAAATACCCACCTATGTTTGAGAGTAGGTTAAATTTTTGTTCCTTAAATATATTCTTGCGCACTTTTGATCCTTGTCTCTGTCATTATATTTAACTAACTTTACTATTGCGAAGATTGTGGGAATAAAAATATTTTTATTAAAACACCAGAAAAATTCTATCAAATTCAACAAACTGTAATATCAAAAGCAACATCAAACACCATAAATAGCAAAATATGAAAATCTAATTTTTAAAGTACATGTACCCATTAAATTGGAAAGTACTTATCCCAAAGTTTTTATACTCAAGATTTGAACTTGAGCCATCTCACAAAATGTGAAATATTTTATTCATTTCACAATAATTTTTTGTGATTATATTATTATAGTAGTCTTATGTTATTTAATATTGTATTTGTTTGACCAAAAAGTGTAAATCTTTGATAAAACTAATTAATTTTATATAAAAAAAGATTAAACCTTGTTAATAATAATATCTTCAGATTTATAACTAGTCAACTCAAATAAAATCGGACAATGTTGGTAGAATGTTGTGTACATTTAATGTTTCAAGATGATTAGTGATGGAAGAATATCAAGCAATAAATAAGAATAAATGGCATTAACGTAAATAAGGAGAATGATTCACCAAATATTAAATGAGGTGGATGATTACTCCTTCTGACAGTGATGAGTGATAGACAAGTGTAATAATATTGGAACTATTCTCGGATCTGATGGAAAAGTGTGGAATAATAGATAATCGAATCTTCTTAGAAAAGTATTGTTTGTATCTTTCCTAGAGATAAAGTCTTCTGCTCAAAAAGTGCTCTTATCAGAGAATGTTTTTTCCTTTTTCCCCTATCTCTTTTTCTATTTATATGGGACATACTTCAATCAACCCTAAAAGTACAAATACAGAGAATATTCCACTTAAATATCCTATTACAAAAACTAGCCATTAGCACTGCCATTGATACTCGACCTCGGCCGTTATTGATTGCTCGGCTACGAGCCATGTTATCTACTAGTCGACCTCGGCCACATCGCTTTCCATAATAACGCTCCATGTTAAATCCCACAAAGGCAGATTTTGACCTATACAGTTAGTCCCTCCGCTTATTGATGTCGACCCTAGGCGACCTCGATGAGCAGACTCTGTTAGTTATGGTTGAGAAGTTTTTGGCGAGCATGTCGAGTAGTAGCGTTTCGGACGGGAAAGAAATGTGGCCTTCCGTGAGCTGCAACCTAGGGTCACATCGTTTCAGAATGACGTCATGTCATCATGCGTCATTATTATGCATTTTCCCGATACATTATATCGTTTCCCACGCCTCTGTCGTTTCGATTCTTGAGCTGGGTAACGACGATTTGCTTTCTCGATATTAATGCTCGAACTCTTATAAATAGGGATACACAATCCTTTGATTCACTCTTTGCATTTTAAAAATCGGACCTTTATATCTTCTTCTTCTTCCTTACTCATTTAGACTCCCTCTTTTCTTGATCTAACTTCATATTCTTTCTTTCACTGATTTTGATGGCTCCTGCTACTCTTGACTCTTCTGCGTTTACATCTCCTCTATTCACAAACAAAAATGGTTAACGTGTCTTCCAGTTCTGGGGGGTACCTGACCCTGTTCCTTTGGCAGTGCGCATGCCTCCCCATGATGATGGGGCTGCCATTATTGCAGAAGATGAAAGCTTTCCTATAGTGAAGGAATTAATTCCCCGTAATGAGAAGGCTAGAATTGACTTCTCAAAGCTGCCCAAGGACGACCTGAGGCCGTGGAGTCTGAGATGGATGTTGCTGCCCTTGCTAATTTCAGGGCGAAGTTCAAAATTCCAGCCCACATCGATCTAGTCTCATCTGGTAGTAATGTGGTGCAGATTTATTGCCTCGGGTATTGTGTGTTCTGCGCATATTCGTTCTACGTGGGCTACTATTTTCCCTTTCTCCCATTGGCGGAGGAATTTTGCCGCTACTACAACGTCTGCCCGACTCAGCTTTCTCCTTATATATACAAGCTCATTTGTATGCTGATGAAGTATGCAGAATTGGCTGGCCATAGGATCTCTTTTCGCCACCTGATGCACCTCTTCGCGCCCAGTTTCTATAGGGGCGATGTTGCACCTTCGTCACCATGGAAGTAATAGCTTGGCAGTGAAGATGGACGATAAAGCAAATCGTCGATTCTGGTTTAATTACTTCTACGTCAAGACTGAGGACGTGGTGGCAAATGCAAATGGATTTCTTGAGGCGTGAAATTATGCCCCTAAATATTTTTATTAAGTGCTCATTTTGCTCGTTTTAGTCGTAGCCTAATCATTCTGTCTTTTCCTCGTTCAGCCGAGATCGAGCCTCCTCTTTTGGTTGCGGATATTTACGATTGGGTTAGCCGGGTCTTGCCTCACACAGTGGGGATTCCTGAGTGGCCGTCCTTTTTCAAGAAGTTTGTGCCCAAGCTTTCAACGATCGGTGAGTCCGTCCGTCCGTACTCATACATATAGTGATCTTTTATATATGCCGTCCTGACCTTGTGGTCACATGTTCATTATGACTTTAAGTAAGAGTTGACGTTCTAATCTCTTTTGTAGGTCGAGAGTCTTCGAGGAGGCAGAAAGCTCCTGCTCTGACATTCCGTAAGAGGAAAACTGTTTTTGTTCCTGCTGTTGCGGTGAGGCTTGCTCGGTCATCGACTACTGCAGCGGGTGTTTCTACTTACCCTCTACGTCATCTAATTGACGAGGACGATGAGGAAGGATCGTCGCCGAATAACGATAATTTTCTTCCCCGCAAGAGGCGACCTGTCAACATCGGCAAGAGAGTTGTCCGCGTGGGGAGTTCCATGATGGAGGATTTTGTCGTCAGAGAAACGACAATCATAGACCTCGGAGATGATGCCGAGCAGCTGCCCACAATTTCGCCGTCATCGGGGACCGAGGGATATACGTTGCTCTCTGAGGCCGAAACAGGATTTGAAGGGCCGTCGGCGCGAGTCCCTGACGCCTTACAAGGGGGTGAGCCATCGACCTCGTTACCAGCCGAGGATCCTTCCTCTCGGGTTGATACAAATGGCAAAAGTGTAGCCGAAGAGGATTATGAGACAGGCTCCGACATGGACGTCGAGGAGGTTAGGATGATGGAGGAAGGACTCACCCGGCTCGAGGTGAGATTGGAGGGGACCATGCGGACTATTGAGATCCCTCTAGATCGGGATCTATTAGTTAATACGGAGGACGTGGTCCCTTCTCTTGGTCCACTTTGTTCTGATGTGGAGGGTAAGACCCTCGAGAAACTGAAGGATTCCACTTTGTCGATGAGCATAGTGGGCATTGCTTTTAGGGTAAGTTTGGTATTCCATTTCTATATTCATTTTTCATGTCGAATCTAGCTTTGTTCATACTCGTTGTGGCTTTCTTTTCAGACCGTGATCTTGGAGATTGAAAGTTCCCGTCAAGATGAGAGGTGTAAGGTCATCTTCCACAAGATAGAGTGGAAATATCGCGGGTATCGTGATAAGCACCGCGAGCTTTGCCGGCGGCTTGGTGGAAGTAGCAACTTCTGGGCTCTCCGAAAACTAATTGGTGAAGGTCATCAGAAAATGTAGCGAGCTCGAAGAGGCGTTGAAGGACAAAGAAGAGGAGCTCGATGTGAGCAGGGGGGTCGAGGCTCAATGCGCCGACCTTCAGGCCCAAGTCGTCTCATTGCGTGCCGAGCTGGAGGAGTGTCAACTTCGAGTGGCCGCTTTGAGTAGCGAGGTCGCCGAGAAGGTGGAGGGTTTGGAGAAGGCGGGGTTGGCCCAGTTATCAGATGCGCGTAAAGCGGAAGCTTTAGAGAACACAATCTACGTTCTCCGTTCTGAACGGGATTACGCTTTGGAGATGACTAGGCTCAGAGAGGAGAGGCTTGATGAACGGATATGGGAGTTAGAAAAATAGGTCGCAGTCCTTGGTGATCGAGTTGTTGCCCTCGAGGCCGAAAAGGCACAGTTACTGGCTCAGCCATCCTTATCCCGCACTTTTGATTTTCCTGATGTTCCTTCGGATTTGTACGAGGAATGGATTCACATTGAGGGGCAGCTGGATATATTCAGGGATCTGATGGGAAATGGGGATGTTTCAAAAGCCGACTTAGAGAATGCACGTGTTAAGACACGTAAAGCTCGGTTTGCTTGTGGTTATGACCCCGCTACACCACAAGCTGATGATGATGAGGAAGACGTGGAAGGGATTGAGCAGGATTCCTGGTACGAGGATGAATACCCCGACGACAACGGCGATGGTGTAGAGACGGGTGAAGATGGTGCTGCTGGTTAGGTAGCGCGTAGTTATTTTCTTTCTTTTGCTTGTAACTTTTGTACATACTTTTGCTGGCATCTGCTTTAGCCTTTATAAGAAATATATTTGAAGTATGAAATGCCGTATTCGCTGTTTTGTATCTGATTCTTTTCTCTGTCCGAGCTTGCACGCTTCTTTCTTTTGTTTTTACGTTTGGTCGCCTCAATCGTACAAATTTGGTTTTGGTCATGGCGAGGGACTAGTAGGTGTTAATTCGAACGAGGTCGAATGTAAAGTATATTGAGTTGGTTCGAGCGAGGTCGAATGTGAGTTAATTCGAGCGAGGTCGAATGTGAGTTAATTCGAACGAGGTTGACTGTGAGTTAATTCGAGCGAGGTCGAATGTGAGTTAATTCGAGCGAGGCTGAATCTAGGTTATTCGAGCGAGGTCGAATGTTATTTACTTGATTGTGGTAGGGGTCCGAGTAGATATTGAGGCAATGTTGCTCTGGCCAAAACATGGGCGAACTTTATACATTTGTGTTTTGCTTATATACTTGGAGAAATTTACATGTTTTTCGGGCTGGCATTCCAGTCCCAGTCTATCTAGTCCCTTCATTGGGCGGCCTGGAGACGTGTTGAGAGGTTGGGCAATGAATTGACCGTGCCTTTTTCCGTTCGTATTTCGATTTGAAGTGTCCCCCTTGTCGCCTCGTTAAAAACCTCCTTGAGAAAACCCAATTGGTACAAAACTCAAGTGAGGGAAAAAGAGTACGACTTGGAGGACGTTTTTTCTTAAAAGTTGAAGTACTTGAGGTGTGCGACGTTCTAGTTGTTTGGTAGTAGTTTTACTTCCATTGTTTCTAGTTAAAATGAACCTTTATTTGTTGATGCCATGATTTTGTATGGGCCCTCCTAATTTGTTCCTAGTTTACCTTCCCGCGGGTCTTTGCTTGCTTGTGTTTTGGCCTTAAGCACATAGTCCCCGACTTTGAGTGGTTTGATCTTGGCCATTTTGTTATAATAGCGTTCTGCCTGCTATTTTTGGGCGATCATCCTTATGTAGGCCATATTTCTCCGTTCTTCGGCTTCGTCGAGCTCTTGCCTTCTGCTTTTATCGTTCCTCAGCCCGCTCTCATGGGAGTATCGCAAATTGGGCTCTCCAACTTCGACTGGTATTACCGCATCAGTCCCATAGACTAATGAGTAGGGCATCTCTCATGTGCTCATCTTTGGCATTGTGCGGTAGGCCCAAAACACTTCTGGTAATAGCTCCGGACATAATCCCTTGGTGTCATCAAGCTTTTTCTTCATGATGTTCAGTATTGATTTATTGGAGGATTCTGCTTCGTTGCCCGCGGGGTGGTATGGTGTGGAGAATATTCTTTTGATATGCCACTTCTCAAAAAATTCAGTGACTTTTTTTTCAGTAAATTGGGGTCCGTTATCGCAACTGATCTCTTTGGGGAGGCCGAAGCAGCACACAATATTTTTCCATATGAAGACGATCACTTCTTGTACGCGTACCTGGGCGAATGCTCCTACTTCTACCCATTTAGAAAAATAGTCAGTTAAAACCAAAAGAAATCGTATGTTACCTCCATTCCCCACTAGATGAAAGGCCAAGGGGAAGTGACCGAGTGGAGGTGCTTGCCCGCTTGATGGATCGTTAGGGCGTATTTTTTGCATTGCTCGCATTTTTGCACGAAGTCTGCGGCCTATTTTTTCATAGTAGGCCAGTAGTAACATGCCCGTATGAGACATCTGACCGGAGCTCGATTGTCGGAATGAACCTCGCAGTGGCCTTCGTGGACTTCTTCTAGGATGCACCGCGTTTGATTCGGGCCTAAGCATTTTGCTAGGGAGCCGTCATACGTCCTCTTGTATAGGTCATTATGAATGATGTTGTACATGGCCGCTTGCATCCGAAGCTTCTTGACTTCCTTTTTATCATCTGGGAGTACGTCGTCCTGCAAGTATGTTACAATATGGTTGCGCCAGTCCCAAGTTAGATTTATAGTCCTTACCTCGATTTGATGTATCAATGAGTGGAGGAGGGTGACCATGTTTCTTTCTCCGGTTATGCTTTTAGTGGCTCCCTCTAATTTGGCGAGGCAGTCTGCTTCGATGTTTTATGCTCGAGGGATCTGGTCGAGATGGTATTCATCAAACTCGGCCAGTAGTTTGCAGACCTCGACCTAGTATTTTTGTAACCTTTGCTTTTTGATCTGGAAATTCTCTATGACTTGATTGACGACGAGTTGAGAGTCACAGCGTAGGATGACCCGTCTCGCCCATACTTGAGTGCTAGCCTTAATCCTGCAATCATGGCCTCATACTCGGCCTCGTTGTTAGTCATGTCCGGGCATCTTATGGACTGACGAATCACTTCGCCTGTCGGGACTTCGAGTGCAAGTCCAAGTCCGGACCTTGACGCATTAGAAGTGCCGTCGGTGTACAAAATCCATAGATCTTGTGTTTGTGGAGAAGCGTGGGCGGCTTCTTTTTCAACTTCGAGCATTATTTTTGCGCTGAAGTCGGCAAGGACTTGTGATTTTATCATCGTCCGCGGTTGATATGTGATATCATGCTCGCTTAATACTATGGCCCACTTGGCTAACCTACCCGATAGCTCGGGCTTATATAAAATATTTCTCAAGGGGAAAGTTGTGACTGCCGATATGGGGTAGAACTGAGAGTAGTGTCTCAGCTTTCGTGAAGCTACGACCAAAGCCAAGGCTAATTTTTCGAGGTGGAGGCACCTCATCTCGACGTCAATTAAGGTTTTGCTAATGTAATAGATGAGAGATTACGTACCTTTATCTTCTCGGACTAGTACTGCACTCACCACTACTTCAGATTCGACGAGGTAGACGAGAAGGCGTTCCCCTGGTTCTGCTTCGGAAAGCAACAACGGTGACAACAGATAAGCCTTTAACTCCTTCAGGGCTTGAACGCACTCGGAAGTCCACTGGAGGCCGTTGTCTTTCTTAAGTATGCCGAAAAACTTATGGCATCTGTCAGATGATCGGGAGATGAATCTTGACAGGGCAGCGATACAACCAGTTAGCCTCTAAACCTGTTTTTTGCTGGTTAAGTGCTCTGGTATTCCTTCTATGGCTTTGATATGGTCGGGGTTGACCTCGATATCTCTTTGTGATACTAGGAAGCCTAAGAATTTTCCTGAGGTCACGCCGAATGCACATTTTTCAAGATTTAGCTTCATTATGTACCGTATGAGTATATCGAAGGCTTCTTTCATGTGATAGATGTGATCTTCTTTCCTTTTGGACTTGACCAGCATATCGTCTATGTAGACTTCTATGGTTTTGCCGAGTTGGTCTTTGAACATTTTGGTCACCAACCTTTGGTATGTTGCCCCCACATTTTTCAGTCCGAAATGCATCACTCTGTAGCAGTACGTTCCTTGGTGGGTGATGAAGGTGGTCTTCTCCTGGTCCTCCTATTCCATGAGTATCTGATTGTAGCCCCAATAGGCATCTAAGAAGCTCAGCAGTTTATGCCGGGCCGTTGCATAAATGAGCTGGTCGATATGAGGTAGTGGGAATGAATCTTTGAGGCATGCTTTGTTTAAATCTGTAAAGTCTACGCACATCTGCCACTTTTCGTTCTTCTTTTTCACTATGACCACATTTTGCGACCCATTGGGGGTTTGATTCCCTGATGGAGCCATTTTCCAGCAAATTTTCGACCTCCTCGCGGACTGCATCGTTTATTATGGAATTGAACTTCTGCCTAACCTGTCTTACCGGAGGTAGAACGGGTCAACTTTCAACTAATGTGTGGCGGCCTCCTTTGGGATACATGGGATGTCTGCATGGGAAAAAGCAAACAAATCTGCGTTAGGAGTTAAGAATTGACGGAATTTACCTGGTTCTTGAAGCTTGCAGCCGATGTAGGCTTTCTTGATGTGGTCGTTATCATCAAGTTAGACGGGGTCGAGGTCTTTTATGGTTGATCCCGCGGCCTCTACTGTTTCAGGATCTCTGATGACATTTTCTCTTTCGTCACAGCTTGACCTCAACCCTGTTAATTGCTATGCCTCTTTTGCTTTGCCTTTCATTTGTTGGGTGGTCGTGCAATCCAGGGCGATGCGATAGCATTCTCGAGACGTGCGTTGTTCTCCTCGTATGCTGAATATTTCCTATGGGGTTGGAAATTTGATAACTTGGTATAAGCTGGAGGGGACGACCCTCATGGCGTGTATCCAGGGCCGACCTATTATAGCATTGTATGTCGTATCCTAGTCCATAATGTGGAACGTGGTTTCAAAGTGATGCCGCCAGACAGGACGAGGAGTGTGATTTCTCCAGACGTTCGTTCAACTGCATTGTTAAAACCTGTTAGCGTGATACAACACGACACTATATTATCCTCGAGTTTCATTTGTGCAAGTACTCGAGGGTGGATAATGCATGAGCCGCTCCCATCATCCACCATAATGCGTCTTACATCTGAATCTAATATTCGTAAAGTGATAACAAGGGCATCATAGTGAGGGAAAACCAAACCGTGGGTATCTGACTTATCGAAGATGATACTTTTTTCGAGTTCGTCATACCGTTCATGGGTGATCGACCATTTGAGCTTGTGGGTTGTGGTGAACTTTATATTGTTGATCGAAGCATCGTCGCTGCCCCTGATGATCATTTGAATGGTGCGAGTCGGTGAGGGTGATTTCGGCGGTCCCTGGTGTTGTTCACGTCCTCGGGCAAAGTTGGTCCTCCCTCGGTCGCTCAATAATTCTTTGAGGTGTCCTTGATGAAGCATGTTCACGGCCTCTTGCCTTAAGGCGATGCAGTCCTTAGTTTTGTGACCTCACTCTTGGTGGAACTCGCAGAGGGCTTTTGACTTTCTAGTGCTTGGATCTGACCTCATCTTTTGTGACCACTTCACTTTTGGTCCGAGCTTCTCCAATGCGTAGACTATTTCTGAGAGTGACACACAAAAACTATAAGCGAATAATAAATGGGGGATACCTCTCTCGTTCCGGTGAGTCCCTGTCCTTGGTCTAGATAGGATCTCTTCGTGGCGGTTGGGGGTCATGATGGCGCTTCTGACGTATGGCTGATGCCTTTCTCGGTTGGGTAGTGGAGCTGCAAGATCTCTCATGGCATCATTTCTTTGATCCTTCGTGGTTTTAGCCTGTACCGAGGTCAACCGATGGGTTGGCACATTCAGGTCGTCTTCGTCTGCACGGACCTCGGCACAATAGGCGTTGTGTATTTCATCCCAAGTGGTTGGAGGATATTTCATAAGACGACTTAATAATTTTCTGGTCGCTCTTGAGCCATTCCTGTTCAACCCATTTTGGAAAGCTGCTACAACTATTCCTTTCGATACATTTGGTAAGGTCAACCTCACTCGGTTGAATCGAGCGAAGAAGTCCCTCAATCCCTCTCCGGGTGATTGTTTGGTGACAAATATATCGTTCACTCTAGCCTCCGCCTTTTTAGCCCCGGCATGGGCCGTCACGAATTTGTCGGCCATCTTTTTGAATGTTTCAATGGAGCGCGCAGGCAGCTGTGAATACCAAGTTAATGCTCCTCTGGTGAGGGTTTCACCGAACTTTTTCAACAAGATGGAGGATATTTGTTCTTTGGCGAGATCATTGCCCTTTGCCGCAATGACATAGTGAGTCACATGATCTTCGGGGTCGGTCGTACCGTCATATATTTTCAGATAAGGCGGCATCTTGAAGGTCTTGGGTATGGCATGTGGGGCGACTTCATCACTGTAGGGTTGCTCAACGAACCGACCTGCGTCTCTTTTTGGCAAGAGTTTTAGGGCACCCGGTATTTTGTCGACTCTTTCTTGGTGCTCTCTCATTTGGTCCCGAAGCATTTTGTTTTCATTTTCCATTTCTTCCATCTTCCTTAGAACGGTCGTGAGGGTGTCATTACCTATATTATTAACATTGTGAGTGATACCTATTACTGGAGGGAGAGGGCCATGTTGCTTGGCCGTTACTGGTGTAATGAAAGTCCTTGCATTCTCTCTAACTGCCTCATGAGCGGGCTTGTTGAGGATGCTGATCAGCGTGTTTGTCAGCCAAGCCTCAAGTAGTTTCTTCACTGGTGGTGGCGCCTCTTCCGTTGTGGACGTTGAAGATCCTGCCGTGAGGGAGGGGTGACCCACTTCGCTTGGGAGAGGCGTTAGACATTATGTCTTCGCCTTCTGTTTCAAATGCCTCATTGATGGTGTTTAAGAGGTTGGTAGTGAGGTCGGTCACTGCCTTCATTCTTTTTTCTCCGTTACCTGCCATGTCAGATCCGTGTACAAGAAAGTAGGAGTTTTTTTTTTTGGGTGAACTGTGCCAGTTATAGATCTAGAAGAAACTAAATACTTAACTAGAAAATCTCCAGAGACGACGCCAAATTGTTTGACAAAAAAGTGTAAATCTTTGATTAAACTAATTAATTTTATATAAAAATAGATTAAATCTAGTTAATAATAATATCCTCAGATTTATAACTAGTCAACTCAAATAAAATCGGACAATGTTGGTGGAGGATTAAATGCTGTGTACATTCACTATTTCAAGATGATTAATGATGGAAGAATATCAAGCAATAAATAAGAATAAATGACATTAACATAAATAAGGAGAATAATTCACCAAATATTGAATGAGGTGGATGATTCTTCCTTCTGACAGTGATGAGTAATAGACAAATATAATAATATTGGAACTATTCTCGGATCTGATGGAAAAGTGTGGAATAATAGATAATCGAATCTTCTTAGGAAAGTATTACTTGTATCTTTCCTAGATATAAAGTCTTCTTCTCAAAAAGTGCTCTTATCATAGAATGTTTTTTCCTTTTTTCCATATATTTTTTTCTATTTATATGAGACATACTCCAGTCAACCCTAAAATTACAAATACAAAGAATATTTATTGGAATATTCTCTTAAATATCTTATTACAAAAACTAGCCGTTAACACTGCCCTTGATACTCGACCTCGGCCGTTATTGACTGCTCGGTTACGAGCCCTGTTATCTACTAGTCTACTTCGGCCACATCGCTTTTCATAATATCGTTCCATGTTAAATCCCACATAGACGGATTTTGACCTATACAATGTTGTTTACTCAATTACTCTTATATATTTTTATACTATACTGACCAGTTCATTAAATCGTTTAAATTTATGTATCGATTACGGTATTTGCTTAAGCTTTATGGATTTGTTCTGAAAATCAAAGAGGGAGAGAGGGGAATAAGGATTGTTTTTGGATATTCTTATCGATATTGGTTGTATTTAATTACTTTGGCAAATCATATGGGTAGCTAGTTGCCCACTAGATGGTGCGGTCAACTAATAACGTTAGGTACCTACTTTAATTTGGACACCACCCCATCTAGTGGTCGCAAAGGCAGATTCATGAGTTTTAAGTTTATGATTTTTTTTTGTCGATTTTAAATTAATATTACAATAATAATTAAATTTACAATCATATATTTTATAGATATATTTTGTCGTTCATATTAACTTCTACAAAATATAATTATCAAGAGAACCAATGCGTCATACATCAAAGCTTTTGATTGTATTTAAATTCTTCCCCCTCCCAAAGCATATTCAATGTACTATGGATATCCACGCTTAGTGAGAACAAAGTTAGAAAGTCATTCTATGTCAAAGAGAAAAAGAAAGGCCAAAAAATAAAAAATAAAAATAAAAATTGTTTAAAAATGCCTTTGCCTGCAAAGTTTGTACTAGACAATAGTTAACTGAATCGTTCCCATTAACCTAACCCTTTTACAATTCAGATTCGATAAGATTTTTGAAATAATCTAAGGCATTTACTCCCTTGATAATTTGTAACTCTGAAATATGCTCTTAAATTATGATTTTAAAAGAAAATTCCTTATTGTTTAATTACGTTTAAACTTCTTCAACAATAAATACTCAAGTATTATAGCCAAGGAGTAAACAACACAATAAAAGAACAAATTATGACTATTCTCACGATTTAATCAAAATGATCAGATCATTTTCAAATACTCGTAATAATACTCTAAATAAGTAATACTACGTTTTGTTTAATATAACATTGCTTAAAACTAGGACTAATACTACGTTTTGTACCAAAAATATTCCAAATATATCAAATGAACTACTACATGTATATTTGCTTATGTTCATTGTTGGATTTTATTTTGTACATTTTCCTTTGACAGAGTATAATGCTAAATTTCTCTTCTCAAAATTAATAGAAAAAAGAGATGATTTCACCAGATATAGTTGTTTGTTTTGCATAATGTTTAATAATTATATCAAAATAATTTATGCGGTGAATAACAATGAATTAACAATTTCTTGCAACGAATGTAATATATTAAATTGTTTTTGTGATAAATAATAGAATATATGAAATGTCATTACATAATACACTGATTTTGGCATAAGTTAATGCGACTATTATCTAGTATTGTCAATCAAACATTGATAAAAGTATTTTTTTTCCTTATAAGATCAATAATATGCCACCTTAGTTATGGGAAAATTATTATTTCTGAAAATCCCTTCCAACAACCACCGTATTAGTTAGATCTAAATAAGCTGTCATAGAGATAATATAGAGCCCGTTTGGATTGGCTTAAAAAAATATCTTTTCAGTAGAAATAGCTTTTAGGTCAAAAAACAATAAGTTGGGGTTGCCCAACTTATTATTTTTGACTTGTTTTAAACAGTTTTAAACTTATTTAAATCACTTAATAATTTTGCCAAACATTGAAAAAAATTTAAAAGAGCTTAAAAGCTGATTTGACCAGCTTAAAAGTGAACCAAAAAACCTCATAGTCAATTTTGACCAATAAAGAGATATCACTGTTTAATTCAGATTATCATAATTTCGAATCTAAAAATAAAAGAAAATGAAATTCCGACTAATGTTCTCTCCTATCCCAGCTTCTATCCACTAACACTACAACCACTTATAATCTTCATTTCTTCAATCAAATCATCAACATAGAAAACCAACGGTCTAGATCGAATCTAAATTAATGAGCATTCGGTTACACTAAAACCGTATGTACTATAGCAAAATATGAATTTGACAGAAATAAAAAAATTAAAAAGATAATATATCTTGTCTGGATAAAGATAAGGCTTTCATCTTCCTCAGTATATTCCTTTTTTTCCCAATCTCTTTCTCTCTCTAGACTCTTGTTTCTTCCTTTCTCTCTCTTCTTTCTCTGTTGTTATATATACAGGTTTTGTTATATACAAACTTCGTTGTGAAGCTATGTCGATTGCGTTAGAGAGGAATAATACAGCTGATCGTCAGATCGAACGGCCAGGATTCGTGCATGGAATGGCGTTTATTCCGATCTATAAGTCGGCGGAGCTTAGGGTTCAGGCGAAGCAGGAAAATGAGGATGATCGGACCTCTTCCTCGTCTTCTTCTTCTTCGATTGGTAGGAATAGTGATGACTCGCCGGCGGTGGGAGGTTCTTCGTCGGACGGAGGCGACGGCGAGGAGGTTCAGAGTCCTTTCAAACCTGCTGGTGCTTTGGATAATTTGGAGGCTTTAGAGGAGGTTTTGCCAATAAAGTATGTGGCTTTACTTTTAATTTAATCTCCCTGGGAGTTTTAGCTTAACTTATTTAATTTACTCGTATATATTAACATCAAAATGTTGAATTTTGTTGCTTAATTTGAGTTTAAAGGCTCGACTCTAGGATTTTGTGTGGTTAATGTTATATGTATATTTGTTAACTAGACTTTTGTAACAGTTAACTGTGTTTTAGGGCGTATCTTGCTAATATTTTCAAGTACCCGAGGGAAATGGGCCAAAAATATTTAAGTGGCTGTTTGGTGTGAGGGACATGCAATGTTAATCACTGTGTACAATTCTTTGTTACTTATACAATGTTAAGGAGTAATTACATGTTTGGCTTGGCTTGTTGCAAATTGACTCATTTTCGAGGTTACGGATTTAGTAAGTAGCTTTTTATATGTTTAACTCGAGCAGTAAAAGTAAAATCTGAGAGTTTAGTTCATTCGTTCTTCCCCCGATAATTCAGTTTTATTTCATGTTGTATGGTATAGACCTTGTACCTGAAAATTAATTTAGGAGATAGAGCTAGCTTAGTGGAGTGAGACCCTACATATGCTTGCAATCTTGTTTCAGAGGTTGTTGTGACTGTGATGGATGTGTGCCATCTTTTGTCCATAATCTTTTGCATTATGTAATACCTTTGGTTGTCAGAGCTAATACTTGGTCTCATATACTCCTTGGCGTGTGAAAGATTCAAAATAGATAGAGACTATGAGGTGTCAAAAATCATTTCTTTTGTTTCATAGATATTTAAGGCTTATGAGTGCAATGTTTTAACAAAATTGTTTGGCAGTCTTATTTTGATCTGGATAATGGTCAGATCGCGGGTGCATGCATGCTCTTAGTATGGATAAAATGCATTGCTATTATAGAGGATGTTGGGACCAGTATCCTCCTTACCAAAAGTAAAGCTGCCTGAGATGCTTCTTGAAGCTTGTAAAATCGCTTTAGCATATTCAGTACTATGTTAGTTTACTAAAAAAAAGTGTGTTGATTTTTATCTATATAGCTGAAGTTGAAAAAGTATCTGCTGTGGACTGAATGTGAAGCTTGGATAGTGGACGAGCTTCTTTTTTTGGGGTTAATATTTTATTGTAAATGAAGTCTCTAAGAAACTTAATGGGAACATGGTCAATGGTTGTTATTGTAAGTCTCTAGAACATTGGATAGTCTGGAGGATGAAAGGAAGGATGCCGCAGTCAAATCGGAAAGATTTTAGGTGCTTATAGATAATTATGAGCCACTGTTGTCATATTCTTCCTAATTTCCAAGTTCTAACCGTGCTTGTCTGCCATGATCCAGGAGGGGCATATCAAATTTTTATGCTGGAAAATCAAAATCCTTTACTAGTCTAGCAGATGCGGCATCGTGTTCCTCGCTTAAAGATATGGTCAAGCCAGAGAATGCATTCACTAGGAAACGCAAGAACTTGCTTGCTCACAGCAATTTCTTTGACAAGAATAGGAATCACTTCCCAAGAAATTATAGTGGTGGGTTATACAAGAGACCAATAAACTCTAGAAGCTCATTAGCTCTTGGTGCAACCTCAAGCTGCTCTGAGAGCAATAACAGCTCCGAGTCATTGAACTCAAATCCATCATCACCTCATTTCTCTCTTCCTCCTTTGCCTCCACAATCAAGAAGATATAGCAATGAGTCATCATCATCACCTCCCGAACAGAAGTTTAGTGCATGGAGGTCTTTCTCCTTATCGGATCTGCAAGGGGCTGCTGCTTCAACGCCCAGTCTCACGGGCATAAAGGAGTAGAGAAGATATCTTGACAATAACTTAATTTTGTTGTCACCCTATGAGCCTAACTTCAGATAGGTTTCAATGGAGGTTGGCTTATTTTAGCAGTTATAGGCTTCAGTCTCGCACCCTGCCTCTGTAATTATTGATCAAGGCATACCAAATCTTGGCATCTTAAGAATGTAATTGCTCCTGCGCACTTTTAACCTCTTTATCCTGTTGTATATTTCAATGTGTTGTTTGCCTAATTTAGGGATTATATATGTTCAGTTGTTGTCTGCTTTATTGGTAGATTTTCTTTTAGGTGTATTCCTCAGTTTACACTTTAATCTTTTGGGATATGCATTTTCTGAAGTAGGACCTCCTTTCCCCTTCCTCCTCTCTTATTCAGCTCTAGAGTGGGTCATGAGTGGTGGCTAAACCATGTTGCTCCCTCATTTGCAGGGAGAAGACCTGGTGGCCGTGGGAATAAAAGAATACTTGGTTTTGCTTGCTGACACCATCATATCCTTACTCTAGGTGTAAGCTTGAGCATGTTTTCTAGAATTTATTTTGACACTACCCAATCATTGTAGTTTGATAGTTCACTTGTTGGTCAGCGTGCGTTACTTTAGACGAACAAGTTTGCGGCAGCATGTTGTGGTTGACGAGTAGGCCAATGGATTCCCAGCTTGAGACGTTCAAAGGTATGAACCTTAACCGGCCCCTAGGGAGAGGGTAGCATGCCAACTGATTGTTATTCATGAAAAACTTGGCTTCAGTGTCTTGGATTAGTTGCTTCCTTTTAACTTGAGCTAGTGCAAACGAAAGTTAAAGGAAGAAAAGAAAGAACCTACAGACTATAATCACTTGTGATAGTCATAACTTCAACATTCTAACAAGTCCACGTCTAGAAAGAATCATTTTATCATGATGAATTATCAAGCTCTCACTTTATGCAATCCTCAATTGTGCTATTAAGAAACTGAAAAAGAAAAAAAGGAAAAGCAGAAAACTTGGCCGCTTACCATATGTCTTATTATATTAGACTCCAGGAAAATGGGAAATGAAATATGCAGGATAACATTTCAATAAACTCAATATGATACTGCGAATAAAAACAAGAAAGTTGACCCAGAAGAAAAGTAGTTATCAATTCAATTCTTGCCTGCCCTTGGAGTGTCTGAGTTGCCCAAATTGTGTCATGAGCATGTGTTTTGGATGTGTTTTATATTTTCTAATTTGAAAGAACCTGCCAAAATATTTTGGGCATGTCTTGGGTGTCAAAACATGTCAAACATTCGTCTGACTATGGAGAATACGGAAGAAAATGGTGAGTTTGCAAATCTATGTTGCTTTCGCACAGGACATGGGACTTCTAAAAATTTGGACACTGTGAATTAGTAATGTTTCAGAACAAAAATAGTATTAATCAAAACAACAGGTAGAACGAATTAATGATGAACTTAAGCAAGCATTAAAGCATTGAAATGTGCTACAATAGCAAAAAGACGACTGATGATGAACAATGGAAAAGCTCTGCTGTATTTCTCTGTCTTCAATCTATTGTCAATGGACTTGGTAATTATCAGAAATAGTATATCTAAATCTAAAATAGATTGGTTGAGTTCTCGTTTTTGAAATTGGTGGATCAATATGAATTACAAACAATTGATGGTAATTCTTGGAGTAAATTTCATGGGTGGTAATTCAGAATTGTGTTCATTAACTAAAAGACACATTTTTTTTGTTACGTAAAAGTCATTCAACTTTGTGTTCATTACAAACAACTTTGTGTTTGGTTACGCAAAAATTATTTTACTTTGCTCTAGTTATCACAATAGTCACCTTAGCTAGATTTTATAATACTTTTACTTGAAAAGTCTATTATGTTATTGACGTTATTAATCCTTCCATTTATGTAAAATCTTCTATATTATATACTATATAATATATTTTAACCTAGGTATTTTACATAGTTAAAATAACTTTTTATTATTATTTTTGTAATATATTTGTACATTAATTTTCCCATGGCACTCAATTTGTTTAATCCTATTATAACATGAACATATTTTAAAATGTAAAAATGACAAAAATATTTATTTTTTAATAATAAAAATAGATTTTTCTAACAAATGAGTTTTTTATGCTCAGTAAAACTTAAAAAAAATTCAAAGATATTTGTGTTTAATATTAAGTTTTTTAAAGTTTTATCTGTTAATGTTATTCATTTAAAAGTACTATTCTGATGTGTCAATGTTCTAAATGTGGGTATTTATTTATTAGATTAACGAATATGGCTTGGCTGATAAATCTGTGAACTTTGATTTTCTAATTTTCATTAAAAATATTTCATTAGGCATGGTTAAGAACGTTAACTTGAGATCTGTTCACAATAATGTTACTGACAAATTTAGTAATGCTACTTATATATCTTGGAAATTAACGTTAAGGAAAAATTAAATGTACGAATATATTTAAAAATAATAAATAAAATAATATAAACTTTATTTTAATTATAAGTAAAATACCTGGTAAAAATATATTAAAGTATACATTATATAATATAGAAGGTATGCATAAATGAGAGGATTTATAATGTCAAGGGCATAATAGACTTTTCAGATGAAAGTTTTATAAAATCTGGTCAAAGTGACTATTTTGATAACTAGAGCATAGTAAAATGATATTTGTGTAGAAAAAGAAAGAAAAGTGACTTTTGGCTAATGACACAAAGTTGAATGACTCAGCAAAAAAAAGAAAAGTGACTTTTGAATAATGAACAAAAAGCTGAATGACGACCCATGAAATTTACTCTGATTCTTGATGTTGAAAATCTAGAAACTAGTTCAATGGGGAAGATACAAAAAATTTGGCGAACAGAAAATACATTAGCTTAGAGCCCCTTATTGCATGTTAGTGAGTGTCTAGCCAGACACTTGAGTGAGGAAAAGGTTCCCCAGAATTTATTTGGAAAATTTGGAACATCTAAGACATGTTTTGAAGTTTTGGTGCACGTTCCATCACTGACATGCATCTGCCCTCTACCTCAATTGCAGGTTTCTAGTACCTTAGGATTTGGATCATGAAATATCTTACTAGAATTATATAGCAAGGTTTTTGTTAATCAAGGCAGTGAACTTGAGAGTGGAGGTGCTAATTTCTATCTGATGAACTGAGCAATAAACAGAACTAAAGCAGAGAACTTCTGTGATAGAAGAATACAAACGATTTCTGAGGCATAATAATAAATATTGTCGTCGTTGAACTACTGCCTTTCCCATTTGTCACAAGAGCATTAAATGTGTAACCTTGACATCCCTGAAATCCAGCTAAACTTTGTGCATTACAACCACTGACCAAATGGTGTACCTTGTGCTAACCAGTTAGAAACTTAACAACCAATGGCTTTAACGGGTTGTGCACATTAATAGGTTCGCTATAAATAAAGCATTTCCTAGAAGCAAATATCTTGTTACTTATTAAAGGTTCTGGTTTCCATAAAGACGCAACAATGTCGTGTTATTGTTCAATGGGTTTTCCGACATGTAGGAGAGTCATCATAAAGCGTAATTTTGGAAGTTTGTGATAAAAGAGGATTCGTCATTTTAACAAAAATTTAGTGATACTCGGTTTTCAATTATGGTTATGAACACTCGACCACAAGAGCACTACCCAATTTATGCCAGAGTCTAACTTGTATTACCAGATCAATTCTGTGAAACATCTGATTCTTTAGGTAGATGTTGTAGAATGTGGAGTACAATCATGGTTGAATTGTCGCAAATCTGTGTATTTGTTACACAGATTTCTCCCGATGTAAAAGATTCTCTTCGTCAGTTAAAGAGAAAGCCTTACACCTTTTCACATTTTGTGATTGAATAAGCAAGCCTAGCTGGTCTTGATTTTTGATTTTTTCACCTTTCTTGTGTAGGACATGTGTGAAGTTGTTAATAGAGCCTGATTTTAATTGACAGAAAGAGAAAATTTATGAATGCATCCTTGGCCATTACTGGAATGGTACTCACTAGCATTAAATGCAACCTACTAAACAAGATTACTTTCTGAAAATGCTTCCAAAGTTGTAATTACTGCCCTTTGTTTTGGCAGAACATTTATAAGAACAAGTTCATTAGATCATTGCCCTTGTTAACCTGCAAAACCAGTGTTTTCACCTATAAATGGGTTGGGTTGTAAACGTACCTGGCAAGTTGAGTTCTTGAGAAGAGTGTTCGCCCCCTGACGTTACCTTTTGGTTTGTTTTCCTCACTTTATGCACTTTTATCCTTTTCTGTGGCCTAACCTTCACTTAATTTTGGCTTTGATTAAATCTCCTGTATAGCTGAAAATGTGGGGACTTATGCATTCCTCGATTAGGTTCTAGGAATCTCCTTTCCGATTGAGTTGTAGGTACCAAGACTAGGCTTTTTCAATCAGATGAAGGATTTTGCCTTTAGTTTTGTTTTATTTTCTTTCTCCCCTGCTTCTGTACATGGTAAGGTCATAGGATTTTTGCTGGTCACATTACAAGAAGAATGCTAAATGTTTACTAGGATAATGATAATCTTCTTCATGGTGGAGTCTCATTAGTTGATTTCACATTGCCTCTTCTCTCCCTCCTGCCTTTCTCAATTCTATGCTTATCTGTCCTGATAAAAATAAGCCTGCTTTTTTCATCTTGGTTATTTCTGATTTTGAAATTTGTGGTGATTTTATGTGGGCAGGTTTAATCACTTCCAACGTGAGTTGGCATGGCTGCAAAACCTTTTCAAATTACAGTAGAGGAATTCCGACTTTTCCATACGATTGACCGGGCACTTTATTCTCTCCTTGTTATTGAGCTTCAGCGTGATCCTTTGGAGTCAATGCAGACATTGGCATTGTGGATTTGGTTGGAGCGAACAGGTTTCAACGGTGTTATCAGAAAGATCTTGTCTTTACCTCAAATTTTGATTAATGAACTTACTGATGAGGCTATAACCTGCCTCAAATGCATTGAGGACAACCGGTTCCTGCTCTCAACTGATGCAAGTGAGATTCCGCTAACTCAAAGTCTCATGGCAAAAGAGTTCTCCCTCTTGTTTTTCCATGAAAATCGGGACAGTGCCACCAGTGGGATTAGGAAGATTGTTACTGAGGTTTGTCTCAAGGCATTGACAGATATCATGGAGAAAGCCTTGAAGAAAAGTTCTGAACAAACTTTGACGGAAAGCAAAGTGTCCATGGTGGCACCTCTTGCTGAGTCATTCTTGACAGAAAGAATTGCTCAATTGGGACTTGGGAGTGATGCGTCTCCTAAGAGGACGAAGGGACACGACGTACCACGTGAAGAACGGACCATGTTTGTTACTTTTTCCAAGGGATACCCTGTTGCTGAATTTGAAATCAGGGAATTCTTCACTAGGATTTTTGGAGACTGCATAGAGTGCATTCACATGCAGGAGGTGAAGTCCCATGAACAAGCTCTTTATGCTCGAATCGTGTTTGTTACGCCTGCAATTATAGATTTTATTCTCAACGATGTGCCTAAAGCTAAGTTTACTATCAACGGTAAGCATGTGTGGATGCGCAAATTTGTCCCGAAAAAATGTGAACTCTTCCCTCCCATACATGCTGCCTCAGAATCTGCCTGAAACTATTTAGTCCTTTTTCTGTATGTTTTATCTTTCTGAGAATGGAGTTAGAAGAAATCCTGTTTTCAGTTTGTAGTCCCTGGAGTCCACTTCAGGACCCTAAAATTATGATGCAGTGAAATGGTTTTCTTATAGCAATGAAAAACAAGTCTCTTTTTAATCTGTGTATTTATCTCTCTCTCCTTTGCATTTTGGATTCTTGTTTTCATGTTACGAAGAGATTGACCAGAATCCCTTTTCGAAATTGGCTCAAAAATCAGATAATACTTGAGCTTCTTGGGTGTTTTTAGAGAACATGTCAAGTTCATTATTGCCTTCCCTTTTAAATGAATATGACTACTGTGGAAACTTGAAAATTTCCAGTTATATTTGTTTCTTTATGAGTTTGTGTTACTGGATTTCATTCCTAAATAGTACATAGATCAATTAGCATTTCTTTGAATACCTATGTAAACTTACCAAATTTGTTTTGTAATGAATTCAAAGACCATAATTGCTAGTTTTTGAATCTAGTTCACAAAAAGAAAAGAAGGTTTTTAGCAAGTACCGTGTGACAGCTTTTCTTGTATTTTTCTTCTCCTTTTCTTTTTTCTTTTTATAAAATGGTATTTAAACCGGTCTAAGCGTACTTCAACTAATCTAGCGGGTAGTCGGATAACTCTATCCACTGGATGAAAAGAACAGTTTATAGACTACATTTTGTGTGTAACTTTTTCTTGTTCACATTCATATGATATCGTATTGCCAAATTGAACGAGTTAACTTATATTGAAGTAAAAAAGAAAAGTTTTATTAAACAAGTACATTATAGACACAATAAAATGATTGAGAAATGATCAAATGTAACGCTTTGTAAAAACCAAGGACGGATTCAGAAATTTTCTTGTTTGACCATAGAACAAGCCCTTTCAGATATAGCTGTATAATAATAGATTACAAGAATCAGATACTATTAGAGTAACTGAAAATAACAACCAAATTACAACAATTTGAAATACTTCAAATAGTTTTTGGACGTATATAAGGCAATTGTGTTACTTTTTCTTTTGGTTTGGACGAGTGCGAAATAAAGTTGACTGACGTTGCCCGAAGTTAATAGTAAGAGTCCAAAAATAGAGTCCTGGTATTATAAATTGCAAATAACATTTAATGTACTTTTCCAATAACTTAACTCGTAGTTATCGAACCCAAAAAATTACTCAACTTATACTCATAGAGTTTATATCTAAGTCAATATATATATATATATATATATATATATATATATATATATATATATATATATATATATATACTTCCTCCGTTCACTTTTACTTGGCATGTATACTAAAAATAAAATTTTATTTTTACTTGTCACTTTACGCATATCAAGAGTGACAATTTTTTTTTTCCTGTTATTCCTACAATATTTATTACTCATTTCAAATCATTTTCTCAAATCCAATAAAATATGCATCAATTAATATGGGTATCATGGTAAATTATGCACTTTATTTATTATTTCTTAAGGGGCGTGAAAAGTCAAAATGTGCCAAGTAAAAGTGAACGGAGGGAGTATATATATATAGTTCAACCCAGGGGTGTGAATCGACACCCCTTCGCCAAAAAATTATATTGTATTGCTAGATAATTTTTTTTGTCTTATGTGTATTTATTATACGTTGACTCCCCTAAACTTTTCGGTGTATCTATTTTTTTTATATTTTGATATCCCTTGATAAAAATTCTGGCTCCACCACAATATATATATATATATATATATATATATATATATATATATATATATATATACACACACACAACAACAACCCAGTAAAATTTTACTAATGGGGTATAGGGAAGGTAGTGTGTACGCAGACCTTACCCCTACCCCGAAGGAGTAGAGTGGTTGTTTCCGAAAGACCCTCGGCTCAAGAAAACAAAAAGGCAAAAGGACAAAATGAGACAATATTAGTATTACCACAACAATCATAGGAAAATTAAGAACACCATGAAATCTAGAAGAAAGATGCAAAGCAAAAGCGATAGCTATTAAATAGGTCCTACACTGAAAAGCAAAATAGTAAGACACAACATTGCACTAGCTATCTTAGACAAAAATCCTACCTGGCTAGTCCCACAATGATACGAAGTAAGGCAATACTCAACTACCTCCTAACCTACAACCCTAATACTCGACCTCCATATCTTTCTATAAGTGTCGTGTCCTCGGAAATCTGGAGCCTCGTTATATCTTGCCTGATCAACTCTCTCCAATATTTCTTAGGCCGCCCTCTACCTCTTGTCGTATCCTGCACAACCAACCACTCATGCCTCAGTATTAGAGAATGTCAAATATTTAGAGTTTTAGTTCCATGTGAAAATTCTAAAAATAATCTTTAGGAAAAGCACACCTTTTTGCTAATATGTCCCTTTTTTATTATTTTGGTCTTTTATGCAAAACTTTACACTATCTTGTTACCGGAGCCAAAACACGAAGCTGCTCGTGTCACTTCTCTCTCTTTTTAAAGCATTACCAAAAGCAATATCTAGCAATTATCTTCATCCCTTACAATTTACAACTTCAAAATCCAATCCAGTTAAAGGTATGAAGTTGCTGGGTTTTCTCGTATATTCATTTTCTCCTAACACTGAAATTTTCACAAAATACATGAATCTAGACATTGAAAAACTACTTAGTTATGTAAAGTATTGATTTTGACTATGTTTTTGGCGTATTGCAGTTTGAATTTGATGTTTTGGGTGTGAAAATGGAGGAGAGTGGCCCCAGTAGAGAAGAACCAACATCATGGGAAGATCTTTACAAAGTAAATTTGGTGCCTTCAGAGCTTTTTCTGAAGTTTAGAAAAGAAATTGAGGGCTTTCGTGTTGGCGTTAACTTGGAGGTGCTAATTTCTATTCTGACCATATCATGTCAATGCTTACAGCTTGTTTGGATGGTTGTTCTTTATCGTTTCATAATGTATGGTACATTATTGTATTGTACTCATGTACTGTACTTTATCGTTTTGATGTATACAATATTTTGATGGATTGTATTGTTTGTCGTTGTTTCATGATGTAATGCACCAACAATATGAAGAATAAACTTGTAATATTATTAAACAAAAGTAAGGTACTATGTAGAATTATTATATAAAAGGGTAGGGTAAAAGATAAAATAAGATTATTTAATATAATAAGGAAGGACAAGATGAGAGAACAAAATAAGGTAACGATGTGATCACATCAAATCGGTCGTTCTATAAAGTGACACTTTTCGTCGTTACGTAACGACGGATTTAACGATACGATACAATAAAATTTATGTAACAATCAAAACAATATAAAGTAACAATACGATACAATACAACAGGTAACAACCATCCAAACAAGCTGTAGTTTATTCATAATTTCTGCTAAATGGTTCTTTATAGTGTTTATTTG
This sequence comes from Nicotiana tomentosiformis, assembly GCF_000390325.3. Taxonomy (NCBI): domain Eukaryota; kingdom Viridiplantae; phylum Streptophyta; class Magnoliopsida; order Solanales; family Solanaceae; genus Nicotiana; species Nicotiana tomentosiformis. Next base: position 2,680,354 of record NC_090818.1, on the reverse strand, counting down.
CTGATGCTTTTGTTACTTTTCAGTTAAAAGAGATGAGTCAATTATCATGTGCTTTTCTTTTTTAAAGAAAATGAATAGTATTAAAGATGGATGCATTTCCTACTGCATGTAGGTCGAGTGAAAGTTCAGTTATTTGTTGTATTGGAATCTGTCTTTTGGCATATAGTTTCAAATGTGAATGACTTTTACGCCTTAAAGTGGGGCTGCTTATACATTGCTTTAATGAATTTATAGCTATGTCTTTATGTTATGTTTGATCTTCATGATTTTGGATGAAGTATAGCTGCAATGTTAGTGTTGTCCAAATACTCATTTTAAAGATTGAAGAGAGAAACTATAAATTTTATAATAGTTGGGTGCTTGATTAAGTTTCTGTTTAGCATTGAACATTATTCTTTTTGTACTTTGAATAAAAAAGACTACTTGATAAAGCTCGACTAATCTAAAACCATTGAGGTCAAAGTAGAGTGTTTAGACCATGGATATAGTAAGCGTGTGTTTTCTAATTTGGTAGGGGGCCAACAATCTTTTTTCTCACTGCTCCGCTCGGTGACTCGAACTCTTAACCTCTTTGTTGAAGGTGAAGGATTCAACCATCTAGAGTAGTGCTCGATTGTGAAATAGTGTCTTAAGATGGGAACGACAGAATACAATATGGTCACTGAGTGACAAATATGCTAATTATTGCCAGCCATTTCCTCAGGATGGATGCTAAGAGTAAAATAGCAATTGTAAAATGTAAATGTCAGATGTGAATTTTCTGCATCAGCACTGTGGTCAGAGGCGGATTTAGGATTTTTATAATATGGGTGCACCACTAAAGAAAGGAGAAAAAAAAGTAATAAGTGGGATTTGATCCCCGCTTCTCTAGGTAAATAACTCAACATCCAACCAAGTGCACCATTTAGCCTCTTTCGACTTTCGAGCATGAGTGACAGTAGATAATATTAGACCAATTCTAAAAAATATGTACAAAAATACCTAGTTTGGAGGAGAGACCATGGGTTCACGTGCCCCATATATTTGCCTACAAATCCGCCCCTGACTGTGGTTAACTGTAGTGTTTTCAAGGTATTATAAAGTTGTGTCTATATTAGCGTTTTCAGTTTTTTACAAGTTCTGACCACTTGAAGACAATCTTGACCAGTTTTATAACAATCCAAGCAATGAATATCTGGCAAAACTGGTTTTAAAGCCTTTAGCCCCTGAACGGCGATGGAAGTTCATATGTGAGCCTTTGCATCATGAAGTGCGCCTTCTATCGAAAAAGATCCCAGTAACAAAATTTCTGAATCTTCAGGTTTAGCTATTTGTTCTTTCCCCCTATACTAATCTATTTACTGCTTGCAACCATTATCTGTCTATATTTATTGATCCTAAGATCTGAGTTTCTGCAGGTAGGAATAGGCCATAACTTTCAGATGCATGCAACTGGTTGGAAATGGAAGCTCACAACTTGTTTGGGTGGAGATGGTGTCTCCAGGATCCGGAATAAGACGTCACTTGGATTATGTCCCGGTGTAGATTTTCGTTTCGGGTGGAGAGCAGACTATGTCCTTCCTGAAATTACTGGGTAAGCTTGTTAATCTTGATATGCCTTTTTCTTTGTGAGAAAATACTGTATTTTTAAATTAAAAGTGACTTAAACTTGATGGTGCGCTCATGATCTAGTGATTGATTATCTGGGTTTTGGATTTTCCATTTGCAGGGCTGTAGGAACTGGTGAACCATTGTTCAATATGAATTCTGGACGATTAGAAGCATCACTTGATAGAGTGGAGGCAATTTTTAGCCAATAAGCATACCTTGGTATCGTACCTGTTTATGCTGTCTACTCTTATCTTGTAGTGGCACACCCAATCTCCCTCGTTTCCCCGTTACCATTTGTGATCTGTTTATTGATTTTTCGTCTCTGTATCAGTCAGTGATCGGCCTACAAAATGCTAGGTTGTCATCTTTTCTGTTATCTTTTACTTTTTGTCATCATGTGGGAGTTAGAATTAATTCCTGTTTATCTACTTCTATCCATGTGGGGAGGAAAGAAATGTCTGTACTCAGCTACAAAATTTATTTTGTATACGGTAGGATTTTCCATCTTTCTTATTAAATAATTAAAAACCGATTGTATCGGGAAAAGTGTTGTTCATGGTGGTAAGCGAGGGGGGATTGAGTGAAGGGACATCTATCTGCCTAGGAAAACAGATGTCATCGTAAAGTTTTATAGACCTAAAGAACTTTATCTACTAAGTTGATACTTGGTAGTATTACGGTTGGTTAACTACTCATGTTCTGTCACCCAAAGTTCTTCCAGCTAACTGAAAATTTCATTTCCATAAATAGTATGCTGCATTTATGTACTTTTACTCGTAGAAACATCTTTTTCAGATATCCTTTTTGCTTTGTGCTTTGTTGGCAGAGGGAGTGCTAAACGCAAATGTTGTTTTGAATTTGGTTAATTGTTCGAGTGTTCTGTTCAGAATTTGCAATGCTAAAACCACTCCTCACTGTTTCTTTAAGACAGTGAGATCCTTTAGGTTTCCAAATTGTTTCAGCTTTAATTAGTAATCCCATTTCTCACCTAATCACTTCTTTTTTTTTTTTCTTTTTTTTTTTTAACTGACCCTTTTTTATGATTAGTAAGATCCAATGGAAACTGGAGGAGGCCTAGCTGCCGCTCTTTAGACATCAACGAGCCAAGTTGTTTCTTTTCTTAACCTCTTAGGCCTATTTGAGTAACTGCCATAGCATAGTTGCAAGTGGTAGTAGTCATGCACTGTTTCATGGGGTTGCGGAGAGCAATTGGGTGCTTAATATATACACTTGAATTGTTGAGTATTTCAAGTTTTTTTTTTGGCCCAATGTATTCAAGTTTGATCTACATAATACTGTATCTCACTGAATTGCAGTAAACTAAGCATAGGCAGGAACAAAAAGGAGTGAGCAGCGCGTAAAATGGATATGTGGTCAACCATGGTGGGTTGTATAGCCAACGGCATACTTCATAATGTGTGCGTTCCTAGAGCTGACATCTTTGTGAAGTGATGATCATGTTGAAAATGCCAACTTATCTCAAATCCTGCTCTGTAGATTATTATTTTCTGCATTCTTTAGTTTCAATGGATAAAACTGGATCAGTAAAAAAAAGTTTTTCAATCTTCAGTTTTTGTACACAGTGCTTCTTTAGGCAATGCGGAAAATGTTCAAAGTAACCTCACTTGAAATGAAGGCTCTTTTGGACCGCGGAAGATTTTCTTGACTTAAATCATTGATTTGCCCAAAAAAATTACAAAATTATTAGACTCCCTCTACAGGCCGAAGGGTGATATTTGGGATAGCTAAAGTACACTAGTTAGAAGAAAGTGGTGTGGTGTAGGCTTCACATTTGAAGCCAAAAGGCACATAATTGATAGAGCAATGCAAATAACAACATACACAGTGTAATCCCACATTGTGGGTTCTGGGGAGGGTAAAGTGTACTCAGAACTTACCCTACCTTATGAAAATAGAAAGACTGTTTTCGAAAGACCCTCGGCTCAAGAAAATAATTCTCTAACTGATTTGAACAATTGATAGAGCAATGCAAGACAGTAATTTTGTGTTCAAAATTTGAAATTCATTCATGTCTTTTTGTCTCTATATTGGATAAGATGTCCTAAAATCATAATGATTGTGTCCTTGAGGGGATATCCTAATCATGATAAAACATGTTTATCTAGTACTCCCTCCGGTTTACAATAAGTGACCATTTTATTTTTGACACACTCATTAAGTAAATACGTTCACTAAATTAACCTTAATTAATTGTTACCTTGACACATTCAAATATGTAAATAAAGGCAAATTTTGGAAAAATAAAATCAATTCCTTCTTGATTACTTAAGTGAACATTTATTTTGGACCAAAATAAAAAGGTAAAATGGTCAGGACGGGAGGGAGTAGTACCTTGTAGATTGTAGCAAGTCATTTAATAAATTAATCTGAATTATGAGGCTTGAATCATCTCATGGGCCCTTTAATCAACCTCCTTGACATTAACAACAACAACAACAACAACATCCCAGTAAAATCCCACTAATGGGGTCTGGGGAGAGTAGTGTGTACGCAGACTTTACCCCTACCCCGACGGGGTAGAGAGACTGTTTCCAAAAGACCCTCGGCTCAAAAAGAAACAAAAATACAAAAGGACAAAAGGAGACAATATTAGTATCACAACAATAATCATATGACATTAAAAGCCACGAAATTCACAGAAATCTAAACGCTTTTTTAACGTTTACAAAACCTCAAAACGCTCACTTTTTCAAAACCAGAAGGAGGGAACTCCGAACTCAAACGTTGAAACATCAATCTAGACAAAAATGTGGGGTCTGTCCAAATTTAGCCGTTAAATGTTATAATGCCAGTATGTCACATATCTCCTCAACGGCCATATTCTCTATATATAGAAACTTCAACATTTCTACCTTCATCACCAAATATTATCACAATCCAAGTAGAAAAAACAAATACACTATTCATTTTCAGAAATGACTTCTTCAAAGCTTAGGCATTCTTGTTCCTTCCCAATTGTACTGCTTTCTTTTCTAAATTTCATTCTCTTCATTCTTTCTGCAGCTTCTGTAGCTCCAATAGTTGTACTCAAAACACCACCAACTTCACTTGGTTGGGCTTTTCTCATGGTTTCTGCCATTTCACTTCTTTCTTGTTTCATTGGTTTCTACTCTCAGCTAACTCATTGTTGCTTCATAACACACATATCCCTTCTCTTGGCGTCGTGCATTGGCCAATTACTCGGCATTTTGGCTTTGTTCACTAAAGAAAAATTGAGTCTTTCGATGCTGAAATCACCAAGAGACCCTAGAGAAGCAAAAGTTTTGGTGAGATTGGAATGTGGGGTTCTAATGGCCATGTTTGTAATGCAATTGGGAGTGTTGGTTTTGACATGTGCAGTGCAGAGTTGTTGGGTGAGAGATTATGAAGGTTTAGAAGCAGAGAGAGAGGCATGGTCAAGGAAGAGGAATCAGAGGATTGCTAAAGTTCAAGAAGAGTCAATGGCAAATGCAAACAAGATTTCTGAAATGAAAGCTAAGGAGTTGGATGAGAAGATTAAGAACAAGTATGGACAGTGGGTTAAAACTGATTTTGAAGGCTAAAATTCAAAGAGAGACAGATTAAGAAGGTTCTAAGAGGGTATTTATATATGCATTTGTGAGGTGTAGTACTTGTTATGATGATGTTATTGAGTCACTATAGGGTGGCTATTTGGAATTTGTGGATTGATTTTATTTGTGTAAAGCCTTGTTACATCTTCCTTTATCTTGATGCAGAATGTTCCATTTAATTCAGTCACTTATACTAGCCAATTTTCAGTCTCTAATAAGTTCAAAATTCTTTAATTTCTGGGTGTTCTTTTTATTCTTTCTATTTTTCAATTTTAGACGTTGGTGGAGCCTTGGCGTATCTGGTAAAGTTGATGCCATGTGACCAAGAGGCCATGGGTTCGAGCCGTGGAAACAACCGCTTGCAGAAATATAGGGTAAGACTGCGCCCGCGCATAGTGGGAACTTAGTGCACCATACTGCCTTTTTTTAGACGTTGGTGGAGCAGGCTAGGAGGACGGGAGAAGCCCAAATAATATGCTTATAATGACTTTCCAGCCATGTATGTAATTGCCCAAATAATATGCTTATTTGGACGGGAGAAGCCCAAATAATATGCTTATAATGACTTTCCAGCACATGATCAATACAGAAGATATACACTGAATTGCATATTGTTACAGACCATAGAATAAACCATGCATGAGCTTGACAAAATGGTTAGGAAGAACCAGAAATTATCTATTCATTACTTTTAGAAAGTACAGCAAAGAGGTGATAATTAACTACAGCAACAGAAACTTTCTTTATACCGTGCAGTTAAGCATAAAAATTGATTTTAAAGAATGAAATTGTACACTTGGCTATACTTGGAATATTGAAAAATATGTGTCAATACAACGAATAGTGGACCAACACATGTTTACAAGAAATGGATATAGCAAGTACAATCTTTTCCATTCTTCCCACCTGAGCTAATATTCCATGGATAACCATCAAATTTGCCCAATCTTCAGAGGCATAGTTGGAGAGCGTAGTACAATTATGCTACGTAAGGAAGGATGGCTTGTTCCTGAAAGGGAATCTATAGATTATCTCATAATTGGTTGGACATAGGTGCAATGATTTACTTCACCAGCGAGGTCTCTGGTTCAAGTCCAGGATGGCCAAGCCGCAAAAGCATTCTTCAATGGACTGTAACAGATAATAATAATACTCTATGCTTAAAGAACAACAAGAGACTTAAAATGCTGCTTGCTTGTGCTTCAGTTGAACACCATGTTCACGCAGTGGAACTGTCGAGAAGTTTGAAATCCTTGACCCAGACAAAAATGTGTGTATCCGTTGATTTATCTCAACTGAACTCTTGCCAGGAATCTTTTCCGCTTCCATTTCTTCCAACAAAAACTTCAATCTTGCTACTTCCTCCCACCTCCCAGCTTCAGCATAGATATTTTTCATGAGTATGTAGAAAGGAACTGTCTGGGGATTTAAATCAAGTAGTCGATCTGCTACAGATTCTGCCAGCTCAAGATTGCCATGAATTTTGCAAGCACCAAGCAAAGCTCCCCAAACATCTGCATCAGGCTCAATAGGCATGTTCTCTACAAATTCATAAGCCTCAAAAAGTTGGCCTGCTCGACCTAGAAGATCCACCATACAAGCACATTGCTCCACACCTGGCACTATCGAGTATTCTGTTGTCATGCTCTCAAAGTGCTTCCTCCCTTCCTCTACAAGACCTGAATGCCGACAAGCTGTCAATACAGCAGTGAAGGTGAGGCTATTAGGTTGGATTCCTTCTTTTTTCATCCTTGAAAAGAACTCAAGAGCATCTTTCCCATGACCATGAGAAGCACAAGCTCCTATAATTGATGTCCAGGAAACCACGCTTCTACAAGGCAACCTGTCAAAAACATCTCTAGCCAATTCTATACTCCCACATTTTGCATACATATCAATAAGTGCATTTGTGATTGGAATATTGCATTCCAAACCTTTGCTTTTGACAAGCTCATGAATCCATTTTCCAGTACCAAGTGCCCCCAATCTGGCACAAGCCGAAATAACAGTAACCAATGTAATATAATCAAATTTTACCCCTTCATCTAGCATTCTCTGAAATAGCTTAATTGTAGCAGAACCAGCATCATTTTGCTCATAAACAGCAATTATTGTATTCCATGAAACCAGATTATGCTCCTTCATTTCAAACAAAGACCACGCGACGTCAACAAGTCCACACTTCCCATAGAATGCAATCAAAGCGTTAACTAGTGCAACGTCTGTTTCCACTCCTAACTTAATACTATAGCCATGAATCAACATTCCCATATCCAAACTCTCCAACCGTGCACAGGCGGGAAGTACACTCACCAAAGTAATAGCATTAGGCAAAGTACCCGAATTGACCATTTTGAGAAAATGTCCTAATCCCTTCTCCGGAATTCCATTTTGCACATACCCTGCAATCGTAGCAGTCCAAGAAACTATATTCCTCACTCTCATTTGATCAAACACCAACTCTGAATCCAAAGTCTCCCCACTCTGCGCGTACAGAGTAATCAAACAACTCTGTACAAACACATCAGATTCAAATCCATGTTTAATAATGTTACAATGTACTTCTCTACCTTCTCTCAAAGCGGATAACACCGAGCAAGACCGAAGCACAAAAGGGAATGTATAGTTATCAGGTAAAAAACCCTGTAAATGCATGTCTTTGTACAGGATTATAGCTTCTTGACAAGGACCCAGATTGGAATATCCCCGAATTACGGTATTCCAAGCAAACACATCTCTTTGAGGCATTTGGTCGAACAGCTTCCGGGCGTAGTCCATCGTGGGCGATAAAAAACAAGCCAAAGATACAAGTTTGGTACATACTGGGAGGTTGGTGAGGTAACCAGTTGTCAAAGCAAGAGCGTGTAACCGTTTGAGGGCTGCGAGGGAATGACATGAATTCAAAAGGTAGCTGAAAGGAAGGAATGGATGGTTGGCAATGGCATAAGTAGGCGAGTCAAATGGTAGGGTGAAGAGGGGCTCAAGCTTCCTGAGTAATGTCCTTAGCGAATTGGCTGACATGAAAAGAAGAAAGTTGTCATAATTGTACAAACATATGGACTATGCTCTCAATTTGGAGATTTAGCGGATCGGAGTAAACTAAAAATCAAAGATTTTCATAAATACCAAGTATAACTTTGCTTACTATTTAAACCATATTAAAATTTATTTTTTCACTTTAAAACCCTTAAACTATAAGGGGTCGTTTGATTAGTTATGATGTGATTAATTATGTTAGGATTAGTTATACTAGGATTAGTTATGCTGAGATTTATTATCTTGGTATTATTTCTTATTGACTGTTTGGTATGTTGTATTAATCCTGAGATTATCAATTTTATTACTTTATCCTGGGATAACTTATCCTGGAATTATTATTCCATCCTTTGACAGATATAAGTTACCCAGATACTATTTTTAATCATGGGACTTATCCCAAGACCACTAATTAAATAAGGGATAAGGCAATATTAAATTTTTACCCAGAATTATTTTTGCTTATCCATCATTACGAAATGACCCCTAAGTATACATTATATATGAGGATAAATTTTAAATGAGTGTGATTAAACTGTTGTATTACTATTTGTGCATTAATCTATACCACATTCAATAGAATAGTTTAGGGAGGATTATGTGTATAGGCCAAAACTAAGTATATTTAGCGTAATATGACATTAATGAAAGAGTCGATCGAGGTCACCCAAGAAGCAACAAAGTCATTGGCCGAAGTGTCGACATGAGCCGTAGTCGAGATGTCGACAAGAGCCGTAACCGAGATGTCAACAAGGGTCGAGGTTGAATATTGATGATAGGAGTTGTAACGACTAGTTTGTCAGGATAGGATATTAAAAGGGAATATTCTAGTGGATATTCTCTGCACTTGTACTATTAGGGTTTCTTAGAAAAATATCCCGTATATATAGAAAGAATAGACAATGATACGGGAATGTAATATTCATCTGATAAGAACACTTTTCAGAAGAAGATTCTTTCTCTCTTGTGAAAATATAAAGATTACCTTTTGATAAAGATTCTTTCTCATATCATTCCACACTTTTCCATCAGATCCGAGGATTATTTAAACAAATCTTGGATCTTTCTGTCACTCATCATTGTCAGGAGTAACATTCGTCCAATCCATATATTATTGAGTGGATCACTCTCTCTATTTATTTAAATACTATTTATTGCTATTTATTGCTGGTTACACCACCATTATTGCTCATACTTTAAGAATATTTTAGACTTATTGTCATCAATCATTTATGAGATATGTCTCTCTTTCCCACACGTTTTCAAGATTTGCATTTAGAGTTATTATCCTTAACTAGATTTAACCCATTATTACATAAATTTAATAGTTTAGCCAAAAGTTATACTTTTTGGTCAAACAATTTGGTGCCGCCTGTGGGGATCTTCTAGCTAAGTCTTTTAGTTTCTTCTAGATTTACAATCGATACTAGTTATTGACGTAAAAAAAAACAAGAACCTTTTTTTCTCTGCATGCATAGATCTAATATGGCAGGTAACAGAGAATAAAGAACGAGAATAATGAGTGACCTCCCAAACCAACCTCATGAACATTATCCACAAAAGCTCTGAAGCAGTGGACGAGGACACAACGCACAATGCCTCTGCTAGGCGAGGTGAATCACCCTTCCCCACTGCAGCATCACAAAATCTCTTAGTAAGACAGCCTCCACATCTGTGGGAGAGGAGGCACCATGTCTGTAAGGCCCCGTAAAATTTTTGCAAAAGAAAATAATATTTTGTGGTGCCGAATTGGTTTTACGTGTTGAGTATTATAGAAATTCTTCTCGGTGAGCTTGCGAGCCGCGGCTCGGACTTTTTGGGTTGAACAATGCACTGAAAAGTAAAGAATTTTTTTTGGCGGAAAAGTACATTTCTACGGTCCATTATGCGATCATAGAATCACTATGCGGACCGCATAATGGCCGCAGAGTGAGGCAGTTAATTGGGTCAGTTGGAAGTAATTATGCGGTCGACTATGCGACATCGTAACATTTATGCGGACCACATAGTGACAGCAGACTCAGGCAGATTTTTGGTCATTTTGGACACCAATTATGCGACCGATATGCGGTCCACATAAACATTATACTGTCGCATATGCGACCGCAGAACCTGTTCCGGAGCTTCATTTTTGGGATTTTAAAACCCGACCCTACTTCGTTAAATATACGTTTTGGGCCTTTTTGAGATATAATGTGATATTTTAGAGTGAGAGAGAGTGCCCTAGAGTGAGAAGGTGTTCTTCAAAAAATTGTTCTTCAATTCTTGCTCAAGTTTTGGAAGATTAAGAAGGCAAGCTCACTAGGTCTTCATCCTAGAGGTAAGATTCTACACGCTAAACCCTAATTTCGAAATCATCTGAAAATGGTTAATTAGCAAGATAATTTTTAGGCATAAGAGTTGATTATTTTATATGCATGTGATATCAAGGGGTGTAGGAAGATTGTTGAATTAAGCATGGTAAAAATTGGGTTGTGGGATGATGGAATTCTCCATAAAAGGATCTTGAAACCTTGTGCACACCTAGTGTTTGATAAAATGCTCAAATGAGCTAGAAACATGATCATCTTCCTAATTTTGATTTAATTTGTTATATTTCTAAAATAGATTGAAGTTGTTAAGAATTCCGAAACGTTTTAGAGTTTAAGGAATCTCAATTGAGGTATATTGGCTAAACTCTTCTCTTAGAATTGAATCCCACGATATTCATGTAAATTATGTAAGTCCCGAGTGATTCATTATGAAATTGGCTATTCCGAGTAAGATTAGGTTGAAAGATATATGTTCAACAAGCATCCCAAATGCTCTATTCATGTTATGTTACCAATTAAGGATGTGTTAAAATATGGGCTATGCATTAATAATTTTTCGACTTTAAGTCAAGTTCAAATGAAGGCTATTATGCCAAATTTTGTGAAATATCTCTATGTGCATTAGACTCTAAATTGCTCACATGTGTACTACACACTTTGATTTGAATTGTGTTTGTTGTTGATGATGAGGATGATATTTGAAATTGATAAGGTGAGCATGAAATACTGAATATGGCCATCGTGCCAAGAATGATCTTATAATTATGGCCACTAGTGCCAATGAAATGAAAAGATGTGAAAGTATTATAAAATGCGATGATTGATATAAAAAGGTTGATGTCTCAAATAAGACAGCCTAGCTGATCGGGTCGTGATCAGACACCATGTCGCACACATGGTGGTGATTGTGCTGGAAATTATAATTGAAATTGTGATTGTGGTCGATGTCCCTAATGGATAGCCTAGCCGATCGGGTCGTGATCGGACTCCGTGTTAAAGACAGTGGTATTGATATTGAGAGTAATTGTGGTTGATGTCTCTAATGAGATAGCCTAGCCGATCGGGTCATGATCGAACTCCGTACTGAGAATACGGTGGTACTGGTATTATGGACAATGGTATATCGATACTAAAAATCTACCAATGTGAGATATGGAAATTAATTTGAACACTGTCTTGATCCTAAATTGAGGTTTGATGTTAATTAAGGCTTTCATTGATATTATGATAATCTTGTTTGTATTATTTGTCATTCTATTGAGAGCGTGTTTAGTTATGCATACTGGTGCTATACGACAGTACTAACGTCCCTTTTGCCGGGGGATCTGCATCTTTCAATGGATGCAGGTGGTTCCACAACAGGAGATATTGGTCAGTGATAGCAGTGCACCTTCTTCCCAGCTGACTTGGTGAGCCCCACTTCATTCCGGGGTCGTGAATCTTTTGTACTTTATGTATTCTCTTTGAGATATAGCCGGGGCTTTGTTGCCGGCATTATCATTGTACTCTTCTTTATCTATAGAGGCTCCGTAGACATAATGTGGATTGTGTATTGATGCTGGGAAAGACAAACTATGCTATATTGTGGTTGTATTACTTGTCCATTTGAGACTTTAAAAATGATGAAACTTATGGTAAGAAATTGGTAATTGCATACATGACCACTTTATTGTTTAATTAAGGAAAACATATATTATCTTTATTCATGAATGAGTTTGGGTAGAAGGAATCTAACAGGCTTGCTCGGCCGGATTCACTTGGTTGAGCGCCGGTCGCGCTCCTCGATTTTGGGGCGTGACAAACTTGATATCAGAGCCTAAGGTTTTAAAGTATCCTAGGATGTCTCGGAGCCATGTCTAGTAGAGTTCTAATTATCGGTGTGTTGTCGACCACATCTATAATTAGGATGCTAGATGGACATTTAGGAATAATACCATTCTTTCATGTTCTTGATCGTGCGATAAAGCTGGTTGTAAGATTGTTCCTCCTTTAACTCATGCGTTGCTCTAATTTTCAGTACATGACACCTAAGAAGAAGGCAAGAACTGGCCAAAGAGCCAATGTCACCCCAGGAGTGACAGTTGACCCTATAATTGATGATGCGGGTGAGCACCCGAGGAGTGAGAATATTCCTCCAGTTACTATACTGCCTGACTCTACTACAACTAATCAGACCGCACCTGTCCCTACACCTACAGAAGGTGCAACAGTTCCTCCAACTGATATACTAATTCCACCTCCAGTTCCAGCTCTCGATTCTGGTGTTTCTGATGTTGATATTAGGGGATCCATATAGATGTTGGCTCAAATAGTGGCATCCCAGGCCCAGAGATCAAATGTTGCACCCACTTCTTCCAGTCAGCCAGGGTATTCTACTAGTTCCAGGGTGAACATGTTTCTCCAGTTGGATCCTCCAGTATTCACAGGTACTAACCCAGAGGAAGATCCCCAGGACTTCATTGATGAGATGCACAAGACTCTTCGAGTTATGCATGCTACTGAGACAGAGGCAGTGGAATTGGCCTCCTACCGCCTGAAAGAGGTGGCATATTCTTGGTTTGAACTATGGGAGGAGTCCCGTGAAGCAGGGAGCCTCCGGCGAGATGGGGTGAGTTTGCTGATGCCTTCATTGATCATTTCTTGCCTGCTGAGACTAAGGCAACCCATGCTGCTGAGTTTGAGAACTTGAGGCAAGATAGCCTGAGTGTGTGGGATTACCATATGAGATTCTCGTACCTGTCTAAGTATGCTATTTACATGCTGCCCACTATGGAGGCTAGAGTGCGTCAATTTGTACATGGCCTTAGTCCCTTGGTAATTAATGAGGCTGCTACAGCTGCCTTGAATTCTGATATGAACTATGGAAAGATGGTGGCATTCGCTCAAGCCACAGAGACCCACAAATTAAGGAACAGAATAGAGCGAGAGGGTAGTAGTAAGGCCCGGTCTACGGGCAACTTTAGTGGTTCTTCTGGTGGCGGCAGGTCAGCCTTCAGAGGAGGGTCGTCAGAGCCATCACAGTCCTTTGCTCAGTCTTCGGCTAGTGCACCGCCATCAGGGCCCAGTCAGCAGCAACAATGAAGCCGTTTTAGGCCCAGTCAAGGCAACAAGGGCTCACATCAGCAGGGTCGTCATGGTGGTAGATTCCAGTAGCGGATGAGGCCCCCATGCCCTAGGTGTGGAAATATGCACCTAGGAATATGCTACATAGACTTACCCATATGCTACGGATGCGGATTGAGGGGTAATATTCAGAGGGATTGTCGTTCGTCCCGCCAGGGTGCGGGCAGAGGCACGGTACAACCAGCCAGTTCTGCAGATACTACATCCACAACACCTCCTCTAGCTCGAGGCACTCCAACACCTGCAGGGCATGGTGCAGCTAGGGGTGGAGCATAGAGTTCGGGAGGATCCGACCGTTTCTATGCTATGAGAGGTCGCCAGAATTCAAAGGCTTCTCCAGATGTTGTTACGGGTATATTGACTGTCCAATCTCATGATGTACATGCTCTTATTGATCCCGGTTTCACTTTGTCATATGTCACACCTTATGTTGCTATGTAATTGGGGATAGAACCAGAACAACTTTATGAGCCGTTTTCTGTATCTACTCCGGTTGGTGAGTCTATTTTGGCCGCGCGGGTTTATAGGGATTGTGTTGTCACGTTGCGTGGTAGGGACACCGTGGCCGATCTTATTGAATTGAGAATGGTCGATTTTGATGTGATAATGGGGATGGATTGGCTTTATTCATGTTTTGCCAAGCTTGATTGCCGAACCAGAATTGTTAGCTTCGAATTTCCAAATGAGCCAGTTATTGAGTGGAAGGGTGATGATGTGATGCCAAAGGGTAGGTTTATTTCCTACCTTAAGGCCACAAAGATGATCAACAAGGGATGTATTTACCATTTGATCCGGGCTACGGACACCGATGCTGAGGCACCTACACTTGAGTCCGTGCCTGTTGTGAATGAATTTTCGGGAGTATTTCCGGATGAACTCCCTGGGATCCCACCAGACAGGGAAATTGATTTTGGGATTGATGTGATGCCAGACACGCATCCTATATCTATTCCACCCTACAGAATGGCACTAGCAGAATTGAAGGAGCTAAAGGAATAATTGAGAGATTTGTTAGAAAAGGGTTTTATCCGGCCAAGTGTGTCGCCTTGGGGCGCACCGGTCCTTTTTGTAAGAAAGAAAGATGGGTCGTTGAGAATGTGTATTGACTATCGGTAGCTTAATAAGGTCACAATCAAGAATAAGTACCCACTACCAAGGATAAATGACATGTTTGATCAATTTCAAGGTGCCAGGTACTTCTCCAAAATTGATTTACGATCCGGGTATCACCAATTAAAGATCATAGAGTGGGATATTCTGAAAACAGCTTTTAGAACCCGATATGGGCACTTTGAATTTTTGGTGATGTCTTTTGGGCTAACAAATGCCCCATCAGCCTTTATGGATCTTATGAATCGAGTTTTTAAGCCATTCCTCGACTCTTTTGTGATAGTGTTTATTGACGATATTCTTGTATATTCACGAAGTCGAGAAGACCATGCCGATCATCTCAAGGTAGTTCTGGAAACCCTACATCAGCACGAGTTATATGCAAAGTTTTCAAAGTGTGAATTTTGGCTTGAATCAGTCATATTCTTGGGTTATGTAGTTTCTAGTGAGGGAATTAAGGTTGATCCTCAGAAAATTTCAGTTGTGAAGAATTGGCCGATGCCTACAACTCCAATAGAGATTCACAGTTTCTTAGGCCTAGCTGGATATTACAGAAAGTTTGTGGAGGGGTTTTCTACTCTTGCCTCTCCATTGACTAAATTGACGCAGAAGGCAATTAAGTTTCAATGGTCAGATGCTTGTGAAAAGAGTTTCCAGGAATTGAAAGCAAAATTGACTACGGCGCCGGTGTTGACTCTACCAGAGGGTATAGATGGATTTGTGGTATATTGTGATGCTTCAAGAATCGGGCTTGGGTGTGTATTAATGCTATATGGGAAGGTGATAGCTTATGCTTCTAGGCAACTAAAGAATCATGAGAAGAACTATCCAACACATGATTTAGAACTTGCGGCAGTGGTATCTGCATTGAAAATTTGGCATCATTATTTATATGGGGTCCATGTTGATATATTCAAGGACCATAAGAGCCTTCAATATATTTTCAAGCAGAAGGAATTGTATCTGAGGCAGAGAAGATGGCTTGAGTTACTTAATGACTACAACATTGATATTCTATATCATCCGGGAAAGGCCAATGTTGTGGTTGATGCTCTTAGTCGGAAATCTATGGGTAGTTTGGCTCACTTGGAGGCATATCAGAGGCCATTAGCCAAGGAAGTTCACCGATTGGCTAGTTTGGGAGTTCGTCTTGCGGACTCTAGTGAAGGAGGGGTAATTGTGCAAAATAGGGCTGAATCATCACTTGTTGTGGAAGTCAAAGAGAAGCAATACAACGATCCATTGTTGGTGCAGTTGAAAGAGGGGATTCATAAACATAAGACCATGGCCTTTTCTCTTGGAATGGATGATGGTACACTAAGGTACCAAGGGCGACTCTGTGTTCCAAATGTGGATGGTCTACGGGAAAGAAGTATGACTGAAGCTCACACTTCTAGGTATTCCGTGCACCCATGTTCTACGAAAATGTATCATGATCTTAAGGAAGTCTATTGGTGGAATGATATGAAGAGGAATGTGGCAAATTTTGTGGCAAGTTGTCCAAATTGTCAATAAGTGAAGGCCGAACACCAAAGGCCCGGTGGGTTGGCACAGAACATAGAAATTCTAATGTGGAAGTGAAAAATGATTAATATGGACTTTATGGTAGGATTACCGCACACTCCGCGCAAGTTTGACTCAATTTCGGTGATTGTGGATCGACTCACGAAATCAGCACACTTTTTGCCGGTTAAGTCTACCGATACAGTGGAGCAGTATGCTCAGTTGTATATCAAAGAAATAGTCAGGTTGCATGGCACCCCAGTTTCCATCATTTCTGATCGGGGTGCACAATTCACTGCTAATTTTTGGAAGAAATTTCAGCAAGGTTTGGGTACTCAGGTGAATCTTAGTACGGCCTTTCACCCGCAGACTGACGGGCAGGCAGAGCGGACTATTCAGATGCTTGAGGATATGTTGCGCGCTTGTGTTATAGACTTCAAAGGTAGCTGGGATGATCATTTACCACTCATAGAATTTGCATATAACAATAGCTATCATGCTAGCATTCAAATGGCACCGTTCGAGGCTTTATATGGTAGGAGATATAGATCTCCCATTGAGTGGTTCGAAATTGGGGAAGCAGATTTGATAGGGACAGACCTTGTGCATCAGGCTATGGAAAAAGTTAAAATCATTAAGGACTGGTTGAAGACTACTCAGAGTCGTCAGAAATCCTATTCGGATGTTCGTCGTAGAGATTTGGAGTTCCAAGAAGATGATTGGGTATTCTTGAAAGTTTCCCCTATGAAGGGTATACTGCGATTTGGTAAGAAAGGGAAATTGAGTCCGAGGTATGTCGGACCGTACAAAATCATTCAGAGGATCGGTGAGGTGGCATACAAGCTTGAACTACCACTTGAGATGTCATTAGTACACCCGGTGTTTCATGTGTCTATGTTGAAGAAAGTAGTTGGAGATCCGACACTCATTGTTCCGGTTGAGACTATTGAGGTAAATAAGAAATTCACTTACGAAGAGATTCCGGATTCTATTATTGATCGGCAAGTCCGGAAATTGAGAAATAAAGAAATTGCCTCCATGAAAGTGTTGTGGCGAAACCAACAGGTTGAAGAGGCTACTTGGGAAGCCGAGAAAGAAATGAAGAAAAAGTATCCTTATTTGTTTGAATAACTGTGTATTTATAAAGTTATGATCTAGGAAAATTATAAGACTTACTTTCTATGAATTTTGTATCAACTGTACAATTGGCGTTAAGGGTGTTTTTTTCTGGAAATACATTGCTTATGAGGCCACAATTGGTGTTGTTTTGTATTATGTTACGTTGTTGGATTACCTATATGTTGTTAGGATGTATTTCTGGGGCTCTCTGACAGGTGGATAGGCCTAGTTACAAAAGTAACTCTGGCAAAATTTTTGGAAATTTAGGGAGTTAGTCAAATTTGGGATTGCTGGTGTGTGATATGAAAAACTGAGTTACATAAGATGCTAATAACAGATTTTGACCCTCATTCGAGGATGAATGATCCTAAGTGGGGGATAATGTAAGGCCCCGTAAAATTTTTGCAAAAGAAAATAATGTTTTGTGGTGCCGAATTGGTTTTACGTGTTGAGTATTATCTTGGACTTTTTGGGTTGAACAATGCACCGAAAAGTAAAGAAAAATATTTGGCGGAAAAGTGCATTTCTGCGGTCCATTAGGCGATCGCAGAATCACTCTGCGGACCGCATAATGGCCGCAAAGTGAGGCAGTTAATTGGGTCAGTTGGAAGCAATTATGCGGTCGACTATGCGACCGCATAACTGTTATGCTGCGCAATATGCGATCGCAGAACAGTTATGCGGACCACATAGTGACCGCAGACTCAGGCAGATTTTTGGTCATTTTGGACACCAATTATGCGACTGATATGCGGTCCGCATAATCATTATGCGGTCGCATATGCGACCGCAAAACCTATTCCAGAGCTTCATTTTTGGGTTTTTAAAACCCGTCCCTACTTCGTTAAATACACGTTTAGGGCCATTTTTGAGATATAATCTGACATTTTAGAGTGAGAGAGAGTGCCCTAGAGTGAGAAGGTGTTCTTCAATAATTGTTCTTCAATTCTTGCTCAAGTTTTGGAAGATTAAGAAGGCAATCTCACTAGGTGTTCATCCTAGAGGTAAGATTCTACACCCTAAATCCTAATTTCGAAATCATCTGAAAATGGGTAATTAGCAAGATAATTTTTGGGCATGAGAGTTAATTATTTTACATGCATGTGATATCAAGGAGTATAGGAAGATTGTTGAACTAAGCATGGTAAAGATTGGGTTGTGGGATGATGGAATCCTCCATAAAAGGACCTTGGAACCTTGTGCACACCTAGTGTTTGATAAAATGCTCAAATGAGCTAGAACCATGATCATCTTCCTAATTTTGATTCAATTTGTTATATTTCTTAAATAGATTGAAGTTGCTAAGAATTCCGGAACGTTTTAGAGTTTAAGGAAGCTCAATTGAGGTATGTTGGCTAAACTCTTCTCTTAGAATTGAATCTCACGATATTCATTTAAATTATGTAAGTCCCGAGTGATTCATTAAAAAATTGGCTATTCCGAGTAAGATTGGGTTGAAAGATATATGTTCAACAAGCAACTCAAATGCTCTATTCATGTTATGTTACCAATTGAGGATGTGTTAAAATATGGGATGTGCATTAATAATTTTTCGACTTTCAGTCAAGTTCAAATGAAGGCTACTATGCCAAATTTTGTGAAATATCTCTATGTGCATTAGACTCTAAATTGCTCACATGTGTACTACACACTTTGATTTGAATTGTGTTTGTTGTTGATGATGAGGATGATATTTGAAATTGATAAGGTGAGCATGAAATACTGAATATGGCCAACGTGCCAAGAATGATCTTATAATTATGGCCACTAGTGCCAATGAAATGAAAAGATGTGAAAGTATTATGAAATGCGATGATTGATATAAAAAGGTTGATGTCTCAAATAAGACAGCCTAGACGATCGGGTCGTGATCGGACACCATGTCGCACACATGGTGGTGATTGTGCTAGAAATTATAATTGAAATTGTGATTATGGTCGATGTCCCTAATGGATAGCCTAGCAGATCGAGTCGTGATCGGACTCCGTATTAAAGATGGTGGTATTGATATTGAGAGTAATTGTGGTTGATGTCTCTAATGAGATAGCCTAGTCGATCGGGTCATGATCGGACTTCGTACTGAGAATACGGTGGTACTGGTATTGTGGACAATGGTATATCGATACTAAACATCTCTCAATGTGAGATATGGAAATTAATTTGAACACTGTCTTGATCCTAAATTGAGGTTTGATGTTAATTAAGGCTTTCATTGATATTATGATAATCTTGTTTGTATTATTTGTTATTCTACTGAGAGGGTGTTTAGTTATACATACTAGTGCTATTCGACAGTACTAACGTCCCTTTTGCCGGGGGCGCTGCATCTTTCAATGGATGCAGGTGGTTCCACAGCAGGAGATATTGGTCAGTGATAGCAGTGCACCTTCTTTCCAGCTGACTTGGTGAGCCCTACTTCATTCCGGAGTCGTGAATCTTTTGTACTTTGTATATTCTGTTTGAGGTATAGCCGGGGCCTTATTGCCGGCATTATCATTGTACTCTTCTTTATCTATAGAGGCTCCATAGACATAGTGCGGATTGTGTATTGGTGTTGGAAAAGACAAACTATGCTATGTTGTGGTTGTATTACTTGTCCATTTGAGACTTTAAAAATGGTGAAACTTATGGTAAGAAATTGCTAATGGCAGATATGACCACTTTATTGTTTAATTAAGGAAAACATATATTCTCTTTATTCATGAATGAGTTTGGGTAGAAGGAATCTAACAGGCTTACTCGGTCGGGTTCACTCGGTTGAGCGCCGGTTGCGCTCCTCGATTTTGGGGCGTGACAATGTCATACCCCAAACTCGGGGAGCGCGACCGGTGCTCAACCGAGAGAATCTGGCCGAGCAAGCCTGTTATATATCCTTCTACCCAAACTCATCCATGAATAAAGAGGATATGTACTCCATTAATCAAACACTGAAAAGATTTTATTAACAACTTCCTTTTCATTCCCATTAGCAGCTTCATTCATAATTTCCAAAATATTACGAGTTTATAGAATTAATGAAAAACATGATTTCCAAATACCAACATTTCTAGTTCAATTCCCAATATCAAACACAACCCACAACCTGTCTATGGAGCCTCTAAGTACAATAGAAGAGTAATATGAAAATACCAGCAATAAGGCCCCGGCTATACCTCGAAACGCAGTACATGAGAAACAAAAGATACTTGACCCCGAAATGATGTGGGGCTCACCAAATCAACTGAAAAGAATGTACTGCTATCACTAATCAATGTCTCCTGCTGTAGAACTACCTGCATCTATTAAAGATGCAGCGCCCCGGCAAAAGGGACGTTAGTACTGTCGAATAGCACTGGTATGTATAGCTAAAAGTCATCTTTCAAAATAGAATGCCCATATAAGAAAAGGCAACACATAGAAACTCAAGTCACAATCAACAATATCCAAATGTCCAGTTAAAACATAATAATTTCCAAAATATGAAGATAACATTGTGAAGTGATAATCAAAATATGATGATAATATTATTTTTGGTTGGGAGATCATTAGCACCGATATACCGCCATCTTTGTTAGCATGGAGTCCGATCACGCCCGATCGGCTAGGCCATCTCCCCACGAACAATGTGTTTTGACATGTGATGCGAAAGAAAGTTGTTACCAATAGTAATACCACCATATGCGTAATATGGCGTCCGATCTCTACCCGATCAGCTAGGCCGCCTTCCCACATATGTCGCATGGGTTGACTTTTCCAATCCACAATTGTTAACAGTTTCATCCCAATTAAGGGGAATAATATCACAATTTCTCCAATATTTTAATTTCATCCCAAATAAGGGGAATAATTACAATCCACCCCTACACCGGCACGTGTAGTTTCAGGTGTGGGCCTTATGACCCACCCTTCCTCGGTTTTGCTAATGATGCTCCCAAAAATATATTTTTTTATTTGATTTGCACACAGAGGTAACATAAATACAATTGTACTCACCTCAACATCTTTCACATTGTATAAATTCTCATTAGTATTTCCAATCATTCACAACGACAATATTATACACCATTTATTCTTGCAATACTCTTCCCAAGAAATGACAATGTACAATTTTAACACATGAGTATATAGAACTCGAATCACACTGGATATATTTATAAAGCAAAGAATTAGTTAAAGTAGCCACTAATGGGTATGAATTGAGTACAAAAGCTCTTAGGCAAATTCTATTTTCCAAAACACTTTTAAAACAGTGGAGTCGAAGCTCACTTCATATTCTTTATCGCATCCTCTCAAATCATTTGCACTACTAGCCACAATCATAACTTAAATTCTTAGCATGTTGGCCTCACTCTACATCCCCGATTCACTTATTTCACTACCAACCATCTTTATAGATTATCAACAATAAGACATTTCCCATCAAGACTTTAGGTACACATATGAGCGATTAAGAGTCTTAAGAATATTGATATTTTATCATACAATTTGGTATCATAACCTTCATTTGGAACACCACTCAAAGACATAGCATTTTAATACACTTATCATTCTTGAACACATTCCCAAAGGATAACATAATATGATAGGAACATTCGGAATAAGTTTTGATTACACAATTCTCGACACTTTACTTATTCGGGACAATCGAATTTATTGGGAACAACTTGGAATATAGAATAAGGAACTTGAGACAACCATACTTGGAACTTATGGGAACATCATGGAATTCAATTCTAAGAGATAAAGTTTAGCCAACATACCTTGCTTTGAGCTTTCCTTAAATTACTACAACGTTCCGTAAATTCTAGCAATCCCAATCTATTTTGAGACATAACAAAATTGAACCATTATTAGGAAGATATTCATGGTCTCATCTCATTTGAGCATTTTATCAAACACTAGGTGTGCAAATTTAACTACAAGGTTCTTCTACAAGATTTCCTTCCCTCCACAACCCAATATTTACTTATTTGAGCTCAACAATCTTCCCACAAACCTTATTAGTACAAACATGTATAAATAATACTCTTACACCCGAGAATCATACTCCCAATCACCCATCTTTTACCCCAAACTCGAAATTGAAGACTAGGGGTTTGAATCTTACCTCTTAGATGAAGATCTTGTGAGATTTTCTTGTTGGATTTCAAAGCTTGGGCAAGATCTTGATGAAAAAAACACTTCATCTATTTTATCTCTCTAGAACACTCTTACTTCTCTCTAAAAAAAACCTCAGATGATTGCCCCAAATAAGCTCCAAAGCCTATTTATCAAAATGGGGTCGGGTTATGAAAATAAAAAAATTAACCCTCCGAAATCAGGTCTGTGGTCGCATAACGGACCGCATAATGGCTATGCAGGTTGCAAAATGCACTGCAAAATCGGTGCCAAAAACTAGATTGTACTGGTCCATTCTGCGACCAGTTTGCGGTGGCATAACCACTTCTGCGATCACATAATGGTCGCAGAATTGGTCGCAGAATCACATTCTGCCAGCCTTTGGTAATTTGGTCATAACGTCTTGTAGGAATATCCAAATGACGAACGGTTTAAAGCATTAGAAACTAGACACATATACCTTTCTTTTGATAGGTAATAGACCATATAAATCTTCATATTAAGATATTTATGCTCATTTGAATTTAGGTCTTATGCGAACTCACTTGAAACTTTATCCCATCATAAAATTTTTAACTTGACTTAGCCTTGGGGATCTTCTTAGACCATAAACTATTATTAATGAACCTCATACATATATTATCATTATCAATTAATATCATTCATATAATAGTCCTTATCTACACATAAAATAATATAATTAGCGCACATCAACTTTCTTAATAGCGCTTAAGTACTTCAAAATTTTCCGGGGTGTTACACACCACCAGCGATAAAGAAGCTCCTTGAGGCCTAGCTAATTGATACACTGACCAGCGTCCTCCAAAATCCCGTTCAGGACGCGGACGCAGTAAACGCAAGAACTTGTGCTACACCACCAGTGAATGGGCAACATGATCAACCTCCCCCCATGACGACATGTATTACTCACAATGTCATTAACAATGCAGGCAACGACGCTCTCACAACCATTCTGAAAAGGATGGAGGAAATGGAAAATAAGAACAATGCACTTCGAGACCAAATGAGAGAACACGAAGAAAGGGTTGATAAGATACCGGGCGCTCCTAAGCTATTGCCAAAGAGAGATGCCGGTCGGTTCGTCGAGCAGCCGTACAATGATAGCGCTGCCCCACATGCCATACCAAAGACCTTTAAAATGTCGCCCTATCTAAAAATATACAATGGCACAACTGACCCCGATGATCATGTGACCCATTACGTCACCGTCGTAAAAGGCAATGACCTCACCAAGGAACAAGTATCCTCCATTCAGCTAAATAAATCTGGCGAAACCCTCACAGGAGGTGCATTAACCTAGTATTCGCAACTTCCTGCACGTTCCATCGAAATCTTTGAAGAAATGACCGATAAGTTCGTGACGGCCCATGTCGGGGCCAAGAAGGTCGAGGCAAGAGTAAACGAAATCTTTTCTATCAAAAAACCTCCGGAGAAGAATGACCTTGCCTAATGTATCGGAAGGAATGGCGGTAGCTGTTTTCAAAACGGTCTAAGCAGAAATGGTTCAAGGGCGACAAAAAAATTATTAAGTCGGCATATGAAGTATCCCCCAATAACTTGGGATGAAATACATAATCCATATTGTGCCTAAGTCCGAGCAAACGAAGATGACCTCAATGGTCCGACCCATCAACTAACCTCGATACAAGAAGAATCTAGTAAAGATTGGAGAAATGATATCAGAAGAGATCCCGTGGCCTCATGACCAAACCGGGAACGGCATCTCCCATATTTCAGAACTAACGATGCGTCCTCATCTCGCCATGAAGAAGACCCATCACGATCAAGAACTGGGACTCACCGGAATGAGAGAGGTATGCCCATTTACTATCCGCTCACAATTTTTACGTATCACCTACAGAGATCGTCTACGCCTTGGAGAAGCTCGGACCGAAGGTAAAGTGGCCATAAAAGATGAGGTCGGACCCAAATACCAGAAAATCAGACGCCCTCTGCGAGTTCCATCAAGAGCGAGGACACAAAACCGAAGATTGCATTGCCCTAAGACCGGAGGTCGTAAAAATGTTGCGACAGGGACACCTCAAAGAATTGTTGAGCGATCGGGGAAGGACCAACTTTGCCAGGGGACGTGAACAATATCAAGGGATGCCGAAACCGCCCTCGCCAGCCCGTACTATCCACATGATCATCGGTGGCAGGGACGACACTTCCATCAACAGTGTGAAGTTACCAATAAGCTCAAACGGTCGATCACCCACGAATGGTATGATAAACTAGAAGAAAGTATCATTTTCGATAAGTCAGCTACCAAAGGTTTGGCTTTCCCTCACTATGACGCCCTCGTTATTACTTTACGGTAGACGGATTATGGTAGACGATGGCAGCGGCGCGTGTATTATCCATCCTCAAGTACTCGCATAAATGAAACTCGAGGACAAGATAGCGCCACGCTGCATCACACTAACAGGCTTTAACAAAGCAGTTGAGCGAACGTCTGGCGAGATCACAATCCCCGTCCTAGTGAGTGGCGTCATTCTGGAGACCACATTCCACATCATGGACTAGGACACGGCATACAACGCCATCATAGGGCGACCATAGATTCACACCATGAGAGTTATCCCTTCCAGCTTGTACCAAATCATCAGATTCCCAACTCCATGGGGGATATTCAGTATACGAGGGGAGCAATGCACATCCCAGGAATGCTACTGCATCGCACTAGACTTCACGTCCACCCAACAAATAAAGGATAAAGAAAAAGAGGCATAACAATCAACAGGGTCGAGGTCGGTAAGCGATGACAGCGAGGACGTCATCTAAGACCCTGATATGGTCGAGGATGCAGGATCGATTATAGAGGATCTCAACCCCGTTCAACTAGACAGCAACGACCACAGCAAAAAAGCTTACATCGGCTGCAAACTTCATAAACCGGGTAAGTTTTGTGAATTTTTAACTGCTAATGTGGACTTGTTTGCTTTTAGCCATGCAGATATGCCAGGTATCCCAAGGGATATCTCCATGCACAAATTTAATGTCAATCCACTCTATCCCCCGATGAGGCAGGTTCGGCGTAAGTTCAACTCCGCAATCAATGACGCAATGCGCGAAGAAGTGGAAAAATTGTTGGAAAATGGCTCTGTCAGGGAGTCGAAGTACCCCCAATGGGTCGCCAACATAGTCATGGTGAAAAAGAAGAATGGCAAGTGGCGGATATGCGTAGATTTCACTGACCTAAACAAAGCTTGCCCCAAGGATTCTTTTACATTACCTCATATCAACCAACTAATCGACGCAATAGCTGGGCACGAGTTGCTAAGTTTCTTGGATGCCTAATCGGGATATAATTAGATCCTAATGAAGGAAGAGGACCAGGAAAAGACGACCTTCATCACCCACCAGGGGACGTACTGCTACAGGGTCATGCCTTTCGGACTGAAAAATGCATGGGCAACTTACCAAAGGTTGGTAACGAAGATGTTCAAAGAACAACTCAGAAAAATGATAGAAGTCTACATCGACGACATGCTATTCAAATCTAAAAGAAAAGAAGATCATATTGACCACTTGAGAGGAGCCTTCGGCATACTCAGGCAATATGGCATGAAACTGAACCCCGATAAATGTGCATTCGGCATGGCCTCAGGGTAATTCTTGGGTTTCCTAGTGTCGCAGTAAGATATCGAGGTCAATCCCGACCAAATCAAGGCCATTGAAGGGATACCAGAGCACTTGACCACCAAAAAGCAGGTCCAGAGGTTGACTGGCCGCATTGCCGCCCTTTCGAGGTTCATCTCACAAGCCTCTGATAGGTTCCATAAGTTCTTCGGCGTACTCAAAAAGGAGAACGGCCTTCAATGGACCCCTGAGCGCGTCCAAGCCCTGAAGGAGTTAAATGTGTACTTGTCCTCGCCACCGTTGCTCTCAAAACCAGAACCGGGACAGCCCCTCCTCGTCTATCTCGCCGTGTCCGAAGTAGCTGTGAGCGCAGTCCTGGTCCAAGAAAATAAAGGTACGCAATCTCCTATCTATTACATTATCAAAACACTAGTTGATGCCGAGAGAAGATACCCCCATCTTGAAAAACTGGCTCTGGCCTTGGTCGTAGCTTCACGAAAGCTTAGATCGTATTTCCAATGCCACCCCATCTCGGTCGTCATGACTTTCCCTTTAAGAAGTATTTTACACAAACCCGAGCTATCGGGAAGGTTGGCCAAATGGGCCATTAAACTGAGCGAGCATGATATTACATATCGGCCACGAGCGGCGATAAAGTCACAGGTCCTCGCAGACTTCATCGCCGACTTCAGTGCGAAAATAATGATCGAAGTCGAATAATAAGCCGTCCACACTTCCCCCAAACACAAGACCTCTGGGTCCTGTACACCGATGGCGCGTCTAACGCATCATGATCCGGGCTGGGACTCGTACTTGAAGTCCCAGCAGGCGAAGTGATTTGCCAGTCCATATGATGCCCGGACATGACTAACAACGAGGCCGAGTATGAGGTCATAATTGCAGGACTGAGACTAGCACTCAAATGCGGGGCGAAGCAACTAAGATTGCGCTGCGATTCTCAGCTCGTGGTCAACCAAGTCATAGGGACTTTCCAAATCAAGGAGCAAAAGTTACAAAAGTACCAGACCGAAATCTACAAGCTACTACCCGAGTTCGCAATTGTCAACTCGACCAGATCCCCCGAGCACAGAACATCGGGGCGGACGGCCTCGCCAAATTAGCCGCAGATACCAAAAACATTACCACCGGAGAAAGAAATATGGTCTACCTCCTCAACTCGTCGATAGATCTAATCGAGGTAAGAACCATAAACCTGACTTGGGACTGGCGCAACCGTATTATTACATATTTGCAGGACGGCGTACTCCCCAACGATAAAAAAGAGGCAAAAAAGTTGTGAATGCAAGCACCCAGATACAGTATCATCCACAACGACCTATACAAAAGGATATACGGCGACCCTCTAGCGAAATGCTTAGGCCCAAATCATACGCGGCACGTCCTTGAAGAAGTACACAAAGGCCACTTTAGACCTCACTCCGGCAATCGAGTTATAGTCAGACGCCTCATACGGGCAAGGTATTACTGGCCCAGCATGAAAAAGAAGGTCGCGGACTTCGTGAAAGAATGCGAGCAATGCCAAAAATACGCCCCAATGATCCACCAAGCAGGCGAACACCTACACTCAGTAACTTCCCCTTGGACATTCATCAAATGGGGAATGGACATCGTGGGGCCCCTCCCTGCAGGACGAGGTAACGTACGATTTCTTTTGGTTTTAACTGACTATTTCTCTAAATGGGTGGAAGTAGGAGCATTCGCCTAAATACGCGAACATGAAGTGATCACCTTCATATGGGAAAACATCATATGCCGTTTTGGGCTCTCCAAAGAAATCAACTGCGACAACGGACCCCAATTTGCAGGAAAGAAGATCGCCGACTTTTTTGGAAAATGGCACATCAAAAGGATACTCTCAACGCCTTATCACCCCTCGAAAAATGGGCAAGCGGAATCCTCCAACAAGTCAATACTGAACATCATGAAGAAGAAACTTGAAGACACCAAGAGACTGTGGCCGGAAATATTACCAGAAGTACTCTGGGCCTACCGAACAACACCAAAGGCGAGCACATGAGAAACGTCATACTCGTTAGTCTATGGGACTGATACAGTAATACCGGTCGAGGTTGGGGAGCCTAGCCTAAGATACTCCCGCGAAAGTGGACCCCAGAACGATGACAGTAGAATGCAGGAACTCGACGAAGTCGAGGAACGAAGAGATATGGCCTACGTGAGAATGGTCACCCAAAAGCAACAAGCAGAACGATATTATAACAAAAAGGCAAAGATCAGACCACTCAAAGTCGGGGACTACGTGCTTAAATCCAAAACACAAGCAAGCAAAGACCCGCGGGAAGGCAAATTAGGAACAAACTGGGATGGCGCCTACAAAATCACGGCAACAGCAAACAAATGGTCATTCACACTAGAAACAATGGAAGGAAAGCGACTACCAAACAACTGAAATATTACACACCTCAAGTACTTCAACTTTTAAAGGATGAGGTCCCCAAAGTCGCACTTTTTTCCCTCACTCGAGTTTTGTCCCAATTGGGTTTTCTCGAGGAGGTTTTTAATGAGGCGATGACGGGGATACTTCACGATTGAAGTGCTCATAGACGAAAGCACCGGATGGCTAGTTCATTGCTCGATCTTTCAACATTTTTCCAGTTCGACCGATGAAGGGACTAGATAGACTGGGACTCGGACTGAAATGCCAGCCGGCGCCCGAAAAATATGAAAATCTCTCCAAGTATATGAACAAAACATAAATACATGAGTTTATTTCTATTTTCCCCAAGCGCAGGTTACATTCGACCTCGTTCGAATTAATGCCTATATCGGCCCTCGACCATAACTAAGTGCAGGTTACATTCGACCTCGTTCGAAATAACGTCTATATCGGCCCTCGGCCACAACTAAGTACAGGTTACATTCGACCTCATTCGAATTAACGCTTATATCAGCCCTCGACCATAACTAAGTGCAGGTTACATTCGACCTCGTTTGAATTAACACTTAGTCGGCTCTTGGCTATAACTAAATACAGGTTATATTCGACCCCGTTCGAATCAACACCTAATCGGCCCTCGGCCATAAACAAACAGGTGGTATGTTCGACCTCGTTCGAACTAACACCTAATGGCCTTCGGCCATAATCAAACCTAGGCTTTGTTTCAACCTCGTTCAACCTACTCGAACAAAGTTATTATGACTAAGGCAACCAAGCAACAAAATCAAAAAAACATACAAACCCGAACAGAAGAAAAAGAATCATGTACGAATAACAGAACTAACATTTCATACTTAAATTTTTTTTTTACAAAGGCTCGAATACACGCCTACAAAAATACACACAAGTCTGTAGCTAAATAAAAAAAAGGAAAGGAAAAATAACTAATCGTCGCCTGGCCCATCAGCACCACCAGCTTGATCGTCCAGGCCATCTCCATCTGCCTCTTCGCCTTCGCCATCTCCATCGCCAGCGGGATACTCATCCTCGTATCAGGCATCATGTTCAATCTGATCCATGCTCGCACCCTCCTCGTCATCACCGGTCTCTGGTATAGCGGGATCATCAAATCGAGCTCTACGTGCCTTAGCATGGGCATCCTCGAAGTCGACTTCTGAAATAGCTCTCACCTTCATCAGATGCCTAAATATATCCAGCTGAGCCTCGGCGTGAATCTATTCCTCGTACAAATCCCGCGAAACATCAGGAAAAGCAGAAGCATGGGAAGAAGACACCTGAGCCAATAATTGTGCCTTTTCTGCCTCGAGAGCAACAACTCGATCACAAAGGCCTGAAGCCTCTTTTTCCAGCTCCCCTATCCGCTCATTAAGTCGCTCCTCTTTGAGCCTGGCCTTCTCTAGAGCACTATCCCGCTCAGATCGGAGAACGTGGATCATGATCTCCAAAGCCTCCGTTTTTCCCGTAGCCGATAACTGGTCCAACTCCGCCTTCTCCAAACCCGCTACTTTCTCAGCGACCGCTTTGAGTTGACACTCCTCGAGCTCGGCGCGCAATGAGACTACTTGGGTCTGAAGGTCGGCACATTGGGCCTCGACCCCCCTGCTCACCTCAAACTCTTCCTCTTTATCCCTTAACGCCCCCTTGAGAATGCTGCATTTTCCGATGACTCTTACCAACTCGTCATCCTTCTCCTTCAGTTCATCTCGGAGAGCCTGGAAGTTGTCTCTCTCACCGAACCGTCTGCAGATCTCGCGATGCTTGTTATGGTATTCACGATATTTTCGCTCCATCTTCTGAAAAATTGCCTTACGCCTCTCCTCTCGCTGGGCGCTCTCAATCTCCAAAATCACAGTCTGAAAGAAAAATAAAAAATGAAGAGTAAGAATGAAACTCTGAACTCGTCATATAATAATGAAGAGAGATCGAAAAACTTACCCTAAGAGCGAGGCCGGCTATGCTCCTAGATAGGGTGGCATCCTTCAACTTTTCAAGGTTTTTACCCTCCACATCAGAACAGAGGAGACCAAGAGAAGGGACCACATCCTCCGTGTCGACCAGCAAATCCCGATCCATGGGGATCGCAATAGTCCGCGTGGTCCCCTCTAACCTTACCTCGAGTCGGGTAAGTCCTTCCCCCATCATCCTTACCTCCTCGGCATCCATGTCAGAGCCCGTCTCGTAACCTTCCTCTATTACGCATTTGCCTTTTAAGTTGGCCTTCGAAGAAAGATTCTCGACCGGTCGCGAGGCCGATGGCTCGTCCTATCGCAAGTTGTCAGGGACTCTCGCCGATGGCCCTTCAAATCCCATCATGGTCTCAGGGAGAGATATACCCTCTTTGGCTTCAGACGATGGCGAAATCACAGGCGGAAATTCGGTGTCACCTCCAAGATCTATGGTCGTCGTTTCTCGGATGACGAAATCCTCCATCACTGATCTCCTCTTGTGGGGAAGCAAGTTACTTCCTCTCGGCGACGATTCCTCTTTATCATCCTCGTCTACTAGATGATGCAAAGGGGAAGTCGGGAGTTCTGCTGCAGATATAGTCGATGATCGGCTAGAGCTAGCCGCGGCAGAAGAAGGAATAGAAGCGGACAATCGGGCGGACCTGGTCGCGGTCATAATGGGAACAGACCCCGAAGAAGAAGCAGACTTACTCTTACGAAATGAAGGGGGATGGGCCTTCGGTCTATTCGAATGTCCTCGGGATGAAAAAGAAAGATTAAGAGACTGTCACTTCATATGCAAAACTATAACGAGCAAGCGTCCATGAGGCCAGAACAGTATAAAACAATAATAAAAATACATAGATGAATGAACTCACTGGTCGCGGAAGATGCGGGCCCGAACCTCTTGAGAAAGGTCGGCCATTCACAAATCCTTACTGTGTGAGGCAGAACCTGGCGGACCCAGTCATGAATGCCCGTGACAAAAGGAGGGGGCTTAGTCTCGGCTGCACGAAGAAGGGACGAAATAACAGACTACGACTGAAAAAGGCAAAACAAATGCTTGACAAAAAAGAGATACTTACGGGCGTAATTCTAAGTCTCAGGGAATCCGCTCGCGTTGGCCAGCACGTCCTCAGTTTTGATGAAAAAGTAGTTGAGCCAGAACTGACGATTTGCCTTATCGTCCATCTTCACCACCAGGCACTTACTTCCTTGGTGGTGGAGGTGCAACATCGTCCCCCTATAGAAACTGGGAGCGAAAAGATGCATCAGGTGGCGGAGTGTGACCTCGACCCTGGCCAATTCCGCGAATTTTGTAAGCATGCGGATAAGCTTGTATATGTATGGAGAGAGTTGGGCCGGGCAAACACCGTAATAGTGACAAAACTCCTCCGTCAATGGGAGAAGAGGAAAGCAATAGCCAACGTAGAAAGGATACGCATAAAACGTGCAATACCCGGAGCAGTGTATTTGTATCACATCGCGCTCTGCTGGGATCAAATTGATATGGGCAGAAATTTTGAACTTAGCCCTAAGCTCGGCGAGATCGATCTCCTTCATCATTAATTCCGGGACCTCAGGGTCGTCCTCAGGCATCTTCGAGAAATCGGACCTTATTTTCTCATTACGAGGAACTATTTCCTCCGCCGTAGGGAAGTTCTCTTCCTCAGCAGCGACAGAGATCCTATCGGCGTGAGGGGGTATCAGCACCGCCAAAGGGGTAGGATCGATTGCCATACCAGGAGCAGAGGATGCCTTAGTCATGTTAATTAAGGGAAGATGTTCGAGCAAGGAAATGTTAGAAGCAGCGAGAATCGCTAAAACCAGTAAGCAGTTTGAAACAATGGAGGAAGAAGAAGATGCAGGGTTTGCTAGGTACAAGAAATTTCGTAAATGTTGAAACGTTGCACACACACCCCTATTTATAAGGATGCAGGCATCGAAACCAAGAAACTAGCCATCATTACACGACACTGTAACTGAAGCAGTAGGCTCTGTCAGGAGGCACGCGCGAAACGAAGCAACGTCTCGGGAAATTGCACCGCAATGACGTCAACCGCCATGACGTCACCTTGTTTCGTGGATTTTGCAACACCAGAACTTACGGTTCACAATGGGACACGTTGCCTACTCGCCTTAACCATCACGGCTCGTCAATCTCATCTAAACACTTCGATCACGTTACGCAGAGTCCGCTCATCAAGGTTTTCTGGTGTCGGCCTTAATAAGCGGAGGGACTAACTGTATAGGCCAAAATCTGCCCTAAGGATATGTAGCGTAATATGGCATTAAGGAAAGAGTCAGTCAAGGTTACCCAATAAGCAGCAAAGTCATTGGCCGTAGCGTCGACATGAGCCGTAGTCGAGATGTCGACAAGAGTCGTAACCGAGATATCAACAAGAGTCGAGGTCAAGGTTGAATATTGATGATAGGAGTTGTAACGGCTAGTTTGTCAGGATAGGATATTAAAAAGGAATATTCTAGTGGATATTCTCTGCACTTGTACTATTAGGGTTTCTTAGGAAAATGTCTCGTATATATAGAAAGAAGAGACAATGATAGGGGCATGTAATATTCATTTGATAAGAATATTTTTCAGAAGAAGATTCTTTCTCTCTTGTGAAAATACAAAGATTACCTTTTGATAAAGATTCTTGCTCATATTATTCCACACTTTTCCACCAGATCCGAGGATTGTTTAAACAAATTTTGGATTTTTCTGTCACTCATCATTGTGAGGAGTAACATTCGTCCAATCCATCTATTATTGGGTGGATTACTCTCTCTATTTACTTAAATGTCATTTAGTGCTATTTATTACTGGTTACACCACCATTATTGCTCATACTTTAAGAATATTTTGCACTTATTGTCATCAATCATTTATGGGATCTGTCTCCCTTTCCCACACGTTTTCAAGATTTGCATTTAGAGTTATTATCCTTAACTAGATTTAACTCATTATTACATAAATTTAACAGTTTAGCCGAAAGTTATACTTTTTGGTCAAACATTACGTATGGCTAATAAGTGGATAAATAGTATGGAAATCCTAAAGTATAATCAAACGTATGATATTAATACGGTTCTAAATACAATCTGAAATACAGCTAGCAAAACGTTCCCCTATTTATGGCGTTAGTTCATCAGGAAAACAAAAGGATGTAAAATGTGTTTGTTCAATTCCATTTCAACATCGTGTAAGATTTCCAATTAAGAGGGTACTAGATAAGAGTTTACCCGCTAAAGTTTAGTGCCACTGAGCCGTGGTACAGTCGAAGAAAAATTAAGAACTTATCCAAAATATGATTTTCTTAAGATCACCAGAGATTATATTAACAACTTGAGTTTTTTTTTTTTTGAGGGGGCAAGCTTACTATTAAGTGAACAAAAAATACTTACATGCATCAGGTGTTACTGGACAATTTAAAATCCCTTAAGAGCCACAATGAGAATGAACATAAAATATTTAAATGATAAAAATTTATATGCAAGACATATCTTGCATTCATTGATTTAACATACATGCCGAATACAACCACCTTAACATGGTATCCCTAAATCTAACTTTTAGGGAATACATACCACTCCACCTGAATTTTCTACTAGTGGCCAAGGAAAAAAGGGAAAACGAGCACCACAAGAAACAAATTTTTGCTGGGACAAATATCATCAACGCTAAAAATATGTTCTTCCATTTAGACATGAGGAAAAAGTTCTCCGTAAGCATTGCAAAATTGCCATTCAACCAAATAGGACCTTGCATTACACCACAAAACAAGTTATCTAGGTCCAAAGGAAGTGAGGCGTTATGACTTCTGGCATTCAGAGGATACTGAGTCCATTTCTGAAACAAATACGACAATTAACTTTGAACAAAATCATCAGAATAAAGATGATACTGCTGAATATCGTAATGGCCCTTGTTGCAGAGAATCTGGTGCCTCAATGTGTTGTAATATTGGCGTCATCTTTAACCCAATGATCTGAACTTTGGGATTTGAGTGACCATCCAAGAAAACATTAGTAACCTGCAAATTCGCGGGATCAAAAGTTATTTGTTTTGTGTGCTGCTTAACTACATCAACAGTCCATCAATAACTGTTCAGGGGATTGAAGGAAAAAGAGGAGCAAATAGCAAATGTAATAAAAATGCAATAGCAACAATTAGACAATCAATAAATCATGTGAAAAACTGTGGCATATGAAGAAACCTATGCATCAAACAAAATATCAGAAGTGATCATTCTCTAAAAGAATGTAGCTCATGAACCCCATCATTCTCTCTTGGGAAAATCATGTGTTCGCAATATTTAAGGACATCTGAACCCAACAATTTTGGATCCATATCTCTCAATGATAGTAGGAAAAAGTCATGCAGAAGCTTCAAAGCCTACCTTGGCAACTGCATACAAACAAAGAGCCCCAGCTTCAAAATTCAGGGTTGACAATTACTAAGTATGAAACCCTCTTGATCCATCACTTTGCCACCTCCCCATTCCCACCTCTTAGCCCCATGAGAAAATGCATCATTGCAACCCAAACAACCCCACCCCACCCCTCACCCCCAAATTAGGAAAAATAAGAAACAGCCCTTACCAGCACTCATCAACCAAATACCCAAGCACCCAAAATTGTAATTCCAATTCACCAAATCAAATGTACACAAACACATCCAAGCAAAAAAAGTAGAAATGGAAGGCTGGCATTGCACACTTCGAAAAAGCAGCAGGTTAGCTCCTTTGAGGAGTTCAATTTAGTTTTCAGAGACTGCATCAGTGTCAGCAAACAGCGATCACAAGATAGAAAAAATACTGAATTTGCTAAACTCTTTTTTGAGGAAGATAATCAACCTTGAGAGCATAGGCATTTTCGATATTTCACACAATTAAGATTTTATTCTCCAGATTTTAGGGTAAATCTGGGGCAAAGAAACAAAAAAAAAAATTGCCCCTTTCTTCAGTTCGGATGAAACCTTAAGATGAATAAATCTCAATAAAGTGACCTATGATGAAACCTAGAGATAGGAAAGAACTCAAAGTCATAACACATAATCAAATTTTACAAGCACAAGAAATTCCTATACTTCTACATAATCGAGATAGAAAGACTTTGTATTCGACTCTGGTACGAGCAGGTGCCT
Source organism: Nicotiana tomentosiformis (assembly GCF_000390325.3). NCBI lineage: Eukaryota > Viridiplantae > Streptophyta > Magnoliopsida > Solanales > Solanaceae > Nicotiana > Nicotiana tomentosiformis. Next base: position 2,644,760 of record NC_090818.1, on the reverse strand, counting down.
TTCAACAATCCCTGTTGGCAGTCTAAACTCTAAGCACAGGAAAAAAGGTAGGACATTAGCTGTGTCCTTTAATGGTCAGGCAGGCTGTGAGCAAGTAAGTTTCTCACTTACCAAACTAAACAAAGCATACCTGAGTACAGCCAAATAATTTCAATACTTCCAACGACAAGCAGCTATCAACAATCAGTCCCAGGGCTTCATTCGCCAAGTTGCGGCACCAAGACAAATCCAGACTAATCAAATTTTTTGAGCATTTGGCTAGTGATATTGCAGTGTTGTGTGAAACCTGTAAAAACCATATAAAGACATGGAAAAACATTGATTCCTTGACTTTTAGTCTGGCAATAATTCATTGACCTTTTTCGATATTCAAATTTCCATGTACCCAGAAAAACATGGAAGAGGAAACAAGAGGCCTAGAAGTGAAAGCAAAGAAAATCTGCAAGTTCAGAATACAAACCCAAGGTTCCTTTTGCTAGTACTCCCAAAAATATATATTTTTACAAGGTAGATTTTACTAACAGTGCAGCACCACAAAAGTGGGAAGTCACCAAAAAAGTGTGTGAAATTTCCTCCCCTAGGATTGTCCATGGATTCCACTACATTTTCAGGAAGATCTACGGGCTTCCTATTATACCAAAAGTTACTCTGATATTATATTTGAATAGTTGACATATCTAAGCAAAGTTCCGGACATCCATAAAGCAATAATTTCTTGATAAAATGGGTTATCCCCTTGTGGAACAACAATAACAACTGCGCCTCAGCCCAAACAAGGTGAGGTCCGCTATATGAATCTCCATTGACCCTTGTGGAACAAACAATGCTTAAAAAGCAAACTGGATAGTAAAATCATTAGAGCCCCTTCTAATGGATAAATGTTGATCTAAGCCGGATTTAGCAGGCTTAATCGAGAATTCTAAGTCCAGTGTGTAATGCTGGTGATTTTACTAGAAGTCAAGGCCATAAAGTAGCAAATACCAACTGGAATTCAGCAAACATGAAGCACAATCAGAACCCATAACACATTTCCCTAGAACCACACAAATACAATAAGAAAAATGTGATGAACATTACATGCGGTTAAATACCTTACTGACAAAATTGAGAGACAATTCCTTCAAAGACTCCCCACTGGTTTCAACATAAGCAGCAACAGCTTCATCACTGACATTGATAAAGATAAGAGTAAGCTTATGCCACTTTCAATTTTACTATTTACGAGTACAAGGAATTCAAAACATGCTATCAAAAAGGATAGCTCTTTTCATTTTTTGAAGAATGCATACTGATAATATCCTATATGTAGCTTGAAACCACTATTCTAAGATTTCAAAGAACATTTTTTGTGATTTTTGCAAGAATGATACTGAGAGGATCTTATATGTAGCTTGAAACCACTATTATAAGCCTTCAAGAATGGAAGACAACTCATGTATCATATGAGAGTAAATACATAGAAAGCCAAATAAGTTGGAAAAACAGACACAAGACTGCAAAATCATTTCCCTGCCGGCTGCCAATTCCTATTCTTCGACTGATATTTCCTTTTCTCCGGTTTCTAACTAATCCAAATACTTATTAAACAAATGAAGCTAAGGAGTAGGTGAAATGGTGCGTTCCAACTGCAAAGAGCTAGGATCTCATGTATGGACATACTCAAATACATGTTCATGCATAGATGGAAAGGGTACATACATGCTCGATAAAGGTAGAAATTTCATCAAAGGAGTTAAGTGTGAATTATACCAAATCCAGCTGAATGAGACGTTCCTTATATATACAAAGTACAATGTACCGAATGCACCCACTGTTATAAGCATAGGAGACTGTTATATCTCCGCAACTTGGATATGCTATTTTTACTTACAAAATAAAAGTAAAATACAAAAGAAAATGTGTGCAGTATCAACCTAGATGATTCTGGGCAACCAACCACTCCACAAAAGGAACATGAGAAGGAAATTTGAAACCAAGGATTTTGAAACATCTTTTCAACATTCAAATGAAGAATCTTTTATGCGAAGAAACAACCCTCCTTTGTAGCAACGATATGGTGATATTCTTTGACAAATTTGCTCTAAAGGCATAAGCAACCAACATTGAAGAAAAGAGTAAAAAGCTACAGAAAATGATGATGATTATTGCAAGCAAAAAATTATGGTTAAAGACACTGCATATGCTACACTTAGAAAAGAATTCTGCACTGAATGCTATATTTTGAAACCTGAATGCATTGCGACAGAGTTTTAGCTTGTCAACTGCTCTACAACCAGTGGCAAGGTGTCCGATTGCAGAGTCTGTCAATTTACGCAAGTTACTCAGGTCAATAGCGCGTAATCCAGGACAGCTTTGTGCAATCTCTTTCAGAGAACAGTCAGTCAATTGCCTGCATCAGATTAAAGGCACAAATACAATCAGTATCTGTCAAATTTCTCTGTGGAACATCATCTGAAACAGGACGAAAAACACCTACGTGCATCCCTTCAGAACAATCTCTCTCAGACTCTGACCTCGATGAATGACAAATTCTTTAATAAAAGCATCACATACAGTCTGGATTCCAGCTACTGATAGAACTTCCAAATGTTCTAGCTTTAGCAATGCTGGTAGAATAAGCATGGGATCTATTGCTTCGCAATCGTCTAGATACAACTCTCTCAGAACTGATCCTAATGAATCAGATAAACAGCTAATTCCATCACATGTCAGCAAAGAGCACTGGCTGAGATTCATTGACCTTAAACAAGGTGCTGCAGAGATGATTGCCGTCAGCCCAGAATCGGAAAGACGACATGCACCTTTCAAGGACAAGGTAGTTAATGCAGGGAGATTGTTTGGGCAACGAGCTAATGTAGCCAATAGGATATAATCTGGAATACAGCGACCACACTGATCCAGTTGAAGCACCTGGTTCCACAAAGAGAATCTCTTCAAGTTCAACAATCAGAACTAACATAGCATTGATATCTATTACTACAACATATGCAAGCAAAACTTGAATGGACAGACTGAAGACTTTTAAAGTATTCTAATACAAACCATGCTAAGATGAAGAACTTTATCCTGGCCCAAGGAAAGAATAGGACAATTACATGCAGAAAGGGGGAAAAAAAAAAAAAAAAAAGGGGGGGGGGGGGGGGGGGAGGACAGCTTTATCTTTTATGAATTTTAATATCATCAACACTGTAATGTTCAAGATCATAAGCAGAGATTATGCTGGTAAACAAGGTCCGTTAGTGCCCCCCATGTAATGCTGCTAAACAAGTACTTATTAGTACCAAGTATCATATGTACAGAGTGAAAAAGTAACGCAGGTAGGGGGGGGGGGAGTAAATAAAATAAAAATGTAGTTAAAAGGAATCACATACAAAAGCATAACACAGCTTGCTTCAAAAATGGCTAGATGAATAATTTAACTGATAGAATAGTAGTTCATAAATATTAAAACTAAGTTTGGTTCCTCAAATGAGAGATGGAGAGGAAGGAGAGAGAAACCAAACTGTCTACTTCCCCTATGTGAAGCATTGATGATATACTTCATCATTTCCATCCAGCTTTCGACAGATTGAGAAAGATGACGCAGAGGACTGCAACCCCTCCACTTCTATTTTGCGTTTTTCTATTATTTCCTAACCAACCGGCGAACACGCACACTTTATTCACTTTTACTTCTACTCCTCCAACCATTTCTTTTTCCACTCCAATCAGACATAGCATAAATAAAAGGAAGATGAAAACTCACCACCAAGTTGCTGGTATCACATGCTTCAAAGGTCTGTGTGAACTTCTCCTCATCCAACCATGAACAGTCCTTTATGCGTATCTCTGTAGGAGATCCACGGGTAAGAAGATCAAAAAATTGATAAGTCATTTTTCGAGAATCGCACAGTGTTTGGCAAATCCTGTGCCTGAGTGCATCAGGTACACAATCAAGTGAAGTGATTGCATCTGCATTTTTCACTAAAATGCACATGCATAGGTCTTGTAGTGAGGGAACCACCAGCTTTCTAGATTGGCACTGCTGGTCCTTTTTGGAAACCCATACCAATTCAATCTTACTTTTCTCTGAAAATGAACTCTGCTGATGCTTGATGTTCGTTTCGCGATCTCTAATAATCTTCATAGCAGTTGAAAATGGACCAGGCCAGTCTTCTCTTTCTTCAGTGTTCACTTCCTCCTGTGGAATTTCCTCAGCAGTGGCATTTATATCCTGTTCCGTTTGGGAAGAGAAATGAGCAAACCTGGAAGCATTTCGTCTGGCAATATCCCTAAACCGTCTTCTTGATGTAGATACTCTTGTAGCAGTTATGCTCGCATTGGCATCTGCAACTTGCTCTCCATCCTGAGATGATGTCATATCCTCTGAGAAATTAATATCTCTTGAAACAATATCAGTTATGGGTTTTTCCGCCCCTTGCTTGGATTTTCCTTCCAATGTATCAAGACCATGAGGCAGATCATAGCCAGCCATCACTTTTTTTCCTTTTTCCTCTCTGCTAAGCCTCCTTCTAGTCTTTGAATTACCATTTTGCACACTAGCAGCTTGCTCATCACCATGATTATCCATGTCTGCGGTTTCTGGGAAACAGGCAGACTGAGGTACTGTGTCCTCAATTGGCATCCCGAATGTTTCCTCTGATTCTAAATTTACTGAATGAACCACTGACAAGCCCTGGTCATAAACTGTGCCTTTACATTTCTCTTCTCTACTGAATCTCCTCCTCTTAACAATAGAAGGCTCATCTGAACTTGTCCCTAACTTATTGCTCAAGGCACCTTCTGAATCACAACTGCTTGACATTCCTTCACTTAGCTTTCCTTGAGACAGCTTCTCATCGCAATCCTTCTCAACGCTTCCAGTCTCACCAACAGAGCCACCACTGGTTTCTTCAAGTGCTCTCTTTGAGATTTTCTTGCCTGACCGCAGACTCACAAACTTAGTGTTCCCTTCTCCCTGCACTTCTATACTTCGTTTTTTCTTCCCTTTCCCCTTCTTAGCATATTCAGTTCTCTCCTCACAGCATGCTGAATTTCCTATTACATCAGATTTATTCAAACCTATTTCTTCAATACCTTCACTATGCCAAACCCCCAAATTCTTATCTTCATCCAAAACCGTGTTTTCTACATCAATGTCTCTCTTCAAACTCTCACCATTACACTCATTATAAATTTCAAAATCCTTATTGTTTCCTTTACTACTCAAAATTTCGCTAAAACCAGTTTTAGAAGCCAATCTCAAACTCCTCCTTGGAGCAACAATATGAGAAACGGAACGACTAGCCGAAGAACAAGAAATCGGAGTCATGTTACAATAAGACTGGCTCGAAGTTTCTAGAGACTTTGACGGAGTTGCCGGTTCCAATACAGTAACATTTTCTAGGGTTTTTGAAAAGGCTTTAGGCTTGAGTGCCGGAGTCACTTCGCGAGACCTCAAAATCGCCATTATCTCTTATCCTCTGAAGCTACCACAACAAATGAAACTAAAATAAGCAACAAAAAAAAAATCATACGCGTATCTAAATATCCAAAAAAACAGAAGTACTCATTTCTCTATAATATACATAAAAAAAAAAGCGCAAAATCTGAACTCAGTAGCAGAGACTAACAAACTTATAAAGTTCGATAAAACAGAATAAAGGAAGCTTATGTATTGAAAGATAGAGAGTAAGTTACAGTTACCAGTGACAGCGAGGAATTAGTGACGAGATACTGAGAGCAATGGCGAAAATGATGGTACAGTGAAGTGATATTGTGAGGATGAAGACGAAATAGGGAAATAAGAGTACAGTAGAGAAGGGAATGTTTCCGGCGGCAGTTGAAGCGGTTGACGACGGCGGAAGGTTGTGGCGGGAGGTTTAGCAGGTTTGAGGTGTTTTTATGGGAATTTGGTGGGAAGCTTACTGGACACACACACGAGATACGACACGCCTGTTGGAATGGCTTCGACTTTCCCGCCAAATATGTAGGTTGGGCTCTTAAGAGATTGGATGAATGGGCTGAAATGAGGCCCAATTTTTTTAATCTTATTCAAAGGGCATTCTGGTGCACTAAACTTCCGCTATATGCAGGATCCAGAAAAGTACCGGACCACAAGGATCTATTGTACGCAGCATTACCCTACATTTCTGCAAGATGTTATTATCACGGTTTGAACCCGTGACCTCCTGGTCACATGGTAGCAACTTTACCAATTACGCCAAATATATAAATAAATTCAGCAAGCAAACACAGGAAAAAAACTTCTTTTTTAAAAATAGGAAAGCTTCTTTTCGAATGAAAAATACTTTCATCACACCGAACACAGTAACGATGTTGAGGAAAAGCTGTTGAGTTGTAGATTATTATTTAAAACAATAAATTTAATTAGAAATATTACACTTTTATTTACGTAATTATATCTTAAACACATACCATTACATGACTTAATTCTCTTTTACTGGCCAAATAAATGGGAATAACCTTTTTTTTTATGAATGGTGATAGTGAAACTTGAATTCAAGACCATTTTTCTATTAGAAAACTTAAGCTATCAAAACAAATAAATTAATTATACATTTACCAAAATAATCAAATTTAATTTTTGGAAGAAGAAAAAAATAGAGATGAAAATCACATTAAAGTATGTGGGATAGTCTTTTCTGATCAACCAGCAAATCTTCAATTTAATTACTATTTGGGCATAAAAAGAAAGTCAAAAGAAAGTCCCATTCATTATTAAATCTCAATTAAAAATACATAATTTGGATTCTCTTTACAGCTTATAAATTGATTAAAAGTTCATAATTTGGGACCCAATGAACGCGTAAAATAATGTGGATAACTGGATACCACATGATTAATTGATTAGTTGTCCAGATTACTATGGCTGCCTCTCATTTTTAAATAAGAAAATATACACTTCTATCATATGCTCCCATTGCGGGCCATGCGACGTAACACATGGTTAGAATTTAAACGAAACAAAATTAAAAATAAAACATAAATAGTCAGAAAATCCAGACCAACAGCCCTGCAATAAAAATAAAAAAAAAAAAAAGTTTAAAGAAAGCCTGAACTATTCAATCAATATAAGTATTTTCTATTATCTAATGAAATTAACTTTTCCTCTCTAATTTAAGAAACAACGGCCTTCTTCATCGACAAAGTTGTGATGGAATAAATATTTCGTCATCCTTAACTAGAGATTTATGGTGCTCTCAATATTATTAGAAAGTGTTTTATTCCTAATATGGGGCTTTCATATACAAACCCCAAATTTAGCTGACCCAAATATAGAAGCTTGGATTTGGATGAGATTTTAAGGGATTTTCAGAAATATCAATTAAGTAATGATTCTTAACTTGATTTTTGGTTATAACTCACTAATCTATCATTAATTTTATCATTTAATTTCGAATTTGGGGTGAAAAATTGGAAAAATTTGAGAAGAGTTCCTTCTTCATCTGGCCGCATTGCATCAATATGGATCCAATAATCCATTGGGTGTACATTCAGAGATGGATAAAATTGCTTCTTAGACTAAATTTTGGGATTTTGATTGAGATTTTGGTATCGGATTTGAGTGAATTTGGTATGGTTAGACTCGTGAGTGAATGAGTGTTCGTATTTTGTAACTTTTACCCGATTCCGAGACGTGGGCCCGGGGAGGCTTTTTTTGAGCGATTTTTCAATTTCTTGCGTTAGCTTTGATTTTATTAACTAGATTAGTTTCTTTTAGTTATATTTATGCTATGTAATTGATTTTGGCTAGATTTGGGTCACTCTGAGCCGGACATTCGTGGGAAAGGCATTGTGACTGATTGATTGAGCTTGGTTCGAGGTAAGTGGCTTGCCTAACCTTGCATGGGAACTCCCCTTAGGATTTGGTACTGTTTGATATGTGAGCGTCGTGTACGTGAGGTGACGAGTACGTACACAGGCTATTTGTTGTAAAACTCCGTTTTTCACTAAGTCATAACTTGTTTTCTCCTTTTTGAAACACACTAGCATATGTAACTATCATGTTTAGACTATAATAGCATGCCTACTTGTTTAGCTGCTTATTTGAACTCTGTGTAGCATGTTTAGTGAAATTACCTGCTTTCCTTGACTTGAACTTAGTCTAAAATGTAGGATTTCTTGCTGTAACTGTTATTTCGGTTAGTTGCACTGCATATTTACTTTGGGACTACGGAACGGTATTGCGGGAGATCCCTTGTACAGCATATTTACTTTGGGACTACGGAACGGTATTCCGGGAGATCCCCTGCTGAGCATATATTATTTTGGGACTACAGAACGGTATTTCGGAAGATCCCCTGCACATTTACGTTTGGGACTACGAGACGTTATCTCGGAAGATCACTTGTTGTTATCACTGTATTCTGAGTTGTTGTCTTTCATTGATTCTGTTCTTGTTAGATTCCCGTATTTATTTTTACTGTAATATTTTATTCTGTCTTATTTCATTATATTTATACCAGTAGGGCCCGGACCTGATCTCGTCACTACTTGACCGAGGTTAGATTTGGCACTTATCGGGTATCGTTATGGTGTACTCCCACCCTTTTCTACACATATTTTTTATGTGCAGGTCCAGGTTCTATCTTAGTAGCCTTATCACTGGTTGCAGTTGCCGAATGAGAAAAGGCCATGTTCAAACAGGCAATGGTATCTGTCGAGAAGTCTATTTTTACGGCAAATAATACACGTTTGTTTCCCTTTTCAGAAGTATACATGTAGTAAAATTTAAAGGGGAGGTCAACGTTGTTTGAAAATTGAAGTGTTTTATAAAACTATTTTAGTTTAGTACAATCAAATAGAGTAGTAACTTCATTTAAGAGCAGGGCGAATATAGCCTTAAAAGTCATACAATTGTCACAAATGAGATACTAGGGAGTCATTATTTTTATAGCAAGAATGTGCTATACAGGCAAGAACTTTCTCCAAATGTTGAGCAGTTCGATAAAGCTCTATCAATAATAAAGCTATCGTTTTCATTCCCTTTTGAAAACAAATAATTTTATCCATCCCTATTTGACTAAATCTACCAAGTTTCAATGGACACGATGACATTTTTATTAATGTTGTTCGAGTTGTTTAGTGTTAGGATTTTAGGTATAAATGAAAAACAAAGGGAAAAAAGAAATGCAGGGATCTTAGGGTGTGTTTGGTATAAAGGAAAATATTTTTCGTGAAAAATATTTTCTTAAAAAATGAGTAGTTTTATCACGTATTTTCCCTTGTTTGGTTGGAGAGTGAAAAACTTTTACAGAAAAATATTTCTAGTGATTGGTTAGAGAATTTAAAAAAAAATTTATGCTACTCTCCTCAGCCCACATTCCTCAAAATTCTCATGTTTCCTATATTCCTCCCCCCCCCCCCCCCCCGCAAATTCTATTTTCTTCAAAATTTAATCTACATCCAGAAAAAAAAATATTTAGTTTGTTGAAATGAAAGAAAAAAAAATACTTAATTTGTTGAAATGAAAGAAAATACTTTTTTTTACATCATGAATAGAAAGTACTCGTTTTGTTGGGGAAAAAATACTTTTTATATTTCAGGAAGAAAATATTTAGTTTGTTTAAATGAAAGAAAATATTTTTTCTAAATCATGAAAATAAAGTACATGTTTTGTTAAAATGAAATAAAATATTTTTTCTACATCTTGAAAGAAATTACTCATTTTGTTGGAAAAGATACTTTTTCTATTTCAGGAAAAGAAAATACTTAGTAAGCGTTTGGACATGAATTCAATTTTTTTTTTTAAATTTGGAATTTCCCTAAAATTTGGATTGAAGATGAAGTTGTGTTTGGTTATAATTTTTTGCAACATATTTGGATGTCTTTTTTTCAAAATCATGAAACATAATTTATACCCCACAATTTATAAAAAAAAATAAAAATCACCCCAATTTGATTATCCTACTTGAAACAAACAATCAAACATGCTATTGTTTAACTATTATCATATTCTACTTTACTGCAACACACAGAAGATGCAAAATCAATATCACATGTTCTAATTCTACTGACACACAGAGAAGGTGCAAAAGCAGGCATAGCCACATATTTCTCATAACCATATAATCAAACTTTCAGTAGGCAGAGTTCAAGAATCAACTAAGACTGGTGGGAAAGGCAGCCACACACTTTGGTGAGAAGAAGCCATGTTGCTTGCGTTTTGTATTTCTGACTTTATGGAAAGGAAAATGGGTAGTTGATGGGTTACTTAGGTTAATAGCTGATGGGATCTTTTATAAATTTTAAAAATATAAGGTAAATTTGTAAAACCAAAAAATAGCAACCTTCAAATTTTCAATAAAAAAACTGGTTCCCTCTAGTTTTTCAAATTTGAAAATGCATTTTCAAGTGAGATTGGAAAATTGTAAGATTTTGATAACCAAACACTGTTTTGAAAACAATTTGAAAAAAGAAAAAAAATTCTTATGTCCAAACGGGCTCTTAGTTTGTTGAAATGAAAGAAAATACTTTTTCTACATCATGAAAAGAAAGTACTCATTTTGTTGAAATGAAAGAAAATACTTTTTCTATATCATGAAAAGAAATTACTCATTTTGTTGAAATGAAAGAAAATACTTTTCTATATCATGAAAAGAAAGTACTTGTTTTATTGAAAAAAATACTTTTTCTATTTCAGGGAAAAAAATACTTAGTTTGTTGAAATGAAAAAAAAATACTTTTTTTACATCATGAAAAGAAAGTACCCGTTTTGTTAAAATAAAATAAAATATTTTTTCTACATCATAAAAAAAAGGTACTCATTTTGTTAAAATGAAAGAAAATACTTTTACTATATCATGAAAATAGTATACTCATTTTGTTGAAATAAAAAAAAAATTTATATCTATAACATGAAAAGAAAGTACTCTTAATAATAGTTCTATTTAGGGTGAGTGATGGGCGAGGTTGGGGTATGTGGGGTGTGGTGGGGGTAGTGGGTGGTTTGGGAGTGGGGTAGGGTGGGTTGGTGGGTGGTGGTGGTGATGGGGGAATAGGGGTGGAGAGGTTGAAAAAGAGTTTTGGAAGATGGTTTCCCTTCATTTGATAGGGAAAATATTTTTCTCCAATTGATGGAAAATGAGTTAATTTAGAAAACGTTTTCGAATACATTTACGCCAACCAAACATGAAAAAATTAAAAAAAAAAATCATTCGCACTAAACACACCCTTAATCTCATTTGTTTTTTTTATCTAACAAGGGTCTAAACATGAATTGTTCAATTTTTAGCCCATTAAACACGTTTCTTATTATTTGTCCCTTTGGGAACATTCGATAAAAACGTATTTCTTATTTTACAATTATTTATTTTGCTCGAATACGTATGATTCATTCATAATTTGTGCAAAATATAAGAATTACTATGACCCTATTCACTAATCTTTTTTTTTGGTTAACTCGACACTATATATATATATATATATATATATATATATATATATATATATATATTCACAAAATTACATCATTATAGGGGAGGTATGGGCTCCCTCGAGAATTGTCATCAATGTCTAGCATTGTGTTAATATTACAAACATTATTTTTTCTTTCAAATACAGTTCCTAAGATGTATGCTCACACTGCATCATTTGCAAACGCCGGAGGAACTGCCAAAAATTGGGTCCTATCAAAAACTTCCTTCCTAGTCACCCATGTTGTTTATGAATACCCCCCCCCCCCCCCAATACCCCATTTTAATGTATTTAGGCATGCAGCTTCATTAGTGTTCAACTTATAAAAGCCCATGTCTGGTGGTTGCCACTTAAGGTATAAGGTCCTAGTATTTGTGGCAGATCTATGCGAGGCAACAACATTATTGTATTCAACAGCTTTAGCAATTGTTTGGTTGACATTAATATGATTCTTCTTCTTCTCAAAAAAATTGGAGTTTCTGGTGAGCCAAATGGCCCATAGGCAGAAAGGCAGTAGTTATTTCCAATTGGTGCATGCATTGAAATCAACATGTTGAAGTTTATGCCATGTGTCTTCCCAGTTAGCCATATAAAAGGGTGGTGCATTAAGGGTTGGCCTATGGTTGCACAAGTGCAGCAGATGCTGCCAGAAATCTTTGGCATTTGTGCATTCAAAGAAGATATGATTTATGTCTTATACTCATGAATTGCAATAATTACAGTTAGGATTTATTCTGAGGCTTATGTGGTATAGGTGGTTCCCTGTAGGCAGTATATTCTGGTGCATGAGCCAAATAAAAAACTTAATCTTTTTAGGGATTTTAGTTTTCAAATCCAATCGAAGTGATCTTCTTGTGTAGTGTCAAGGTGCATCTATGAAAAAGTAGGCATATTTAGCACTAAATAACCCATTAGAGCTAAGGTTCCAAATGAACTTGTCCTCATCTGTGGTAGAGTTGGGGATGAAGGTATTTTGGATTATGATGTTGATGTCACGAGGGATTGGGTAGTGGATGGAGGTGAAATCCCAAAACCCATTGGAGTACGTTGCATTTATCTTGATGTTCATGACATTCTGATGCCATGGACCTTTAAGGATTGTATCTAATGGTTGCATGTTGGGAAGCCATGTGTCAGTAAGGAATCTAACCCTATCCCCTTTGTGAACCACCCATATAGAGCCTTTTATGCATATCTTCCGGCCCTCCTGGACACACTGTCATGTTTTTGTTTTAGCCTTAGCCCTCATCCCTATTCCACTGCAATGCTTTCCCATGAGCACCCTAGCCCAGATGGAGTTTGTGTTATTATAGAGTCTCCAAGCTAGGCTGGTATGGCAAGTCTTATTTTTTAGTTGTGCCTGCTGAAGGCCTAAGCCTCCCATGTTCTTTGGTTTGGTGACATCGGGCCACTTAACCATGTGGAGTTTTCTTTTGGCAGAAGTTGTTCCCTAGATAAAGTTTCTTTGGATTTTGTCAATTTGGCTGGTAACATGGGAAGGCAATTGGATGTATTGCATCACATGGCTGGGAATACTACGTAGGCATGATTTAGCTAGTGTGGTGCGCCCATCCATGTTAAGGAACTTGGTTTTCCAACCTGTCATCCTACTGTTGAGGTTATCAAGAATGAATTGGAAGTCACTATTGGTATGCCTTTTATGGAAGATAGGGAACCCTAGGTATTTACCAAAGTCTCTGGCACTCTTGATACCTAGGATGGTGTTGCAATTTTTGGCCCATTCTTCATTACAGTTGGAAGAAAAAATCACCTTACACGTCTGGAAGTTGACGTTCTGCCTAAAGGCAGCATTGAAATTATCTAGGATGGATAAAATGGTCTCACAATTTCTCCTATTAGCTCTGGAAAACATAGTGAAGTCATCAGCAAAGAACATGTGAGAGATTCTAGGCCCTCCCCTACTGATGTTGATATAGAACCATTCCTTGTCAGTAAGAACACTGTCTTTATTTCTGGAAAGCCTTTCCATACATATGATGAACAAGTAAGGTGAGATAGGATCTCCCTGCCTAATGCCGCTACTAGGATGGAAGAAGCTAGTCTGAGTATCATTGACAATAATGGAGATGGAGTTTGTAGTTAGATAAGACATGATTAAAGTGATTATTTGGTGGGGAAATTGAAAAAATGAGGGATTATATGATGAAAGACCACTCCAACCTGTCAAAGGCCTTTTCTAAGTCTACTTTTAGGATCATATTAGCATTTTTTCTTTCATTCTTTGGAAATGGGTAATGTACACTTGTATCACAATGGCATTGTCAGCAACCCTTCTATTAGCTAAAAAACTTGCTTGAGTTGGGCTAATGATGTTCTGCAACATGGGTTTGATTCTATTGGCAATAATCTTAGTGATCAGTTTATACATTGTGTTGCACAAACCTATTAGTCTGAAGTTTCCCAGCATGGTGGCATTAGGGCACTTATGAATGAGGCAAATATTGGTTTTGTTTATTTCAGATGGAATTATACAAGTGGAGAAGACATTGTGGCAGTATTGGATGACTTTACTAGAAAAAATGTGGCAGTACTTCTGGTAGAAAAGAGGATGAAGTCCATCAGGCCCAGGTGCCTTCATGGCCTTGGAGGAAAGCATGACACGCTTAATCTCTGACAGCCTAAGGGGAGAGTCAATGATGTTCTGCTCCCTGCTAGACATGATATTAGCTTCATCAGTAATGTGGTTATAGTGCAATTTGAAGCATTGATGGTCAGTGGCATAAATCCTAGTGAAGTAGTTTAAGATTGTGTCCTTAATGTATTGGGGGTCATGGATTATGTTCCCAACCTCATCTTTTAAAGACATGATCCGATTCCTCCTTCTTTTGTTAAGTGTGGATATGTGAAAGAATTTTGTGTTGGCATCACCCTTACTCAACCAATTAATTCTTGATTTAAGCTTTCAGAAGTCCTCTTCACTCTTAAGAATGACAGAGAAATCCTGTTGGAGTTTTGCTTCTAAATCCTGGAGGAATGTACTAAATGGATAGACATTGGACTTCTGGATGCCAGCTAATCTAGTTAGGATATGCCTTTTCCTATGGAAAATGTTGTCAAATACATGCTTATTCCAACCAGCCACCCTATTAGTAAAAGCAGTAGTAGCTCTCAGAATATTAGTATTTGTTGTAAAGCTATCTTGCACTATTGGTAGGAATTTTGGATGATTGCACCACATAGACTCAAACTTAAAAGTCTTGTTGGCCTTGTTCTGACTCTGATTGATTAAGCTTGAGAAAAAAGGACAATGGTCAGAGTGTGCTAGGTAGATAGGTAACAGTTGAGGTAGAAAATTATTTTATCCATTCATTAGTGGCAAAGCATCTATCAAGTCTTTCCAGGATCAGATCATGTCTGTTGGTGTATCTTTTATTAGATCAAGTGTATTTTGAACCTTTGAATCCTAGATAAACTAGTTTACAACTGTTTAAACATTTTAAGAACATGTTGCTTCTATTAGTGTTCAAGCTATTGGCCCCAAACTTATCGCTGGCTTTTAGGAGTTCATTGAAGTCCCTCCAACAAGCCAACTACCCATGTATACAGATATTAGGCCCTCTAACAAATTCCAAAGTCCATTCCTATTATTTACACTGCTACTAGCACATATAGCAGAAAAAGGCCATTTAGAGGGGGGTACCTTAACCATAACATGCACACCCTGTGGGGTGGTGGCAACTTACTCGAGCTTAACCAACTCATCTTTTCACATAAGCACAATCCCTCCAGACTTGCCCACATCAAAGGACTAGAATTGAGCATCGAATTTGAGTTGAGTAGTGACAGGGCAGTTGGTTCCCCATGTATTGGGCTTGGAGTAGTGTGGATATCCATAGTTGGTGTCCAAAGTTTGCCAGACCCTGGTGGAGAAGCTGGGTCGCCATGTGAGCTAGGTATCGAGGGTTTTGGATGGTTATTTCCATCGAAACATACCCTACCATCATTTGGAGGTTTTGGGAGTGTCCTTGGAAGACCATCTTCAACCACAATTCCGACATGAGATCCGATGACAGTGGGTGGATGAGATGGTTAGCATGGTTGTGGTTTGTGCTTGGGAAGAGGGAGGGTTGTTCTCTATTGGAAAGGTCAACTTGGAGGAGACTGTTGGTTTGATTTTGAGTAATGACAGAGGTGAGAGCTCGGTTATAATCCATCTCTTCCTTGGGGTTCGTGTGAGGTGATTTGCCTTCTGCAAATCTGGAGAGATTGACAAGGTGTGTCACCTCGTTGGTAGCATTGGGCATTGGATTAGTAACAGACAATTGATTACCTCTACTGGAAGAGGCAAGGTCGGAGAAGAGTTTGGAGTGAATTGTGTGTGGTGCTGGTGTAGGCACGATATTTGTGGCCCTTTGGGGGAGTGTGGGCCATTTTGGGGTGGGGTTGCACTGATATTCTTTCCAAAAAATAGATACTCTCTTTATGTGTAAGAGTACCAGATTTGGATAGACAAGAGTCCGGGGGGGGGGGGGATCTTTAATCTCATTCTTGTAGATTGGATTGTGATTTTAAGGGTGGAAATATTCCCTGAAATGGCATGTTTTGGAATTGTGCCTGACTTAGGCTGATGCCGTTTCAACCTAGTATTTTTGGCGTGTGTGTGTGTGTGTGTGTGGTGGGGGGAGGGGCAGTTGATTTGACTTGGCCCACGTGTAATATTGGGCCTTTATGAGTATTGGCCCGAGTTTGCCTCAAATCTTGTTGGTTCCTATAGCCCGGCCCAGAGAGCCCATCTGGTTACCTTGGTCAATTTGTTTTTGGGCCTTAGGGATGCTCCCGTTAGTGGTGGTGGCTACCAGATCAAGGAACGTACATGTATCTTCATTGTACCATTTTACCTAGGTTGGGGTCTGCTCCGTTGTTGCTCCGGCCGGTCGATGTGCGCGATTTCCCTTGTGTAGTCCTTTTTTGTTCCGCGTGAATGGAACTGTCCGCCATAGAGAGTCTTCATCTAGGATTGTGCCGTCGCTTGGGGTGGTAGTTGTTGGGTCAATCGGGCTATTGGTTTCATTAGGCTTGGGGAGGAATGAGTAGTATCGTAAGGTATGACCAATTCTCCCACATACCTTTCAGAGTATCCCTTCTCCCTCATATAGGATAGGTAGATTTTGGGTGCCAATGGTAACAGAGATGGTGACGGGGATGTCGAGTGGAACCTGGACATAGATCCAAGCATACCTCCCACTTAGGGTGGAAGAGGTACATATGTTTATTTTTAGTATTTTGCCAATTTATATTGCCCAATTGTTCTAGGATTGCTCTATCATAAAATTCTATTGATAGATGTGGGAGTATGATCCAAATTACCGTAATAGCTAGTTTGAATTCCACTGGAACAAACTTAGGTTCCCACTTTCGTATAGATAGGAAGTGGCACGTCACAAACCAAGGCTCATCTATTATAACTTTGTTCATGCTTTCTTCAAGGTTGAATTTGACAATGAAAAAAATCCCACCCTAGGTCGATTAGTGTTAGGGGTTCAAGGGGTTTCCATAATTGTGCAAGCTTTGCTCGCAACAACTGGTGGGGGATTTTCCTCCCAAATAGTTTCACTATTAAGGAGTGTTTCCGGGGACGTACAACCTGTTCTTGTCTTCCTTTGTCAAAAGGATGGGGATATTCCCCGCATTTAATTCGAACAAGGGGATAGTGATTTAGCGCATATGATGTGGATGAAATTAAGTTCCTTTCCAGTAGGATCTATTTGAAAGAGTTTTTCTGATGAGTGTCTTCGTCCATCTCAATTTGAGTGACTTTCGTAGGGAAGTCGGGCGGTTCATGTGGGATTTTGGAGGTTGGGTCCTCTGCCGGGAGTGGGGATGTGGCCATTTGGGATGATGTTTGGTTAGAGAGTAGAGAGAGGTATGATTTTTCTCTCTCTAAAATTTTTTCTTGTTGTAATCCGCCGTTCACTCTAATATAAAAACCAACACCTGCCAACAATAAGCTATGAACATCTTCTCTCTTTCATTCTTCACTAATCGATGCTGCACAATCACTACTATTAACAAGTTCTATTAGCTACCACCTCTACCGCTAGCCATAATATTAGAATATCATTGCCTACTAGCACGGTCCCTAGATTTTATATTTCATCAAATAAATATATTACAAATAAATTAAGAATTTTTACGAGTAATATTTTGTAGATACAATATTTAAATTTTTATATTTATGAATGTACAAGAAAAAAGAAATCATATATAATTAGGTGGTGAGAAAATAAACAAACCACATCAATGATTTCATATGAAGGACAGAAGTAGACGCTTGAATCAACGATAAAGTTATATTCGTGCGACATATAGATTACAAATTTGAGCCGTGGAAGCAATCATTAATGCTTGCTATTAATATCACACCCTTTGAGTTGCGTCCCTTTTTCGACCATGTGTAAATGACAAATGTTTTGTGCATCGGTTGCCTTTTACATCAAATATTTTGTAATATTTAAAATTAAAAAAATATTTTTAATAATCATTACTTTTATATATATATATATATATATATATATATATATATATATATATATATGAATTTAAATACTATCCTAGTTGAAAAAAAAAAACGGCCTTAGAAAACGAGTGAGGGATGATGTATATTCTATTTTTCTTTGACCAGCGAGGGGCGATGTAGTGATCCGCGTTCTGTAAGTACCTCAAAAGTAGTTGAAAATGGCGGCTCTGCTAAACAACTCCTCTTTCATTGGTAAAAGCATTTAAAACCAGATAAATTCTCCCCTCCCTTTTACTACGAGGAAATATCTCTTGTATTTCTTCTGCTCACCCCCACCACTTCCTCTCCATTAATGCCAATCATCACTGCTCCTTAATACATATCTACATAAATAATCACTACAGTCTACAGCTAATGTATTCATACTGTTGATTTTTTTTAAAAAAGAAAAGAAAATGGGGCATCACCATAACAACCACCATAGCCACCACCACAGCACCGCCACAGATGGCGTTCCGCAGCGGGTCAACAGCCCACGATTTTCGGGTCCAATGACTCGAAGAGCCCACTCTTTCAAACGCAACAATACTAACCAAACTACGCAAAATACAAGTAGTACCAGCAGCACTACTGGTAGTACTACTTTGAATACTCATCATGAGATTGATGTACTCAACTCACCCAGATCTGAAACCACAAATTCGAATCTTGCTGCTGATGGGTATGAGATTTTAGTGGAAAAGAAGCAAACCCATTTGAGTAATGTTATTCAAAGGGTGCATTTGAGGAAAAAGTTGGAATCTTTGAGTGTGGATTTTGGTTTTGGATTGGAATTGAAAGGGAGGAGGAAGTTGGGCCACTGGATGTTTCTGGTGTTTTGTGGGATGTGCTTGTTTTTGGGTGTTCTTAAGTTTTGTGCTTATGGATGGTTTGGATCTGCTATTGATAGAGTTGCGTATAGTCAGGTTAATTTTTAGTTCTACAAATGAATTTCTTGACTCCCATGGGTTAAATTGCTGGAGCATATTCATTTGTTTTTTCTTCAAATCTGGTTTTATTTTGTTTGCCCTTAGGATCAATTGGAGTTTAATATTTAGTACTTAGTTTTGGATGATTAAATATGTGTTTACTTTCTGTTATTGTGGAGGCATTGTTTCTTAGTAGTGGTCAATCTTTTTCTATGGTTTGTTTCTCTTTATATGATGATGACAAGAATTGAGCTTAAATGGAGAAACATGGAGCTTATTTAGAGAAACATGGTCAGTAGCTGCCCCAGGGACTGAGGCCTAGTTATTGTTGTTGCTGTTTCTCTTTATAGTATGCTGTCCGGATGCTTGCCTTTGGTAAAACTTCAATTTAGTTGGTGTTTCATAGGTTTCATAGTTGGTGTTTTGTGGGATGTGCTTGTTTTTGGGTGTTCTTAAGTTTTGTGCTTATGGATGGTTTGGATCTGCTATTGATAGAGTTGCGTATAGTCAGGTTAATTTTTAGTTCTACAAATGAATTTCTTGACTCCCATGGGTTAAATTGCTGGAGCATATTCATTTGTTTTTTCTTCAAATCTGGTTTTATTTTGTTTGCCCTTAGGATCAATTGGAGTTTAATATTTAGTACTTAGTTTTGGATGATTAAATATGTGTTTACTTTCTGTTATTGTGGAGGCATTGTTTCTTAGTAGTGGTCAATCTTTTTCTATGGTTTGTTTCTCTTTATATGATGATGACAAGAATTGAGCTTAAATGGAGAAACATGGAGCTTATTTAGAGAAACATGGTCAGTAGCTGCCCCAGGGACTGAGGCCTAGTTATTGTTGTTGCTGTTTCTCTTTATAGTATGCTGTCCGGATGCTTGCCTTTGGTAAAACTTCAATTTAGTTGGTGTTTCATAGAATATCTTCTGAACATATCAATTGAATGATTCCCACTTATTTTAACAGCAAAGATGTGGCACTATGATATTTATTCTGCTTTGAAGAGAATTTCCAGAAGAGTGATAAAATAGAAGTATCAGGCTCTAGGTGAAGCATATACAACAAAGCATATATTACATAGAGAATGAACAAAATGTTGAAATAGGCAGGTAGAATTGGGTTGTTTTAGATTTTGACCATGAGTTTCTTTATTAGCCAGGTCTCTTAGTTATGAAACGCTGTTCTGCACTATTATGTCAATACTATTGCATCAGTGAAGTTATGTTTTTTAAACTGTTCGACATTGTGTAATAGGATTCATATGACTCACTGGTCAGTCAGCAAAATCTAAGGGATCAAAGCTCGCATGCCTATAGAAATATGGATGGAGATATCGAAAATGGTGGAGAACGGAATCATGTGGAACAGACTCTAAGTATGGTTGCATCAGGCGTGGTTGGTAACCATAACAACATCTTAGATGTAAGTCATATCACAAATCTTCCGTATTGTTAAGACTGAATGTACTAGAGAAAGCATCACCAAATGTTGTTTTCTTTTCCTTTTTCAGTATTCAGAAATATGGTTGAAACCTAATAGTGAAAATTTCACTCAATGCATTGAGCGGACAAAGAGTCAGAAACGTAAACTTCTGAACCATTAAGATTCATTTTTATCCTGCCTCCTAACTTTTTATACCTTTCCCTCATCCTTTTTGCTTTCTTTGGCAGTGGTTGATGCAAAGACAAATGGTTACCTTCTGATAAATGCAAATGGTGGCTTAAATCAAATGAGATTTGGGGTCTGGTTATAGTTTTCATGCTTCAGTTCCTTTTGTTAAATATTCCTATCATCTCCATCTGATAAACAAATAATTCTAGAATGCAGATCTGTGATATGGTAGCTGTTGCTAAAATCATGAAGGCAACTCTTGTGCTTCCATCTCTTGATCATACATCCTACTGGGCAGATGAAAGGTACTCTGCTTCTATCACCTCTTTGGATTCACATTCATAAGATCATCACTACCACTTTTGAAATGGTTATTTTGCTCTGAGTTTTGATATGGCAAAAGTTTTGGAAGATACCCACCACACACAGCACATATTGTAGTATGAATATCCAAAATTACCTGTGTTGGATTGTTTGTTCTTAGTTTCTCACTTTATTGATAAAGCTTAGTTTCTCCCTTAAATGGTTGGTGACGGTCCCAAGTTGAAATACTTGCGTGCTAACAAGTTCAT
This sequence comes from Nicotiana tomentosiformis, assembly GCF_000390325.3. Classification (NCBI taxonomy): domain Eukaryota; kingdom Viridiplantae; phylum Streptophyta; class Magnoliopsida; order Solanales; family Solanaceae; genus Nicotiana; species Nicotiana tomentosiformis. The sequence goes on along the minus strand of NC_090818.1, from coordinate 2,623,711 downwards.
GCCTCTAGCTTTAATCGAAAATTATTCGAGATCTAACTAGGAGAACAAAAGAAAAACATCAAAGTTTAAATGAAGAAAAAAGAAGAAAATAGCTCTTTTGTGGACTCCTATTTTGGCATGACATCAAAAGCATAAAAAGGTGTATGGGGTAGCTGGAGCCCCTTTACAGTTTGCGGAAGTCCTGTTATAGACATGAAGTTTCTTCCCTTATTCTCGAAGTTATTGCAAATCATTTATGGAGAAATAAGCAAGAATGAGTGAATCCATTGTCTGGCCAATGGTATTTAAGAGAATCTCGTTAGGTTAACCACATAGTAGTAGTCGATCCGTTTTTACAAGCCTATAACCAATATACAAATGAGGAAAATGTTCTTCATCCACATTGTAATCTGGTATTTACTGTTAAATTAACAAATTTTGACTGGGGATGCTATCCTTTATAGCAACTTTTCTTGACAGATATTACACTACTGTGGTCACCAGTAGAGAAAAAGTGGTTGCCACTTGATGAATGGAAGCATGGGTCAGTGGTTGAGACTGATAAATCTGTTTAGGATGTGTGTTAAGTATCTAGAGCTAGATGGCATGATTTATGAAGGATGCAATGATGGAAGATCTGGCTTCAAAGGGAGATGGTAAAGAATGAGTCTAGTACTCAATTTGCTTATAGGTTCATGTGTCTAGAAATTAGTTGGCTAGTAATGATGGTGCATAGGAAACCTTAAAACAAAGCTACTAAGAAATAAATAAAAATTACTCATCACCGTTTCAATTTCAAAGGATCTCCTTTAAGACACAAGGCATTGAGGAAGTTCATCCTTAGGCTACAAAATAGGCAGTTACTTTTCTTTTCGTTTTTCTGTTAGTTAACAACTATGTATGCAGGGGTGTATACATTGTGTGTGTGGATCTATATTTTAAGGCAGTTAGAGTTGAAGGTCAGACCACCTTAACTTATGAAGCAAAATCACCATCTGCAGTCTGCTTCAGCTCTTCTCGGAATAGCCAACATAGCTGAAAAGTTAAAACACTTGAATATAGCATTCTAAACTTGGCAAATCAGTAGCAATGGAAAAATGCAGGTTTTTTATATGTTAATAAAAGCAACTGTGCGTACTTGTAATTAAAGATTGTCCATCTTATATCTTCTTAAAGATTGCTTTTCCACTTTAATTTGTGTTTAGAGATGTACAACCTCCCTCCCCTTCTCTCTCTATCAATTCTCCCGTTGAATTATGTGAACTGTCTCATCCAAAAGTTTAATTTATTAAAGAGGAGATACTTTTTTTAATTTTAGGTTTACAACACATTCCCTCACATGCATGTTTGATTATATGTTTTTTCCTTTATTTGTGGCAAGCATGTGAGATATTTTGTTCTGGGGTGGCACTGAGAATGGAACCATGAACTTTACTTTCTTTAATACTATTTAAACCTGTATGAATCACCTTATCAAAAATCGCTAACTGGTAGAGATGGAAGAACTTAATATATTTATTTTAGGCTTCTGCTTTATGCATCCTATATCCGAAACACACTGGTCTGACATTCACACTGCGTAGGGTCACTAAAGGGGGAGGCGCTTTCATACCAGGAGTTTCTCCATCCTCAAAGGCTCAAACCTAATATCTCTGGTTAAGGGTCAACACATCCATCCCACCAAATTCCTTGGTGTTGTTTTCTAAATTTAAATATAGACAACTAGCATTCTCCTCTCTTGCAATCACCAACAATAGAATAACAAAGGGCTTACGATTGTTCTATTTTCAGATGCTTTATCTATAACTCATGTTTAATTCAAGTCATCATATAGATGTTCTTCTTGACTTGGCTCCCCTTAATCTCTTCCATTATTTCCTCGATGCAGTGGCTTCAAAGATCTTTTTGACTGGAAGCACTTCATTGAAACTCTGAAGGATGACATCCACATTGTCGAGACATTACCACCAGAATTTGCTGGAACTGAGCCTTTTAACAAAACACCAATATCTTGGTCTAAGGTGAAGTCCTTAACTGATTGATTGATCCAATAATAGGTTCAAGAATAAGGGCTCTAATGAGTGTGTGTGTATTTTTAACATGGTTGTGGGTACTCCTTTGAGTGAACCGTGAAACTAACATTGAATTTGAAAATTATTGTGTGGTGATGAGTAATTGAGTATCATGCCATACTTACATACTTCACTTATTTGATCAGGTTAGTTATTATAAATCAGAGGTCCTCCCTCTTTTGAAGCAGCACAAAGTAATGTATTTTACTCATACTGATTCTCGGGTAGCCAACAATGGGATTCCCTATTCTATTCAGAAGCTGAGATGCCGTGTAAATTACCAAGCACTAAAATACTCTGCGCCGATAGAAAATTTGGGAAGGATTCTGGTTTCAAGGATGCGACAAGATGGAAGTCCTTATCTTGCTCTCCATTTAAGGTCAGTTTCGGTGGTTATCTCTTTCTCACAGCTGTTAGAGCTATAGCGACATACAGCTCTTTTGTTGTTCGTCCACTGCTTTAATTAATGCGAGGGTCTAAAATGAATATAGTGCAAGTCAAACATCCCTAAGGATGAAGAAGAGAATGAGGACAAAAATTTTGATGCCACTTTTCATTTGAATGATCAGGCCAATTGATGTAGCCAGACATGCCGTTTATTGCAATAGCTCTGTTTTAAAAAATGGCAATTAAACCACGGCATGTATGTATTCTTATGTAGCATGCACTTGTATACTCTCTCTAGACCACTGTAAATGAACCAGGCCAAAAGTTCTATAAAATTTTGAGGTCATTATTTTTGCAGGGTCAGTATTTATTAGTTGCTTTAATTGGATACCGCTATCTAAGCTTTTCTTTCTAATCTTGTATGCCTTTTGCACTCTTAAAGCAACGACTGTGACTGTATATTTTGAAAGAAGGTGACTGCAAAGTTGTAAAATAAGATAAATGCAGTTAGATTTGTTTCTCAAGTACCATGATGGTTTTATAAAGTCAAATCGGTTGGTGAGTGCACAAATTTTAGTGCTGATTAGCTGAAGCATTTGCTATCAAGTTTTTCTTTTCCTGCTTGAACTGTTCTTTCTGTACCCTTTTCACGTAATCAGTTAACTATGCTACTTGCAGGTATGAGAAGGATATGCTTGCTTTTACAGGCTGCAGTCATAATTTGACAGCTGAAGAGGATGAAGAACTCCGTAGGATGCGCTATGAGGTCGGGCATTGGAAAGAAAAGGAAATTGATGGTGCAGAAAAAAGAAAGCTTGGTGGTTGCCCTTTGACCCCGAGGGAGACTGCCCTTCTGCTTAAGGGTCTGGGATTCCCGTCGAGCACCAGGATTTACATGGTGGCTGGTGAAGCTTATGGGAACGGAAGCATGGAACCTCTTCTGGATAATTTCCCAAACATCTTTTCCCATTCAACTCTTTCAACGGAGGAGGAATTGAATCCTTTTGAGCATCACCAAAATATGCTGGCTGGTTTGGACTATGTTGTTGCTCTTCAGAGTGATGTTTTCCTTTACACCTACGATGGAAATATGGCTAAGGCAGTGCAAGGTCATAGGCGCTTTGAAAACTTTAAGAAAACTATTAATCCAGACAGGTAATTAGTTATTCTTGCTATCTTCCTATCCCTATCTAACAATGACAGATTTTATTTTTCTCAAACTATGAGAATGCAATATTCCCAAGTTGAAGTTATTTTTTCGACCTAACTCAATCATCCTATTTGCAGGATGAATTTTGTGAAGCTAGTTGATGAACTTGATAATGGTAAGATTTCGTGGGAGAAATTCAGCTCCAAAGTAAAAAAGCTTCATGAGCCTCGTGCTGGTGCTCCTTACACGAGGGAGCCAGGTGAATTTCCGAAGCTGGAAGAGAGCTTTTATGCGAATCCCTTTCCTGGCTGTATATGCGAGAAAACATATAGATAGTAAAGCAGCTTGAGAATCAAGTATTTAGTTTCTTGATCTCCTAGGAGTTCAGTCTGGGAAACCATGGGAGGTATTGCTATGAATATGGTTCGAGAGCATGCGGATTGAGTCTTTTCTAAAGAATTCATCTCACTGGGATAGAAGTTGTCGCTGTTTAGGAATGGGTGACATGTATATATGCAGCAGACCAACGAGGTCAAGTTCAGCGATTTGCTGCTGGTGCAGAGTCAAGTATACCTTTCAACCATACAAAGGCATTAGTCATTTTTATTGATCGGACGTTTTCCATGATACATTCTTGGCAAGGGAGGTTGGAGCTGCCAATATCCAGATATGGCAGTATATGCACCCTGCAAAGTCCAAATTATAGATTTGTAGGTGGTTGATATAGACTATTGTTTCTTGAGATACAAATGACCACATTATATTGTTAAATTTTACAGCATCTTTTTTATGGGCCTCTTGAATATCTCACTTTATAAAACGTGTCCGATTGACAATTTTGGGGTTAATTTGAGGGATGGTCACTTAACTTTCATTTTATTTCAATAAAGTAGCTAAACTATTTTTGTACTGAAAAAGTCACTCAACTTTACTTAAGTATCCCGAAGACGAAAGCCGCTAGACAATTTTCTTGTTATAAAAAGATTAAAACTTTGCTTAAGTTAACAAAAAGTCACACAGACGAGAGCGCTATTAAAGGGAAAAAAAAATTGCAACTACACAGAATTGGAAAGAGCAAGCCAGTTGTGTTTTCTAAAATTTAAGGTTTGCAGTAAGCGCAGAGTGAAAGAACCTTTCTCTGCTGTTTTAAGGCCCGAGTAAAGGCATATATGTCGAACGGATTCACAATAAAAAAAGTCGATTGAAAAACATAGGGGGGCTTACTCGTGACGATGTCGGACAGAGTGTAATAGAAAGATGTTTGGGGGAGTGACTATAAGTTCGAAGGCTTTTGTCTTATTCGAGTGAGGATGTGAATAAGTAGGAAAAGAAATAATTAAGTTTTGAACTTACCTTCTCTGGATGGAAGGGTGATCGGGTTAAGTGATATGCGAAAAGCGATATGCTTTACACATCCGTGAGTCTAAAATTTGGTAATTTCACGAATAGTCACTTACACCAAAGTCGCTATATAATTTTTGTAACGAAAAAATCACTTAACTTTGCCTAAATTATTATGTAAAGTTACTAGGAGGAAACAAATGGTCAATACTCAATTGTAAGTGCAGTAAAAAGGAACTCACATTGCATTATCCATAGCTTGGAAAGCTCAGTTAACCTCCAAATTTCAAATATAACAAAATCCAGTGGACTAGCATTGCCTTTCATCAAATGAACTATTTGAGCTAAGATATAAAATATGCCATTTCCTTTACAGTAACACACTTTTGTAGAATAGCTTAATCAATTACAGAGAGTGCTAGCAACATCTATAAGGCACTACAATTCCATATCAAACAATGAAATTCTTATAAATGAAGTAAATTCTGGAACAGGTTACCACACTTTTTGGGTTTCCCATCCATCAACACAACCATCTTCTCTCCACTCAAACTAATCAATGAATCATTGAAAGAAAGAAAAAAGAAAGTAGAAAATGAATTACAGCACGGCGCTAAAGCTGCAGAATAGACTCAACAAGCTCATAGAGAGGTGCTAGTTCTGCCTTGTCAATTAAGCGGAATTCCTGTATTAAGCAAGATCTAAGTTAGAACTTTAGTTTTCCTCAATCACTCAACATTGGTCACATTCTACTTTTAGAGATATGATGCGCGATAAATTCATGAAATGCATTAAATGAATAACATGAAATGTACTATAAACTCACCCATGTGAACAGAACAAAGTGCTTAAAGCAAGTGTTCATATGAGCTTCTTCCTTTAGACTGATAATCTTTTGGAAATGTGAATGATAGATATGAGCATATACACGAAATAATCGCTTAAATATTGTCTTCACCACATCCTGAAAATTAGATGGAAACGGTGTACCTGTAGCATAGAATTGATCAGACAGAGAACTGGAAATCTTGATCGGAGTATTATGCACATCATAAAGAGAAATTACTCACCCAAATTTTGGGGAAAAGTTGATTCATCATCTAGCTGAGTTTCTATCCAACTCATCAAATAATCCACATATTTTGGAGCAGAAACTTCTATGGGTTTCTTTATATTAACTCCATCAGCCCAACGATACTCGTACCTGCCAAAAGTTATATACCAAAAATTTATCAATCACGCCACAATTAGAAAATATTTCATTGGAATTTCTATTTAATTCATGAGAGGTTAGAGTTACACAAGTTGATCCAGTAAGACAATGTGGTTATGGTGTGATCAACCATTCTCTGGCATAAGTTATGTACAATTTAGAATGGTTGCCAGAGTAGAAATGCTGCTTGAAGAGGTGCACTTCACTCATATTTACTCGAACAGTTTTGATATATATGCAGGGAGTGATGAAGCATCTTTTACCGCATAAAACATAAACCAAGATAATGTAATGTCAAATGTGTTGGTCAAATGATGAGGAAAGCTCAAGGGCGCTAAATTATTGGCATCATATTTTCATTCTGTGGCTGCTTTGCAGTATGTTCCATCATATTACAGTTCTCCAAAGGAAGTCATTCTACTGATAGATTCTCTGTACATATAGAAACAACGACTTAGCATCTCGCCGGTAGAAATTGAAAAAAAGATTGGAGCATGACCTCTGTCGATCACTACAATCCTATGGATAGGAGGTTGTCTAATTGTTAGACTTTGTTGGTTGGGGAAACATTGCAACATCTGAACATCCTATCACTTTCAGAGAAGTTGAGAACTTGAAATAACAGATAGGTGCTAAAGTTTCTGGGACAATAATCCCAAACAAATATAGCAGTTAGGAATGGCAAGAAATGGACGACTTTTCATGTTTTATCGTTATACAACAACAACAACAACCCAGTAGAATCCTACTAGTGGGGTCTGGGGAGGGTAGAATGTACGCAGACCTTACCCCTACCCCGAAGGAATAAAGAGGCTGTTTCCGGGAGACCCTCGACTCTGAGACTATTGATCCGAAACCCCAACAGAAATCAGAAAAATAGTATCAGCATCATAAAATACAACAAATAAATGGAAAGGCCAAAATGTGAAAAAAAAGAAAGAAAAGAAAGTGAAACACAACAAAAACCGCTAGCAGTCCTAGACGAAACACTATCAGACTAGCCGGCGCAGCGAGGAGAAACGCTCGACTACCCCCTAACCTACAACCCTAATGCTCGACCTCCACACCTTCCTATCAAGGGCAATGTCCTCGAAAATATGAAGTTGCGCTATGTCCTGCCTGATCACCTCGCCCCAGTACTTCTTAGGCCGCCCTCTACCTCTTCTCGTAACTGCTAGAGCCAAACGCTCACACCTCTTAACCGGAGCATCTAGGCTCCTCCTCCGCATGTGCCCGAATCACCTAAGCCTCGCTTCCCGCATCTTGTCATCCACGGGAGCCATGCCCACCCCTTCCGAATATCCTCATTCCTAATCTTATCCATCCTAGTGTGCCCGCACATCCATCTCAACATCCTCATTTCTGCTACTTTCATCTTCTGGATATGTGAAATCTTGGTTGGCCAACATTCAACCCCATACAACATGGCCGGTCATGTGATTTATACCTAGAGTGATTTAGTCCTCTTTAACTCCATTCTAAACAAAATAGATTCGATTATGATCACAAAAGTTGTGGTGAAACATATCTGTAATGGCAACATAAGTACTAAATAATAAAGAGGATCTACCACAAAGTGAACAGATTGAGAAACCTACTTTGGCCCTGCAGACATTGTTGGACAGCTTGATGAGGTGCAGAATTCTGTGAGAGTGCCATACAATATATTCACTTGGTTGAAAAAGTCAACAGCTGTAGGAAAAAGAGAAAGATAAGAAGTTAGGATCAATAGAAGGGTGCTTAAGATATTCAGGAATCATCATATGGATGTATCCAAAACATTTCGATTGGTATAACAACAACAACAACAACAAAAAACCCAGTGTAATCCCACAAATAGGGGTCTAAGGAGGGTAGTGTTTACGCAGCCTTAGTCCTACCTTGTGCAGGTAGAGAGACTGTTTCCGGTAGACACTCGGCAAGCATCCAAATCACAACAGTATAGAGAAGAAATACAGTATTGTAAAAGTCAACAAGGAGATATTATGAGAAGCCTATGTCAAATTATCCACCTGAAATTAGTTATACCCTGATTGGATTTAAGCGACAGACACATCTGCCAACTGCCATCAAAATAGCAATAGAAGCTAATTTGCAAGGATATTTATAGGTGTATCTTAATTAGTACAAATGGAAAACTTACTATTTACAGCCAGCCACTCATGTAGATCTTCTCCAGGCGGTAGCCGTACTGCTTCCCTCAAATTCCCACTACCCAAAGTAGCATCTATGTGTTTTTTGAGCTGCGCGCCCTGCATTGTGATAAAGGAAGCAAATCACAACAGCAATAATAAACAAATATCATTATGATTTATCAGTTGGATTACTCATTAATTAGCTGTTGCAAAGTAGTGTCTTTGGTTATTAAACTAAGAACAGATTGATAAAGGAGGTGAAAATGTTATAGGAACAGACACATCATTGAACTATTAAACTCAAAATTCTAACCTTGCTTCCTGATGGAGCATTCTTTTTAGGACGAAAAGTCTTCTGGTTTCTGAAATAATAACCATAATTTATCCAGTAAGTGGGAAAAAGAAAGAAACACATTAGTTCTGCTATTAGCCACAGAACCAAAATGGGGACATGCAAAAAGATTGAGAATATTAAAGACTGATCCTTTCTAATGAATGGAAGGCCTATTCCATTACTAGGACACAGACAATTCACAAATTGTAAATCCAAACAGTGTATAATTAACTTCCTAACAACAACAAACAGTAATAGATTAACAAACACAGAAAGTAAAAGATCATTCAAAATTAAATTGTTGTAGTATATACCTGCTTCCAAGGCCAAAAAGACTCATGATTTTTTGGCTAGAGACAATTGAGTAATGAAGATTGGTCTAAATAAGGAAAAAGGGTGAAGGCTTTTATACAATATGTGTTGTAGTACTAGTCATTATCATCATATTATATGGAGTATAAAAAACGAGAAAAAAGTGTATAATGAGTAATGAGTATATTACAGACTGGCAATGGAGAGGTCAAGAAGGATACAAAGACTCCTTCTCCCCTCTCTTTCCCAAATATCTCTCTCTGTTAAATATACACACAATATATACTAATATATATATATATAGGAATGTGAACAAATAGCATAGGCCAAGAAGCCAGGTCGTCTTCTTTCTTTTCCATCGCCATGTCTAGCTGGCTGTCTCATTGTCTTTCTTTGCTGTTAATTTAAGCCCAAACCCGCCCAACCCGTCGCTCATTGACCCGTTCATTGAACTCGGCTCATCTTGACTAGCTCATCTCAACACATTTTAACTTGAACTAATTTTTAGTCCAAATTGATTCATAAGCAATTTTACTAAAATATCTTTGAAATAATTCTTTTTTGTTTGATACATTATATACGACCATAACAAAAGAAAAAAAAGTCTTATTTGGCAATTAAACGATTCAAAGAAAATAACACACATTAATTAAAGTTTGGTAAGAGTTGAACGAGTTAGGCTATGACCAAATTTTAACCCATCCTATTTCAGCCAAGTAACTTTTGGGCGAGTCAATGACCTGTCCATTTATTAACTCAGCCCATTTTGACCCGTCTATTTGACACCCCTAACTCTATGCATCCCCTCCCCTCCCCCCACCCCTCTTTTTATTGTTTTCTGTAGCTTTTTTTTCCTTTTTAAAGATCTCTGTATTCATTTCCTTGCTTTAGGCCAGAAGAGTGTGTGTGTATTCATTTCCTTGTGTGTATATTCTACAAACTGACAGAACTAAACTAATCATTTTACCACTTTAAAATTGGTACATAATTCACTATGTCTAGGTATAGTAACAACATAAGACAACAATATTAATGATAGTTAACGCCAATCAATATCTAAAATATATGGATTGACTAAGCGTAATAGTATATTTGAGTACTATCACATATACTGGCGAGCCACGAATTTTGCGAAGGGTGTTCAACATTTAATATACACATATAAAAAATAATCTTGACCTATATACGTAATATAAGTTTTTATATACACAGTATATTTTTTTCGACGAAGGTGGTCAATACCCTTCAATGTGGCTACTGCGATTTAGAGATTAATGTATATATATTCTAAAAAAAATATTTTTTGGTGATTTTGAGAATAATGTAATTATTAGTGAACAGATAATAGAGGTTTCTCATTGTAAAATATACCTGTTTGTTTTTGAACAAGCAGAAAGTTATATTGAATTCTAATCACCTATGCCAACATATCGCCTCTTTCTATCTTTTTTTTTTCTTTTCTTTTTTTCTACAATTTCGCCGACAATCTTTTGCTTGAAAAATACACAAACAAAAAGAAAAAGTTGTTTTAATGGTAACGATCGTTTAATTAACAAAATAAAAAACAAAACAGAGGATTTTTCAGAAATGATATTAAGAATAAAAAATCTTATAATCAGAATCATGCCTCAGCTATATACTACTAATGTTGACAATTAACAACACAAAAAAATTTCAAAGATAATAGTATGCTCTAACTTTAGTTACAATAATTGGAAAAGCAAGTCCAGAACAAAAATGAATGGAGGTAGGGTCTACTTAACTAAATGTGATTAGCTGGATTTGGATTTTAAAAGGGCAGAAAACTTAACTACCTCCTGAATATGGGTATTAGTTCACATCTAAATTATTTTTCAGTTTTAATTACCCCGACATAACTAACAAATATCCATCATATCTAAATGAAAAAATAAAAAAATATTGGGTAATGCATTGTATATATAGAATAAGCAAGAAAATGATTATATAAGTGAAACAAATAAACCTTTATATATACTTATATGGCAATTAACAGCTGAAAAATATAGTACGTCGAAGCTATTTTTTATTTTTCAGTCCTATGTGTATAAAAGTGGGTGTGTTCACACTCTTTCTACGTGTGAAAGCCATGAATATTCTATTAACTTACTAGTAAAGAAAGAAATTTTGCCTCGCGTAAGTTTTCGTGATGGCTTAAGCACCAATATTCCTTTAATTCGATTATTCGACCATATTGATTAGTCTCGTAATAAAAGTTTTTTTACATCCGAGTAATCAAAATTTTTAAACTCGATTTTCACTTTATTTGACCATAAATAATGAAGAACAGCTCAAAAATCAAGAGTTCAAATTTTAGACCATGAAATTTTTTCAAACAAAAAAAAATCATTGAAATAAATACCTCATTTTGGACTATATTAAATTTGGCACCAAATTTTCGTTCTCGCCCAAATAAAAACAGAAGAGAAAGAAAGAATAATCAGTTTTAACTTTTCAGAAGAAAAAAGCCAATAAGAATTATTTTGTTTGTTGAAACAAAAAAAACATAATTTATATGTTTATGAAATACAATATTTTTTACGAAATTTTATTCTATAATTCAAATATGTCTAATACAATGGAATTTATTTATTTATATAGCGTTTGAAAGTTTATAGTTATTGATACAAGGTGCACGCATAATAACTTAAGCAAAATGCACAAAGTAGAGCTACCTATAATTAAAGACCAAAATCAAGCACCATAAAGACAATTCTGGTCCTAAAATATACACGATTAAATAATTAAACTATTAAACGACACAACATCAAGAATTAAGAAACTAATATGTAGAATAACCACAAACTCAAAATCATTGCGTGGTTATACATCTATTTCGTTTCTGTCAATATTTGATAAGAGTAAGCTCTTACTATTTTCTCTTGAAAGGGTACGTATAAATATAACATTAGTAATTTATTGTCCTACAAAGACTCAGTTTATGAGGTTAAATTTTGGGAAGATTATCTATGTGGTAACTGAGTAACATCGTTATAGTATTTTAGTCTTTACAGTGGATAGTCAAGGTGATAGAAAATTCCCAGCCAAACGCGTAAACAACCCCTCAACCCCCAAAAAGCAACACATTTGAAAAGAGGATTGATTATCGTGTAGAAGATAAATTTTTTTTTACCAAGAATGAATAAAATAGTACTAAAAATGCATCACTACATTTATCAGAAATCTAATTCCATCAGAAAAATTAAAATTTAATGAAACACATAATAGATGCAGTAATTAAAGGAAATAAAAAATGCAAATATATAAACACACATGCAGTAAGAATGTGAATAACAACTTTCTGTTTTGAAAAATTCCAGAGGCTTCTCCGGTATATAAATTAAAGTGAAATTTCTGCATAAAAATTATAGCTTTAGAAGAGACAACCATAAAAAAAGTGACAAATAGTACTCTAAAAAAAGCATTTGATGAGCAACAAATAATTTTGAGCTCTACGAGATGAAATCTCAATGTCTTCTTGTATGCTGGATATTTGTCAACAACAAAAAAAAAAGTTGTTTCAACCAATTCTCTTCCCGTAGAACTAAAAAGATATTAATGTCTCTTTAGTTTTAGTGTAGGAATTACCATGGAAAGTATATATTACATATGTAGATTTATACAAAGTAAAATATTAATTGATTTATACATATTAGTTTTAGGACTTCTTACGTAGCTCAAATAAGGAAAGATTTAATAACCAAAGTTTTAATTAATTTCAAAGTCCTAAATATAACAAAAAAACATTAAATGATAGTTTTGTCTAATATAAATTTTTGAAGGATAAAAAGAGGTAGTTCGATTTATTTGTTTAGTGCTAAAAGTCCTAAGAGGTAGTTCGATTTATTTGTTTAGTGCTAAAAGTCCTTCCCTTTGAATCTGTAAGACATTAACGTTATTTTTTCTGCTTAAATTTTTTGTGTGGAACATATTGAAATTATTTTTAATTTGTTGTATTTGCTATATTAAAGGCATGAGAATGATACAATTCAAAAGGCATTATTCCTAAGCAAATCTAACAAAAGGATTAATAATAATTTATGTATATTATAGAACAAAAATAATACTCTTGGCTCAAAAAATAATAAAATAAAATCTTAATAGATTGTTTCTTTCCGTCACCTTTTCTTTTTTTGGTAATTCACAAATATTATTAATCACCAAAGAAGCAAATTACAGCATATATAGGCCAACTCAGCCTTCATACAAGACTATGTTGATCTCATAATATCGAGAGACTAGTTTACATGTCAAAACACTATTACTATTACTACCTACAGAGGCTTATTCTATAGAACTAACTTGAGTTTGCCAAGACCTCGTACATTGCAAAGATAAGCTATCTCTCTAATGATGTTCTGCCTGTCCCTGTGTATCATATTGAATACTCTTTGATTTCTTTCATTCCATATACTATACAGTACTTCAGCAAAAATCATTCGCATAAGTTGCCCTTCAACAAACTTCTTCTTACTTTCTCCTCAAACCAGGAAACTAGCTGAGCCCACGTCTTTAGTTGGACCTGCATTTGTAACCAGTCGAAGATAACTTCCGCCTAGTTGGTTACCTAACGGATTGAGAGTTTTAGGGAATATTTGGTTGGTCGGGATACCATATAGCAATCACACGCGATTACTCACTCTATACCTATCGGTAGTTTGAGTGCTTTTGCCCAACTTGGCTTTCTCAAGTCCAAATGGGTATCTCACAAAATAAGTGATAGATGCTAAAGTCGGGTCTTACTATCTCTAGATTCGACCCTTTAATTGGGGATATCAATTTCTCGAGTTCACCCCAATTTCTTGTTAGCCAAGTTTTTCTAGACTTAGTCTCTCTTTTTCAAGTATAGACTAAGTCAATTAGGCATGAATCAATGTTTGCAACCATCAATTCTTAAATTCAAGCAAGAACTAGGCTAAATATCATATACCCAATCATTAATAAGCCCTAAATCAATCACCCATTAGATACCCATACTAGGGTTGGGTCATAACCCTAGCTAAGAATTTAGCTACTCATAGGAAATGAAGAAATTAAAGAAGAAACTAAAATAAAACTCATAATAGATGATTAAGGGAAGAAAATTTAATGTTAAAATGATAAACTATTACAAAGTTGCCCAAAACAGTAAAGAAAAATGGCTATCTATTTTCTGGAGTTCAAAACTTAACCTAAAAATGATAAAAAGATCTATTTATACCCAGTTAAAAGTATCGGACAACATTATCCCTGCGGAGGTTGTACGGCCGCACAATTTTGTGTGCGGTCCGCACTTTGAAGCTGACTTGACAGGGTGGTCTTCTGCAGCCGCATAAATCTGGGGTGCGGCCGCACTTCCTCTGATTGTGTGGACTGCATATTTTTGAGTGTGGCCGCACTCTTGATCTTGGGTTGGACATGGAAAATTTCTGCGGACCGCACATTTATGAGTGCGGCCACACTTTTGCATTTTGCGGCCGCACAATAATAGTGCGGTCTGCACATCTTCAGGTCCCCAAAACACATCTCTCTGAACCTTGTCTTCTGCGGCCGTACAATATTTGTGCGGTCCGCACTTTGTGAAGGAATTCTGACAGTGGCTCTTCAGAGTCTGCGGCCGTATACAGTATTGTGCAGTCTTTACTTTGGTCTATTTTGCCTTGTTTTGGTTCATGTCCAATTTTTACTCTTTCTTAGTTGATTTTCATTTCTTTCCCTCGTTTCCCAATATTCCTGCAAGAAAGCACATTTTATTAGTTCTCGAGAATACCTTTAAGCATTTTTGAGCTAAAACGTAAGTAAAAGAGAGCAAATAAGCAGTTAAAATCCCTACTTATCAACTCCCCCAAACTTAAGCTTTTGATTGTCTTCAAGCAATTAAGGCAATTCCCACCTCCACTAGAAAAAGGGTTATTTCAGCTGGCCTAAGTTGAATCAAACACACATCAATTGGGACCAACAATTACCCGCATACTCATGAATCATTAACAAGCCTATAATTTGAATGTTAAAGCACAAATAGCTCTAATGTGATGCTTGAGCATCAAGAGTTGACTTAATTCCTCAAGGAAGTTTGCACTTTCATATAGGTCGTTGTGGATCCCAAACTCCTCTTCCTATGTTCTCCGGAAGCTCATCTCACTTAAAAATATAGCACTCAATGCAATGAATCGAGAAAGGTTCACTCATCACTCTGAAAATAATATCACAAGTCCGGCTCTAAGTACCATATGCTTGCCCCTCATGTAGATCACCACTAATGTAAGTTTACCCGGCTTGAAATCACGTAGGACTTTTTCGGCATGTAATGAAGGCTTTTGGACTAAGGAGCCAAATATTGGAATGGAATTGGTTCATCTTTCCTTTAGCACTCCATTTTCTATTTGTGGCTCATATTTTGCCGACTCTTTGAGTCATTTTATTTTTCCTTAGGGGAACTAGAGAGACTTGACATCACTCATTCTTGGTCATGCTATTCATATTCTCCTTCTTTGTTTTCTCCATGCTTTGCACTTTTGCTTTCATTTGAATCTTTTCTACCCTTTCACATTATTCACTTTCTTTTTGTATTTTTCTTTTATTCTTCCTTTCTTTTTCTTTGCCTTTCCTCTTCTTCATTTCTTTTCTCTTTTTATGCCTTGATACCATCTTTAAACTCCTCGTCTCTCCCCCCAAACTTATGTTTTCGCCATTTATTTCTCATGAGTACTAAAGAAAGCTTGGGTGCCAAGAGAGGGTCACTATAAAACGGTTAAAGGCTTGTAACATGGTTATCGAATAAAAGAAGCTTTAGGCTCAAAAGGTTTGACTAAGGATGATATCATTGGTGGGCCATGGAAGGTTTCAAAATGGGCTAAGGAGAGCCTACAATCACTTCTCAAGCCAAGCTAACTTAGAATTTCGCCTAGAAACACATTCGAGGCAAGTTCTAAACCATTCGCACGGGTACTTGTAACAAAATACCTCACTTCTCACACCACCGGATTATTAAAGAGAATAGAGCCAAGGGGCCACAATAACCGTATTCAAGATTGAAAATCGCTAATGGTTCAAGTAAACCACCCGATAATTGCCTAAGTCAACACAAGAGTCACAAGGTCACTAACTAGAGCCATTTCTTTCCAAAAACCTATTTTTAACCATAGATGTGTAGTTAAGTGTGTTGGCACCGAGTGAAGCATGCTCGACCCTTATTTATTCATTTATACTATTGTTTCTACCTAAACATCAAGAACAAACTCGATCCCTTAAGAAGGTTGTCACACCATCCATCGTTGGGAAGAGCCACCCAGTTCACTCAAAACCCACCTTTGGAAAGAACTGTGACATAAAGAAAACCAAAGGTTTATTGTTCACTTAAACGTAAAAAGAAGCTAACAAATCAAAAAGAAGCTATTAAAGTAACTAAGAAGCTATACTATTAAGAAAACAAAATGAAGAAGTTATGAAATAAACTACTGAAAGTAAGGCAAATGAATATACTGACCAAGAGAAATAGAATATATACAAGAGGGATGTATATATACATAATGAGGGAGAAAATAAAGATAAAAGAAAAAGAATATTAAAGTTATTACCGGTCAATGTCATCAAATATCATCAAATCAAACCAAAATAGACCACCCCCCTGAATAAGAACAAGCATTGTCCTCAATGCTTAGCAAAATCAAAATAAGGGAGGGTAGAGAGTAGAGAAAACTCCCTATGTGGTCTCAGGATGACTGTCAGCATCACCACCCTCGGGCTCCTCCAACTGTATCTCATCATCATCTGGCTGGGGAACAACAGGGTTAACGAGCATCTGAAGCATCTACTCAGCAGTGTGGGCAGCAAGATCTGGCTCGTCAGACTGGCCAGCTGGTGCCTCTGCTGATGGTGCTGCTGGGTCTGCTGGTACTGATGGATCTGTCTCCATCAGTAGGTCAAATGGCAAATCACCCGCGGCTGCGATCTTCGTCACCTCCTTCCCCAATCTCTCCACTGATTTCTTTGAAGCCTGGGATTTCCTTATCTTCTTTGCCTGCTTGCCCAACTCCTCGATAGCTCCCCCATGAGCCACCATTGTATCCATAATGGTCTTCTGGTTCTCCAAAATCTTCTTCAATGTTTCCTCCACTGACGAAGGGACCTGTGATGCTGCTGGGGTAGAAGACTGTGCTGCAATAACACTGGATATGTCAGACAGCTTAGAAGTGGATGTCTGCATCCAGTTGTTGAGACTCACCAATGTCTGGGAGACACGTAGCACAGTGAGTGGATAAGTGGATGAAGCTGGCACTGGTACTGCGGCTGATGGTCTAGAAGATGAAGGTGGTGGCATGTCAGCTGTCCCGGTGGAAGGCCCAGCTGCTGTAGGAGGTATGGGAGCTGTAGATGGCTCAGCAGCAGACTCTGTACCCACCACCGATGGCTCATCATACTGACCAACGGTGGTAGTGGCCATACCCTTGAACTTTGGGTTGTCCGCACCCTGCAGGTGGAACCATGAGAAGGGCTTCTTGGCCTTCACTTTCGTTTCAAATGTCCTTGGCTCCACCTTTGCATCGTTGAAATATTTTGTGAGGGTGTTGGGATATGGGTAGGAGCTTTCACCTTTTTGGACAGCTATTGTCATATTGGCAGACATGATGGCACCCACATTGATTGGGTACCCGGCCATAATCGAAGCCACCAAAACTGCTTGGGGAAGAGGAAGATTGTTCTCATTTCTTCTCGGGTCGATACGGCTGCACACAAAGGTCTGCCACTCTTTTGCTTCAAAATTTAGGGTGGCCCGGAGAATAGGAATCCCTGCTGTGATCCATAGTGGTGGTGGTCCTCGAGCAGCCACAATCTCAGCTAGCCAAGGGCGAGATGTATCACCCATAGCAAGTTTCTCTAGGTACTTGACTGCCTCTACCTCCTCAAAGCCCAGGTAAGTGTTCAAAGTGTTGGGGTCAAATTTGACTTTCAAATTCTCACCTTTGTTATCTTGGTACTCTTCTTTATGTAAGCCACATTGGCATAGAACTCCCGAACCAAGTGCTCATTTGCATCGATGACTCTTAGGGTGAACCCCATCCGCCCCTTTCGCTCCCGGAACTGTCGAAGGACATTAGGATTGTATTTATCCAAATCCTTCATTAAGAACTGTCGCTCAAGTGTGAGCGATCTCTGGGGCCACCACTCTCTGAACCTTGTGAAGGCTGTCAAACTCACAAACCGATCCTCCCATGCTTCCTTCTTCTTTGACCTCTCTAGGCCGCCCACTCGAGTGTCACCTCCTCTACCATCATCATCATCATCTATTGCCACGGGTGCCAGAGGAGTAGGTGTAGAGGAGGGCTCTGAACCCTGGCTACCAGCATCGGAACCCTGAGAAGAACTTGCTGTAGTGGAGGGTTCGTTGCGCAATTGATATCTCTTAGTGGGTTGTGATGGTTGGGAATGGGCCTCAGGCTGTAACTCTATTGACTGACCCTAGGAGGCTTCCCTAGATGGGGCATATGAACTAGATTCATAGGGCTCTGTGGCCCTACCTCTCCAAGGGCCCTTTCCTCTACCTCGGGAGGGCTCACCTCTCCCTTTGGATGTATCGCCTCTACCTCGTGAACGAACCATTGTCTGCAATACAAGGCACATAAGTCAGTTGGAGTTCAAAACAGGTTAAACATTTGCAGTATAGTTGCAGGACAATAATTTACAGAAGAGACAGTGCGGACCGCACAATCTTGAGTACGGCCGCAGACTGTCATATGCAGACCACACAATTTTAAAGTGCGATCGCACACCCTGAAGTGTGGACCGCATAATTTTAAGTGCGGTCGCACATGCTGAAGTGCAGACCGTATAATTTTGAGTGCGGCCACATAATTCCAAGCTGAGACAATGGTTCTCTGAAGTTCCAATGTGCGTTTGCACATATTTTTCTGCGACCGCACAATTTTTTCTACGGACCGCACAATTTTGAGTGCAGTATGCACTTTTCAAGCACATGTTTGCCCTAATCGACAGATCTGTGGACCGCATAATTTTGTGTGCAGCCGCACAATTTGAAAACATATGGCAGTGACTTTAGGTTTCTTGCAATTATTTCACAAATTAGATATGATATTTGCAAATAAACATGATCAATGGTCTACCCAGTCCCAAATGAACATACATGAAATTACCCACATAGATTTAAGCACATATGAAGAACATTTGACATTTTTAGGCCTAAAAATAACTAAACTAATCAAGAACAAAAATTAAGAAAAATGGAAAAAGTCTAACATGGATTGAACATACCAGTGATGAAAGAATGCAGGTGAGAATCTAGACTCGATGAATTAATTATGAAGTGTGAACTATTTTGTGATGCACACTATTTGCTTAGGGCTCAAGAGTTCAGAGAGTGTAAAGTGTGAATAGTATTCAAAAGCCCTATTTATAGTTTGACCAAGTCGGTCACAAAGTGAGCTCAGTGCGGCCGCACAATTTTGAGTGCGGTCCGCACTCTTTACCTGTACTTGAGCTGAGATTCTGCGGTCCGCACAAAAGTGAGTGTGGTCACAGAAATTTGTGCGGTCCGCAAATATTTTGTGCGGCCGCAGATTGGCCTATTTTATGCAACTTAAAACATCATAGAGTTCACATTTTTGGGTCTCCAGTTGTGCGGTCCGCACAATAAATGTGCGGTTCGCACTTTTTCAATATTTGGCCAATTTTTTAATCACAGTACATGCAATGCACACTCATTCCTACAAATCACATCAAAACCAATTAGCTCAATACAAAACCTATCTAAAAAGGAAAAAAATGAAAAATTAAAAAAAAAACATGGGTTGCCTCCCAAGAAGCGCCTGATTTAACGTCGCGGCACGACGCAGGTTACCATCAATCACTTGAAATGGATTAACGCCACAACGTGGCCATCATCAACTTTGCCAAGATAATGTTTCACCCGGTGACCATTGACTCTAAATACTTCATCATTCTTGTTCTTCAAGTCTAGTGTACCAAAGGGTGTTACATGCACAACCTCAAATGGACCATTCCACTTGGACTTCAACTTTCCCGGAAACATCCGCAACCGAGAATTGAACAATAGCACAAGATCACCTTCTTCGAACTCCTTGTTCCGGATGTACTTGTCATGGAGGTACTTCATCTTGTCCTTGTATAAGGACGAACTTGAATATGTATGGTACCGGAATTCATCAAGCTCATTCAATTGTGCCACCCTTAAGTTGGCGGTGACATCCCATTAAAGATTAAGCTTCTTCAATGCCCATATAGCCTTGTGCTCAAGTTCCACCGGTAGGTGACAAGCTTTCCCAAACACTAACCGATATAGAGACATACCAATTGGTGTTTTGTAAGCCGTCCTATAAGCCCAAAATGCATCATCAAGTTTCTTCGACCAATCCGTCCGGTTGACATTCACAGTCTTTGACAAAATACTCTTGATCTCCCGATTGGAGTCTTCGACTTGCCCACTTGCTTGAGGATGATAGGGAGTTGACACTTTGTGAGTGACACCATACTTTGTGAGTAAGGTATCAAAAGATTTGTTATAAAAGTATGATCCCCCATCACTAATAATGGCCCTTGGAGTACCAAATCTCGTGAAGATGTTCTTTTTCAAAAATGCCTCCACACTTCGAGCTTCATTATTGGGTAAAGCCACGGCTTCAACCCACTTTGACACATAATCCACAACTACCAATATGTAAGTGTTCCCACAGAGCTCACGAACGAACCCATGAAATCAATGCCCCACACATCAAAAATGTCAATCTCCAAGATGGTGGTGAGGGGCATCTCATTTTTCTTAGAAATCCCACCGGCCCTTTGACATTCATCACAACGCTTGATGAGATCGCTAGCATCCTTATAAAGAGTAGGCCAATAGAATCCACAACTCAACACTTTTGTTGACGTTCTAGCTCCACCATGGTGACCACCATATGGTGAAGAGTGAAAAGCCTCAAGAATTTCCATTTATTCCTCCTCCAGCACACATCGTCAAATCACACCATCGGTAAAAATCCGGAAGAGATACGACTCATCCCAATAATAGTCAAGGCAATCCCTTTTGAGCTTCTTCCTTTAGTTTGAAGAGAACTCATTCGGTACAATACCACTCACAAGATAATTGGCTAAATCGGCGAACCATGGCATCCCGGTCATTGAAATGGCTAGAATCTTCTCGTCGGGGAAGGAATCATTTATCTCAAGGCCGTCATGTGGCCTCCCCTCCTCCAAACGAGACAAGTGGTCCGCCACTTGGTTTTCACTACCCTTGCGGTCTTGAATCTCTAGATCAAACTCTTGCAATAGAAGCACCTACCGCATTAACCTTGCCTTTGCATCCTTTTTGCTCATTAAGTACCGAAGCGCCGCATGATCGGTGTGGACAATCACCTTTGTACCCATAAAGTATGGGCGAAACTTTTCCATAGCAAAGACAATAGCAAAGAGCTCTTTTTCGGTCACAGTGTAATTAACTTGGGCATCATTCATGGTCTTACTAGCATAGTAGACCGGATGGAAGATTTTGTTGATACGTTGCCCCAAAACTGCTCTGACCGCCATATCACTTGCATCACACATGAGCTTCAAAGACAAGCTCCAATTTGGTGCGGCGATAATAGGAGTAGTAGTCAACTTGAACTTGAGCAATTTGAATGTCTTCATACAATCCTCGTTAAAATGGAACTTGGAATCCTTCTCCAAATGTTTACACAAGGGGTTTACCACCTTAGAAAAGTCCTTGATGAATCAGCGATAGAACCCTGCATGACCCAAGAAGCTCCTCACTCCCTTCACGGATGTAGGGGAGGGAGTTTGGATATCACCTCAATTTTTGCCTTGTCGACCTCAACCATGAAGTGACATTTCTCCCAATTCAAAACCAAGTTTGTTTCCTCACATCTTGCCAAAACCTTGTCCAAGTTGTCCAAGCACTCATCAAAAGAATTCCCCACCACGGAAAAGTCATCCATGAAGACCTCAAGAAAATACTCCACCATGTCGGTGAAGATGGCCATCATACACCATTGAAAAGTCGTCGGTGCATTGCATAACCCAAATGGCATCCACGAGAATGCGAAAGTACTATAGGGACAAGTGAAAGTAGTCTTCTCTTGGTCCTCAGGAGCAATAAGAATTTGATTGTAGCCGGAATATCCATCAAGGAAACAATAAAAAGCTCGTCCGGCCAACCTATCAAGCATTTGATCAAGAAATGGAAGCGGAAAATTATCTTTTCGAGCGACTTTGTTGAGCTTCCTATAGTCCATGCAAACTCTCCATTCGGTGACCATTCTTGTGGGGATCAACTCGTTCTTGTCATTTGTTACCACAGTCATGCCCCTTTCTTTGGGACATATTGCACCGGAGAGGTCCACGATCTATCGGAAATGGGGTAAAAAACCCCGGCATCCAACCATTTTATGATCTCATTCTTCACCACCTCTTGCATTTCTTCATTTAATCTTCTTTGATGTTCAATGGAGGGTTTGACATCCTCCTCCAAAATAATCTTGTGCATGCAAAAGACGGGGCTTATACCCCGAATATCCGCCAATGTCCATCCTATAACTTTCTTCCTCTTTTGAAGCACTGCCAAAGTAGAATCTACCTGCACATTAGTCAAGCAAGAGGAAAGAATAACAGGTAAAGTAGAACATGGGCCAAGAAATTTATACCTGAGATGTGAAGGCAATGGCTTTAACTCCAAAGTGGGAGGCTCCTCGATTGAGGTCTTTGTTGGAGGAGTCTTCCGATTCTCAAGATCTAAGGACAATTTTCGGGGTTCATAAGTATACGACCTCATTCCTTTTAATGCATTTACACATTTCACAAAGCCTTCCTTCTCATCATCATCATGATTAAGCAATGCGGCCTCCAAAGTATCATCAACATTCATCATGGCAATAGAATCATCAACAATCACCTCGGTCACTAAGTCCACAAACGAACAAACTTCATTGCTATTCGGTTGCCTCATAGATTTGCATACATGGAAAACCACCTTTTCATCGCCCACCCGAAAGGTGAGCTCACCGGCTTCCACATTAACAAGAGCCTTTCCTATAGCAAGGAAAGGTCTACCCAAGATAATAGTCACCTCATAGTCCATTTCGCAATCAAGAATCACAAAACCCGCCGGGAGGATGAACTTATCAACACGAACCAACACATCATCAATAATATCCAATGGTCTCTTCATAGTATGATCCGCCATTTGTAACCTCATAGATGTGGGTCTTGGTTTCCCAATTCTCAAAGTTTTGAACACAGAGTAGGGCATCAAGTTGATACTCGCCCCTAGATCACATAGAGTTTTGGCAAAGTCGGCACTTCCAATAGTGCAAGGGATTGTGAAAGCGCTGAGATCTTCCAATTTCGGAGCCATTCAGTGCATAATAGCACTCACTTGATGTGTCATCTTGATAGTCTCACAGTTCATTGATCTTTTCTTTGTCACCAAATCCTTCATGAACTTTGCATAGCCGAGCATTTGTTCCAACGCCTCAACCAATGGCACATTAATAGATAAGCTCTTCATCATGTCAATAAACTTCTTGAATTGGTTCTCCCTATTTTGCTTGGCGATCCTTTGAGGGTATGGAGGAGGCATCCTTGGCATTGGTGCCTTGGCCTTTGGCACTACTGGTTCTGGTATGTCAATCACGTGTTTCCTAGACGGTTTCACTTTTTCTTGAGTCTCCTCCACATTTTCATCAATATCAATTCTCACTTCTTCATTAGCTTGAACCACATTGCTTGGAATTTCATCTTCTTTAATCACTACATCATCATCCATAATTCTTCTTTGGTTTGATATTGTTGCCTCCCCATCTTTTTCACTCCTTATGGTTACGGCCATGGCATGTCCCGTGTTGTTCCCACCCTTCGGGTTCACCACCGTGTCACTAATTAGTGCCCCTTAGGACGAGTGTTTAAAGCTTGCGAGATTTGCCCTAATTGAACCTCCAAATTGCAGATTGAAGTGTTGTGAGAGGCTAGTTGAGCATCAGAGTCGGCATTTTTCTCCATCATTTGTTTGAACATATTTTCAATCCATTCCATCTCATTATTGGAAGAGCTATAACCATGATACGGATAAGGAGGCGGGTTGTTTGGTTGTTGATACATTGGGGGGCTTTGAAAGCCCGACCCCCGATTCCCTTGGTTATTGTTCCAAACCCCTTGGTTGTTGCCTCCCCAATATCCTTGATTGTTGCCACCCAAATTTCTTTGGTTGCCTTGATTGTTCCAATTGCCTTGATTATTATTATTGATCCAATTACCTTGATTGTTGGTACCATCACTCCAATTGCCTTGATTTCCTTGAGATCGCCATTATTGTTGATTCAGGCCTTGAGAGTTGTTTCTTTTCCCTTGGTAGTTATTCACATATTTCACTTCTTCCTCTTGTTCATTATATGATTCGTCTTGGTCAAACCCAGTATCATCGTGCACAAATTGTTCCACACGGTTTTGCACTTGTTGACCCTTTTGCCTTCGCTTGTTCACCATCATATTGACACATTCCATTGCATTTACTTGCTTAGGACATTGGACCTGTTGAAGTTGAGATTTGGCCAATTGATTCATTGTAGTGGTCAACTCGGCAATTGCTTGCCCATGCTCATGCAATTCTTTGTGTAGGTGAATCATATTTGGATCACCTTAAGGAACATTTGCTCTACTTTGCCATGCCGATGAAGTATCCGCCACTTCATCTAAGATTTCACAATCTTCGGCATATGGTGTTGTCATGAAATTTCCACCGGCAAGTTGGTTGACCACACATTGATTGGTAGTATTGATCCCCCTGTAGAATGTTTGTTGAATCATAGCCTCAGTCATGTCATTATTGTTTGAATGCTAGAATATCATCTCTAAGAGTAGACATATGCCCGGGAGAAAAGAACTTGGCAATGAATTTTTCTGCCAATTCATCCCATGTATGGATAGAGTGGTTTGGTAATCTTTCTAACAAGCCCAAGGCTTTCCCCCGTAGAGAGAAGGGAAATAACCTCAACCTTAGAGCATCCTCAGAGACGTTGGTCTGTTTACTCCCCCAGCAAGTGTCCACAAATCCTTTTAAATGTTTGTATGCATTTTGATTCGGAGCTCCGGTGAAGAATCCCTGTTGCTCAAGCAATGTGAGCATAATATTTTTGATTTGAAAGTTTTTCGCCCTAATGTGGGGTGGGACTATGGCACTTGCATACCCTTCATTCAGCAACACCCAGTGTAGAGCCGCTCTTGGTGGATTTGGGGGTGGAACGGGAATGTTGTCTTGAGGTGGTCGGCCTCGTCTATTTGCTTGAGGCTCAAGAGGAACCTCCTCAACAGGGTCATCTTCCACGTCCACATCCCCCAAAGGCATGTTTCTAAGAGGATCATTGTTGAGAGCCATTTTTGTACCTACATCGATTCACAAAAAAGTTAGTAACCCGGAAGGAAAAGAAGACAAATCACACACAAAACCAAATATATAGCTAAATCCGTTTTAGCTCCCCGGCAACGACGCCAATTATAAATACCCAATGCGAGTCGGGGTCGATTCCACAGAGAGCTTTATATTGGATTAGGTATATACCTAGTCTAAGTATATGACGTGCCCAAGATTGCACTTTCACATATTCAGTTGTTTCTTTTCTACTTCTAATTTTTATGCTAATGCTTGTAATTGTAAAGCTAAGGGACAATGTTTTTGGTATTGTTGTTTTTCAGGTTATAAAAGATCTAGGGCTTTAACTTCCGCCTAGTTGGCTACCTAACAGATTGAGAGCTTAAGGCATGTTTGGTTGGTCGGAATACAATATAGCAATCACACGCGATTACTCACTGTATACCTCTCGGTAGTTTGAGTGATTTTGCCCAACTTGGCTTTCTCAAGTCCAAATGGGTATCTACGAAACAAGTGATAGATGCTCAAGTCGGGTCTTACTATCTTTAGATTCGACCCTTTAATTGGGGCTATCAATTTCTCGAGTTCACCCCAATTTCTTGTTAGCCAAGTTTTTCTAGACTTAGTCTCTCTTTCTCAAGTAGAGACTAAGTTAATTAGGCATGAATCAATGTTTGCAACCATCAATTCTTAAATTCAAGCAAGAACTAGGCTAAATATCATATACCCAATCATAAATAAGCCCTAAATCAATCACTCATAAGATACCCATACTAGGGTTGGGTCATAACCCTAGCTAAGGATTTAGCTACTCATAGGAAATGAAGAAATTAAAGAAGAAACTAAGATAAAACTCATAATAGATGATTAAGGGAAGAAAATCTAATGTTAAAATGATAAACTATTACAAAGTTGCCCAAAACAATAAAGAAAAATGGCTACCTATTTTCTGGAGTTCAAAACTTAACCTAAAAATGACAAAAAGATCTATTTATACCCAGCTAAAATTATCAGACAAAATTGCCCCTGCGGAGGTTGTGCGGCCACACAATTTTGTGTGTGGTCCGCACTTTGAAGCTGACTTGACAGGGTGGTCTTCTGCGGCCGCATAAATCTGCGGTGCCGCCGCACTTCCTCTGATTGTGCGGACTGCACATTTCTGAGTGCGACCGCACTCTTGATCTTGGGTTGGACATGGGAAATTTCTGCGGACCGCACATTTATGAGTGCGGCCGCACTTTTGCATTCTGTGGCCGCACAATAATAGTGCAGTCTGCACATCTTCATGTCCCCAAAACATATCTCCCTGAACCTTGTCTTCTGCGGCCGCACAATAATTGTGCGGTCCGCACTTTGTGAAGGAATTCTGACAGTGGCTCTTCAGAGTCTGCGGCTGCACACAGTATTGTGCGGTCCGCACTTTTGTTCATTTTGCTTTGTTTTGGTTCTTGTCCAATTTTTACTCCTTCTTAGTTGAATTTCATTTCTTTGGCTCGTTTCCCAATATTCCTGCAAGAAAGCACATTTCATTAGTTCTCGGGAATACCTTTAAGCTTTTTTGAGCTAAAACGTAAGTAAAAGAGAGCAAATAAGTAGTCAAAATTCTTACTTATCAGGGAATCAAAATACCCTCAATGGGTCGCCAACATGGTCATGGTGAAAAAGAAGAACGGAAAGTGGCGGATGTGCGTAGACTTTATAGATTTAAACAAAGCATGGCTAAAAGATTCATTCCCGCTACCTCATATCGACCAGCTCATTGACGCAACGACTGGGCACGAACTGCTGAGCTTCTTGGATGCCTACTCGGGCTATAATCAGATCCTCATGGAAGAGGAGGACCAGGAGAAGACCACCTTCATCACCCACCAATGAACGTACTGCTACAGAATGATGCCTTTCGGACTCAAAAAATGCGAGGGCGACGTACCAAAGGTTGGTGACCAAAATGTTCAAAGACCAATTAGGCAAGACCATAGAGGTATACATAGACGATATGCTGGTCAAATCCAAAAGGAAAGAAGATCACATCGACAACCTGAAAGAAGCCTTCGATATACTCAGGCGGTATGGGATGATGCTGAATCCTGAAAAGTGTGCATTCGGCGGGACCTCAGGAAAATTCTTGGGCTTCCTAGTATCACAAAGAGGAATCGAGGTCAACCTTACCAAATCAAAGCCATAGAAGGAATACCAGAGCACTTAACCAGCAAAAAACAGGTTCAGAGGCTAACCGGCCGCATCGCCGCCCTGTCGAGATTTATCTCACGATCGTCTAACATATGCCATAAGTTTTTCGGCGTACTCCAGAAGGACAATGGCCTCCAGTGGACTTCCGAGTGCGTTCAAGACCTGAAAGAGTTAAAGTCTTATCTATCATCACCATCGTTGTTCTCCAAAGCAGAACCCGATGAACGTCTTCTCGTCTACCTTGTTGTATCTGAAGTAGCGGTGAGTGCAGTCATGGTCCGAGAAGATAAAGGTACGCAATCTCCCATATATTACATTAGCAAAACTTTAATCGACACCGAGACGAGGTACCCCCACCTCGAAAAATTGGCACTGGACTTGGTCGTAGCTTTACGAAAGTTTAGACCCTACTTTCACTGCCATCCCGTCTCGGTTGTCACAACCTTCCCCTTGAGGAGTATTTTGCATAAGCCCGAGCTATCAGACATGTTAGCCCAGTAGGCCATAGAGTTAAGTGAGCATGATATCACATATCAATAGCGGACAACGATAAAATCACAAGTCCTTACCGACTTCGTCGCCGACTTCAGTACAAAAATAATGCGCGAAGCCGAAAAAGAAGCCACCTACGCCTGTCCACAAACACAAGAATTATGGATTTTGTACACCGGCGGTGCTTATAATGCGTCAGGATCTAGACTGGGACTTGTGCTTGAAGTCCCGACAGGCGAAGTAATTCGCCAGTCCATAAGATTCCCGGACATGACTAACAATGAAGCCGGGTATGAGGCCGTGATTGCAGGATTAAGGATAGCACTCAAGTACGGGGTGAGACGGGTCATCCTACACTGCGACTCTCAACTTTTCGTCAACCAAGTCATATGGACTTTCCAGATTAAAGAGCAACGGTTTCAAAAATTCCAGGCCGAGATCTGCAAATTACTGCCCAAGTTTGAGGAGTGCCAGCTCGACCAGATCCCTAGAGCACAAAACATCGAAGCAGACGGCCTCGCCAAATTAGCGGCGACCACTAAAAGCATAACCGGAGAAGGAGATGTGGTCGCCCTCCTCCACTCGTTGATAGATCAAATCGAGGTAAGGACTATAAATCTAACTTGGGATTGGCGCAACCGTATTATTATATATTTGCAGGATGGCATAATCCCAGATGATAAAAAGGAAGCCAAGAAGTTTCGGATGTAAGCGGCCAGGTACAACATCATTCACAACGATCTATACAAGAGGACGTACGGTGGTCCCCTAGCGAAATACTTAGGCCCGAATCAGACACGTCGCATCCTAGAGGAAGTCCACGAAGGCCACTGCAGGGCTCATTCCGAAAATCGAGCTCTAGTCAGATGCCTCATACGGGATGGTTACTACTGGCCTACTATGAAAAAGAGGCCGCAGACTTCGTGAAAAAATGCGAGGAATGACAAAAATGCGCCCTAATGATCCATCAAGCGGGCGAGCACCTTCGCTCGGTCATTCATCAAGTGGGGAATGGACATCGTCGGCCCCCTCCCTGCGGGGCGAGGTAACTTACGTTTTCTTTTGGTTTTAACTGACTATTTATCTAAATGGGTAGAAGTAGGAGCATTCACCCAGATATGCGAACAGGAAGTGATCGCCTTCATATGGAAAAACATTGTGTGCCGCTTCAGCCTTCCCAAAGAGATCAGTTGCGACAAAGGACCCTAATTTACTGGAAAAAAGGTCGCCGAATGTTTTGAGAAATGGCATATCAAAAGAATACTCTCCACCCCATATCACCCCGCAGGTAACGGCAAGCGAAAATCCTCCAATAAATCAATACTGAACATCATGAAGAAAAAACTAGAGGACGCCAAGGGACTATGGCCAGAGCTATTACCAAAAGTACTCTGGTCCTACCGCACAACGCCAAAGACGAGCACAGGAGATATGCCCCACTCATTAGTCTATGGGACTGATGCGGTAATACCAGTCGAAGTCGAAGTGCCCAATTTAAGCTCCCATGAGAGCGAGCCGAGGAATGATGAAAGCAGAAGGCAAGAGCTCGACAAAGTTGAAGAACAGAAAGATATGGACTACATAAGGATGATCGCCCAAAAACAGCAAGCAGAACCTACTATAACAAAAAGGACAAGATCAAACCACTCAAAGTTGGGGACTACGTGTTCAAGGACAAAATATAAGCAAGCAAAGACCCGCAGGAAGGAAAACTAGGAATGAATTGGGACGGCCTATACAAAATCACGGCAACAACAAACAAAGGGTCGTTTCAACTAGAAACAATGAAAGGAAAATTGCTACCAAACAATTGGAATATCGCCCACCTCAAGTACTTCAACTTTTAAGAATAAGCATCCTCCAAGTCATACTCTTTTTCCCTCACTTGAGTTTTATCCCAATTAGGTTTTCTCAAGGAGGTTTTTAATGAGGCGGCAAGGGGGATGCTTCAAGTCGAAGTACGAATAGAAAAGGCACCGGACGGTCAATTCATTGTCTAACCTCTCGACATGTCTCCAGGTCGCCCAATGAAGGGACTAGATAGACTGGGACTGGAGTACCATCCCAAAAAATATGTAAGTTTCTCCAAATATATGAGCAAAACACAAATGTATGTTCGTCCATGTTTCCGCCAGAGCAATGTTGCCTCAATATCTACTCGGCCCCCGGCCATGGTTAAGTTTCAGTTACATTCGACCTCGTTCGAATTAACACCCATACAGCCCCCAACCATGGTTAAGTTTATGTTATATTCGACCTCGCTCGAATTAACTACGGGTTACATTTCGACCTCATTCGAATTAACACCCATATGGCCCCCGGCTATGGTTAAGTTTAAGTTACATTCGACCTCGCTCGAATTAACTACGGGTTACATTTTGACCTCGTTCGAATTAGCACCCATACGGCCCCTGGCCATGGTTAAGTTTAAGTTATATTTGACCTCACTCGAATTAACTACGGGTTACATTTCGACCTCGTTCGAATTAACACTCATACGGCCCCCGGCCATGGTTAAGTTTAAGTTACATTCGACCTCGCTCGAATTAACTACGGGTTACATTTCGACCTCGTTCGAATTAACACCCATACATCCCCTGGCCATGGTTAAGTTTAAGTTACATTCATCCTCGCTCGAATTAACTACGGGTTACATTTCGACCTCGTTTGAATTAATACGCATACGGCCCCCGGCCATGGTTAAGTTTAAGTTACATTCAACTTCGCTCGAATTAACTACGGGTTACATTTCAACCTCGTTCGAATTAACACCCATACAACCCACGACTATGGTTAAGTTTAAGTTACATTCGACCCCGCTTAAATTAACTGATATGACCTCGTTTGACTTAACACTTACTGGCCCCCGACCATAACTAAAACTAAATTCGATGTTCGACCTCGTTCAACACACATAAACCAAGCTTCTACGACAAAAGTGGCCAAACGGCAGAACAAAAGAAAGAAGCATACAGGCCCGAGCAGAAGAAAATAACATTTCATACTTCAAATATATTCCTTACAAGGGCTAATACAGACGCCCGCAAAAGTATACATAAAATTTACAAACAAAAAGAAGAATAATTACTCGTCACCTGAACCAGCAGCACCATCTCCACCATCGTCATCGCTATCGGGATACTCATACTCGTACCAGGAATCCTGCTCAGTCCCATCTACATCTTCCTCACCATCACCGGCCTTTGGGGTAGCAGGGTCATAGCCGCAAGTGACTCGAGCTGCACGCGCCTTAATACGAGTATCCTCAAAGTCAGCTTCAAGAACTTTCCTCACCGTCATCAAACTTTTAAATATATCTAGCTGGGCCTCAACGTGGATCCACTTCTCATATAAATCCCACGGAACATCAGGGAAATCATAAAGCATGAGAGAAGGACGGCTGTGCCGATAATTGCGCCTTCTCGGCCTTGAGAACGACGACTTGGTCGCCAAGGATGGAAACCTCTCTTTCTAGCTCCCCTATCCGCTCATCGAGCCGCTCTTCTCTGGGTTTAGCCATCTCGAAATTGTTTGCCCGCTCAGATT
Organism: Nicotiana tomentosiformis; assembly: GCF_000390325.3. Taxonomy (NCBI): domain Eukaryota; kingdom Viridiplantae; phylum Streptophyta; class Magnoliopsida; order Solanales; family Solanaceae; genus Nicotiana; species Nicotiana tomentosiformis. The sequence continues at coordinate 2,592,170 of NC_090818.1, read as the reverse complement.
AAAGAACTCGAATCATAACCTCCAAAGCCTCCACTTTTGTCGAAGCCGCCAGCCGAGCCAACTCGGCCTTCTACAAGTCAGTTGTCTTCTCGACGATCTCAACACTCAAGGCATCGGCCCTGACCAAACCTTGCTCAAGCTCGGCCCGCAGAGAGATCACTTGGGCCTGAAGGTCCGCAAATTAGGCCTCAACTCCCCTACTCATCTCGAGCTCCTTTTCTTTGTCCCTCAACGCCCCTTCAAGGATGCTGCACTTGCCGATGACCCTCACTAACTCGTCATCTTTCCGCTTCAACTCATCCCCGATAGCTTGGAAGTTGCCACTTTTGCCAAACCGCCTACAGATCTCGCGATGTTTGTTGCAGTATTCACGGTACTTCCTCTCTATCTTCATAAAAATGGCTTTGCGCCTCTCCTCTCGGCGAGTACTCTCAATCTCCAAGATAATGGTCTGAAAAGAAAAAAGAAAAAGAGGAAGAAAATCAGTCAATAAAAAAAATAGTGTGCAAGGCTTCCCTAAGTGCGAGGCCGGCTATGCCCATCGACAGAGCAGCATCGTTTAATGTCTCGAGGGTCCTGTCCTCTACATCGGAGCAAAGAGGACCTAAGGAAGGAACCACATCCTCCGTATTCACCAGCAGGTCCCGGTCTATAGGGACCACGATGGTACGAGTGGACCCTTCCAATCTTACTTCCACTCGGGTGGACCCCTCGCTCAGCATTCGCACCTCATCGGCGTCAATGTCGGAGCCGGTTTCATAGCCGTCCTCGGCCACTCCCTTATCTCTCCCCCCAGCCGACAAAGGAACACCAACCGGTCTCGAGGACGATGGTTCATCTCTCAGTATGGTACCCGCAACTTCCACAGATGATCCGCCAACTCCAACCTCAGCCTCAGGCAAAGGTATACTTTCCACGGCCCCCGTAGACAACGGAACTCCACATGACGGATCCGCATCACTTTCAAGCGCAGCAGTGGTCGGCTCACAATCGCCCCTTGTAGAATCCATTGCTCGAATTGTTCCATCGCCAACATTCACCGACCTCCTTTTACGAGGAACCAAATACTCATCGCTCGGTGATGACTCATCTATAAATTGCAGCACGGGAAGAGATGAAGTCCCTGATACTGAGGTAGCCGACGGTCGAGTTGGTCTATCCGGAGCTGGAGGCTGAATAGAGGCGGATGACCGGGTAGGCTTGGTCGCGGTCGCGGCTAGGGCAGGTCCTGTTGTAGTGGTCACTAGGCAGAACACATAAGTAGGAGCTTTCGACTTCCTCAAAACTCCCCGGGCTAACAACAAAAGAATAGAAGAAGGTTGAGATCAATCCCCACAGAACAATAGAAAGCAGCCGGTAAGCTTGGGCCCGAATCTCGTTCGGAAGGCCGACCATTCACGAATCCCCACTGTACGAGGGAGGACCCGACTAACCCAATAGTGAGTATCCTCGACCAAAGGAGGGGGTTCAACCTCGGCTACATGGAGAGAAGACAATATCGATACAATTGAAATCAGTCAACGCGAAATACAAGGAGAAAAAAAGGAAGAGGTGCTTACGGGCATAGTTCCAAATCTCGGGGAACCCGCTTGCATTAAGCACCACGTCCTCAGTTTTGAAATATAAGTAATTGAGACAAAACTGGCGGTTTTCCTTATCATCCATTTTCAGCACTAGACATTTGCTGCCTCGGTGGTGAATATGTAATATCGTCCCCCTGTAAAAGTTGGGAGCGAAGAGATGCATCAAGTGACGAAGGGTCACCTCAACCCCGGCTAACTCTGCATACTTCGAGATCATACATATGAGTTTATAAATGTAGGGGGAAAGTTGAGACAGGCAAACTCGGTAATAGCGACAGAACTCCTCGGCCAAGGGGAGGATAGGGAAAGAATAACCTACATGGAAGGGGTATGCGTAGAAAGCACAATAATCTGGGCCATGTATTTTCACCACGTCATGCCCTGCAGGGACTAGGTCTATATGAGCGGAAATTTTGAATTTAGCCTTAAACTCGGCAAGGGCCACCTCTTTCATCAACGACTCCGAGATCTCGGGGTCGTCCTTAAGCATCTTTGATAAGTCAGACCTAGCCTTCTCACTACGGGGAATTATTTCCTCCACCGTAGGGAAGCTGTCATCCTCAGCAACAATGGTCACCCCATCATCATGGGAAGGCGCGTGCACTGCCAAGGGAACAGGATGAGATACTCCCCCAGAACTAGAAAATGTATTAACCATCTTTGTTTGTTTATATGTGAAGAAGATACGAGCAAAGAGGAATCGTGAGTAGCAGAGGTCACCAGACTCTGTGAAAACAAGGATACGAAAGTAAAGGTAATGAGAGCAGAAACTCTGAATGAAGAAGGAAGAAAGAGATATAGGAATTCAATATTTGAGAATGCAAAGAATAAAGCAAAGGGTCTCATATCCCTATTTTTAAGAATTCGGGCATCAGTATCGAGAAAATAAACAGTCAATGCCCAGCGCAACTATCAAAACTGCAGACGAACGGGAAACGACTCAATACATCGGGAAAACGCGTAATAATGACGTATGATGTCGTGACGTCACTCAGAATCGATGTGGCCATAGGTTACGGCTCACAAAGTGCCACGTTGCCATCTTGTCAAGAACATTACTACTCGACTTGCTCGCCTAAATCTCCCAACCACGACCAGCAGAGTCCGCTCATCGAGGTCGTCTGAGAGTCGACCTCAATAAGCGGAGGGACTAATTGTATAAGCCAAAATCTGCCTCTAGGAGATTCGACATGAAGTGGTATTACGAAAAGTAAATTGACTGAGGTCGATTAGTAAACGGAAGGGCTTAAAGTCGAGCAATCAATAACGGTCAAGGTCAAGTATTAGGGGCAGTAGTAACGGCTAGTTTTGCAATATGATCTTTAGGAGAATATCCCATTGAATATTCTCTGTACTTGTACTTTTAGGGTTAACTAGGGATATGTCCCATATAAATAGAAAAGGAGATAAGGTGAAAGGCAAGCAATATTCGCTGATAAGAACACTCTTTGAAAATAAGACTTTCTCCCTAGATAAAATACAAACACTACTTTTCTAAAGAGATTCGGTTGTCTATTATTCCACACTTTTCCATCAGATCCGAGAATAGTTCTCATATTCTAGTATTTATCTATCACTCATCATTGTTAGGATGGAGAATCATCCACCTCATTCAATATTGAGTGAATCATTCTCCTTATTTACTTTAATGCCATTTATTGTTACTTATTGCTCAACACTCTCCTGTCATTAATCATCTTGAAATATTGAATGTACACCATATTTTCCTACCAACACTATTCTACGTTATTTGTGTTAACCGATTATAGATCTGAAATTATTATCACTAGCTAAGTTTAACCCCTCATTACATAAAATTAATCAGTTTAATCAAAGGTTTACATTTTTTGGTCAAACAGTTCATTCAAATACGAAATTTTTTAATAATTAAATATATAGTTGCATTCAAAATTCATTTTAAAATCTAAATATTAAGAAAATAATATATGACATTTTTTCCCAATATGTAACCTATTTTTTAAGGGTAAAAAAGGTGAATGATATTTTGCTAAAGAGTTTCGTGCTTTTTTTATAGTACTAGTCCTAGGGTACGTGCTTTGTGCGTATAACCATATCAATGAATAAAAAATTTAAAGAATTAGATTAATATTATCCATATGCTTTAATTCAGTTTAACTGGATACGGAATTTAAGAAAGTAGGAAAGGAAGACTTTTGAAACTTGTGATTTTGCATATGTCATAATATTTGAGCGGCTATAAAAGTTTGTCATTAAAGATAAAATAAAATATTCATGTTTAATTATTTTCAAATTTAAAAGTATTATTAATTTTCTAAACGACCTAAAAAAGAAATAGTGTTATTCTTTTTGGAATGAATAGAGTATTAAATAATATATTTGATCTCAAAAAAAAAAAAAATCGTGTACTACAAAAGTTCTCAGATGCTAAGAGTTTAGTTAATTGAAAAATAATTTTACTCATGTGATGAATATGAAAAAGAATTAAATTTTTTTTTTTTTGCTAATTAGTTAATGTAAAGATTTAGTTATTTCTTTTTAACATTAAAGGTAACTTAATTTAAACACTTGATTATTTTATCCTCAACATTTAATGTAATAACTTAATTTTCATTATTCAAATTTTAAATATTAGCTCATCACAATTTTTTATAATTTTAACTGCAATTATAAATTTTTCTAACAAGCATTCTACTCTCAAAGAATGAAAAATTTGATGTGCCATTTTTCTTTTGAATCATTATTTTTATTGACTCTTGCCAACAACTTTTGTTTACTCTTTTATATTCTTAAATATTTTTATTTGTTCTAATTATTCAATGTAGTTTTAAAATAATGTCTTACAAAAACCAATGAATAAAAACTTCCTTTTGAATGGGAAAATAATTTGTTCGACATGATTGTGTTAAGTATTCAATTTATAATTAAAGAGAACGTTGAACTGTTAAATGGACTTTGTTCCATAATGAACTGTTATCGTATGTTCTTTCTCGTATTATCTTACTCCAAAATATGTTCGTGTGCGTTTTATTCCTTCACGTAGTTCCTAACTAATTTCATCTATTTGTTGATTTCCTACTAATTCAATTAATTTTATCTTTTAATAGATGAAATAAGTTAATTCTAAAGTTATAATACTAAAATATTTAACATGGAAGGGTTCAAATAAGGAAAGGATACACGTAAGTTGAAATCTTTAACAAATTTTAAGGTCCTAAATTTTAGAACTTCCTGCATAATTCAAATAAAGAATGATTTAATGCTTAATATTTTAGTTGCTTTTTAACACCTAAATTTTAGGAAAAATTATCAAATTACAGTTTTGTCTAATATGAAATTTACTTTTAAAGAGTAAAAAAGACGAACGATTCGGGTCAAGAGCTAACACGTTAGTGGGCGCACTGGACAGTAAATCTGTGTGGGCCTCTCTTTTTGTACTTAACCAATTTGGGCCATTACAAGTCTTCTCCATCTGCTCCAAGTTGACGCAATCTGTGCTAATAGCAATTTAAGAATTAACTTAAATAATCGTATACAATCAGTTAATTTATGTATATCGGCTAAAAAAAGTAAACAATCAATTTGGCGAGTTATTTGTAACAATTACCAGTGGATTATTTGCACCATGTGGCCTATATTGAGGCTATTCTTGAAAGGGATTTTTACCTTCTTATACACTATTTGAAACTTTATTACCCTTCCTACTCAAGTTTCAATTTAATTACATAGGCATATACAATTTACCAATTATATACACTTTAGAAATTAAATGAATATCCCTTTATATTAGGAATTGAATAAGGAATCAATTATTTTCAATCCTTATTCTCTCTCCCTCTTGCGCTCTCTCTCTCTCTCTCCCTCTCTCCCTCTTGCGCTCTCTCTCTCTCTCCCCCGTCTCTCTCTCTCTCTCTCTCCTGCGCTCTCTCTCTCTCCGTCTCTCTCTGACTCTCAATCTCTTATTCTCTGTTCTTTCCCCAATTTTTCTTCCTCTGATATCCTTATTTTTTATCCTTTCATGTTGTATATATTTTTAATGGAATTCATCAATGGAATTCAATCGTTTTACTATAGAGTTTTAACTTAGCAATTTTCTTTCATGTTGCACAATTGGTGTTCAAATTGAAATTGTTAATCAATAAATTTTGAATGTGTTTGATTCTCCACCATTGACAGCCATTAAAAAGCTTTGAAGCTTTGAATTTGAATTTGAATTTTCAAAAACCATTATTTGTTTGGATTGTGTGTTATTGCAAACAATCAAAAATATTGTTTGGAGTTTATATCTCAATTTTGAGGGGTGAAGATTAGACTTGATTTTGGCTGAATTTTAGATTGAAACTCGGAGAAGAAGAAGAAGAAGAAGAACAAGACATGACATACAATATACTTACGAAATTGTAGTAAAGTTGTAGTATAATTGTATGTAAATTGTATTCTGTTGTAGTTATATATTTTTTTTATTTGAATGTTGTATGAAAGTTAAACAATAGTTGTATAATGTATGAATCGTTGTATAAAATTTGTATTTAAGTTATCAATACAATCTTTTTACATAAAGTTATTGATATGTATCAAAATTGTATTAAGAGAGCAAGTTTTGATTGGAATTTTAGAGAAGAAGAAGCACACACCACAGATAAAAATGTATACAAATCAGATACAACGTATATACAAAGACATATTGTATAAAAATTGTATTTAAGTTGTATGATATTGTAGTTGTATATAACTGGATAGAAATAATGTATGAAAATTGTAGATAAGTTGTAAATAAGGTGTATAATATATAATTAGTTGTATTAATTTTATTTTTACTATCTATAAATCAGATGCAAAATATACAAAAGACATATTGTATAAAATTTGTATAAAAATTATATTTAAGTTGTATGATATTGTAGTTGTATTTAACTGGGTAGAAATAATGTATGAAAATTATAGATAAGTTGTAAATAAGTAATTCCCAACTTAATTCTCTCATTCTTTCTCTTACTTCTTATGGTATAGGAATCCTCTTTGTGCTGCTTCTACAACAATGATTTTTTTTTTCAAGCTTTGGGAATAGGCTAGGCTGAATGTATTTAATCATGTCATTGAAAATGATCAAACTCTCTCAATTATTTTTGCCTTTTATCCTGAAAAAATACACAGTTCTTCTATCAATTAATGCATTACCCTTTCTATCTCCCTTTTGTTGGAATTTCCCTCTATATATTTATATTTCTCTTCTTCTATTTCCCTTCCAAATCCTTCATCCTTATTAAAACTAAATACACTCTTCTTCCTTCTTTACAAACAATGTTAGGTGAAGACAGTAGCAGCAAAAGTGGAAAAATAAAGGTGCCTACTCATTTACTAACTTTCATCGTCGTTTTCAGCATTCATGTGGTTGAGTAGAATTATAGGGTCGCTTTGCAGGAAATGAAAAAAATGACTCTACACTTCTCTCAACTACATGAATATCAGAAACGTTTGCCGTTAATGGTCCATTTATACTCCTAGTAGTATTGTTTTGTGTCTGTATGTCTCTGTTTCACGAATGACTAAATATATAGGTCTTTGTGTGTGTGTGTTTTTTCCCTGGAATGTATGTGCATTTACTCAATTTACATTATATTTATGATTCAATATATTGTCTACTATATGTATCTGTGCTTATATAGAGAACACACAGTTTGTTGAATCACAAAGATAATGAAAATTTTAAAAAAAAATCAAGGAAAAAAAAAACACGCAAACACACAGGAAATAGTGTCAATTAAGTAGTAACCAATAAATTTTCATACTTTAAATATCCAATAAAATAGGCTCCGTGAGATCAAAGGAAAGATGACATTCAAAGCTCAAAACTTAATTTCACCTGAAGATCCATTTATTCTCATATTTTATATTAGAGATTTTATAATACAGTTTTTTAAGAATAAAAAAAAAGACCGAAACAATTAGCAAAGAGAGATCTGGAGAGAAGAGGGGAGAGAGGAGAGAAAAAAGGAAAATGGTATAACTAAATCCCTTGATTGAAGGCACTAATAATGGATTGGGAGCCTTTTAAGGTGGATTGTATATATTTTATAGCTAAAACGTATTTATGTCGGATAAATACAAAAACTTGAATATTTTTCGTAATAAGGTTTCAAATAGTGTATAGGAACGAAAAAATTCCTTCTTGAAATTCTGTTATTGCATTAACCTTTTAAGAAGGATGTAATTCTCTCCTGAAAGATCTAGTAAAATTTTTTAGAAGTATATTATTCTCTTCTTATCTAACATTTTGAAGATTTTGTTTTTCATAACTCTTTGGAGATGAATATTATGAAATTCAAATATATAATTTAATTTGCCTCACAAGAACTGGAGAACAACATTTGGTTAGTTAACTAGTTTCATCTTAGCCAAACTCTCTTAATGTTTAGTCCATCTCTTATAACATATACAATATTAATAAATTGTCCTTTCAGTTACCAAACGATGTTAGGAACAAAATAACTCGCGCCTATATCAAGCAATTTCAATCAATCGAAGACAATTACAAATGGGGCAAAAGTACTCTCATGGGCGGCTTTCCAGCCATGCCCCATGATCCCTTGGACGCGCCCCGTGGCGTCCTGGCCAGCCTCCCAACGCCCGTCGCCACGATCGGCCCCGTGGTCTCGGCAGCTCCAAGTGACAAGCGTGCATGTGCCTCTGTCGCCCCACCGATAGCCATCGCCAGCGCCCAGCCACAGGCAAAAGCCAACAGCGCCGCGCGCGCAGACAATGCCGCACGCGCAGACCCTGATGCTAAAGACAAAGTTGCTGCCAACGGACTTGCTGCTGCTTTGTAGAAGACTAAGTCCTTTTCATTGTAAATATAGAGTAGTTTTGCTGCATTTTCTTTAAGTGTGATTTTTCAGCTTTCATAGGTCTAGTCATGTAACTTTGGTTTATTTTTTTTAAGCATTATTAAGGGGGACCAAGCAATCAAAACTTTCAAGCAAGCAAACAATTCTCTATACTGGTGTCTCTCCCCCCCGACACCGTCTTGTTTTCTGTAATAGCTTTCATTCAATGCAATCAAGCTTTCTTTCATTCTCAATTCTCTTTTCTGCTCTCTTTCAATTGCTCATGACATTGGTTTTCCCGTACGGCACTGACAATCTAGTCTAGCGTACGGAGGGGACCTCAGTTGGCGGACAGCAACCGTACTGACATCGGTTGCCTAGCCTTACGTCGCCCTTCCAAGGAACTTCAGGAAGGCGCCGCGTAACAGTTGGTATCAGAGCCTAGGCTCGACATCGGACGAGGGATCACATTGCAATTACCACCATTTCTGACCATGGTGAATTATGGGGATCGCATCGCGACCCTTGAGGGAACGGTTGACGCATTACGGCCCATCGTGGAAATGGTGCCCGATCTAAAAACCAGCCTAGTGCAAAGGTTGGACGACCTGGACCGCAGACTCATCCAGGCCGAAGTTGACATAGAAAACATCAGCCGCGACTCTGAAGGAGACCGGCAAACAGCAGCCACAGAGGCAGCTGAAATTTTTGGTAAATTTGAGGTCCTCCAGCAGGAGCGTGCCGAGGATTTAGCCAACAGGGAACAAGAGGCAGACAGGGTGACTGCCATGCAACAAACCATTGACAACTTGACAGGCCAGCTCAATGTTGTCAATGCTGCCTTACAAGGCCTACTTCGAGGAGGCGGAAACCAATTTGGGGGTGGTGTGAACCTCGCCCCCATGGCACAAAAGCTGAAAATTCCTGAGCCAAAGCCATACAGTGGAGCTCGGAATGCCAAAGAAGTGGAAAATTTCATTTTCGACATCGAGCAATACTTCGATGCCGTGGGAAGCCTGGAAGAAGCTAAGAAGGTAGCAACTGCTGCCATGTATCTTCAGGGTGATGCCAAACTCTGGTGGCGGGTGAAGTACGAAGCCATCAAGGCAGGTGAAGATGCCCTCGACACATGGGCGGAACTGAAGGCAGCCATACGCCTACAGTTCTTCCCCGAAAATGTTGAGTACAATGCCAGGAGAAAGTTGCGGGAGCTCCGCCAGACCAAATCAGTGCGAGATTACGTGCGGGAATTCTCCGCGCTCATGCTGAACATCCGTGACATGGGGGACAAAGACAAACTCTTCACCTTCCTGGAAGGGTTGAAACCTTATGCCCGGATGGAGTTGCAGAGACAAAGGGTAGACACGTTGCCTAAGGCAATCCAAGCAGCAGAGTGCCTTGGGGATTACCAAGTGGAAGCCCGGAAGGATAGGCCTCAACAGCCTGTCCGAGGAGGATACAAAGGGGGCCAACCAAACACTAGTGGCCCTAGCAGAAGTGGAGGAGACCGGAGTGCACCCAAATCCAAGACTCCCTCTTCCGGCAGTACTAGTGCTGCATCTAACAACAATGATCGGGGGAGGAAGCCCCCCTCAGGATGTCGCCATTGCGGCGGACCACATTGGAATAATGAATGTCCACATGCACAGATGAATGCCCATCAAGCTTTTGAGGATGGGACGGATGACGACGCCGATGATGCGGACCAGACCGAGCCAGTAGGTGCATTCAATGCAATTGTTGGCTCCATTTCTGAGCCCTTAGCGGGTACCAGTGCCGGTATCCGCAAGAAGAAGGACCCCTGTCCAATTGCCAGGAAAGGAAATAAGAAGGCGAATTTGAGGACTCCTCCTCATCAAGAGAGGACCCTAATGTTCGTTGACATGAAGGTAAATGGCAAGCCCATTCGGGCAATGATAGACACGGGTGCCACCCACAACTACTTAGCCTCGACTCAGGTGGAGCGTCTTGGACTAGTTGTAGGAAAGGGCAAAGGTCGTGTGAAGGCTATCAACTCACCACCTCAACCAGTGGGTGGAATAGCCAAAGAAGTACCAGTGAAGCTTGGCCCTTATGAAGGAAAGTTCAACCTGCGCGTAGTGATCATAGATGACTTTGAGTTAATCGTGGGGTTGGAATTCCTGAGACAGACCAATACCATGCCCGCACCGTATGCAGACATGCTACTGATGATGGGGGCAAATGGGGCCAAGCCCTGCATTATTCCGTGCATTCCCATGAAGATGGCAGCCGAGAACATCTCGGCCTTGCAGTTGAAGAAGGGGGTAAAAAGACATGAACCCACGTTCCTGGCTACCCTCTGCATGGAAGATATAGAACGCTCCTCGGGTCCCATTCCTGCACCCGTGAAGGAGTTACTTCTGGAATTTGAAGACATCATGCCACAAGACATGCCAAAGCATCTTCCGCCTAGGCGAACTGTGGACCATGAGATTGAGTTGGTGCCGGGTGCGAAGCCACCTGCCCGGGCGCCATACAGAATGTCACAACCCGAACTCGCTGAGCTTCGGAGACAATTGACGGAAATGCTAGACACAGGGATCATTGTGCCCTCTAAGTCCCCATACGGGTCCCCTGTGTTATTCCAAAAGAAACATAATGGTAGTTTGCGACTCTGCGTGGATTATCGGGCTCTAAACAAAATCACCGTGAAAAACAAGTACCCTATTCCGCTAATGGCAGACTTGTTTGATAGACTGGGTGGTGCGACGGTATTCACCAAAATAGACCTGAGGACAGGTTATTGGCAAGTTCGGATTGCCGATGGTGATGAGCACAAGACGACCTGTGTGACAAGATATGGGTCGTACGACTTCCTGGTTATGCCCTTTGGCTTGACTAACGCGCCAGCCACATTTTGCACCTTGATGAACCAAGTCTTCCGAGAATACATTGATGAATTCGTCGTGGTTTATTTGGATGACATTGTGGTATATAGCCAGACACTAGAAGAACACCTGGAGCATTTGCGGAAGGTCCTAGCCCGATTGCGGGAGCACGAACTATATGCGAAGCTATCCAAGTGCTCCTTTGCTCAGAAACAAATTGACTTCCTCGGACATGTCATCGAGGAAGGGAGGATCAAGATGGACCAGCAGAAGATTCAGGCCATAACAGAATGGCCGCCTCCTAAGGATATACATGCCTTGAGGTCGTTCCTTGGCCTATGCAACTTCTATCGGCGGTTTGTGAAAAGTTACTCCCTCATTGCAGTGCCGCTGACAGAACTTCTCAAGAAGGCCACCCCGTGGGATTGGGGCCCCAAGCGGGCAAAGGCCTTCGACGCATTGAAGATGGCTATGTCCAGTAGCCCAGTCTTGGCCCTCCCTGACTTGGCCAAGCCATTCGAAGTGCAAACGGATGCCTCCGACTATGCACTTGGTGGAGTATTGCTACAAGAAGGGCATCCCGTAGCGTACGAGAGCCGGAAACTGAAGGATGCAGAGCGACGCTATGCCGCCCATGAGAAAGAATTATTGGCTGTCGTTCATTGCTTACGCCTTTGGAGGCATTATCTACTGGGAGCCCCATTCGTGGTCAAGACAGACAACACAGCCGTTAGCCATTTCATGACCCAGCCAAAGCTGAATGGACGACAGGCTAGGTGGCAGGAACTCCTAGCGGAATTTCACTTCAACCTGGAGTACCGAAGTGGAAAGACCAATCATGTTGCTGATGCACTCAGTCGGAGAGCTGATCTAGCATCGATGTGTGTACTCGCCGCCCTAAAGGGAAGCGAAGTAACCACCACCATAAAAGACCAGATACAGGATCTACTCATCAAGGATCCTGCTGCACAGTATTTGGTTGATTTGGTAGGACAGGGCAAGACTCGCCAGTTCTACACCGAAGATGGGTTCCTGAAGGTGAAAGGGAACCGACTTTATGTTCCTAAAGGAGGAGATCTGCGACGGACTCTTCTTGCAGAATGCCACGATACTTTGTGGGCCGGTCATCCCGGCGAGGAACGCACCATGGCATTACTTCGCCGTGCATATTATTGGCCTCAAATGGTCGATGACGTCGCTCAGTATGTGAAGACTTGTCTAGTATGCCAAAAAGATAAGTCAGACCGCTTGACGCAGGCAGGGCTCTTGGAACCACTAGCTGTACCAAAAAGACCTTGGGAAAGCGTTTCCCTGGACTTCATCACCGGATTGCCCAAGGTCGGAGATCTCACAACTATCTTGGTTGTGGTGGATCGGTTTTCCAAGTATGCTACCTTTATAGCAGCCCCACAATATATATCAGCAGAAGATACAGCTCGACTATTCTTCTCTCATGTCGTCAAGTATTGGGGCTTACCTAAAGACATTGTTAGTGATCGCGACTCACGCTTCACTAGCAATTTTTGGACCCAACTCTTTAAGTGCCTCGGGTCAAAATTGAGTCATAGCTCAAGTTTTCATCCGCAATCTGATGGCCAGACGGAGCGATTCAATGGCATGCTAGAGGAATATCTCCGGCACTTTGTGACCGGATCGCAGAAGAATTGGGTGAAGCTTCTGGATGCTGCTCAACTGTGTTTCAATTCACAAAAGAGCTCAAGTACCAACAAAAGCGCTTTTGAAATTGTTACCGGACAGCAACCGCTACTCCCACACACAGTGAACGCACCAAACATGTCAAAATCTCCTCGGGCTGCCAGCTTCTCAAAAGAATGGAAGCAAAATTTGGAGATAGTGCGGAGCTATCTTGTCAAAGCCCAAAAGCGGATGAAGAGGCATGCTGATCAGAATCGCCGCTTTGTGGAATACCAGGTGGGAGACAAAGTGATGGTCAAAATCCCAAAGCGGTACTTGTTTGCAGGGGTCCATGACCCTCGCCTATTGCAAAAATATATTGGACCCTTGTCCATTGAAAGGCGCATTGGGAAAGTTACATACCGGGTGGATACCCCAGCTTGGTGGAAAATCCATCCTGTTTTCCATGTCAGTCTCCTGAAACCTTTTCGGGAAGATATGGAGGATCCTTCACGAAGCCAACTCACAATACCAAGTATTCGAGGCCCCAATTCAACCGGGAAAAGGCGTGCTGAAGCTATTCTTGATGATCGAGTGATTCACGCCTCAAGAAAAGATCACCAGGAGTTCTTGGTGAAATGGCAGGGATGTGATGCAGAGGAGAATACTTGGGAGAGGGGAACAAACCTCAAAGCCTACAAGAGCCTGATTGATGATTACCTTGCAAGGAAGGCGCCGAGGACGTCGCCAACTCAGGTGGGGGAGAATGTCATGGGCGGCTTTCCAGCCATGCCCCATGATCCCTTGGACGCGCCCCGTGGCGTCCTGGCCAGCCTCCCAACGCCCGTCGCCACGGTCGGCCCCGTGGTCTCGGCAGCTCCAAGTGACAAGCGCGCATGTGCCTCTGTCGCCCCACCGATAGCCATCGCCAGCGCCCAGCCACAGGCAAAAGCCAACAGCGCCGCGCGCGCAGACAATGCCGCACGCGCAGACCCTGATGCTAAAGACAAAGTTGCTGCCAACGGACTTGCTGCTGTTTTGTAGAAGACTAAGTCCTTTTCATTGTAAATATAGAGTAGTTTTGCTGCATTTTCATTAAGTGTAATTTTCCAGCTTTCATAGGTCTAGTCATGTAACTTTGGTTTATTTTTTTTAAGCATTATTAAGGGGGACCAAGCAATCAAAACTTTCAAGCAAGCAAACAATTCTCTGTACTGGTGTCTCTCCCCCGACACCGTCTTGTTTTCTGTAATAGCTTTCATTCAATGCAATCAAGCTTTCTTTAATTCTCAATTCTCTTTTCTGCTCTCTTTCAATTGCTCATGACATTGGTTTTCCCGTACGGCACTGACAATCTAGTCTAGCGTACGGAGGGGACCTCAGTTGGCGGACAGCAACCGTACTGACATCGGTTTCCTAGCCTTACGTCGCCCTTCCAAGGAACTTCAGGAAGGCGCCGCGTAACAGTACTAATGGGACCTTTACAATCAAATCAGCTTATGAAATGCTCTCCAACAGGGGGGGGAAGGAGACTATAAATGGCTATGGAAAATCAAGACCCTCAACAAAATAAAATTCTTCCTATGGACGACTATTCATAATAGACTCCCCATATCACAAATGCTTTTCAACAGAAATATAAGTAACTTCCCGACTTGTAATATTTGTAGCACTACAAATGAAAATATAATACACATGTTCTTTAGGGGTACGTATTCAAAAACCATCTGGGAGCAGATTGACTTCAATCTTTTTCCTCCAGAATCGTCAGATCACTATGCTATGCATAACTAGCTAAAAACCCAAACCAACTCCAACATTAGGTTCAACAACTATCTTTGTTGGTCCGACATCCTCCCCTTTATTCTCTGGTACATTTGGCTGCATAGAAAAGAGACAATCTTCAACAATAATGGTAAGCCTCTACTACTAAAAATATAGTAAACAAAGCCATGGAATTCAAGCTCTTGGCCACAAACCAAAGAAGGCTACCTATAACTAGAGACAGCATCTTCATCAAATGGAACCCGTCGGAACCCAACACCTATAAACTCAACGTGGATGGCTCCTGTTTGGAAAATCTAGGCAAAGGCGGTATATATAGGAGGAGTTATCAGAAAAGGCAAATGGGTTTGGGATTTTATATGAGCATCCCACATGCATTAAATATATACATGGAAACACTCGTACTACTGCATGGACTAACGCTTTCTATAGATAACAACTATCTCCCACTTACCATCGAAACGGATTGTAAGGAACTCATTAATTTACTTGATAATAAAATTGTTCCAATAATCTAATTGATGATTGCAGATGCCTATTGAGTAGAGCAGGGGATCCGCCATTGCAGAGGCTAATCAAGCGACTGACTCAATAGCGAAGAATGTAAGTAGTTTACCAGTTTTTGGAAGCTTAATGACTTATCTATTTTCTCCTACTTTTGTTATTTCTATTTTGGAGATGGACAAGCTAGGAACTATGTGTCCTAGAACAATTCATGTATGCAATGACTCCTAGTATGTTTTAATATGTCTTTATTACCCAAAAAAAATGATTTACTGCCAATTCGTTATACCATTTTATTAAAAGCTTACAATGACGCCGCAACCGCATTTATGTATATTAAAAGCAATGTTAGAAAGTCAAAAAGTTACATTATTTAGCGTTGAATTTGGATACCATGTTGTGACATGACTCAAAAAACACGTTTGGAAATTAACGATTATGGGATGGAGGGAATATTAAATGGGCGTTTGGACATAAGAATTGTAAAATTTCAAAATAGTGGAAAAAAATTTAAAACTGAAAATGGTATTTGAAATTTAGAGTTGTATTTGGACATAAATATAATTTTGGGTTGTTTTTGAAATTTTGTGAGTGATTTGAGTGAAAATTTTAAAAAACAGCTTTTTAGAATTTTTTAAATTTTCGAAAATTTTCAAAATATATCTTCAAGTGAAAATTGAAAATTTTATGAACAAATGCTGATTTCGAAAAAAAGAAAAAATTTCTTATGTCCGAGCGGCCTCTAAATATACCTGTTGAGAGTAGTATAGTGATATCCAGTTGAGAGTTTTAGCATTAAGTCTAATACACATTTAGTATTCTTGGCGAAATGGCCCTTGCAAATATACACGACATGGACCGTTAGGTAATTGTCCAATAAAATTGACCAAAGATATTCGTTTAAAAAAAACATCAGTGCCGCTTCTCATATTTTTTCTATTCTCGTTTCGTTTCGAGAGCCTTCCTCTCCTCGTGCTTTATTCATTTTTTTAAGTCGTCGTCCTGAATGTATTTTCATATCCCGGGGAAAGTACCTCAAAATAGACTACAACCACAATGATCAAATTGATTATTTTCATGTATTAGGATTAAACTAAGTAAGTTGTAACTTTAAAAGGGTACGGCCCGTTTTTTATTTTTATTTTTTAGGGATGAAAAATGTGCGGCTATATTTGCTGGAAAATTACCTTGTGTAAATAAGGTCGGTTGGGTTAAAACGATTCAAATATACTCTTAACATGGTATGATATTGTTCGTTTTAGGCCAAATCCGTACGATTTTCCCCAAAAGGCCTCACACCATTTAAAATATCTAACTCCTTGTAAGTAGGTTATTTTTTCGTTTTTACTTTCCATGTGGGATTTTGTTCATACACTCCCAACAAGCTCCCCTTGAACTAAGTTCCACATGACTCATCACCGTTTATGGGCTAATTTGAAGATTAACTGTGTGCTATATACCCACATGATCCGAGTATTTACGGTCACTGAAGCCCTAGAAAAAGTTATGTATGCCTCTTTGAAGCTATGAGCAAAAGTAAGTGAATCGGCCCATAGGGCAAAAGCACTAAGTCGGGCCTATAGTGCCATCTCAATAGTCCCACCAAGTCATTGGTTTTAATATTTTATTTTATTTTAATCTCCTTGGTGAACATTTCGCATCCACCTCTCCAAAGTATGCAATAGAAAGGCAGAATAAGGTGAAGGACAAGACGTGTGGACGAGTAAGAAGTAAAAAAAATACTACATACAAGCCTAGATATTACTATAGCGAAGAGAATATCTTTGTTTTCGCTAGAAACAAATTTAAGGAGTTTTATGTGCTAGAGACATGAACTATTTTCTGTCACACATCCATTAAGATAAGGTTTTAGATAACTTCTGATAAGAAGCTTTTATTTCTATTTTGTTAGTTGGGTGTGGGAGCGTCGTACATTGGAAGTTGATGAGAAATCTGCATACAACTATAGTGAACATTTTCATCGTATGAGGCCTTTTCGAAAACTGTACTTGTACTATAGCCTAATCTAATCTAAAGCGAACAATATCATATCTTAGTAAGAGTTACTATTGGAATTGACTTAATTAGCCAAACACATTCATCTTATCTTTTTCAATGTCTTTAGTTGGTAATCAAGATTGCCTCCTTGAGAAGTTTTACGCGCAAATTTTGGAACTCCGCGAGTAGGGGGCTTTAGGCCGTTTTTAAAGTGCACGTGAATCTATGATTTTTCTGCCAAACTAGATATTATATGTATATATTTCGTAAAATTGATCTAATATTGTTTGTTTATTCCCCATGCTCCAAAAAAGTTGAGCGTTGCACTTGGTTGAATGATGAGTTATTTATCCAAGGGAACATGGATCAATTCCAAACTTAGTACTTACTTCTTCTTTTTCAGTTTTTTTATTTGGTGCACCCATATTATAGAAATGCTAAATCCGCCTATGTCCAAGAGATATATTAGGTTAACTCATGAAGATAGCAATTGTGGTAGATTTATTCTTAATGCCAAATATGGATTGAGGAAAATAATGTCATATTTTCAGACTATTATATGTTGTTGGTTTTGCGTACTGATGAGACTTACATTTAGAAATTCGACGTTCAAAATGCAACTGAAGAAAATAAATTACTTGAACTGAATTTATAAAACAAATTACCAAAGGGCCTAGAAAGTCCAGAAGAAGCAAAATTCAACTCTGATAATTGACGCTTAAACATGAGACACAAACAGAACAAGACATCAAAAACATCAAATTTTCCAAAAAAAAATACTAAAGTGAAACTAAACAAAAGACCCCAATGATTATTTGTGTCGAAACTTATTCCAACAACAACAACTACGCCTCTGTCCCAAATATGTTGTTGAAACCTAATTAGTTGGTGCCACCAAGGACACCCTTCAACTTCTTGATTGTGGCAGCGTCAAGGAACGTAGTCGCCTGCACAAGTTCAGTAGCCAAATCATTAGCAAAGAGAGCGAAATCCGTAATTTGAAGACCTGGAGTTGGACTACTGAAAGAAACAATAGCTAAACCAGTAGTTTTCCCAGAGTTAATTTGGAAATGCAACAACCCTTGTGGGAAAACCATAATGTCTCCTTGTTTAAGGTTCTTGAAAAAAACTTTGTTGTCTGAGGAAGAAATAAATCCAGCACAAATTTCTCCAGTTACAACATAAAGTACTTCTGAAGCTCCAGGGTGTGTATGCATTGGGATAACACCACCTATAGCTAAATCTAGCCTAGCCATTGAAATTCCAAGACCGTTAAGTCCTGGAAATTGAGGAGCAAAAGCAGGTGTGACTGCGGCTTTAATGAGAGGGTTAAGTTTAACTGGAGTGGCTAGGCCAGAAAATACAAAGTCATTCGCAGTTACTGCTGATGGTTTTTTGCAGGCGTAGCCGCCTGGACCGTCGGGGACTGATAAGTCCCCGACACAGAAATCGAGGACAGCGGCATCAGAGGAGAGGAAGAGAAGGGAGAAGATGAAGAAGGCTTGAAAAAACATCGTGTGTGTTTCTTTTTTCTTTGAAGAATATGGTTTTGGTTTTGTTATCTTGATAGGGTTTTGACGTACGTATTTATAGAGTTGAATTTGCATGGATATTTCCATTTTTAATCTCCCTTTTATTTATTGCTATTGGTTGTTAGAGATATGGCGCCTATGCAGAGAAGGTTTCACGTGCATGCTTTTAGGGTACGAAGGAAACGACATATTTTGGGCTGTGATGCATGTGAACGATGATTTTTTGTCGAAGAAGAATACAAGAATTCTCTTTTTGAGATTTTGTTGGAATTTGTTCGAAGAAGCAAGCATATTCCAATAACTAAACAAATTATTCCAATTAGTTAGGAGAGTATTCTGGATGAAAAACTATGTCAACAAGCTCAATGACCGATCATGTACAATTTTACCAAAGGTAAAGCTATATATATACTCCAAGTTGATTTCACAAGAAAATTGCATAGTGCATATACACAGAGAAAAAAAAGATACTTATATAGTACGTATATAAGTTATCGAATTTCCTTGGCCAAAAATTTCTAGTGTAATGTTGATTTTGTTGTAGGTAATATATAGAAGTAGTTGAATATCAATTGCAACAGTCCGTGTCTTTCTGAATTTCCTTATTGGAATTCCTCACAACTTTTACCTATTTCAACATTCTATTTGAGTCATTGATCTTATTTTCGGCTAAATGATTTCTTAAAAACAAAGATAAGTATTTAAAGATCTAAGAAGATAACGAGAGTGTTTGGCTAAGCTTATAAAGTAGTCAAACTAGTTTATAAGTACCTTTTGACTTATATCTAAAGTGCTTATAAGGTAAGTGTTGATCATCCCCAACTTATGTCTTTTTAGCTTATAAGTACTTTTAGTTTGACAAAAATTTTTGCTATTTTATTCTTAATAATATTTTTTAACTCACAAAATACCTTTCACAAAATAAAATTTCTAATTTTATCTTCATTCCATATTCGTTGTTCCTCCTAATTTTCTTTACGAATAAACTTTTTAATTTATAATCTTTTGTAAAACTAAGGATATTTTAGTCAGTTTAATAAAAGAATAGCTTATCAACATCTTTTTACTAAATATTTTAACTGCTTGTTTTCAATTTCTAACGCTTTTATCCAAACATATAACTGTTTATTTATAAAAATCTGTTCCAACGCCTAAAAGTGCTTTTCAACACTTTAAATTTATCAGCTATTTACAATTAGCTAAGCCAAACGAGCTCAAGATAAGTAGGAACGTGATCGGCAATTATATTAATCGTTATGATATCAACTCGTTTAGTACTAGTTTTTTATCAAAACTAAATAATATGAGGGACATAAAGTAATAAGGTTTACAATAACATATATCTTCTCATAACTATCAGCGTCATAGTTTTACCATAACAAACCCTTTAGTTTGTGGAAACAATTGTTTTTATCTTTGGTGTCAAGAATTGCCATTTAATTTGTTTCAGAAAAAAAATATCTTCTTTACATGAATATCTTCTTTACAGGAATGTACTAAAAGAAGAAGGTTTGTTCGTTTAAGGGCTTTGAGAGAAGAAATATCTTTGGATGGACGATCAAAAATTTCATCCAGGGGTGTCAAAATATAAAAAATTAGATACATCGAAAAATCAAGGGGAGTCAACCTATAGTAAATATATATAAAAAAAATAAAATTATCTAATAATATAGTGTAATTTTTCGGCGAAGAGTGTCAATGTGGATCTGTGAATGTTAGTCCAGGTGGTCCAAATGAGAACATGGGCAAAACAATTTAAAGGACACAAAGAGACATTTGACAACTAAAAAGGGTATCTGAAAATCTTCTGTCAAAAGGATGGCCCCTTAATTCAAATGTGTGGATATTGTAAGTTCCTTATCTTGTACGCCGTTTTCATTTTGCTAAGGTTTGATTAGTTGCCGGTTTTATAAAGGTCAAACATACTTCTTATATAAATAAAGAGTTTAACTTCTTTACTGATTGTCATGAGTCTATTTCGATATTTAATTCAAATTAGTTTGTCTTCGAATACGTCTAGTAATTAATGTAATACATGCAACCCATTTATATTTTAACGTCATCCCATAATTGTAAGTGCTTTGAGTTACCTATAGTCACGAGGAATTATTTATTTGTATCGTATTTGATATGATAATTTGGAAATTAAATAGAGTATATAACTTGTTGTAACTAATTAAAGTATACTGGAAATACAACTTTTTTTATACTAATGGTGAATTAAATCCCAATTAAGTTTCAATGGGTAACCAAGACCATGTTTGAAGGTAGAAACGTACAAAAGTTCTGCAAAAAATTATGGATCATCTGTTCATGGACCTTATAGCCTACGGCAAAATATAAATAGAATTTTTCAGAAACCACAATAGTTTAATGGCTATTAACTTCCTATACCTATTATCTACATATTTATTTTTTATAGCTAAAATTTCGTTGCTACCGGACTGTATTTGTTGTATTCGCGCTACTATATTCATGAATACAGTCGTGAAATTCGCCTAATAAGTAGGGAGTCCAGCTGTTTAATTATGGAAAGAGGATCAATTAGCGTGTATCACTCCTAATTTAACTCTACAAAATTAATTCTACAAAATTTTGTTGCTATCGGACTGTATTCGCGCTACTGTATTTATGAATACAGTCACAAAATTCATCTAGTAAGTAGGGAGTCCAGCTGTTTAATTATGGAAGAGGATCAATTGGCGTGTATCACTCCTAATTTAACTCAATAAAATTAATTCTACAAAATTTCGTTGCTATAAGACTGTATTCGTTGTATTCACGCTACTGTATTTATGAATACAGTCGCGAAATTCATCTAGTAAGTAGGGAGTCCAGCTGTTTAATAACAGAAATATGATCAATTAGCGTATATCACTCCTAATTTAACTTAACAAAATCAAATTCTACAAAAATTTGTTGCTACTGTGTTGTATTCTAAGTATTCGTGCAACTGTATTTATAAATACAGTGAGGCAATCCGTTTAAAAAGTAGGGATTACAACTGTTTAATTATGTATTCCATGTATTCGGACAAATATATTTGTAAATACAATGAGGTAATACACCTAAAAATAGTGATTACGATGTTTAATAACAGAAGACGCAATATTGAATTGTATTCAATTTCACTCTATTGAATTCAGTTGTATTCAAAACAACAAAAAATCAAGAAATGGGGTGTATACCGTTCTATTCAATTCGACTGTATAAATTGTATTCAATTCCCCGATATTCATTATTCACTATTATACATTGTATTCAATTCACCGTATTCAATTCGACTGTATTCAAACAACAAAAAATCACAAAAACAGTGATATTCAGATGTATTCAAACATTACAGACCTTCAGAATACATAAAATACAGGCAAAAAATAATGTATTTGTACAAAAATACAATGTATTTTACTATATTTATACATAATATAATGTATTTATATCATTGTATGTGACTCAATAGCAAAGAAGAGAAGAAAGTTAATAGTGATATTCGGTCGTGTTCAAACAATACAGACCTTCGGAATAAATAAAATACAGACGAAAAAATAATGTATTTATATAAAAATATAATGTATTTGAGTGTATTTGTTACAACGTATGTGTATCATTGTATATGACACAGTAGCAAATAAGATAAGAAAGTTCGTCGGAGATGGTATTTTTCATCCAAACAAAATACTGTATACATTATATTAAAACTAAAATAAAAATGAATAAAAAAACCAGGCCCTCAAATCTTCTCTGGCAACCCTGCTTCAGATTTTCAAAAGCTCAATCCGTAGTCATGGTTAGATCTGTTCGCCTACTCCCTTTACGCTTCAGAATGTCCACCGTCGCCACCAAAAATGACTGATGATCACGCCAAACTATGCCTTATAAAAAGGACTAAGCGGTCGTTGCAAATATAATCCGGTTTACAAGTCCGAAGTAGAATCCCACAGAGAACTAAGGCTTAGCTACAACTGTTCAATATTGCTAAGAAACACAAGTCCAAATAATTTTCTAATTATAGAGGTTGTAATATTTATTTCTAACTAATTAACTAACAACTATTATAAAGCAGTAAAATTATCAACTAACAAGGATAAAATTTGAGACAAGACTAAGGAGGTCTAGAGTTATGATTTCTTCAATTGTCGGAATCCTTCCCGCTATGCCTTCTATAATTTCGTCAAAGTATTTTCTACCGATCGTGAGTACTTTGGGTGTCGTAGCTCTCTCTCGAGCAACTAACACAATATACTAGACGTATTCTCTCGAACTACGCTAGTTGGCACTAATTCACCGCTCACTACGATCGCATCAAGGTTTCATTATCTCTAATCCCACCTTTAAACCCTCCGTATTGGTCTCTCACATACGTTAGGAGTGATGTTGTTCAACAACTACCTAAATGTGTACTCTCTCTCGAGCAATATACACACTAAATAGGCACAGTTAATTGATGACCATTCAATCAACAACAATAAACACGTAGTTGAACAAGTAGAGAAATCCAACGACTCAATTATATAAAAACATAACAATAATTTATCCTACAAAAGGTTCTATCAAAACTCTAGATAACAAATTAGCTATTCATAATAGTATGCAAAACTACAATACTAGAATTCTTAACCAGTAATGGAAATAGGAAGAAGGAAGTGAAAAACTCGTAGAAGAATTCCCTACCTTGCTCCTAGTGTGTTCTTGCCTCCTTAGGTCAAATTCCCTCTCAAAATGGTGTTTAGTGACTATTTATATGTGTAGGGAAAAACCTAGACGAAATAACCAAATTTAAAACCAAATAGGAAACAAAATAGGCCTGAAACTCGGAACACGCGAACACCTCGCGACAGACCTCGCGCCACGACCTCTATAGCGTGCTCCACCTCACTCCAACCCTGACGACGCGAGCTCTGTCTCGCAACAATTCCCTCGCCTCGCCAGAACTGCTGCTTCGTTTCTCATTATTGATTTGCTGCCTAACTTTACAAATTCACGTTTTCTCTTCTTTTTTCAATTGACTTTTGTCTTTTTTGTATTTGTCTCTTCAATCATTGCTCCATAATATCATTATAATATTTCCAATCAATAAATGATCGTGCATCATTCTTGTAATGTATAAAATATACATAAAATAATTCAATTAAGTACAAATATAGTATAGTTTAGCATTAAAACTTGTAAGATAAGTAATGCACTAAAAATATGGAATTATAGCCAAACATCACTACCCCACACTTAAACATTGCTCGTCTTCGAACAATCAAACTATACTTTATATAGACACGACCTTTTTAAACAATTCTCCTAACTCATCACACCAAGAATCTTTAAAATAGACTATGCACAAGGGTGTAACATCTTCACCTCAAGATTTGACTCACAAGTACCATGCATTTTTCACAACTCACTCACTTACTCTAACATAGAGGTCAATGACATTACCTTTCCCTCATGAATCAAGTGCCCTCACATAACAAAAGAGATTAATTCCACACACAATAAAATTTAAGAACAATTAGGAACTCAAGATGGAAAGAATTCACTCACTCTCACAAATAACATTCATATGTCACAAAAGATGCACCATAGGCTTGTCTGTGATGTACTACTCTACTAATCGAGCTCATTCAGCCTAGGATCAAGTAGGACTTTAATTGGTTGTAATGTAGGCTGCGGGTCGGGTAGGATACATTTGGATATAAGAGTGACTACACCTCCCTAAGCACTTTAATACACTCACTTTAACATTTAAACTACATACTTATATCAAACCATAACTTCGCCTTTACATCAGTGTATATTAACTACATACTTCTTTAAGCACAATTACATCAAGAGTCACCACTATCAAGAAGTATTTTTCACAGTAATAAAACTAAATTTTTTTTCTTTTTCAATTCAAGTGCCTTTTATTTTTTTCAAAACAGTGCACATTTCTCCTTATTTCATTAGTTCCACTCAAAAGCCAAACCAACCACCCCACACTTTAACTTTTACAAAGTTCATAACAATTCAAGTGCTCATGAGTTGTGAAAAGGTTCAAATAGATGGTTAATTCAAACAAAGGGGTAAGGCTTGTAATGTGGTTGCCAAAGAAACAAGATTACATGCTCAAAGGGGTTAACTACATTACATAACAATTAGGCGGGTAAACTATATATATTTGACTCAACAAAGAAACGTATATATCACTTCCAAGACTAAACAAAATTACTATTTCGCTTTGCAAACACACGGGGCAAGTTCTAGACATCAAATGCAATGCACAGAATAACACACAAACCTCACACACACATGGCACATAACTCACTCAAGATTGGTTTCATCAAGACACTCTAGTCAAAGCAGTTAAGCAAAGTTAAGATTATACGATTTAAGTTACTTATACAAGAGTCAAAAGCTGAGCCTAAGCATCACAACCAAAGTACTCACTATTCTCAAGGCATAACAAAGTCTAGAGATATTGCTTCAATTCAATTCATCTCACACTGGCTCCTACTCCTAAAAAATAAAACTAACTACATCTGGTTCAAACAAAACCCTTGAAAAAGAAGCGCGGCACAAAAAAACCAATGATGAATTACTACAATAGCTACAAAGAAATTTTTTTTCTTTAAACTTAAATCCCTCAAGAAAGCTGTCAAGAAGATCCATCGTCGGAAAAAGTCCAATCTTTTCTATTTTTCGAAGAAAAAAAATTAATTAATTAAACTAACACAACTAAAATGGCATAGAAAGTCACCCAGACAATCTCCTCACCCCCACACTTAAAAATTGTGTATTGTCCCCAATGCACACCCATAAATACAAGAGGTTAAAAGAAACTCCCTGGTAGGCCAAAGACCGAAGCACTAGCAGCTCATGGGGTACTCAGACTTCTCCCAGGCATGGTCCTTCGTGCGGGTACCTCATACTTAGTTCCAACTATCTGGTTTGCTTTTGCATCCTTCCAATAACTTTGCTTTTCATGCTCCTCCCAACAAGCGCCTTAGTTAATGTGGTGGCGCGATATGAACCACTTTTTGCCTCCACTTCGAACTTATGAATTGGACCCCAAGTTTTGCTTCAAACTTATTATTATGATCCTGGGGTGGTGGAACGAATCTAACTAGCCCAAAGAAATAATGTAGTATTCTGCACTTCTTGGCCTTTAGATAAGGTGTGTAATTCCGACTTTCTGGCAAAAAGAATTCTAGAATGTAGGCACATTG
The DNA here is from genome assembly GCF_000390325.3 of Nicotiana tomentosiformis. NCBI lineage: Eukaryota > Viridiplantae > Streptophyta > Magnoliopsida > Solanales > Solanaceae > Nicotiana > Nicotiana tomentosiformis. The sequence goes on along the minus strand of NC_090818.1, from coordinate 2,566,279 downwards.
TTCCTCACTCCTTGACTCCTCATGTGGCTCGGATGACTCTACTTCTATATCATCATATAAACACAATGTGGAAAAATGCTTGGAGTGTGGACCAATGCGCTCAACTACATGAACATTAGGACTGTCTACATCCTCAACACCAATGACACTAGAGTCAACTAAATATGTATCATCAATATCCTTGGTTGACTCTAGTATCTCTTCTACAACATCGACATCCTCAAATTATAGTTTGATTGATTGTTGGTATTCTACTTTGACCTCCTCCATTAGAACCTCAAATTCGTTATCTAATGCATGTTCCTTTTGGCTACTATCCACAATAACATCTAGTTGAGCATTAAATGCTTCAACTAATTGACTCATTTGTGCCTCCAGGTTATGAATAGTTGCCTATTTCATTTGGATAGTATCACATAGACTTTGTATGGGCAGTTGTTTCTCATTAGTTTATTCCATAAGGCACCTTAGCATATTCTTGATCTCTTTCAGATCATCATCCCTGAGTTCTTTGTTCCTATTAACTTCACAAGAAAAAGTAGAACCACAATAGTATGGGGTTGGGGGAAGATAACAAATACAAGCACAACCATAAAAGTGACCATCTTGATCACCACAAACATCACATACATCCCACACATAAGATTGAATTGGTGCACATAACTCGCTCTCGAGAATATTTTGATAATTTTACAATGGGTGGTTTCCTCCGCAATAAGCATTAGGAAGATCAATAGTAGAATTACCAACACCAAAACTCTCATAATTCCATGCCATATTTCTCAAATCAACAAGTAAAATAAAATTTATTTAAAAAAAATCAAATACAAAAAATAAAAATAATAGTTCAAACTTGCAACCTAGAAATATGTACACCTACAGCTACACTGTTAGTTCCCCGGCAACGGTGCCAAAATTTGATCACGCCCAACTATGCCTTATAAAAAGGACTAAGGGATCGATGCAAATATAATCTGGTTTACAAGTCTGGAGTCAAATCCAACAGTTGTAGCTAAGCCCCAACAGAGAACTAAGGCTTAGCTACAACTGTTCAATATTGCTAAGAAATACAAGTCCAAACAATTTCCTAATTACAGAGATTGTAATATTTATTTCTAACTAATTAACTAACAACTATTATAAAGCAGTAAAATTATCAACTAACAAGGATGAAATTTGAGACAAGACTAAGGAGGTCTAGAGTTATGATTTTTCCAATTGTCGGAATCCTTCCCGCTATGCCTTCTATAATTTCGCCTAAGTACTTTCTACCGATCGTGAATACTTTGGGTGTCGTAGCTCTCTCTCTCGAGCAACTACCACAATATACTAGATGTATTATCTCGAACTACGCTAGCTGACACTAATTCACCGCTCACTACGATCGCATCAAGGTTTCATTATCTCTAATCCCACCTTTAAACCCTCCGTATTGATCTCTCACATACGTTAGGAGTGATGTTGTTCAACAACTACCTAAATGTGTACTCTCTCTCGAGCAATATACACACTAAATAGGCATAGTTAATTGATGACCATTCAATCAACAACAATAAACACGTAGTTGAACAAGTAGAGAAATCCAACGACTCAATTATATAAAAACATAACAATAATTTATCCTACAAAAGGTTCTATCAAAACTCTAGATAACAAATTAGCTATTCATAATAGTATGCAAAACTACAATACTAGAATTCATAACCAATAATGGAAATAGGAAGAAGGAAGTGAAAAACTCGTAGAAGAATTCCCTACCTTGCTCCTAGTGTGTTCTTGCCTCCTTAGGTCAAATCCCCTCTCAAAATGGTGTTTAGTGACTATTTATATGTGTAGGGAAAAACCTAGACGAAATAACCAAATCCAAAACCAAATAGGAGACAAAATAGGCCTGAAACCCGGAACACGCGAACACCTCGCGACAGGCCTCGCGCCACGACCTCTATAGCGTGCTCCACCTCACTCCAACCCTGGCAACGCGAGCTCTGTCGCGCAACAATTCCCTCGCCTTGCCAGTCATTGCTGCTTCGTTTCTCTTTGTTGATTTGCTGCCTGACTTTACAAATTCACGTTTTTTTTTCTTTTTTCAATTGACTTTTGTCTTCTTTTGTATTTGTCTCTTCAATCATTGCTCCATAATATCATTCTAATATTTTCAATCAATAAATGATCATGCACCATTCTTGTAGTGTATAAAATATACATAAAATCTCTACTTTGCTCTCAATTTCGTCTTCAACGTACCTACACATAAAATAACTCAATTAAGCACAAATATAGTATATTTTGGCATTAAAACCCCAAAATATAAGGTAAATAATGCACTAAAAATATGGAATTATAGCCAAACATCAGCTTCTATGATGGCTGCCTTGATGGAAAAGGGAGAGAGATTTGAGGGAGAAAAGAGATGATTGAGAATCTTGCTGAGAGAGATGTCGCGCCCCGTTTTCTCGCGAAAGCGGATTTCAACATGTGATAACTATTTTAAATGGAGGATAGGTATTAAAAGAGAAGAGTCGCCACCTAACGGTTTTTAAGGTGCGTTAGGGCACCTATTATGCAAATGACTCTGTTTGACTAGTCAATGTCACCAAATATCGGGTAAGGGCTCAAATTACCTCAAAGAGAAGGTGTTAGGCACTCTTCGAGGTCCACAACTGTGGGTCCCGGGCGAACTTAAGATTATGTGGATTAAAATTAGGCTAAGTGATCAAATAAACAAAGCGAATGTAAAGGTCAAAGAATTTCATTACAACATGATTAGTACAGATTTTAGTACGAATATAGGGATACAACTATTTGGATCTAATAACAACATATAAAAGAGGGGGAGGGGTGGTCCTAAGTTTTTTAGCCTAAAGGATCACCCCGTGCAACATAAATAATACTTCGCAACTCCCTTGAGATAGGAAGTTACTCATATTATTCAACGGGCACAGACTATCATCTCCTACTACCCGATTACAATGTTAAAGTTGTTTACCTGAAGCGCATTAATTCAATTCTAAGTCGTGCTCTATATGTGCAATACTCATCCCATACCTATGGTCCAGGAGGCATTGGACCTCTATTTAGGGTGGTTCTAGACTTTTCTTAGGTTGCTCAGAATGATAAAACTAGGGAACATACAAAACAAGTTGGACTTCGTGTAAAGGCAATTAAGGGCTCAAGTTAGCCTCCACAATTAGACAACAAATGCACACAAATAAATTCTAAGATTAGACGTTAGACAGTTTCAGAATTGAGGCAAATTAAAGCCATTTGAGCCCTATAGACATGGCTTCTATGTGATTTTTTTTTATTTTTTAAGCGTACAGGTAGTGTTGTTGTTTCATAACAACGAATTTGCAGATTATATGTATTATAAATCCTATAGGCATGATCTCTAAATTGTTTGCGCAACGAGGCAATAAACCGTTTGAAAGCTTAAAATTACCTGCGTTTGATTTTATTGACATACCTTCTAGGCGAGTAACAACATCCTATAGGCAGCATTTCTAAAAGTTGGTAATTGAAACTGGTTCTATAACACTTCATTCCTATAGGCATGCTTTCTAGGCGAGCAACGTGATAGAAATAACAGTAACAGTAACTGATTCATCAATTATGGTCCTATAGGCATGTTATCTAGCAATCACACAGCAATAGCACACGTTAAGCAAATAATCAATAATGTTTGAATCTTATAGGCATGCTATCTAATATCATGTAGAAGTGAAGCATGTGAACGAGTGAAACACTTAAGTTCTTTTAGGCATGCTTTCTATCCGTGTACGGAAATATGACATGTAAAGAAAATGAAGTGTGTAAGTTCCTATAGGCATGCTTTCTATCGGTGTATAAAAACAGAGCATGTCAAATAAAGTAACAAACAAAGCATATAGACACTATAGGCATGTTTTCTATGCATTCATGCGAGAATAAAGTATCCCACCCCTCAATCCTCTTCTAAATTACAAGGCCAACAATACAACATAGAAAAAATGAAGCTAGAAGAGGTTCAGTCTTTAAGTGGACTCCAATACGGGTAACTCTTAAACTTCCTTTCTAAGAATCCCAAGCAACTTCATCTTGGCTCAAGAGTCCAATTCTGGACTAAATTTCTTAACTTAAAACCCCTGCAAATCCCAATCACATAAAGACACAACATACCAAAGGAAATAGGCAACGAAGACATATTTATCATAGAAATCAAATTCTTAATTGATTATTCCTTAAAAAGCAAGATAATGAAATTAAGCTTAAACCAACTATAGGACACCAATACAATATCAACTCGTACTTCTTGATTTTCAAAAGCATTAATAAAGTACATAAGACATGACTTTAGGATGAATATGTATCCTAGTAACACAATATCTAGGCTTAGCTATACATCTTCAGATGGTAAGAGTTCATAGCAAACATAAAGGTGCTGAGCAAAATTTTGGCAGAATCATGATTTATCTCATTTAAACATGGAATTTAACATTGAGAGTCATTATTTCTAACATGAACACTGGTATATAGTGATTCGTATCCTAATGATATAATAATTATGTGAACACATTATGGTAGTTTAAATCACATGGAACAAGCATGTATCATTTAGGTAGAAACATCAGATTAATCCTTTTTGTCTTAAGGACATAGTATTCTAAGTGAAAGGCAGAAACTCAAATATAGACTAAAGTTTAGCCGAAAAACAATTTGCACATACACGAAACTATTATCTATTTAGTTACGTCTAAATCATGATCTCTAGTTGAAAGAATGATCCAAACGGGTCAAACTGGTTATAATTTTATAGTCAAGTCGCACCAAAATTACAACACAAACAGTATTAAGCACATAAAAAGGTTTAAAGGACGCAACTGGGCATTTAAACTTGGCATGCTTTCAATAGAAGGTCGCACGGCATTCGGCATAGCCAAGTGTAAATAAAGCGCGCAAATGGATGAAAATTTAAGAGAGCAAAGAACAAACAACTAGTCTATTCTTCCAAACAACTAACACATAAAGAAATTATAATGCATCGTTCAAGGAATTAACCAGTTGGAGAGTGGAATAACGATATAATAAGAAGATTATAAATTCAGTAACTTCAACAGCAATAAATAAGACAGATACCCTCCAAAGTACATAATAATACGTGCAAAAATTTGAACAACAATAATGAGAAACCAATACTCAAACTCGATACGTCCAGATTATATCGAACGATTAAAAAAACCAAGCTTTGCCTTGGCTTATGGCCGGCAAAGCATAGAAGTAGCGAAAGGAAAAGAAACTGTAGTAGCAGTGAGGCAGGGGTAAAAGCAGTGGGAAAAAAAAAGTGTCCCTAGTGTATAAAACTAGTGGTATTTATAGTACTGATTTAGACTTAGGGCATGTATCAAATAAAGGAAAGTTTTGAAATTTTTAAAAAATAAGATCCGGTTGACAAGGGATTCGGGGGTTGGGGCGAAATTAGAGTATCAAAATAGAAGAAGAAAAGTATGGCGATTACTTCCAAAATTAACATTAAAATCAAATTAATAGGAGAAGAGGAAGAATAGAGGAAGCACTTACCTCAACACTTGTCTAGATTCATCTAATAGAAGGAGGAGCGTTCAAATCTTCCAGTGTAATATCAATTTGAACTAAAAATAGAGCTAAAATCTCGGCCTATTCACAATTCAATTTAGGACTCTGATGATGAAGAATCATTAAGGCAAGAAATTACAAAGAAAGGAAATGAATTACCATAGGAAAAAGGAAAGAAATTACAACAGGAAAAAGGAAAGGAAAATAAAAAATATTTAAGAAAAATAAAGTAACAAATTAAGGAAGAAATAGGTGGTAGTTTGCCGGTGAGGATTGCCGACGGGTTGTCTTTGGACAAAAGTTGGAAAGAGGATTTGGGGATTATTAGCTAAGGGGTTAATTGGGGCTAGGAGTTATTGGACCAATAGGAATTTGGGCCAAGTTTGATGCGAGTAATTTTGGGCCTAGACTATTTTGGAGGAGGAAGTGGGCTGCCATTTCTATCATAATATAATAACAAAAAATCTAAATAACAAAATAAAAAATTATTTTGCCAAATAAAATATTAGTTATAGGCTATTATTGCAAATAATGTGTAAATAGTATAAAATACAAATATAATTATATAAAATAAAGTAAAATATTATAGAGCCTATATGTAGGTGTAAGTAATAAATTTGGATGATTAAGGAGTAATTAATAAATATTTGAGTAATTTAAATGCAAGAAAATCAATTTAAAGCTCTAAATATTATGAAAAATTAAATAATGATGCAAAGATGACATTTTGAAAGTATATATGCTATTTTAAAAAAAATATGAGGGCAAAATTGGGTAACAACAAGAGAGAGAGAAGGAAGTGAGAGAGAGAGAGAACATAACTGTGTATTTCACGCCTCAATAGTAAGGTATCAAATAAATACAGATTTTGCTATAAAATAGAAAAGATAGCTATAAGTAATAATATTTTAAAATTATCTAGGTTTCTACTATAAATATGATGTAATAGTTTGGTATATGAGGTAAAATTTCCAAATTTAAAGGGAAGTTTGAACTAGTGCTGCCAAAGAAGGAGGATAGGTTTAGCAGCCACAAATGGACACTATTTAATCAACAGTACAGTTGATCCAGCCCAATAAGAAGAGACAAAGACAATAGCACTGGAATGGCCGACCTGGCTACTGTAGAGTAGACTTTGCAACACAAAAATCCTAAGTCTCAACTTTCCAATATATTGACAGATAACTTGAAGTTGGTATTGCCTCATCTTTTAACATTACTTTTATCCAAGTATTATTCGAGTTCATTGGTCCTAATTAAGTTTTTAATCCTATGGTGTTTGAATGGGATAGATGATGGAGATAAGATTTTTACTAAGGAAATTTAAAAATAATCACACATAGAAACTAAGAGAATTCATCATCTAATATATATATATATATATATATAAACAAAAGAATTTAACATTATACACAATATAATTTTTTGATGAAGAAAGTTTGCTCCACTTGTAGCTCCGCCCATGGATGGTGAAATAAGATTTCGAGTTCCGATGTACTTAGAATGATCATGGATATGAGCTAGAGGAATAGATAGAGTTAACTTTTTAAAATTTTACCCTCCTTCCTTAAATGTACGTTGAGGAAAAAAGTGAGTTTTTCTCTCCATTTTGGCAACTCAAAATAGAAAACAAAATAAATAATTTAGGACGGGAAAAGTAATTTATTACTTTTATTTCTTCGTCTAATTCTTATCTTTTGTTATTTGAACGTGAGATCGCATGCACGTACGTGCGCATATATATATATATATATATATATATATATATATATATATATATATATATTGAGAATTGTAACTTCAATAATACTTTGTCTAAACAAATTGCGAATTTTCGAATTTTTAAAATATTTTATTTAAGCTTATTTATTCCCCATTGTACTACGGCTTCTCTTGTCTCGATGACGGCAAGTAGGAATATAACAGTAAGAATTTAACCACACCAAGTACTTATATTAAATATATAGCCTATAGGTGCATGACACATGTTGTAATTAATTTTTTTATTTGATTTTAATTAATTAATATAAATATTTATTTAATATAATTATTTTAGTTATAATAAATTAATATAGTTTGATGTTTGCCTCTGAATAACACAGCATCGTCATTTCACAAAATAGAATCCAATCATTTCATTAAGCATCTTATACTTTCTTTATTGCACGAGACATGACGGGTGCTCTCATTTGCTGCCCTCTTTAGCTCATCATTAAGCTTATGGCGAAAAGCACGCCACGCTTAATTTTCTGTCCTTTTCCGATTGGTATGTTAATGTTATAATAATATATTTTGGGATAATAATTATGGAGTTGTACCAAAGTGTCAATTGCACCCCTTAAAAATACAGCTACCCTATGACCACCCTTTATATATTTTTAGTGAATTAAAATACATCTTCGTGGCCCAGCCGGCACACAACATTATAATCAGGCGCGTGTTATGCACCGTTATATTTATTAATTTTTTCTTTTATTTTTTAATTCAAAGTGGATTAAATATTTTAGTTAACCCAACCCGACGGTAAGATTCATTATTGGACCCAAGCCTTAAACTCATTCCAACTCTCTTCTCTAACTCTTTTCTTCGATCCCTCCAAATTTAGCATGTTTCTTCTGTAAATTCTCAATGCAAAGTGAGATTTGAGCTCAAAATCAAAACTTCAGGGAGATAATCGAAGCTTGAAGAAAAAAATCGAAGCTTGAACTTCTTTGACGAAGACTTTCTGAACTCAATCGAGATTCATTTCGACTATAACGAGTAAGATCTTTTGCACTATTTTTTATCATATTGTGTGTTAGTATGTTGTTAATTGTTTGTTATTTGATTTTGTTCCCATTTCGTATGCTTTTGCATGTTGGTAGTTAGGTTAGGTTTTTTCTTTTAGATTAGGGGTTTATGTATAATCTGAGGTAAGTAACTAAATTATTTTCTAATGTAATGGCACGGTTGTTAAATGACTTTTACTCTTGTAACACTGAGGTGGTTTCATGGGGGCACAATTTTTATTTGGTCCTAACCCAAGTTATGAGGGTGGCTGTTTAACAGAGTATTTTGATATCGACACGGATAAAATATCATATTTTGAATTGAGAGACTATATTAAAGAACTTGGTTATACTATTGCTTGCTCATTTTATGTAAGGTCACCCTTCCATGGCAATTTGGTTGAAGTTAAAACTGACAGGGACATTTGTGTAATTGTTGATGCCCTTGAAAATGGGGATACTTTGGATATATTTGTATCTCATATGTGTGACGGTCTTATTGTGGTCCCCCTTATGTTAGAATATAGTGTCGTGTCTGGTAGTGGAGTGTCTTTTAATAATATTGGGGCGGTTGGTGAGGAATCTAATGTTGTTTTTGATGAGGTTGGAACTGGTGAGGGCTTGACTAGTGAGGCACTAACAGATGAGGCTGCCCAAAACCCAAATAACCCTAATGAAAATAACCCTAGCCCTGTTGGAGAGCCAACTGTTGAGGGTGACCAAATAGAAGTTGATGATGACGTTTTAGAAGAAGGTGAATCTGATAAAGATACTGAAAGTAGCTCAACTTCTGAACATGATGAGTTGTTTGAAGAAGGTGTTGACGACCATGGTAGTGATGTGCATGAAGAGTTTAGGGATTTCAGGCAAGAAAAGAGGTCTTTTCAGAGGGAAAAAAAAGGGTGAGAGCACTTGACAGTAAAGAAGTTCTTTTAACTGAAGGAGGTCCTAAATCAAAACCTGATTTAGGATATGATGAGCATGTTGATCCCCAATAAACTCTAGGCCAAAGAAGGAACTTACATGGTATTTTTTTGTGGTGATGAACCTTACTATAGAAGCTCTGAAGTAGGCAGTTTTGAAACAGATTATGAGGCAGATGGGGAAGAAGTTGAACGGAAGGTAAAAGCTTTCAAGAGGAAGAAGGATACTAAAAGAATTATATTTGACCCTACTTGTGAGAAAATTATCTGGGAATTGGAACTCGTGTTTGAGAATGTTGATAAGTTTAGAGAAGCAGTGACAAAATATGTAATTCAAGAGAAGAAGCAGATTAAAAAGTATGTGAATGAACCTAGAAGAGTTAGAGTGAAGTGTAGCAAAGAAGGCTGTAAGTGGTTATTATTTACAAGTGTTGGTGGAAATAGTAATAACTTTATGGTTAAAACATACTATCCAATTCACAATTGTGTAGAAACTAATAGAAACTATCTCTGCAACTCCAAATATTTGGCCAAGCGATTTAGGGACAGAATCATTGAACAACCAAACATAAGGATTTTTAAGTTTCTAAAGACTATAAGAAAATAATTGGGTATTCATGTTGGCAAGACAACTACTAGGAGAGCTAGGGACAAGGTGTTGACAAAAATAATGGGTGATCACATTGCTGAATTTAAGAGATTTTATGATTGTAGGGATGAAGTACTAAGAACAAATCCAAGTAGCTTGTCTGAAATCCCTAAACTCTTTATGTCTGTTTTGATGCTTTGAAAAAAATATTTCTATCTGGTTGTAGAAGGTGTATTAGTTTGGATGGTTGTTTTCTAAAGGGGGTATGTAAAGGACAACTATTGATGGCTGTGTGATGACAATAATCAAATGTTGCCCATTGTCTGGGCTGTTGTGGAGTATGAAAATGCAACTACATGGTCATGGTTTGTGAAGTGTGTGCAACATGATCTTCAGGTAGGAGATGGCACAAATCTGACACTAATTTCTGATATGCAAAAGGTCATTTCTATTCCATTATTCCATAAATGATTCTTTAATTCCTTATCATCTCTTTTTAATTATTTATTGATAGATTATTTTCTTGTAGGGACTAGAGTGTGATATAAGAGAGCTTCAACCAATGGCTGAACATAGGACGTGTGCCAGGCATATCTTAGCTAATTGGTCAAAAAACTGGAGGGGTATTGAGAGAAGGAATGCATTTTGGAGGTGTGCAAAATCCACATATAAAGCTGAATTGAAGAAGAATCTGGATGAACTTAACATATTAGGTAGTAATATTGTTGAGGATTTGCTGTACTACAATTCATTAGAATGGTGAATATGGTTATAAAATAGAGGAAGGGTCGTATAAGAAGCACATGGTAAGTATAGATAATCTGAGTTGTAGCTGCAGAACATGGCAACTTAGAGGCATTCCTTGCCAACATCCCATTGCAGCAATGCATTTCAAGAAACTGGAGCCTATAAGGTATGTTGCTCACTAGTATACCAAAGAAACCTGCCTCAAGACTTATTCACACTTTATTCAACCAATGAATACTATGGATATGTGGCCACAATCTGAAAATCCACCAGTAGCACCTCCTGAAATCAAGTCAATACCAAGGAGGCCAAAGAAACTAAGAAGGAAAGAAGCCACTGAATCCAGGAAAACAGGGAAGTTGAGTAAGTGTGGGGGCCAAGTGACTTGAAGCTTGTGTAAAGCAAAGAGACACAATAAGAGAGTTTGTCCACATGCTGAAGGTTCAACATCTGTTGTTGATGCTAGTGCTACTTTAACATATGTTCCACATGCTGGAAAAAAAAGAGGTAGATGAAGGGGAAGAGCTCCACATGTTGCTGTAACTTCATCATCTTGTGGTTCAATAAGTATTTCTGAAAGAGGTAAGGGAAGGGGAAGTGTTCCACCTGCAGATTCATCAAGTATGCAATATGTTGGTTCAACATGTGCTTATGGAAGAGGAAGAGGAAGTAGAATGGATGCTAGAGGAAGGGGAAGAGGAAGGGGAATTGGTGGTTTTGAGAGTTCAAGTGGCTTGGAGGGTTGGTTAAATTGTTCACAGGGGTCTGCTAATAATGCTCCTGAAAAGGGAAGGAATCCAACTGGTTCTGGCACTTTTAAAAGGCCAAGGATGGTATGAGTTGGTTTAATGGTTGCTACAGTGGATACACTGCTTTCAATGTAAGTATTTAGTGATGTTCTTAAATTTTTGTAGATAATCAAACTTAGGTAACTAGCATTGCTCTTCTTTCTTGCAGCCTGGCCTACTAAGTCAAAGGATTGTGAATCTTGGAGCAAGAACAGTTACTAGTTCAGCAGAAGTTAACGGAGACATTGGATATCAGCCAAGAACATGAGTGAAATGGAAAGAAAAAATAACAATAACCTCAAGGAGATCACAAAAAATGAGGGGAGATAAAATAATTCAAACAAGGTCAAAGAGGGATGTTGCAGCAAAGAATGCAAGCCAGGACCTTTAACTACTTAGACTATGTATTATGCAGATTAAGTACTTCCTTTTGTTAATATTGCACATGTCTGTTGGCTTCTTTTTGTTGATAGTGCACTTGTTTTGTTGGCTACCTATTCTGCTTATAGCAGACTCAAACAATTTATGCAAATGATCTGTTTGGTATTGCTTTAGTTAATGTCATTCACTGTTCTCTTCTAACTACGCATAAGCAGCAAATGATCTGTTTGGTATTGCTTTAGTTAATGTCGTCCATTGTTCTTATGTAACTACGCACATGCAGTATATATGTACAAACTCAAGTTCCATTCATCGTTGTTCAACCAAAAAATGGAGATTGACTCCTACAAACTACAGAGAACTGGAGATTAACTCCTCCGAACTACAGTTAATGTCACAAAAGCTAGAGATTACCTCCAACAAACTACATAGATTTTGAACGATTACTATATAAACATATAACATATAATCAGACACAACAAAATACATAAGATGCCCTTCTTATTATAAAGATTCCAGCAGTGATTCATCTTCTCCTTTTGGTTCAACCCTTGATTGACCATCTGATGACCCTCTAACTTTTGCTCAACCTCCGTCCATTGTTCATTCTCTATCCCATGCTCAATTTTCACCAATTGAGTCTTCAATGATTCATAATCGGCTAATCCTTATTCAATTTCCCTCAACTTGTTCACCAATTGTGGAAGGACAAGCCTAGAATGCTCATCAAAAACATCATCGAAAAAATTTACAAGATTTAGTCTGAAATTTGAAGAGATATAAATCATTTCAAAGTAACCATAAAGTAGGGACAATATCAATCCAATTGCCAAAATAATTACACCATAGTATGGACAAGATATGAGGTCCCGTAAAAAAAATATCGCCAAAGAATTTGAGGTTTCGTGGCGTCGAGGTAGACTTATGTGTTTAAGGATTGTAGAAGAATGCACTGAGGAGTTAATGAAAATTTTAGGCAGAAGAAAGCAATTCTGCAGTCTGTTTCGTGATCGCATAATCATTTTGCGGGCCGCATAATGATCGCAGAGTTGAGCAGAAATTTGTTGAATTTTGAGGGTTATTTCGCGATCCGCACTTATGTCGCAGAGTTGCATGAGGAAATTTTGTTGAGCGATTTTGCGGCCCATTCTGCGGCAGCATAAGTGGTCAGCGGACCGCAGACCAATCACAGACCTACTCATATCATCCCAATTTTCGGGCATCACTTTTGCGGTCCATTATGCGGACCGCGTACCTATTCTGCGGTCAGTTCTACGACCGTAGACTTGAGTTTGGAGGGTCCATTTTACTATTTTTATAACCCGACCCTATTTTGATAAATAGCCTTTGGGACTTATTTTGGGCGATTGTGTGAGCATTTTAGAGAGAGGCAAGAACATTTTAGAGAGAGAATGAGGAAACTTAATATTCTAATTATCCAATCTTGATCAAGCCTTGAAATTCAACAAGAAGCCTCACAAGTTCTTCAACTAAAAGGTAAGGTTCCATACCCTAGTTTTTAATTTCGAATTTAAGTGGAAGATGGTTGATTGTGAGTATGATTCTTGGGTGTAAGAGTATTATTTACACATGAATGTACCAATAAGGATTGTGGGAAGATTGTTGAGCTCAAATAAGTAAAGATTGGGTTGTGGAATGAAGAAAATCTTGTAGAAAAATACTGTAGTCAAATTTGCACACCTATTAAAACGCTCAAATGAGCTGAAACCATGAATATCTTTTAATTTGTGTTCAATTTTGTTATGTCTCAAAATAGATTTGGATTTCTAGGATTTTCGGAACACTGTAGTAATTTAAGGAAAGCTTGAAGCGAGGTATGTTGGCTAAACTACTCTTAAAATCGAATTCCATAATGTTCCCATAAGTTTCAAGTATGGTTGTCTCAAGTTCCTAATTCCTATGTTCTGGGTTATCCCTTATAAACTTGACTATTCCGAATGAGCATTATGTCAAAAGATATATGTTCAAAGTATGGGTTGCATATTAAAATGTTATGGCTTTGAGTCGTGTTTCAAATGAAAGCTAGTATGCTAAATTGTGTGAGAAAAACTCGATATGCTTAAGACTCTTAATTGCTCATATGTTTATCTAAGGTCTTGATTGAAAATATCTTGTTGTTGATAATATATAAAGATGCTTGAAAATGAAATAAGTTAATTGGGGATATAGAGTGTGGCCAACGGGCCAAGAATAAAAGGTATACTTGTAGCTAGTGGTGCCAATGAAATTAGATGATGTGAGAGAGGTTAAGAAACAAGCCTTGATTCAATTGTTTTAAGATGACTTCGAAAATTGAATTGCCTAAAAACCTATGTATTCAAGTCGCACATATGTGGTTGTTTTAACTAATGTTATGCTTTGTAAGTATTTTCAATGTATTTTGTGTTCTTACATATTCGTGAGTGGAAATTGTGTTTTGCCCTCTTTGGGGAAAAATATTTCAAGAATAAATGGTGTGTTACTTGTTTATGATTTTAACTTGCACTTCGATTGCCAATCATTTTACTCCATTTATTGGAAAGAAATCTATTGTGCTTAAATTATTTATTTCCGATGCACTTAAAGTTATGGTTTTCGAAATATTATATATGTTGATAATTGTGATGATGATCCATGGAAGGAAAGATATAAAAGTGTGAAATTTGAAATACGACCACCGTGCCTTGAATAAAGAATCTTATGAATAGCCAAAGAGCCAAGGAAGTATTGTTGTTATGATTGGTTGAAAATACTAGTGGAGATTTATAAAATGTGACAGACAACGAGCTAAATATATTTGTGCTTTTGTTTCCCTTGTGTGCAAACCAAACATATTTTTGGGAGTGTCATTAGTAAACCGAGGAAGGGTGGGTCATAAGGCCCACACCCGAAACTACACGTGTCGGTGTAGGAGTGGATTATGATTATTCCCCTTATCTTGGATGAGATTATTCTCCTTAATTGGGATGAAATTGAAAATATATGTGAATTGGAAAAGTTAACCCGCACGGCATATGTGGGAAGGCGACCTAGGTGATCGGGTGGAGATCGGACGCCATGTTGCGTACATAGTAGTACTACTCTTGGTAACACCTTTCTTTCGCACCACATGTCAAACCACATTGTTCATGGGGAGATGACCTAGCCGATTGGGCATGATCGAACTCCGTACTAAAAATACGGTGGTAAATCGGTGCTAATGATCTCCCAACTAAAAATATATATTATTTTCGTATTTTGAAAATTGTTATGTTTTAACTGGGCATTTGAATATTGTTGATTGTGACTTGCTGCTTTTATAGTTTTCCCTTTCTTATATGGGAATTCTATTTTGAAAGAGTACAGTTAGCTTTACATACTAGTACTATTCCATATGTATTAACGTCCCTTTTGTCGGGGGCACTGCATTTTCAATGAATGCAAGTGGTTCATCAGCGGATAACTTTGATCCTCGTTAGCAGTTACTCCCTATTCAATAGGTTTTGGTGAGCCCTACTCTATTCGAGGCCTGATATCACTTAATGTTGTACTTTGTGTTTTGAGGTATCGCCGAGGCCTTGTTGCCGGCATTTTTATATTACTCTTATGTTGTACTTAGAGGCTCCGTAGACAGGTTGTGGGTGATATTTGATGTAGGAAATTGAACTAGAAATGGTGGTATTTGGCAAACATGTTTTTCATTATATCTATAATCTTGTAATATTTTAAAAATTATGAATGAAGCTGCTAATGGAAATGAAAAGGGAGTTGTTAATGAAATTCTTTTAGTGTTTGATTAAAGGAGTACATCTCCTCTTTATTCATGGGTGAGTTGGGTAGAAGGAAATCTAACAGGCTTGCTCGGCCGGGTTCACTCGATTGAGCGTCGGTCGCGCTCTTCGAGTTCGGGGCGTGACACAAGACCAGAACCGTCTTCTAGGGTTCCTAGTCGACCAAGAAGTTTGCAATGGCAGCAAATCTCCACGCTTGCAACGCACCTTCAGATTTAACATTGGGTCATGCTCGTCCATACAAAGTTGATTCCTGCCATTTCAAACATTGAAAAACGAAGAATTAGCCCATATTAATTTCAACAGAGAACCCTGAAAACAATCTGTAAAATATGACTAAGAAAATTAAAGATTGAGGAGAAAAAGTTAATACTACTATACAAGAAGGCTGCAATGCAAAAAAAAAAAAAAAAAAAAATCCCTTTCAATTCACCAAAATCGAGCTTTAATGACGGATAAAAACAATTTGTAAAATATGACTAAGAAAATTAAAGATTGAGGAGGAAAAGTTAATACTACTATACAAGAAGGCTGCAATGCAAAAAAAAGAAATCCCTTTCAATTCATCAAAATCGAGCTTTAATGGCGGATAAAATTGGGTGTGGAAGAAGAGAAAGAATTCTAACCTAATTAAATAAATGGTATGTGACCGTTAAATAAAGGCATTGAAGTATAAATTATATCATTCACGCACTCACAAATCGTGCAGACACGTTGTGTGCCAGCTGGGCCACGCAAGTATATTTTAATTCACTAAAAATATATACACGGGGTCATAGGACACTCGTGTTTTTAAGGGGTGCAACTGGCACTTTAGTACAATCCAATGGGGGTAATTATGTATTATCCCATATATTTTTTATAACAATATTTCACTATAATAGCTAAAAAATATCGGATCAAATGGGGTTGTTAAGAAAAATTTGACTGTACGAGCAAATTGCAATGTGCCATGTAGCTGAATTAAAGTTTTCGTATATATTCAGAAGCTTTAAAAGTTCCGTGTTTTTTTCTTCTTTTTATTTTCTGGGAAAATGCTCTCAGAAAAGAAAAAGAGAGGGGGAAAAAGCTTGCTTTTCTTTTGAAATTTACAATCTGCATTACGTTTATGTATAGTTTTTGAAAGTTTAGTATTATTTGAAGAAATTGAATAAAGAATGATTGTTTAGATTCTTGATCTAGAAAGTATGAGAATATTTTTCTATATAAAGAATAAACAAAGTATAAATGGATAACTCTGAGCACTTGTAAATTAATTCAAATTTTTTTTACGCTAAAGTTGAAAGGAGTAAGGTTTAAAATTAGTTAATTTTGTTGTTATTGGGACAGAATATGTCCCAGTTCATTGTTACATCATTAAGACAAATATGTTAACATAACAACTAAATAGGAGTAATAAAATAATAATGCTTGTTTATCAAAAGAACACGACAATCTTAGGATCAGGAAATGATGATTTGTCTTGCTAACCATATATAACAGCCAAAAACATGCACCTACCTTAACTTCATTACTTGAGATCTGTTAAGCTGATTGGATTATATTCGAATTATCAAAACTGATTACTAATGACAAGTATATATTATCTTAAACCTATTACAATGTTAGATATGTCAGACACATGTGTTCAAAATTCTTTCCTAAAATGATTATAAGATTATGAAAACCTTGTATAACAAGCAACCTCTTCCATGCTTTGGCCACTAACCGATTAATTTACTAAAATAAAGCATGAAATTTGTTAACTTACTAAAATTACTCTCTGATCCAATTGAATAGTTAATGTTTGAAATTGATTAAATAATGAATTGAGCCCGAAATTCCCAAACATATAGTATTAGTTGCTTAAGGCGTAGTTGTACATTAATTAGCGAAACGTTTTTTCAGATCAGAAGTCTCAAATTCAAATTCGAACTTGAGAATAAAGTCGTCTTTGATAGAAAACTCATTTTCTCTCAAAGTTTAAGTGAAAATTTTCGATACGAATCTAGATTTGACTTTTTCTCAATTGAGATTATAACTGATGTATTATGACCTTCCAAACAACCCAAATGTTAGTTGGTATTCTTTGGACTTTCTATACGAGGGGAAGAAGCAAATGCGTCAATTTTCACGTTATAAAAATCAATAACATAATGCAAGTCAAATTGCATAATTGATTATTATAGTAGATTTATTTATTTAATGACATGCTCTTTGTTCAAACTTCAAAGTAAAGAGCCAAAGAGGGGGACGATCCTTGCTCTTTTCTCAAAATCGGATGTTCCCTACGGGACGGAACACACCTTAATTGAAGTGTACCATTTTTCAACCTTAAACTGCAAATGCCACGTGATTGGATAACAAGTTGGTACTGCAAAATGACGAGCACTTCTTCGTCTTTCAAATTGGAGTCTTAGGTATAAAGTTATTTTTATTAAACTATGCTTTATTTTTTAATGTGAAGTTTTCCGGTACGAATTCAAATTTATTTGGGCCTCAATACGTGTGTCGGATACCAAATGAGAAATCAAAAAAAATTGATCGAATATCACTTTTAACCCGCGACTGAAACTATTTACATCCAATAGCCGTAAAAGTAAATAAAATTTGTACATTTTCATGTGTACATAACATACAGAGATATATACATATATATTATAAAAAAATATATTTTTTGACTATTATTTTAAAAATTACTATATAGTCATTTTTCTAAAAAAATTTAACAAGCAATGTCACACTCCCTAGGAAGCACGGCGCGCTCCATGCGATAAAAGCCACTTCCGCCGGTAACTGGACCCCTTTTTGCTTATTCAAGTTAGGCCCCATAAATAAATACAAAATAATGTTAGGTCCCATATATTTCTTTAAATTACAAAAGAAGAGATACAATAACATCTGAATGGTAAAAAATTAACATCTGAGCTGTCCATACAAAAAGTCTACCAAATTTCATCTTAAAATCAACACGTTTGACAAATCCAGTCAAAGACATTATATAGAATGAAAGAAAATGATAGGCAGTACAAGACTAGGTCCTTTGAACTTGTTCGGCCGAAGTGGCTATCACACCAAAGAGGAATACGAGTGATTGATATTTGGAGTAGGTACTATGTCTATTTTATTATTTTCAGATATTAAAGTTGTTTCCATTTTGGAGAAACTATTTTAATTACTATTAGTATTTTAGAGATACAATATAAGTTAAGTCCTTTTTGCACATGAGGTATAACCTAATAGTTTAAGGTTCAATTAATCTCATTAAACAAAAAACTTTAGGTAATTTTTTATTATTTATCTAAGTTACGTTTTGGATGTATAAAGTTACTGGTGAAGATGGTATATATAGCAGGTAGAATAGTTTGAGGCGCACAAGAGTTAACTTTAAACAACACCGTTAGAGAAGAAAATAGTTGAGTCCTTTTCACTTGAACTTCCTTATCTTCTTGTATATATGTACTTCTCAATCTTGCTGAGAAAGGGATATCTTCTTATACAAAAAGATAAACGAAGGTTAAGGAGCTTAGGGTAGAAGTAATATTTTGCTTTAAAATTTTTTTAAATGAAAATATACTTGAGAGTTACCACTATCAAATAAAAATTTGGTTGATGCTAGAGCGGCAATTGAACCCATGCAGCACACCAAAAGTCAAGTTGTGCCTCCCCTCCAGATCGACCAATGTAATTGCTTAAGCTTTGAGTCTTAAAGTGTTAATCAAAATATATATCAATTATTTAAAATATAGAATATATTCATATATGAAGAATAGCTTATGCACAGAGGCGGGCCTACACTTAGGATAGGGGAGTCACCTGCCTTAGCACAATATATAAGTATTTCAGGAGTTTACTTAATTTCTAGCAAAGTAGTAGAGAACAAGAAATGATATATTGTACATTTCAAGAGTTTGCTTAAGTTTTGGCACTATATAGTAGAGAACAAGAAATGAAGAAGATTTTCTGGAAAAAAAAATCCTATTTAGGGTTAAGAACCTTTTCATTTGTTATATGTATTTAAAGTATTAAAAAATTTCAACTGTAATACACCAATAGTGCAAAGTTCTATAACCATAAATATCTAATGCCATTGATGTCTTAACTCAACTAGTTATGTTGTTGGAGTGCTATAACAGAAAAGGTCGTGTGTTCAACTCCTTTTGTTATTTGGACATTTGACTAACATGGTTGTGAGATATTAATATTATATAATGTAAGAAGGCAATTTAGAAAAAAATACAATCAATACAAATATTCCAAAAATATTAAATACTTAAGTAACCTAAGCTTTACGCCCAAAAAAAAAATAATTCCAACATCATGCGTCGTGGTCTCTTTGGGGACAACCTTATTTAAAAAAAAAAAAAAATCATGCGTATTGCTACACATTTTCAAATTGGCCAGTAGTATACAGTTGTGTATAGACAGTCATAAATTAATTATAAATAATTCCTTGTAATTTAATCAGCGAAACTTTAAAAAATAACACAATTAACTTTAAGTAAAGAGACAAAGTGAAAACATTGAAAAGATAAGATTCTTGTACACAATTAGATTAGATTAGATATCTCCTAAGTCAAATACATCCAAGCTAACTACCAACCCCCTCACTCCCCCCCCCCCCCCAACAAACCCCAAAAGAAAAAGAAAGAGAGAAGGAAAAACAATAGTGTATCAAAAAAGAAAAGGTCATACAATCCAGAATATCTTGAAAATAGATCCTAGAATAAGTCTAATTTCTAAATTTCAATCTCTACCAAACAAACCGTGCTAAAACAAAGTTGTGCCAGGATAAAAAATAATAATTTAAATACAGTCAAACCTCTCTATAGCAGTTTCGTTTGTTTCGAATATTTTTTGATGTTATAGCGAAGTGCTGTTATAGAGAACATATATTAT
The DNA here is from genome assembly GCF_000390325.3 of Nicotiana tomentosiformis. Lineage (NCBI taxonomy): Eukaryota > Viridiplantae > Streptophyta > Magnoliopsida > Solanales > Solanaceae > Nicotiana > Nicotiana tomentosiformis. The sequence goes on along the minus strand of NC_090818.1, from coordinate 2,545,867 downwards.
AACATAACATGAAAATATGCTCCGAAAAAGCTTGATTTTTATAGTGAAATGTTGTTATATAAGCATGTTGTTATAGAGAAGTCTGACCGTAAATATTATTCAAAAAAATTATTAATAAATTTAGAGAAGTGATGAATTTTGAACCGTAGACAAAGATTTGATGCTATTTTGATAAAGTCTATGCCAAGTATTATTACTATAACATGTCAAGTTTAAATTTGACAAGTATCCTTTTACTATTAAGAACTTGTTTGGGTGGTTGTTCTCTATTGTATTGTTACTTTAAATATAATGTTTGACTTAATTGTTATATTAATTTTATCGTATCATCGTATCGTTAAATTCATTTTTACATAACGATAAAAAATATCACTTTATGAAACGGGATTTGGTGTGATAGCGTCATTTTCTTGCTTTTCTCGCATCTTACCTTTCCGTATTATTAAATAATCATATTTTATCCTTTGTCTTATTTTTTTATATAATAATTCTACTATGTATTCTTTTTTTTCTTAGTAACATTGCAAGTATATTGTTCATATTGTTAGTGCGTAATATCATGAAATGACAATACGCGATACAATTTATCTATACGTTATATTTATTAAATAATGTAATACAATACAATACAATACAATATGATGTATTGTAAAACGACACGTAACAACGATCTAAAGAAAATGTAAGTAAAATCTCGAATTTGAGCACTAGAAATACTTTCGATGGAGAATGTTTTGCCCCAAAATGGGGCTTATCCACGTCTATTCGAATTATTCGAACCCCAAAATGACTAATAAACAAAATAAGAAAGCAAAAAATAAATTAAGGGAAAACGACCGTCCTCATGTCGTTGTATCATTCGTCAAACACGAGGATTCACTTTTTTATTTTTCTCTTGGTGCTGACATTGTTTTTCATTAAAGTATTTTCCTCAGAAGATCTAATAAAATTAAATTAATTAAATAAAGAAATGCTACTAGGAGTATTAATTAATTTGTCTAATTGTGTTAATTTCCAAGTAACTATTAATTAAACATACATGTATGCTTCTTCTTCTTTCTTGCACCTTTCTCTTTGGGGGTTTCTTCCTTTTCACAGAATCTGAATATTACTCTCTTTTTCATCTGTCTAAATCCCCCTTTCTCTTATTATCTGATAGATACCTACGTATCTAAAAACATCACTCTCTCTGTCTTTTCCCAATTTGACGATAAATTTAGGTAACATTTTTTTCTTCATTTCCTCATTTTGTGTGATATTTTTATGTGGATATCTCTTGATTTTGATTTCTTTGATGTTTACATCTTGTTTCCTAATTTAGTAATTCATTTTTATTTTTTGCCTCATGGTTTGATTTGGATTGTTAAATGATTTTTGGTTAAACCCAAGTTGTTCTTGTTTATAGGGCTTTTGCTTAGGATATGTTAAAATTTAGTGGCTATTTGGTGAAAAGTTGTGATCTTTTTGTACCTTTACTAAGAAATTAGTTCACAGAAGTAGCTTACTTTATGTGACTTTTTTGAGCTTGGATATACTTATAATTGTTGTACGGATTTGGTCCTTTGATTGATCAGAAGTTGAACTGGAGCTATACGTGTAAGACTGGACTAAAGTAATTTGTGATTAGTCCCGAGGGCAACTTTTATGATCTATAGTATGATAAAGATCATCTTTTTTTTTTTAAAGAATTTTTTTATGTAGCTATTACTGTAGTTATATGCCTTTTGATACTGGATCGCTATGAAGTGTTTATCAATTTTACATTTACATTTGGTAAATGATTTGCTGTTGTTTTAACGATACATAGCCATATCTTGATTAAAAGGGGTAAGATGAATAATCAAGAACGAGCATACTACTTGTTTAGTTTTTAACTGCTTGATGCTTCAGCAGATTTTTAACGTGGACTCGATTTTTTTTTTTTAATTTTAAAAAGAGAACAATTTTAAGTTATCAAATGACAAACAAACTATTGTTCCCCTTGTTAGGAGGCAGATGTGCTGAAACTTGAAATAACTTACACTGGTTGGGTTGTTACTTTATTTGGTTTTTGGTATAGCGTGCTTTGACATGCAATCTGCACCAAAATGCAAGCATTTCTACTTTATATCATTGAAATCACATCCTCTGAGTTTCTGTGCTTTTCTTTGTAGGAGAGAGTAGCTTTGAGAATGGAGAAAATTGAAGAGTCAGGTAGCCCGGGTTGGGGTGCATCGTTTTTTCAAACAACCGAAGATGTTGCAAGAGCTGTTACTGCTGCTGCAGCTGCTGTTCGGTCACCACGACCTTCCGTTGTATATTCATCTAAAGATGATAGTGGTAGCCAGCTTCAGAAACTTCAGCGTCAAGTTTCTAGATTAATGAAAGGTTTTTCGAGTCCCCCTCAAGTTAAAAGTGGAGCCTACAACCCGGAAATACTAACTAGCCAAAAGCGTCAGTGGGCTAGGTTTCAGTTGCAATCCCTGGTATGCTGTTTGCCTAACCCTGGATCTTTTTGCTGTATGCTAAATTGCAGGAAATTAAGTTATCCATTTAAAGTTCCCTCAGTATCTAATTCTGGTTTTAGTTGCATTTGCTCCAAGTGCTACTTCGTTCCTATATTTTTTACAAATTAAATACTACTCCCTCTTTCTCAATTTATGTGGCACTTTTTGCTTTCTGAGATCCAAAACTATGTGAACTTTGACCAACCAACATTTTAAGATGTATTTTTCATCATATTGATATGAGAAGAATTGCAACGTATAGTTCTTTTCTTGTAACTTTTGAATATCTAAATTTTTATTTTAAAATATTAAGTTAATCTAATCCAATTTAGCTTTAAAAATGAGTCAAATTGACTTTCAATAAGTGAAAAGTGCACCATGTAAATTAGGACCGAGGGAGTAATTCCAGCCTGAAGTTCCGATGATGGTGAATGATAGACGTTAAACTCCTTGTTTTCAGTTTATACTCTGACAGAGTTCTTTTGGTTTTGTTAGATAATTATACTATGTAAGCTTGCAGGATCATAGAGTTTGGAAAGAGCCATCAAGGCTTTTTGAGAGCATGGTAGTTGTCGGACTCCATCCTAACTGTGATATTCAAGCGCTTCAAAGGCTTTATTTTTCAAGAAAGCTAGACGGTCCCGGGAGATTTAGAAGTGCACTCGGTGGTCAAAGTCAATCACGGGTGGAACCTAACCTTGAGCCTCAGGTGTTGAATCTCTTAGGGGTTTAGTTTGCATAGACTTAGAACCGTATAATTGTCATGGACAATAAGATGTTATTACTTATTTGTGTTTCAGGTCTTGTTTGTTTACCCTCCAGAGAAGCAACTCCCACTGAAATACAAGGATCTTCTCTCATTCTGCTTTCCAGCTGGAGTAGAGGTTGGGTTATCCCTATCAAGCCCCTTTTCCCTTTTATTTGACGTATAATATCTGATGGTTTCGTGGAACTTTTGGGGTAGTTTCCATTGTATTGTTGATATATAGGGGAGATTAGCTTGCAGTATTTCAAGTGTTAAATGCGGTTGCAGTTGGTCAACTTCTGTAAAGAATTAAGCAAAAAACTTTTATTGAAGCATACACCATGTTATGGGTGATGGATCACCCATCTTGCAATTACATTTACCCGTTCCCACCTAAGGTAAGAAAACAAAGAAAAATAAACATAAAAAAAAGGACTAGTTGATTTAAGATAAAACAAACTGAGTGAGGTATCAATCTCCTTTCCTTTTCAAGAGGAAAAAAGGATACAATTAAATATGGCTTGAACTTGGAATGCAATGTATTTTATACCAGGTTAAACAATAATGTCTTTTCAATCTCATCTCTACCTTCTATTTTCAGCCATACTTGCAGTGGATCTTTTCTGACAGTTCAATAATAGTGCATCTGATTACAGGTTCATGCTGTTGAGAGAACTCCATCAATGAGTGAGTTAAATGAAATACTTCTGGGTCAGGTAGTGATGATTCCTTTCAATAATAAGCTCCGAAGTGATAATTAAGAACACATTCCTGTAAGAAGAGCCAAACTGTAGTGGGATTTACTGCAAAGCAGCTGATAAAAATACTCTCTGAAAGGCTTAATACGTTATTTGACAATTAAATATTCATAGGAGAATGACTGAAGGCTTTATGCAGGCACAAAGACTTTGTTTTCAGAAACTTTTTTTAAGCATATATGCATTTTTGCAGTGGATACTCTGAACTAGAAGAAGCTGGATGTTCTAGGTTCCATTGATGGACTATATTTCTGTGGGTTCTATACTTTTGCTAGATTTAGGCTTCTTGTAGAAACAAGGATATGTAAATTAATGAAGGGATGACTATCTGCTATTTGGCATATTTTCAAATATTTAGTGACCAATTAAAAAAAAAAATCCTTAAATGAACATGTTACTCCTCCAAATGATTTCCTGAGCTGGAGTAGTGTATTGCCCTTTTAAAAGAAGTATTCTTTCCATCCAAAGAGAATATAGTTATAATATTGAGGAAACTACTATTCTGTCCCGTTGTTTATTTTCCATTAGAAATCGAAATATTTATCTGTTCTTTTGTCATCTGTCTGATAATTATCAACCTAACTTCTGTGTTTTTGGCATGCAAATTTGGTTTTGTGGTGTAATACAAAGCTTATGGTATTTGGATATACGTGTTAATGTGCTGCTACTTTTCCAGGAACACCTTAAACAAAGTGATCTATCCTTTGTGTTCCGGCTTCAGGTATCTCGTCCGACATTCTTTTTTGTAATCGAGCATAACATTAAGTTGTACATGGAACTTTATAGATTTAATTTTCTATCTACACCATTATTCTTAAACGTTAGTATTAAACTACACAACTTTTCGGCTGTTTTGGTCTCCTTAGTAGTCTGGTTTTTATTGTTAAACAGGTTCCTGTGGGTATATACAATTAGAATAGTGCAACACACTTGAAAATACAACAGTAAGATGAAGTGCCTTACACTTTCTGCTGTAGACTTTAGATTTATCACCAACATTTAATAGCTCTTTCTTTGAATTAAACAACAGTAAGAAGTGGCTTCCAGCTTTCATGTCTACTCTGTGCATAGATGTGCCAGCTTTGGCTTTATGAATAGGACACTTTTGTTTACTTTTTCTGCTCCCTTTCTCATCCTAAGGTAAAAAGATAAAAGCAATTAGACAAAAGAATTGGTGGCTGACAAATTGGAGTATGTATTTTAACTCTAAGTTTCTTGATGTAGGTTGCTGATAGTTCAACCCTATACGGTTGCTGTGTTCTAGTTGAGGAAATGGTCCATAAACCCTCTGGATTGCTTTCCATGATTTCAGATGGACAACATACCCGCTTGGGTATTAGCCGCCAAATTTTAACGACACGCCGCTGTTATTGCATTCTTTCGAGACTTCCATTTTTCGATCTTCACTTTGGTGTATTAAATAGGTTTGTTTCTCTTTCGATTGAATTTTCTAGCTTGTCCAGACGCTTGCTGCTGTTCTTAAAATTCAGAGATTCTTCGCAAGTAATTGCTGTTGTTGCTCTGTTGCTAGTGCCTACTGAAGTACTGTTATTTGTCCCTTTTCTAGCATTTTCACTGAAGAAAGATTGGAGCGGTTAACAAAACAAGTTGGTGATCTTAATTTTGATTCCCTTATGATTGATGACAAGGAAGAAAATCTGGAAGAAAATCCTTCCAGCAGATCATTGGAAGAAAGAGATCAGTACATCCTGAATGGCTCTGTAGAAAGCTCCCAACCAATCACGACTGATTCTGTGATTAGTGGAACCGTTGATGACATGTCTCAGCTGGAGTATAGAGTTGTAGAAGGGTACGTACACCCAAAGAAAGATGGAAGTGATAACAAGGCACGTATGGTTGATACTGACATAGATTGTGCTAATAAAGAAGTTATACTTGAAAGGCAAGTCCCTGAAGTTTCTGATAATTCCACTGATGATAACAAACAACTGGTAGAAAAGGGTGTACCGCATGCTGTTTTGCCACTTTTAAGATATCATCAGTGTGAAAGTTCTGAATCTTCCTCTAGGTATATTACTTCCTCTATTTTTTTTTTTTTTTTTTGACAAGGGTATATTACTTCCTCTATTAGCTCCTTAGTACAATCTTTTCTTTACGATCTGTCTCATAAATTTGTGTCCCTTTTTTTGCTTTGTGATATATCTATCATATCCAAAATATTGAGAGAACATCGCCTCTATGAAGTGCTTTTAATTTTGGATTACAGCTTCCAGGGCTCTCCTAGTGAAGATAGACATTTTAGAAGTGATTTTGATGAGACCGAAACAGAGGAAGCATCCTTTTCTGGTCAAGATGATTCAAGTCAGCATAGTGATATAGTAGAATGGGCAAAGGTTTGAATCTTACTTAGCATAGGCCCAGTATTTTTTCAAGCTCTGGCTTGTAATTAGTGGGTTATTGAGGTCTTCGCTGATCCCTTCATTCTCCTTCACTTTGTAGGCCAACAATAATGGATCTTTGCAAATAATATGTGAATATTACCAGCTAAAATGTCCTGCAAGGGGCTCAACAATTAAGTTCCATCCTCTGGATCACCTTCATCCTTTAGAATACCATAGACCTGACGAAGCGCTTTTGCACGTTGCTGGATCGACAATTGACTTAAAATCATGCAATACAAGTTTGGAGTTAGCTGAGGTAAATTCTTTTTATGGAAATTGCTGGTAAAAAACATAACATCTCTCACTCCCACCCCCTCTCTTTACTTCACGCTTCAATGATAAATATATACATAGCGATAAATGGGTAATGTATCCAGCTAGCTACACCTTTCAATAGATGATATTCTATGTATTATCAGCTTATGTTAATTTGGTTTCGATAATACAGGCTCACAATGCACTCATGGTGGAAGAGGAAGCAACTGCTCTGTCAGTCTGGGCTATTGCATGCTTATGCGGCTCATTGCGGCTTGAACATGTGTGTGGCTATACAACCCGAATATTAGTGACAAGTGTTACTATAAAACTTTTTGACCTTTATCAGATATGATTGCCTCTTTGTCACCAAATTTCGTATAGAAAAATGCAATGCCAGATGGGTTAATGTCATCCACGTTAGCTGTTGCATTGAACAAGAAAGTTCTGAAATAAAGAGAAAATGTATGCATGATTTCATTCTTTGTAGAGACAGGAACTTGTACGCGATGCTCCAACTTTGACTCAATGTAATGGGTTTGAAGTGGAAAACCTCTTAAAGAAAACTGGCTCCCAGCTACAAACTTACTAGAATATCATTGAAATAATACGTAAACATGTTAAAAGGGTAAAATGACTAATTCCCTGTTGATTGCCTAATGGGCTCTCCCATTATTCTTTAAAACATGGAACACATGTTTCTTTTCTTTGTCATTTTTTAAAATTAATTATTTTTATTAATATTGTCCTATTTCTGAGCTGCTATGGTAGCATACCTCTTGCGGAGGCCTCCACTTTGTCTTTATTTATTTATTTATTTTAAAAATGAAAGTAGAAGGTTAAGCGAAATCATGGTTTTTCTTATCAACAGAATGGGAGATGGGTTTAGTTTTTTGGATTTTTAGATAATTGCTCAAGCTCTATACAGTATTGTTTTTTCTGATTTTTAGATAATCAAATCATTCGCACTCCTATATCTAAGTTATGCTTGAGTCTATTTAATCTCTCAATGTTTGACTATGAAGATTCTCGCATGCTTGTTAAAGTCTTTTGACATTATTGTTCCTACTTGCATCTTATAGGTGCTGACACTGTTTGCGGCAGCTTTACTGGAGAAGCAAATTGTTGTGGTTTGTTCAAATTTGGTACGTATCAGTTGGCGGCATCTTTTGTATGGTATGATTCAGTCAGGTTTGGCATCATATGAGTGCTGTTTTGACTTCAAATTCTGGATGTTTTCTTGATTAGTTTGTTCTGCCTAGTCAGCACACCTTTTATTAATTTGAAGATTGATTTTTGTTTTTCAAATACATGTAACGTGTTAGGTGAAAACCTTCTTTCTAGATCCACAATTTCCCTTAGAATTGGCATGATCGTTAGAACTGATATTCTAGGGAAGCCCTAAATATTTGATGCAGAATCTAATTTGAGTCACTTAATTGCAGGGAATATTGTCTGCTTGTGTTCTGTCCATTATCCCTTTGATTCGTCCTTATCAGTGGCAAAGCTTGATAATGCCGGTAACTTATAGTTGGCGATGAATTTTTTTCCTCAAGGAATAGATCTATTGTGTTTCCTGATTTATCTAACTTTCTTGACGTGCGAATTGTCCAGGTTTTGCCAAATGACATGCTGGATTTTCTTGATGCACCCGTTCCCTATATAGTGAGTATATCCCTGTCTTAGGCCTTTCCTTGTCTTTCATAATTGGCCCCCAAAGATATGTGCAAGTAAAAAGGTTTTGTTGGAAGTTAGATGAGGCCATTCTTAAAACAATTGGAGTACTTGAATGAGGGGTTTGTTTCATTGCGAGTAAAAGTCGATGGGTTTGTAAATGCTCTCTTCGCCAATGATGAATGTTTTCTTCACTATCTTGTATATCTTGTGCCATGACATCATTTTTCCTGCTCTTTCTTCGTAGATATCTTGCATTATTGGGAAATCATTCAGTATGTTTTCTTCCTGTATTTAGCTGATCTTGTCTGTGTGAGAATGTAATTTGTTTTTTGATTGTTTATTTCTTAGGTCACAAGGGATTGTTTATGGTGAATTTACTTATATTTTGTTTCTTTATTTGTTTTTTTTCCTTATCTTTGAGTAGGTAGGTGTGAAGAACAAAACCTCTGAGGTTCAGTCAAAGTTAACAAATATCGTCCTTGTAGATGCTAACAAGAACCAGGTTCATAAACTAAGTCATTTCTTTTGCATGAGCTGAAGACAGAAATTGTTTGCTCCTCTCTCCAGTAGACTGTCTTCTTAGTTTTTGTTTATCAAAACTTTTTTACTTAGTACTGCATATGATGTTGTGAAGTTTTTATTGCTTGTGATTAAGTTTTCTAAGAGGGATATTCTTTTCCTGTGTATTACATTGGAATTCAGGTGAAGTCACCAACTATACCACAACTTCCGCAGCAAAAGGAGTTATACTCTTGCTTAAGTCCTTACCATGCAAAGCTGGTGGGAGAAAGTTATCTGGCAAGAAAAAGGCCAGTTTATGAGTGCACAGATGTTCAGGTATTCCTACACCTTTCATTGCTTCCCTTCCATTCTTTTTTCTGTCCACTGCCATAGGGGCAGCCATGATTTATATTTTGACTCGTCTAACTTAGCTGGTTGCTTCCAACTAAAGCCACTGATATACTTGTTTTATTCCCAGAATAGCATGGTTGAAGCATTTCTAATTATAGATTTGGTGCTTGATTATAGTCTGTGAGTTTGTTGAACTATAGTCTATTGTACCATCCACAAGCAACAACAACAACAACAACCCAGTAAAATCCCACCAGTGGGGTCTGGCGAGAGTAGAGTGTACGCAGACCTTACCCCTACCCCAGAGGGGTAGAGAAGCTATTTCCGGGAGACCCTCGGCTCAGAGACAATAGATTTGTGACAACAAAACCCAAAAATAATCAGCAACGTGAGAGACAACAAATAAATGGAAAAGGAGTAACACAAATATTATGCAAAAGTGTGACATATGAATGCAAAAGAAAAGAAAAAGATGTAGAAGGACAAATGAATGCAGTTATGCCCGTTTGGAATTACATAAGTAGGTTACTTTTAAATGCAATGAAAAGTTATTATAGTGTCAAAGGTCTAATTTAGTTTTTCACTTTTGGAGCCTCATGAACTTGAATTCAACCTTAGTATGTTGTTTTCTCCTTGTTACAAGGATTCACAATCTTCATTTCCTCTGAATGTGTGATTCACTTATTTAACCATCTTAATCTTTATCCCTTTACAAATGCTCATATTCCTTTCCTTCTGAATGGGTAATCACTTATTTGACCATTTTAATCCTTACCCCATTTGGAGATGCTCAATCTGTCTTATATTGTCTCTCCTTTTGACCCAGCACCCAAAATGATTAATGAGGATGTAACTGTAAATTGGAGTTCCTCTTATTGGGTAAAAATAGTACCATATTAAGGGCGAGCTTTGAGATTCTTTACTTGTGTGCTTGTAGAAGGTGGTTTCTGCATTTGGGCAGGAGGGAGTATTAGTTTCTATCTGTAACCACCTAGTTTTTGAGAAAATGTTAGCAAAGTATGTTACCCCGATGAACTCGTAGCTCCACCAGTGGATCCATCTTTGCAAGTTGAATTGTGAATTGGTAGAAATGATTAGACCGGTGAACTGTTGAGGAGATGTTCCATTTCATTTGTATATGTAGACCTGAATACTTGTTATTTTATATGAAACATTTACAATCATACAATGTAAACTGAAGGTATGTAGAGTAGCTATTATCTCTTAAGAGTTTTATTGAAGATATTGTCCTGGTCCTTTTATCTTTTCTTCCTTCAGCTATCCCACGGAGTATTTACTTCTGTGGCCCCTCTTATGCACAAAGAATCTTACTTGAGTTCAATCAATTGATGGCCTATTAAGGAACATTTAGGATTCACAAGTGGTGTTTGTTGTGCATAATTTTTCGAAGTCTTACTTTTCAAAAACGTGCTTGTTTAAGTTTTTAAAGTAGTGTAGCAAAATGTGTGTATTGAAAAAACTGTTCTCTTTTTGTAAAGAAGTGGATTCAGGGTTCAAAGAAAAAGTTCTTTTATCCATTTGCAAAACATTCAACAAATCTTCAAAAAGAATATAACTACTCAACCACGTCTCTTTAACACACCTTTTTTTTTTTGAAAACTTTTTCTAGAAGTTCTTCATTAGTGTTTAGGCTATATCTGGTTGTGTCTTTATTGTTGTTTTAACCATGATATTTTTTTTAGGTTGAAGCTGCAAAGTGTTTCCTAGCAGTGTTGCGGTCTTACCTGGATTCTCTGTGCTCAAACCTTCGTTCACATACAATTACTAATGTCCAATCAAATGATGATAAGGTTTGTAGCTTCTCCTCAGAGTATTTGATCGGGCTGATTACTTGTGTGAAGAAGTCTTTTTTTTAAATGCTCTGGAATGTTTTGAAGAAAATTAACGAAAGAACCAAGAGAAAGTAAAATGCACTGGCTCAATTAACCTGGACCTAGTGATTGTACTTGTATTGCTTCGAGCGGTATCTGTAACTTAATTATTCAGAACTAAACGTTGTCTAGACTCTTTGGCAAAACCTGTTCCAAATAGGGAACAATTGAAATTGATACTTGGTGCGGATTCTTCAAGATTCATGCTTAACCTGCTGTAAACCGTATGACCGGTTTATCCATCGCAGAAATTGAAACAGTAATTTAATATTTGAGCAACCTTACACACTAAAATGTAGTTTGAAGCTCCTATCTTCTGAATTTACTATCAATGATTCAACAGCTTATCTGCCCTCTTTGGGGTAGGGTAAGGTCTGTGTACACACTACCCTCCCCAGACCCCATTTGTGGGAATTACTGATTTTTTTTTTTTGTTGTTGTATCCGAGTACCAAAAATTGAGGAGAACCTCTTCAAAATTGTCTATTTTTGTACATACGAAAATTTACACCAGTGTTACTGTTAACCTGGAGACACAGTTTTGTTATAGTATAGTTTGCTCGAAAACATTTGAAGGTAAAATTCACATGCATCACCGAGTTGCATAGTTTCAGATGGTAGAAGCATAACTTATCTGAAACTTTCCCTATTTTCTGCTCCATTTGGTGATTGGATATAAACATCAGATTTTATGAAGATTTGCATTGTTAAAATCTCAGTTTTCCTTTAGTGTGAGCTCCTTTGCTTAACTGGTATGCTAGTTGCTGTTATTTTTTTTTTTTTTTGTAACAATATGTACAGTTTGATAAACATCACAGCTTTTAAAAAGAAATACATATGCTTTTCATGCTTACACTGACTGGTAAAGAAACTTCTTTTTAACTCGGAATTCTTTATCCTGTCCTTTTATTATCAGGTATCTCTACTCTTGAAGGAGAGCTTTATTGAGTCTTTCCCAAGTCGAGATCGGCCCTTTATGAAGGTGTGTGCTTATGCTTCCAACTTTTTTCAACTGTTGTTATCTGAAGCCATATAGTTTCGCTTGCAATACTGAATCTGCATATACGGAAGCTAGAAACTTTTTGTATTATTATTATTATTATTTAGGGTATCAATTGATGTGATGCAAGCCCATTATAGATTGTAATAAACTTCACTTGCCACTTTTTCCATATAAAAAATTGTGTACGTTCAAATGTTCACTTCATCTTACGGTAAAGTCATTTTTGGTTTTCCTCAAAGAACATGCTAATCTGTTATTTTTTTCTTTCTATTGATGAAACAGCTTTTCGTGGACACACAGATGTTTTCTGTACATACAGATTTTGTACTCTCTTTCTTCCAGAAGGAATAGAGGCGCCATGCAAAGATCCAATTCGTGATGTAATAGTGGAACGCAAGTTCCTGTATCTGTAGCTTATAGATTTATCGCTCAAAATCTAATATAGGGTGAGTTGTGTATCATAGAAGATAGAACATTTAATCAGTTTGTACTGATATCTAACATCAGTCTCGTGTTTTTCTTTATTCGATTTATCAGCTCAGGCATACCAAGCAGCCTATGCAATGGAGAACATGAAAGGATGTAGAATATATCTGTACAGTGAGTGGAGTTCTGGCAAAAGTTAATTTATCTATACTGAACTCTGCTCTTTCTCCTCGTTTAGTTTGAGAGTGAAAACACAACTGCTAGTACCAATCTTTAATTTCTGGAGCTGCTCACTTTTTGAAATATCAGAAGGTTCTGAGTATAAAAAAGTTGCTCTGCGCGATTTCTTGAACTGGCTTCGTCATTTCAACTGCCCCCAAAAATTTCCTTCCCAAGTTCGTCCACCTTCTATCCCTTGTTAGTTTTATTTTTGCTCCATAGCGGTAAGGGGTTAAAAGATCTACTTTAACTCTTGTGTCCAACTGTATAAAGATGTGAGCAGATCTCTGTGTGAGATATTTTACGAGCATCCACCAAGAGTTGCTCTATTGACAAAAACACTTAAGAGGTCGTTTGGTTACCATGATGGGATACACAAGTATATCTCATAAGTTGGGATATTCTATGAGATTAGCTATGGTTCTCGGACTAATTAATACTCTTTTCGTTCTAATTTGAATCTGTTTGACTGGGCACGTAGTTTAAGAAAAAATGAAGATTTTTAGATTTTGTGGTCTTAAACAAGTCAAAAAGGAGTCCAAAGTATTTGTGTGGTTATAAAAACTTCTCATTAATGATAGAATTGGAAGTTTAAGCTATATTGTTTTTAAATTTAGAAAGGGGATAAGTTGACATAAATTGGAACGGTCTCATGATCAAACGTGGGATAAAATTATCTCGGGTTTATTATCCCTTATCCCACCAATCAAACGACCCCTTATAAGAGCTTATGTGTCGATCACTTTCATTCCTTTTGTTAGCCGTCTGTAGCACATGAGAGTTGCAGGAAATGCTGCTTAAAGAGTGATTAGGGTATCAGTGACAAGCAAATTTTACAGACAAAGGGTCATACTTCTAAGACAGGTTAAGGATACTGATATGACATGTTAATGTTGGGAAAAGAGTCAATTCTCAGGTAAAGAAAACCTTAATGAAACAGCAAGGAGCTGGAGTCAGATAAAATGGTCCTGCTTTGTCAGACCAGTCTTAAAAACTGATAGGGCCATTTGCAATTGCATGCCTTTTCGAGTCATGTGAAATATTGATTGTTTTTTACGTACTGTTTTGCCAACTAATACTACTTGTGCTTTTAGGAAATTTGATAAGGAAATTTATGAGTTGAAAATATGACTGCCTCTGTTGTGCGTGTGTGTGTGTGTGTGAGAGAGAGAGAGAGAGAGAGAGGGTAAAACAGTATTGTCAGTCTTTTGGATGCTTTACTAATGATAGTTTTTTGGGGTCTCGTAAAATGTTAGGGCTTAACCTCTGTTAGTAATGTGCATTTAGAGTACACCTACATAAAAAGTCCTTATATTTGGCACCCTGCAATTTCCTGCTATCACACAAAGGAATACATTCAGATGTAATTTGGAAGACTATTCCGCATCGACAAAACACGTAAGAGATATTGGGTATACAAGTAGACATATCATTGACGTATTTTAAAGCCGTACGGGTCTGATCAAAACGGACAATATTACTAATGGGCGAGACTATTATAACTAGTTGCTTTAATATTTTATGTTGCATAGTTCGATTAGACACAAAGTTTAAAAAGACTTTTCGAAGCTTATATCTTTAAACATCACATGAGATTTTTGTGTCTAAATAAACATGTCATTAATGATAAAATAAGAAGTTCAAATTACGTGAAGATCCAAACACCAAAAAAGAGTAACAATAATAGTTCTGAACTGCAATACAAAATTTTAGGGTTTCTGTAATATTTATGTTAAGATCGTACTAAATCTGTTATTCATCATTAATGTACAGTCATTTCTGATTATGTAAATTTTTTGCAATGTTAACTAAACAATCAAACTAGTATTTGATTGGTTTTTTTCTCTGGTGCAATTCAAGTTGCTTGTGTAGGACATTATGTGCTCAGAGTTATCCCTTTATTAACTCAAAAATGCATTTGCATTTATTGAACCCAAAATGACACAACAACTCACCTGTATGCATGTCGGAACTGTACACAACACTTTGTACCCCTCTTCGAACAACCAAAATAAAGAAACAAATATTGTACTTAGCAAAGTTTTTGGTTTGTTAAATTCTCCGCTGTTTTTCGGGCCTCTTTAAAACTAGATTTTTCAACTTGTTTGGATGACTGTTACCTATTATATTGTATCGTATTGTTACTTTAAATATAATATTTATTTTAATTGTTATTTAAATTTTATTATATTGTATTGTTAATTCCATCGTTACATAACGACGAAATTTATCACATTATGTAACGACCGATTTGGTGTGATTGCGTCGTTACCTTGTCTTTTTCTCTCATCTCACTCTTCATTATTATTAAATTATTTTATTTTATCATTTACCTTACCTTTTTATATAATAATTTTACCCCGTATCAAAATTTTTCTTTACAATATTGCAAGTTTATTATTCATATTGCTGGGCGTGATATCATAACATAACGGCAAATGATATAATTTATCCGAACATTATATTCATCAAACGATACAGTACAATACAATACAATATGATACATTATACAATATAATGCAACACGATACATTATATAACGACATGTAACAACCATCCAAACAAGTTGTTAGGCGTTTGGACAAAATTTGAGTTAAAGTTGAAAAAAAAGAGATTATTTGAAGTTGCAGTTCTGATTAGACATAAACTTTACTTAGAAACAAAAATATATTGTAGAAGTTGAAGAATGGTAGGAGGAAGTTGAACATTTGAAAACTTAACTTGAAATACACCTTCAAACCACTAATTCAGCTTGAAGTAATTATATTTAAATTCTTTTGGTAAATAATTATATTTCACTTAAAGTTCAATACTGTAACTTATTAAAATTTTATGGTCAAACTTCAACTTGCAAAATTTGTTAGCATAAACTTTAATTGCATACCAGGATCTTGAACATGATAATCTTACACAAAATCGTATAGAAAACATACCTGAATCGTAAGTCATCATCGTGAAGCAGAAGCGTTAATTCAAATTGGTTTCTCGCCCCTTGCCCTAGCTTTCGTTACCGCCGACTTTAGTGATGGAAGAGAGAAAAATAAAATACGGTGACCCTAATGGGTGGGGAGAGGATCAATTTATAGAGGTTCTCATTTAATCTGGTACATCCATCAAGTAACCGATCGGACGGATGAGATTTGCTCATTAATTAAATATTAATTATGAGCCTTAAACTTATTGGGCCACCAAAACGTAAGAAAATCTTATATTCTCCCACTTGGCCCAATAATCACATAATATTAATATTTAATATAGGAACATTAGTTGCGCATACACAAATCTCTTCTATAATGTCCACCATAAATACCACAATACGATAAACTAGTAAATGTGAGTTATGGCGGTTATATATAATTTGTCTACATACTCCCTTCCATATACTACAACATTAGTAATTTATCGTATCAGGTTCATAAGCTATAAAATATTACGATCCACAATAATGTCTCATTGAGTCTTATCCTGCAACATCTCAAAATAATAATGTGTACACCATTATGAGAAACAAAAAATCATTAATGCATATCAGAAACACGTAAATGAGCTCAGAGTGTCAAAAATCATAAATACATCAATCATAAATACAGCCAAGACCCATTATATGTACATGTTCCTTAAATGTCTTTGGTTGTAAACCTTTCGTTAACGGATCTGCAATCATGAGATCAGTTCTAATATACTCAAGTGACACTCTTTGTTTCCGAACTTCCTCCTTGACGGTAAAGTACTTTAATTCCATATGCTTGGCACCTTTGGAGTACTTATCATTCTTGGAGAAGAATACTGCTACAGAATTATCACAGTAAATTTTCAACGGCTTGGTAATGGTGTCGACAACCCCAAGTCCTTAAATAAAGTTTTGCAGCCATAATGCATGAGTCGTGGCTTCAAAACATGCCATAAATTCTGCTTCCATCGTGGATGTAGCAATGGCAGACTGTTTGGCACTCTTCCGCGATATTGCTCCTTCAGCTAATTGGAACAAATAACCAAACATGGATTTTCTAGTGTCAATATATCCAGCGAAATCTGAATCTGAGTATCCAACAACTTCCAAATGCTTGGATCTCCTATACATGAGTATGTAATCCTTCGTTCCTTTCAGGTACCTCAAAACTTTCTTTGCAGCTTTTCAGTGATCAATTCATGGGTTACTCTGATATCTTCCTAGCATTCCGACCGCAAAATTAATATCCGATCTTGTGCAATTATGAGCATACACCAGACTACCAACAATTGAAAAGTTGGGAATTGATTCCATTTCCTTTCGTTCTACGTCATTCTTAGGTCATTGCATGAGACTAAATTTATCCCCTTTTTGAATTGGAACAATTCCTGCTGAACAATTGTTCATATTAAATCTCTTTAGAATTCTTTCGATATAGCCTTTCTGAGACAATCCCAATAATCCTTGTGATCTATCACGAAATATTTCTATTCCTATCACTTGGGATGCCTCACCCATATCTTTCATTTCAAAATTCTTAGAGAGAAAATCTTTAGTCTCACGCAATATGCCTAAATCATTAGTAGCAAGTAGAATATCATCAACATATAGGACTAAAAATATAAACTTGCTCCCATTGATCTTTTGGTATATACACTGATCAACGGTTTTTTTTCATAAATCTAAAAGATGTCATGGTATCATTAAACTTTATATACCATTGTCGTGAGGCTTGTTTAAGTCCATATATTGACTTCTTCAGTTTACACACCATTTGACCTTTTTCTTTAGTTTCGAAACCCTCTAGTTGGTCCATATAAACTTCCTCCTCGAGGTCTCCATTAAGAAAGGCAGTTTTCACATCCATTTGGTGTAACTCTAAATCATAATGAGCCACCAAAGCCATAATAATTCTTAACGAGTTTTTCTTTGAGACCGGTGAAAAGGTCTCTTTATAGTCAATATCTCCTGTTTGAATATAACCCTTGGTAACAACTCTGGCTTTGTATCGTTCAATATTGCCATTTGAATCACGTTTCGTCTTAAAAACCCATCTACACCCGATTCTTTTAGAACTTTCTGGCAATTCAACGAGATTCTAGACTTTATTGTATTCCATGTATTTTAGCTCTTCCTTTATGGCATCAATCCATTTGTCATACTCATTACTTTCTATGGCTTGTGAAAATAAAATCGGATCCTTATTAAGACCAATGTCAAAATCTGACTCTTGCAAATAAATCACGTAATCATTCGAAATAGCCGATTTTTTAACTTTTTGAGATTTTCTTAATGGCATTTCTTGTGGTTCATTTGTGTCAGATATTTGAGAGTCAGTTTCTTCATAAAGTGTTTCATCCAAATGTTGCTCGGTGTTGTCAAAGTGTTCTTCAACAACTGGAATAATATTTGGTATTTGTGTGGAAGTAGACATATTCGTGGGTAATAAAATATTGACCCTCGCCTCTTTTATTTCCACACTTTGCTTTTCAACACTTCCACTAACTTCACCATTCCCAATGAATCTTGCATTACCAGTTTCAACAATTCTCGAACTATGATTTGGACAGTAAAACACAAACACTTTAGATTTTTCTGGGTAACCAATAAAGTAACCACTTACTGTTCAATAATCTAATTTCTTTTCTTGTGGATTATAAACTCTAGCTTCCGCTGGAAAACCTCAAACATGCAGGTGCCTTAAACTAGGTTTTTTTCCTGTCCACAGTTCAAAATGGGGTCTTTGGAACTGTCTTACTAGGAACCCTGTTTAATAAATATATAACGATTTTAAGAGCTTACATCCACAATGATTTGGGTAATGAAGAATTACTAATCATGCTCCTAACAATATCCATAAGTGTTCGATTACGCCTTTCTGCAACACCATTTTGTTGAGGTGTTCCTGGCATAGTATACTGTGCACATATGCCATGTTCCTCGAGAAACTTTGCAAATAGACCTGGACATTATCCTGATTCATTATATTTTCCATAATATTCACCACCTCTATCTGACCTAATAATTTTCACCTTTTTGTCTAATTGCCTTTCAACCTCATTAACAAACACTTTGAGAACATCTTTTGCTTGAGATTTTTCTTTCAGCAAATAGATGTATCCATAACGTGAAAAGTCGTCGATAAAAGTGATAAAATATTTTTCTCCACTAAAAGATGGAACATCAAAGGATCCACAAATATCAGTGTGTATAATTTCAAGAAGTTGGGTGCTTCTTGTGGCACCTTTCTTACTATGTTTGGTTTGCTTTCCCTTAATGCAATCCAAACATACAGTAAGATCAGTAAAATTTAGATTCAGAATTATCTCATTCTTTACTAATCTTTCTAACCTTTCTTTGGATATATGACCCAAACGTCTATGCCACAAGTAAGCAGAACTTTCATCTAGTGAACTACGTTTAATTCCAATATTATGTTGAACATTAAGAAGAGATTCAGAAAAACCAATATCGAGTTTCAGTTTATATAAACCATCATTAAGAAAACTAGAACCATAAAAAATAGCATTCTTATATAAATTAAAACATCTATTTCCAAACTTTAAATCAAATCCAGATCAAACGATAAGTCCCTATGCCTTCAATTGGAGCCTTCATACGATTTTTCATGAACAAGAAATCCTTATTTGGATTTGTAGTTTGGATCATAAGGAATCCCTGCAACGTAGTAGATACATGAGCAGTTGCACCAGAATCAAGCCACCAAGTATTATTAGGAACTTCTATTAAATTTGATTCAAAATATACAAAAGCACTAATTGTACCTTTCTTTTCGAACCAAGCTTTATGTTTCAGGCAATCTTTCTGATAATGTCCTTCCTTGTTACAGAAATGACACATATCTGCCTTATGTTTCTTCTTAGCATCCTGTGGAGCTTTAGCAGGTGCTTTCTTCTTCTTGAACTTGTTGGGCTTCACTTTAAGTCCTTTTACCAGCTCCTTGACCCATGAGGTTAATTGAATGACTCCCTTATTTCTTAAGTCTTGACTCCTCCTGAGTAAGCATACTGGACAATTCACTAACATTTCACTTATCATTAATAGTATTGTAGTTAATTTGAAAAGGTCCATACTCAGGAGGCAACGAGTTCAGAATAAACTAAACCAAAAAAGAACTATCCACTTTCATCCCCAAGGTCTGAAGTCTTGCTGCAATGTTAGTCATCTCGATAATAAGATTTTGCATACTACGTGACCCATCAAACTTCATGTCCGTGAGTTCAGCCATTAGTGTACCAGTGAGAGACTTATCTGCAGAACGAAAATATTCTTCCACAAACTTCCGGTATTCCCTGGCACTTTCTGTTTGTGGAATAGTGCTCTTAATGTTGTTGGCAATATGCATTCGCATAAACATAAGGCTTAGCCTGTTAGGGCATTCCCATGCTTTATGGAAAGACTTCTCATCCGCGCTACTCGAATCAGTAATGGCAGAGGCTTATCATTCAGCAGAGCCAAGTCAAGATCCATCACACCTAAGTGGAACTGGACTTATTCACGCCATTCAGAGAAGTTCAATCCGTTGAACACAGTAACAGACGAAGCATGTGAATGAAGAGGAATAGCTGCAAAATATATAATATATGCTCACAAATCAATATGGATTCAGTAAAATAATAAAAGTATATCGCAATTCTCCTTTGGGTAAATACTACGACACACTATCATAATTTAAAGCCATTTAGTCTTTAGTAGGCAATTAAATTCGTCACCAAAGTGATCAAACTGAAATGTTTAAAGTATTCACATGCATAAATCTTGAGATATCTATTTTATGTGTGCATTTATGTTTATATAGTTTGTTAGTCGTCAAAGTGGTCAAACTAGTATATTTATGAAAAATATGCATACATAAAATTACAGTTATCCATAAAATTATAGTTTATCCATAAAACCAATGAAATGCCTATTATTGAATAAATTGATAAATTAACTTTCATTATTGCTAGAACTTAAAGATTTACCCAAAGGTGGATCAATTATTTTATGAATAGTGAGTATGATGGAACCTTTAAAACAATGATTTATTATCGATGCCTCATCAGATTCGAAAGCAATACAAATTATAATGGCGAATTGAAAGCAATTCGATAATCACGTTGGAACAGTTATACATACATCATAATCTAGTCTTTCTTTCAAAAAAATTATCCGTTCAAATATCCAGGCTCGGATACCACATGTTAGCATAAACTTTAATTGCATACCAGGATCTTGAACATGATAATCTTACACAAAATCGTATAGAAAACATACCTGAATCGTAAGCCATTATCGTGAAGCGGAAGCGTTAATTCAGATTGGTTTCTCGCCCCTTACCCTAGCTTTCGTTACCGCCGACTTTAGTGATGGAAGAAAGAAAAATAAAATACAGTGACCTTAATGGGTGGGGAGATACCAATTTATAGAGATTCTCATTTAATCTGGTACATCCATCAAGTAACCGATCGGACGGATGAGATTTACTTATTAATTAAATATTAATTATACGGGCCTTAGACTTATTGGCCACCAAAACGTAACGTACTTTTCTCTCTATCATGAGGAACGTCTAAGATTTTTTTTATCTCAGTCAAATTTGTTGCTTTTGAGATCTTGTCACAGAAATAACTATCCTACTACTTTGTTTCATGATGAACCTTTTGACTTATATTTATACCGTTTCTCCTCCATCTTAAATGAAAGTTGCAACTTGCAATGGATAAATTCATTTATAATAAATTAACGGAATTAAATCAATTCAATCTTAAGAGATAATCCTTCTTCTTTTCAAGGCTTCATCACCGTCATATTTTTTTCGTTATTGCTGTGATTATACTTGTCTTGAATCGATGGTCCATCAGAAATATCCTTTATATCTTTATAAGATAGAGGTAAGGTCTTGATACATTTTTCGACCTCACTTGTAGGATATATTGAGTTTGTTGTTGTTGTTATTATTGTCAATATTAAGAGTTAATTAAACTGGTTATGGACTAGTAAGATAAATACGCATCTTCACATTCTTCCCATTCATGTGATCTACCTCATGGCAACAATTAATTTTTTGCTTCTAACTCAAGGAAGGATTCAAGATTAAGACTAAGGAGTACAGGATCGTTACAAATATTCTTTTAACTATATGGCCCTTGATCGATAAAATATATTCATGAGATGTAAATAAAACAAAACAAAAAATCAATTTGTCGGATTATTTTCTTCTATTCGTATTATAATTGATTATTAATGGATTAAGTTAGTATATAGGAAGAATCACTTATTTGTTAACTACTTCTTTGTGACAATATATATTTGGGAAAAAATAAAAATAAAATTGCTAGATTTACAACTGGTTAATTAAAAAATAGTCACGATTTCAAAAGTAATCGAAATTTAGCCATTTTTTCATGTAAAAATAAAATCTGAACAAAAAATCCTTAAAAATTCGATAAATATTCCAGCATAATATGCTGAAGTTCGAAATTTTTACGTATGAGCTCTCAGCATAATGTGCTGGAAATAATATGCGGGAAGTTTATATGCAAGAACTTCATAATCCATCATATTATGCTGAAACTTTCCTTGTGCTGGAGTTACAACATAATATGCTGGAAGTTTATATGCAGGAAGTCCATAATCCCGCATATTATGCTAGAACTTTTTGTGTTTTCGCAAAATAGTGATTTTAATGACTTTACAGACATTAACTATTTTTTTAATTACCAGTTCGAAAAATAGCTACACCGCACTATTTTCACTATATATTTTTAATTTTTTACCCGGTATCCGGCTCATGTTACAAATATTATACTCCTATATATTTGAAAAAGTAATCAACTAATCCCCAGCCACTCATAAGTCTTAGCAAAGGAAAAAGGAAGAGGGAAAAAGGGCATCAAAATAAACTAGGAAGTAGGAACAGAAGTAAGGTGAAAATGTAAGTGGAGTGAGTGGGGTAGTGGTTAAAGTAACAGAGATGAAAAGTAAAAGTAAGTTTGGCTATAAGAAGTTTTTTGCAGTAAAAGCTAAGCACAACGTACAATCTTCTCATGATCCATCTACCAGGCACTGGTCACAGTGGGACAGTCACAGTACTGTAAAATATCAGAAAACTCTGATAAGCCTAGGGGCATAAAAAACTCCTACACTTAGTATAATAATTAGTTTGATTTGTTTACAGAAAACTTTAGTTTATGGATTTCCGTATAAGTTGTCAGAGACAATAGCTGCCATAAAAGCAGAATAGTTGCAGCAGTTGCAGATACAACTGAGACCCCTCTCACTCATTATATTTTGCACACAGTACACTGTTGTATGTGTGTGTGTGAATATAAGTGAGAAAAAAAGGGGAGAAAAGATAGCAATAATATTATGATCAGAACCATTAGTTTTATCCCCATGTACACAAGATTCTGCAACCCAAATGGTCCCTTAAATAAATACTTAATCTTTCTGTCCCATTTATGTGATATTATTTTGTCTTGAGAGTTTTTAAATATTTTTTATTATTATGTTATATTGTATTTTTACGGAATTTTCAGATATATAAATTTTATTTCAACAATAATAATAACATATTCAATGTAATCTTACAAGTAAAGTTTGGGAAGGATAGAGTGTACGCAGGAGCGGAGCCAGTATTATAGCTACGAGTTCGGCGAACCCAGTAGCTTTGTTTCACACCCTATATTTGTCTTGAAAAATTCATTAATTATTTATAAATTAATAGATTAGAAACCCAATAACTTAAAATGCTTAAAATATCAAAACGATAAGCTTAAAATCCTACCTCCTTACGAAAACCTTACCCCTACGGTAAATATGCCGTTTTTGATAAAATACAAAAAAGTATCAAATACATGATCAAAATTAAAAATTGTGAATATAAAAAAATTCAGAGTGTCACATAATTAAATTGACATAGAATGACTATATATTTCTCTTCCCAAAAGAGCTCCTTTTATTCACTACACCACTCTCCTTTTCTCTTCTCAAATATTAAAGTGAAATTTGTGATAAATGATGAGTACTACAGCAAGAAGTAGATTTCCATTCACAGCAAATCAATGGCAAGAACTTGAACATCAAGCTCTTATTTACAAGTACATGGTTTCTGGAATGCCTGTTCCACCTGATCTTCTTTATACTATCAGAAGAAGCTTGGATTCTTCACTTTCCTCAAAGCTCATTCTCCACCAACCTCACCACAGTACTATTCTTTCTCCACCCTTCATCTCATTATTACAGTATTTTCATAAAAACAAGTTAAAGTATTGATCTTTATGCATATATATTTCTGTATATAGGTGTGTATATATGTTTCTGTTGTGTTGTGTTTGGACATTATTTGTAAAGATTGGATTGTTTTCAATTTACTCACAAGAATAAGTCAAAGTAAAGATCTTTATGCATACAATTCTTGAAATATGTACTCCCTCCGTCCTAACGTTGGGGTGTTTGATTCGGCAGAGAGAAAGAGAGTCACATATATTGGGACAGAGGGAGTAGTACCTTTTTGTATATAGGTGTGTAAAGATTGGATTTTTTTAGTTTACTCGCAAATTTTAGCTCAAAGTAAAGATCTTTATGCATGAAATCTTGAAATATGTAAAGATTGGATTTTTTTAGTTTACTCCCAAAAATAAGTCAAAGATGAGATCTTTATGCATGAAATGTTGAGATATGCATCTGTGTTAGACCATTTTTTTTAAAAAAAAAATTGGATTTTTTTGTTGTTGGTGTAGTTGGATGGAACTGTTTTCAAATGGGATTTGGGAAGAAAATAGATCCAGAGCCAGGGAGATGTAGAAGAACAGATGGTAAAAAATGGAGATGTTCAAAAGAAGCTTATCCAGATTCCAAATACTGTGAAAGACACATGCACAGAGGCAGAAACCGTTCAAGAAAGCCTGTGGAAATTATGACTACAACATCAACTAACACATCAACTACAACAAGACCTATTTCTACTGCTACTAATACTACAACTCCAACAGCAATTTCCATCTTATCAATCAACAAAAACACAAACAATATTTCCTCTTCTAGCCCCACTTCTTCTCTTCACTCTTTTTCTTATCTTACTTCAACTCATGAACCCCACCAATATCCTTTCCTTTATCCTCATTCTTCTTCCTCTAGACCATCCCCTGCTGCCATTGGTTTGGAATCTTCTCCTTATTCCAGGTTTAACTTCTGACTTAACAGCTTTAATTTGTCATATTGTTCAATTTATGTGGCATCGTTTGACTCAGTATAGAGTTAAAAAACAAAGATTCTTGAAATTGTTATTTTAAATCGGCCGTAACATTATGTACTTTTTAAATTTTTCATATTATTCAATTTATGTGGTATTGTTGACTTAGTATGGAGTTCAAAAAAAATATTTTTTAAGATTTGAGATCTTAAAGCCAATGGTGAAGCTAGGAATTTCACAAAACGTGTTCAAGATTTAATATCCTCATGTGAAAAATAATTTTTGATCTATATACACAATATAAGTTTCTATATTCATAATATAATTTGTGGATAAAAGTTGTTTGGTTGGCCACCATTCAATGTATGACCGCTTAAAGCCATGACATTCAGTGCCTATAAAAAGCGTATCATTAAGAGCCAAACAAAAAATTTAAAGAAAATTATCATTACTTTAGCGAAAGAGTTTCACACAAAATGAAACAAAGTACATAGTACTTGATTTTTTTATGTATAAACTTGAGGTTTTTGGTTAAATTGTGGTTTACAGAAATGGATATGGAGATGGAATGAAGGAGGATGTAGATGAGCATATTTTCTTCTCAGAAACTTCAGGGACAGTGAGAAGTACATGTGGTTCAAATTCAGTTGATGATACTTGGCAATTGTCACCATTAACTATGGGTTCACCAATGAAACAGAGGACTTATTCTCTATCACAAAATACAGGACACTCAGTTTCTTCTTACTTACAACTTCAAAGCTTAAATGAATCATCAAAAGATCATCAACAGTATTTTCATGATGTCAAAAGTATGAAAATAGAAGATCAGCAGCAGCAGCCCAAGAAAGTAATGCACCATTTTTTTGATGAATGGCCAAAAGACAACAAAGATTCATGGCTTGATTCTGAGGATAAATTTTCTGGCCTATCCAAAACTCAACTCTCAATTTCAATACCTAATCCCTCACATGACTTCTTCATCACCACTAATGGTAAATTATCAAGAATCTCTCCTTTTTTTCTTCATTTTGTAACTTTTACATGGTCGAAGGGGAGCGTTGCACCAACGGTAAGGTAGTCTCCGTATGATCTATAAGTTACGGGTTCGAGCCGTGAAAGTAGCCACTTATGATTGCATTCGGGTAGGTTCTTTACGTTATGTCCCTTGGGTGCGATCCTTCTTGAACCCTATTTGAACGTCATGATTTGTGCACCAGATTATTATTATTATTATTATTTTTAACTTTTACATGGTTATGGCCAAATTTTTTCTGTTTTGACCAAAATAGTTGAACTTTGTTTTTGCAGAGAAATGAGCTTTGTGAATCAAAGAAGTGGCCAAAAGAGTACTAACTACTTCAATGGTGGTGGGGCGGTGCTTTTTCTGACGTAACTTTCCGTATACCATGTGTTGTATGTTCTGAGAAAACTGTTCTTTTTTCTAATTTATGTAAGTGTAGTAGTACTTTAAATTACAAGTATTTGGTATCTGGCTAACTGAGCCATTTCACATGGTAATATTTGGTTGTCAGCAGCATTGTATTCGTTTCCCCTCCCTAATATTACTAGTACTACTATTGTATTTGTTATGTTTGAATTGTCTGAGCTGAGCCAGGTTTCTGCTATTTTTTGCCACATGTTTGTATGTTTTTATCAGTCTATATGACGTGTTGAATATCTTCTTCTGGTCTTTTTCTGGGGTTGCTTTCAACGACTTTTGTTTGCTGTTGAACTAGTGCCTGCCCCATTGTTTTTTGTTTCCCACTTTGGGTGCATAAGGGATATTTAATTTTGAATTAAATTTAAGATGAGTTTATTTTACGTTTGGTTGAGATAAAATTGTGATATAATTAATTTTGGGATTAGTTATCCCGAGATTGTAATATTTTTTTAATCCCTATGGAAGAATGGGATAATTAATTACGAGATAATTAATCATGAGATAACTTGTTTTCCAACAAAACAAACCCTTAGTGTTCGACTAAATTTGAAAAAATCGTTAAGGGTTCCGTGACAAATCCGAAAGCCGAGTGAAGTAGGTACCAATCTACCACTCTCCTTGTTGGTACCCATGTTGCTATTTTGGATTCTTTTGTTATCGTATGCTTATTTATAGTTTTTTTAATATTAACATAAAGCTGCTGCTCACACATTTGGCTCCTTTTTACACTCATGTACAAATCAAGGTTTACTTAAGAAGTAAAAGAAATTAATATTATTATTATATGGTCCTGCATTAGACTATATCTACATTTAATTACTTCTGTTTCAATGCACATGCATTCTGACCTAGTAAGAATCTCAATGCCCCGGATCTATCCACCCTCAGTGTATTTTGGGTCTGAGTCTGTCGCATAAGGTTTGCCTAGTATATTTTATATTTCTAGTGTGGTTTGCAGACTATTAGATAGTGGGGGTTTACCCAATGCGCTCACCACAGAGTGCTCATTCGAAGGACAAAAGTTATGGCAAGATAGCTGCGGATTTTCTTGGGGTTCAAGAAAGAATCTCAAAGATTATAAAAAAAATGTAACTTTTGTATCGACTTTAAGCCACTAAGCTTTTGAATATCTTAGGGTTGGACATAAAACGCTGACCCCTAAGAAACATTTCACTTTTAGGGATAGGGTACCAAAACAATTGGCCCTCGTGTCTAAATATCTGAAAGGATTTGATCTCTAGATCTTTAAATGTTGGCCATGCAAAATAAGAACTTTTATACGTGTAAAAATATTTTCACTATACTATCGTGACACATAAAAGATAGCTACACAAAACTTTCATAAAATATGAAATTTGAAACTTAAAAAAATAAGACAAGTTATAGCGTGATTCATTATTATCATCACCCGGGGCGAAGCCAGCATGAGCCCACTGAATTCGGCCAAATCCAATAGTTTTGGTTCAAGACCTAACTCCGTCTTTGATCATCACAATATAAATGTACATTTACTCTAGTGTAAGAAATGATTTGGTATCCGATTCCGATCATACGAATCTCTGTGTCAGCATTTTAGGCTTTGAATATCAATCAAGCTAGGTAACAAGATAATGGACAGAATCTAAAAAAAGAAGAGCAACATTTGATAATGTTGAGCCAATATTTAGCTCAGATAAAACGTGTGGAAATACTGTTTTAGCTTTTGCAAAATGTTTTTGGCTAAGTAAATGACTCATTCTTTCGACCACCTTTTATTACAATATAAATTCAATAAACACGTTACAGCAT
The DNA here is from genome assembly GCF_000390325.3 of Nicotiana tomentosiformis. Lineage (NCBI taxonomy): Eukaryota > Viridiplantae > Streptophyta > Magnoliopsida > Solanales > Solanaceae > Nicotiana > Nicotiana tomentosiformis. The sequence continues at coordinate 2,517,775 of NC_090818.1, read as the reverse complement.
TTACATACACCAATACGAACCTTACATAACAACAAGTCATGCAAACGGATTATATTGTGCGTCTGAACAACATCAACTAAATTCAATCCGGTAAATAAAGTATTATGTATTCACCCATGGTTGGAGAAAAAGCGGTACTCCTAAGGGTACAATGTGGATAGTCTACCGTTATGGAAGCATTAGTAGCTGTTGTCACGACTCTAGCACATGACCTATAGGTCGCACAAAGACAGCTTTACCGTTGCTCCCGGTAGCAGATTCAGAATTTTCATTAAGGAGTGTCAAAATATAAAAAATTAGATACACCGAAAAATCAAGAAGGGTCAACGTGTAGTAAATATACATAAATTAAAAAAAATTATCTAGCAATACTAAGTATTTTTTTCTGGCGAAGAGGTGTTGATTGACACCCCTTGGTTGAATGTGGCTCCGCCACTGATTGCTCCAAGACTCCCTTTCAAATTACAATCTTAAAACTAAATGGTTGTTTGGGTTGGAAACAAGTTATCTATAATTAATTATCCCGAGATTAGTTATTCATCTTTCTATAAAGATAAAAAAAATACTATAAACGCAGAATAACTAATCTCGAAATTATTTATACCACGATTTTATCCCTACCAAACATGGAATAACCTCATCTCATATCTAATTCCGAAATTAATTATTTTTTGTCCCTCCTACTAAACTAGCCCTAAGTTCTAAGAATTCTTTTTATCATAAAAGTCATAGTATAGTACTATTAAACACAATCATATTAAATAATAAAACGGAGAGAGTAACTTTATTAAAGGAATAGTATAGCAAAGAAAGACCATAATGGTATTAACTTGAATAGGAATCATATTGAGTGGACAAAACATGTGAAAAAATGCAGAAGTAAATAGAGATGATAGTACAGAAAAATGAATAGAATTAGAGAAGCAAATAATAATAATAAATGTAAATGGACATTGGGAATGGAACCAAGGGGGGAAGTGTGGGTGCAGAAGCAGAAGAGCAGTCAAAATAGGACAGAATAGAACACTGTAGCAAAAGGACACTGTCTATTTCTGAGCCATTATAATTTATAGGAGTAGAGTAATGACTTGACCAGTCCACATGAGTAGATGTACAGAAATATAGCACCAGAAAGATAAAACTGCTCTGTCAAAAGTGCAGGGATTGATTCAGATTCTTCTTTAATCTTAAAATTTGTGGTATAAGATCGAGCTTAGAGAATAAAAAAATTCCTTATTAAAAAGAACTACTAATATTTTTTTAATATCAGTAAATTTAGTCTTGAATTCCTAAAATAACTATTATTCGAAATAATTTTTTTGAGCTGAAGTGACTTTTAATTTGGAATGAAAAGAGTATCTCTTAATAGACTTACTAAGCACAAATTTGCAGTAATGAATCAGTGAGTTTTTTTAAATAAGACAATTATACACTTTACATGATATCAGATAGTTAATAAGTCAAATTATTAGGTGTTTGACCAGTAAAACAAATTTAGTCCCATACCATAAGGAGAGGTAAATGTATTCGGGATTTGAAGATTGCAGGTGCATTTTTGTGTTCAAATAAAATCTGTTTTGTATATCGAGTGTCACTATTAATATTTTTAAAAGACATATTACATGTATATACGGAATTTTTGCCGAACTTTTCGGGTACCGATGACCCCTCTAATTACTGCATAGGTCCGCCTCGGGGCATGAGCACACACGTAACACTTACCACCCCTAATACCATTTCATTCAAGTTACTCTTTCCGTTCCGGTTTATCTCAACCTATTTATTTTTTGGTCTGTTAAAAAAAAATGATCACTTTCTAAATTTGAAAATAATTTAGCTTAAACTTTCAATTCTACCCTTAATGAGAAGCTTTATAACCACACAAATACTCTGGACCTTTTTTTGACTGGTTTAGGACCATAATTTTTAAAATTCTTCATTTTTTCTTAAATTTCATACTTAGTTAAACAAGTTTACATAAATTAGAACGGAGCAGTGAGTAATATTTTTCAGTCGATCGGTAATTTGCAGAGATGAGTAAATTGATTTAATGAGAAGTGTTTAAAAGCTTTATATTTTGTACCGTGTGCTGCTATTTGCAGGAAGAAACAGGTGAGAAACTGAGAAGAAGAAGCCCACTCACACAGTGACTCTGCAAATTTTGCAGTCTGCACCTTGCTGCTTTTCTTTTTTTTTGTCAGCTCAGCTGAGTCATCCAAAAACTGACTTCCAACCATGATTCATCCTCCCACTTTCGGAATTTATTTTTATCTTTGTGGTAAAAATTTATCTGCATGCCATGTTAAATAGGTGCATGACATGCATGTTTTTGCATTTTGCGTGTCATTTGTGTTTGTCTTTTTGTCACATGCATTAGGTATCTTATCCCATGAAATATTCATAACAATAATAACAATAACAAATTTAGTGTAATTCCATAAATGTGGTATGTGGAGGATAGTGCGTACGCAAATCTAACCCCTACCTTGTAGAGATAGAGAGGTTGTTTCTGATAATTCTCGGCTCAAGAAAATATGAAAATAAAGCAACCAAACAACAAACAATAATAACAACAATGTAATATGGTAACAGACGCGAATGATACAATATGTAATAACTACGAATCATGAATAAATAGTCCTAGTATTACTGGTAAGCTTATTAGGATCGGTAAACCGAGTAGTGCGGTATTTAGCCAAACAATGTTATAATGACAATAACAAAGACAATGCAAGTTGATAATAACGACAATTAAAGAAAATAAAGAAGACACAAATTTAACGTGGTTCGGTCAAAGTGACCTACGCCCATAAGCGGAGAGGAGCAATTTTACTATGCCAACAAGAGTACAAAAGAGAGTACAAAATTAGAGTAAATACTCTAATTAGTCCCAAATACCCCAAGAGTATAACCTCACAAGATCACTCCAAAGAAAGGGTTCACACAAGTGTTTCCCAACATTCACTCTCTTACAAAAATACTCTATAATAAAATAAAGGAGGAGAAAGAAAGATCGGAGTGAAAAACTCTTGAATTAGTGTGTTTACAAATGGGGAGAATCTTCTCTATTTATAGCAAGAAAAACTTAGCCTAATAGTGGATATTATGTCATGACAAATGTCATGATTCACAAATTTTGTTATAGTGGATATTATGTCATGACAAATGTCATGAAAATTTGCCCCCACTTGAGAAGAAGCTAAATTAATAGTCATATTACAAATCTCTACCTTGGCCTAATTTCGGCTTATATATAGTAAATTTGCTCCACCTTCTCCGCAAAAACCCCAATGGGCAAAATCATTCTTCATAAATATCAATCAAGTTCAGGCAAAGCTTGAACTTGGACACTCGAAGAGGTGTTGTGAACATGTCAGCATGATTGTCTCTAGTGCTGATCTTCTGAACATAGACTTTTCCTTCAGCAATGGTTTCTCGGATGAAATGATTCTTTATATCAATGTGCTTCGTCCTCTCATGATACATTTGATCTTTAGTCAAGTGAATGACACTTTGACTATCACAGAAAATGGTAATACCACCTTGGTGTAAACTGAGTTCCGCAAATAGACCCTTCAACCATAAAGCCTCTTTGATCACCTCGGTCACTGTCATATATTCTGCTTCGGTAGTAGATAAAGTTACTACATGTTGTAATGTAGCTTTCCAACTAATAGCGCAACTACCGATGCAAAATACATAGCCTTTCAGTGATCTTCTTTTGTCTAGATCACCTGCATAATCTAAGTCTACAAAATCAATCAAAGTGTTAGTATTTCTCCCAAACTCCAAACATGTGTTTGAAGTACCTCGTAAGTATCCGAGAATCCATTTCACAGCATGCCAATGTGCTTTACGAGGACAAGCCGTATACAGGCTTACCATGCTCACTGCTTGTGAAATGTCTGAACGTGTACAAACCATTGCATACATAATACTGCCGACTGCACTGGAATAAGGAACCTGTGCCATGTATCTTTCTTCTTCCTCTGACTGCGGGGATTGAATAGCTGATAACTTAAAATGAGCAGCAAAAGAGATACTAACTGGTTTAGCATCTTTCATGCCAAACGTCTCCAAGACTTTCTCCAAGTACTCCTTCTGCGTCATAAATAACCTGTTGGCTTTTCGATCTCTTTTGATCTCCATGCCAAGGATTTTCTTAGCTGCTCCCAAATATTTCATCTCAAATTCACTTTTCAGCTGACTTTTCAAATTGTGAATTTTTGTTAAATCCTTAGCAGCAATGAGCATGTCATCAACATATAATAATAGGTACACAAATGAACCATCATTTAACTTCCGGAAGTAAACACAACAATCATACATGATCCGAGAATAACTATGACCCAACATAAATGAATCAAACTTTTTATACCATTGTCTTGGAGATTGCTTTAATCCGTACAAAGATTTCTTCAACAAGCAAATATGATCTTCTTTTCCTTCAATTTTAAATCCTTCGGGTTGATGCTTGTATATTTGTTCCTCAAGTTCGCCTTGCAAGAAAGTTGTCTTAACATCAAATTGTTATAATTCCAAATCATACATGGCAACGAATGCAAGCAAGACACTAATAGAGCTATGTTTAACAACATGTAAGAAAATATCATTAAAATCAACTCCTTGTACCTGACTATAGCCATTTGCAACTAATCGTGCCTTATACCTCACATCTTCAACCCCTGGAATGCCATCCTTTTTCTTGAAGACCCATTTGCAACCAACAATTCTTTTTCCTGATAACGGCTTCACAAGAGACCAAGTACCATTCTTGTGGAGAGACTCAATTTCTTCATTCATTGCAATCAGCCATCAAAGTTGATGAGCTTGGCTCAGAAAGAATGCCAATCTCAACCTCTACCTGCTTCAGTCGATATCCTTTCACCCCAGATGCATACCCAAGGAAAATGCACTTTTTAGCACTTGGCTCTGATTTCCCATCATTTACATACATATATACAGGGCAACCAAATATCTTTAAATCAGAATAATTAGCAGGAGTACCTGACCATATTTCCTCTGGAGTTTTAAAGTTCAAAGGTGCAGAAGGAGCTCGGTTGACAATATAACAAGCTGTAGAGATAGCTTCTGCCCAAAAGGTGTTTGTTAACCCAGTATTTGAAATCATGCAACGAGCCCTTTTCAAAAGAGTTTTATTCATCCTTTCCGCCACACCATTTTGCTGAGGTTTCATTCTCACAGTACGATGTCGAGCAATTCCTTCATTCTTGCAAAGTTCGTTGAGTTCATCATTATAAAATTCCAAGCCATTATCTGTTCTAAGCCGCTTAACTTGTTTTCTTGTTTGCTTCTCAATCAAAACTTTCCATTGTTTGAAATTTAAGAAAACATCACTTTTATTTTTCAGGAAATAAACCCAAACTTTCCTTGAATAATCATCAATGAAAGTTAACATATACGTGGCACCACCTTTTGATGGGGTACATGAAGGACCCCAAAGATATAAATGAATGTAATCCAAAGTGCCTTTTGTTCTATGAATCGCTAGAGATTTGAAGCTGACTTTTTTCTTCTTTTCGAACATACAATGTTCACAGAACTCTATATTTTCGGTACTTTGGCCACATAAGAGACCTCTTTTGCTGAGGATGCAAAGATATTTTTTACTCATATGCCCCAATCGCATATGCCACAATTTGGTGATGTCAGAATCTGATTTATCTGATATTGAAACTGCAGTAGCACCTGTAACAGTAGATCCTAAAAGAGTATACAACGTACTAGATCTACGTGCTTTCATGATCACAAGAGCACCATAAGATATTTTCAAAACTCCACCTTCACATGTGTACTTGCACCCAAGAGATTCTAGAGTGCCCAAAGAGATGAGATTTTTCTTCAAGTCAGGAACATGTCTAACATCGGTGAGAGTTCTCACCACACCATCGTGCATTTTGATTCGGACTGTACCTTTTCTAATAACTTTGCAGGCAATATTATTTTCCATCAAGACAACTCCACCTCTGATAGATTCATATGTGGTAAATAAATCCCGATTATGACACATATGATAAGAACAACCCGAATCTAAAATTCACTCATTGTTAGATCTTAAACTACTATTAGTTGCTAAAAAAATAGTTCCCTCAATCTCATCAGCAGCTACTCTTACTTCGGCAGTTTGAGTATTTTGTGCTCATTTTTCTTTTCTGTATGCTTTTCTTTGTTTTTCAATTTAAAGTATTCAGAAATAATGTGACATTTCTTATGACAATATTTGCACATGACATTTCTGTATCTGAATTTTGACCTTGATTTAGGTTTCTCACTACTTGAATCTTTCTTATTGGATCTACCTCTTATGAAAAAGCCTTCCCCTGGTTCCCACTAGTTTTTTCAGTAATATCTCTATCTATTTGTTCTTTTGATTTCAAAATAGATTTGATATCTTTATAAGAGATATTATCCTTTACATAAAGCATAGTATCTCTTATATGTTTAAACGACTGGGGTAAGGAAACAAGCAATAACACAGCTTGATCCTCATCTTTGATTTCACCATCTATGTTACTTAAATCTATAAGAAGAGAATCAAAAGTATCAAGATGTGTAAGTATTGAGGTACCTTCAGCCATACGAAAAGTGTAGAGTTTTTGCTTTAGGTAAAGCCTGTTTTCTACTCTTCTTTTCATATATAGGGTTTTAAGCTTTTCCCATATGCCTTTGGCTGAGCTTTCTGCTGCAACTTCACGCAAAACCTCATTTGAAAGATTTAAAATAATACATGCTTTTGCCTTTTTGTCTATGACGAAAAACTCCTCGTCCGTCATTTTATCCGATATTTTCTCCTTTCCTTGCAGTACAAAATCTAAGCCATCCTGAATTAGGATAGCTTCCATCTTTAATTGTCACATTTCGAAATTTGCACTTATGTTAAATTTCTCAACATAAGACTTTGTTAGAGTTATTTTTTTACTATTTAAACTAACCTGTTTAGATCTGGTTCTGATACCAATTTGTTAGGATCGGTAAACTGGGTAGTGCAAAATTTAGCCAAACAATGTTATAATGACAATAACAAAGATAATGCAAGTTGATAATAACGACAATTGAAGAAAATAAAGAAGACACAAAGTTAACGTAGTTCGGTCAAGGTGACCTACGTCCACAAGCGGAGAGGAGCAATTTTACTATACTAACAAGAGTACAAAAGCGAGTACAAAATTAGAGTAAATACTTTAATTAGTCCCAAATACCCCAAGAGAATAACCTCACAAGATCACTCCAAAGAAAGGGTTCACACAAGTGTTTCCCAACACTCACTCTCTTACAAAAATACTCTACAATGAAATAAAAGAGGAGAAAAAAAGACAAGAGTGAAAAACTCTTGAATTGGTGTGTTTACAAATGGGGAGAAACTCCTCTATTTATAACAAGAAATCCTTGACCTAATAGTGGATATTATGTCATGACAAATGTCATGATCCATAAATTTTGTTATAGTGGATATTATGTCATAGCAAATGTCATGAAAATTTAGCCCCCACTTGAGAAGAAGCCAAATTAATTGCCATATTACAAAGCCTAAGAGGAACACACTACTATCTGTCAACCTTCAATTATAATCCTCAACCCCACACCTTCCTATCGTGGGTCATATCCTCGGTAAGCTGAAGCAATGACATGTCCTGCTTAATTACCTCGCCCAAATACTTCTTTGCCCTACCCCTCCCCGCTTCCTCAGACGCGCGCGCCATGGACACTTTCTCACACCTCCTGACCGGAGAATCTATGTCTCTTCTCTTCAAATGCCCGAACCATCTCAGCTTCGATTCCCACAACTTGTCCTCCACAAATGCCACTCTCACCTTGTCCCTAATAACTTCATTCATAATCTTGTCTTTCCTGGTATGTCCACACATCAATCTCAACATCCTCATTTCAGCTATTTTATCTTTTGGACATGAAACTTCTTGATGGGTCAACACCCAGTCTCATACAACATAGTCAGTCTAACCACCACTAAACAGAACTTGTCTTTAAGATCAGGTGGCATATTCTCATCACACAAAATCATGGGATATCTTACCATAATTTATTAATATATCTTATAATATTATTAAATCATTTCACTATAATTAGTTGATATAATTAGAATAAATCTGGTCTTGTTGCATTGTTACTAGATCTCTCGTTATTTTACGTCGTTGTTCTTACTAACTTCTTGGGTCTTGCATAAATGCATTTGCATAGTTCTTATTCTTTTCCTGTAGTTTTCTATTTTAATTTTTTTTGTGGGGTAATTTTCTATTTTAACTTTTTTCTCTTTCATTCACTTTCATGCTAAAAGGAGAGTCCGGAACCCAAATAGTATGTAATTAGAAAATGTAATTAGAATTTTGATTAATAAAATTCATATAGTGTAAATATAACTAAAATTTTAATAATTAAATTTAAAAAGAAAAATATTAAAAAATAAAAAAAGTTCAAGCAATAGATTAAATTGTATATATTATTCTCTTATGGAAATTTTAACTATAAAATTAAACTCATAATTCTAATTTGAAAATAAAAAGAGAAAACAAATATTTTTGTTTTGCATATAATACAAAATAACAACTATAATAAAAGTCTTCTCTTGTTTTTTATACTTTTAATGAATTCAAAAATCATAATTTTCTAATAAATATTAAATTATCTTAATTAGATTGAAAAGTAATTATAAATATTAAAGTATTTATATTTAAATATTTAAACCAAATAATGAAAAGAAATAAAAATTGAAAAAGAAATAGAAAAGCAAAAGTTTGTTGGTGGCCATAATCGAACCTTGGACCTCAAGGCCAAAACCAACTTTAACCATAGCCTTTAACCATGCAAAGAGCTGCTCTCTTAGTACATTAAATCCCTTTATATGCTTTTCATGTGTCGTGTGTATTTTAAAAAGGAAAAAAAGAAGAAGATGGACGTTAAAACCTTTAAAAAAATAGACATAGCGCATTTAATTAATGCGTTATACTTATTTTTATTCCCCATTTTTTTAACCATAATTTAGTTGCTTGAGTCTAATTAGACACTATTTGGATTCCGGACTCTTCAAAGGATGGTAGTAAAACTCACCACGCCATTTTGGATACAAGAAAAAGATGAACATGGCAACGACTGTTACCCCAACCAAATTCTGTCATCATACTCCTTAAATGTTTGAATGCATATATTTATTGGTTGGTAAAACTTAAATTCCAATGAGAAATTTAATAGCATTTACTTATAAATTGAAACGAAAAAGAAAGTTACTTATTCTATGAAAAGAATAATTTGAATAGATTTAATACCCTAAAACCCCCTAAACTATTATATTTTTGTCAATTTTCTACTTAAACTATTCGATGTCCCCAAAACCCTTTGAACTAGCCCTTCATATTAAAATTCCATCGTTGCTGACCTGGCATAACATGTGTAAATACTTGCTTAGTAGCGCGTGACAGTTGAAAAAAATCGAAAATGGCCCACCTGACAGAAAATAATGACTAATTAGCCTAACCCTCTTTCAAATTTATTATTTTAATAATTTTTCTCCTTTTTGAGTTATATCCACCTTTCTTCCTCATTTTTTCACCTTTTTCTTCATTTTTTAATCTTTTTTCTTCAGTTCTCCGTATATATTGTTGAAAGAATACCAATTTAAATCTTCTTATTAAACTCAACACCTTGTAGAGAATAAAATTGAAGCTCTTGAGCCTTCTTTATATAATTTGTAATTAGAGAATGTAATTGCCGGCATGTTGATTTTTTATTTACGAAATTTTATTTTGTGTAATAACTTTTATGTATATAAGATGATTTTTAATAATGCAATAGGGTATGCCTTTATTTATATTTTTATTGTGCTACAAAGTGAATATAAATAAGACTTATTCAATTGGAGTCTAGCATAAAGCACAATCACAATTAAACCTAAAATTAACACAGTACATTAGATATTATTTTGGGAAAAACTCTTAGAATTAATCAATTATTGAAGAGTAATACATCATGAGTAAATCATATAAAAAAACTTTATACAAATCATAAATTAATATAGTTAGACAGACGTACCTTTAAAAAGTCCAACATGGAGTTTTAATATATAGGAGAATATAGTTCAGAGAATTTTTGGTGACACCAAATAGTTTAAATAGGTAACTGACAAAAAAATGATAGTTTAGGCAGGTTTTAGATATAGCCGCGTGTAGTGCTACACGCCACGTTTTTTTAGATACTTAGGAGTGTGTAATAGACGCACCTCTAAGAATGCAATAATGGGGTTTTAATATGAAGGGCAATATAATTCAGGGAGGTTTTGGAGACATCGAATAGTTTAAGTAAGAAAATGACAAAAAAATAGGTTAAAGGGGATTTTAGGGTATTAACACTTTGGAATATTGTTTATAAGTACAATATAGAATTACAAGTCAACTAATAAACTACATGGTCCAATTCAAAACAATTGGCAAGTTTGTTACAGTAGCCAAGTGAATTGATACTTTATGTACTATTTTCTTTTTATTTGATGTACTGATTAACATTAACTTTCTAATATGATCACCATTTTGCAGGTGAAATACATTACTTTTATAAATGCATTACAAAAGCATGTCACAAAAAGTAAAATGAGATGTTTAAACTTTTAAGACTTATAATATAAAAAGGTATTATTTCCTTATACTAAAATAAAAGAATATCATATGAAATAAAACATGTGGAGTATTATTCTTTTTTGGACAAGCATCTTTAAATTTGTTTTTAATATTGTGCGGTGTGGGAAGTCTAAGAAGAGAAAAGGTTTCGAATGGCAGAAGTTGGTAGAAAACGAACTATTCCTTTACTCTTTTTGAATTATGAATATTTTAAAATCTTAGAAAATATGATTTCCCTCTCCTAAAGCAAAACTTTCCTTTACCCTCTTTTGATCTCCTCTAGTATATGGACTCCACCACTCGTGAAATGTTTTAACTAAGCAAGACAATATTCAACAAGTTCCTCCCTTTTTGGGGATTTTTATAAAATAGCCGACAAAAAATACTGTTTATTTTTTCTAACGGTTGAACATGTACTTTATATATAGATTGAATTATATATATAATTCATGTCATCTGCATGAATTTGGTCGACAGGTTCCGAATCGCTTAAAATTTTACGGTCTCACAAGAAACGATTTAATGAACAATAGTCATTGCTTCACCATAACTATTCCTCATTTATTTTACATTTTAGGACTATAAAACAGGAATTCAAGATGATTTTCATATATTCGTGTGTTATAGTCTACTCAATCTACGTGAATTCAGGCAACCAACTTTGAATCGCCTAAAATTTTGCGTGCCCATCAGAAACGAACTAATGAAATGTAGTCATCACTTCGCTAGGACCGTTCCTCATTTTTCTCATTTTAGGACCATAAAATAGGAATTTAGGACGATTTCTAGATTTTGGGGTGTTATAGTCCACGCCATCTGCATAAATTCAGACGACTGACTCCGAATCGATTGAAAATCTACAGGCCTAGCAGAAATGTCCTAATGAACGATAGTCATCCCTTCGCCACGATCGTTCCTTGTTGTTTGGCATTTTAGGGCCATAAAACAGGAATTCAAGACGATTTCCAAATTTTTGTATACTATAATCTACGCCATCTGCAGGAATTCAGGCGACCGGCTCCGAATCGGCTAAAGTTATGCGGGTCCATCAGAAACATTCTAATGAACAATAGCCATCGTTTCGCCATGACCATTCCTTATTTTTGGCATTTTAGGGAAATTAAATAGGAATTCCGGACGATTTCTAAATTTTCGTGTGCTATATAGTCCACGCCATTTGCAAGAATTCGGGTGACCGATTCTGAATTACCTAAAATTTTTGGGGGGCCATTAGAAATGACCTAATTAAAAATAGTCATTGATTCTCCATGATCATTCCTTATTTTTTTAGAGTTTTAGGGCCATAAAACTGGAATGAGGATGATTTCCAGATTTTGTGTGATATAGTTCGCGCCATCTGCATGAATTCGGGCGACCGACTTTGAATCGCCTAAAATTTTGTATGCCCATTAGAAACGACCTAATGAACAATAGTCATCACTTCGCCATGCCCGTTCGTCATTTTTTTAGAATTTTAGGGCTATAAGACATGAATTTAAGACAATTTCTAATTTTTTTGTGCTATAATCCATGCCATGTGCATAGATTCGGGCGACCGACTCCGAATCGTCCAAAATTTTACGGCCCCATTAGAAATAACCTAATGAATAATATACGTCACTACGCCATGACCGTTCCTCATTGTTTGGCGTTTTAGGGCCATAAAATAAGAATTCAAGATAATTTTCAGATTTTTGTATGCTATAATCCGCGTCATCTGCAGGATTTAAGGCGACCGATTCAGAGTCGCCTAAAATTTTGCGGGCCCATTAGAAATGGCATAATGAACAATAGTTATCGATTCGTCATGACCGTTCCTCTTTTTTTTGCGTCTTAGGGCCATAATAGAAATTCCGGATGACGTGCTATGAATCGCCTAAAATTTTGCGGGCTCATAAAAAACGACCTAATGAATAATAATAATCGCTTCACTATCACCATTCCTCATTTTTTGGCATTTAGGTCCATAAAACAAAAATTCAGGATGATTTTCATATTTGTGTGCCACAGTCCATGCCATATGCATGATTTCAGGCGATTGGCTCCGAATCGCCTAAAATTTTGTGGGCCCATCAGAAATGACCTAATGAATAATAGCCATTGCTTCACAATAATAGGAATTTAGGACGATTTTTCTCATTTTTTTTTGGCTTTTAGGGCCATAAAACAGGAATTCAGTGTAATTTTTAGATTTTTGTATGCGTCCACGCCATCCACATGATTTAAGGCGACCAATTTCGAACCACCTAAAATTTTGTGGGCCCATTAGAAAGGACATAATGAACAATAGTCATCGTTTCGCCATAACTGTTCCTCGTTCTTCGCATTTTAGGGCCATAAAATAGGAATTTTAGACGACTTAAAGATTTTCATGTTCTATAGTTCACGCCATCCGCATGCATTCAGGCGATCGGCTATGAATCGCCTAAAATTTTGCGTGCCTATAACAAATTACCTAATGAATAGTATTCATCGCTACACCATTACCGTTCCTCGTTTTTTGACGTTTTAGGATCATAAAATGGGAATTTATGACAATTTTTAGATTTTTGTGTGTTTTGGTCCACGACATCTGCATGAATTCGGGCGACATGCTCTGAATCGCCTAAAATTCTGTGGGCCCATCAGAAATGACCTAATAAACAATAGTCATCACTTCTCCATGATTGTTCCTCTTTTTTGGGCCATAAAAGCGAAATTTAGGACGATATCCAGATTTTTGTATGCAATAGTCCACGCGATCTGCATGATTTAAGGCGACCGATTTCGAAATGCCAAAAATTTTGCGGGCCCATTAGAAATGACATAATGGACAATAGTCATCGCTTCTCCATGACCGTTCCTCATTTTTTTCGCATTTTATGGCCATAAAATAGGAATTTCATACGATTTGAAGATTTTTGTGTGTATAGTTCACGCCATATGCATGAATTCGGACGATTGACTATGAATCGCCTAAATTTTGCGGGCCTATAAAAAATGACCTAATGAATGATATTCATAGCTACGACATCACCGTTTCTCATTTTTTGACATTTTAGGGCAATAAAACGAGAATTCATGATGATTCTCAATTTTTTTTTAGTCCACGCCTCGTTCTTTGGCGTTATAGGCCATAAAACAGGAATTCGGGATGAATTCTAGATTTTCATGTGCTATAGTCCACGCCATCTACATGAATTCGGGCGACCAGCTTTGAATCACTTAAAATTTTACGGGCCCATCAGAAAGGACATTATGAACAATAGTCATGAGTTATTCATGATCGTTCCTTTTTTTTGGCATTTTAGGTCCATAACATAAGAATTCAAGACGATTTCCAGATTTTTGTGTAATATAATGTACGTTATCCGTATGGATTAGGGCAACCGGATCGAAATCGCCTAAAATTTTGCGGGCCCATCGAAAGAGATTAATAAATGATTTACATCGCATTGACATGATCACTCCTCATTTTTTGGCATTTTAGGGCCCTAAACAGGAATTCAGGATGATTTTCAGATTTTCGTGTGCTATAATCTACGCAATTTGTATGAATTCAGGCGACTAGACCCGAATCGCCTAAAATTTTACGGGCCCATCAGAAGCGACCTAATGAATTATAGTCATCGCTTCGACATGACCGTTCCTTCTTTTTTGGCATTTTAGGGCTATAAAATAGGTATTCAGGACGATTTCTAGATTTTCACGCTATATGCATGAATTCGGGTGACCGATTCGGAATCAATTTTAAATCTACGAGCCTAGGAGAAATGACCTAATGAACGATAGTTATTGCTTCGACATGACTGTTCCTCATTTTTTGGTGTTTTAGGGCCATAAAAACAGGAATTCAAGTCGATTTTCAGATTTTTGTATGCTATAATCTACGCAATCTGCAGGAATTCAACCAACCACCTCCAAATCGGCTAAAGTTATGCGGGTCCATCAAAAACGTTCTAATAAACAATAGCCATCGTTTCGTTTATTAGCCATCAAAAATGTTCTAATAAACAATAGTCTACGCAATCTGTAGCACATGATTTTCGGATGATTTCCATATATAAGTATGTTATAGTCCACGCCATCGGCATGAATTCGGGTATAAATCGCTTAAAATTTTGCGGCCTCATAAAAAGTGACTTAATGAATAAGAGTCATCGCTACGCTACGACCGTTCTTCTTTTTGTTTTTGGCATTTTAGGGCCATAAAACAGGAATTTAGGACGATTTCAAGATTTGTGTGTGCTAAAGTCCACGCCATATGCATGACTTCGGGTGACCGGCTCCGAATTGCCTATAATTCTACGGGTGAATCAGAAATGTCCTAGTGAACGATAGTCATCTCTTTGACATAACCGTTCCTCATTTTGGAATTTTAGGGCCATAAAACAGGAATTCATGATTATTTTCATATTTTTGTATCCTATAGTCCACTCCATCTGCAGGAATTAAGCGACCGGTTTTGAATTGGCTAAAATTTTGTGGGCCTATCAGAACCAACCTAATGAACAATAGTCATCGCTTCGTCATGGCCGTTCCTTATTTTTTGGTATTTTAGGGCTATAAAATTGGAATTCCCGCCCGATTCCTTAATTTTTGTGTGCTATGGTCCACGCCATATTCATGAATTCTGGCGATCGATTCTGAATCGCCTAATGGCCCATCAGAAATAACCTAATTACCAATAATCATCGCTTCGTCATGTTCGTTCCTCATTTTTGGGCTTTTAAAGCCATAAAACATGATTTTCGGACGATTTAAAGATTTTCGTATGCTTTAGTCCACGTCATCTACATGAATTCCTCATTTTTTGGCAATTTAGAGCCATAAAACAGGAATTCAGGATGATTTCAAGATTTTTGTGTGCTATAGTCCACGCCATCTTCATTAATTCGGGCGACCGGCTCCTAATCGCCTAAAATTTGACGGGCCAGTCAGAAATGACTTAATGAATGATAGTCATCGCTTCGACATGAGTATTCCTTATTTTTTGGCATTTTAGGGCCACAAAACAGGAATTCTGGATGATTTTAAGATTTTCGTGTACAATAGTCCACGCCATCTGCATGAATTCAGGCAACCGGCTTCGAATCGCCTAAAACTTTTTCGGCCCATCAGAAACGACATAATTAACAATAGTCATCGCTTCGCCATTGCCGTTTCACATTTTTAGGCATTTTAGGGTCATAAAACAGGAATTCGGGACGATTTTCATAGTTTCATGTGCTATAGTCCACGCTATCTACATGGATTCGAGCAACCAGCTCCGAATCGCCTAAATTTTTGCGAGTCCACAAAAAATGACCTAATGAACAATAATCTTCACTTCACCATGAACGTTCCTCATTTTTTGGGGTATTAGGGCCATCAAATAGGAATTTAAGACGATTTTTAAATTTTCGTTTGCATAATCCATGCCATGGGCATAAATTCGGGAAATCGGTTCCGAATCGTTTAAAATTTTGCAGGCCCATCAGAAATGGCCTAATGAACAACTGTAATTGCTACGCCATGATTGTTTCTCATTTTTTGGCGTTTTCGTACCATAGATAGGAATTTAGGCCGATTTTTAAATTTTCGTGTGCTATTGTCCACAGCATCTGCATGAATTCGGGTGAGCGACTTCGAATCACCTAAAATTTTACGGGCCAATCAGAAATTATGTAATGAACAATAGTCATCGCTTCGCCATGACAATTCCTTATTTTTCGATATTTTAGGGCCATAAAATAGGAACTTAAGATGATTTCTAGTTTTCTCGTGTGCTAGTCCACGCCATGTGCTTAAATTCGGGCGAACCGACTCCGAATTATCTTAAATTTTGTCGACCCATTATAAATAACCTAATGAATAATAGTCATCGATTCACCATAACCATTCCTCATTTTTTAGTATTTTAGAGCCATCAAATAGGAATTTCTGATGACTTTTAAATTTTTGCGTGCTTTAATCCACGCCATCTACATAAATTCGGACTACCGATTTCGAAATGCCTAAAATTTTGCGCGCCATAGGCGAACTAATGGACAATAGTCATCACTTCGCCATGATAGTTTCTCATTTTTTGGCATTTTAAGGCCATAAAACAGGAATTGAGGATGATTTTCATATTTTCGTGTGCTATAGTCCACGCCATATACATGAATTCAGGTGACCGGCTTCGGATCGCCTAAAATTTTGCGGACCCATTAGAAATGACATAATAAATAATAGTCATCACTTTGCCATGACGTTTCTCCTTATTGGCGTTTTAGGACCATAAAACAGAAATTCAGGATAATTTCCAGATTTTCGTGTGCTATTGTCCACGCTATATGCAGGAATTCGGGAGACAGGCTCTGAATCGCCTAAGATTTTGCGGGCGCATCAGAAACGACATAATGAATAATAGTCATCGCTTTGCCATAATCATTTCTCGTGTTTTGGCATTTTAGGGACATAAAATAGGAATTCAGAAAGATTTTCAGATTTTTGTGTGTTATAGTTCACGTCATATGCATGAATTCAAGTGACCAGCTCCGGATCGCCTAAAATTTTGCGAACCCATTAGAAACGACATAATAAATAATAGTCATCACTTCGCCATGACGTTCCTCATTTTTGGCGTTTTAGGACCATAAAACAGGAATTCAGGACGATTTCCAAATTTTCGTGTGCTATAATCCACACTATCTACTTGAATTCGGGTGACAAGATCTAAATCGCCTAAAATTTTGTGGACGCACCAGAAACGACATAATAAACTATAGTCATGATTTTTCCATAGCCGTTCCTTATTTTTTGGCGTTTTAGGACCGTAAAATAGGAATTTAGGACGATTTCCAGATTTTCTGTGCTATAGTCCACTCCATCTGCATGAATTCGGGCGACAGACTCTGAATCGCCGAAAATTTGGCGGGCGCATCAGAAACGACATAATGAATAATATTCATCGTTTCGCCATGACGGTTCCTCGTTTTTTGGCGTTTTAGGGCCATAAAAAAGAATTCAAGACTATTTTCAGATTTTCGTATGCTATAGTCCAGCCCATCTGCTTGAATTCAGGTGACCGACTAAATCGCCTAATGTTTTGTGGTCCCATGAGTCATGACCTAATGAACAATAGTCATTGATTCGCCTTGACCTTCCTCGATTTTAGCGTTTTAGGGCCATAACATGAATTCAGAACGATTTCCAAATTTTCGTATACTATAATCCACACCATCTGCATGAATTCGAGCGACCCGCTCCGAATCGCCTATAATTTTACGGGCCAATGAGAACTGATCTAATGAACGAGGGCCATCACTTCGACACGATCGTTACTCGTTTTTTGACATTTTAAGGCCATAAAACAGGAATTTAAGACCATTTCTAGATTGTCGTGTGCTAGAGTCTACGTCGTCTACATGAATTTGGGTGACCGACTCCGAATCGCCTAAAACTTTTACGTGCCAATCAAATCCGACCTAATGAGCAATAATCATAGCTTCTCCATGATAATTCCTCATTTTTGGTGTTTGAGTGCCATAAAACAGGAATTCAAGACTATTTCTAAATTTTCGTGAGCTATATCTACGCCATTTCCATGAATTCGGGTGACCGACACCGAATCGCCTAAAATTTAACAGACCCATCAGAAATGAAATAATAAGTAGTAGTCATCGCTTTGCCATGACCGTTCCTCTTTGTTGGAATTTAAGGGCCATAAAATCGGAATTTGTGACGATTTCCAGATTTTTGTAGTCCACACCATCAGTATGAATTCGGGCTACCGGATCTGAATCGCCTAAAATTTTACGGCCCAAGCTAATGAAAACTAGTCATCGCTTTGCCATCACCGTTTCTTATTTTTTGGCGTTTTAGGGCCATAAAACAGGAATTCAAGATAATTTCTAGATTTTTGTGTGCTATAGCCCACGTTATCTGCATGAATTCGGGCGACCGATTCCAAATTGCCTAAATATTTTCGGGCCCATCATAAACGACCTAATGAAAAATATGCATCACTTCTCCATCGTCGTTGCTCATTTTTGGGATTTTGGGGTTGTAAAACAGGAATTCAAGAAGATTACCAAATTTTCGTGTGTTATAGTCCATGTCATTTGCACAAATTTGGGTGACTAGCTCTGAATCCCCTAAAATTTATGGGCTCATAAAAACGATCTAATGAATAATAGTCAACGCTTCGACATGACCATTCTTTATTTTTGGCGTTTAGGGCCAAAAAACAGTAATTCAAGTCGATTTTTAGATTTTCATATGCTATAGTCAACGCCTTCTGCAAGAATTCAGGCGTCCGGCTCCGAATCGCCTAAAATTTTGCGGGGCCATCAGAAACGACCAAATGAATAATAGTTATCGCTTCCAGATGATAGTTCATTATTTTTTTGACATTTTAGGGCCATAAAACAGGAAATCATGACAATTTTTAGATTTTCGTGTGCTATAGTCCACACCATCTGCATAAATTCGGGCAACCGGTTTCGAATTGGATAAAATTTTACGGCTCTAACAAAAATAACATAATGAATAATAGTCATCGTTTCACCATGACCGTTGCTCATTTTTTGGCATTTTAAGGCCATAAAATAGGAGTTTCAGACGATTTTCAAAATTTTGTGTGCTATAGTCCACGCCATTTGTATTAATTTGGGTGACCGGCTCCAAATCGCATAAAATTATGCAGGCCCATCAAAGAAGATATAATGAATAATATTCATCACTTTTCCATGACAATCCCTTATTTTTAGTGTTTTAGGGCCATAAAATAGAAATTCAAGACGAGGTCCAGATTTTCGTGTGCTATAGTTCACGACATCTGCATGAATTCGGGTGACCGACTCCAAATCATCTAAAAGTTTGTGTACCCATCAGAAACAACCTAATATACAATAATCATTATGTCGTCATGACCTTTCCTCATCTTTTGGCGCTTTAGGACCATAAAACAGAAATTCAGGACGATTTTTAGATTATCGTGTGCTATATTCCATGTCATTTGCATGAATTCAAGCGACCGACCCTATCGCCTGAAATTATGCGGGCTCATCAGAAATGATATAATGAAGAATAGTCCTCGCTCTACGATCGTCGTTGCTCTTTTTTAGCGTTTACGGATCATAAAATTGAAATTCAGGACGATTTCCATATTTTCTTATGTATAGTCCACGCCATTTGAATGAATTCGGGTGACTGGTTCCAAATTGCCAAAAATTATGCGGGGCCATTAGAAACGACATAATGAACAATAATCATTGTTTCGCCATGGTTGTTCCCCTCTTTTGGCGTATTAGGACTATAAAATAGGAATTTCGGATGATCTCAGATTTTTGTGTGGTATAGTCCACGCCATCGGTATGAATTCAGGAAATCGGCTTCGAATCGCCTAAAATTTTACGGGACCATAAAAACGACCTAATGAAAATTAGTCATCGCTTTTCCATGATCGTTTGATTTTTTGGTGTCTAGGACCGTAATATAGGAATTCAGAACGATTTTCAGATTTTTGTGTGCTATAGTCCACGCCATCTGCATAAATTCGGGCGACAGAATCTGAATCGCCGAAAATTTGGCGGGCGCATCAGAAACGACATAATGAATAATATTCATCATTTCGCCATAACCGTTCCTCGTGTTTTGGCGTTTTAGAGCCATAAAATAGAAATTGAGGAAGATTTTTAGATTTTTGTGTGCTTAGTCCACGCCATCTGCATGAATTCGGGCGATCGGTTCCAAATAGCCTAAAATTTTGTTATACGGTTGATGCTTTCGTCATGGTAGGCTGCCTACATCATACCCCTCGGGGTGCAGCCTTTTTTCGGACGCTTCCTAATCGTGAAATGATTCGTGCACCATGACTCTCTTTGCCCTTTATATATTTACATCCGTTAGATTATTTTTAATTTAAGTAATTGGATAAGCGATAATTTAGGTTAATTCTTTTTCTTTCCCTTTTCTTTCCTTATCATGTTACTAGCATGATAACTATTGTTATTTTTTGCCGGTATGTAGTACTGTGTAAACGTCAGTTAATAAGACATACCTGAGTGGATTCTATATGGATTCAGAAAAAGGAGGTACTTCTTACCAAGACGTGGAAAACTTCTTGTGGCAGCTGGATGCTTATTTCGAACATGTAAGCATTACCAGCGATGCTGCCAAAATCCAAACGGCAGCCATGTATTTATCTGAAACCGCCATACATTGAAGGGCTGCTTCTGCGTCTGCATAAATATCAGTTACTTCCTTCAATGCAGCACTTATTTTACAGAAGTTCATGCCATCTGGTTAGAAATCATCCAAGACCAGATTCACCCTTTCAACAATTACTGTTATTTTTACTACTTTCTAGTGTGTGGAATTATCACATTTCTACTAGACATTAATTGCGCGTATAGTTTGAAAGTCCAAGTATGTAATCAAAAAATTAAAATATCAATTATTCTTACTTTGTCGCGGAAAAAGTACTGAATTCCCTTAAATAGCAACATTAAAGATTAGTTGAATCAAGGTGAAGTGTTACCTTAGAAATGCTCACCAACTGTTGATAGTGAAAGATCACAAATACTTGGAATGAAAAACAGGGTGTCAAAACCTGTTGACAGGAATTAGCATTTGAAACAAGTTTAGTTCTGTACTAATTGAAAAACTCAATTACCCATAATATTCATCAGTGCCGAGCTAAATAAATTTGTAACACTAATGCTTCTGACAGCAATTCTCCAGAAGCATATATATATATATACTTGTCAGCGTTTTATTTAACCCGTTCACAACAAAATCTCACGGATAAGTGGTCACAAAGAAATGCTAATAAAACCAGGGAAAGTAAGTGATTAAAGAATGTTAATTATACAAAGAAAAAAGTAGTAATGGCATAGATATTGACCTAACCAAGCTCGTATGGATCATCTTTAGACCTTAGTGAATGGACTATGAAGTGGTCGTTTGGGTGGAAAACAAATTATCTCATGATTAATTATCCCGAGATTAATTCTTCTGGAATTAGTGTATTAGTGAAAAATAGACTCGCCACGTGAGTCTATTAAATACCGACACATGTCAGCAAAGTTATGAGAAAAGTGAAGAATGACATGTAGAGATGATATGTGAAGCATCCTGGGACCGAGCATATTCGTACCGTGCCTGTTAGTCTCGAAACTGACTATCAGAGAATAGCTCCAGATCAGTTACGGGAGAATAGCTCATAATTATATATGAGGAAAGAATCAGTTAATCCCGGATTACATGGGATTTACCATCATTATGCCATTAGTTACAAATCAATTATGTAACCTACAATAAATGCAATAAATAGTTGTAACGGTCAGAACAGGGCAATCAATTACGAGATTGACTGAACAGGCATGAGATTGACTCAACATGCACGGGATTGACTCATCAGTTACGGAATTAACTCATCAGTTATGGAATTAACTCATCAGTTACGGAATTCCAGCATTTACACACCGTTACAAGTCTTCAAAAGTAACGGATGGATTGAGTAAATGCTCATAATGGACCCATAATTCAAGGAGAATGGTTATTTAGATTTAGCCCTATAAATAGATACACTTTTATTACCAAGAGGGAATCTAATTTTCTTATCTACAATTATATACATTGTAAATCATAGCATCTTGCTCCCAAGTTAGCCATAGTTTGGCCCTTCAAGCTATGTTCGGCTCAACATCCTATCAAGGATCATTCAATAAGAATTATTTCTTCTCTGCTTTACTATTATTATATTATTTGTCATTAAATTTATTTTTTACTTCTCTATGACGTTGTATTAACGAAAATTTATATCTTTCGGATTGAATCGGTTGCTTGTAACCCGTCATATAAAATTATTGCTTTGACCTTGAAAATTATTTTTTGGGTTAAACAGTTTGGTTCCGTTGCCGGAAAATCAAGCAAATTTGCTATTCATCCAAAGATACTAACAATTTTTGTTAATATTCGCTTGTTTTCAGTTTAAACCTTCTTCATGGCCGAAATTTGTCAATCAACACAGTTGAGGACAACCAAGCTGAAGATGGCTTTACCATGATAAAAAGGGAATAATAGCCATGATAATGATAAGTAAGCAACAAGCAGATAAAAATGGAGAATGTACATTGGTATATTGGTACCGCAACTATTAGTACCGGAACTGATTAAAATGAATCTGCGCCAAACAATACCGAAACATAAGGTTCAGATACATCAGGTAATTTTAACTTGCAAATTTAGTTCTAACTTTACATAAACAAATCAAGGAACAGAACAAGCGGATAGAACACCTCCGAAAATATCCAACCATCCCACGAGAATGATATGCATAACTGTTACAGCACCGAGCTTCAAATAGAGGAAGGCACAGAGGTTCAATCGAAAGTCAAAAATAGGTTCGAAGACCCAACAGAGTGGTTCTTGGGTGATCCAAATCTACACGCAAAAATCCAAAAAAAAAATGGTCTAAGCAAAGAGATACGAGATTTTCTTCACGGGCTGAAAAAGACCCGGACCTTCCCAAACAGGTAAGGAATCACCTTGCAAAATTATAAAATTCCACAGGAGAAAAATAAAGGTTAGGAAAAGCATAGGTAAAACACCTAGGGGATTGCTTACAAAGATACCGCACCTGACAACTGGAAAAGAAAAGATAGTTGCGGGATGAATAAGTAAAGATTACGAGGAAGAAGGTTTATTAATAACCATGGACAATAAGATAAATATTTTCGGAAACAACCATTGAACCGAAGGAATCAAAAGCCACAAGGTCAAATGCTGAAGAACTAGAAACTATCATTGACTTCCCAAATAGGAAGATTTACGTTGGTCGCGACTCGACACAGAATTTAAAGGTAAGTTGATTAAACGTTTACGTGCTAACGCAAATTACTTTGCTTGCCCCCATGCTAACATAACATGTATACCACCGGAGATAATGATTTATATGCTCAATATTGACCCCGCGGTATAATCCGGTCGAGCAAAAGAAGAAACTGGAGTCAAATAATAAAAGATAACGTTACAAAACTTTGAAAGGTTGGTTTAGTCCGAAGAGTCGAATCATTTGGACTCGCTAACTAACATCAACCCATCATTACTTTCAAAATTCCGAGGAGAAAAATGATTAATGGTATACCAAATTGTCTCGGATGTCTCGGTAAATGCAATATTAATTCAAGAAGATAAAGGTACATATTCTCCTATCTAATATAAAATACTCTTACACACGAAAACTACACATCTACATTTTGAGAAGTTGGCATTAATTGCAGCTGCCCTAAATCTAAGGCTTTATTTTCAACGTCATTCAATTCCCGTAGTCACTATATTTTCATTACACAATATTTTGCATAAACGTGAAATATCAGGAAGGCTAGCTAAACGAGTAGTCGAACTTAGGGAATATGATACTCCCTCCGCTCTAATTTATGTGAACCTGTTTGATTGGGTACGAAATTTAAGAAAAAATAAAGACTTTTAGAATTTGTGGTCCTAAACAATTCAAAAATGGGCCCAGAGTATTTGTGTGGTTATAAAAGCTTCTCATTAAGGGTAGAATTATAAGTTTAAGCAAAATTATTTCCAAATTTAGAAATGAGTCATTCTTTTTGGAACGGACCAAAAAGAAAATAGGTTCACATAAACTGGAACGGAGGTAGTATTATTTATCAGCCATGTACGACTATAAAATCACAAGTTTAGCATATTTCATGATTAATCTTAGCTTGAACATATTACCCGAAGCTGAAAAGAAAGTACATATTATTTTTAGGATAATTCTCGGGATCTGGACCTTCTACACAATTAGGTCCACAAGTATTAAAAGTCTCGGGTTAGAGACAATGCTTAATGCCTATCAGGGAAAGTAGTTAGATAATTTACAAAAGTTATTTTATTACTAACAACAAAGATGAGTATTAAGCACATGCTACAGGGCTTGAATTAGCTAGGCGACTCAGAGAAAAAATATTGGTTTAATGATTGATCAAATCCAAGAAAACTATGTAGCCCAAGAAAATCGAGTCGGATGTGCTAGTCACAGATCTACTGCTGATATCACCGACTCCAGAAGAAACTCCGGGCTCTTATTGAGAAATATCATTTCTGGATCAAACAGTCTCGGGATTGAGTCATCCCTTATTTGGGCGATCCCTGATCTATCATCAATTAGAATGAAAATGAGGCAAGCTCGACTAATTTAATTTTGGCATAATAAATTCATTGATTACTTGCAGAATGGAACTTTACCCACAGACAAGCACGCTCTCGACAACTCTGAGTGCGTCTCATCCCGTACTGCCTTGTTGAAGGAGAGTTATATTTGAGAATATTTAAGAGTCCCAAAGCTAAAATGTCACATGGACCAGACAAACAAAATATATGATGCGAGAAATTTATAAAGAAAGCAGTAAAAATTACTCTGGTAATAAGGCTTTAAATCAAAAACTCATCAAAGCTTGTATGAATAGCTCAAATCAAGATATGGCATGATCCTCGATAATATTTTGGAACCTCCGTAGTTCCCGGCCAGAGTAAAAAATATTTGATAAAAAGAGCTCTGGTACCGTCCCTATGTTGGAACTGGATCATTTGAAAGTCCATCAACATCGAAACTAGCTATCCTATCAGGTACTATTATAGTGGAGACTGTCCAATTATGATTCCAGTATTTGAGTTCTCATACTTCATAACTCGAACACTAGGGAGATTACTTATACATGAACATTAGTCAATTTGACCTAATATTATAAGAAGTGATACAAATAATCGGTTACCTTGGGAGATCGAATTCCTAAGAGTATTCCGACATTATTTACCACTATCTTAACTCAGGTTGTTGTCTTGCTCATATCAAGCATAAATACTTCAAACAGTGTTGTATGAGTTCTTCAAAAATACATATACTACACGTACACAAAAAGGATTGAGAACTCCATGTCAGAGTCAAGAATCCCACGATAAAAAATGAGAGTTTTATATCCAAGTCAAGATAAATGTATGAAAATATGCCACTAGAATAAATTTCACTTTGAACAAACACCTGACTTATAGTCGGTCCAACAATGACCATTCAAGTTAAATATATAATCCTTTCTTAATGGCTAATTGTATTATTACTCGGATCAATTATCCTGTGTATATTAATGAAAATCTCAAATATTATTTCGGATATGTGTCCCTCTCTACTTGGAAGTATGTTCATATACTCCAATTTGGATCAAAATCCAATCAGATTAAATGTCTCTTCAGGACAAATCTACTAAGATATATATTTATTTGCGATCAATATTCCCTAAGACTCAATGTCTTGCCGGGATCAATACTCTCGTAAATCTTAATGGGGTCAATACTCCTGTAAATCCTACCGGAATTAATACTCCCTCAGATTAAAAGTCTACTCGGATCAATCGATCATATTTTACGCCTGAATGAAAAGGAGACGTCCTCTTCATAGCGTTTAAAATATATAAAAGGGCCCTCTTTTATTTAAAAGTTAGACGCCCAAAGGTACAACTTTAAGACATCGCACATGTAACGATGCATCCAAATATATATTTTAAGTCTACAAGACTAAATATGAGCACTCAAATAAATTTCTATAGTGCCAAGAAAAATTAGTACTCAGATAAATTCCCTAAAGTACTAAATGATGTCTATACAAACGTGATTACAGTACTTAAATTTGCAGTACTTATATCTTTCTCAAATCTGAGAACTCTCTCTATCATCCGTCATGATAATGAAAATAACATCTAGCTTGGAGACGAAACTGAGCAGGCTGAGGATTGGTTCGGGATTACTCTGACTATCCTCGAAAGCTCTTTCCTCCCCTTGTAAAATATTTTATTTGGAAGACGTGCAAGGACACTCTCCAGAATCAGTACCCATAGTACTCTTCTTCTAAAGTCAACCAATCAAATGGCTAACGACCAGATGTCCCGATCATAAAGTTAACCAGATGCATTAATTCCTAGACTTTATCCAAATTAGAAGTATAAATTTTCTGGTTATTAACATCCCCGGTCTCTAAGGTTGTGAGGTTATAAAAGTTTTGGGTAAAACTAAAAATTCAATAGTCAAAACTCAAAGATTAAAACTTCCGGATGAAAGTTAAAAAGTCCGAGATCAAACTTTCTATGGTAGTGATACTTTTTCAGCACCAACCGATCATTGACGAAAGGAAAATAAGTGACGGAGTTGTCATCTGAATTCCTAAGTTCTGCACTCTTTTTTTCTTCGCCCGATTTTTGTCTCTATTGGATTTTTCTGGCAAGACTTTTAATGAGGCAGCAGCAAGGGTGGAAAAGATAAAATATTCCACTTCCCGGTCACATCACATTGAGTAACCGAAAAGTGAGGGGACTATCTGTATTAGTGAAAAATAAACTCGCAACGTGAGTCTATTAAATGTCGACACATGTCAGCAAAGTTATGAGAAAAGTGAAGAATGACATGTAGAGATGATATGTGACACCCCCGGAACCGAGCATACTCGTACAGTGCCTGTTAGTCTCGGAACTGACCATCATAGAATAGCTCCGGATCAGTTACGGGAGAATAGCTCATAATTATATATGAGGAAAGAATCAGTTAATCCCGGATTACATGGGATTTACCATCATTATGCCATCAGTTACAAATCAATTATGTAATGTACAATAAATGCAATAAATGGTTGTAACGGTCAGAATAGGGCAATCAATTACGAGATTGACTCAATAGGTACGGGATTGACTGAACAGGCACGAGATTGATTCAACAGGCACGGGATTGACTCAACAGGCACAGGATTGACTCATCAGTTACGGAATTCCAGCATTTACATAGTTGTTACAAATCTTCCAAAAGTAACAGATGGATTGAGTAAATGCTCATAATGGATCCATAATTCAAGGAGAATGGTTATTTAGATTTAGCTTTATAAATAGACACACTTTTATCACCACTAGAGAATCTAATTTTCTTATCTACAATTATATACATTGTAAATCATAGCATCTTGCTCCCAAGTTAGCCATAGTTCGGCCCTTCAAGCTATGTTCGGCTCAACATCTTATCAAGGATCATTCAATAAGAATTATTTTTCCTCTGCTTTACTTTTATTATATTATTTGTCATTGAATTTATTTTCTACTTCTCTATTACATTGTATTAACGAAAATTTATATCTTTCGGATTGAATCGGTTGCTTGTGGCCCGTCATATAAAATTATTGCTTTGACCTTGAAAACTATTTTTTGGGTTAAACAATTAGTTGTCCCACCCACCCATAGGGATAAAAAAAACACTACAATCCCGGGGATTAGTTATACCACAATTTTATCCCAGCCAAATATGAGATAAACTCATCTCAAATTTAATCTCGAAATTAATTATCCCTTATCCCTCGTACCAAACGAGCCCGAAAGGATCAACTAAGCTCTCCGACTTATCAGACAATGCGTGTTTGATAAATAAATGAACTCCCAACTCCTGATGCAAAATATGCTCTTTTATCCAAATATAAGGTTCTGAATAGCAAGTCTGTTCTAATCTTTAATTAGGAGATGAAAGAATAACAGAGCATTATATCAATTCTATAGGAGTTCAAGGTCAATTTGGATTTGGCAAAAAAGTTAACTCATCTGAAACATTGTCTATAAACATTATGCATTTACAGTACATCTGTTCTTTCTATAACTTAAGCTACATCTACCTTTTCTTCCTATAAGGAACTCAGGCTAGACTAGCCCAGGAAGCAAAAACAACAAAGCAGGCAGGCCAAGAAAGAGCCAACAGAAATCCCAGTGTGTTTGGCACAAAGGGAATGAATGTCGGGTAATCTTGACATAAACAAAACTAGGAGTGGTAAAGGTATTTCATCTTCATTCATCATCGTCAACAACAGCATTGTCTCCGCCTTCTCCATCACTTCCCTGCCTCCGCAATGGCTCATCCTCGTCTGATTCTGACAATGCCTGCCTTCGCCGACTTGCATTTGCTGATGGTGCAGCCTTCAGCAATCAGAAAGAGAATCAGTAATCAAAACATACTATGCAGGAGTTACATTATAGTCCAGCATATCAGACTTTTTTTTTTGGTCATAGCATATCAGACTAAGAGAAACTTGTCAAGTAGTTTTTATTTCATATACTCCCTCCGTCCCAATTAATGTGAAGTGTTTGACTGGAACGGAGTTTAAGAAATAAAGGAAGACTTTTGAAACTTGTGGTCTAAAATAAATAAAAGAAATTTGTGTAGCTAGAAATCATCACACTAAGAGTAAAAAAGGAAAATTTAAAGTTGAATTATTATAAATATAAAAAGGTGTCTTTCTTTTTGGGACAGACTAAAAAGGAAAGAGTATCACATAAATTGGGACAGAAGGAGTAGCATTCTACCAGATCTGGATGACAGTTTAAAGGTCTGCAGAAGGTCCGCCGAGAAATATTCTTAGATCTCCTAAAATATTGAACTTGGAGAGCTGAACGTGATATAAACAGAGGAGCATTGTTCATAAGGCAAGATGAAAAAAGGTTTTCTCATTTTGCTCCTTGAGAATTACTTTGGAGTCTAAAGTTATTCTTGAAACAGTATTCTAGTGTGACCCAAACATAATGTTGTTTGGCTGGTTGGAAAGAGGAGCAGTAGGGAAAAAGAGGAATCATAAAGGTTAAGTTTCTTATTTTCTTGATAGATCAGAATTTCCAAGTACTCAAGTTTAGATAGGAAGGAGGACGTAAATGCCTTTTACATCCTCTCCATTTCTACCAAATCACCAAAAGGGAAAAGACATTTGCCCAATAAGTAGATCAATAAGTACACTCCAAATTTACCTCTCCATCCCTCGAACCAAATAGTGTAACAGTATAAGGAGAGTACATATATATATATATAAATAGAGAGAGAGAGAGAGAGAGAGAGAGATTACAGTGTCATCCTCGGCATCCGAATCTTCAAGCCCCGCTGCTGCAAGTAGTTCCTGTGGATTATCCTCTGCTTGATCATCATGATCAATTGTTGGATAATAAGGTTCTTCATAATTTCTGTGAAGGTCACCATCATCCATTTCTTCCTGATCATCCATCTCCGCTTCTGCTTCCTCGGATTCGTAATGAGATTTCTTGTCCCTCTTTCTCCGCTTCCCACCTTTCTTCCTCCTCTTCTCACCATGCCCGCCCTCGTCATCCTCAGTCTGGGGCCTGTCCTTTCGCTTAGAGGCAGGAGTACTACTCTTCCATTGTTCCTAGCGACAAAATATGTAATTCTTAAACTTAGTGTAACCAAAATTTCTTCTCCTTGGAGGACAGAGAAGAAAGAGGAACAGCAATGTTATGTAAACCGAAGTACAAGTTCCACATTGCTGCTACGCCTCTATTTTAGTATGTTATCCTGGAAAGTGCTATAACTTCTATTTTAGTATTTCTATCATACTTAAGCCGTTACGCCATCAACTAAACAATAAAATAATCTGACAATCCTTAGTTAATCAAAAAATTGTAAATTCCATTTTTTAATTTTTTTTGTCTTAAACCCAGTCACTTTTTTTACTCAAAAGTCCGGGAACAGGCAAAGCCCGAAGGCTGTTCCAATCCCAGTTGGGGGAGATGCCAACACCATCTCTCTCCTTTCTACAAACACACTCCTTTTATCCAGAAGTGCTCAGATGAATATTTTCAGATTAAATAAATTCCATTTCCCAAAGTGAGAAATTCGAGGACTAGAAATTGAAATGGTACACATTTGGAGAAAGTGCAAGACACTGCTTATGTGAAGATAGTCTAAATCTCATCCTTTGGTGCTCAGAAATCTACTAAAGTAATATCTCCGAGTATAAAGCTGATGTGCCCTCACCTAAGTTGCTCCGACATGGCAGTTTAGGTGCCGCACCCGTGTCGACACGACACTAGTATGGGTGTGGGTATGGGATCCGTACCGGATATGGTCAAACAATTTTGGGTACTTTGACCACTATGGACGAAAAAATTCGAGACGAGATACAATTTGATTCCCGAAATCATAACCAAAACTAGGGTAAATTTGAAGAAAATAGCATACCTTATCTAGGAAATTAATCTTTTATTTATCTACAACTTGAGAACAAAAAACAAATCCACATTTTACAAGCTATACGTAAGTATTCCACAAAATTTCTCATAATTTAGAGATATTTTTATACTTCTATTTTTTTGAATTATTTTTAGTCGGATCCCCGCACCCGTATCCGTACTAGGATCCGTATCCCCGAATCTTAGAATTTATATCTCTAAGGATCCGACCTCTAGATCCGCACCCGTGTCGGACACCCGCATCCGTGTCCAAGCAACTTAGGCCCTCACTACAATTGTGATGTATAGCAGTGACAAATGACAAAATATACCTTAATGCGCTCTAAATGCTGCTCTTGCTGCATCACTTGCTTGAGTTCATCCTCTTGTTTCCGTCTCTCTAGCTGTTTCCAGAGGCATGTGAGTAAAAGTAAGCAGCAAAAGCAATAACCAGAAGACGCAATGCCATAGTGAACTAACTTGATATTTTCTCTGCTCCTCAGCTTTCCTACGATTTTCTTCAGCCAATATGACCTGACGAGCAAGTTCCAGTCTCTGCTTATTCTGTTGATCTTCACGCTCAGCTGCCTCACAGTGAACTTTTGCAGCCTCAAGCAAATGCTTGCAATATCCAACATGAGTTTCAATTTTTTTCTCATCAAATCCATGAACATGAAGATTTGAAGCTGCAGACAATAGACTGAATAAGCGAACTGCATTCTTAAGCTCTGCAACCGTTGCCCTCACCTACGCCATCACAAAAATACAAACATAAGAACTAGAGATGCCACTTTTTCTTTCTCATGTATAATTCATGTTAAAATATAGCCCTCAAAATACCTGTAAATTGAGTAATCAATATAATAAATCTGAAGAAAATAGCGAATTCCCTTAAGGAACCCCCCCCCCCCCCAAACAACCACACACACACAACAAACCACCATCCCACCCGTGCACCCCAAACAAAGAGGGAAGCCATTGTTACTTATGTTCAGATACACAGTCTAACGAGACAAAATCTGCAGCTACCCTGATGAATTTTGAAGTTCTAAACATTAATCCCCAGCCAAAGAAAGGTATAGCTAAGGTCTAGTCAAAGTATCCATATATGAGAATCTAGGTGCCAAGATGATCCTGGCAGAGATCAACTATATTTCCCCAAGACAACAACTTGGACATATAAGACTACAGCGATCACCATTCTCCAACCAGGCACAGGTAACCTGACTTGAAAAAGTCCGCCGCCTTGTTCTCCAAATATAACTTTAACAGCTTGGGT
The DNA here is from genome assembly GCF_000390325.3 of Nicotiana tomentosiformis. NCBI lineage: Eukaryota > Viridiplantae > Streptophyta > Magnoliopsida > Solanales > Solanaceae > Nicotiana > Nicotiana tomentosiformis. Next base: position 2,485,865 of record NC_090818.1, on the reverse strand, counting down.
TTAATCCAGATTCAGCTGTCGCAGATCTTCTTCCTGGCATTCAGCTAGGCTCTATTTTTTCTTTCAGAGCTTGATATGTCCATGTCCTTTTACTACCTGCTTCATTAAACCTAGCGCTGCTCCCCCCCCCCCCCCCCTATGGCTGTATCTATCATTTTTGGCTCCACAGGCTATTTTGGTTCGATCTAGATATCAGTGGCATACATATCTCATTAAAGGCCTGTTGAACAGTTATCATACGCACAACATGATGGACTTGCATCATATCTAGAAAATCATGAAATCCTCACAACGTATGATATATATTTTATGATGTGAGCAAAGAAGAGCAGCTAAAAGGAACAACGTTATTTATCAAGAAAATTTACATAATCATCACAACATATTATAAATATTTAAGAATGTGACCAAGGAAGAGCAAGTTAACAGGGACTAAATCAAAGAAATTCATTCATTTCAGTTTGACCACGGGGAGGATGGAGGAAGGAGAGGAAGAAAGGAGAAGCTCATTTCAAAGTACCTCATCCACAGTCCGCTTAGTCTTTTGTAACGTTGAGGCTGAAAATTTCTGTAGTGCTACTCCACTGTCAAATCTCAACGTATAATTTGAAGGTGCTAAGTGGATGGCTCTTAATAAAGTCTTTTTACAATCCTGCCACTGTTCAGCTTCATAATGTGTTCTTGCTAAATAGAGAAGCACTTGACTGTCGGTATTATGATAAAATTTCCGCAAACAATTTTCATACTGCAAGATACAAGCCCATCAACACATTCAGCGATGCGGAAGTATCAAACATGAGAAATAGCTTAAAGTGAAGAGAAAATAAGAACATACCATTTTCACAGCCAACGAGAAGTTCCCTTGAGCAAAGTGAACATGTGCAAGATTAATCCACACATCAGGCATTTGGACAAAAACATTTCCACTGGCAGCTTCTTGAACCTACAAGGAAGAATGTCCAGCAGAGACTACATAAACTTGGAGTTTTGCCTCGACTGGGTAGAAGTAGAAAAAGTTAACGGACCTGTGTGAAAAGATCCTTTGAAATGTCAAATTGACCTTTTTCTGCCAAAACAACACCAGCACCATTTGCTGCATAGAGATTTGCATTATGCTGAAAGAGAACCTGATGGAATAAACAGTATTGGCACATCAGGCAACTGAAAGTTCTACAGAGGGTTTTATCAAAATGCAAACAGACAAAATCCAAAAAGGAAGTCTGAAGCTTACACAGAAGCACATGTTCACATGGCAGGGACATGATGACTATTTCAAAAGATAGTATGGCATACAAAACACACCGATGACACATCAAATACACTGTTTCTATTGGGATTATTTATTTCCTTTAACGTACAAATATCTAAAGAGAACACCTAGACATATATGCTAAAACAAGAATCTAATATATGCATTATACAAAGTTATGCCATTATCTCACTTAGTACATTCACAGCAACTTTCGATGCTCTCCTGTACATATACACAAAATCTGTATACTCTTAATCTCCAAAAATCTAAAAAGAAACATAAAACATAACTGACAAATTCACTTCACGCACTTGAGACACTTCAAAGACACAACGATCTCGGACAGGCAACCAAAAAAAGCATTGAGCAAGATCATTGTGCCTTGTAGACAAACATATTTGAGAAGTGTCCAAGGGAGATAAAAAGATCCCAAATAGAAAAATTTAAAAATGAAAACTCCAGGTTGCGGTAAATGAATTCACTTCAACACGCATTATCCACTTAAAGCTGGATAACCTGGTAACATTTCAAGGCAATATTCGGCTTCAATAGCAATCATAGTTTTATCTTTTGCTATCTTCAACTAAGGTATAGTATTACTACTTCACTGAAGCCAATTGTCAAAAACATATTAGTTACTACTCAGCTTTAACAGCTAGCAACTTACAAAGAATTAGAACGCACATAGTTTATAAGCTAAACTGAGTCAGATGCGTGAGGTTTGCTATAGTGGTAGAGCACCTCCACCACCAAACGGTAGGAGGAGGTTGCAGTCATGCGGATGGTAAGTGAGAATATCCTTGATCCTCTTGGGTGGGATTGTTGGGATGGGAGGAACCTGAGTTTTTAAATTGCATTGGGAGAAGAACAATACCTTTGTATAGAGTTCTTTAGCCTTCTCTAGATGAGTAGCTTCCAACTTTGGAGCTCTTTTCTCATTCCGAATCGCCGCGAAGTAGTTCCAATTTCCCTTTACAATACAAGAAAATATATGATAAGCAGATGTTCCAGGTTCTACTATTAACTTAATTAGTAAGGACATAAGTTGTGCCAGTCATAAGTCCATGCAACTTTCTTCAACTCAAGAAACAAGCAGATACAATAGGGTGACATAAAAACATGCTAAAGGGGGGGTTATTATATACTTCACCAACTAATGACAAAAAATCATGAGATGAGAAAATTTAATCAGCTCAAAACAAACATATTCACCAGACAAAGAGTAGCATAAGAATCATTTCCATCAGTTGCATCTTTAGCAGCCCGAAAAGTTTCTTTTGCCTTGACCCAATCATCATTCTTAAGTTCCAAATCACCAAGCATTAGCAGTGCATCTGGACACTTCTCGTCCACCTTGAGTGCATCACCAATCTGTGATCAATGAAAATCTATTGTAAGAAGGCTTCTGGGTAGCGAGAATAAACAAAGGATAATATGCACATAAGGATACAAGGGGAGAAATAACAACCAGCTCAATGCTTAGCTGCACGTTATTTCGGGCTTTTGCAATGGCAGCCAGCCGCAGATAAGCATCTACATAACCTGGATACTGAAATTCAAGAAAAGAGGTTATACGGGATTGCTAAGGATGAAATAAAGACAGAGTGCAAAAAGATACAACAGTTATATAATATCCCCACAACAATATTCATGTTAATCTTACTGGCTTTAAAGCTGTAAATAGAGGAAATCATTTAACTAACTTTGGGACAGCAAAATCATCCTCCAATGGTGTTATTTACAGCTAATGAGGCATCATCACTAGAATTATACAAAGCCATCTGTATTGGGCATCAAAAGACTGACTCTTCGGTTTAATTAAGTTCAAGCAAGTTTTTTTCAATGAGAAAGTTTGAGCAAGTTAAGAAAGGCCCCATTTGATTCAAGTCATATAATAGCCCATTATGAGTCTACTACATTTTATCAATAACTTATCAGATAATTATAGTACATAATTACTTAGGCAACAGATGTATCCGTTGCTATAAAGATCTGCATCTCTACATTAATGTATCCCCATATCTAAATGTGGAAGAACCGAGATTTGAAGAGTGTAACCAACATAAATTTCTCACCCTCTCCCTAAAGTTGTTCTCTGATATCTTTGGAAAACCAGCCACCATTCTCCTTTCTGCACTTGATCCGATTAAGACGGTAGGGATGCTCCTCCTATTTGTGATATTCCCTACCTTTATTCATGATTACATAGGCAAAAGGTAGTGGCAAAAGAAGCAGCTGAGAAATGAAAATTTCCCCCTTCCATTGAGATGGGGAGTTTCTCCTTCACCACCATTACTTCTTATTACTTTTGACTTCATGCAACCACTTTGTATTTAACATCTTTTATAGGATTTCAGAAACATTTATGCAATGATATAACCAAAAGCATGTGTCTATTATACTATTTTTGTTTGAAGATAGGTTATCGATAAGCTTGCAAAAAATAATATTGAATTTTTAAATAATTAGTAGGCGTATTATTTTCTGTGAAAAATTGATAAATGATACACTTTTTATACCGAAGATTATCAAATTTAAAAATATGAAATTCTTTTTATCTCCATCCATTTAACTAAATTAAATTAATTATTCTTTTCCAAATAATCAAATTGGCCACCAATCCAATTTAATGAATCTATGAACGTATTCATATTCTTTAATTTTGATCTTTCATTTAACATCGTTTTGACAAATAAATGGATAAGTCTTTCAGTCAACAACTTTATACACCAATTATAGATGCTATAAATAATTACAAATTTAAGGAGTTCAAACTAATGCTTCCTCTGTTCCAAAAAGACTAATAGGATTCCACCTACAAGCATTATCTCATCTAATTTTCAATGTGAACCGAACATTGCTTTCTTTTTTGTAAAATAAAATTAATTTAGAAACTATGTAAAAGTACTATATATCATAATTTTTTTATAGTTAAAAAAAATCAAAACAATGTAAAGGTACTATATATCACATATAATTAATTAAGCATTCGAATCAACATAGAGTAATACTATCTTACATTCTTTTCACCTTGATTAGACAGCTCATGTTTTTCTTTCCTTTTTTTTAATCTTTTAATAGTCAAGATTAGATTGGGATTTTTCTTTTGTCTTTTCCCTTTGCAACTCATACTATTTCAAATTTTTCCCTTTGAAATACCCAGACCTTCCACATAACAGTCTATGAATGCATAGAGAGAAAATTGAAGGACACTACTTCTCAGAAGTCCAACCATCTTAATCATATAACAACCAAGAACAAAAACTGAGCTTCATCAATGTTAGGAGTCACCAATAAGCCAGGTCATAATCAATTGGACATGCATGCATACCTTAAATAAGATAAGGCGGTAAAAGATGCTAGCAGTTTCTGTGTCATGCAACTGCTCCAGTAATCTTGCCATGTTAAAGAGTGTTGAAACTTTATTCCAAGGAAGTTCCACAGAAATTCCTTGTTCCTCAAGTCTATGAAACAGCTGGAAGTCCTTGTATTGCTGAACAGATTCACTGGCATTGATTGGATATTGTGCACTTTTAAACATATCAGATCGTGCTTCACCATTGGAATATAAATGCCCTTCAGAAATTGGATCATCAGACTCTCCTTTAGCATCAAGGAATTTAAGCCATATACCATCACCTAGAGCTTCCTTAAAACTTTGTGTAGCAAGCTGGAAAATCATTAATCAATAAAGGTTAGTGATCTAGATAATATGCCATTATTGAATGCAATGATAAATCTAAACATGCAAGCAGGTCGAAATCGATGACAAAAAGAAACTTTACAGACCTCAAATTCTCCCCTTTCAAAATGGAGGACGCCAATGTTGTTGAGTAACTCTATTGGTACTTCTTCATTTGACTTCTTAAGTAAATTCCGCGCCTGCAAAATTAATCAGGTCTTACCTTAGTTAAGTATACCAAAATCTTCTTTCAGAGAGCTTAAAATCTAATGAATTTCAAATTTGATCATTTCTTTGGTGCAGTTTTCTTAATCCACCTAAGCTGTTCATAGTACCATCAAGAGAAATTTACAACTCATGTTACACAAAGCAGTAACTCCAGAAAGCAATTCTGGATGCTCAATCTCCAGCTACTCACATATAAAGCATGCCATATATGCATCTAATCTGTGTAGAACTCTAATGTCTTCAATCAGACAAAAGGTATTTCCAACTACCAAAACTTTTGATTAATAAGATTTCCAACAGCTAACTACTAGAGTAAACTATGAGCTAAAACATCTGTAAAATGAAAGTACGTACTAGATTTTAATTTTTTGAACAGATGGAAATGAATAGCAGAGCTGCAACCAGAAAGAAGAAACAAGAAAGATGCATGAAATTTCAGCAACTTACAAGTTTTGGAAGGCGGAAAATTATGGAGCAGATAATTTTAAACTCTTCATTTCAGCTAGAGATAGAACTTAGAGAGAGAGAGACAGAGGTCAAATAGAATGAGAGGGGTCCTCGAAGTATTGAAGATCAGAAAGACTGCTTAATTAGTAGATGTTTCCATCAAGAATACCCTTTTTTATCAGTAGAATACCAAGCTTATATCTGCTAAATCAAGTTCTAAAACAACCAGATGTTCTCCTCTTCACTCCTTCAAGAAGTACATTCTACTTTCTGGGAGCATAACTAAGTCAAATGAGCAAATATACAGAGATAAATGGAAATATTCGAGGCCCTTACTGTTTTAAAGGCTTCTAAAGCAGCAGCAGGATCATTTGAGATTAACAGTTCTCCTATATCCAAAAAGGCCTGCATAGAAGCATGAGAAGATAAATAAAGCAGATCTCAGGAAGAGAACAGTATCTGACTCAAGATACATGCCATCCTAGTCCAATATTCTTTTGTGAAGTAAATGATTTTATTACTGTTGGGAAATCCCAGTATACAAGTAGTATACCAAAAAGTAGAGGGACCCGAACTACCATCCTAACTCCTAGTCTAATTTTAAATGGCTGAAAGCACTATATCTGGTGACATAAGATGGAACAATAGCATTTAAAGGTCAGCAACCATAAATCACTGTATATTGGAAAAGGGATAGGGAAAAACCCAATCAGTTACCAGTATCCATGAAAAGAGTAGGAAAGACAAATCTTCAATTAAATTCAAAACTGGACTTTTTTTTTTTTTGATACATTCAAAACTGGACTCCGCCCTCCTTATGTCAGTTCCACTAAATGTAGTAAACTGACTTAACCTAGTGAACCACATCAAATAAAAACTGAACTAATGATTTAGAAATTAATTGATCAATGTTGATCTGTAAAATGACAAACCGACAATATCCTTTGATAATTACAGTCTGCGCCTGTGGGACCTAAAATCGTATCAATTATTTTGTATTATATCTTCTCAATAATAGTTTCCCCAGTAGATAAACTTCAAAAAATTACTTATGAAGTGAGAATATGCAAAAAAATATCTTAACCTAATAATAAGTATTGAGTATCTAAGTTTCAAATTCTCATCTAAAGTAGGGTTTACAGTCTAAATTGCTCAGACATGGCTGCGGGTGTCCGACAAGGGTGCAGATCTAGAGGTTGAATACTTCGAGATGTAAATTCTAAGATTCGGGGATATAGATCCTAGTACGGATACGGGTGCGCGGATCCGACTAAAAATAATTCAAAAAACAAATAAAAAAAAATATGTATATATATATATATATATAAATCTTTAAATTATGATAAATTTTGTGGAATACTTATGTACAACTTGTAAAGTGTGGATTTCTTTTTATTCTCAAGCTATAGATAAGTAAAGGATTGATTTCTTAGATAAGGTATGCTATTTTCTTCAAACTTATCCTAGTTGTGGTTCTGATTTTGGGAATCAAATGTATCTCGTGTCGAATATTTCCGTATGTTGTGGTCAAGTACCCAAAATTGTTTGACCAGATCCAGTACGGATTCCATAACCACACTCATACTAGTGTCGTGTCGACACGGGTGCGGCACCTAAATTGCCATGTCGGAGCAACTTAGGGTTTACTTATTATTAAAATGTTTTCATGGTTGGACAAATTTGTTTCCATCATTTTAAAGCAAGTCAAAGTCATATCATGAATTACACCAAACATGGCGTTAAGCACTTTAAAAAGTATGAAGCTCGATCACATCAAGCTGTTAATAAATTCACTAAATCTGGTACATGAATATAAAATTAGAATATTGTTAAGATTCAAAAGAGAAGATTTCCAGTTTTTAATTGCCAGTAACATGAAAAAAAAAAAAAAAAAGGTCATGGAGATACAGTGGCACAGAAACAATTTCGATAAAAAGAACCAATGAGTTTATTTCATCAACAATAAGCAGCAGGACAGTGGTATGGCATTTTATAATCACATACTAACAGATTTTAAACTCCCACCCTCTTTTACTCAAGAGACTAAAAGGATTGCATCCGCATCACATTTCCTTTTTTCAGAAACTATCTTTTATTTGTTCATTTTGCCTTTTTTCCCCTCTTCTTTAGTTCCCTGCACCTACAAAGGCCTTCTAGAAACTATTATATAGAATAACTGACAACATAAAAAAGACCTGGGGATCACGAGGATCAATCTTAGTGGCTTTCTTCAAGTATTCCTGAGCTTTCTCTGTCTGGCCAAGCTGCACATAAATGTGTGCAAGAGCCTACAACAACAAAAAATAAACTATTCAAAGAACAAAAACAAAATGTTGAAAATAGTCAGAACGGAAAACAATGAACATAAGAATTTATCAATTTTTTTTATACAATAATTAAATGTTGACAATATTCCCTCCCAACAAAATACTCTATCAAGTATCAACTCACTTTCACTGTCTCATAACTTTCAGGGTAAACCTCCAAGACTTTCTCAAAATTTGCCTGCGAACTCCGAAGATCTCCCAACTTCAGCTGTACTTGTCCCAATCCTAACTTAGACAAGCAAAATGGTAAAACAGATCAAAGCATGATTTAGTTGGCAAATTTTACTTTCCCAATTGAAAGCCTGAAACCTTTTGTTGCACGTTACATTCTCCAACCACCACAATTAACCTGTTTCAGAGGAGGCAAGATGTGTGCATTTTCTCAAGGGAATTTTAGTCATTTGAAGCACCTTTTTTTATGAATCATTCTTGGCAGGTATGTCAATGATCCTCCAATATCTGATGAATTTATCATCTAAGTCATATAGGGGCTCAAGGTGGTTATAAGGAGACAACTTTTCAGTTTCAGACTTATTAAGCTGGTGAGAGGCCCAGCCACCCAGGACCAACTTGGAAGAAAGAAGCCCAGAAGCGTGGCAATTCTTTTAAGGGTCGTTTGGTTCATATGAGGGATAGACAAGGATATACCATGGGCTGGGATATCCCATGGGATTAGCTATCCCACCTTCTATACGGGATAGCTAATCCTCTCATTTTGGTATAAAATTTATCCCACCATTAACTAATACAAAACATGGGATAAGTACAATCCCATATTCTATCCCGGTAACCAAACGACCCTTAGTTGCCTATATCTATTCTTTTTCATTGTTTCATGCTACACCTGCCGATTATATAAACCTACTTAGAAAGGCATTTGCCATTCGGCCATCTATCATAGATTAAAACTTATGAACCTTGGATCACAACAATTTTCTAAATGGAAATTCAAAGCAACAAAAACCTTGAAAAGAGAAATAAAAGCAAATACTTAGTGACAGACAGCACAAAGAAAATGTACCGTAATAGGGTAATACAAATTCATGTGGCTTATTGCTTTCTTTTACAGATGCCATGTAGTACATTCCAGCTTTCTCATAGTCACCCTTAAGTCATGGAAACAAAATGAATATCATCAGATTGAAGCTTTAGGTGGATCATAAACAAGGATCATGCTATCAAGGGTTTTTGTTTTTTCAGACCTTGCTGTGGTACGAGCGTGCCAAATTGTAGTACGAATGAGACTTAGTTGGCCCATGTGTAGTTACAGCAAGTGCAGTCTCAGTCAATTGCTCCACTAGAAAATGCTGACCAGTGAAGAAAAAATGATTGGCCAGATAATTTAGAGCCATTGCACAGTAGGGATATGTCTCGAAAGCTCTTTGCATCTTTTCCATTCCTCTCCTAATACCAGAAGCTGTATATAAAGAGCTGATACCAAATTAGACATCATACTGTTAAAAACTCTATTTTTAAATGATTAAAATCAGGAGACTCGCACAAACTATAATCCCTGAGAAATCTCAACCAGAGCTTTCTAAACAAGATAAGGTATTTCCAAATGACTCTTTCTAGATATGCGAGTAAGAACTTCTAATTTTCTCCGAAGAAGCAAAATTGATCTTATTGGTCACTTTTGCACCTTCAAGGCTTTACAGCAATCTGACTTTTAATTATATCTCCTGCCTGGAATGTGCAGAATTAAATTGGAGTCACATATATAGACTCCACACATCAATCTAAGGGACAGAACTGACCATCATTGTTTTGCAAATCCAGAATTGCTAGTGCCACCAGAGCCTCCACATTCTCTGGGTCTAACTACAGTTTTAGAAGTAGTTACAAGAGAGTCATATCAGTTAAAAATAATACAACGAATTGTAACAAAATTATTAACACAAAATCTTTGACTTGCCTCCAACACACGACGAAAAGCCTGCTTTGCCTTTTCCACTTGGCCCAACTTGTATCGACAGAGACCTATTCCGAGCCTTACCGCAGCAGGACATTTTGGATAAACTTGCAAGGCCCTCTACCAAATACATGTGATCCACAAAAGGGTAACATAGAGTCAATATCGCTTCTTCTAACAATATTTAGAGAACTATAAAACATTTTCCATGATAGATGAGTTTTGATGTCTCCCAACTGGATTATTTTTTCATTTGGTGCGAAGAAGGGGTAGCTACGCCCATTCTCCTATCCAAGGCCAACAAATTAACCCATCTATAAAGTAATGGATGGACGACGAACCTTATATAGCTCCAGTGAATCAGAATACCGTCCACGGCTAAACTGAACACAGGCCTGCAAAAGATTGGAGAAGGCAGTTGCTATGAGAGTCAATTCAAGATTTTGAAGCTTGAAATTAGCCTATAGTTAGAATGGTTTGCACCAGAGCACAAGAAGCGAAAATTACATCAGCTGATAGATGCAGTTCTTCAGTTAATTATTCTTCACATGTTAACATGGTCATCAACAACACAAGTCTCGGACAGTATATTAATTTCATTCCCGAGCATATTGAAACGTTTAAAGCTGACCAACCACCATCATTTTTAGAAGACAGTTCTTAACTTCATAACGCCATGTAAAAATTTTAACATATTAAAGGTTTCTGAAAAAACAAGCAAGGAATAGGCTTACCTGACCCAGGAGAGCAGGAACATTATCACGATCTCCATCAAGTACAATCTTGAAAGCAGCAAATGCCTGCTCTATATCGCCCTTGGCAAGTAAAAGCTGACCTGTCAAGCAGATGTGCATGCTCATCCAACTGGTCAACAGTTACATGAGTACTATGACACCTTTTTATTCCAGCTTAACAAAAAAATACAACCTTATATTCTAGAAAAGTGTTGACAAAGTAGTGTTTATTACAAGCATGATGAAAAGCTCAATCCCTCAAGCACTAGTCAGAAACTCAACATATCTGGTTGGCCATAGCCTATAAGTTCCTAATAAGTCTAGGCAGCCCTTTTCCCAAAGTGAATAGCAACGGGAAATTTCAGATGTTTGAAAACCCTCTTGAGAAACTCAAGAAACAGTGTAAGATCCAGCAGTCAATGAAGCAAACTAACATGGCATAACCTATTTGTTTTTAGTAATTTTACGCAACCCTTTTCCAATGTGAATAGCTGGGGAAAAAACAGAAGTTTGAAAAACTGGTGAAATAACATCCATTCAGCCCTGGGCACATTCTGTAGACTTAACCAAACGATTAGGTTAAATTATCACTCTCTTTAAAATTCTATCTTTTACAGCCTTGACAAAGAATATCCTACCTGTTACAGGTGTCAACTAAATGCATACGGGTAACTCAACATCGGTCCACAGACTTGTTGCAATGTTTTAGTCAATTTATATATAAAAATAAACCTAGATTGGCCGTCCATCACAACTTACAGATTTACCCTCTCAGAAGAAGCTTTCAGTAATTCTATTGCATCAGCAAAAAGATTTTAAATTCAACTGCAGAAAGGCATCAAATTACTTGTTTCAAGCAGTAATATTTATATTAAAGAAATGAAATAATGATCACCTTTTCCAACCCAAGTAGTGGGCTCGTGCATGTCAATTCTAGATGCTTTATTATAATATTGAGTTGCCATTATAAAGTGCTCTTCTTTTTCTCTTTGTTTCGTCTCAATCTTCCCAAGATAACTATAATATGCACCCAATGCATTTAGAATGGCGATCCTCTCATACCTCACGTCTGCATAATATTCATCAATCTCTGCACCATAACAATGTAGAATAGGAATTAGTCTTTTTTAAAGAAAGAAAGACAGCAACTTTAAATTCTCTGACTTTTCAATAAGAATGGATAAATACTCATTCGATGCACTTAAACGTGTCATAAGTACCTGGACTAGACCCTTCTTCCAATATTTGTCGAAACTGATCTATTTTCCCTTGTTTAAAATATTCCCTCTGCAAAATCCATCATACATGGAGGGGAAGACATAGAAAATTTTTAGAGAAACAAAAACCAAGCATTGCGAAACGCGAGACTTATCATTCAAGTTTTCTATTTAAATTTTGTAAAACTGCTCTTATCCCCTCTACAACATAAACACCAAGCACAAATTCTATTTAATGCAACAAAAATTCGCATGCCACTAAACTGAACATTCCAACAAAAGGTCAAACAAAAATGAGCTGATAATACACAAAGCAACATAATTTCCTACATGTGAAATTTCAACCCTAACAATTTTATAAGAGTGTGTGTGTGTGTAAGAGAGAGAGAGAGAGAGAGAGAGAGAGAGAGAGAGAGAGAGAGAGAGAGAGAGAGAGAGAGAGAGAGAGAGATAGAATTGAACGTACAGCGATAATAAGCCAGAGATCAAGAGGAGCTTGTTCAGCCTTGAGAATGTCAAGAATATCAGAAGCATCCCTTGGGAGTTGGTCCAATGATACTCTAACTTCCTCCTCGGAATTTTGTACTGGAATGTACACACTCGCCATTCAATTTCGCCTCAAATTCAACCAATAAATAGCAAAACCCTAGGGTTCTTTATAACGAAGAAGAAGCATATATAAGAGCTTTCAATTTGGAAAACTTCAAATTCTGTAAAGAACTGAGCGAATATATATATGACTCTGTGTGTGTGTCTTCTCGAGCTGGTTGATTATTACAGTAGCTTCGAAACACAGAGTGGTGGGTTGATTATTACCCAGGAGCTCTCTTGATTTTATTTGTAATGTAATTTCGCGCAGATTAGAGTGTTGTGTGTATATATATGCTTATCTATGTTTTTCCTCTTTTGTCCTTAAGTTTTTCTATTTGTTCACTACCCTTTTAATGGGAAGATCTCATGATTATTTGAGTGTTCTAATTATTTTGGATCTATAGTTCAATGCTGAAATTATATATCCTAAGGAATCGTTTGGTAAATGGGTAATATCATAATCTTGCGATAGTATTTGATAGAAACCAAAAATGTTAATTTCTAGCAAACTTTATAGACTAAAATTGATCAGTTCATACTTAAGGGACTAGTTTGAGCCTTACCTTAAACATAAGGGATGATGGTCGTCTATAAGAGTATAAGGTCGCCGATCCTAAAAGCGACCTTGTATTTCTTCTAAAAGACAAAACTACCCTGTCAAATTCCTCCTGTATCCACATATATAGAGGTCACCTATCCTAAAGGCGACCCTTATATTTCTTCTAAAAGACAAAATTACCCTCTTAAGACGCCTACTTTCTTTTCAAATGCACTGCTCTTTCATCTCATCTCCTCAGTTGAATTCAAAACCTTTGAGATTCGACGAACACAATCAAAATCCAAACCTAAATTCTTCACTGATCGATCGATCATCTGTCGATTCATCAATTATGCAGAAAAATTACAGCTATAAATATCCTCATTGTTATAAATTCGAGATTAATGGAGTGGCGGAATGCAGCTTTTATCACTCGAAATTAGGAGTTTCGCCTAACACGAGAACAGTTTCTAAAGCTCACGATCGTCATCATTTTGATTTGTCGTTGAAAACACGCGCTTTCAACGTTTTTTTGGTTGTCAGTGATTCCGTTTTGGTCGGTTTACAGGTATAAAGTATTAGTACATTTTTCACTGCTGTTGGCTGTAGCTTATGTGAAGTTTGAATTATTGATTTTGCGGTCTAAATAGTATTACTTCAGTACTTCTTTTCAACTATTGAGCTAGAAACTATAAACTATCAGCAGATTTTTTTTGTGTGAATTAGTTGAATAAAATATGTATCCTATGAGCTACGAATAGTGAGGTTTTACTACCTTTCTTGTTAAATCAAAGAAAGGGAGGCATTACTCAAATTTAACTAGTCTCCAACAAGAAGAAAAAGGAAGTTTAAATGTCATGAAATTGAGGATTTTAGAACCAGTAGTCAAGGACAGATTTTACACCAAACAGGGCAACAAAACAAGCAGACTTTAGCTCATAAGTTAGCCAAAAAGATACCAACATCTCCAAACCAAATACTGGAACGAGCTTGCCCAGCATAAACGATTTTAGTTTTATTTTTGACAAGTTCCTTAAGATGCCAATTTAGCATTGTTTTCTATTGATAAAGGTTTTACTTGTTCAAGCATCTTATTAACAGAGAATCTATTGGGGAAAAGTAGTGTTGTTGGCCTCTGGCATTAAGAATTAGTATGCAGGTTTCTGCTGTATGAACTGTGTGTTTGCCCAGGTTGTTGTGGCAATTAACACTGAAGAGAAGTTCAACATTGGGGTCATTAGATTAAAAAAAAACAGATGTGTACTCCTTCGCTGATTAATAATAGCTCATTATTAGTTATTAAGTTTTTCTGATACGTATAGCAGCATATAACTGTAATCTTTTATTTTAGGAAACACATGTAATGGTAGTTTTTTATTTTTTGGAGAACTTGTAGTAGGAATTTTAGAGACATATGGAAATCGCAGGACATGTTCATCAATATTATTCTTTTTTCCTAAATAAACAGTTGACATTGATTTATGGAAATTCTCAGGCTCTGTCTATGATTATTTTCTGCAGTGCTTCAGGTACTGTTTCTTATGCTTAGTTCCACAATATTGTAATTCGTAACATCAGTTTTGCTATCATCACTATTTGGCTAGAGATCTAGCTTCTCCATATTCATCTACAGTAAATCAACATAAAACTGAAATTACTCTTTGTATGCTATCATTGCTTAACCACTCTTTCTATTTTATATCGAGGACCACCTTTATTTTGACACACTCAATTCATAAGCTCATCTACACGAAAAGGAAAATATCAGACATGATTTTTTTCTTATTTTGTGGGAAACTTCAACACATAATAACTGGATGTATCCTAATTAAGCCGGTGAAACATGATCTGAGCTCCATGTTGGGGTTGAAGAGTCATAACAGTATAAGGAGCATGGGCATAAGTTGGTGAGAGCTTGAAGGAGAATTGCTTTAGTATCATAGAGAGTGCAACCTTTGCTTCTATCATTGCAAAATTTTGGCCAATACAAGTCCTTGGTCCCCATCCAAATGGCATGAATGCCATCTGTGTTTGATCTTTGCAAGCATTTGAAATTCCTTCCGCGAACCTCTCTGGTTTAAATTCTTCTGCATCGTCTCCCCATAGCTCAGTATCGCGGTTAATTAGCATTATAGGTAGTGTCAGATCCATCCCTTCTGGAATTGAGAGATCTCCTATTCTACAGTCCTTGTAAGCACGTTTATATAGAGCAATCACTGGCGGATATAGCCTGAGAACTTCATTGAGTATCATTGTTACCTGCAAAAGACACAAGTTTGAAGTGGCTTATTACTCGTTTTGGCAAATTGAATTTGTTTCAAAGTAAAGATGAATACTCACAATTCTGAGGTGGCTTATTGCTTCAGCATCAGGATTCTTCTCCCTACATACATGTAAAACTTCTTGCCTTGCCTTTTCTTGCCAATCCTGGTGTATAGCCAAGACAATAAGAGTCCATGTCAATAAGCTTGCTGTTGTTTCATGACCAGCAAGGTAAAATTGTTTGCATTCTTCTATTATGTCCTCCATTGTCATATGGCTATTATTTAGTGAATTGTTCTCTCTGTTAGTTTGCAAGAGCAAACCAAGTAAGTCATCTCCCCTGGTTTGTCCAGTGCTGATCATGTTATCCTTTGTGTCGACGATTCTTTTAAGCATTGAAGTGATCCTTCTGTCCAGTTCCTTTCTTCTGCGATTCTTCTTTGTTGGAACAAATCTGTATATGATAATTTTTCAGAACTTTGACAAAATTTCTTAAGAAAGTCGTTGTAGTTGTTAAGAGGACATGTTCTATTACCTAAAACCGGGAATATATAACATTCCCATGGCTTCTATGACAAGTTGTTGCAGTTCTTTTTGAAGTTCTAGGATCTTCTTTCCATCTTCATAGCTACTTCCAAATGCTGTTCTTGAAATGATATCACCAGTAAGATCTTGAAATGCAGGCCAAATATCTATTTCTGAAGTTCCCTCATGGCTAATTGAGTTCATCCACTTCTCTATCATACATGCACAGCTTTCTGCAATTGTTGGGATCATGCCCTGTAAATGGAAATCAAAATGAATAAGATGTCCCCTTTGATTAGAGGCCGGTCAAAGATTTTAGCTTCATGAGTTCAACATTTAAAGTTTTTAAAACTGAGCTCACTGTACTTTTGAAATTACTGGTTGAGAATCTAACAAAAATGAGCATTCTTGAAGTCGAGAAACTAACCTTCAATTTTTCCAAGTGGAAAGCAGGGTTGATTATCTTTCTGTGCATAGCCCATTTTTCACCATGTAGAGTTGTCAATCCTTTAGTTAGAATCAGAATAAGAGGGTTCAATGGTGGTAAATGGAAGTGACCTTGCTTGTTTAAGAGCACTTCTTTTATCAATGTTGGATCCATGATGATCAATCTTGGTGATGTCCCAAGCCAACTAAGAGATATCTTCCCTGCAAGCATTTTCATTTTAGCTCATAAATTTTGTGAATTAAAATAATCTGATAATAGTGGTAAAATTTGTGTTGCAACCACGGGGGGAGCTATTCAGCGGCCAGTTACAACTTAGAACCCATAAACTTCAAATCCTAGCTTCGCCTCTGGTTGCATCTACTTGGAGGGAATAAGTGTCTTGAATTCTTTACAGTTAAGAAAAATATTCTTGATTTATAGCTTATATAATAGGAAAAGATGAAACTCGACTAGATAACAATAAAAAAAAATGACTTTACCATATTTTTCGACCATATAATGCGTGAATGGATCAACACGTGGCGCAATATCGTGGGTTAAGCCAATTGGCTTGGACCAAGCTTCATCCATTTGCTTGCCAACATATTTGAGGTCTCCAAGTAACAACTTGTAATGAGTGCCTTTGAATCCTTGCTGTTTCAAGCGCTTCTCCAGCAACTTTGGTTTTAACAGGATGGAGTAGCAAAATTTCAGAAGAAAATAGCTTAATATAAGCAAAGGAAACATAAATAGAGAAATGAATACGAGATTTGCCATCAGTATGAAAAAGTTTTATAATTCAATCCAGTTGCAATGCTTAAACTCTGAGATAACTACTATATGAGGGTAGTCATACTTATATATCCGTTTCCAATATTTGGCTTCAAAATTTAGTCAAATGTACTTGTTGGAAAAGTTAAAATGTTGACTAAGGATATAAATTAAACTTGATTAACTTGGAGAATAAGGCAACAATTATATATGTTCCTTTTCTAGAAAAGAACCAATTAAAGTTTGATTTGAGACTTGGACTAAACAAGTTTCTACAAAGGTGCAATAAGATAATACAATATGATAATTGAGCCTTGATGTCACTGGGCGTGCGATTTACTTTTGAGGTAGCTGTTGGCGGTGGCAAATAGTAGATTAAAAATTAGTCATCCCACTATCCCAATATATATAATATTCTTTCTTTGTAATCTCTTTATAAAAGAGTAACATTTTTGTACAAGAAACGATTTAACTTAAAATTTCTCATTTATTTAGTGAGAGGATTTATAGTCATATAAATTTTTATGATTTATTTTGGACCATATGTTTCAAAAGTTTTTTTTAACTTCATGCTCAATCAAACAACCTCGTATAAATTGGAAGGGATAGAATTAGGGGCGTATCTAAGTCTTAGGGTATGGGTTCACGTGAAACCATTCTCCTCTCCCTAAATCATATATAGTAATGTTATATTTCTTAAAAATTACTTAATTATATGTGCGTGAACACATGCTTAAAGACTCCTATAGTGCAATAATCATTGGGTGCACCTCTACGAGTGAAATTGGTGGTTCAAATCCCACTCCGGACGGTCTTGTTTTCGGCACGGAGTATAGATATATACATGAAAATCATTAAAATTTAAAAAAATATATAATTTTGAACCTATAATTTCAAAAGTGTTATACTAAAGTTAAACTCGTCAAATATAAATTCTAAATCTGTATCTTCACAATAGCGCACCCATCCTCTTCAAATCATGGATCCGCCTCCGGATAGAATACTGAAATATAATTGTTGGTGTTAAAAACTTGAAGTACATAATTTCAAACTACGATACCCATGTGAACAACTAATTTTTGACCACATCCAAATTCTATACTATTTTAGTGTAAATATTTTCTTTAGGTATAATTAATATATATATATATATATATTTTTTAATTATACCTAAAGAAAATATTTACACTAAAATAGTATAGAATTTACAAAATAAAAATATTGTAAAGAGAAAATGAAATTATATACGATCTCTTTTAATTATATTTTATTTCTATTTGTAAAGAGAAAATGAAAATTTACAAAAATAAAATAAAATATATATATATATATATTAATTATACCTAAAGAAAATATTTACACTAAAATAGTATAGAATTTACAAAATAAAAATATTGTAAAGAGAAAATGAAATTATATACGATCTCTTTTAATTATATTTTATTTCTATTTGTAAAGAGAAAATGAAAATTTACAAAAATAAAATAAAATATATATATACGATCTCTTTTAATTATAATTTTAATAAATAAGCTATGTATTTTTCTTAGTATTATTTAAATTATATATAAATAGTTAGATTTTATATATATATATATATATATATATATATATATAGTAAACTTTTTTTGTGTTAATATTTTAATTGAAATTTACTTCTATATATATATATATATATATATATATATTTAGTAAACTTTTTTTGTGTTAATATTTTAATTGAAATTTACTTCTAAAAGAAAACATACAAAAAAATATATATAGTTAAATTTTCGTAACTTTCAAAAATTTAGTAAACGTTATCATTAAAACAATGTCACATATCCCATGACTCTTACAAAAAAAAAAAGAAAAAAAAGAGATAAAAATAGTAACAATCCCTAACTTCCCCATTCCCTCACGTCTCCTCTCCCCACAAATCCTAACTCCCTCACGTCCCTTTCCCCACTTTCCCCACTCCCTCACGTCAAAATCCCAACCACCACATCCCGGAGAATCCTTTATAAATTCTTTGGCACATGAGGAGAGGGGGGAGGAATCTGAAGCAAAAAAAAAACGGAAGAAAAAGAAGAGGAAGCTAGTCATTTGGAAAAACTTATGTACTGCCGCAACTCTCAACCCCAAAAAACGCCGAACACCACCATTTTTAACTCACGACCTTCATAGCCATGTAACCAGCCAAGCACCTCATCACCATTTTTAACTCACCATTGAAATAGCCCTAAAATCACCAAAAATCAGCTCCTTATTTCCAAAAAAAAAAAAAAAATCAAAAACACCTTGAACCAGTTCCCTTCTTCACATGAAACGGCAGCAAAAACCAACCCGTTTGAGTCGAGATTGTTTAGGCCATTGTACGAGTTTATCGGAAGTAGATTCTAGCTTCTGTTTTCGTTTTCGGCAAAGTTTGCCGATGTCAGATTTGTTTGTGCAAAGTTGTTATTGAAAGCTAAAGAAAGGTCCATTCTATCCACCCTTGTTTGTTTCAAATACTTTGCTTGCGTGTATCTGGTATGCCGTACGTATTTAGTGAGAATAAAATTTTTTATATAAACAAATAGTTGAAGCGTGCGATAGAAAGCGGAAAAATGAATTGATTGACTATTGAGTGCAAGCCCGTAAATAGACGACTATGGGTAGTTCAGGTGTGCTTAAAGTCAACTAATTGTTTGGTTTATTTGATTGTTGAGCTTTTCTTAGTTAAATAAATAAAGTTGATGGAACATAATACTTAAGTGTTAGTTTCTTAAATAAGGATTCATGTTCACTTTCTTTATTAAAAACTTGACATGGCAGAATTGGTATGGATTTAAGTTATTAATATTTAGCAAAGTCTTGGAAATAATTGGATCGTATCTTACTGTTTGTATGCTTAGGTTACTCATATCTTATATTAGCACGTTGTCTTGTTTTATCTACTTTATTAGTTAATTATTTGATTGTATCTTAAGTCTTTGACTGATAGTGATAGTCAGTAGAAGAAATCAAAGGGGCCATAGATTGTGATAAGTAAAATTAGCAAGCCGGCCCATATTAAATAGTGCAGCCTTTTAAGACAAATAATTTAGTACTAAAAATATTTTTTTTTTCTAGAAAAATAATTCATTCAAATCGCTAGCATACTTTAGGCATGTGTTAAATCAAATTATTATTGTTATGTATACGTCTGTGTGGCATAATTATGATTCCCAAATTAAAGGTAAAGTATGTGTTCGCGCAAATTTGACAAAATAATCTTAAAAATAATAAAGTGTTATTAATTGTGTACACGTCCACGTGACATGATTCATGACACACCAAACAAAACGAATACACGTACGCGTGATTCGTTTCAAGATAATTCCATAATTATAAATAATTAAGTAATTGAAAGCGGTTTAAGACAAAAGTGCATAAAGTTTCCTAGAACCTAAAATATCCAGAATTGGTTGAGCCAGGTATAATTATTAAAAGTGATCGTGCTAAAACCACGGAATCCGGGAGTGCCTCACACCTTCTCTCGGGTTAACAGAATTCCTTACCCGGTCTTCTGTGTTCGCGGACCGTAATTCAGAGTCAAAACTTCCTCGATTTGGAATTTCAAATAAACCGGTGACTTGGGACACCATAATAATTATCCCAAGTGACGACTCTGATTAAATAAATAATCTCATTTCGAATAATATCACTTAAATTGAAAAATCTCCTTTGGTACCTATTCATCGGGAAAAGGGGAGATGTGACAACCCGTCTCAAGATAATCCAGTACAAAGCTTTGTCATATTTCTCCTGGTCCTTTTCTAGATATTTAATGGGGAATAGTTAGTATCTTGGAGAGCAAGGTATAGAAATGACGGGTGATTAATAAACTTTACTTTCACACTTGATTTTCTAGAAAGATAATTATCTTGGATCAAATTTGTTTAGCTAAAGCGAAAGATACTAACGGAGTAGAATAGAAGAGACAGTAAAGTAGATGGTTACATACCGAATTGGGCACGTTTTTCTCCCCTTCCTTTCTCTCATTCCTAAAAGAAAAGAGATTTCTTATGAAGTTATATATCATGCTGAAAATTTGCTAAAATCGAACCACATATCCAGAAAATAATTAATCTATATTTTGGCACTCAAGGTGGATCTTATCGCAGGCACGTCGTGATATATCTGAAAATTCGATGCTCGTGTATTTTTAGGCTGCCTCTTACTACTTATGATAAGAACTTATTCTTATAGAGTTACCTCCAATTATTTTTTGTCACGGCCCAAAATTCTAATCTGTCGTGATGACGACTATCTCGATACTAGGCAAGCCGACAATCTCAATACACCATAATTTCTTCTAAGTTTAAAAATATAATATTTAAACACAATCCACAAATCTCGCAAATACCAATACAAACACTCCCAAAATTCGGTGTCACTGAGTACATGAGCATCTAATATGAATACCAGTCTCGAAATACGGTCTATAATAGTCTGAGACCAAATACAGTAAATGAGGAGATAGGAAAGGAGAGGCAAGGTCTGCGAAACACGGCAGGTACCTTAGAATCTCCAGAAAAAATCAGTTGTGCGAAAGAATCAACACTCGCTATATTCGAGAACACCTCGATCTACACACGAAGTGTAGGGTGTAGTATGAGTACAACAAACTCACTAAGTAATAATAATAAATAAAGAACTGAAGATAGTGACGAGCTACATATTTATAGTTTACTTTTAGTAATTCCATCAAGAATATACATGCTTTCAAATCCAGCAGTTTAAGTCAAATCAATTTTATACAGTTCAAGTTCATGTGTTCCGGATATAAAATCTTTCAGAAAATTTCACAACAATAACAGATAGCAACTAAGTGCAACAACAAATGAAAAGCAAGTACAGCCTCTCACGACAACAATCACTCACTGGGCTCTCAGCCATCAACACTCACACCCAATGGGTATCCGCGCTCACTAGGGGTGTACAAACTCCAGAGGGGCTCCTACAGCCCAAGCGCTATAATCCGCACGGACAACTCACGTGCTATAGTATAATATCTCACAATCAGTCTCTCGGCCTCGCTCAGTCATAAATCTCTCTAGTCTCTCGGGCTCTCAACAAATATGAAATCAGCACAAACAAAAATGATATGATGCATCAATAATGAATAATAGAGACCGGGATAAAATAAGCAAGTAAACTGTGACCGAGTACAAACAACAATTAAGCGGATAGTTCAACATGTATACGACCTCTGTGGGTCCCAACAGTACCAACATATAGCCTAAACATAGTTTCTAACATGACTTATAATCAAATTTTCACAACACATAGAGAGCACATAGCTATCAACAAGTTATTTAACTTTACAGTTTCCACGGGACGGACCAAATCATAATCCCCTCGGTGCATGCCCACACGCCCGTCACCTAGCATATGCGTCACCTCCAAAATAATAACATGACACAAAATTTGGGGTTTCATACCCGCAAGACCAGATTTAAAATTGTTACTTACCTCAAAACGTGAAATTCTTTACTCTATTATGCCTTTCCCTCGCAAATCAGCCTCTGAATGCCTCGAATCTAGTCACAAATAATTCGTTTCAGTCAATAAAATTTATTGGAATTAATTCCATAACAAAATACAAATATTTCCATAAAAATTCGAAAATTAGCTCAAAAATCGCTCGTGGGGCCCATGTCTAGGAACCCGACAAAAGTTACAAAATATGAACGCCCATTCAACCATACAAATTTTACTCAGATCCGACATCAACTCGACCCTCAAATTTCTAAATTAAACTAAGAGAGTTTTCACAATTTTCCAACTTAATTCACCGGTTAAATATTAAAAACGACCATGAAATCGGGTAATTTAACCAATATTGAGTTAAGAACACTTACCCGTTGTTTTCTCTGAAAATCTCTCAAGAATCGCCTCTTCCCGAGCTCCAATCCATCAAAAATGAAAAATGGGACGAAGTCCCATTTTTAGAACTTAAACTCTCTGCCCAGTCATTTGCTCTACGCGATCGCGAACATTCCCACGCGATCGCGAAGAACGATTTTCCACAGCCCAGATTTAACCCTATGTAATCGCGGACTTTCCCACGCGATCGCGATGCACAACATCACAGACCTACGCGATCGCGGACTCGTCCACGCGATCACGATGCACAAAACGCGTGACTTTTACCTCCGCTCCACTTACTCTACGCGAACGCGACCTTCTTCACGCGTTCGCAAGTCACAAAATCTCAAAGCTACGCGATCGTGAATCACAAAACTCAGCAGCCCTCAATTAACCTCACGCGATCGCGGATATCCCCACGTGATCGCGAAGCACAAAACCTCTACTGACCAACTAAGCCTACGCGATCGCAGACGCATTCACGCGATCGCGTATAAGGAAATGAGATACATATATCAGAAAATTTCAGCAGCTGTTTAAGTCCAAATTTTGATCCGTTAACCTTCTGAAACTCACCCGAGACCCTCGGGACCTTAAACAAATATACCAACAAGTCTTAAAACATCATACAACTTAGTCGAACCCTCAAATCATCTTAAACAATGTTAAAACCATGAATTACACCCCAATTCAAGCCTAATGAATTTTGAAATTTCTAATTTCTACAAACAACTCCGGAACCTATCAAATCACGTCTGATTGACCTCAAATTTTGCACACAAGTTATAAATGACATAGCGAAAGTATTCAAATTTTCAGAATTGGATTTCGACCCCGATATCAAAAAGTCAACTCCCCGGTCAAACTTCCCAAAAAATTGATTTCCTCCCTTTTAAGCCTAATTGCACTACGGACCTCCAAATAATTTTCTGAGTACGCTCCTAAGTCAAAAATCACTATACAGAGCTGTTGGAATTATCAGAATTCAAATCCGAGGTCTTTTATATATAGGTCGACATCCGATCAACTTTTCTAACTTAAATTTTTAATTATGAGACTACGCGTCTCATTTCACTCCGAATTCCTTTCGGACCCGAACCAATTAACCCGATAAGTCATAAATTATTTGTAAGGCATAAATTGAGCAGTAAATGGGGGAACAGGGTTATAATATTCAAAACAATCGGTCGGGTCGTTACATTCTCCCCCTCTTAAACAAATATTCGTCCTCGAACGTGTTTAGAATCATACCTGGAGTCTTAAATAAGTGTGGATATTTGCTCCGCATCTCCTGTCCAATTTCCAAAGTAGCTTCTCCGACTGGCTGGCCCCTCCACTGTACCTTCACTGGTGCTATGTTCTTTGACCTCAGCTTTCAAACCTGCCGGTCTAAAATTGCCACCGGCTCCACATCATAAGTCAAATTACCGTCCAGCTGTACTGTACTGAAATCCAGAATATGAGACGGATCCCCGATATATTTTCGGACCATGGATACGTGTAACACTGGATGAACACCTGATATACTAGGTGGCAAAGCAAGTTCATAAGCCACCTCTCCAATTTTCTTTAGTATCTCAAAAGGCCCAATATACCGAGGACTCAACTTGCCATCCTTCTGGAACCTCAACACACCCTTCATGGGTGAAATCTTGAGCAGAACCTTCTCCTCAACCATGTAAACGACATCACGAACTTGCATGTCGGCATAACTCTTATGTCTAGACTATGCCGTGCGAAGCCGTTCTTGAATCACTTTGACCTTCTCTAAAGCATTCTGAATCAAGTCAGTACCCAATAGCCTAGCCTCACCCGGCTCAAACAAACCCACCGGAGACCGGCACCGTCTCACATACAAAGTCTCATACGGAGCCATCTGAATGCTTGACTGGTAGCTATTATTATAAGTAATCTCTGCGAGTGGCAGAAATTGATCCCAAGAACCCCCAAAATCAATGACATAAGCACGTAACATATCCTCCAATATCTGAATAGTGCGCTCGGACTGTCCATCCGTCTGAGGGTGAAATGTTATACTTAACTGAACCTGTGTGCCCAATTCTCGCTGCACTGCTCTCCAAAAATGTGATGTAAACTGCGTGCCCCAATCTGATATGATGGACACTGGTACACCGTGTAAGAGAACAATCTCACGAATTTAAATCCCAGCCAACTGCTCCGAAGAATAATTAGTACCAACTGAAATAAAATGCGAAGATTTGGTCAACCGATCTACTATCACTCAAACAGCATCAAACTTTCTCAAAGTCTGTGGGAGCCCAACTACGAAGTCCATGGTAATACGCTCCCACTTCCATTCCGAAATTTCAAGTCTCTGTAGTAGTCCACCCGGTCTCTGATGCTCATACTTTACCTGTTGACAATTTAGACACCGAGCTACAAACCTGGCTATATCTTTCTTCATTCGCCTCCACCAATAGTACTGCCTCAAATCCTGATACATCTTCGCGGCACCTGGATGAATGGAGTACCACGAACTGTGAGCTTCCTGGAGAATCAACTCACGCAAACCGTCTACATTAGGCACACATAGCCTGCCCTGCATCCGTAAGACCGTAATACATTGTCATCTCCAATAGTGACTTCCTTGGCATCACCGTGTTGAACTGTGTCCTTAAGGATAAGCAGATGTGGATCATCATAATGGCGCTATCTAATGCGATCATATAAAGAAGACCGAGAAACCACACAAACCAAAACTCGATTCGGCTCTGAAACATCCAATCTAACAAACTGATTAGCCAAAGCCTGAACATCCAAGGCTAAAGGCCTCTCTGTTACCAGTAAGTATGTTAAGCTGCCCAAACTCTTCGCCTTACGCCTCAAGGCATCAGCCACTACATTGGCCTTTCCGGGATGATAGAGAATGGTGATATCATAATCCTTAAGCAACGCCAACCACCTTCGCTGCCGCAAATTAAGATCCTTCTGTTTAAACAAATGATGTAGACTCTGATGATCAGTATATACCTGACACTGGACACCATACAAGTAATGCCGCCAAATTTTCAAGGCATGAATAATAGCTGTTAACTCAAGATCGTGGACTGGATAATTCTTCTCATGTACCTTTAACTGTCTGGACTCATAGGCAATCACCCTACCGTCTTGCATAAGCACTGCGCCGAGACCAATACGCGACGCGTCACAATACACAGTATAAGACTCTGAACTTGTAGGCAACATCAATGGAGCTGTAGTCAATGTTGTCTTGAGCTTCTGAAAGCTCTCTTCACATTCATCCGACCATCTGAATGGAGCACCTTTCTGGGTCAATTTAGTCATAGGCGATGCAATATACGAGAAACCCTCCACCAAGCGACGATAATAACCAGCTAAGCCAAGAAAACTCCGAATCTCAGTAACTGAAGATGTCGTGGGCCAACTCTGAACTGCCTCTATTTTCTTCGAATCCACCTTAATTCCTTCACTGGACACTATATGTCCCAAGAATGCCACCGAACTAAGCCAGAACTCACACTTAGAAAATTTAGCATAAAGTCTCTCTTCTCTCAGCCTCTGTAATACAATACCCAAGTGATGTGCATGCTCCTCCTAGCTACGTGAATACACCAGAATATCATCAATAAATACTACGACAAATAAATCAAGATATGACTGGAATACACTATTCATCAAATGCATAAATGTTGCTGGGGCATTGGTTAGCCCAAAAGACATCACAAGAAATTCGTAGTGGCCATAACGAGTTCTGAATGTCGTCTTTAGAATATCTGAATCCCGAATTTTCAACTGGTGATACCCAGATCTAAAATCAATTCTGGAGAACTCCCTCGCTCCCTGAAGCTGGTCAAATAAGTCATCAATACGCGGCAAATGATATTTATTCTTGATTGTAACTTTGTTCAACTGCCTATAATCAATGCATATCCGCATAGTATCATTTTTCTTTTTCACAAACAGAACCGGTGCACCCCAAGGTGACATACTAGGCCTAATAAACCCCTTATCAAGGAGTTCCTGAAGTTGCTCTTTCAATTCTTTTAACTCAGCTAGTGCCATACGATACGAAGGAATAGAAATGGGCTGAGTGCCCTGCACCAAGTCAATACCGAAATCAATATCCATGTCGGGTGGCATACCCGATAGGTCTTCAGGAAATACATCCGAAAAGTCTCACACGACCGGTACTGAATCAATAATAGGAGTATATGCATCAGCATCTCTCACAAAGGCCAAATATGACAGATATCCCTTTCCAATCATACGCTGGGCCTTCAAATAAGAAATTACCCTGCTAGGAACAAAATCTAGAGAACCTCTCCATTCAACCTTTGGCAACCCCGGCATCGTCAACATTACGATTTTTGCGTGACAGTCAAGAATAACATGATATGGAGACAACCAATCTATACCCAGGATTACATCAAAATCAACCATACCGAGTAATAAGAGGTCAACTCTAGTCTCTAGTTCCCTAATGGTTACCACACACGACCGATACACACGGTCTATAGTAATAATATCGCCCACCGGTGTAGATACACAAACATGTGAAACTAAGGACTCATAGGGCATATCGAGATAATGGGTAAAATATGATGATACATATGAATAAGTGGAATCAGGGTCAAATAATATAGAAGCCTCCCTGTGGCACACTGAAACAATACTTGTGATCACTGCATCTGAGGCAACAACATCTGGCCTGGCAGGAAAAGCATAGAATCGGGCCTGACCGCCACCTGACTGGCCTCCCCCTATTGGGCGACCCCTAGCTGACCACCCCGAGCTGGTTGGGCGGATGGTGGAATTGCTGGTGCTGGTGCCATCAGTCGAGAACTCTGCTGTGGAGCCCCACTCAACAGCCTAGGACAATCTCTCTTGTAATGACCAAATTCCCCGCACTCGAAATAACCCCCTCTTCTAGCGGAACTGCTGCTCCTGATAACCCGAAGAATTACCTGAAGAAGCCTGAGCGGATGAGGCATGATGAGAACTCTGTGATGGTAGTGCACTGAATGAAGACTAGCCCGAGTGAGTACTGTAAGAACCGTGGCCAGCTGATGCACCACGATGAGTGGACGACCCGTCTAAGCGTGTCTGTAAGAACGACCCCTACCGCGATAAAATTGACCCCCTGAAGGAACACCGTTGTAATCACCTGGACCACGAGGCCTCTTTGCCTCTCTCTCTCTCTCTACGTTCCTAGCTACGAACCATCTCTATCTGCCAAGCAATGTCAACTACCTCATCAAAAGTAGCACCAAATACCCCCTCCCTAGTCATAAGTAACCGTAGCTGATATGTGAGGCCATCAATGAACCTTATAATCCTCTCCCTATCAGTGGGAACCAACCAGATTGTGTGACGAGACAACTCAGAAAATCTCATCTCGTATTGCATCACAGACATACCATCTTGACGTAACTGCTCAAATTGTCTGTGCAGCTCCTCTCTGCGAGATTGCGGCACAAACTTCTCCAAAAAGAGAATGGAGAACTCCCGCCATCTAAGTGGTACTGCACCAACTGGCCTGCGCCTCTCATAAGCCTCCCACTATCTGAAGGCAGCCCCAGAAAACTGAAAAGTAGTGAACGAGACCCCACTGGTCTCCAGAATACCCGTTGTCTGAAGTATCCGTTGACACTTATCCAGAAAATCTTGAGCATCTTATGACTCAGTACCGCTAAATGGTGGAGGTCGAAGCCTCTCAAACCTCTCAAGTCTCCTCTGCTCATCATCTGCCATAATAGGAACTACTGGGACCTAAGCAGCTGCTACCGGTTGGGCTGGTAGTGCTCCCGGTATATGAATTTCCTGTACTACTTGGTCTGGAGTACGGAAAACAGGGGTATGAGTTCCTCCCCCGCCCTGAGAAGTGGCATGTGCGGCCTGAGCTGAAACCACCTGAGCAAGTCCAGTGCAAGCTGTCAATATGTGGGCCAAAGTCTCCTGAATGCCTGGAATCTCAATGGGCACAGCTGGTCCTATTGGCTCAGCTATATCTGGAATCTGCTCATGAGTTGGAGCAACTGGTGGTACTATAGGTGTTAGTCCAACTGTGGGACGAGTTACACCTCGACCTCTACCTCGGCCCCGCCCTTTACCATGGCCCCGACCTCTCGCGGCCCTAACTGGTGGCACTGGTGGCTGGCCGTCCGATCCGGTAGTACATGTCCTCACCATATGTGAGAGAATAGAAAAACAGAATTTTAGTTTTCGAAATCAACAAATTCGCACGACAGAATACAAGAAAGTGAAGTTTTCCAAAGGGTTCTGCAGCCTCTCGAAGATAAGTACAGACGTCTCAGTACCGTTTCGTAAGACTCTACTAAACCTGCTCATGACTCGTGAGACCTATGTAACCTAGGGCTCTAATACCAACTTGTCACAACCCAAATTTCTAACCTGTCGTGATGGCGCCTATCTCGATACTAGGCAAGTCGACAATCTTAATACACCACAATTTCTTCTAAGTTTGAAAATATAATATTTAAATACAATTCACAAATCTCGCAAATACCGATACAAACACTCCCAAAATTCGGTGTCATTGAGTACATGAGCATCTAATATGAATACAAGTCTGGAAAATACCGTCTATAATAGTCTGAGACCAAATAAAGTAAATGAGGAGATAGGGAAGGAGAGGCAAGGTGTGCGAAACACGGCAGCTAGAAAGGTATGCAGGTTGAGAATTAAGATAGAGGGTTAGGTAATCGAACATTGTCGTTGCTTGTAATAGTAGCTTTAGTGCATTACTTAGTATCAGTCATGTATTTTCGTAATCTTAGATTTCTGTTATTACTTGTTGCTTCGCTTCGGTTTTTCGATTGCATTACTTAGTATTCGTCTTGTATTTTCGCTTCGGTTTTGCGATTAGTTTGCTTGTGTTGCCCCTTCCTTTTATCTTTCCTGAGCCGATGGTCTACCAGAAACAATATTTCTGCCTTCTTAAAGGTAATGCATACACACTACTCTGCCTAGACCCACTTGTGAGATTACACTAGATTTGTTATTGTTTGTACATAATTTTTTATATTTACACTAATGTGACAAGTTGTAACCATTATATTATATCTTTTTCGCGTTAAACAATCATGTTCACAATAGGAAAAGAAGGTAACTTTAGGAGGAAAAGGGACGTAAGAAAGCAATAGCAGACAAATGGGACTAAAAAATTCTACAGCATTAAAAAAAAAAAACATTCAGAACTTCTACAATTTTTACTCCATATTTCAGCATATCACCAATAAATCATATAAACAACTGTCTTATGCATGAGAAAATCAAACAAAATACCAAAAAAAGAAAAAATTAAGTAGAAAGGAAATCGAAAAGGGATAGAAATATTTTGTAGCTGAAACAGTTTTCTTGGCGTCTTGCATCCTTAAATCAAGTGGCTCCAAATCTGATCGGAAAGGGAAAATTTCTTGAATATTATTACGACATTTATTCAATTTCACTTTGTTAAAACTCTTATCCTGCAACTTATAGAAAATAACTTCATAATAATCAATCATCAAAGCAATGTCCGCATTATAAAACCCAACTAGCCTTGGATATTTTGTGACTTTCTTTAAAGTTTCAATCTCAACTTCCTTTTTCAACTCCCAACTTTGGTTTCCATTCTCAAAAATCCAAAGCTCCATCCCTTTTGGAGACAAACAAGTAAACCCCAACTTCCCATTATACTCCACAAGTTGATTATATCCATAATTTTTGTACTCCATTGCAGGTTTTGGAAGTGAAAATCTTGGAAAAGCTTCTTCTCCATTATAATTCAGAGCCATAACTAAATCATCTCCTAATTTAAAGTAAACCAAACCACTTGCATTTACTGTTGGAGTGAACATGTCAACATAAATTTCTTGAGGGAACAATATATCTTTTCTTTTCCTCCACTCCCAAGCTTCCGAATCAAAAACTTCGCTACGATAGTAATCAAGTCCCAGATTGATATAATGATGATAAACAGTACGAGTCGACGATAACCTAATTATCTTGAAGTTCAATGGGTTTGATTTCAGCACAATGAGAGCTAGTTTGACAGTAGAATAACGCATCTTAGGATTAGGAAGTTTCACCCATTGCTTGGTACTAGGTTTACACACATAGTACCTATACTTGTGCTTTATTCTTCTAAGACAACATAATATTCCTTGTTTTGAAGAAGCTTCAATCTTAATGTCACAGTCGTAGTTGAAAATTTTATCTTTCGGTTTTATAGTTTCCATTGGAAGATACAATGGAGTTTTTCCCGAACATCCATTCAGTGATACGAACTCGGTTACGTGCTTGCTTCTGGACAAAGACTGAACAAAATACCCTGAAATATTATGACTTTTCTCGCAAAACTGTGGCATGAAACTTGATTCAGAAATCAAATTGTGCCACTGCTTGTTGACGGACTTGCATGTATCTAATGTTTTTAACGAAGTTCGAGTTAATATCTCGAAAATTATATCTGAAGGAAGTGTAGAAGAAGAAGAAGAAGTAGAAGCCATTATCGGGGACAAGAGAGGAGAAAGCACAAGTATTAATGGCGATGGACGACGTCTAAAGACTATATATAGTAACAAAGGTGGAATGAAACTTGGACGTAAAGCTATTCCTAAGTAGAATAGGAATATGAGGCGCAAAAAGCTGTCTATGGTTTAATACAATTTCCAAGAATGATTAGGTATATACTTACTTACAAATTACCATACTTAGGTAGAACTCTTTCCCAGAATGATTAGGAGTAGTAAGTTTCATGTTTTCTAACTCGTTTTTGGTAATTTTTTCTTGCAAGGGAATAATAAGCGAAACACGAATGACATATAAAGTGAATCCATATCTCAAAGTAGCGAGAAGTGAGCTATTACCTGAAGTGATACTATCAACAAACTAAGGGGTTGTTTGGTGGGAGGGATTAAGAAAAATCAAATTCCACCACAACATTCCACATAAGATTTGGATATCTGGCTGGAGGAATTAGGAAAAATAATCTTCTCGTATCTAATGCATCGATTAGCTGGCAGTCTTAACTAATACGTACACTAAGTTACATGAGAATCGATTTATTATTTCATATTGTATAGAATATGGAATAAGAAAACACTCACAGACACGCACAAATTTAAGCATTTAAAGATGAAAATGATGGTCTACTTATCAAGATGCAGACCACCCCAAGAAACACGAGTCCGGAACCAAAGTATGGTTTATTTAGACACAAGAGACACAAATAGGTTTTAAAAAAAATTTTGGGCACCGTTTTATATATAGCGCGGTTATTCACTGCACTATATCTTAACGACAATTTTGTCCGTTAAGGTATAGCGCGGTGAATAACCGCGCAATATATAAAATATGGCCCCACCAATAATTCACTTGCACTTAACTGACCCACCAATAATTCATATGGGTATAGTGCCTATTATGCATGCGCTATACGTCCACTAATTGTATCCCCCCCTCCCCCCGGACTATTTTTTTTCTTATTTAAAGAGGTTTTGAATTTGGTAAAAATCCATTTAGCATCCTTCAAGTCTTCCGAAATATTTGTTTATTAAGTTATTTTGTATTTTGTCATAATGTCCGAAGAGCGAAAAATTAGGGTTTTATTATATTGGGGGATGAGGTTGTGGCGGAGAATAACTCAGTACGCTATAGTTGTTCTCCGCAGTGTCATGCTAAGTTGCCATTTACAATGGAGTACGATAGATTGGTATCGTTGTTATGTAAAAAAATGAATGTGAGCAAACGTTCGGTGAATATTAAAGTAACCGGAAGATATCCGTATTCTGTTACTCTGCAAGGGGTTGCTTGTTATGCTGAGTTTAACATCGAAGACGATGTAACTCTGACAGATTTATTGAGGACTCCGGATGAACACCGGAAACTTCTTGTGATAAAAATGTTGGAAATGCACGTCAAGGCGGAAGACGTTCGCAATAATGAGGTTCCGCAAAGTAGGGATATCCCTCAATCATCGGGTGGTTATTTTGGAGCAGTTTTAGCCGAACAGGTTCCGGGTGAAAGAGTTTGGCATGATCTAAACTTATCTCCACGGGTGAATGAGGACCGATGATATAATTTCTCCCCAAGTTCACATAATCCACAAGTCGAGTGGTAAACTTCAGTTTTCCTTTGTGTTACGATGTTTATTTTTATGTATTGAATTTGTATTAACACTCATATATTCCACAGGGGATACCGGCCAGATATGAATTTTACAAGTTATGAACTAACAGACAGTTAGAATATCGCTAGTTTTTGTGGTGTTGGATCATGGTGGTCCATCCGGGAGTCATCACCAACAGGATAGTGTGCATCATGAGATATCAACACATTATGATTTGTAAGTGAAGTGATAAAGTTTATATGTAAAGTTTGAATGAATTTGAGAAACTCATTATTTTATTGGTTGTGGAGTGAAAACGAGCAACTTGAAGGTCATGTCCTTACTCAATTGCCCGAAGACGACATATTTAATCGGGATCTGCAGATGCGCAGAGTCAGGAAGATAATAGTGATTATGACAACAATGCTGATGAGTCTGGAGATGACACACCCTTCTCTGATGAGGGTCATGATGATGAGGCCGAGAATGATGAACCTGACTTGACTAGAGAGCATGCTCCACCTCCCGTTAGACCAAGAGTGTACGAGTCCTATGTGCCGTTTCATCCAAAGGAGATTCCCTACCTTGATCAGTTGCCAAGTATGCCGGATGTGGATGCCCTCACAAGGGATCTTGACGAAATTCGGACAGCAATAAGGGATGTATCTAGAACAACGGTGCTGTCAAAGAGCATGCATTTTGCTGATAAAGCGCGCCTAAGCAAGGCGGCGCGAATGTACAACATAAAAGAGTGTCGTGAGATTGTGGTTCACGAGTCATCTCCGGATGTATACAAGATTATTTATCGTAGATGGTTTCAAGGTTGTAATTAGATGTTGCGTGCGAGAAAGTTGAAAACAAATATGTGGATTGTGGGTAAATACATAGGCACCCACATTTGTGAAATGGACACATTCAGTGGGAATCATTTTAACTTGAATGTTGACTTGATTTCTCTTATGTTGATTTCACACATTGAAGCGTCAATAAGGTACAAGATCAAAGAGTGTATAACATCTGTCCACCGGGTATATGGGTGTACCATTACCAAAAGAAAGGCATTTCTTGAGCACAAACGTGCGTTTGAAATTGTTTATGGTAACTGGGATAAATTATTTGCATCTCTACCCATGTACATGGCCGCATTGAAACACTTTAACCCCGGGACTGTTGTTGAATGGAAGCTTGAGGAGAGTCCGGGAATATCAGAACACATATTCAGATATGTGTTATGGACATTTAAACCAACCATTGATGGTTTTGTGCATTGTCGATCGGTAATATCCATAGACGACATTAATGTCTATGGAAAGTACGATATCAAGTTGTTGATTGCCGTTACAGTAGATGCTAATGGAAGTATATTTCCCCTAACATTTACTATTTGTGCCAATGAAAGCCAAGAGACATGGACATTATTTTTGAACCACTTGAAGAAGCACGTTATCAGACAGCGTTAAGGTATTTGTCTAATATATGATCAGCAGCAGCACGAATCTCGTGTGCCGGTCGATAACCTCCGGCGGTGAATCATTCGTAATCTCCGCATTCACCGCCTCCAGATGCTGCCGGACGAGCGTCAGCTGCAAACGACTGGCCCCACTCAATGCAGTCTCCTCCGCTGGCTGGAGTCCGGTGAGCCGCTGCAACATATGCAGGTAATACAATCCCATGTAGTCTTTGAGAGCATGCGGGTAAGCTACATGGGGACTCCATGACGATATTTGTAAATTTAACAATATGAATTAAAGTATTTTTCTTTTTAATTGCTTAACATCTTTAAATATATTGCAGTATCTTTTATATTAATATTTAATCGATATTTTTACTATATTGTTATTTAGGTTGATATATTTTCTATATTATAATTTTATATGTTAGTTTATTACCCGGAGCAACTGTTCATGGCCATTATGGGGAAACCCTTTACGAAGGAGATACATTAGAACCTCCGAATAGCGAGACCAAAACCCGTTGCATTATATGTTAGTTTATTATTTTATATGTTAGTTTATTATTTTATATTTTAGTTTATTATTTTATATGTTTCTTTCTTATTTACCTATTTTTGGGTATAATAGAATTAAATAATTAATTTTTATATGAATACATGATTTAATTAATAAGTATTCATATACAAATAATTTGTTTGACAAATTTTGTTGTTTATTAAATTATTTTCTTACATTTGTTGACTAGTATTTGAGAGACTTTATGTTTGAACTATCATACATAACTACAACGATACTACGCTAAAAGGCACTACATTACAATTACGGGCAATACATTAAAATTACGGGAACAACATAACACTAAAGGGAACTTAAATAACATTAATTATTCATAAAATAATAATTTATCTATTTTACTAATCTTTTAGCACATAAATAATCTAATCCGGATAAAAAATAACAAATTAATTTAATCACAAAACAATCACGACAATACATATATTACAGTAAAAAATAACTAATAAATATTTTTTATAACAACAAATAACATTAATTATTCATAAAATAACAATTTCTCTATTTTACTAATTGTTTTAGCACAATAATAATCTAATCCGGATAAAAAATAACAAATTAATTAAATCGCAAAACAATCACGAAAGAACATATATCACAGTAAAAAATAACTAATAGGCATTTTTAATACATGAGTTTTAACAAAAAATAAGTCGAAATACCTCGATTTTAAATTTTTTGAAAGGTGAAGGTTTGAAGATTTAATCGTGATTGTGTGAGGTTGTCGTACCATGTATCTTTCATTTCTTTCTTGTTCCTCCTAATATGTGTGACAGCTAGGGTCAACTCGATGAATCTAACAATATTTATCACGTTAACCAAATGGCTCAGACTCAATTATCCAGTGGCAGAACTAGGACAAAAATCCAGGAGGCACCAGATTTAGCCTCAGATGGGGTACCATCTCCCTTGGTTAGGAGAAGAGGCGGGGTTCACGAACAGGGCCAACTGGTCGTAACACAAAAAGGGGTCGCCGTACCATCACATGACCAGATTTCTTACGGAGGGAAGAATGTAATCCTCCGCATTAACACAAAAATCAGTAATTAGCACAAAAAATTATTATATAATGATAACATAAAATGAGCCAAAATCTACCAAAAAAGGGGTCTTGTGGGGGGGAGAAGAAAAACAAGAAGAATCATGATTTGACATTAAAAATTCAAGGTAATTTGTTAGACTCAAGGCCTATGTATTTGACTACTATATATTATGGGTAAACTAAATAATGACTGCTTTGATGAATTGGGATGAGATTAAGAGTTTGAAAAACAAAGGTTGTGAAAGAGAATACATGGAATTCTCCATGTACTAAATGATATGAATATGTTATAATTGGTAGCTTGTTGATGAGTTTGAGTAACCCATGGCATGAGCAAACTCAATTTGATGAATTAAGAGTCCGACATGAAACCAGAAGGTTGGATATTTCAAATTGGCTAGGATTTACCATAGGTAGAGATATAATTAATCTGAAAAATTAACAATAGGTTGTGTTAGCTTTTCAGATAAATTATATCCCTATTTATAGTAAACATAAATTGATTGGGCAAAAGCATTGAGATTGCTCGACAATATTACCCTTGAACTACACCCACTTGTAGTATGAGTAATAACCTTCTCAAAAAATTTATTTCTACAACTACATGATTTATAAACTTATTGCATTTATTTGGATTTGATAAACGAAATATCTTACTGTAAAATTTGACAAGTTCTTTACATCATATGATATTGACATAGTTTTGACTTAACTATGCTGATCTTCTATACCAAAATGTTATCTTGAGATGTTTTACCTTAATATATTTGCATTGACTGTGCAAGTATTTTTCTAAAGCCAATTTCACAATACGAAGTGGAATGCCCTATATTGTTTTTTAAAACGGGAATGCCCCATATTGTTTTAAAAATGCAACAACAACAATATACCTAATATTTTTTCACAAATGGGGTCTGAAAAGGATAGTATGTACGCAAACCTTACCCTTACCTATGAAGGTAGAGATGTTTCCAGTAGACCCTCGGCTTAATGAAAGCAAAATCACTGCAGTTATAACAAGGAACTACGGAAAGAAAAACAATAATTACAACCAGAATAATAATATGACCGAAGCAACGGAAACATCAAATAATAATAACGACCTAAAAATAGGAAACACGAGGAGGATAGCACTAGTACTACAACTATAAAAAAGAAGTACAAGACGAGAGGTTCGTTAGACCTGGTGTACCCTCAGTAGTAGAACGAAAGGAAGAACTAGCACACCGCTATCGATATCCTCCTAGACCAGCGATAATTTGACTTTGGCTCTCTCTCAAGGTAGGGGAGCCCCATCAATTACATGGTTCATTCTTGCGAACCTTCTAAGCATTTATATTTGATTGCGACACAATATCTTATAAAGCTTATATTAGGACTAAAATGATGAATGCTTGTTGCCACATTGTTATTTTAAAACTGTATACATGATATACTTGTGATATGCTTTACGACATTTTACTATTATTATAAAAGGACGTCTACTATATTTTTAGAATACTGGTCCTTATTAAAAAATGATGATGGATAAGCGTATTCTACTCACTTAGCTGTCGAAACTCAACTTTTCTCCATTGCTGTTTTACATAGAGTGTTACAAACACCGACAAGGACCTCCTGTGTAGAGTCAGCGAAGTTCATGGTACTAATGAGCCCTGCAGTAGTTCATTCAGGAGCAAAATCTATAAAAAAAAGCAGCCCGGTGCATGAAGCTTCAAGCATCCCGCTGTCATATAGTGTCGGGGTGTTAAAATAGCAACACCAGTTTTTACCCATTAGTATTTACTTTGACTTACTAGTTTAGTCGGATAGATATTGGTAGTTTTGTTTTACCGAGTCTTTAGTGTTTTTCTTATTTTTGAGTGACTGTTGTGGACTTCTGCAGCAAGATGTGGAAAAGCTGTTACAGTGTATGCCTATAAAAGGCACCAGTCCAGTCTCTTTCAAAGTATCCTTTTCTTCCAGCTTTCCTCTAGTTTATTGAGTGTTTTCTTCTTTAATAAAATAGAAGTTCTATTCTTTTGCTCAATACAGAGAAGTCTTCCTTTTATCCTAAAATTATTTCCTTGTATCTTTATTTTATTCAACATATTTGGTATCAGAGCTAGGCTATAGAAGAGAGGAAAAGTGTTTTGGTAAAGTCACACAACACTTTTGACCATATAAGTTGTTGGTGACAGCTTTCTTTTTCTTGAGCAAAAGTTATTGTCTCACAGAAGGATGACTGAGCTTCAAGCCGTAGGTGGAATTAAAAAACTCAACCATCAAAATTACAAAACATGAATGACATGTATGATTTCCTACATGGAAGGCCAAAATCTCTGGGAGGTCATTAATGGAAGCGAAGTCAAACCGGGGGCAGAAGAACCTAATGGTGCCCTGCGAAAATGGAAGATTAAAGCAGGCAAAGCGTTATTTGCCCTCAAAACCACCATTGAAGAAGACGTGCTGGAACATATACAAGATGCTACAACACCAAAGGAAGCTTGGGACATGCTAGCTGCACTCTTTTCAAAGAAGAATGACACACGACTACAACCTTTAGAAAGTGAGTTGTTGTCGATAGCGTAACGTGATATGAGCATTGCGCAATACTTTCACAAGGTGAAGTCGATATGCCGTGAAATTTCAGAATTGGATCCAACAACTCCAATTGGCGAAACCAGGATGAAAAGAATAATCATCCATGGTTTGAGATCTGAATTCAGAGGTTTTATTACTGCCGTACAAGGATGGCCAAATCAACCATCACTTGTTGAGTTTGAGAATTTGCTTGCTGGTCAAGAAGCCATGGGTAAGCAAATGGGAGTTCCACAGAAGGGTGAGGAGGAAGCGCTCTACACCAATAAAAGCAGAGGGAACTTCAAGTAGGACAATGTTTGTGGATCCAAAAGAAATGACGACAAGACAAAAGCTCATCAAGGAGAATGGAGTTATCGTCTAGGGGGAGCTCCAAAGAATCATGGCAACAACAAAAGGTTTGAAGGGAAATGCAACAACTGTGGAAAGAAGGGCCATAAAGCTAATGTCTGCTGGTCTAAGAAAAGGTCGGTAGAGAGTAATGCTACTACTTCCAATACAAAGGAAAGAAGTGATTGCTTTGCTGCAGAAGAAGAGGAGTTAGCTCTTACAGTAACAAATGACTGGGATATTGAAGAAGAAGAGGAGTTAGCTCTCACAGCAACAACCTCAAGACATATTGATTATGAGAACGACTGGATCGTTGACTCAGGATGCTCAAATCATATGATTGGTGATAAAGAGAAGCTGCAAAATTTCTCTGAGCACAAGGGGGATCGTGAGGTGGTGACAACCGACGACACAAAATTACCGATAGCTCACGTCGGTAAGACTGTAGTGTCTCCAAAGAATAGTGCTGACCCGATGTTGCTTCAAAATGTTTATCACCCAGGTATGAGGAAAAATCTTCTTTCGGTAGCACAATTAACATCGTCGGGCCTTTTTGTTCTGTTTGGTCCGCAAGATGTAATGATATTTCATGACCTGGAGATTACAAAAAAGCCAGTGTTAAAGGGACAGAGATTGAATTCCGTCTATGTGATGTCGGGAGAAACCGCGTATGTAGACAAGACGAGGAAGGACGAGACTGCAGACTTATGGCATATGAGACTGAGTCACGTTAGCTACTCTAAGCTAAGTGTCATGATAGAAAAGTCAATGTTGAAGGGTCTTCCCAAACTTGCAATTAGAGAAGATGTAATATGTACAGGCTGTCAGTATGGTAAAGCGCATCAGTTGCCATATGAGGAGTCAAAATATAAAGCAAAAGAACCATTAGAATTAGTTCACTCTGATATGTTCGGACCTGTCAAGCAAGCATCTGTTGGTGGGATGAAATATATGGTCACCTTCATTGATGATTTTTCCAGGTATGTGTGGATTTACTTCTTAAAGGAAAAATTTGATACATTTTCAAAATTCAAAGAGTTCAAAAAGGATGCTGAAGCAGAAATTGATAAGAAAATTCTTTGCCTGCGGACTGACAATGGTGGGGAATATACCTCAAATGAATTTTCTCACTTCCTTCGGGAATATCGAATACGTCATCAATTCACGTGTGCAAACACGCCGCAACAAAATGGTGTAGCGAAAAGAAAGAACAGGCATCTAGCAGAAATCTGTCGGAGTATGCTTCACGCAAAAAATGTCCCAGGACAATTTTGGGCAGAAGCAATGAAGACAGCATCCGTTGTGATTAACAGACTTCCTCAACAAAGGTTATGCTTTCTTTCACCGTTTGAGAAGTTGTGGAATACGAAACCTTCTGTTAGCTATTTTCGAGTTTTCGGATGTGTTTGTTATGTATTTGTTCCTGATCATTTACGTAGCAAGAAAAAAGCTATTAGGTGCATATTTGTGGGATATGATGGACAAAGGAAAGGGTGGAACTGTTGTGACCCTACAACAGGAAAGTGTTACACGAGCCGAAATGTGGTGTTCGATGAAGCATCTTCTTGGTGGTCCTCAAAAAGGAAGACATTACCGGATTCTGATGATTTCAAAGAAAAGCTGAAATCTGCTGAAATTCAATTAAGTTCCTATGAAGCAGAAGACGAATGCCGGTGGCAATGAAGATGAAAATGTTGATGGTGATGAAGAATGTATTTCTCAAAATCCTTGGCGAACTGGTGTGTACCAACGACCAAGTGATGAAGGCGAGTCCAGTGAAGCAGTTGCACCAACTCAACTCAGAAGATCAACAAGGACCAAAAAGCCAAATCTCAAATATGCAAATGCTGCCATAGTAGAAGAAGCAAATGCAAAAGAACCTGAGACATTTGAAGAAGCATTTCAAAATCTGAAGTGGACTAAAGCTATGGAAGAGGAAATTACTGCATTAGAACGAAACCAGACTTGGGAGCTCGTGCCAAAGCCAAGAGATGTGAAACCCATTTCTAGCAAATGGGTTTATAAGATAAAGCGTCGAGCAGATGGATCCATAGAGAGACACAAGGCTTGTCTGGTAGCTCGAGGATTTTCTCAACAATATGGACTAGACTATGATGAAACGTTTAGTCCAGTAGCAAAGCTCACAACTGTCCGAGTCTTACTTGCACTTGCAACTAACAAAGACTGGAACTTATGGCAGATTGACGTTAAAAATGCTTTTTTACATGGAGAGCTAGATCGAGAGATCTACATGGTTCAACCTATGGGTTTTCATAATGAAGATCATCCTGACTATGCTTGCAAATTGTGGAAGGCGTTATATGGATTAAAACAAGCTCCACGGGCCTGGTACGGTAAGATTGCTGAGTTTTTGACTCACAGTGGTTATTTGGTAACACCTGCAGATTCTAGTTTGTTTATCAAGGCTAATGGAGGAAAACTAGCTATAGTGCTAGTTTATGTGGATGATCTAATCATAACAGGAGATTTTCAAGAAGAAATCCTAAGAACAAAGGAGAATCTTTTAGTTCGTTTTCAGATGAAAGAACTTGGGCAGCTCAAACATTTTCTTGGTCTAGAGGTTGATCGAAATCAAGAAGGAATACTTCTCCATCAGCAGAAATATTCCAGAGACTTGTTGAATAAATTTGGCATGCTTGAATATAAGTCAATTTTGACGCCGATAGAACCAAATGTCAAGATGTGTGCACATGAAGGCAAAGATTTGGAAGATGCAATAATGTATCGACAACTGATAGGTAGTCTAATCTATCTAACCTTGACTCGTCCTGACATCTCTTATGCAGTTGGTGTGATGAGTCGATACATGCAAAATCCAAAGAAGTCTCATCTTGAAGCAGTTAGTCGAATTTTGAGATATGTGAAGAATACACTTGGCTATGGTATTCTGTATAAGAAAGGTGAAGATTACAAGCTAGTTGGATATTGCGACGCTGACTATGTAGGAGATCATGATACTCGACGCTCAACTACTGGATACGTTTTATGCTTGCATCAGGAGCAATTTCTTGGTGTAGCAAAAGGCAGCCAACTGTGTCTTTATCAACAACGGAAGCAGAGTACCGGGCCGCGGCAATGGCAGATCAAGAGAGCGCTTGGCTTACGCAGTTGTTGACTGACTTGAATCAACCAACAGATTATGCAATTCAATTGTATTGTGACAACCAGTCAGCAAATACATCTTGCAAAGAATCCAATTTTTTATGCTAGGACTAAACATGTAGAGGTGCACTATCACTTTATCAGAGAAAAAGTCTTGCAAGTAGAAATCAATTTGAAGTACATTGATACAGAGAATCAAGTTGCAGATCTATTCACTAAAAGCTTGAGTATCAACAAGTTTGGAAGGTTTCGTTTGCAACTAGGAATGATAAAAAGAAAAATGGAAGCTGATGTTGAGGGGGAGCGTTAAAATAGCAACACCAGCTTTTACCCATTAGTATTTACTTTGACTTACTAGTTTAGTAGGATAGATATTGGTAGTTTTATTTTACCGAGTCTTTAGTGTTTTCCTTATTTTTTGGTGACTGTTGTGGACTTCTGCAGCAAGACATGGAAAAGCTGTTACAGTGTATGCCTATAAAAGGCACCAGTCCAGTCAATTTCAAAGTATCCTTTTCTTCCAGCTTTCCTCTAGTTTATTGAGTGTTCTTCTTCTTTAATAAAATAGAAGTTCTATTCTTTTGCTCAATACAGAGAAGTCTTCCTTTTATCCTAAAATTATTTCCTTGTATCTTTGTTTTATTCAACACGGGGAAGAGATTCGCCCTAAGGAAATGTGATGAGCGCAAAATCTTTGTCATTTATAAATCCTCCCTTTTTTGAACTCTTAGAATTGCTCCATTAGTTAGTTCTGAGTACTTTGGCTATGGGAATGGTCAGCTACGTAACCATAATTGAGGTTTTATTACTGATGTGTGCTCCATTTGTTACTGGATATCCGCATCAATTAATGGCCATGATGGCACTTAGGGAGTAGGGTCTCCAAGCAAGCCTAACTGCAATTTTACAAATAATCGATCAAAATTTCCTACATCTAGGACTATCCAAATTTTCTTGTCTCAACTAAATCACATTACACAACAAGCACCCATCAACTCAAGTCACAACCACTGATAACCTTTGGTTTGTAACACAATAATACAAGGTCCATCACCAAAAGTACTCATGAACCCGACTAAAGAAGCAACTTTAGTAGTTTAAATGAAAAGAGAATAGATGATAAAGACTCTTCGTCCAAACGAGGCTCACAAGTACTATCAACTTCGTTCATTCTAGATAGGGAGGTCCTCGATGGCATATGTACTCCATAAAAACAACAAAAGTAAAAAGTGAGTTCGCTAGCTCACTGAGTTCATAATGCTTATCCACAACCGTTTTGTCATGGAGACAAGCAAGAAAAAATGCCAGCATACATTATTCTGAAACAAAGTAGAGATCCCCATTTTCAGTAAAGGGAAACAGTCATAGATCATATCACAAATATATCATGTATGTTGTATTTGAATAACAATGCGATGATATAGGAGCTTCATCTTAGCCTGCCATGAAAACAATAAGTATAAGCTATGTAAAAATACTATGTTCAATCATATAAATATGTTTAGGAGTTTCCACGAGCGAACAAGGTAGTTGCTAGGACTACCTACCTCGACGGATAAACAAAGTAAATTGTGGACATCCTTCGGGAGGGAGTAAAATCATAACTATGGTCTCTACTTGAGGGTTATCGGTACCAGTATGCTAGTTTTACCTTCTCACTAGCGAAGGTTGAAAGGAATATGCCATTAGCTACGAGATCCATCAAAGTATCCTCCCAATCTACAAATTCAAAAAACTATATACCCAAACTGTAATTTCTTTATATAAAACACAAAATATCCATATCAAACATTATCAGAATGATGCAAGGTGTTCTAGTCCATATCCGGCTTATGCCATCCTGGAAAATGACCAAAGTTTTCAACCTGTTAAAACATCACAATTGTAGTTTATACAACAGTCGCTTTTTAAGTATGGCTACAGAAGCAAAATAGTAATGGAAAGTTCAAAACCTGATTGAATGAAAAGCATGTAAAAATGTTATTATAAAGAGGCCATAAAAAGGACACCTTTGCAAAAGTTCAAGATGCAAAAAGAAATGCATTTCAACAACGAAGGATAACTGAAATTATTAGCCATGTTTAAACGCAAATCATAGTCACACCCCAACAAAGTAAATTTACTAAGCTTTTTAAGCACAACGGCAAATTGACTTTCAGTTAGAGGCAAGAATAACCTCACTTGCTGATATTTACTCAAAGGCTAGCTGATTGAGTAGGAGGAACAGCATAATCCACCACAACAACACCATCCAAAAAATCTCTAACCTTTTCTTTCTGCTCATTCGCCAGCTCAGTTTGAGCCTCCAGAGCTTCCAATTCATTCACTCCCTTGAAAACCGCAATGGAAGCAATCGAAAAACCTTTCGCCCTACCCGGAGAAAAATTCTCCCCAACAGTCAACTGTTCAATCCCAGGGAATTTCTCTTTAATTCCCCCAATCGCACTCAAAACTTGTGATTTCTCACTTTCCCCCAAATTCTCCTTCAATTTAAGAAACGTCACTCTCAACGCCGAACCAGGCGCGACCTCAATTGGGCCAGAGAAATCAGTCGGAATCCAATCAACGGCCATGATGTCATCAACCACCGGTAACACGTACTCCTTCACGACGCTGACGTGGTCGGGGTGTGCAGAGTAATCGGCCAAGTCGGATTTTGACTTGTACCGAGAATGAAGGATGTGAGTGAACGAGAAAGAGGAAGATCTGTCGCGAACGAGGGGACCAGCGGAGAGGTGAACGACTTGGCT
This sequence comes from Nicotiana tomentosiformis, assembly GCF_000390325.3. NCBI lineage: Eukaryota > Viridiplantae > Streptophyta > Magnoliopsida > Solanales > Solanaceae > Nicotiana > Nicotiana tomentosiformis. The sequence goes on along the minus strand of NC_090818.1, from coordinate 2,441,133 downwards.
GAGAGAAGTTAAGCTGTTGAGGTTGTTGGCCATGGCGCTAAGCTTTGAAGGGTCAACATCAGGCTTGGCTTTGAAGAGCACAACGTGTTCGACGATTTGTTCAGCTGACATTTTGATGGAACGAAATGAGGAGTAAGGCTTAAAATGGCGAAAAGTAGTGGGGGTAGGATTGGGGGATAAGAAGTGAGAGCAAGGTGTTGGAGGTGCAGGTCCTGACGTTTTGAGACCCAGCATTTTTCTACTGCACCTTAGGTTTTGACTGTAAATTTGGATCTTTTGACTGCTGCGTGCTAGTGGTAGTTGGGTGGTCGATAATGATCGGACTATTTGTTGTATCAGCTTCATTGGAGGCGCTTCGAATCTAACTTTTTACTATTGAATTCATAGGGAGGCTCTTTGAATAACTATGGAATTCATTGGGAGGCGCTTTGAATAACTATTAAAATTGGAATAGATCGATAATTTTAGTTGAAAGTAATTGGAGACTCTTATAAAATAAAGATTAGAAAGCAAATAATGTAGAGAAAATTGTTGGGCTAAACCACCTTAATGATATTCTTTGGGCAAAGTGCACAGTTAGCCACTAATAAGAGATGTATTTATTTTTAAGCCATGGTTTAAAATATTTTTAGTCTTTAGCTATTGCTTTAATAAATTTTTACCCGTCCGAACGAAAATACCCCTCTGCTATAATATTGTATTTCGCTGAAACCTACGCTATTTTGCTCAACTTATTTACGTGCAGAGAGTTGAGAGATACCTTCGCTCCTTTGCTCAGCTTATTTACGTGCAGAGAGTTGAGAGAAACCTTCGGTCAAACTTTGATCGTCCAAATTACAGAAGGTTTTCTCCTCCTTTCTCCTCCTATTTCAAATGATTTTGTGTGTTTGTGTGGATTACAATAACTTTGATCGTCGCCATAAAATTACAGCAAGTTCTAAAATTTCAGATATCTCTATATGCTTTTGTGTGTTTGTGTAGATATTTATTTGGTTGCTGGAGAATAAGATGCAATGGATTTGATATTTTTATTTTCCTTTTCTGGATTCCATTGTATTGATAATGTTTCCTGTATTTACAACTTGTATTGATAAAGTTTAAGACATCGTGTCCTTAACTTTATAACTGTTGTGTAAATATTAAAGACAAAGTATCCTATATTTGCAACTTGTATTGATAAAGTTTAGGACATCGTGTCCTTAACTTCATGACCGATGTATAAATATTAAAAATATCGTGTCCTGTATTTGCAACTTGTATTGATAAAGTTTAGGACATCGTGTCCTTAACTTTATTATTGTTGTGTAAATATTAAGGACAAAGTGTCCTGTATTTGCAACTTATACTGATAAAGTTTATGACAACGTGTCCTTAACTTCATTATTGTTGTGTAAATATTAAGGATTTGCAACTTGTATTGATAAAGTTTAGGACATTGTGTCCTTAACTTCATTATTATTGTGTAAATATTAAGGATAAAGTTTCCTGTATTTGCAACCTGTATTGATAAAGTTTAGGACATTATGTCCTTAACTTCATGACTTATGTGTATATATTAAAGACAAAGTGTCTTGTATTTGCATTTTGTATTGATAAAGTTTAGGACATCGTGTCCTTAACTTCATGACTACTGTGTAAATATTAAGGACATAGTGTCCTGAATTTCTCCTTTTCTTGACTTGCACGATGGATACACTATGTATTATAGTTGCTTTCAATGGAAGATGGACCGAAGACTATAAGTATCTGGATCATCAAACAAAGCTTGTTCTAGTACCTGAGGCAATTCGATTTGAAGATTTCGTCAACCACGCCTTTGAAGTTATTGAATTGGATAGAGACAAGTTTGAAGCAATAGTATGGTTTGATATCAACCTGGGAACAAGCAAGGGAATGCTTGTATCCAAATATTTAGATCTTCACACATGTATAGAGTTACTAAAAAATCATTCACTCTTCAAGGGTTGTCGTTTCATTGTTGATGTTTCGGAAAGAGTTTTTGGCTCTACAAGCACCTTTGAACATGTCAACATAGAAACTCAACAAAAAAATCAAGACAAATGCCAACTGATAATAGAAATAGATGTGGTTGAACTTGAACCAATAATTGAAGAGGTGCTTCAAACATTTAATTCAATTCAAGTGGAAGGACAAAGCATTATAGAGATTGACAACCAACAAGCTTTGGGTATTCAAGTCTTAGAGAGTGCACCGGTAATTGAAGAAGTTACTGAAAAATTCTCACTCAACTAACTAGACGAAGGTCAAAGTAGAAACAAAAAGAATCCCCAAGTATAATATTGAGAGAAAATGCTTCGTTGGATGAAATAAAAGTGGGATCAATATTTGACAAAAAGAAGAGTATAATTAACTGTTTTTCAAATATAATAATTAAAGACATTTTGAATTCAAGGTTGTTAGATCAGGCTCAACAAGATATTCTTTGAAATGCAATGATGAAAAGTGTGGGTGGTGTAACGATCCGGTCGATTGTTTTGAGAGTAGTAGCCCCGAACCCCTAGTTATTGCTCCCTCTACTTCATTTTGTGGTTATGTAACTTGCCGGGAGGATTTATTTTTGGTTTCGGAGTATAATGGGACACATAGTCCCTAAAATGGAAGTTTAAGTTGTAGGAATCGACCGTAATTCGAATTATATGAAGATGACTCCGGAATGGAGTTTCAACAGTTCCTATAGCTCCATAGGGTGATTTTGATCTTAGGAGAGTATTCAGATGTTGAATTGGAGGTCCGCATGTTATTTTAGCGTCAATTGGCGAAATTTGGAAAATTAGATGATTTTTGGAAAGTTTGACCGGGAGTGAACTTTTTGATATCGGGGTCGGATTCCGATTCCGGAAGTTGGAGTAGGTCCGTAATATTAATTATGACTTATGTGCAAAATTTGAGGTCAATCGGACTTGATTTAATAGGTTTCGGCATCACATGTAGAAGTTTAAAATTTTAAAGTTTATGAGGCTTGAATCGATGTGCAATTCGTATTTTTTTAGCGTTGTTTGATGTGATTTAAAGGCTCGACTAAGTCCTTATGATATTTTAGGACTTGTTGGTATATTTGGTTGAGGTCCCGAGGGCCTAGGGTGAGTTTCGGATGGTTAACGGAAAATTTTTGGACTTAGAAGATTTCAAGTACTGGGCTGGTTCTGGTGTCATCGCACGTGTGGTGGGATTGGCCGCAGGTGCGGTCTCGCATAAGCGAGTTGGGAGTCGCAGATGCGGAGGCGAGGAGGATGGCCACTGGTCGCAAGTACGGTGTGAAGGCCGCAGAAGCGGAGTCGCCTCTGCGGAAGATTGATCGCAGGAGCGAACATGTTTGTGCAGATGCGCACCCTCAGAAGCGGGATTGGGACCGCAGAAGCGGAATCTGTGCCAGGAGTTGTTCCCGCAGAAGCGGATCACGGGCCGCAGAAACGCATCCGCAGGAGCGAAACCTGGAGCACAGTGCGGGCCTTGAGGGACTTAAGTGATTTTCGGAGAAGCGGAGGAATTTACCGCAAAAGCGGTTTCGCAGGTGCGGTGGAATTGGCCGCAGGTGCGAAAAGCCTGGGCAGTGCTTAAAACCAAAGGATTTCGTGATTTATCTCATTTTGGACTTTGCAAACTCGGTCTAAGATTTTTGAGAGCATTTTCGAGGGATTTCTTGAGGTAAGTCCCTTGTGCTTATTTTTTAATCAATAATCTTGTTCCCCTATTGATTTTCCCACCTAGTTAGTATGTATTTAAGGTGGAATTTGAGAGTTTGAGGCTAGGAATTTGGAGAGTTTAATTTGGGGATATGAGTGGTGACTTGGTGTCGGATTTTTGTAATTTTGGTATGGGTGGACTCGATATCAAATGAGTGCTCGTATTTTGTAAATTTTACCCGATTCCGAGACGTGGGCCCGGTCGACTTTTTGGGGTGATTTTTTAATTTTTTGCTAAAGTCGTAGATTTATGATTTAAATTAGTTTATTGTAGTTGTATTCATGATATGTAATTAATTTTGGCTAGATTTGGGCCATTCGGAGTCGAAAAATCGAGGGAAAGGCATCCTTATCGATTGATTGAGCGAGATTTGAGGTAAGTGACTTGTCTAACTTTGTGTGGGAAATCCCCTTAGGATTTAGTACTATTGTAACAATTTGTGATATGTGAGCACCGTGTACGCGAGGTGACGAGTGCGTACACATGCTAATTGTGAAAATTTCGGTTCTTGCTGAGTTGTATTTTTTTAAATTCCTTAACTGAGTTGCCTTAGCATATGTAGTGATCATGATTAGCCTAGTATCGCAAGTCTATGTGCCTTAACGCTTACTTGCAATTTTTGCAACATGCTTAGTCGAATTACCTGCTTCCCTTGATTTGAATTAAAGCTTTAACTGTAAGATTTCTTGCTATAAATTCGTTGTTCCTTCGGTTCGGTTATCTGCTGCATATTTACTTTGGGACTACGAAGCGGTTCCTCGGGAGATCCCCCTGTACAACATATTTATTTTGGGACTACGAGACGTTTACTCGGGAGATCCCCCTGTACTATAGATTTACTTTGGGACTATGAGGCGTTTACTCGGGAGATCCCTATGTACTGCATATTTACTTTGGGACTACGAGGCTTTTACTCGGGAGATCCCCCTGTCTTGCATATTTACTTTGGGACTACGAAGTGGTACCTCAGGAGATCCCCCCCGACGTGCATATTTACAGTTGAGACTACGAGGCGGTACCTCGGGAGTGCCCCTGTTGTTACCTCTATTTGCTGTGTTGTTATTTTCTGAAACTTCTCGTTGTTTAAATTCTTTGTCATTTCAAAATTTTATTATATCTTCTGCCTTGCTTATCTTTTAAACCAGTAGGGCCCTGACCTGACCTCGTCACTACTCTAGCGAGGTTAGGCTTGGCACTTACTGGGTACCGTTGTGGTGTACTCATACTATACTTCTGCACATCTTTTTGTGTAAATCCAGGTTCTTCCCACCAGACCAGATACCAGTGAGTTGGACCGCACGTGGAGACTTCAAGGTATAGCTGCCAGTGTCCGCAGACCTCTGAGTCCCCCTCTATCATTACTATGTTATTTTCCTTATTCTCTTTAGACTCTGATGTATAGAAACACTTAGTATTTGCTTTTAGAACCTTGTGACTTATTTTCTCCTGGTTTTAGGAGTTGTAATTATTAATTTGCAGTTTTATATTTATTTCATGCGTTGAGATTGGAGATCAGTTTATTATTATGTTATTCCGCAAATTGTTAAGCTTTCCTAGTCTTAGAGACTAGGTGCCATCACGACATCCTGCGGAGGGTGAATTGGGGTCGTGATAAGTTGGTATCAGAGCACTAGGTTCATAGGTATTATGAGTCACAAGCAGGTTTAGTAGAGTCTCGCAGATCGGTACAAAGACGTCTATACTTATCTTCGGGAGGCTATTGAACTTTTAGGAAAATCTTCACTTCTTTGATTCCTTATCGTGCGATATTTTGACTTCTTATACTAAATTTCTGTCTTTCTATTCTCTCATAGATGGTGAGAACACGTACAGCTGGATCAGAAGACCAGACACCTGCGCCTCCTGCTAGAGCCGCGAGAGGCCGGGGCTAGGGTAGAGGCCAAGGACATCCAGGTGGTGCAACCAGAGCACCCGCACGAGCTACTACAGAGGAGCCACTAATAGCTCCAGTGTGAGGGCAGGAACTTGAGACGCCTGTTACTGCACCGGCCCTCCAGGAGACTCTAGCCCAGTTTCTGAGCATGTTCAGCACCTTGGCACAGGCAGGATTGATACCACTTGTTCCTGCCACATCTTAGGTCGGGGGAGGAGAACTGACTCTCATCGCCGGTACCCTAGAGCAGCGGGTTCAGGTCGACCAGGTTCCAGAGATCATACTGATGCAGCCGGTAGCTCCATTTCAGCCCGAGGTTAGGGCAGCAGCTTCCGAGGCAGAGTAGCTCAGGCTCGAGAGGTACAAGAGGTACCACCCTCATACTTTCAGTGGATTGGCGTCAGAGGATGCCCAGGGTTTTCTTGAGAAGTGCCACGGTATCCTCCGTACTATAGGTGTTGCGAAGACTAGTGGGGTTTCTTTCACTACATTCCAGCTTAGAGTAGCGGCCTATCAGTGGTGGCGCTCATATGAGTCGGATAGTCTGGTTGAGGTAGCTTTATTCACTTGGACTTAGTTCTCAGATATATTCTTGAGGAAGTATGTTCCCCGGAGTCTCAAAGATGCTTGGCGCGTAGAGTTTGAGCAGTTGTGCCAGGGTTCTATGACCATGTCAGAGTATGCGGTCCGATTCAGTGATTTGGCCAGGCATACACCAACCTTGGTTGCTACGAGAGCGGGTTCGTCGGTTTATTGAGGGGCTCAACCCCAGTATCAGATTGAGCATGGCCCGAGGAGATGGATATTGCATACCAGCAGATAGTAGGGATTGCTAGGAGGTTAGAGGGTATGCTGACTCGAGATAGAAAGAAGAGAGAGGCCAAGAGGTCTCGAGCGTCTGGCACCTACAGTAGTACTCGTTCCCCAGCGGCAGCTCGTTAGGGCAAGGGTTATATGGGTCGCCCTATTCATTGAGCACTCCCACCAACGATGCTCCAGCCACTACTAGTCCCCAAGATCCTTATTATGCACCGCCAGTGTCTAGCGTACCTCCTGTACGGGGTACTTTTAGTGGCCAGTCCAGTTGATCAGGCCCGAGCTAGTCGCAGCAGCCACGTCCTCCGAGAGCTTATTTTGAGTGTGGTGACACTCGCTATATGGTGAAGGATTGCCCCAGATTTATGAGGGGTGCACCTCCACAGATTTCTCAAGCACCGCGTGCTCCACCTGGTCCTCATGCTATGGTTACAACACTAGCTACCACCCCCACCTGCACAGCCAGCTAGAAGTGGAGGACGGACAGGTAGGTCGCCCTAGAGGGGGAGGCCATGCTAGATATTATGCCCTTCCTGCTAGGACAGAGGCAATTGCATCAGATTCTGTTATCAAAGGTATTGTTCCGGTCTGTCATAGAGATGCATCAGTCTTATTTGATCCAGGCTCCACTTATTCATATGTGTCATCTTATTTTGCCATGTATTTGGGTGTATCCCGCGATTTTCTGAGTTTGCCTGTTTATGTATCTACACCAGTTGGTTATTCTATTGTTCTTGACCGTGTGTATCCGTTGTGTTTGATTGTTCTTAGTGGTTTTGAGACTAGAGTCAATTTATTATTGCTCAGTATGGTAGATTTCGATATTATTTTGGGCATGGACTGGTTGTCGTCCTATCATTCTATCCCTGATTGTCATTTCAAGATGGTGACGTTAGCTATGCCAGGTCTACCGCAGCCGAAGTGGAGAGGTACCTTGGATCATGTTCCTAGCAGGGTTGTTTCATTTCTTAAAGCTCAGCGAATGGTTGAAAGGGGTGTGATGTGTATCTGTCCTATGTGAGAGATGTTAGTATTGATACTCCTATTGTCGAGTCTATTCCGGTAGTGAGGGACTATTCAGATATGTTCCCAGCAGATCTTTCGGGCATGCCGCCCGACAGGGATATTGACTTTGGCATTAATTTGTTACCGGGCACTCAGCCCATTTCTATTCCACCTTATCGGATGGCCCCAATAGAGTTGAAAGAATTAAAGGAACAGTTGCAAGAGTTTCTCGACAAGGGCTTCATTCGGCCTAGTGTGTCGCCCTGGGGTGCTCATGTCTTGTTCGTGAAGAAGAAGGATGGTTCTATGCGAATGTGTATCGATTATCGCCAGTTGAACAAAGTTACAGTGAAGAACAAGTATCCATTGCCACGTATTGATGACCTATTTGATTAGCTTCAGGGTGCTAGAGTATTCTTTAAGATCGACTTGCATTCAAGCTATCATCCGTTGAAGATTCGGGAGCCAGATATCCCGAAGACTACTTTCAGGACTCGGTATAGTCATTACGAGTTACTTATGATGTCAATTGGCCTGACCAACGCCCCAATGACATTCATGCAATTGATGAACAATGTATTTCAACGCTATCTTGAATTTTTCGTCATTGTGTTTATTGACGACATTCTGGTATACTCCCGGAGTCGGGAGGATCATGAGCAGCACCTGAGAACTATGCTTCAGACCTTGAGAGAGAAGAAGTTATATGTAAAAATTTTGAAGTGTGAGTTCTGGATAGACTCAGTGGCAGTTTTGGGTCATGTAGTATCGAGTGAGGGGATCAAGGTAGATCCAAAGAAGATTGAAGCAGTGCAGAGTTGGCCTAGACCGACCTCAGCTACGGAGATCCGGAGTTTTCTTGGCTTGGCGGGGATATTACCGTCGATTTATAGAGGGTTTCTCATCTATTGAATCACCTATGACCAGATTGACCCAGAAGGGTGCTCCGTTCAGGTGGACCGAGGATTGTGAGGAGAGCTTTAAAAAGCTCAAGACTGTTTTGACTACAGCCCCAATGTTGGTGTTGCCTACTGGATCGAGGTCCTATACGGTATATTATGATGCGTCACGCGTTGGTCTCGGCGCAGTGTTGATGCATGACGGTAGGGTGATTGCCTATGCATCCTAACAACTAAAGGTGCATGAGAAGAACTATCATGTCCATGATCTTGAGTTAGCAACTATTGTTCATGCCTTGAAGATCTAGCGACACTATTTGTATGGTGTTCCTTGTGAGGTTTTCACCGATCACCGGAGTCTACAACATCTGTTTAAACAAAAGGATCTTAACTTGCAGAAGTGGAGATGGTTGGAGTTGCTTAAGGATTATGACATCACCATTCTCTATCATCCCGGGAAGGCCAATGTAGTGGCCGATGCCTTGAGTCACAAGACGGAGAGTTTGGGCAGTTTAGCATATCTACCAGTAGCAGAGAGGTCTTTAGCCTTGGATGTTTAGGCCTTGGCTAACCAGTTTGTTAGATTGGATATTTCCGAGCCGAGCCGAGTTTTGGCTTGTGTGGTTTCTTAGTCTTCTCTTTATGATCGTATCAGAGAGCGTCAGTATGATGACCCCCATCTGCTTGTCCTTAAGGACACGATTCAGCACGGTGATGCCAAGGAAGTCACTATTAGAGATGACTGTGTATTATAGATGTAGGTCATGCTATGTGTGCCTAATGTAGATGGTTTGCGTGAGTTGATTCTCCAGGAGGCTCATAATTCGCGGTATTCCATTCACCCAGGTGCCGCGAAGATGTATCAGGACTTAAGGCAGCACTATTAGTGGAGGCGGATGAAGAAGGACATAGTGGAATATGTAGCTCGTTGCCTAAATTGTCAGCATGTGAAGTATGAGCATTAGCGACCGGGTGGATTGCTTCAGAAGTTAGAGATTCCAAAGTGAAAATGGGAGCGGATCACTATGGATTTTGTTGTTGGGCTCCCACGGACTTAGAGGACGTTCGATGCAATTTAGGTGATTGTGGATAGATTGACTAAGTCAACTCATTTCATTTCTGTGGTTACTACTTACTCTTCGGAGCAGCTGGCTCAGGTTTACATTAGCGAAATTGTCAGGTTTCATGGCGTACCAGTATCTATCATCTCTGACCGGGGTACGTAGTTTATATCACGGTTCTGGAGAGCCGTACAACGTAATTGGGTACTCGTGTGGAGTTTAGTACAACATTTCACCTTCAGACGGATGGACGGTCCGAGTGCACTATTCAAATATTGGAGGATATTCTTCGTGCGTGTGTGATTGATTTTGGGGGTGCTTGGGATCAGTTCTTGCCACTTGCGGAGTTTTCCTACAACAACAGTTATCAGTCGAGCATTCATATGGCGCCGTATAGGGCTTCGTATGGTAGACGGTGCCGGTCTCCAGTAGGTTGGTTTGAGCTGGGCGAGGCTAGGCTATTGGGAACAAACTTGGTTTAGGATGCCTTGAAGAAAGTTAAATTAGTTCAGGATCAACTTCATACAGCCCAGTCCAGGCAGAAGAGTTATGCAGATCGGAAGATTCGCGACGTTGCATTCATGGTTGGGGAGCGGGTCTTGCTCCGAGTTTCTCCCATGAAGGGTGTTATAAGGTTCGGAAAGAAGGGCAAGTTGAGACCTAGGTATATTGGGCCCTAGTCTCTCTGCAGTTCATCTAGTATTCCATGTTTCCATGATCCGGAAGTATCACGGCGATCCGTCTCATGTGTTAGACTTCAGCTCAGTCCAGTTGGACAAGGATTCATCTTATGTTCAGGAGCTAGTAGCCATTTTGGACAGGCAGGTTCGAAAGTTGAGGTCAAAGAACATCGCATCTGTGAAGGTTCAGTGGAGGGGTCATCCAGTCGAGGAGGAGACTTGGGAGACCGATCATGATATGCGCAACCGTTACCCTCATCTTCTCAACACTCCAGGTATGTCTCTATACTCGTTCGAAAATGAACGTTTGTTTAAGAGGGGGAGAATGTAACAACCCGTCCAGTCGTTTTGAGATTAGTAGCCCGAACCCCTAATTATTGCTCCCATCTACTTCATTTTGTGGTTATGTAACTTGCCAGGAGGATTTATTTTTGTTTTCGGAGTATAATGGGACACGTAGTCCCTAAAATGGAAGTTTAAGTCATAGGAATCGACTGTAGTTCGAATTGTGTGAAGACGACTCCAGAATGGAATTTCAATGGTTCCTATAGCCCCGTAGGGTGATTTTGGTCTTAGGAGCGTGTTCGGAGGTTGAATTGGAGGCCTGTAAGTCATTTTAGCATCAATTGGCGAAAATTGGAAAATTGGATGATTTTTGAAAAGTTTGACTAGGAGTGCACTTTTTGATATCAGGGTCGGATTCCGGTTCCGGAAGTTGGAGTAGGTCTGTAATGTCAATTATGACTTGTGTGCAAAATTTGAGGTCAATCGGACTTGATTTGATAGGTTTCAGCGTCAGATGTAGAAGTATGAAATTTTAAAGTTCATTAGTCTTGAATCGATGTGCAATTCGTATTTTTTTAGCGTTGTTTGATGTGATTTAAAGGCTCGACTAAGTCCGTGTGATGTTTTAGGACTTGTTGGTATGTTTGGTTGAGGTCCCGGGGGCCTCGGGTGAGTTTCGGATGGTTAATGGATAATTTTTGGACTTAGAAGATTTCAAGTGTTGGGCTGGTTCTGGTGTCATCGCATGTGTGGTGGGATTGGCCACAGGTGCGGTCTCGCATAAGCGAGTTGGGGGTCGCAGATGCGAAGGCGAGGAGGATGGCCAGTGGTCGCAGGTGCGGTGTGAAGGCCCTAGAAGTGGAGTCGCCTCTGCAGAAGATTGATCGCAGGAGCGAACGAATGTGGGGAGGCCTGTCCGCAGAATTGGACGTGTTTGCGTAGAAGCGGGATTGGAACCGCAGAAGCGGAATCTGTGCCAGGAGCTGTACCCGCAGAAGCGGATCACGGGCCACAGAAGCGCATCTGCAGGTGCGAAACCTGGAGCACAGGTGCGGACCTTGAGGGACTTAAATGATTTCCAGAAAAGTGGAGGAATTTACCGCAAAAGCGGTTCCACAGGTGCGGTGGAATTGGCCGCAGGTGCGAAAAGCTTGGGCAGTGCTTAAAATCGAAGGGTTTTGCAGAAAGCCTGGGCAGATTCTATAAATTCAAGGGCTCGAGATTTTTATCATTTGTTGAACATTTGAGCTCGGGTTTGGCGATTTTTGAGAGCAGTTTCGAGGGATTTCTTGAGGTAAGTCCCTTGTGCTTATTTTTGATCAATAATCTTGTTCCCCCATTGATTTTCCCACCTAGTTAGTATGTATTTAAGGTGAAATTTGGGAGTTTGAGGCTAGGGATTTGGAGAGTTTAATTTGGAGATTTGAATGGCGACTTGGTGTTGGATTTTTGGTAATTTTGGTATGGGTGGACTCGATATCGAATGGGTTTTCGTATTTTATGACTTTTACTCGATTCCGAGACGTGGGCCCAGGTTGACTTTTTGGGGCGATTTTTTGATTCTTTGCTAAAGTCGTAGATTTATGATTTAAATTAGTTTCTTGTAGTTATATTTATGATATGTAATTGCTTTTGGCTAGATTTGGGCCATTCGGAGTCGGAAAATCGAGGAAAAGGCATCCTTATCGATTGATTGAGCGAGATTTGAGGTAAGTGATGTGTATAACCTTGTGCAGGGGAAATTCCCTTAGGATTTGCTACTGTTGTAACAATTTGTGATATGTGAGCGCCGTGTACGCGAGGTGACGAGTGCGTACATGGGCTAATTGTGGAAATTTCGATTCTTGCTGAGTTGTCTTCTTTTAAATTCCTTAACTTAGTTGCCTTAGCATATGTAGTGATCATGATTAGCCTAGTATCGCATGTCTACGTGCCTTATCTCTTACTTGCAACTTGTGCAACATGCTTAGTCGAATTACCTGCTTACCTTGATTTGAAGTAAAGCTTTAACTGTAAGATTTCTTGCTGTAAATTCATTGTTCCTTAGGTTCGATTATCTGTTGCATATTTACTTTGGGACTACGAGGCGGTTCTTCAGGAGATCCCCATGTACTGCATATTTATTTTGGGACTACGAGTAGTTTACTTAGGAGATCCCCTTGTACTGCATATTTACTTTGGGACTACGAGGCTTTTACTCGGGATATCCCCCTGTCTTGCATATTTACTTTGGGACTACGAGGCGGTACCTCGGGAGACCCCTCCTATCGTGCATATTTATATTTGGGACTACGAGGCGGTACCTCGGGAGTGCCCCTGTTGTTATCTCTTTTTACTGTGCTAATATTTTCTGAAACTTCTTATTGTTTAAATTCTCAGCCATTTCAAAATATTATTATATCTTCTGCCTTACTTTTCTTTTAAACCTATAGGGCCCTGACCTGACCTCGTCACTACCCTACCGAGGTTAGGCTTGGCACTTACTGGATACCGTTGTGGTGTACTCATACTATACTTCTGCACATCATTTTGTGCAGATCCAGGTTCTTCCCACCATACCAGATACCAGTGAGTTGGACCGCGCGTGGAGACTTTAAGGTATTGCTGTCAGTGTCCGCAGACCTCGGAGCCCCCCTCTATTCTTACTATGTTGTTTTCCTTATTCTCTTTAGACTCTGATGTATAGAGACACTTAGTATTTGCTCTTAGAAGATTGTGACTTATTTTCACCGGGTTTTGAGAGTTGTAATTATTGATTTGCAGTTTTATATTTATTTGATGCATTGAGATTGGAGTTCAGTTTATTATTATGCTATTCCGCAAATTATTAGGCTTACCTAGTCTTAGAGACTAGGTGCCATCACGACATCTTACGGAGGGTGAATTGGGGTCATGATAGGTGGTGTGTGCGTGCTTTCAAAATTAAAGATTCAACACTATTCAAGATAGTAAAGGTTGAGAAAAATCATAACTGCTCAGTTAACACTATGAAAGCTGATCAAAGGCATGCAACTTCAAAGTTGATTAGTGGTTACATTATTGACAATCTTCGAGACCCAAGGTTTGAAGCTACACCAACCTTTGTCATGGCCGAAATGCAAAACTTGCATGGACTAGACATTGGGTATCACAAGGCGTTGCGTGCAATACAACGTGCTTCAGCTTTAATAAGAGGAACTCCTGAAGAGAATTATGAATTATTGTCTTCTTACTTGTATATGATGAAAAGTAAAAACCCAGGAACATACACTAACATAAAGACAGACGACAACAACAGGTAAACAATCAAAAAGAGTTTATTAGTCTCTTTTAAACTGTAGGACATCCCATCCTTAACTTTGATGTGTGCAGTGTAAATGTTAAGGACATGGTGTCCTTAACTTTGATGTGTGCAGTGTAAATGTTAAGGACATGGTGTCCTTAACTTTGATGTGTGCAGTATAAATGTTAAGGACATGGTATCCTTAACTTTGATGTATGTAGTGTAAATGTTTATGACATGTTGTTCTTAACTTTGATGTGTGCAGTCCTAAATTTTTATAGTAGTACTGAATTTTGGCTTATTTTTTCAGGTTTCTTTATATGTTTTATGCATATTGATCATCAATAGCTGGTTAGAATCATTGTAGACCGACGATTGCTATTGATGCAACTTTTTTGAAGTCAAAATATCGTGGTGTTTTAATGATTTCAGTTACAAAGGATGCAAATAACCAAATATTCCCACTAGCCTTTGGCATTGCAGAATCTGAAAATGACAACTCCTATGAGTGGTACTTTAGTGAGCTTCACAATGTAATTGGGAGCCATGACAATTTAATTTTTTTATTAGATAGGCATCAATCGATTACACATGGCATCGCAAAGGTATATCTTGAAAGCCACCATGGGATTTGTATCTATCATTTGGAGCAGAACCTAAAGCGAAGGAAAGTGAAAAGTGAGGTCATAAAACTTTTTCAAAGTGCTGCAAGAGTATACAGGCGCAAAGAATTTGATCTCTACATGTCAGCAATAGCAAAAGTTGATAAGAAGACTTTTGAATACTTGATGGAAGAACCACCAGAAAGGTGGGCGCGTTCTTGTTGTCTGCGACGAAGATATGACATGCTCAAAACAAACATAGTTGAGTCAATAAATTCTATGTTATTAGAAGCAAAGGAGCTTCCTATTTTGAGAATGATAGATTTCATCCAAGTGGAGCTACAACGTTGGTTTTATGAAAGAAGAAATGAAACGGAAAGAACTTTTTTTTGATGTTTCATGTTGGGTAGAAGAGGAATTGAAGAAAAAAATAGATTTAGTTTTTACTTTAAATGTAAGTATTATGTTTTTATTTTAGCTTATTATTTTAATGATAACTTAACATAATATACTAACTTATAGTTTTTCAACTTTGAACGTCTTCCTTGTTGATTCATGGCGTTCTAGAGTCGAGGAAGAAGGAAATACTTTCTTGGTGGACTTAAACAAATAACATGTGATTGTTTTCAGTTTCAATTTGATGAATTACCATGTATACATGCAATTGCAGCTATCGAGAAGATAAACATCAAGAAGTCCAATTTCTGCTTGGACTGGTACTTAAAGGAATCTTGGTTAAAAATATATGAAAGACAAATACATCCTGTAGGACATATAGATTCTTGGATTGTACCAGAGAGTGTTAAGTAACAAATTATTAAACCTCCAGATTTCAAGGTTCCGCCAGGTAGAAGGAATAAGGAAAGGCATATTCCAGCTACCGAATAATCAAAAATAACGTTCAAATGTGGTCGTTGCAGAAGAATTGGTCATAATAGAACATCTTATATATATTCTCCAGCAGTCCATCCATTTGCAAGGAAGCATATAAAATAATAGATATATCCATTTATGTTTATCTAGTCTTTTAAGTTTTTGCTATAAATTGGATTCATTTAGATTATTTTTATTTGAGCAAGTAAGCTTTAGCATATGGTTATATAAAAAATGTCCTGAATTTTCAAAGTTTCTTTGTGCTTACGTGCTCTTTGTTTCTTTTTCTTTTGTTGGGAGTTTAAGTTTTCTTTGTCGGACCAATTATTATTTTGGGATTATACTCTAAACAAGAAAGTCCTTTTCTTTGTAAAACTTGATGCCTGCAGCTTGCTACATCTTATTTTGAAAATGAGATTGGTACAAGTAAACTTCAAGATATAATTTTTTGAAACATTCTGAAAGTTTGAAGTATGAATCTAATATTAAGGACATAAATGTCTAAAATGTCCTTAACATCTGGAAATCTCAGTTTAGTGTCTAGATTTCCAGAAGTTCGGGACATTTCAGAAAAATAAAAGGGCGGTCCGGTACACTAAGCTCCCACTATGCGCGGAGTCTGGGGAAGGGATGAACCATAAGGGTCTATTGTATGCAGCCTTATCCTGCATTTTCTGCAAGAGGCTGTGTAAGGCCCCGTAAATAATTTCGTAAAGGAATTTAAGGTTTCGTGGTGCCGAAGTAGGCTTACGTGTTTGAGGATTGTAGAATCACTCTGCGGACCGCATAATGGTCGCAGAGTGAATCAGAGGAGGGGCAAGATTGGAGGAAGTCTGCGGTACATTATGCGACCGCAGACCAGTTCTGCGGTGCATTATGCAACCGCAGACCAGTTTTGCGGTACATTATGCGACCGCAGAACAGGTTTGCGGGCCGCATAACCATCGCAGACCCAACCGAGCGACCCCCGTTTTGGAGCTACAATTATGCGGTCGATTCGCAGACCGCAGACGTGTTACGCGGTCGCATATGCGACCGCAGATCTGCGCTGGGGCTTCAATCTTTCTAATTTTTTATCTGACCCTATTTCGATATATTGAAGTAAAGGGACTCTTTTGGAGCAAAAATATGATATTTTTAGAGAGAGGTGAGAGCATCTTAGAGAGAGAAAGAGAAGACCTAGTCATTTGTTCATCAATTCTTGTTCAAGCCTTGAAGATTTCACAAGGATCTTGCTAGGGCTTCAAAGAGGTAAGAATTTCTTCCCCCAATTCTTCAATTTCGAGTTTGGGATAAAAGATGGGTGATTGAGAGTATGATTCTTGGGTGTGAGAGTATTATGTATATATGCATACCAATAAGGTTTGTGAAAAGATTGTTGAGCTCAAATAAGTAAAGATTGGGTTGTGGAATAAAGAGAATCTTGTAGAAGAATCTTGTAACTAAATTTGCACACCTAGTATTTGTTTAAATGCTCAAATGAGCTGAAACCATGAATATCTTCCTAATTTGTGTTCAATTTTGTTATGTCTCAAAATAGATTGAAGTTGCTAGGATTTTCGGAATATTGTAATAATGTAAGGAAAGCTCAAGAAAGGTATGTTGTCTAAACTACTCTCTTAGAATTGAATTCCATGATGTTCCCGTAAGTTTCAAGTATGGTTGTCTCAAATTCCTTATTCTATGTTGCGAGTTATTCCCAATAAATTCGATTGTCCAGAATAAGCAAAGTGTCAAGAATTATGTATTCAAAATGTGTTCCGAATGTTTCTATCATATTATGTTATCCTTTGGGATTGTGTTCAAGAATGATATGTGTATTAAAATGCTATGTCTTTGAGTCATGTTTCAAATCAAGGTTATGATGCCAAATTATGTGAGAAAATCTCAATATGCTTAAGACTCTTAATTGCTCATATGTGTACCTATAGTCTTGGTTGGAAATGTCTTATTGCTGATAATCTATAAAGATAGTTGGAAGTGAAATAAGTGAATTGGGATATAAAGTGTGGCCAACGTGCCAAGAGTGAAAGTTATATTTGTGGCCAATGGTGCCAACGAAATGAAATGATGTGAGAAAGATTATGAACTTTGATTCAACTGTTACGAAATTAACTTCGAAAATAGAATTTCCTAAAAGCTTATGAACTCAAGTGATGCCCGTATGTGGCTTTTTTAACTAATGCTATGCTTTGTAAGTAGTTTCGATGTATTTTGAGTTCTTACATATTCATGAGTTGAAATTGTGTATTGCCCTTTTTGGGAAAAAGTATTTCAAGAATAAATGATGTGTTACTTGTTTATAATTTTAACTTGTGTTTCGATTGCCAATCATTTTACTCCATTTCTTGGAAAGAAATCCATTGTGTTTAAAGCCTTCATTACTAATGAACATAAAGTTGTGATTTCCGGAATATTTTATTTGTTGGTATTTATAATGATGATCCATAAAAGGGAAGAAATAAAAGTGTGAAATATGAAATACGGCCATTGTGCCATGGATGAAGAATCATATGTATGGCCAAGAGAGCCAATGAAATAATGATATAAAAAATTATTGAAAGTGCCAATAAGGCTATATACTGTATGAAAGGTTATGAGTTAAATACATTTGTATTGTTGTTTCCTTTGTAAGCAAATCAATAATAATTTTGGGAGTATCGATAGTCACCGAGGAAGAGTAGGTTGTAATAACCTAACCCCGAAACTACACGTATCGGTGTAGGAGTGGATTGTGATTATTCCCCTTATTTGGGATGAGATTGATGTGATAAAAGTATTCCCCTTGATTGGGATGAGATGGTTGATAGAAATGGATGATGTCGATCCACACAGAATTGTTGTAAGATGACCTAGTCAATTCGGTCGTGATCGGACACCATGCCGCACACATGGTGGTGATTGTGCTGGAAATTATAATTGAAATTGTGATTGTAGTTGATATCTCGGATGAGACGGACTAGCCGATCGGGTCGTGATCGAACTCTGTGCTAAAAGTATGGTGGTATTGGTAAAGTAAAAGGTGATATTGTGAACAGTGGTATATCGGTGCTAAAGATCTCCCAACCAAAGATATATATAATATTATCTTCGTATCTTGAAAATTACTATGTTTTAACTTGGATTTTGGATATCCTTGATTGTTGGTTGTGGTTTTCATGGATTTACCTTTCTTACATCGGCATTCTATTTTGAAAGAGGACAGTTAGTTTTACATACTAGTACTATTCCATATGTATTAACGCCCCTTTTTCCTAGGACGCTGCATCTTCAATGGATGCAAGTGGTTCATCAGCGAGTAGCTTTGGTCCTCGTTAGCAGTCACTCTCTATCCAGCAGATTTTGGTGAGCTCTACTCTATTCCGGGCCTGATGTCATTTGAGTTGTATATTGTGTTTTAAGTTATAGCCGGGCCTTATTGCCGGCACTTCCATACTACTCTTCTGTTGTACTTAGAGGCTCCGTAGACAAGCTGTAAGTGGTGTTTGATGTGGGAAATTGAACTAAAAATGTTGGTTTTCGATAAACATATTTTTCATTATATCTATAAACTTGTAATATTTTAAAAATTTTGAATGAAGCTTCTAATGAAAATGAAATGAGAGTTGTTAATAAAATCTATTCAGTGTCTAATTAATGGAGTGCATATCCTCTTTATTCATGGATGAGTTTGGGTAAAAGAAAATCTATCAGGCTTGCTCGGCAGGGTTCACTCGGATGAGCGCCGGTCGCGTTCCCCGAGTTCGGGGCGTGACATGCTATTTCTACGGCTCGAACCCGTGACCTCCTGGTCACATGGCATCAACATTTCAGAAAAATATGTCCCGAATATCATTTTCATCCTTCAACAAATCAGGACATTTATGAACATTATGTCCTGAAGTTCTACAACAATCAATGTGTGTTGCTTTGTCTATTCCATCTTGGAAATGTAACTGGCCTGCACTACTAACGAAGTTCTGGATGGAATCTGAAAAACTTCTGGACAATTTAATCAAACAACGGCAGTTTAAAACTGTATAAAAATGGACAGATCAGTAGCTAACAGAATCTGGGCAGAACTTCTGAAAATAATACTGGACAAAACTGCAATTGTGCATAACTGAGCTGTCGAGGCAAGTGCAGCTGTTAAACTCTTCAATTCAATCCACAAGTGCTATTTCAATATCCTCCCAGAAAACTAGAAATCAGTAATTACTTTAGAACCTTGCTAACAACCTGAAATTTCTGCTCAAATTCTCTTTAGAAAGACAGCTAAACATAGCAGAATTATTGCTCAAAAGTGCAGAATTTTGAGATGTGCAGAATTCCTCCCAAATACTACAAGTTGAGCTAAAAAAGACTCATAAAGTTCAGCTCAAAGATCAGAAACCAGTTTTCAAAAATGCTGATCACAACATAAGGGGAAATTTACCTAGATAATAGCTACTCAACTGGGCAAGTTGACCAGTTTCAGCAATTAAAAATTCAAAAAGCTCACGTTGACCAACAACAATATATACAAACTGTTATTTGTCAAAGTTGCGACCAAGAAATTTTGCTATGCAAAAAAAATAAAGTGGCTTATGAACAATTGACAGGACATTTGAGAAATATACTACTAGCAATTCCACTACAGCTGCCTTTCGTTACTGCTATACTACAACTCCTTCGTGCAAGAAGTTTTATTTTCACTATCATAGTTGTCATCGACTTTGTCTGGTGGTGTTTCATAACCAGAATTTCATTTTCACTCTCCATGTACCCAAAGATTTGCTGCAAGTTATTTTCTAAAGTTTGATATGTCCTTAGGTTGGAATTTCTCCACATCCTTTCCCATCATCAACAACTCGACATACTTGATTAGGAATGTACCACAATCAGTCCTAAATTTTTTTTAAAATAGGGAGTCAATTAAACAATAACTTTAATAAATAAATCTAAAGTACATATAAATTATATAACAAATGACAACACTTACGATCTAGTTTGTTTCGGTGAACTTTTCCACTGAATATCAAATTTATTGAATGCATTTCCAAAAGACTTATGATTTTTCTCAAACTGTGAGAACTTTAGCAAGTGGGGGATCATGCGCGCATACATTTCAATGTGTTTCAATCCATCCTCATATGGTTCACCATCTATGGAATCGTACGCATCAATCTTTTTTTCATTCAAGTTCAATACCCCCAAAAGAAAATGCGTCACATCATCATTATCTTCTGAAAGTAGCCGACATGGAAAAAAGATTTTATCAACCTCTGTCCAAGCAATTCCACATCTCCTATTGTCACCCCAGATATATGGTGTGAGAAACAATTGATTATCACCACACCAAAACTCATTTGAAGCATATTCATTGAATTCCTTATACAAAAGTAGC
The DNA here is from genome assembly GCF_000390325.3 of Nicotiana tomentosiformis. Taxonomy (NCBI): domain Eukaryota; kingdom Viridiplantae; phylum Streptophyta; class Magnoliopsida; order Solanales; family Solanaceae; genus Nicotiana; species Nicotiana tomentosiformis. The sequence goes on along the minus strand of NC_090818.1, from coordinate 2,420,686 downwards.
ATATAGTTATCAAAAACTATAAATGTAGTTATGCAACGAAATGGATGGGCGCAAGGGTGGTGGAATCCTTCTTCCTCAAATAATACAAGGCAATGTCAATATGCTTCATAAAAAGGTAAAAAAAAATTAAAAAAAATCCATTAGTCATAGATAATTAAAAAATAATAAATTAAGAAGAAAGAAAAGAAATACCTTGTAAATTATCAAACCTTATCATCAAGTACATAGCTACTATCTGAAAGCTTAAGGAAGAACATTTTGCTACTGATTTTTTGATCGTACAATTTATATGGATTCTTTCTCACGCCATTATCCTCAGCATATATATCAGTTTGTCCCGTGAAAATTTAAAATAATATCAAAGTTAGAAAGCTTATAAGTTAGTCCTCAAATCCTAATTAGCAGTGCATAAGCTCATAAGTTAAGGACATTTGGTCCCGAACATAAAGTTGGAAGCTCAAAAGTTAAGGATACTTGGTCCTTAACTTAGAGTAACAAGCTACTAAGTTAAGGACACTTGGTCCTGAACTTAGAGTTGAAAGTTTAGAAATTAAGGACAGGTAGTCCTTAACTTAGAGTAACAAGCTCATAAGTTAAGGACACTTAGTCCTGAACTTATAGTTGGAAGTTCAAAAGTTAAGGACACTTAGTCCTAAACTTAGATTAACAAGCTCATAAGTTAAGGACATTTAGTCCTGAACTTAGAGTTGAAAGCTCATAAGTTAAGGACATTTGGTCCTGAACATAAAGTTGGAAGCTCATAAATGAAGGACATTTGGTCCTGAACTTAGAGTTGGAAGCTCATAAGTTAAGGACACTTGGTCCTGAACTTAGAGTAACAAGCTCATAAGTTAAGGATACTTGGTCCTGAACTTAGAGTTGGAAGTTCAAAAATTAAGGACACTTGGTCCTGAACATAAAGTTGGAAGCTCATAAATTAAGGATACTTGATCCTGAACTTAGAGTTGGAAACTCATAAGTTAAGGACACTTGGTCCTGAACTTAGAGTAACAAGCTCATAAGTTAAGGACACTTAGTCCTTAATTAAAATTAGAAGTTCAAGACACAAATGTAAGCAATTAAGAAATAATGAATACATTTAGGGACTTACACTTTTTTGCGACCTTTCCTTTTCTTCTTGCCCAACCACCCAATGAATTTCTTCAATAACTTTTCATCATCTTTGGCATAATGAAAAATACATGTACGAGTATATTTTGATTTTATCTAGCCCGTATACTCGGTAGTATTTTCATTGTGCGCCATCAATGTTCCTCTTTTGTTTATCTGTTCAAAAGGAGATTGCAATTGCCAACTAAGCTTCTTATTCCTTTTCCCTCGACCAAGCTCTTCTTCAACATTTCCTTCAACATTTCCTTCAACATCCATGGACTAGCAAATAGGGCGTTTTGCACCTGAAAATAGGTAGTATTTTAGACAGAAAGCGTAAAAGATTTCATAGCTATTGTAAGCAGGATGTGTTTTGCCTTTATTTGCTTTCTAGTTCCAATGATGGATGCAATGGCCAAAATCTGTTTGGGACAAGCTCATCGTCAATATTGCAACACAAATCTCAGCCAAATGAACAACAAGTAGGTACGGCACAATGCTCATCATTGACGTCGTATTCTCCCACATTGCCTGACACACCATCTGGTTTAGCTGATCATGTCGTAGATCAAGTCAAACCTCAATGGTTATGATGGTGCAGCAATCTCTAACATTGTATGACACACTATTTGATTTAACTTATCATATCTTAGGTCAAATCAAACCGCAATAGCTATGACACATGCCCGTCTCCAAAATTGCATGACACCATCTTATTTAACTGAGTATATTGTAGATCAAGTCAAAACTTAATGACTATGACGTGGTACGATGGAAACAGACTTTTAGGATCTTGTGATGAGGTTTCGCCCATTTCTAAGATCTTGGCGCCTCCAACAACAATAGATTTTCACGTACGGCCTAGTAGTTATAAATTATAATATTTAGGACTACAAGGGAGGTGATTTCTTAAATAAATTCGACCATCAAATCAAATGTATTTTAATTGTGAAATTACAATCTGCCAAAATGATCCAAGTGGGATAGAATCTGCCAAAATGGTTTCTGATAATTGAAAAAGAGCCAAAACACATATACGGAAGGAAATAAGAACTTCCCGAGTGTAGGTACATTGCATGGAAGGATCAAATTTTCTTATATTGAAAATCTTTGGTACAGATATACCATCTGTCAATAAATAACATTTAATATTTGCACGGATTGTTTTTTTTTCAATTTCAACTTCAAATATTTTTATTTTCCAAAACTAAACTAAATAGTTTAGCTTATGTTATGAATACACTGAATTGTAAATGTCCATTTAATACTCGTTGCAATCAAACAAATACTAACTTGCAAGTAGCTTAAGCAAGTAATTCATGCAAACAACTAGCAAACAAATTCCTGAAGAGGCCCGCAATCAAGCAAGTAGCTCATCTAGGCAGTTTGTAAGCTGATTTCAAAAAAGACTTACAACAACTTCCTTTCTTCTATAAATAATAAAACTAAATCAATTTATTTTATAATATATCATCTGTTTTGAGTGCACGAACAATATCTCAAATTAGTAACTGAAAAGATTACATATAAGTTAAAGAAGGTTTTCTCCCCCTACATATAGTAACTGAACAATATCCTTTCTCCTCCTATTTGATCGTCCAAATTACAGAAGGTTTTCTCCTCCCATTTCAAACGGTTTTGTGTGTTTGTGTGGATTACAGTAACTTTGATCGTCACCATAAAATTACAGTAAGTTCTAAAATTTCAGATATCTCTATATGCTTGTGTGTTTGTGTGGATTTTTATTTGGTTGCCAGAGAATACGATGCAAGGGATTTGATATTTTTATTTTTCCTTTTCTGGATTCCACTGTATTGATAAAGTTTCCTGTATTTACAACTTATATTGATAAAGTTTAGGACATCGTGTCCTTAACTTCATGACTGTTGTGTAAATATTAAGGACAAAGTATCTTGTATTTGCAACTTATATTGATAAAGTTTAGGACATCGTGTCCTTAACTTCATGACTGATGTGTAAATATTAATGACAGTATCCTGTATTTGCAACTTGTATTGATAAAGTTTAGGACATCGTGTCCTTAACTTCATGACTGATGTGTAAATATTAATAACAGTATCCTGTATTTGCAACTTGTATTGATAAAGTTTAGGACATCGTGTCCTTAACTTCACGACTGATGTGTAAATATTAAGGATGTTGTGTCCTGTATTTGCAACTTGTATTGATAAAGTTTAGGACATCGTGTCCTTAACTTCATTATTATTGTGTAAATATTAAGGACAAAGTTTCATGTATTTGCAACTTGTATTGATAAAGTTTAAGACATCGTGTCCTTAACTTCATTATTATTGTGTAAATATTAAGGACAATGTGTCATGTATTTGCAACTTGTATTGATAGAGTTTAGGACATTGTGTTCTTAACTTCATGACTGATGTGTATATATTAAGGACAAAGTGTCCTGTATTTGCAATTTGTATTGATAAAGTTTAGGACATCGTGTCCTTAACTTCATGACTATTGTGTAAATATTAAGGACATAATGTCCTGAATTTCTCCTTTTCTTGACTTGCAGGATGGATACAATATGTATTATAGTTGCTTTCAATGGAAGATGGACAGAAGACTATAAGTATCTGAATCATCAAACAAAGCTTGTTCTAGTACCTGAGGCAATTCGATTTGAAGATTTCGTCAACCAGGTCTTTGAAGTTATTGAATTGGATACAGACAAGTTTGAAGCAATGATATGGTTTGATATCAACCTGGGAACAAGCAAGGGAATGCTCGTATCCAAAGATTTAGATCTTCACATATGTATAGAGTTACTAAAAAGTCATTCACTCTTCGAGGGCTGTTGTTTCATTGTTGATGTTTCGGAAAGAGTTTTTGGCTCTACAAGCACCTTTGAACATGTCAACATAGAAACTCAACAAGAAAATCAAGATAAATGCCAACTGATAATGGAAATAGATGTGGTTGAACCTGAACCAATAATTGAATAGGTGCTTCAAACATTTAATTCAATCCAAGTGGAAGGACAAAGTATTATAGAGATTGACAATCAACAAGCTTTGGGTATTCAAGTCTTAGAGAGTGCACCAGTAATTGAAGAAGTTGCTGAAAAATTCTCTACTCAACTAACTAGACAAAGGTCAAAGTCGAAACAAAAAGAATCCCGAAGTACAATATTGAGAGAAAATGCTTCGTGAGATGAAATAAAAGTAGGATCAATATTTGACAAAAAGAAGAGTATAATTAATTATTTTTCGAATATAGCAATTAAAGGACATTTTGAATTCAAGGTTGTTATATCAAGCTCAACAAGATATTCCTTGAAATGCAATGATGAAATGTGTGGGTGGTGTGTGCGTGCTTTCAGAATTAAAGATTTAACACTATTCAAAATAGTAAAGGTTGAGAAAAATCACGACTGCTCAGTTAATACTATGAAAGTTGATCAAAGGCATGCAACTTCAAAGTTGATTAGTGGTTACATTATTGACAATCTTCGAGACCCAAGGTTTGAAGTTACACCAGCCTTTGTCATGGCTGAAATGCAAAAATTGCATCAACTAGACATTGGGTATCACAAGGTGTGGCGTGCTATTCAACGTGCTTCAGCTTTAATACTAAGTCATGGTTCTGACGAGAAGGTAAAGGATCGAATTGGCTTCTACTTGAGATACTGCAAAATTCTAGGTGTTAGCCCGGGAGAGAACCTTTACTGCGGCAACCAGAAGCCTTTACTCCATAAAAACAACAAAAGTAAAAAGTGAGTTCGCTAGCTCACTGAGTTTATAATGCTTATCCACAACCGTTTTCTCATGGAGACAAGCAAGAAAAAATGCCAACATGCATTATTCTGAAACAAAGTAGAGATCTCCATTTTCAGTAAAGGTAAACAGTCATAGATCATATCACAAATATATCATGTATGTTGTATTTGAATAACAATGCGATGATATAGGAGCTCCATCTTAGCCTGCCATGAAAACAATACGTATAATCTATGTAAAAATACTATATTCAATCATATAAATAAGTTCAGGAGTTTCCACGAGCGAACAAGGTAGTTGCTAGGACTACCTACCTTGACGGATAAACAAAGTAAATTGTGGACACTTGGTCCTGAACTTAGAGTTGGAAGCTCATAAGGACATTTGGTCCTGAACTTAGAGTTGGAAGTTCAAAAGTTAAGGACACTTGGTCCTGAACTTAAAGTAACAAGCTCATAAGTTAAGGACACTTGGTCCTGAACATAGAGTTGGAAGCTCATAAGTTAAGGATACTTGGTCCTGAACATAGAGTTGGAAGCTCATAAGTTAAGGACACAATTAGAAGTTCAAGACACAAATGTAAGCAATTAAGAAATAATGAATACATTTAGGGACTTGCACTTTTTTGCGACCTTTCCTTTTCTCCTTGCTCAACCACCCAATGAATTTCTTCAATAATTTTTCATCATCTTTGGCATAATGAAAAATATATGTACGAGTATATTTTGATTTTATCTAGCCCGTATACTCGGTAGTATTTTCATTGTGCGCCATCGATGTTCCTCTTTTGTTTATCTGTTCAAAAGGAGATTGCAATTGCCAACTAAGCTTCTTATTCCTTTTCCCGCGACCAAGCTCTTCTTCAACATCCATGGACAAACCCTCATCAATACTCGTTTGTGTAGTCGGAAGAGTAGGAGTAAGAATAGCAAATGATGGACCATCAAAACCAATATTATCTCTCTTCCCTTTCCTAGTATATTGGTTAACGACTGCATTTTTGTTTTGCTCCGCAAACAACACTACATATACATTAGTTTGTTGCAAGACCTCAATTCTAGGACAAATTGTCAAATGAAGAAACTAAAAATCAAGACATAATTTTTGAAATGTCCTGACAATTTGAAGTATGAATCTAATATTAAGGACACAATTCTCCAAAATATCCTTAACTTTTGGAATTTCACCTGAAGAACTGAACTTAATACCTGTGTTGGCCACCCTGTCTTCTTGTATTTCTTTAATAGACAATGGAGCTGAGATATTGCTTATGCTTGTTCTATCCATTGCATTTTCTTTATCTTGCAACTGTTCTCCATGTTCTTCGCTTGCAAGTTCACAAGATTCTGCAAATATTTACAAGAACTAACACAATTAGAACTTGTTACTAATCTTTGACTAAAACTAACATGCATAAGATCAAACAAAACTTCGTCTAACCTTTTGCGTCTGTCAAGATCATGCCAGTTAAATCATTATCTTGACTAGCATTATTTTGACTTCCAAAATTGTCTCTAAGAGAGATAGGTGTAGAGATATCATATGTTCCTTCTATACATCTTCAAACAATCTCACTTATGCTTGTTCCTTGGGTATTTTCTATGTCTTGAGATTGTCCTCCACTTCTCTCTTTTGAAATTTCCTCATCTTGATGTTCCACTCCATCTTCCTTTATTTTAATTTGCTCTGAAAGCAATACTACAATAATTAAGAAGGGAAAAATTTGCAAATTATGCAAGAATGTGGTCTTGTTGAGAGTAAACTGGGTACAAATTTCTGACTCTCAAATCCACTTGAACAGAATTTCTGACTCTCAAATCAACACACAAAAATCTCAGTAGCAAGACAGCTGAAAGAACATAACTATACTTCTACCACCATTTCTTTCTGTATCATATGTTCAAAATAATCTAATTTTTCAAAGAAAGAACTTAATACCTATGTTGCCCACCCTATCTTCTGCTATTTCTTTAAGAACTGACGGAGTTGAGATATCGTATGTTACTTCAGCATATTTATCTTGATATTGCACTCCATCGCCTTTCCTTGCAACTTCAGAAGATTTTGTACCATTTACAATTAATACTTGTTACTAATAGTTTATTGAAACTAACATGCATCGGGTCATCAAAATTCCATCTAACCTTGATTAGCATCATTTTGATTTCCAAATTTGTCTTTAAGGGAGGGAGGTGTAGATAGATCGTATGTTCCTTCTATACATTTGCATAGAATCTCACTTATACTTGTTCCCAATGGATTTTCTACATCCTGAGATTGCACTCCAGATTTGCAAATTATTTCTGTTACAACACTTCTCTCTTTTGAATTTTTCTGATCTTGACATTCTACTCCATCTTGAAATTTCACTCCATCAAAAGATTCTACACACATATGTAAGCGCAAACCAGTTAATATTTATTACACTATTGAATATAAATTTAAAATGACAACAAAATCAAAAACTCTATCTAACCTTTACCAATTCCGATGCCCATATCAGTTTCATCTTCTAGATGCACATCTCTATAAAAGCTTTCATAACGATCTTCTAGATGCAGATCTGTATCGTTACATTGATCATCAACTGCATCTTTGCTAATTGGAACACTAGGTTGCTCTTTGTTCCTTTCATGAGGTTTCTCAAGAAGCTTATATAAAGTATCAACATTTGACTCTAGGTTTTTCTTTAAAGCATGTGAAATAGTATTTAAAGTAAGAATCAGAATGTTAGCTGCTTATAAGTTAAGGACACTTAATCCTTAACTTAGAGTTACAAGTTCAGAAAATAAGGACATGTAATCCTGAACCTAGAGTTACAAGTTCAGAATATAAGAACATGTAGTCTTGACCTTAGAGTTACAAATTCAGAAAATAAGGACATATAGTTCTGAACTTAGAGTTACCAAGTTCAAAAATTAAGGCCAGGTAATCCTAAACTTAGAGTTACAAGCTCAAAAATTAAGGATACTTAGTCCTTAACTTAGAGTTATAAGCACAGAAATTAAGGACAGGTAGTCCTGAACGTAGAGTTACAAGCACAGAAATTAAGGACATGTAGTCCTGAACGTAGAGTTACAAGTTCAGAAAATGAGGACATGTAGACACTTCCTCGACGTTGCAGACCACTTCTCCAACGACTTCGAATTTTTGTTGCGAGATTTGCCTGCTTATTTCAATAATTCAGCCAGTCTTTTCTTCTCATCATCGAAATCAGGATTTGCAGTTCCAAGCTTCTCGACGTTTTTCGTGAATCGAATTGTATGTTTTCTATTTTGCTTTTACACTTTTTATATTTTATATTGTGTCTTAATGTATTCTGGTTCTGTTATTTGTTACGCTTCTGTAGATGGTAATGGGATCACTTTTTTGAAGTACTTGTGTTAATATTTTCTTTTGGTGTTATTGCTATGGGAGCTGGTTTCAACGATAAAAGGATAAAAGGATTATGGAAAGTTAATTCAACTGGTACTATGCTACTATTGGAATGTCAACACTCGTCGCGACGACCTTAATTGTGTATACTTAAACTGTTTTTGGTTGGTATTTGGTTTTGGAATTCCTGCTATCCTTATGCTTTTCTCTGTTTTGGAAATCAACTTTCATTTATAGTAGAAATAGTCATAAAACTTCATTAGATAGTAATTCAAAATATTAGTCACAAGCTGGTGTTGGTTCAGTTTTAATTCCAAACTAGATATTTAGGAAGCATATTATTTGAAGCCTAGTGCTAATGAAGTGGAATCTTATCCAAATGATAGTAAGATAACAATTTCATATTGAGTATTCCTTTGCCAGTGAGTCATGGTTCGCTTGTAAGATGGAGTAATGTATATGAAATCTTAACAGGTCCCATTCCGTTCTTAGTTTTTTGTCATTGTTCATCTTCATAACTTTTTCCTCAATTTCACAGCTTTTTGCCGAATCTTTCTAAAGCTTGTAAATGTGCAGTTGATTAAACAATCTGTGTGTCAAGGAAGTTGCTAAAGATAAATTTGTACACTAACTGTGTTTAGGAAAGATGCATCTAATTAGGTCCTAAATTTTAGTTATTTAGTTTAAATATTCAGGACATTTCAGAAAATAGTCCTAATGTTTACCTTCTATTTCTTTCTTTGTAGTGTGCTAATGGAATGAGATCATTTTTTCGAGTTTGATGATTGACGTAATTTGATGAGCTATTGGAAAGGAGATTTTTAGTATAAGGAAACAATAAAAAGTTTCTTGTCGAACACGCAATGGAAGAAGTTGAGAGATGATGTTTCCGAAAACTTTTTCCGATTGGAAGGTGTGAAATTCTGTGGCAAACTTATTCATTGTGTGTTGCTTTCTGAAATTGTAAGCAATGAGACGAATTCAATGACATTCAAGGTTTTTGATCATGAAGTGAAGTTTACATGTGAAGCCTTCCAGATAATTACTGGGTAGAAATGTTCTTCTTCTGTGGATTTCAACTTTTTGAGTGAAAGAGCTAATAAGCTTTCTAAAGTCTACTTCACTGGAAAGGATAGAATTAAGTTAGGCGATTTGTGGCATTTTATTACTAGTCGCCCATCTGGTACAACTGCATCATTTGTAGGCAGCGACGAACGATGCGGTGAAGTTGACAACAAATTATTTTGTTGAATCTGTGTTGATGGGTAAGCGCAAGACTTGGAATGTGTCTGAGCTGGTAATGAAAATCATTGATGACGATGAACTCTGCTCTTCTTTCAATTGGGGCTCTCTTTATTATCAAAAATTACTCAAATCATTGAAGAGTTGCTTGAATCCCAAACAAAATACTTTAGGCAATGAGAATAAGAAAGAGACACAGAGAAAGACAAAGATAAAGAGAAGGACAATTATATTATACTTGGCTTCCCTTTTGCCTTATGTGTTTGGATTATGGAAGTATTCCCAGTTTTTCAGGAAAAACCGTTTGTGAACTTCAGAGAATACGGGTTCCCTCGTATGCTATGTTATTCAGATATGAAATCTCCGCATTATGACGACCTATGTAAAAAGTACTTTCATAATGAAAAATTAAGTTTATAGGATTACTAGCTATATTTTTATCTATGTGTTTTGGTTCTAAATACTTACTTTTTTCCCTTATATAATAGGTGTTTCAGTTGCTCGAGATGGTACCATTTGTTTCTTCTGAAGAAGATGCGGAGCCCGCTAGTGTGCATGTGCAATTATCTCAAGATCATAGTTCAATTTTTCTACACAATTTGATGAAGGCTTGCTTAAAGAAATTGTTAATGTAAGTTTTCTGTCTTTTAATACCATTAGTTTTTATTTGCTTATTTTTGCTTAAGAGACTTTTTATTTTTATGGTTTTTGATTCAGATATTATCGGAGAAGTTGAAAAAGGATTTGCAGGCAGAAAGTGTTAGAATACATCAAAAAATAACTTTATCAGAAAAAAGGATTCAAAAGGACATCAAGGTAACATGTATTTAATTTTTGAGCTTCTAAATTATAAACTCAGGACTAGATGTCCTTTATATATGTGCTTGTACCTCTAAGTTCAGGACTAAGGTGTCCTTAATTTTTGAGCTTGTAACTCTAAATTCAGGACTAAGTATCCTTAATTTTTGAACTTGTAACTCTAAGGTTAGGACTACCTGTCCTTAATATTTGAGCTTGTAACTCTAAGTTTAGGACTACTTGTCCTTAATTTTTGAACTTGGTAACTCTAAGTTCAGGACTACATATCCTTATTTTCTGAACTTATAACTCTAAGTTCATGACTACATGTCCTTATTTTCTGAAATAGTAACTCTACGTTCAGGACTACCTGTCCTCAATTTCTGTGCTTGTAACTCTAAGTTAAGGACTAAGTGTCCTTAATTTTTGAGCTTGTAACTCTAAGTTTAGGATTACCTGGCCTTAATTTTTAAACTTGCTAACTCTAAGTTCAGGACTACATGTCCTTATTTTCTGAACTTGTAACTCTAAGTTAGGGACTAATTGTCCTTAACTTATAAGAAGCTAACATTCTGATTCTTATTTTAAATACTATCTCACGGGCTTTAAAAAAAATCTAGAGTCAAAGGTTGATACTTTATTGAAGTTTCTTGAGAAACCTCATGAAAGGAACAAAGAGAGAGAACCTAGTGTTCCAATTAGCAAAGCTGCCGTTGATGATCAATGTGACGATACAAATGTGCATCTAGAAGATCATTATGAAAGCTTTTATAGAGATGTGCATCTAGAAGATGAAACTGATATGGGCATCGGAATTCGTAAAGATTAGATAGAGTTTTTGATTTTGTTGTCATTGTAAATTTATATTAAATATTGTAATAAATATTAACTATTTTGCGCTTACAAATGTGTGAAGAATCTTGTGATGGAGTGGAATTTCAAGACGGAGTAGAATGTCAAGATCAGGAAAATCCAAAAGAGAGAAGTGTAACAGAAATAATTTGTAAATTTGGAGTGCAATCTCAGGATGTAGAAAATCCATTGGGAACAAGTATAAGTGAGATTCTATGCAAATGTATAGAAGGAACATACGATCTATCTACACCTCCCTCCCTTAAAAGACAAATTTGGAAATCAAAATGATGCTAATCAAGGTTAGATGGAATTTTGATGACCCGATGCATGTTAGTTTCAGTAAACTATTAGTAACAAATATTAATTGTAAATGGTACAAAATCTTCTGAAGTTGCAAGGAAAGACGATGGAGTGCAATCTCAAGATAAATATGCTGAAGTAACATACGATATCTCAATTCCGTCAGTTCTTGAAGAAATAGCAGAAGATAGGGTGGACAACATATGTATTAAGTTCTTTCTTTGAAAAATTAGATCATTTTGAACATATGATACAGAAAGAAATAGTGGCAGAAGTATAATTATGTTCTTTCAGCTGTCTTGCTACTGAGATTTTTGTGTGGATTTGAGAGTCAGAAATTCTGCACAAGTAGATTTGAGAGTTAGAAATTTGTACCCAGTTTACTCTCAACAAGGCCGCATTCTTGCATGATTTGCAAATTTTCCCCTTCTTAATTATTGTAGTTTTGCTTGCAGAGCAAATTAAAAGAAAGGAAGATGGAGTGGAACATCAAGATGAGAAAATTTCAAAAGAGAGAAGTGGAGGACAATCTCAAGACATAGAAAATACCCAAAGAACAAGCATAAGTGAGATTGTTTGCAGATGTATAGAAGGAACATATGATATCTCTACACTTCTCTCTCTTAGAGACAATTTTGGAAGTCAAAACAATGCTAGTTAAGATAATGATTTAACTGGCATGATCTTGACAGTTTCAAAAGGTTAGACTGAGTGTTGTTTGATCTTATACATGTTAGTTTTAGTCAAAGATTAGTAACAAGTACTAATTGTGTTAGTTCTTGTAAATATTTGCAGAATCTTGTGAACTTGCAAGCGGAGAACATGGAGAACAGTTGCAAGATAAAGAAAATGCAATAGATGGAACAAGCACAAGCAATATCTCAGCTCCATTATCTGTTAAAGAAATACAAGAAGACAGTGTGGCCAACACAGGTATTAAGTTCAGTTCTTCAGGTAAAATTCCAAAAGTTAAGGATATTTTGGAGAATTGTGTCATTAATATTAGATTCATACTTCAAATTGTCAGGACATTTCAAAAATTATGTCTTGATTTTTAGTTTCTTCATTTGACAATTTATCCTAGAATTGAGGTCTTGCAGCAAACTAATGTATATGTAGTGTTGTTTGCGGAGTAAAACAAAAATGCAGTCGTTAACCAATATACTAGGAAAAGGAAGAGAGATAGTATTGGTTTTGATGGTCCATCATTTGCTATTCTTACTCCTACTCCTCCGACTACATAAACGAGTATTGCTATTCCCACAGACTTTATCATAAGTGGGGCCTGAGGAGGGTAGTATGTACGCAGACCTTACATCTACTTTGTGAAGGTAGAAAGGCTATTTCGGTTAGACCATCGGCTCAAGGAAAGCATAATCACAACAGTTATGATTGTGATTATGAAAAAAAAATAGTAACCAAAATATATATATATATATATATATATATATATATATAACCGAAACAAAGGGATACAAGAAAATGCATGTTAATCCATGCATCCAATGTTTTGCCACTTCATGTATTTGGAGAACAACCATGCTATATGTGGACATTAACAAGGATTAGAGACGCCAAAGTTACGGTCTCACAATATATGTTGAGTACGTAAAACTAAGAAATAATGGAATGCGATTCTACTAAAGTTAAATTATTTGATTTGGTGTATAAACAGTTGCGACTAAATATTTACTGTAAAGTATTTAGCCGTAGCAATACTACTAAGGTTAAATTGTTTTGGCCGGATGCGGCAAAATATTTACCGTAATAAAACCTGGCATTATATTCCCAAATAACAATGAGAACCTCATGAAGGTGAGAAAAATACCAAAAGAAGTTTATTCTATTAGTCCAAATCCAGATAGTACTTAGCTGTATCATTATTTACATTTTTGGCTTCACTAATGAATACATTCAACTATCACAAATTACAACAGGATGCACACTCAGCACAGTTAATACATATGGACAATAATACCGAGTTTTAGAGATGCAAACTAAAAAATTCCCTTTCAAATTTTAAGAAGACAGTACACTTTGTCATGACAGTTGATTACTCAGATATGACCTCCAAAGAGAAAGGAATTAAATTCATCAGGGGAAAGTGCCAAAAGGGTAAGTAATAACTGGAAAAAAAATCCAAGATCTTCGTTGCATTATAAAGTTACTGCAGAGGCCAGAGTGTATAATACAAGAGTAAGTTCAGATGCTATTCTGGAAAAGTAATTACCACTCATTTAATATTTGGAGATTTGATTTAGTCACAGTAATCTACACAGAGATCAAATGGATTTGCTTATGAAGAGAATCCAGCTGGAAAATAACTTTCAAGACTGAACATAAAAGTCTATTAAAGCAATAATCGCGTTTTATGATTGTGAAACAGCTAAAAGAGATGTTGCATGTGGAATAATCTCTATAAGCCGACTAGAAAATGAGTTCAGGTTCTTTGATTATCATTTTAAATTTCAAAGTTAGTGAAGAGTCTAATAGGTTAAAAATATTTCGAGACGAGGGTTTGCAATGCTGCCTTAATTTTACCAAGCACTAAGAGTTGCGACTTACAACGTACTTCACCTTCTTTTCCTCTTCTCCTCTTTGCAGCAAATTGCGGTGCATCTTTCCTCCCCTTGTTCCAGTACTAGATGTAGAGAGAAATTAACAAAATGCAAAGAGTTATGAGTGAATTAACTAAACACTTGATGGAAAACTTCAGAGGAAATGAACACGTAAAACACATGCATGTCATATCTCAAGAAGTAATGGTGGCGACTTCATGAAGATGCAACTATTTTTCAAACATATCCAATCATATAAAGCAGGAAAAAAAAAGATGACATGAGATAGGACGCTTGTCTGTCAGCGTCCAATTATTGAATTTCATCGTCCTATTTTTCCCCTTAAATGCATATTGCAGTACAACGATAAAGATTGCTAGCAAAGAACAAACATGAATTTAAAACAGAAAGAAAGATGGATCAAAGAACAAACATGAATTTAAAACAGAAAGAAAGATGGATCAAGATAACATCATCAAAGACAAAAGACCGGGATTAAATGATCAGCACCCCATGACAGCACAGTTATACACAAAGCTACCAGATCGCTTTCGGCCAAGCAAGTCCCATTGTATCGGCCCTTCACTTGGAACCCATGAATTCACTTCGATATATTCTGCACCTCCCTTGGGTCCACCAATTACAATTAGCCTGTTACCACATGCTCGAAAAGCCAAACCCCAACCATACATGGAAGCTGCTCTTTCGGGCAGCCGTCCTATGGTAACCCACGCTTTATTTTGCTTGTCATACTTCCTCACCTCCATGTCAGCATAATCAGCCGCGTACAGCTCATTGTGTACAACTGCCACCAAAGGAGGTGCATCAGATGTAGCGGGCATATCATTCCTAGCAGCGTTAGCTTGCACCGGAGACATGTTTGGGATTTCACGCCACGTTCCTTTTTCCAAATCATACTCCTCCCCACAAGTCAACCGCTTCGATTCGGCTCCTCCAATTCCTCCTATCACATAAAATTTTCCATCCATGAATACCCCTGAACACATCTTACGTGGCTTGTTCATGCTCGGTAAAGTCTTCCACGTTCCAGACTCCGAATTGTAAAGTTCAGTTGAGCTAAGTATATTGCCTCGTGAGTCACAGCCACCAGCTAGAATGCCAATCTCCCCAATGCTGGCAGAACCAAACAAACATCTCGGTACATTCATCCGCATCCCAGATGACCACGTGTTTGTCAATAAACTGTAACGATAAATGACAAGAGAAAAGATCTCCTTTCCAAACACAAGCAGCTCTGTGCCAACTGCCAACGACTCCTTGTCAGCCAACACGAAACACTCATCAGGAGTCATAGCTGGCAGATGCATCCAACGACCGCGACTAGGATCAAAAGCTTCCCATCCAACCAGTTGGCAGGAGAAATAAACCCAATGCTCAACCACACCATTTTCCCGCCGCAATTTGTAAAGTTCTCCGCTCCTAATCAATGAGCGAAAGCTACGATTCAAAGATGCTATGGCGCCATAATCCGACCGAGAACAATGAATGAGTCAACCGATGGAATTGTCACGGCCAATGGCATGAATAAGAGAGCTCGAATCAGAATTATCCCCAGCATGACGTTTATTGCCAGCTTGCTCGTTCGGGGATGCTGAAGAGTTGCCCAAAGATAGAGCGACTTCCACTCTGTTGAAAGCATCAGACTTATTTGGCAACTTGCATTTCACAAGTTCACACTCCTGATAATTTACCAATGGCTCTTTGCCATTCATGCAAGCCACCCAGTTACTTTCTCTCTGACAATCCTTTGAAACCAAACAAGACTGATCTTCTAACATATCGTCCAGATTAAAACCAAGAGGATTTGATAAAATGAAGGAAGTTGATTGCAATAAACTGAAAAAGACAACCTTTTTTGTATCTGGTGAATTCTACCTCTGTTGTTTTTCTTGATTTTCCTATTAATATAGTTTTTTTTTCTTTTTGTTTTTCGGTATGTATTAGTATATAAGGGTAGTTATTTAATTTTTGTACTATTTGGTAGAAGAAGAATCGGGGCCTTCGGGTTCTCTCTTCTGAAATTAAAGTAAGATTTGGCTTCATAAGGAGGAAAAATTAATTAAATGCCTAAGGAGGAAGTGCAAAAAGAGTAAGTAATGTAATCTAGGTAATCTGACAGTCTCGGTTCACACTCTGCACTCTCTCTCTCTTTTTTTCCGTGGAGCAAATTCTTCTCTCGTTATTCTCTCAAGTGCCACAAGGAAGACGATCAATATTTTCTTGAAGGAAGAAGCTCTTCCTATACAAAAATTTTCTCAAAATTGGGTAAGAACTTCTATATCATTTTCTTAAGGGGTGGACCGGCGGGGGATTGTGCATGATACTCAAGTTACATTTCATAAATCTAAATCTCTTAAATTTTACACTAATAAGCGGGCTTACCTTTATTTCTCCACTGGCATTCAACACAAACGTCAAAGGTCTTCCAACACGCCTAACACTAGTTAGCACCTCTCCATCGTTCCTACAAGTGTTGTTTATATTATTCTAGTAAAATTTGTTGATTAGAATTTGGAAGTTCTTTGGTTCCCATAGATAGATTGACATGCATTGTCTTTCTATCATTTTAGGCAATTGAATTCACAGATCAATGATATGGGAAGGAATTTTTTATTCATCTTTCTCTTAAATTGTGTTTAAGGTATATGCTTCTTGGAGAATTATAAAACATGAGAGCAAACCGTAATTGATGGAAGAGTAAATGCCAGAGATGCCTACCAGAATTTTGGGACCACCCTCTATGCGACAGATAAGTGCATAGATGATGTGAGGCTTAGTAAATAGCATTGATATTAAACACTTTCTCTAGATAGAGCCTGTAATTTCTAGGTTTAAGCATTCATGAAAAACACTTTTTAAAGGAAAAAAGCTACCATCTAAGGGTTAACTACATAATAGCAAAACCAAAAACAACTAGCGGCAAAAAATAACTTTATCTAACATGGAAGCGACCTATGATATAGTTAAGAGCATTGCAGTATTGAGTGTTCTAAGGGACCAGATAAAGCAGGCAAGATAAGGATGAGTTTTTGGAGTAAATTTGACCTTTAGTACAACTGCATAAATACCTAGAATTCTACCAATACGGAGTGGTTTTTAATTGAAAGTTGAAGCATGCACCACTGAACTTATTCATGTTCGCGTGCATGAAAATCATCACTAAATGTATAATTATGATGTTTGCTTCTATATGGAAAAATTGAAATATAAACTTATAGATTCTTAGAAAAATTAGCATTCTTTTAATTGCTTAAGTTCTTGGACACACTTATAAACTAACAATACGAAAATTAGTCTAGCAGACAAAATTAAATGTTTATTAAATAACAAATATCTGCAATGGCAGCCAATTACATTGTTGAAGAAATGTTAACTTTCAATTATGAGATTATGGTTTGTGGGAGATATGCTAGAATGTTTAATGATATAACTTTTGCAGCAAATTACAGTCTATCTAAGTGATTTTCACCTAAAACTTACATGGCATTTTAAGCAGGGACTTAAATGTATTTAATGCAAAACTTATGCACAAATTTCAACTTTGAAACGGTGTACCGTATTAGGTTATCAAATCATCACTACCTCTCCAGACATAATATCTTTTATATTCGACTTGATGTTTTCTACCTCAACTTAGTCAGATACTCTAAATTTCAGTTTTTCACTGCATCAGTCCATACGGTCAATGCAACAATGCTAGGTGAAAAGGCTACAGCATCTGCAAGTCTATAAAAAGTAAATATCTTTCTCCACAGATAAACCTTAAGATATTTGCATTTCTTACGCTTAAAAGTTCAGTATGATTAGATATTAGATATATATGTGGTCTCTTTTCTGGATCAATTTAGAAGTTTGATACAATTCTTATTGTGCAGGCAAAACAAACAGAGATAGAACGTTGCCAGTGGATTCAGTAAAAGACTAAAAGGTGACCAATGACTGAAGTAAAAGATTCTGGAAAACCAGCCAATACAGAAGTTTCAATGGATAGCAACCTAGATGACATTAATAAATGTTTGCGGCATACTCTATGTAGTAAACTTGCAACATAGCCACCACTATTAACTTTTGCCTTCAGACATCTCTACATGAGTTTTCATGAGACAATTTTTCCAATTGCATGCGTACACAAGATACACAAATTCCTCAATCCTCACTCTTTATACTATAAACATAATAGGTAGCATTGGTAAATAGAAATAAGTTCAGTACAAAAAGCTCTCTATTTTGTTCATTTAATTACCACAAAAGAACTTTGACCAATCATACACATAAATACGAGCATGTTTTGCATCATATATCAATTCGCAAAAAGCAACTTAAGCTAGACAAGAGTCAAAGAACTGTTACACATTGGCAAACTAAAAGTTCCGGCATCTTCACTAATTAAAGAAGTGACAGAATGATAGATTTCTAAGATTTAAAGCTCTTTAAGTGTGACTAAAAGGATAAACATTTATGGTAGTTGAGCAAATATCTAGTAGTACAAATGCAACAAAAGTATACCTTCAGCTAGCAATGTTAACTGAAGGATCACCATCAACATTGTCAAACTTAAAGTTCCTTCTTTCTTTTTTTGAAGTTTGTTTATTGAGATGGATCATTAGCTAATTGGGTGTCAATCTTAATCTCATGTTTATGATAATTTCCTCTTTGTTGCAGTTTGCATCTATAAGCAGTCAGTGAAACTAAGGACTCATGCATCTATCAAGCAGCCAGTGAAACCAAGTGCTGCCCTGAGTGCAAAGAAGAGTTGGGCTTTTTTCCCTGAATAACATCTCAAGTAAGGACTGGCTCCATTTCTCTTTTAGTTATTACAAGCTTTTGATGAGTCGCTATTAGATTAAATGGGAGGAGAAGCCTCTCTACCTGCAGAAAGTAGGGCTGAGGTCTACTTACACACTACCCTTCCCAAACCTCACTAGGGATTACACTGGGTATGATGTTGTTGGGTGGAGAAGCAAAGACAAATAATCTGACAGTTGATCTAAAACATAAGTCTATGACACTTTTTCTTCAACTAAGATAATGATCTCTGAAATTAGTAGGAATCACTACTTCTGACAGCCCGGTAATAGTTTCACATTTGTAGTCATCCTATGGATCAGGGTTTTTCTTTGTTGATAAGGAAATAAATTTCAATAAAAGAAGGGCAAAAAATACCCTAAGCTTACAAAATAATATGTTTTTTTATGAAAGACACCCAATCTTTTATACATAGGGAACCTCGTGGGTGCACCAAAAAGTAATAAGAGATAGGAGGCCATTCCTCAAGTGTACAAAATCCATGTCTACTCCATCAAAAGCGCTCCAATTCATCTCTCTTCATACAGTCCATAAGTACTAGAGGAGCAACATCACATACCCTATGTCTCCTCTGTCTTCTAAAGGTCCAACTAAACATT
Source organism: Nicotiana tomentosiformis (assembly GCF_000390325.3). Lineage (NCBI taxonomy): Eukaryota > Viridiplantae > Streptophyta > Magnoliopsida > Solanales > Solanaceae > Nicotiana > Nicotiana tomentosiformis. Next base: position 2,401,279 of record NC_090818.1, on the reverse strand, counting down.
GTTTCTTTCACAGTGTTCGGTATTACATACTCTAATCCAGACCATCACAAGATTTCGCACCACAACTATGACGCTATTCGACAATGTAAATGGAGGTGATTCACATCTTCCCTCGAATAGCGTCTTAGTTGTTCCCCAAATAGCGTCTTAGTTGCACTTTTTTTCCTGAATAACATCTCAAGTAAGGATGGGCTCCATTTCTCTTTCAGTTATTACAAGCTTTTGATGAGTCGCTATTAGATTAAACGGGTGGAGAAGCCTCTCTACCTGCAGAAAGTAGGGGTAAGGTTTGCTTACACACTACCCTCCCCAAACCTCACTTGTGGGTATGTTGTTGTTGGGTGGAGAAGCAAAGACAATTAATCTGATAGTTCATCTTAAACATAAGTCTATGACACTTTTTCTTCAACTAAGATAATGATATGTGAAATTAGTAGGAATCACTACTTCTGACAGTCCGTCAAAAGTTTCACATATGTAGTCATCCTATGGATCAGGTTTTTTTTTTGATAAAGTAATACATTTCATTAAAAGAAGGGCAAAAAATGCCTATATACAAGAGGTACACCAAAAGGTAGAAAAAGCTTACGAAATAATATGGTTTTCTACGAAAGACACCAAATCTTTTATACATATGGGAACCTCGTGGGTGCACCAAAAAGGAATAAGAGATAGAACGCTACTCCATCAAAAGTACTCCAAATCCTCTCTTTTCATACGGTACATAAGTACTAGAGGAGCAACATCACATACCATATATCTCCTCTGTTTTCTAAAGGTCCAACTAAACATTGTTTCTTTCAGAGTGTTCGGTATTACACACTAAAAGCCAGACCATCACAGGATTTCGCACCACAACTAAGATGCTATTCGACAATGTAAATGGAGGTGATTCACATCTTCCCCCGAGTCTTTACACATGAAGCGCCAACTAACAAATAAACTTTTTCTTCCCCAAGTTCTCCATCGTCAAGATTACCCCACACACAGCTAGCAAAGTAAAGTGAAAAGATACACCTTTCTCGACTACTTCCTAGTCACAAGCTTCTCGTAATAGGGCGTACAGAAAATACCCTGTTTTCCCCCGCCCCCATCTCCATACATCTTCACTATCATGTGCATCGACCTTCCAGTCTAGCGCAAGCTGTTCCAAAACTTCAAATCCCAATATGCTTCTCCACTTGTAGACTCCATATCCCATGGATCAGGTTGCAGACATAAATGAATAACTATGTTCTATCTCTAATAACTTGAGTTTTCAAATAAGGTAGTTCACACAATTCAACATGTTCTCTCTTTTCGAATGGCACCAACTTAGGTAGAGGACTAGAGTTTGAGTTTTGTCGTCGCCCATTAACAAAAATATTTCTACGTGTTTGGGTCAAATAAAAAATGCACATCCTAATTGATGGAAGAGTAAATACCAGGGAGTCCTACAAAAAAATTTGGATCACCACTTATGTGTAAATTATGTGCTAATTATGTGCAAACTATGGGCGTAGATGCAGAGAAAGCTTGAGTTTAGAACTGACATATGACCAAGTGAAACATTCAAGGAGGAAAAACTAATTAAATGCATGTGGAGAAAGTGCCGAAAGCGTAAGTAATGTAATCTAAGATCCAAGTAATCTAGGTGATCTGACTCCGTGTCAGTTGACACTATGTACTCTCATTCTCTTCTTTTTCCTAGAGCAGTTTCTTCTGTTATTTTTCTTATTTCTATTACTCCAATAGCACTCAACACAATTATGTGCATCGATGTTAAGGTTGGTGTCTAAAACTGAGGTATGACAAAGTGCAACATCTCAGGAGGAAATAAGGATTAAATGCATCGAGGAAGTTCCAAAAGGACAAGTAGTGCAATCGTAAATCCAAGTAATCAAGGCGCCTGACATAGCCTTAATTCAAACTATGTACTCTCTTTCTTTTCTTTCTCCTAGAGCAAATTCTTCTCATTCCCTCAAGTGTTACGAGGATATTATCAACCATTTTTTAAGAAAAGGCTCTTTATATGCAAATTGAGCAAGAACTTCTTCTCTTCCCTTTTCTTAAAGGGTTTGAGCAGTGGAGGATTGTGCGGGATATTCAAGTTATATATCAGGAATTAGATTTAAAAAAGTTTATACCGCCAAGTGATGTTCCCTATATTGCTCCAATGACATCCAACACAAATGTCAAAAATCTTCCCATAGGTCTAAACATTATTAGTGCATCTCCACATTTCCGACCACTGTTCTTTATCCATTTCAAGCGACGCTTGACAATTAGAAATTTTGGATGCTAAAACATTTTGAGTCCCAAAGGCAAATTCTGATGGCATCATGTTTCTATCATTCTAAGGAATAAAATTCACATATCGATGATACTGGAAGGTATCTTTTTAAAACTTTTTGCAAACTAAATTTAATTAATTTGTTAATGCTACTTGTAGAATTTTAAAACTTAAGAACATAAACAACTAATTGATTGAAGAGTAAATGGAAGAGAAGCCTACCAAATTTTTGGGATCATCGTGTATGTGCAAATTATGTGCATAGTTGTGGAGAAGGCTTGGTATCTAGAACTGATATATGACCAAGTGAAGCATCTCAAGAGGAAAAGGGAATTAAACGCATCAGCAGAGAGTGCAGAATGGGTACGCAAGGTTATTGAAAATCCGAGCAATCTAGGTGATCTGACATTGTATCTGCTCACACCATGTACTCCTTTTCTCCTCTTTTTCCCAAAGCAATTTCTTCTCTCCATGGAAAAGTACTACAAGAAAAATTACCAATCATTAATTGAAGGAAGAAGCTTTATATCGACAATTTTTTGTACATTGGATAAGAGTTCGTTCTCTTTCCATTTCTTTATGGGGTGGAGTATGGAGGATTGTCCATAACACTCGAGTAATATATAATGAATCTAGATCTGTTGGATGTATGTACTACCAAATGGTGTTGCATCTATTGCTCCAATGACATTCAACACAAACATCAAACGTCTTCTTATACGTCTTACCATCAACAAGCACCTCTCCAACCTTCTTACCAGCATTCTTTATCATTTTCCAGTGAAACTAGTTGATTAGAATTAAGAAAGTTTCTGGTTCCCACAGGTAGTTTCTGTTGACATCATGTTTCTACCATTCTGGGCAGTTAAATTCACATATCGATGATACGAGGTGGTTTTTTTTTTTTGGAAAGTTTTCGGTAAACTAAATTCAATTAATTGCTTGATGCTACTTGAAACATTATAAAAGATCAGAGAAAGCATTCAAAAATTTTGGAAGCACCCCTTATCTGCAAGTGAAGCACCTCGGGAGAAAAAATAATTAAATACATCAGGGAAAAATGTCAAAAGGGTAAATAAAGCAATCGAAAATCCAGGTAATCTAGGTGATCTACATTGTGGCATTCTCACTCTGTACTCTCTTTCTCTTCTATTTCATAGAGCAGTTTCTTCTCTCATTATTCGCTCAAAGTGCTACAAGAAGATTATCAATCATTCTTGAGAAAGAGCTCTTCATATATTTTGAAGAAAGAGAAAGAGCTCCACACCTTCCTAGATCATTATTTTGAGAAAGAGCTCTTCATATAAAAAAAATATTCTTTAGGTGAGAACTTCTTCTTCTTTTTTAGGGGGTGGAGTGGTGGGGGATCGTGAATGATACTTAAGTTATATATTATCAATCTAGATCTGTTAGATTTTTATACTACCAAGTGATCTTGCCTCTACTGCTCCGATGTCATTCAACAAAATTCTGTACATCGACGTAGAGAGAACTTGGTGTATGTAACTGAGATATGACAAAGTGAAACATTTGTGGAGGAAAAAAGAATTAAATGCATCAGGGGAAGTGCCAAAAGGAGGGTAAGTAACGCAATTGTAAATCCAAGTTTTCTAGGTGACCCGACAGTCAGTTCGAACTATGTATTCTCCTTCTCTTCTTTTTCCTAGAGCACTTTCTTCTCATTATTCTCTCAAGTGCTACAAGGAAGATTATCGATCATCTCTTGACTGAAGAAGCACTTCATATGCAAGAAATTTCTTTACATTGAGTAAGAACTTCTTCTCTTCCTTTTCTTCAGGTGGAGATCATGCGCATCATACTCAAGTTATATATCATGAGTTTGAGTTTATTAAGTAATATTGGTGCTCCCTCTATTACTCCCATGGATTCAAAAAAAGGTCTCCCCATAGATCAAACATTAATTAGCACATCTCCATCTTCCCTACGGTCGTTCTTTATACTTTTTAAGTGAAACTTGTTGATTCAAATTCAAAAAAAGCTTTTGGTTCCCCATAGGTTTATTCTGATGACAGCTAGTTTCAATATTCTAGACAATTAAATTCACGATTTCTGGAAAATTAAATTTAATTATTCACTATGCTATTTAAAGATTATAAAACATGAGACATAAACCATAATTGAGGGACGAGTAAAAGCCGGAAATGCCAACCATATGTTTTAGATCACTTCTTATGTGCAAATTATGTGCATAGATGCGGGTAAGACTCGGTGTACATAACTAATATATATGACCAAGTGAAGCATCTTTTTTCTTTTTTTGAAAGATACGACCTAGTGAAGCATCTTACGAGGAAAACAATTAAGTTCATAAATGGAAGGTGCTCAAAAGGTATGAAACATAATAGAAAATCCAAGTGATCTAGGCGATCTGACATTGTGTCGGTTAACACTATGTACTCTCTTTCTCTTCTTTTTCCTAAAGCAATTTCTTCTCCCTCTATTCTTGCAAAGTACTACAAGAAAGATTTTTGAAAATGGATTTTTTCCTTTTTTGAAATGGAAAGTACTACAAGAAAGATTATTAATCTTTTTGAAGGAAGAAGCTTGAATAAGAACTTCTCTTTCCTTTCCTTCAAGGGGTGGAATGTTGGAGGATTATGCATGATAGTCAAGTTATATATTCTATTAAACTTTTATACAACCAAATGGTGTCGCCTCTATTGCTCCAACGGCATTCGACACAAATGTCAGAGGTGTTCCCATGCGTCCCAAATTAATTAGCACTTTATCCTTTTACTAGTGAAACATGCTGATTAGATTTCAAAATCAGTTTGGTTCCCATAGGTCGATTCTGATGACATCATGTTTCTATCATTGTCGGGAATCAAATTCACATATCCATGATATAGGACTGTAATTTTTCTAAATTTCTAGTAAATTAAAATTAAATAAATACTTGATGATACTTGACGAATTATAAACCATGAGAACATAAACCCCGACTGATGGAAGAGTAAATGCCAATAGATGCCACCAAAAAATTAGTGATCACCTCTTATGTGCAAATTACGTGCATCTATGTGGTGAAGACTTGGTATCTAGATCTGATATATGACTAAGTGAAGTATCTCACGAGGCAAAAAGAACTAGATGCATCAGGGGAAAGCTCAACGAGAGTAAGTAATGTAACTAATAATCCAAGTAATCTAGGTTATCTGACAATGTGTTAGTTCACACTACGTACTTTCTTTCTCTTCTTTTTTCCTAAAGAAGTTTCTTTTCTCATTATTCTCTCATAGTGCTATAAGGAAGATTATCAATCATTTATGGAAAGAAGAAGCTCTAAATATGCAAAGATTTCTTTACAGAGGCTATGAACTTCTCTTGCCTTTTCTTTTTTTTTTTGGGGGGGGGGGGGGGGGGATTGGGCATGAAGTTCAAGTTATATATCACTAAACTAGAACTGCTAGAGCTAACATCGTATAACCCAATTGAGATATTATGGTATAGGCTAACCTCTCTTAGTACCTTTTTGAGCACATTACACGGTAAATGTGAAGGACTAGGCCATTTTATCAACAATAATGAGATAAACTAGTATTTGCGGTGAATTCCCCCGTTAAGTAGCCATGCATTATCATTGGAAACGCCCACTTCTCTGGCAAATAAAGCTCTTTTGATCATTTCTTCGAATCAATAACAGAAGTTTGACCTTACATACGCACAAACCCTCAAGTAAATTCAATCAAACACTTGACCTTCACTCTGTTGTATTCGACCATTGTGTCCAATTGATCCTTTCTACAGGAAAAAAACATTATACATTTAGAATTGATATGCAGTATACATACAGTGCATCACGTTTGGCAGAAAACTAACTGCTTAAAAAGCATATAATCCCTAAAACAGGAAAGTAAAGTGTGGAAGTGAATCCATACAATGAAATAACTTCTACCCCCTTCTGCATATTAGTTTCACGTTAAGCTTGCAACAGCAGCTCACAAATTACAATAATAACAACAACATACCCAGTGTAATCTCACTGGGACTACACTGGGATACCCCTACCTTGTGGAGGTAGAGCGGTTGTTTCCAATAGACCCTCGGTTGCAGCCCACAAATTTCTAATCCAAAATCAATCAGTACAATTTCCAAGATATAAACTAGGTTGAAGCAATAGTAGTTGAATTCCACAAAGACTACGGTTCGGCGGTTCGGCCTAGTTATAGCAAGTACAGGATACGTTTTGAGCACATAGCAGCACTCTTGATAGAACAAAAAAAACACCAAAACGTAACGAAGATGCTAAAAATTACTCTATCTTAAATACGATATGACCAAAAAGTTCCAAACATTCTCATCATTAACACAACATTAACTCAGTACACTTTAGTCAAATAATCCTTCATCTGAAGCACAATAAACACTAAAAAAAACACAGCGAAAATACCATAGTAATACAAAATAAGGAAACGGATACCTGCAATAGATTAGCAAAACAGAGGTTCTCCTTGTTTGAGGCACCCTATTTTAGGACACTAAACTCAACTTCTGCAACCGTTTGCCTTTCTTCTCAGTTTGCTTTAAATTTCTTTTTTCTAATTTTAGCTCTTTATTGATTTTAATTCGTCTTCTGAGAACGCCGAATATAAGGAAAACGAGGAATGGAAGGGCATTAGCGCAAAAAAGGGGTGAAAAAAAAGCGCTACTGTTCTTTTACCTGCTCCTTGGTATGGTGTGGTTTTAGTCCTTATAAAACGCATTCGGTAATTATCACATTCTAAAATTATAATTCGCATTGTAAGTCGCATTCACGAATTGCAACTAATTAATTTACGACCGTTTGCAACTATTTTCCTTCCGTATTACCAATCTGTTTGGCTTTTTTTCAATTATGAAAAATCATTTTTTAAAAGTTTCAGGACTACACCAGACTATTTTTTTTTATTTTAAATTTAAAATGTAATTATTTTTCACAAACTATACAAAAGCTATTATAAACTATTAGATTAAGTTCATTAGTTATAAATTAAAATGTAAATATTCAGAATTACACAAAATATGCTATAGATTGTAATTCTACTCTATCATTCAAACATTATTAAGTTGAATTTTGAGAAGCAAAAAGTGACTAACATCTGATGAAAGAGTAGTTCAATTGTTAATAACATAATATTTTGTTCTTGTCCTCTTGACCTAATTTGTCAAAGTTACACTTTTGCTATCCCAATTAGATAAGTTTTCGCAGATTGTAATTTCACAATTAAAATGATATCGCTATGTAATATATGATTTGATGCTCCAATTCATTTATGAAATCACATCTCTTTGTAGTCCTAAAGATCATAATTCATAATTACTAGGCCGTGATAACAATTTCTATTGTTGTTGGACGGGCCAAGATCTTAGAAATGGGTAAAACCTCATCCCAAGATCCTAGAAGTCTGTTTCCCTCTTAGCGCGTCATAGTTACTAAAGTGTGACTTGATCTACGATATGGTCAGCTAAATCAGATGATATGTGATGCAATGTTAGTGCGTCATAGCCATCGAGATTTGACTTATCTACTACAAGATCAGCTAAACTAGATAGGTGTCTCGTGCACAATGATAGAGCCCTATGCCATGCCTACTTGTTAAATTCATTTGATTGAGATTTGTGTTAGCAATATTGATGATAAGCTTGACCCAAACAGATTTTGGCCACTGCACCCATCATTGGAACTAGAAAGCAACTAAAGGCAAAACACATTGTTAACTTTCAGCTTTGCTTCGTAATAAAATGCCCCAACTAGTGTCTCTATGTAATAATTCACGAATTCGAGCCATAAAATGCTTCAGGTAGGCTGCCTAAATTACTTCCCTTGAGGTACAACCCTTCGTAAACGCGGGATATTTTGTGCACATTGCTGCCCTTCAGACCCATGGAGCCAATACATAAGAAAGGAACACATCTCACCCTGCTAACAATGGCTATGAAAGATTAATAATTTTTGGAGCACAGTAAAAGTTTTTGGAGCCACTTCATGTATTTGGAGAAAACCATGCTATATAGATCTCGTTATATATGTTGAGTACGTAAAACTAATAAATAGTGGAATACAAAGCTATTAAGGTTAAACTGTTTGATTTGGTGTATAAACCGAGTGCGACTAAGTATTACTACAAAGTATTTGGCCGTAGCAATACTACTAAGGTTAAGTTGTTTTGAGGCTAAATATTTACCGTAATAACACCTGGCATTATATTCCCAAATAACAATGAGAACCTCATGAAGGTGAGGAAAATACCAAAAGAAGGCTATTCAAGTAATACAAATCCAGATTGTACTTAGCTGTATCACTATTTACATTTTTTGGCTTCACTAATGAATACATTCAACTATCACAAATTACAACAGGGTGCACACTCAGCACAGTTAATACATATGGACTATGATACTGAGCTTTATAGATGCAAAATAAAGAATTCCCCTCAAATTTTTGAAAAAGACAAAGTGAACCTCCAAAATGTGAAAAATAATTAAATTCATCAGGGGAAAGTGCCAAAAGGGTAAGTAATAACTGGAAAAAAAATCCATGATCCCCTTTGCATTTGGATGTGAAAACTTCTTATTGTGACCATTATTATAAAGTTACTGCAGAGTGTATAATACAAGAGTAAGTTCAGATGCTATTCTGGAAAACTAATTACCACTCATTCAATATTTGGAGATTTGATTAACAGTAATCTACACAGAGATCAAATGGATTTGCTTATGAAGAGATTCCAGCTGGAAATAACTTTCAAGACTGAAAATAAAAGTCTACTAAAAGTGACAATCGCGTTTTCTGATTGTGAAACAGCAAAAAGAGTGTTGTAATCTCCATAAGGCCGACTAGAAAATGAGTTCTTTGATTATCATTTTAAATTTCAAAGTTAGTGAAGAATGTAATAGGTTTAAAAAATTACGAGACGAGGGTTTGCAATGCTGCCCTAATTTTACTAAGCGCAGGAATCAAACCTCAAAGAGTTGTGACGTATAACGCACTTCACCTTCTTTTCCCCTTCTCTTTGCAGCAATTGAGGTGCATCTGTCCTCCCCTTGTACTAGATGCTCTGAGACTAAGATGTAGAGAGAAATTAACAAATGCAAAGAGTTATGAGTGAATTAACTAAACTCTGGGTGGAAAACTTCAGACGGAATGAAAGACAAAATCAAGTAAAACACATGCATATGTCATATCTCAAGAAGTAATGGTGTGACTTCACGAAGATGCAACTATTTTTCAAACATATCCAATCATATAAAGGAGGGAAAATAAAGATGAGATGAGATAGGAGTTCGCTTGTCTATCAGCGTACAATTATGGAATTTCATTGTCCTATTTTTCCCCTTAAATGCAGATTGCAGTACAACGATAGAGATTGCTGGCAAAAAACAAACATGAATTCAAAACAGAAAGAAACATGGATCAAGATAACATCATCAAGGACAAAAGACCAGGATTAAAAGATCAGCACCCCATGACAGCACAGTTATACACAAAGCTACCATATCGCTTACGGCCAAGCAAGTCCCATTGTATCGGCCCTTCACGTGGAACCCATGAATTCACTTCGATATATTCTGCACCTCCCTTGGGTCCACCAATTACAATTAGCCTGTTACCACATGCTCGAAAAGCCAAACCCCAACCATACATGGAAGCTGCTCTTTCGGGCAGCCGTCCTATGGTAACCCACGCTTTATTTTGCTTGTCATACTTCCTCACCTCCATGTCAGCATAATCAGCCGCGTACAGCTCATTGTCTACAACTGCCACCAAAGGAGGTGCATCAGATGTAGCGGGCATATCATTCCTAGCAGCGTTAGCTTTCACAGGAGACATGTTTGGGATTTCACGCCACGTTCCTTTTTCCAGATCATACTCCTCCCCACAAGACAACCGCTTCGATTCGGCTCCTCCAATTCCTCCTATCACATAAAATTTTCCATCCATGAATACGCCTGAACACATCTTACGTGGCTTGTTCATGCTCGGTAAACTCTTCCATGTTCCTGCCTCCAAATTGTAAAGTTCAGCTGAGCTAAGTATATTGCCTTGTGAGTCACAGCCACCAGCTAGAATGCCAATCTCCCCAATGCTGGCAGAACCAAACAAACATCTTGGTACATTCATCCGCATCCCAGATGACCACGTGTTTGTCAATAAACTGTAACAATAAATGACATGCGAAAAGATCTCCTTTCCAAACACAAGCAGCTCTGTGCCAACCGCCAACGACTCCTTGTCAGCCAACACGAAACACTCATCAGGAGTCATAGCTGGCAGATGCATCCAACGACCGCGACTAGGATCAAAAGCTTCCCATTCAACCAATTGGCAGGAGAAATAAACCCAATGCTCAACCACACCATTTTCCCGCCGCAATTTGTAAAGTTCTCCGCTCCTAATCAATGAGCGAAAGCTACGATTCAAAGATGCTATGGCGCCATAATCCGACCGAGAACAATGAATGAGACAACCGATGGAATTGTCACGGCCAATGGCATGAATAAGAGAGCTCGAATCGGAATTATCCCCAGCATGACGTTTATTGCCAGCTTGCTCGTTCGGGGATGCTGAAGAGTTGCCCAAAGATAGAGCGACTTCCACTCTGTTGAAAGCATCAGACTTATTTTGCAACTTGCATTTCACAAGTTCACGCTCCTGATAATTTGCCAATGGCTCTTTGCCATTCATGCAAGCCACCCAGTTACTTTCTCTCTGACAATCCTTTGAAACCAAACAAGACTGATCTTCTAACATGTCGTCCAGATTAAAACCAAGAGGATTTGATAAAATGAAGGAAGAAGTTGATTGCAATGAACTGAAAAAGACAACCTTTTTTTGTATCTGGTGAATTCTACCTCTGTTGTTTTCTTGATTTTCCTATTAATATAGTTTTTTTTTCTTTTTGTTTTTCGGTATGTATTAGTATATAAGGGTATTTATTTAATTTCTGTACTATTTGGTAGAAGAAGAATCGGGGCCTTCGGATTCTCTCTTCTGAAATTAAAGTAAGATTTGGCTTCATAAGGAAGAAAAATTAATTAAATGCCTAAGGAGGAAGTGCAAAAAGAGTAAGTAATGTAATCTAGGTAATCTGACGGTCTCGGTACACACTATGCACTCTCTCTTTCTCTTTTTTTTTCGTGGAGCAAATTCTTCTCTCGTTATTCTCTCAAGTGCCACCAGGAAGATTATAAATATTTTCTTGAAGGAATAAGCTCTTCCTACACAAATTGTTTCTTAAATTGGGTAAGAACTTCTCTATCGTTTTCTTAAGGGGTGGAGTGGCGGGGGATTGTGCATGATACTCAAGTTACATTTCATGAATCTAAATCTGTTAAATTTTTACACTAATAAGTGGGCTTACATTTTTTTTCTCCATTGGCAGTCAACACAGAGGTCAAGCGTCTTCCAACACGCCTAACATTAGTTAGCACCTCTACATCGTTTCTACCAGTGTTGTTTATATTTTTCTAGTAAAATTAGTTGATTAGAATTTGAAAGTTCTTTGGTTCCCATAGATAGATTGACATGCATTCTCTTTCTATCATTTTAGGAATTGAATTCACAGAACGATGATATGAGAGGGAATTTTTTATTCATCTTTCTCGTAAATTATGTAAGTATTTACTTATATGCTACTTGTAGAATTATAAAGCATGAGAGCAAACCGTAATTGATGGAAGAGTAAATTCCAGAGATGCCTACCAAAATTTTGAGACCACCCGCTATGCGACTGATAAGAGCATAGATGATGAGAGGATTTAGTAAATAGCACCGATATTAAACATTTTCTCTAGATAAGTAGAGCCTGTAATTTCTAGGTTTAAGCTTTCATGAAAAATACTTTTTAAGGGAAAACAGCTACTGTTGTAGGACTTGCAGGACACCTCCCCCCACCCCCCACCCCCCAAACCAAACCTTCCATCTAAGGGTTAACTACATAATAGCAAAACCAAAAACAACTAGCGGCAATTATTGCCTATAAAAATAATTTTAACTAACATGGAAGCCACATATGAACAGTCGCTTCCATTGCAGTTTTGACTGTTCTAAGGGATCAGATAAAGCAGGCAAGATAAGGATGTGTTTTTGGAGTAAAATTTGACCTTTAGTACAAGTGCATAAATACCTAGAATTCTACCAATACGGAGTGGTTTTTAATTGAAAGCTGAAGCATGCACTACTGAACTTACTCAAAATGTCATGTTTGCGTGCATGAAAATCTTCACTAAATGTATAATTATGATGTTTGCTTCTTTACGGAAAAATCGAAATATAAACTTATAGATTCTTATAAAAATTAGCATTCTTTTAATTGCTTATGTTCTTGGACACACTTATAAACTAACAATACGAAAAATAGTCTAGCAGGCAAAAGTAAATATTTACTATTAAATAACAAATATCTGCAATGGCAGCCAATTACATTATTGAAGAAATGTTTGCTTTCAATTATGAGATTATGGTTAGTGGGAAATATGCTAGAATGTTTAATGATATAACTTTTGCAGCAAATTACAGTCTATCTAAGTGATTTTCACCTAAAACTTACATGCATTTTAAGCAGGGACTTACGTGTATTTAATGCAAAATGTATGTATAAATTTTAACTTTGAAACAGTGTACAGTATTAGGTTATCAAATCATCGCTACCTCCAGACATAATATCTTTTATATCGACTTGATGTTTTCTACCTCAACGTAGTTAGTCAGATACTCTAAATTTTCAGCTTTTTACTGCATCAGTCCATACAGTCAATGCATCAATGCTAGATGATAAAGGCTACAGCATCTGGAAGTCTATAGAAAGTAAATATCTTTCTCAACAGATAAACATTACGATATTTGTATTTCTTGCGCTTAAAAGTTCAGTATGATTAGATATTAGATATATTTGTGGTCTCTTTTCTGGATCAATTCAGAAGTTTGATACAATTCTTATTGTGCAGGCAAAACAAAGAGATAGAACGTTGTCAGTGGATTCAGTAAAAAGTGACCAATGATCTGAAGTAAAAGATTCTGGAAAACCAGCCCACATAGAATTTTCAATGGATAGCAACCTAGACGAAATTAATAAATGTTTGCGTTGTACTCTATGTAGTAAACTTGTAACAAAGCCACCATTATTAACTTTTGCCTTCAGACATGTCTACATGAGTTTTCGTGAGCCATTTTTGCATTTGCATGCGTACACAAGATATACAAATTCCTCAATCCTCACTCTTTATACAATAAGCATAATAGGTAGCATTGGTAAATAGAAATAAGGTCAGTACAAAAAGCTCTCTATCTCGTTAATTTAATTACCACAGAAGCACTTTGACCAATCATACACATAAATACAGGCATGTTTTGCATCATATATCAATTCGCAAAAACAAACTTAAGCTAGACAAGAGTCAAAGAATTGTTACACATTGGCCAACTAAAAGTTCCGGCATCTTCACTAATTGAAGAAGTGACAGAATAATAGATTTCCAAGATTTAAAGCTCTTTAAGTGTGACTAAAAGGATAAACATTTATAGTAGTACAAATGCAACAAAATTATACCTTCAGCTAGCAATGTTGATTGTGAAGGATTAGGGTCCCTGTGTCTCCTCCGTCTTCTAAAGGTCCAACTAAACATTGTTTCTTTCACAGTGCTTAGCATTACTCACTCTGTGCTTGGCATTACTCACTCTGGTCCAGACCATCACAGGATTTCCCACCACAACTAAGACGCTATTCGACAATGTAAATGGAGGTGATTCACATCTTTCCCTGAGTCTTTACACATGAAGCGCCAACGAACAAATAAACTTCTTCTTCCCTAAGTTCTCCACCGTCAAGATTACCCCACACACAGCTAGCCAAGTGAAAACATACACATTTCTCGACTCCTTCATAGTAATAAACTTCTCATAATAGGACTTACATAAAAGGCACCGTTTTCCCCGGCCCCATCTCCATACATCTTGACTATAATGTGCTTCGACCTTCCAGTCTTGCGCCAGTTGTTTCAAAACTTCAAATCCCAATGTGCTTCTCCCCTTGTAGACTCCATATCCTATGGATCAGGTTGCAGACATAAATAAATAACAATGTTCTATCTCTAATAACTTGAGCTTTCAGATAAGGTAGTTCACACAATTCAACATGTTCTATCTTTTCGGATGGCACCAACTTAGGCAGAGGACTCAAGTTTGAGTTTAACCGCCGCCCATTAACAAAAGTATTTCTACATGTTTGGGCCAAGTGAAAAATGCACATCCTAATTGATGGAAGAGTAAATACCAGGGATTCCTACCAAAAGTTTAGGATCACCACTTATGTGCTAATTATGTGCAAATTATGTGCATACAGGCAGAGAAAGCTTGAGTCTAGAACTGACATATAACCAAGTGAAACATCCAAGGAGGAAAAAATAATTAAATGCCTACGGAGAAAGTGCCAAAAGAGTAAGTAATGTAATCTAGGGCCAAGTAATCTAGCTCATCTGACTCTGTGTCAGTTGACACTATGTACTCTCTCTCTTCTTTTTCCTAGAGCAGTTTCTTCTTTCATTATTCCTACCTCTATTACTCCAATGGCACTCAACAAAATTATGTGCATCAATGTTAAGGTTGGTGTCTAAAACTGATCAGGAGGAAAAAAAGGATTAAATGCACCAAGGAAGTTCCAAAAGACCAAGCTATGTACTCTCTTTCTTTTCTTTCTCCTAAAGAATTTTTTCTCATTCTCTCAAGTGCTACAAGGATATTATCAATCATTTCTTAAAGGAAGAAGCTCTTCATATTATCAATCATGTCTTAAAGGAAGAAGCACCCCTTATCTGCAAATTATGTGCATAAATGTGGAGAAGACTTGTTGTCTAGAACTAACATATGAGCAAGTGAAGCATCTGAGGAGAAAAAAACAATTAAATGCATCAGGGGAAAATGTCAAAAGGGTAAATAAAGCAATTGAAAATCCAAGTAATCTAGGTGATGTGACATTATCAGTTCACACTCTGTGCTCTCTTTCTCTTTTGTTTCTTAGAGCAATTTCTTCTCTCATTATTCGCTCAAAATGCTACAAAAAAGATTATCAATCATTTTTTTGAGAAAGAACTCTTCATATAAAAAAATATTCTTTAGGTTTTTCTTTTTTTTAAGGGGTGGAGTGGTGGAGGATCGTGAAAGAAACTTAAGTTATATATTATCAATCTAGATCTGTTAGATTTTTATACTGCCAAGTGATCTTGCCTTTACTGCTCTAAGGGGTGGAATGTTGGAGGATTATGCATGATACTCATGTTATATATTCTTTTAAACTTTTATACAACCAACTGGTGTTGCCTCTATCGCTCCAACGACATTCAACACAAATGTCAAAGGTGCTCTCATATGTCCAACATTAATTAACACTTCTCCAACCTCGTTACCAGCATCCTTTATCCTTTTACTAGTGAAATATGCTGACTAGAGTTAAAAATTTGTTTGGTTCCCATAGGTCGATTGTGATGACATCATGTTTCTATCATTGAAGGAAATTAAATTCACATATCCATGATATAAGATTGTAAATTTTCAAAATTTTTAGTGGTTAAAATTAAATAAATACTTGATGATACTTGACGAATTATAAACCATGAGAACATAAACCCTAATTGATGGAAGAGTAAATGCCAATAGATGCCACCAAAACATTAGGATCACCTCTTATGTGCAAATTATATGCATCGATATGGCAAAGACTTGGTGTCTAGATCTTATATATGACCAAGCGAAGCATCTCACGAGGAAAAAAGAATTAGATGCATCAGGGGAAAGCTCCAAGAGAGTAAGTAATGTAACTAATAATCAAGTAATCTAGGTGATCTGACAATGTGTCAGTTCACCTTCACCCTGTTGAATTCGACCATTGTGTCCAATAGATCCTTCCTACGGGGAAAATCATTATACAGATAGTGTTTGGCATAAAACTAACTGCTTAAAAAGCATATAATCCCTAAAACAGGAGAGTAAAGCGTGGAAGTGAATCCATACAATGAAATAACCTCTACCCCTTCGCATACTGCGGTCTGGGGAGAATAGTGTGTGCACAGAACTTAGCCCTACCTTGTAGAGGTAGAAAGGTTGTTTCCAATAGACTGCAGCCTACAAATTCCTAATACCAAAATCATCACTACAATTTCCAAGATATAAACTAGGTTGTAGCAATAGTAGCTGAATTCCCTAAAGACTACGGTTCGGCCTAATTATAGCAAGTACAGGGTACACTTTGAGCACATAGCAGCATTCTTGATAGAACAAAAAGAAACACCAAAACGTGCTGTGGATCACGTTATACATTGCAAAACGAAGATTCTAAATTTTATTCTATCTTCAATACAATATGACCAAAAAGTTCCAAACTTTCTCATCAACAACACAACATTAACTCAGTACACTAAAGTCAAATAATCCTTCTTCTGAAGCACAATAAACACAAAAAACACACACACGAAGAAAATACCATAGTGATACAAAATAAGGAAATTAATACCTGCAATAGATAAGCAAAACAGAGGTCTCCTTGTTTGACGCACCCTATTTTATGACACTAAACTCAACTTCTGCAACTGTTTGCCTTCCTTCCAGTTTGCTTTAAATTTCTTTTTCTACTTTTAGCTCTTTATTGGTTTTAATTTGTCTTCTGAGAACGCCGAATATAAGGAAAGCGAAGAATGGAAGGGCATTAGCGCAAGAAAGCGGTGAAAAAAAGTGCCACTGCTGGTCCTTGTTATAAACATTGCGCTTATAGCAATGTATAAATCGCATTTCCACATTTCAACTTATAATTCGCATATTGTAATTGCGACTTCCGTTCTGCTATTGAACCGTTGGATATTGCGGCTTATAAAGCTTCTTATGATCGCAAGGAGTATTGGGTCAATTGGTTTTTTGGCTCTTTACAAACTTGTTTTTAGTTTTATGACCCTACCTCTTATTTTACACATGGGAGATTTATTTTTACACGTAAGAGATTTGTCTTTTACACATAAAAGATCTAAAAAGGTCATTTTCTTATATTCAAAATTGTAAAAGGGCATGATACACAAATAGCACTATTTTAGATACATCTATAATCCAGTGTATTCATAACAAAAGCTAAAATATTTGGTTTAATTTTGGGGAAAAAAGGTATTTGAAATTGAAATTGAAAAAAAAATAATTGGTTCATATCTCCTTTTAGTCTTATCAAATAATTACAAGGGTAGCAAGTTAGAGTGGCTGTCCAAGTGGCCAACATTGTTTGCATTAGTAATATTACAGGCCAAAGTTTTACATGTTGAAAGTAGTTCCTAGGATATCTGCCCATAGTGCATCATTGACAAACACCAGAGGTACTGCCAAAATTCTAATTCTGGTGAAGGAGTAGTTCACTTGTTAATAACATAATATTCTGTTCTTGTCTTGTCCTCTTGACCTAATTTGTCGAAGTTACTTTTGCCATCCCAATTGGATTAGTTTTGGTAGATTGTAATTTCACAATTAAAATGATATCGCTATGTAACATTTGATTTGATGCTCCAATTCAATCACATTCCTAAAGATCATAATTCATAACTACTAGGCCGTGATAACAATTTCTATTGTTGTTGGACACGCCAAGATCTTAGAAATGGGCAAAACCTCATCCCAAGATCCTAGAAGTTTGTTTCCCTCATAGCACGTCATAGACACTAAGGTTTGACTTGATCTACGATATGATCAGCTAACGCAAAAGGTGTGTCATGCAATGTTGGAGGCTAGCGCGCGTCATAACCATCGAGGTTTACTTGATCTACGACACGATCAGCTAAATTAGATGGTGTGTCGTGCACAATGATAGAGCATTGTGCCATGCCTACTTGTTGAATTCATTTGGTTGTGATTTGTGTTGCAATCAGTGTTTTAAAAGGCGTGGGCGTAAGGCGAGGCGTTTTACATATGCCTCAGCGGGGCGTAAGCCCCGAGGCGTGGGGCGTAAGCCCCATAGGTATTTAGTTTTTAATATTTTATAAAATAATATAATGACGGTAAATATTTATAAACAGATAAAATTACATAAATATTGAAGAAAACTATATATATGTGTGCTCCATCCCTACAAAAAACTAATCAAAACAATCTATTATACGTTACTTACAAGCACAAGTAATTTGAGTCAAAGAATAAAGTTTTCTATATGGAGGAACAAAAAGGATGATTAACCTGCAATTTGAACTTTGAATTTGCTGCTATGAAGAAGAATGTAGTTCTCTTTGTATTTGTAAAAAAAAATTAAATATTTGTTGCTTTTGGGAGATATTAGCAGACTAGCGGACAAGAAAAAAAATTGGGAAAACCATGAATTAGGGCTTAAATCAATAAAAAAAGGTCTTTACTTTTAAATTTAATACTTTTGAATTCCTTTTTAAACCTTTTGAGTAATTACCAAACTGACTTTTGAGAATTTGGGTATTATATGAATGATTAATTCAACAAATTTTGTTTTAATTTGAAAAAGCTTCTTGGGCTTACTCCTTACTAAAAAAACGCGCCCCGAACGCCCGGGTTTCGCCCCACACCATCGCCCCGGGACGTTTTTGGTACGCCTCGCCTCGAGGCTCGCCCCAGAAACGCCTTTTAAAACAGAGGTTGCAATATTGTTGATGAGCTTGTCCCAACCAGATTTTGGCCACTGCACCCATCATTGGAACTAGAAAGCAACTAAAGGCAAAACAAATTGTTAGCTTTCAGCTTTTGTTTCCTAATAAAATGCCCCGGCTAGACCCATTTTTGGAGCCAGATAATTAAGAAAGGAACACAGTAAAAAATTTCATATCCTGCTTGCAATGGCTATGAAATCTTTTTACGCTTTCCATCTAAAATACTACCTATTTACAAGGGTAAAACGCCTGTTTGATTTCAGAAAGAAGCCAAAATTCACTTGTGCTTTAGATTAACTGATTAATTGTTTGTTAAAGGCTTATAAAAGATGTTCCCATTTTCAATTTTATCTTCCCATCAGAATTTAGAAGCAACCATCAAAGGGAAAATAGCTAAATATTTCTTTTCCAAAAGGGATACAAGAAAATGTATGTCAATCCATGCATCCAAAAGTTTTGCCACTTCCTGTATTTGGAGAAAACCATACTATATATGGACATCAACAAGGATTAGGGATCTCACTATGTACATTGAGTACGTAAAACTAATAAATAGGGAAATGCAATGCTATTAAGGTTAAATTGTTTGATTTGGTATATTAACCAAGTGCGACTAAATATTTACTACAAAGTATTTAGCCATAGCAATACTAGTAAAGTTGATTTGTTTTAGCTGGATGCGGCTAAATATTTACCATAATAACACCTGGCATTATATTCCCAAATAACAATAAGAACCTTATGAAGGGGAGGAAAATACCAAAAGAAGGCTATTCAAGTAAATTAAATCCAGATAGTACTTAGCTGTATCATTATTTACATTTTTGGCTTCACTAATGAATACATTCAACTATTACAAATTACAACAGGGTGCACACTCAGCACAGTTAATACATATGGACTATGATAGCGAGTTTTATAGATGCAACTAAAATTTTGCTTCAAATTTTAAAAAGATAGTGCACTCTATTATGATTTAATTACTCAGATATGACCAAGTGAACCTCCAAAGAAAGAAAAAGAATTAAATTCATCAGCGAAAAGCGCCAAAAGGGTAAGTAATAAATGGAATAATTTTTTTTTTTTTTGATAAGGTAAATTGTATTAATCAAAAGGGAGAGAACTCCCATATACACGAAGTATACCAAAGACGTAGAGAATTTACATCAGAACATGATTCTCTACAAAAAAACGCCCAATCTTCTATACAAGTAGGGGCTAAATGAGTGCACCAAAAAGCGATCAAAGATAAAAGACTATTCGTAAGATGTGAAAAAGGAGACTCAATCTCCTCAAAAGCTCTCCTATTTCTCTCCCCCCATACTAGCCACATGAGAGCTAACGGGGCGAACTTCCACGCCTTCTGCTTTCTTCTTCTACGAAAACCGCCCCAGCTATGTAACATTTCCTTTACAGTGCTTGGCATCACCCATTGAACACCAAAAAGATTCAGGATTTCCCTCCACAAAGCAGAGGACACAGGGCAATGCAACATAAGGTGATCAACTTCCTCCCCTGAGCTTTTGCACATGTAGCACCAACTAACAAGTGTAATTCCCCTCTTTCGGAGATTTTCAACAGTCAAGATCACTCCCCTTGCCGCTAGCCATGCAAAAAAGCACACCTTCGTGGGCGCCCTAGGAATCCAGATCGAGGAGTATGGAAAAGTGGTCTCCTCTCTCACCAACATACTCTGGTAAAAGGACTTTACGGCGAACAAACCATCGCCACGCAAGCCCCATCTCCAAGAGTCACAGGATGGCTGAAGCCTGTCTTGCCCGTATAGCAGCGCCAACAAAACTTGGAGCTCCGCAATCTCCCAATCTTGCATGTTCCTCCTGAATGAGAGGTCCCATACTACCCTCCCTTCATGCTCCTTGCGAATCTGTTGGACCATCAGTTCCTTCTGGTTTGAAACTCTGAAGACGTGGGGGAAGGAGACCCTCAAAGAATCCTCTCCACACCACCTATGATTCCAAAAGCTGATTCTCCTTCCATCTCCCACCCTGTAAGTGATGTTGCCGCTGAATGCTTCCCAATTCTTCATGATACTCCTCCACATGCCACACCCGAAAGGTGTTGTGATCGCCTTGGTCCTCCAACCCCCTCCCGTTGAGTCGTACTTTTCTACTATGACCTCCCTCCATAGAGCATGCTCTTCTACCCCGAATTTCCACAACCACTTTCCTATTAAAGCTCTGTTAAATACCCTAAGATCTTTCACTCCAAGTCCACCCCACTTCTTTGGGGAAGTGACTGTCTGCCAATTCACTAGATGAAACTTTCTAGTTCCATCCGCCGCATCCCACAGAAAGTTCCTTTGAAGTCGCTCCAGTTTTTCTGTGATGCTCACCGGTGCTTGCAACAGTGATAAGTAATAGGTGGGCATACTCGATAAAGTGCTTTTGATAAGCACTTCCTTACCTCCTTTTGACAAATACCGTTTCTGCCACCCTGCTAATCTTTTTTCAACCCGTTCGATCATTGGATTCCAAACCGTAGTATCCTTATATGAAGCGCCCAAAGGGAGGCCCAGGTAAGTAGTGGGAAGGGAGCCCACCTTGCATTTGAGAACACCAGATAAGGCATCAATATTAGTAACCTCACCTACCGGGAAAATCTCACACTTGCCGATGTTGATTTTGAGTCCTGATACTAACCGAAACCACTGCAGGACCTGCTGCAGGTAGGTCAACTGATTCATGTCGGCATCACAGAAAACCAGTGTGTCATCCTCAAAAAGCAAATGTGAGACTCTTCGGGCACTGAGCACCCCAATCGAAGCTGAGAATCCTCTCAAGAAACCTCCGCCCGCCGCACGATCCATCATTTTGCTCAGAGCATCCATCACTAGAATGAATAACATGAGGGATAGGGGGTCACCTTGCCTGAGACCCCTGGAGCTGCCAAAGAAACCACACGGGCTACCATTAACCAGGACAGAGAATGAATGGAATAAAATCTAAGATCCTCTTTGCATTTAGAAGTGAAACCTTCTTATTGACCATTATAAAGTTACTGCAGCGTGTATAATACAAGAGTAAGTTCAGTTGCTATTCTAGAAAAGTAATTACCACTCATTTAATATTTGGAGATTTGATTTAGTCACAGTAATCAACAGAGATCAAATGGATTTGCTTATGAAGAGAATCCAGCTGGAAAATAACTTTCAAAACGGAACATAAAAATCTATTGAAGTGATAATCGCGTTTTATGATTGTGAAACAGCAAAAAGAGATGTTGCATGTGGAATAATCTCTATAAGCCGACTAGAAAATGAGTTCAGGTTCTTTGATTATCATTTTACCAAGCGCAGGAATCAAACCTCAAAGAGTTGTGACGTATAACGTACTTCACCTTCTTTTCCTCTTCTCCTCTTTGCAGCAAATGGCGGTGCATCTGTCCTCCCCTTGATCCAGCACTAGATGCTCTGAGACTAAGATGTAGAGAGAAATTAACAAATGCAACGAGTTATTAGTGAATTAACTACACTCTTGGTGGAAACTTCAGAGGAAATGAATGACAAAATCACAAAAAACACATGCATATGTCATATCTCATTATGGTGGCAACTTCATGAAGATGCAGGTATTTTTCAAACATATCCAATCATATAAGGGAGGGGAAAAAAAAAAGATGACATGAGATAGGAGTTCACTTGTCTGTCAGCGTCCAATTATTGAATTTCATCGTCCTATGTTTCCCCTTAATTGCATATTGCAGTACAGCGATAGAGATTGCTAGCAAAGAACAAACATGAATTTAAAACAGAAAGAAAGATGGATCAAGGTAACATCATCAAGGACAAAAGACCGGGATTATATGATCAGCACCCCATGACAGCACAGTTATACACAAAGCTACCAGATCGCTTTCAGCCAAGCAAGTCCCATTGTATCGGCCCTTCACTTGGAACCCATGAATTCACTTCGATATATTCTGCACCTCCCTTGGGTCCACCAATTACAATTAGCCTGTTACCACATGCTCGAAAAGCCAAACCCCAACCATACATGGAAGCTGCTCTTTCGGGCAGCCGTCCTATGGTAACCCACGCTTTATTTTGCTTGTCATACTTCCTCACCTCCATGTCAGCATAATCAGCCGCGTACAGCTCATTGTGTACAACTGCCACCAAAGGAGGTGCATCAGATGTAGCAGGCATATCATTCCTAGCAGCGTTAGCTTGCACCGGAGACATGTTTGGGATTTCACGCCACGTTCCTTTTTCCAGATCATACTCCTCCCCACAAGTCAACCGCTTCGATTCGGCTCCTCCAATTCCTCCTATCACATAAAATTTTCCATCCATGAATACCCCTGAACACATCTTACTTGGCTTGTTCATGCTTGGTAAAGTCTTCCACGTTCCTGACTCCGAATTGTAAAGTTCAGCTGAGCTAAGAATATTGCCTCGTGAGTCACAGCCACCAGCTAGAATGCCAATCTCCCCAATGCTGGCAGAACCAAACAAACATCTCGGTACATTCATCCGCATCCCAGATGACCACGTGTTTGTCAATAAACTGTAACGATAAATGACAAGCGAAAAGATCTCCTTTCCAAACACAAGCAGCTCTGTGCCAACTGCCAACGACTCCTTGTCAGCCAACACGAAACACTCATCAGGAGTCATAGCTGGCAGATGCATCCAACGACCGCGACTAGGATCAAAAGCTTCCCATTCAACCAGTTGGCAGGAGAAATAAACCCAATGCTCAACCACACCATTTTCCCGCCGCAATTTGTAAAGTTCGCCGCTCCTAATCAATGAGCGAAAGCTACGATTCAAAGATGCTATGGCGCCATAATCCGACCGAGAGCAATGAATGAGACAACCGATGGAATTGTCACGGCCAATGGCATGAATAAGAGAGCTCGAATCAAAATTATCCCCAGCATGACATTTATTGCCAGCTTGCTCGTTCGGGGATGCTGAAGAGTTGCCCAAAGATAGAGCGACTTCCACTCTGTTGAAAGCATCAGACTTATTTGGCAACTTGCATTTCACAAGTTCACACTCCTGATAATTTACCAATGGCTCTTTGCCATTCATGCAAGCCACCCAGTTACTTTCTCTCTGACGATCTTTTGAAACCAAACAAGACTGATCTTCTAACATATCGTCCAGACTAAAACCAAAAGGATTTGATAAAGTGAAGGAAGTTGATTGCAATGAACTGAAAAAGACAACCTTTTTTGTATCTGGTGAATTCTACCTCTGTTGTTTTCCTTGATTTTCCTATTAATATAGTTTTTTTTTCTTTTTGTTTTTCGGTATGTATTAGTATATAAGGGTAGTTATTCAATTTTTGTACTATTTGGTAGAAGAAGAATCGGGGCCTTCGGATTCTCTCTTCTGAAATTAAAGTAAGATTTGGCTTCACAAGGAGGAAAAATTAATTAAATGCCTAAGGAGGAAGTGCAAAAAGAGTAAGTAATGTAATCTAGGTAATCTGACGGTCTCGGTTCAAACTATGCACTCTCTCTTTCTCTTTTTTTCGGTGGAGCAAATTCTTCTCTCGTTATTCTCTCAAGTGCCACAAGGAAGATTATCAATATTTTCTTGAAAGAAGAAGCTCTTCCTATACAAAATTTTTCTTAAATTGGGTAAGAACTTCTCTATCGTTTTCTTAAGGGGTGGAGTGGCGGGGTATTGTGCATGACACTCAAGTTACATTTCATGAATCAAAATCTGTTAAATTTTTACACTAATAAGCAGGCTTACATTTGTTTCACCACTAGGCAGTCAACACAAAGGTCTAACGTCTTCCAAAACGCTTGACGTTAGTTAGCACCTCTACATCGTTCCTAACAGTGTTGTTTATATTTTTCTAGTAAAATTAGTTGATTAGAATTCGAAAGTTCTTTGGTTCCCATGGATAGATTGACATGCATTCTCTTTCTATCATTTTAGGAATTGAATTCACAAAACAATGATATGGGAGGGAATTTTTTATTCACCTTTCTCGTAAATTATGTTTAAGTATTTACTTATATGCTACTTGTAGAATTATAAAGCATGAGAGCAAACCGTAATTGATGGAAGAGTAAATTCCAAAGATGCCTACCAAAATTTTGAGACCACCCGATATGCGACTGATAAGAGCATAGATGATGAGAGGATTTAGTAAATAGCACTGATATTAAACATTTTCTCTAGATAAGTAGAGCCTGTAATTTCTAGGTTTAAGCTTTCATGAAAAATACTTTTTAAGGGAAAACAGCTACCGTTGTAGGACTTGCAGGACACCTCCCCCCACCCCCACCCCCACCCCCCACAAACCTTCCATTTAAGGGTTAACTACATAATAGCAAAACCAAAGACAACTAGCGGCAATTATAGCCTATAAAAGTAACTTTAGCTAACATGGAAGCGACATATGATACAGTCGCTTCCATTGCAGTTTTGAGTGTTCTAAGGGACCAGATAAAGCAGGCAAGATAAGGTTGTGCTTTTGGAGTAAAATTTGACCATTAGTACAAGTGCATAAATACCTAGAATTCTACCAATCCGGAGGGGTTTTTAATTGAAAGCTGAAGCATGCACTACTGAACTTGCTCAAAATGTCATGTTTGCGTGCATGAAAATCTTCACTAAATGTATAATTATGATGTTTGCTTCTTTACGGAAAAATCGAAATATAAACTTATAGATTCTTATAAAAATTAGCATTCTTTTAATTGCTTATGTTCTTGGACACACTTATAAACTAACAATACGAAAAATAGTCTAGCAGGCAAAAGTAAATGTTTACTATTAAATAACAAATATCTGCAATGGCAGCCAATTACATTGTTGAAGAAATGTTTACTTTCAATTATGAGATTATGGTTTGTGGGAAATATGCTAGAATGTTTAATGATATAACTTTTGCAGCAAATTACAGTCTATCTAAGTGATTTTCACCTAAAACTTACATGGCATTTTAAGCAGCGACTTAAATGTATTTAATGCAAAACGTATGTATAAATTTCAACTTTGAAACAGTGTACAGTATTAGGTTATCAAATCATCGCTACCTCCAGACATAATATCTTTTATATCGACTTGATGTTTTTTACCTCGACTTAGTTAGTCAGATACTCTAAATTTTCAGTTTTTTACTGCATCAGTCCATACAGTCAATGCATCAATGCTAGATGATAAAGGCTACAGCATCTGGAAGTCTATAGAAAGTAAATATCTTTCTCAACAGATAAACATTACGATATTTGTATTTCTTGCGCTTAAGAGTTCAGTATGATTAGATATTAGATATATTTGTGGTCTCTTTTCTGGATCAATTCAGAAGTTTGATACAATTCTTATTGTGCAGGCAAAATAAAGAGATAGAACGTTGTCAGTGGATTCAGTAAAAAGTGACCAATGATCTGAAGTAAAAGATTCTGGAAAACCAGCCAACACAGAATTTTCAATGGATAGCAATCTAGAGGAAATTAATAAATGTTTGCGTCGTACTCTATGTAGTAAACTTGCAACAAAGCCACCACTATTAACTTTTGCCTTCAGACATGTCTACATGAGTTTTCCTGAGCCATTTTTGCATTTGCACGCGTACACAAGATATACATATTCCTCAATCCACTCTTTATACAATAAACATAATAGGTAGCATTGGTAAATAGAAATAAGGTGAGTACAAAAATCTCTCTATCTCGTTCATTTAATTACCACAGAAGCACTTTGACCAATCATACACATAAATACGAGCATGTTTTGCATCATATATCAGTTCGCGAAAAGCAACTTAAGCTAGACAAGAGTCTAAGAACTGTTACACATTGGCAAACTAAAAGTTCCGGCATCTTCACTAATTGAAGAAGTGACAGAATAATAGATTTCCAAGATTTAAAGCTCTTTAAGTGTGACTAAAAGGATAAACATTTATGGTAGTTGAGCAAATATCTAGTAGTACAAATGCAACAAAAGTATACCTTCAGCTAGCGATGTTGACTGTGAAGTATCACCATCAACATTGCCAAACTTAAAGTTCCTTCTTTCTTTTTTTGAAGTTTGTTTATTGAGATGGATCATTAGCTAATTGGTTGTCAATCTTAATCTCATGTTTATGATAATTTCCTCTTTCATGCAGTTTGCAAAAGGTGCATCCATCAAACGGCCAGTGAAACTAAGCACTCATGCATCTATCAAGCAGCCGGTGAAACTAAGTGCTGCCCTGAGTGCAAAGAAGAGTTGGGCTTTTTTCCTGAATAACATCTCAAGTAAGGACTGGCTCCATTTCTCTTTTAGTTATTACAAGCTTTTGATGAGTCGCTATTAGATTAAATGGGTGGAGAGGTCTCTCTACATGCACAAGGTAAGCGTAAGGTCTGCTTACACACTACCCTCCCCAAACCCCATTTGTGGGATTACACTGGGTATGTTGTTGTTGTTGGGTGGAGAAACAAAGACAAATAATCCAATAGTTGATCTTAAAAACAAGTCTATGACACTTTTTCTTCAACTAAGATAATGATCTTTGAAATTAGTAAGAATCACTACTTCTTACAGCCCGTCAAAAGATTCACTTTTGTAATCATCCTATAAAAAAAAAAATTTGTTTGATAAAGTAAAAAATTTCATTAAAAGAAGGGCAAAAAATGCCTGTATACAAGAGGTATACCAAAATGTATAAAAAGCTTACGAAATGATATGATTTTCAATGAAAGACACCCAATCTTTTATAAGGAAAACGAGGAATGGAAGGGCATTAGCACAAGAAAGCGGTGGAAAAAAGCGCCACTTTTCTTTTACTTGCTCCTTGTTACAAACAACACGCTTATAAAACGTATCCGGTAAAAGCGATGTATAAATCGCATTTCGACATTTCAACTTATAATTCGCATTTGTAATTGCGACTCACATATCGCATTCAAGGCATGCAACTTATTAATCCATTCAGCTATTACGACTTGTGAACCATTTGGATATTGCGGCTTATAAAGCTTCTTATGATCGCAAGGAGTATTAGATGGACATCTATAATCCAGTGTATTCATAAAAGAAGCTAAAATATTTGGTTTAATTTTGGGGAAAAAAGGTATTTGAAATTGAAATTGAAAAAAATAATTGGTTCACATATTAAATACTATTATTTACGGACATATGGTATATATCTACAAAAGTATTTCAACATAAGAAAATTCGACCCTTCCTTGTAATGTACCTCCCACTCGGGAAGTTCTATTTTCCTTCCATATTAATCTGTTTGGCTTTTTTTTTGAGAAGAAATCTGTTTGGCTTTTTTTCAATTATGGAAAATCATTTTTTTAATTTTCAGGACTACACCTGACTATTTTTTTATTTAAATTTAAAATGTAATTATTTTTCACAAACTATACAAAAGCTATTATAAATTATTAGATTAAGTTCTTTAGTTATAAATTGAAATATAAATATTCAGAACTACACAAAATATGCTATAAATTGTAATTCTACTCGTATCATTCAAATATTATTAGGTTGAATTTTGAGAATCAAAAAGTGACTAACATCTTATGAAGGAGTATTTCTTTTCTTTTTTATTTGATAAAGCAGATACTTAATTAACAAAAATAATTACACGGGTAGCAAGTTAGAGTGGCTGTCCAAGTGGCTAGCATTGTTTGCATTAGTGTTAGTAATATTACGGACCAAAGTTTTCCTGTTGAAAGTAGTTCCTAGGATGTCTGCCCATAGTGCATCATTGACAAACACCAGAGGAACTGCAGTTTATGATAAACATCATTGACCATCATTAGCTAATTGGTTGTCAATCTTAATCTCATGTTTATGATAATTTCCTCTTTGATGCAGTTTGCAAAAGGTGCATCCATCAAGCGGCCAGTGAAACTAAGCACTCATGCATCTATCAAGCAGCCAGTGAAACTAAGTGCTGCCCTGAGTGCAAAGAAGAGTTGGGCTTTTTTCCCTGAATAACATCTCAAGTAAGGACTGACTCCATTTCTCTTTTAGTTATTACAAGCTTTTGATGAGTCGCTATTAGATTAAATGGGAAGAGAAGCCTCTCAACCTGCAGAAAGTAGGGGTGAGGTCTACTTACACACTACCCCCAAACCTCACTAGGGATTACATTGGGTATGATGTTGTTGCGTGGAGATGCAAAGACAAATAATCTGACAGTTGATCTAAAACATAAGTCTATGACACTTTTTCTTCAACTAAGATAATGATCTCTGAAATTAGTAGGAATCACTACTTCTGACAGCCCGGTAATAGTTTCACATTTGTAGTCATCCTATGGATTAGGGTTTTTTTTTGTTGATAAGGAAATAAATTTCATTAAAAGAAGGGCAAAAAATGCCCTAAGCTTACAAAATAATATGTTTTTTTACGAAAGACACCCAATCTTTTATACATAGGGAACCTCGTGGGTGCACCAAAAAGTAATAAGAGATAGGAGGCCATTCCTCATGTGTACAAAATCCATGTCTACTCCATCAAAAGCGCTCCAATTCATCTCTCTTCATACAATCCATAAGTACTAGAGGAGCAACATCAGATACCCTATGTCTCCTCTGTCTTCTAAAGGTCCAACTAAACATTGTTTCTTTCACAGTGTTCGGTATTACACACTCTAATCCAGACCATCACAGGATTTCGCACCACAACTATGATGCTATTCGACAATGTAAATGGAGGTGATTCACATCTTCCCTCGAATAGCGTCTTAGTTGTGCCCCAAATAGCGTCTTAGTTGCACTTTTTTTCCTGAATAACATCTCAAGTAAGGATGGGCTCCATTTCTCTTTTAGTTATTACAAGCTTTTGATGAGTCGCTATTAGATTAAACGGGTGGAGAAGCCTCTCTACCTGCAGAAAGTAGGGGTAAGGTTTGCTTACACACTTTTTAAGTTATATATTATCAATCTAGATCCATTAGATTTTTATACTATCAAGTGATCTTGCCTCTACTGCTCCAATTTCATTCAACAAAATTCTGTACATCGACATGGAGAGAACTTGGTGTCTATAACTGAGATATGACAAAGTGAAACATTTGTGGAGGAAAAAAGAATTAAATGCATCAGGTAAAGTGCCAAAAGGAGGGTAAGTAATGCAATTGTAAATCCAAGTTTTCTAGGTAACCTGATAGTCAGTTCGAACTATGTATTCTCCTTCTCTTCTTTTTCCTATAGCAGTTTCTTCTCATTATTCTCTCAAGTGCTACAAGGAAGATTATCGATCATCTCTTAGCTGAAGAAGCACTTCATATGCAAGAAATTTCTTTACATTGAGTAAGAACTTCTTCTCTTCCTTTTCATTAGGTGGAGACCGTGCGCATCATACTCAAGTTATATATCACGAGTTTGAGTTTGTTAAGTAATACCGGTGCTCCCTCTATTACCCCAATAGATTCAGCACCGACTTCAAAGGGTCTTCACATAGATCAAACATTAATTAGCACCTCTATCTTCTGTACGGTTGTTCTATATACTTTTCAAGTGAAACTTGTTGATTAAAATTCAAAAATAGTTTTTGGTTCCCATAGGTTTATTCTGATGACAACCTGTTTCAATATTCTAAGTGAAACATCACACGAGGAAAAAAGAAT
Source organism: Nicotiana tomentosiformis (assembly GCF_000390325.3). Taxonomy (NCBI): domain Eukaryota; kingdom Viridiplantae; phylum Streptophyta; class Magnoliopsida; order Solanales; family Solanaceae; genus Nicotiana; species Nicotiana tomentosiformis. The sequence continues at coordinate 2,370,817 of NC_090818.1, read as the reverse complement.
TAGATGCATCAGGGGAAAGCTCCAAGAGAGTAAGTAATGTAACTAATAATCCAAGTAATCTAGGTGATCTGACAATGTGTCAGTTCACACTACGTGCTCTCTTTCTCTTCTTTTTTTCCTAAAGAAGTTTCTTTTCTCATTGTTCCTTTACAGTGGCTATGGACTTCTCTTCCTTTTTTTTTTTTGGAAGGGGTTGGGGGGGGGGGGGGGAGTAGTGTGATTGTACCCTGTGATTGTGCATAAAACTCAAGTTATATATCACCACTAATCTAGAACTGCTAGTGCTAATATCATATAACCCAATTGAGATATTATGGTATAGGCTAACCTCTCTTTGTACTTTTTGAGCACATTGCACAGTAGATATGAAGGACTAGGCCATTTTATCAACAATAATGATTGCGGTGAATTCCCCCGTTAAGTAGCCATGCATTATCATTGGAAACACCCACTTCTCTGGCAAATAAAGCTCTTTTGATCATGTCTCCGAATCAATAACAGAAGTTTGACCTTACATATGCACAAACCCTCTAGTAAATTCAATCAAACACTTGACCTTCACTCTGTTGTATTCGACCATTGTGTCCAATTGGTACTTCCTACAGAAAGAAAACATTATACAGTTAGAATTGATATACAGTGCATCGCATCTGCGATGGATCATGTTATACATTTCAAACCGAAGATTCTATATTTAATTCTATCTTCAATATTCAATATATATGACCAAAAATTTGCAAACTTTCTCATCAACAACACCGACAGTAACTTAGTACACTATGGTCAAAGAATCCTTCTTCTGAAGCACAATAAACATTAAAAACAAACACACAGGGAATACTATAGTGATACCAAAAGAAGGAAATGGATACCTGCAATAGATTAGCAATAACAGAGTTCTCCTTGTTTGAGACACTAAACTCAATTCCTGCAACTGTTTGCCTTCCTTCCAGTTTGCTTTAAGTTTCTTTTTCTATTTTTAGCTCTTTATTGATTTTAATTTGTCTTCTGAGAATGCCGAATATAAGGAAACGAGGAAAATGATTGGAAGGGCATTAGGGTGGAAAAAAGCGCTGTTGTTTTTGCAGTGGGAACTTATAAATCGCAATTTGTAGTCTGTTGGTAGAATGTAGGGTTAATCTCAGATAACTGCCCTCAGGTTTGGTAGTCACTTGACTTGTGGTTTATGATATTAGCATATATCCGGTTATTTTAATTTTGTTGTAACAATTCTCTAAACCTATTTATTATTAATTCCTTAAAGTTGTAATATGACTAATTTACCCCTTTTTAATATGTTCTTCTCGTTAATTAATTTTTCAAATATTTTCTAACCCCAACACCTTTCTCTCAACACCAAGAATCTTGAAAAGCAAACTTCAAAAGCCAATTGAAGTATCCAAACGTTTTGGCTCACCATCTCTTGCCGTTGATATTGGAGTATGCATTGATGTATGGTGATTATAAGAATATTCCTAAATAGCAAATTAGGGATTATATGACCAAATTAAGGATTGGATACTGTAACGAAAGACAAAGGGCGATGATGCTAAGGAGGAATTTTGGGCAAATCTGAAGTATTTATTTTTTTTGGTGTTAAAAGAGTGAAGATGCATTGGCAGGAATTGTGACGATTTGAGATAGTCTGATTTCGAGTCTTTCATGACTTATTCATGATTAAGTTAAGCTAATGATCTACCACCAAAGTATGTGGTGTAGCGGATGAGACTGTTCTTCTCTTAACCTGAGGTATCGAGTTCGAACTTTGGGTATGGAAAAATCCTGATCGGGAGCGGCTTTTCCCCGAATGGGGTAGGGAGCGGTTTTCCCCGAATGGGGTCCCATGCGGCGTGAATTTGGATATAGTCGGATTTCCATGCGAATACTGGACACCGAATGAGAAACCAAAAAAAAAAAAGTTAAGCTAACGATCTTAATGGTTTTATTGTCTTCTATTTCTTCAATAAATGGATTAGTATAACTTTGTCCCCGTGTTGCATCGCCATTGAACCATTTTAAGCCTGAACAAGAGATTCTCGGTTCAAGAGATTTCTCTTGCAAAATATTTTTTTCAAAAACGATGTTAGTAAAATTAATTAAGAGAAGAGTATATTAGAAAGGGCAAATTAGTCATATCACAATTCATAAAAAATAATAATAAATGGGTTTAGAGAATTGTTACAACAAAACTAAAATGAGAGAGGTATGCGTAATATCGTAAGCTACAAGGGAGATGACTGTAATGAGGCCAAACCTGAGGGGAGGTCTCTGAAATTAACCTTAGAATGTATTAGGAAAAATATTAATTTGTAGTCTGTTGTCAAGGCCATAGTCAACCTTATAATTAGTGTTCAACAATCATTTAGTGGTCGTTTGGTAAAATGTATTAGGAAAAATACATATATTTGCCTTGATATTATTGATCTCTTATTTGGTAGTATTTTTCTAACTTATGTAAAAAATAATACTCTTTATTCAGTATTATTCTTATACATAGCAAATCATAACATTAGCGATACCATAATTTTTAATATATGGATAAGCATGTATAAAGACATAACTGTCCTTTCAAAGCATTTAATATATCAAACCAAACAATCGATAAGAAATAATACCAATATAACTAATCTTAGAAAATCTAATTCCAAGATTACTAATCTCAACTTATTAAAATACCTTATTCGGTAGTATTATTATACATCCTACAAAACAACCCCTTGTTGGTCGTAGATAGTTTTGACTTTTGCAAGGAAACTTAACCACGTAGCATTGGCCACCGTGGCTAAATGATGTTGTCTTACGTAAAGACTCTAGACTGACCCGTAGATTGTTTAAGTTAATTGCAGGGGCGGCCCAACCCTAAAGCCACTAAAGCAGTGGGGGCCTCAAAGAAATAAGGTCCCAATTTTTATTTTTTATTTTTTTTGAAAAAATTTCCAAGGAAAGCAGCAGTTGTTACCTCTCGGTGCATACTGAGTTACCTGTTCACTATACAATAGCTCGCAAACTACACAAGAGATGTACTAAACCGCACTAGACAAGCTTGCTACGATGAGCTCTAACTAGGGAGGCTGCTGGTGAGGGAATCGATCCCAGGTCTCCCATGTAGGGAACCACTCACCCAATCAACTCAGCCAACCTTGCGGATGAGGCCCAAAAATTAATTATATATATAATATAAATAATTATATATTTATTATTAGTGAAAAATAAAATTTGGTAATCATATGTTGTCATTTTTTATCATTCACTACGTCCATATTTTCAAAGTTTATGCTAAATACTATTTTAAAATATGATTAATGTAATTACGATTGAAAATTGTAAGCAATTAAATTTGTAACTACTTCCTATCTTAATTTTATCTAATGCATTTGAATTCGAACCATTCTTGTTTATAATTTCGTTGTTGTAAGATTTTTTCTTGAGTGTCTTTTAAATAATTTCAAGCTCGGGCTAACTATATTAATTAATGATTAGTTTAGAAAATGTGCTATCGTATAATATGTTTTCTCCTAAAAGATTGGTCAAACACCTTAATTTCTTCATAAAAGTACTTTTTTTGGGGGGGGACATTTTTTTCCTCGGAGAAACTTGGTCAAACAAGCTATTAACCTTTAATATCCTTTAAAGCATAAGAATCTATGAAATTGATGGTTTTACCTGTTTTTGGAAATTAAAAAGATATGAAAATTGTAGGAGTTGAAGATGATACTCTAATTTGCATATGTGCAGTCTTAATTCTATTTTTTAAATGTTTATACTATTAATAGAATCATTTAAATATTTTCTCTAATGGTTGCCTAAATTTGAAAAAGTTTGCAAACTAAAATTAATAAGATCTAGCTTAATATTAACAATGTCTCATGAGAATTATACTTACTGAGGATACTATCAAGTGAAAAGAGTTGATTATCCAAATATAATTAACTTGCTTGCATTTTAGGAAACTACAAGAATTAACATCAAAATAAAATATGTAAAACTTTCACCAAAACCACATAATTGATTGAGCCGCCATTGGTTAATTGTTACATCCAAATGATCCCATTTTAGACGATTTTAATTTGGACCACTTACTATTGGTTTGTCGTGATATGTGGAAAAACTGGACCGTTTAATGAAAATTAGTTCTTCTATTCTACCTCAAAAGTGCAAACTTGAAAAGGGCATATTATTTGACATGAAACTTAGGGCTGCGCATTAAATTTCTAAATACCCCTAATATGAAACTTACTAAAGTTAATTTATGTCAGGAGGCTATCATTGTCTTGTTAATGTTACAATTAGGATATTGGACCTGTTACTGATACATATGCTTTTTTCTTATTTTTTTCTTAACATATTTCAGGATTATTATATGAAGATAAGAAGGATTGTGATATGATTAAGGTCATTGTCTGTAGAGACTTCATTCATAGCTTGCTAACCTTTGTACTGTATAAAATTAACTTGAAATGAGTCTAAATTAAAATATCGTGATTTTTGAAAACTCATATAGCTACTCCGATTTGTTTACAATTGTGACATAATAATAATAATAGAAGTAGTTATTTTAGTTAACACTTCAAAGATATTCTCTTCGTATATTTTTAATTATTATGTATTAGAATTGCTAATTTTGATCATCTAAAAAGACAAGTTTTATAAAATTTATTAATTCTCATAGACTAAGATATTATCAAATATTAATACTCTTTTTGTTTTATTTTATGTGGCGGAATTGGAAGGAGTCTGAGGGTCAAATTACTTACTTCTCTGTGAATTTATATATAGATTCTTCAAAAATTATGAAATAAAATTTACAAAAAGAAAAAGATTATTAAAGGCAATAATTGGTAATAGTCTAAAATTTCAAAAAATATCTAAAAAATCGATAAAGTATAAATTTCTTTGAATTCCCAAAGTGTAATAGTAATCACATAAAATAAAACAGTGGGATTAATATTTGCTTAAAGAATGAAAAGCAAATTGCACCCAAAATGATGACATCCTTTGTATCCCTTCCCTTCACTCCACCGTACTAAAAATATATTTTTATTTTTACTTGTCCACTATATTAAATCAAGAGAAAGACAATCTTTTTCTGTTTTAACCTTATTATTATTAACTACTCATTTCCTAAATCATTTTCCAAAACTTTTTGAAAATGCTATCATATTATGGGTAAAATTATAAAATACATATTTCATTTATTATTTCTTAAGGGACATAAAAGTCCAAAGTGGATAATTAAAAGTGAACGGAGTGAATAGTATATAAATACTTATTTGCACCAGGTGCTTATACCAATTCAATAAATATTAAATACTTAATACATGTATACATAAAATAAATATATTAAATTATAATTAATTAATGTATATAATATTATTTTAATTATTACTTAATCATAATAAGTTAATTCATTTGACAGGGACAGTTGGCGGATAAATTGTAACCCTTTCTAGTAATATGGTCAGAAATTGAGGGACTACATTCCAAAAACAATAGAATCAAGTGTGGTTTTGTAAGTGGACTAAGTTATTTCGGGATAACAATTCTATCTTAGATTATTTTATCGGGATAAAATAATCTCAAATTTATGGATTAAAGGGATATTCAGTATTAAATCTGAAATTAAATTTATACCATATTTGATTAAATTTATCTTGAGATAAATTTATATCATCAATCAAATATAAAATAATTTTTATCCGTTATTTTATCATACCTTATCCCGCGTACCAAGCGACCCCTAGAAAAATTATTGCGCAATCACGCATGTGTGTTCATACCAGTACTTTGTTTACGTCATGAGCATAACGTTGGAAGGCGTGTTCATTAGCTGTATACTTTGGGTCCCACTTAGCGAATCAATAGGTTCGGAAATCTGGATAGGCTCAGAACCGAGCCTGTAGATCTTCCGAGGCTGAATTTCCACGTGTTTAAATATTAGTGGCAGTAAACGAGCTGTTCGATGTGTTTCAGATAATTTATTTTGAAGTGTAGGAATTCCCATTCTCTGATCAAAAAGAACATATTCTTCGGCGTTATAAAGCACGCGTTTATTGAGCTCACGTTAGTAAAATTATCGTCAAATTTGATTATGTATTACTCGAAATGGAACAATTTTGTCCTTTATTAAATTATAAAATAAAATTTAAACGTATTAATTTATTTTTTTCTAGTCATTAGAAAATTATCTTTATTTAACCAAAAAATAGTTTCAAAATAAAAATAATTAAATTTATATTTAATGCGGTTACTAGCAGTTAGTTTAAATCAAATCTTAATTGAATGAATCGTATAATTAGACTAAATGAGCAATAAATGACACTAATAAAGCAAGTAAAGTAGACAAGCAAAAAAAAAAAAAAATCTTATAGAGTTTCGTTATGAGCCGCGGTGCTTGCGAAGTAAAGATTGATTGCCCAGAAGAGATACAATAACATTTAACAATGAGTAAGTTTAGTTGTCTCTGAATAAACTGCAAATGAGAGAATTATGGATATTTATAGCTTAAGTATAACGTTCATATACCTAGTCTCGCTTCCGCACATCGCTCTAAATAGTTAATTAGAAGCCAGCGAGATACTTGTCGGTTGTGGGAGAAGTATCTGATATAAGTGGATGTGGGTGGATCACTAGTAAAGTGAGACCCCGAGCTATTGCTTCACCAATGGATTCCCGGAACCATCTTCGGAGTGCTTTACCGGGACATGGTTCTTGTCTCCCCAGGAAGGAGTTACCGAGTCAGAGACACTTCTCGTGGGGGCAGAGTCCTTTGTTGGTTTATCTCTGGGATAAAACATAGTTTAAGCAATATTGTATCACCATGCAATCTATCTACGTGACAAAATCAGATTTTACCTATACAGTCTCAATTTTATCCTTTATTCTTAATAAAATTGTAATTTTAAAGTATAGTAAAAAGTTGAGGATAATGTTGTACTTTTGTTCTTGCATATAAACTTCACGTTATCTAACTTTAATATATGCCTTTTATGATTGAATTATTTGGCTTAGTGTAAATATTTAGTGTGAATAAATATTTTCTAACGACTCATCATTTTATAATTGTTCTGTTTCCTTTTTCCACATGATGCCACACTTTTGGAACTAGAAAACTAACGAAATAATTCCTCAAAATGACAGAAATTTAACTATCTGAATATTAAAAAAGCATACTTTAATTGCATTTAATGGCAGACAAAGCGGTTTGATATTCCATCATTTGAAGCGGAAACCCGAATTGTTTCTTCTCTACTTTTTTTACTCACATAAGAGTCAGATCTATAATTTAAATTTTATCGGTTTAATTTTTAAGATTTTAGTATTGAACTTGTTAATTTATAAATTTATGTGTTCATATCTATCATTTTGTAATATTTAACAAATTTTTATATATAAATTTTTACTTCGCATCGAAATTATGGGTTCATTTGAACCTATGATTGACACGCTACATCCGAGGCCTGCTCACTTGAAACTTCTTTACTTCATTATTTTATCTACTTTTATACACCAAAGCATTAGTGTGTTACATGTTAAACATTTTCTCTTCTCTTCCAATTTAGTAAAGTGTTTGGTCTTATAAAAAAATTCTTTTCTCTAACAAAGTTTTGTTTTCCTCTCCACTCAGGAAGTAATTTTAGTAAAGGCCGAAACGAAAAATATTCCTACTTCGTATATATAATGAAATTTTGAGATAAATATATAAAAAAGCTGGAAAAAAAATAAGAATAAGGATAGCTGGACCGAGTATGGGTTCTAATCTATCTCTTTGAACACCGGGTGTTTACATCACATTTGTAAATGCATGATGTTTATCCATAATTTTTTTCTACTTAATCATAATTGAGTAATATACGTTTTACTTTATTAAATCACTTAACCATGTAAATTAAAGTGATTTGGTATATAAACACAGTGTGCAAATAAATTTTTAATATAAAAAATATATCTGCTTCTTCAAATACTAAAGGTTTTCATAAAATAGAAGGTGATTTGGCCAACACAAAGCTCGCACATTAATTAAAACCTTCCTGGGTTTGTTAGAATATTGATTGTTGGTTTAAGTGGATCTGATACTTTTTTATGACAAAATTTAATTTATTACTACGAAAAATCAACAGGAAAGAGTCGACAACGTGTAGCTGTAGTAGGCTGTCACTAGTTATGTGTGTGAACGCTTAATTAATGTCCACAAGCAAAAGAATGAATTATTTGTTGCAACAATGCACTTGCACTTTAAATTTTAAAATACGAAATAAATGAATTTGTTCAAAAGGAGATTATCAAATTCGAGTTTAGAGAATATAAAAATAACCTATAGAAAACACTTTTAACGTATAAGATAATAATAAAAAAATTTAGATAACTTTTCGTTTCTAAATGTTCACCAATTTTTACCTCTCGAGAGTCAGATTAAGGGACTTCAACTAACATTTAGAAACAACTTATTTGCCATTTTTATATGAAAAAAATTGTAGCTTATAAATAATTTTTTTTAATTCCTAAATATCCAAAATTTTGATAAAAACTAGTATGACCTGATTTGACTCCAATTGTTTTGTCAAGTTGATTCTCAAACGAGTGCGAAATGAATTAAGAGAGCAAGAGCATAATGGGAGGAAGTTTAGCAACTTAACACAAATTAATTCTATCACTTTTCTAATGTACCCCAAAAAATAAAAATAAAAAATTCTATCTTCAGTCACTGGCCTAGTTCTAGCTACAGAGTAGCCCCTAGATCGTTAGAAATATGTGTCAACTGTTTTAAAAAAGCTTCTCTATGGGTAACCTTTTTTTTTTTCCTATAAAAAAGAAAGAGAGAAATTTGAAATGTACTTTTTAAAAAAATTTACACTCTATAGCCGTTCTTAAAATAATAGTCGATAATATATATATATATATAAAATTTTCGGCGGCTACCAGATTTAAATAGATTTATTGCGGGTTAAAAGTGATTTTTGTCCAAAGTATTATCCTAAAAAATATTCAAATTCTTCAAAAAACTAACCTTGTAATTTGTACGGATCTCTTCTCATTCAAATGTGAGTTTAACTTATGTGCATTGATATTGCACAGTATTTTTACACCATTTGGTTAAGAGGACTTACACTATGTAACTATCCATCGTAATCTAATTTGATAACCTAAAAATACATTATAATTTATTATAACCAGTTAAATATACTAATACCTTAAACAAATTATACTAACAATGTATATATATAAGTTACGCCCTTTAACAAAATGTTATCCAAATAACGTCTTAAATTGAAAACAATATGGTAACTTCACTATATTGGGGAGGGAGAAGGGCTGTCTAAAGAAGCAAGTGCATTTAAGAAAAAAAAAATGGAAACCAAAAAAAGGGCAAAAGACTAGAAAATAGATGACAAAATAATGAGGTTGAGTTAGCTATTAATCCTAAGTATTCTAACGCAGATTCGTTGTAAACATAGGCTAAGCTAGGATTTAAAATTTATGAATTCAGAAATATAGTTCTTTAAAATTATTGAGCTTTAAAGTAATAATTTATAAATATTCAATAATTTTTTAAAAATAAATATAAAGTTTGGACCAAAGCTAAGTGATTCGGTCGAACCCGTAACCATGTCACGACCCGATTTCCCCTCCGTATGACGTCGTGACGGCACCTAATTTCTATGATTAGGTAAGCCTAACATTTGCAGAAAAATAAAATGAAAACTTAAATTTAACACCTAACTGTAGCGATAATACCATAACTCAATACCATGCCGCTTGGCATGTACAATAACCAACTATTCAAAAATACATAGTAATCCCAAAATCCGAAACATCGTGAATCACAAACTACAGAAGGTAAATCTAGTATCTCTATACATCAAAGTCTATCAAAAGAAAATACAGAAGATAATGGATATGGGGAAGAGTAGAAGGGGACTCCGAGGTCTGCGGATGCGGCAGATATACCTTAAAATCTCTAAAGCTGTACCGGCTCACTGATAGTGCGGCTGATAAGGAGTACCTGGATCTGCACACGAAAAATATGTGCAGAAGAGTAGCATGAGTACATCACAATCGGTACCCAGTAAGTGCCAAGCCTAACCTCGGTCGAGTAGTGACGAGGTCAGGTCAGGGCCCTACTGGTATATAGATAATAACACAAGATAAAATGAAATACGACAGTAAAATAAAGACTAAAATTTAACAAGAATGAAATCATAGAAGACAACAGCTCATTACACAGAGATAACAACAGGGAATCTCCCGAGATACCGTCTCATAGTCCCAAACGTAAATGTGCAGAGGGATCTCCCGGAATACCGTTCCGTAGTCCCAAAGTAAATATGCAGTACAAGGGGATCTCCCGGAATACCGTTCCATAGTCCCAAAGTAAATATGCAGTACAATGGGATCTCCCGGAATACCGTTCCGTAGTCCCAAAGTAAATATGCAGCTAAACAATATAATTCAATAGTCACGACACGAAATTTTACAGTTCAACCTAAGTAGCAGTTAAGGAAAGACAGGTAAATTCACTAAACATATTGCACGTAGTTCAAGTAAATAGTTAAGACAAGTAGACATGCAATTCTAATCTAGTAGGATACTACATATGCTGATGAAACTCAAATAAGAAAGAAATCAGGTTATTATTTAGAAGAAAAATCGACCTTTTACACAATTAGCTCGTGTACGCACTCGTCACCTCACGTATACAGCGCTCATATATCAAAAACAGTACAAATCCTACGGGGAGTTCCCCCACACAAAGTTGGGCAAGCCACTTACCTCGAACCAAGCTCAATCAATCGGTCAAGATGCCTTTCCCACGAATATCCAGTTCTGAATGGCTCAAATCTAGCCAAAAGTAATTACATATCATAAATACAACCATAATAGACTCATCTAACTAATGAAATCAATATTTTAACAAAAATTCCGAAATTCGCCAAAAAAAAAAGGTCAACCCGGACCCACGTCTCAGAATCGGATAAAAGTCACAAAATACGAACACTCATTCACTCACGAGTTCACTCGTACCAAAATTAACCAAATCTGATGTCTAAATTCTAATCAAAACTCAGAAATTCGGTTAGGGAACTTTCCCCCCATTTTCCCAACTTTTCAATCCAAATCCAAAATTAAATGGAGAAAATAACTATAGATTAATGAAATACAACCAAAAACGAGTTAGGAATCGTTACCCCAAAGCTCTCTTTGAAAATCCCTTAAAGAATTGTCAATTTCCGAGTTCCCAAGTCCAAAAATGGAGAAATGAATCAAGCCCTCAAAACTCTCTCTTTTCTGCCTAGCGAACCCGCTCCTGCGACCTCATCATCGTACCTGTGGTGCTGTTTATGCGGATAGGACTGTGCACATGCGAGTTTTCATTAAAACTCAGAGTCCGCACCTACATGCCTAAGTCCGTATCTGTGGATGCGCTTCTGTGTCTACTCGTCCGCTTCTGCAGAACCTTTAGTCCTTCTCATCTCCGCATCTGCGACTGCCCTTCCGCAAATGCGGCTCTGCTCCTGCGGCTCACTCATCGCATCTGCGACCATTGACTCCTAGGTCTAAAGCCGCACCTGCGATCCTAGCCTCGCTTCTGCGGGGCCGCACCTGCGGACTCCCCACCGCAGGTGCGAAAACACCAGAAACCAGCATGTTAGAAATTCTTCTAAGTCCAAATTTTCACCCGTTAAGCACCCAAAACTCACCCGAGGCCCCCGAGACCTCGACCAAACATACCAACCAATCCTAAAACACCATACGAACTTAGTCGAGCCCTCAAACTACATCAAACAATGCTAAAATCACAAATCGTCCTCCGATTCAAACCTAAAGAGCTCGAAACTTCCAAATTCAATAATTGATGTCGAAACCAACCAAACCACGTCCGATTGACCCCAATATTTGCACACAAGTCATATTCAACATTTATGACCTACTCCAACTTCCGAAATTGGATTCCGACCTCGATATCTAAATTTTCACTACCAGTCCAAATCTCCAAAATTTCGACGCCATTTCAAGCCTAAATGGGCTACAAACCTCCAAAACACAATCCAGACACGCTCCTAAGTCCAAAATTATCCAACGGAGCTAACGGAACCGACAAAACTCCATTATGGAGTTGTATTCATATAGTTCTGATTACGATCAAAATCCTAAGACTTAAGCTCCCATTTTAGGGACTAAGTGTCCCAAAACACTCCGAAACCAAAACAAGACCTCCCGACAAGTCACATAAGCAGAAAAATATACGGGAAAAATAGTAAATAGGGGATCGAGGCTATTACTCTCAAAACGACCGGCGGGTCGTTACATCCTCCCCCTTTTAAAACAATCGTACATCCTCGAACGAGTATAGAGACATACCTAAAGTGGTGAAAAGATGATGATAATGGCTGCCCATATCCTGCTCGGTCTCCCAAGTCGCCTCCTCGACCGGTTGTCCCCTCCACTGAACCTTCACAGAAGTAATGTTCTTTGACCTTAACTCTCTGACCAACCTGTCTAAAATAACCACTAGCTCTTCAATATAAGATAGATCCTTGTCCAATTGGACTGAGCTGAAATCCAATACGTGAGACGGATCGCCGTGATACTTCCGGAGCATCAAAACATGAAATACTGGATGAACCCCTACTAGGATGGGAGGTAAGGCAAGCTCATAAGCAACGTCCCCAACATGCCGCAACACCTCGAAAGGACAAATGAACCTTGGGCTTAGCTTGCCCTTCTTTACGAACCTCATAATGCCCTTCATATGCGAAACCCGGAGCAAGACCCGCTCTCTAACCATGAATGCAATATCGCGAACTTTCCGGTCTGCGTAACTCTTCTGTCTGGACTGGCTATGCGAAGTATATCCTGAATCACCTTAACCTTCTCCAAGGCATCCTGAACCAAGTCCGTACCCAATAACCTGGCCTCGCCCGGCTCGAACCAACCCACTGGGGACCGACATCGCCCACCATACAGAGCCTCATTTGGTGGCATCTGAATGCTGGACTGATAACTGTTGTTGTAAGAAACTCCGCAAGCGGCAATAACTGGTCCCAAGCACCCCCAAAATCTATCACACAAGCACATATCATATCCTCCAGTATCTGAATAGTGCACTTGGACTGTCCGTCCGTCTGAGGGTGAAATGTTATGCTCAGCTCCACTCTAGTACCCAACTCCTGTTGTATGACTCTCCAGAATCGTGATGTAAACTGCGTACCCAGGTCAAAGATAACGATACCGGTACGCCATGAAGCCTGACGATCTCACGGATGTAGATTCGAGCTAGCTGCTCGGAAGAATAGGTAGTCATCACAGGAATGAAATGAGCCGAATTGGTCCGCCTATCCACAATCACCCAAACTGCATCAAACCTCCGCTGAGTATGTGGGAGCCCAATAACGAAATCCATAGTGATTCGCTCCCATTTCCACTCTGGAATCTCCAACTTCTGAAGCAACCCACCCGGCCGCTGATGCTCATATTTCATCTGCTGGCAATTTAGACATCGGGCCACATACTCTACTATGTTGTTCTTCATCCTCATCCACCAGTAATGTTGTCTCAAGTCTTGATACATCTTCGTGGCACCCAGATGAATAGAGTAACGCGAACTGTGTGCCTCATGGAGAATCAACTCACGCAAACCATCTACATTGGGCACACATAGCCCGCCATGCATCCTCAATGCGCCATCATCCCCAATAGTGACCTCCTTAGCATCATTGTGCTGAACCATGTCCTTAAGGACAAGGAGATGGGGGTCATCATACTGACGCTCCCTGATACGATCATAAAGAGAAGACCGATAGACCATACAAGCCAATACTCGACTCGGCTCAGAAATATCCAATCTCACAAACTGGCTGGCTAAGGCCTGAATATCCAACGCCAATGGCTTCTCTATTGCTGGTAGATATGCTAAACTCCCCAAACTCTCTGCCCGACGACTCAAAGCATTAGCCACCACATTAGCCTTCCCATGATGGTACAAAATGGTGATATCATAATCCTTAAGTAGCTCCAACCACCTACGCTGACGCAAGTTAAGATCTTTTGCTTAAACAGATGCTATAAACTCCGATGATCGGTGTAAATCTCATAAGAAACACCGTACGAATAATGCCTCCAAATCTTCAAGGCATGAATAATAGCTGCTAACTCAAGGTCGTGGAAATGATAGTTCTTTTCATGCACCTTCAACTGTCTGGATGCGTAGGCAATTACCCTACCGTCCTGCATCAACACCACGCCGAGACCAATCCGCGATGCATCACAATATACAGTATAAGACCCTGAACCTGTAAGCAATACCAATATTGGGGCTGTAGTCAAAGTTGTCTTGAGATTCTGAAAGCTCTCCTCACATTCCTCTGTCCACCTGAACGGAGCACCCTTCTGGGTCAGTCTGGTCATAAGTGCTACAATAGATGAGAAACTCTTTACAAATCGACAGTAATACCCTTCCAAACCAAGAAAACTCCGGATCTCTGTAGCTGAGGATGGTTTGGGCTAACTCTGCACTGCTTCAATCTTCTTTGGATCCACCTGGATCCCATCGCTTGATACTATATGACCCAATAATGCCACCGAGTCTAGCCAAGACTCACACTTTGAAATTTTTGCATATAACTTCTTTTCTCTCAAGGTTTGAAGCGCAGTCCTCAAGTGATTCTCATGATCCTCCCGAGTCCAAGAGTACACCAGAATGTCGTCAATAAACACAATGACGAATGAGTCAAGATAAGGCCGGAACGCACTGTACATCAAGTGCATAAAAGCTGCTGGGGCATTGGTCAGCCCAAAAGACATAACAAGAAACTCATAGTGACCATATCTGGTCCTGAAAGCAGTCTTCGGGATATCTGGCTCCCAAATATTCAACTGATTATAACCTGAATGCAAGCCAATCTTAGAAAACACTCTGGTACCTTGTAACTGATCAAATAGGTCATCAATACGAGGAAATGGATACCTGTTATTCACTGTGACTTTGTTCAACTAGCGGTAATCAACACACATTCGCATAGAACCATCCTTCTTCTTCACAAATAAGACAGGAGCATCCCAAGGTGACACACTGGGCCGAATGAAGCCTTTATCAAGCAACTCCTGTAACTGCTCTTTCAACTCCTTCAATTCAGGAGGAGGCATACGATATGGAGGAATAGAGATGGGCTGAGTGCCCGGCAACAAATCAATGCCAAAATCAATATATCTGTCGGGCGGCATACCCGGAAGATTAGCTGGAAACACATCTGAAAAATCCCTCACTACTGGAACTGACTCAACTGTAGGCGTATCAGTGCTGACATCTCTCACATAAGCTAGATACACGTCACACCCCATCTAAACCATTCGTTGAGATTTAAAAAACGAAATAAATCTGCTGGGAGTATACTCTAAGGTACATCTCCACTCTAAGCGTGGTAAACCTAGCATAGCCAGCGTCACAGTATTAGTGTAACAATCAAGAATAGCATAATGAGGCGACAACCAGTCCATGCCTAAAATAATATCAAAGTCCACCATGCTGAGCAATAATAAATCGGCTCTGGTCTCAAAACCACTAAGAGCAATCAAACACGACCGATACACGTGGTCCAGAACAAGAGAATCTCCCACAGGAGTAGACACATAAATAGGGGAACTTAAAGAATCTCAAAATACGCCCAAATACGGGACAAAATAAGAGGACACATAAGAATATGTAGAGTCTAGGTCAAATAATACCGACGCAACACTATGACAGACCGGTACAATACCTGTAATGACAGAATCAGAAGCGACTGTCTCTGTACGAGCAGGAAGGGCATAATATCTGGCCTGACCTCCCCCTCTAGGGCGACCTCTACCTCCCCTACATCTACCTCGGGATGGCTGAGCAGGTGGGGTGACAGTTGGTGCTGTAATCATAGCCTGAGGACCCGATGGAGCATGTTCTGGATGAGAAGTCTATGGAGGTGCACCCCTCATAAATCTGGGGCAATCCCTCACCATATGGTGAGTGTCGCCACACTCAAAACAAGATCTGGGAGGGCGTGGCTTTTATGACTGGCTCGGGCCAATTCTGTTGGATTGGCCGCTAGGAACACCCCGTGCAGGAGGCACACTAGATACTGGCGGTGCATAATAAGGCTCGAGTTCCTAGAAGGAACTGGAACACCATTGGCGGCTGGAAGGGTTTAATGAACGGGGCGACTCACATAACCCCTACCATGGCGAGCTGCTGGGGCACGAGCACTAGAATAATAACTAGTCTCTCGAGACCTCTTGGCCTCTCTCTCCTCTCTACCCCGGGCAAGCATGCCCTTCAATCTCCTGGCAACACTCATAACCTGCTGATAAGAAATATCCATCCCAACTCCCTAGCCATACTAATCCGAATGCTGGGGTAGTGTCCCTCAATAAATCGTCGGACCTTCTCTTGAACTGTGGCAACCAAGGTCGGTGCATGTCGGGCCAAATCACTGAAACGGACTGCATACTCTGACACAGTCATAGATCCCTGGCGCAACTGCATAAACTCTGCGTGCCATAAGTCCCTGAGGCTCTGAGGGACATACTCTCTCAAAAATATGTCCGAGAACTGAATCCATGTAAGCGAAACTGCCTCATCCGGACTACTCAGCTCATAAGCACGCCACCACTGATAGGCTGCTCCTCTAAGATGTAAAGTAGTAAAAGAAATCCGCTCGTCTCCGCTACGCCCATAGTACGAAGAATACGATGACACTCCTCCAGAAAACCCTGAGCATCATCTGTAGCCAATCCGCTGAAGGTAGGTGGGTGGTACTTCTTGTACCTCTCAAGTCTGAGTTGCTCCACCTCAGAAGCTGTTGCCCTAACCTCGGGCTGAGTTGGAGCTACCGGCTGCATTGGTACAATCTCTGGAACCTGGTCGACCTGAACTCGCTGCTCTGGAGTACCGACGACTGGAGTATGTGCTCATCCCCCGGCCTGAGATGTGGCAGGAGTAAGTGGAATCAATCCAGCCTAAGCTAAGGTGCTGAACATGCTCAGAAACTGGGCTAGAGTCTCTTGGAGGGCTGGTGCAAAAACAGGTACCTCAGGTGTCTGCCCTCCAGCTGGAGCTATTGGGGGCTCCTCTGTAGTAGCTCGTGCATGCGCTCTAGCTGCACCACGTAGACGTCCTCGGCCTCTACCCCGGCCCCAGCCTCTCGCGGCTCTAGCAGAGGGCGCGGGTGCCTGGTCATCAGATTCGTTTGTACGTGTTCTCACCATATGTGAGAGAATAGAATACAGAAGTGTAGAGTTTTTGAAGTCAACAATTTTTCGCACGACAAGGAATCAAAGTAGTGAAATTTTTCTAACAGTTCCATAGCCTCCCAAAGATAAGTATAGACGTCTCCGTACCGATCTACGAGACTCTAATAAATCGGCTTGTGACTCACGACACCTATGAACCTAGGGCTCTGATACCAACTTGTCACGATTCAATTTTCCCTCCGTATGACGTCGTGACGGCACCTAGTCTCTATGACTAGGTAAGCCTAACATTTGCGGAAAAATAAAATGAAAACATAAATTTAACAACTAACTGTAGCAATAACACCATAACTGAATACCATGCCGCTTGGCATGTACAATAACTAACTATTCAAAAATACAAAGTAATCCCAAAATCCGGAACATCATGAATCACAAACTACAGAAAGTAAATCTAGTATCTCTATACATCAGAGTCTATCAAAAGAAAATACAGAAGATAATGGACATGGGGAAGAGTAGAAGGGGACTACGAGGTCTGCGGACGCGGCAGATATACCTTGAAGTCTCCAAAGCTGTCCCGGCTCACTGATAGTGCGACTGATAAGGAGTACCTGGATCTGCACATGAAAAATATGTGCAGAAGAGTAGCATGAGTACACCACAATCGGTACCCAGTAAGTGCCAAGTCTAACCTCGGTCGAGTAGTGACGAGGTCAAGTCAGGTCCTTACTGGTATATAGATAATAACACAAGATAAAATGAAATACCGCAGTAAAATAAAGACTAAAATTTAACAAGAATGAAATCATAGAAGACAACAGCTCAGTACACAGAGATAACAACAGGGAATCTCCCGAGATACCGTCTCGTAGTCCCAAACATAAATGTGCAGAGGGATCTCCCGGAATACCGTTTCGTAGTCCCAAAATAAATATATAAGACAGGAGGATCTCCTAGAATAACGTTCCGTAGTCCCAAAGTAAATATGCAGTACATGAGGATCTCCCAGAATACTGTTCCGTAGTCCCAAAGTAAATATGCAGTACAAGAGGATCTCTCGGAATACCGTCCTGTAGTCCCAAAGTAAATATGCAGTATAGAGGGATCTCCCGGAATATCGTTCCGTAGTTCTAAAGTAAATATGCAGCTAAACAATAAAATTCAATAGTCACGACACAAAATTTTACAATTCAACCTAAGTACCAGTTAAGGAAAGACATGTAAATTCACTAAACATGCTGTACGTAGTTCAAGTAACCAGTTAAGGCAAGTAGACATGCTATTCTAATCTAGTAGGATACTACGCAAGCTGATGAAACTCAAATAAGAAAGAAATCAGGTTATTACTTAGTAGAAAAATCGGGTTTTTACACAATTAGCCCGTATACGTACTCGTCACCTCACGTACACGGCGCTCATATATCAAAAACAGTACAAATCCTATGGGGAGTTCCCCCCCCCCCCCCCCACAAAGTTAGGCAAGCCACTTACCTCGAACCAAACTCAATCAATCGGTCAAGATGCCTTTCCCATGAATATCCGGTTCCGAATGGCCCAAATCTAGCCAAAAGTAATTACATATCATAAATATAGTCATAATAGACCCATCTAATTAATGAAATTAATATTTTAACAAAAATTCCGAAATTCACCCCCCAAAAAAGTCGACTCCGGCCCACGTGTCGGAATCAGGTAAAAGTCACAAAATACGAACACCTATTCACTCACGAGTTCACTCATACCAAAATTAACCAAATTCGATGTCTAAATCCCAATCAAAACTCAGAAATTCGATTAGGGAACTTTTTCCCCATTTTCCCAACTTTTCAATCTAAATCCGAAATTAAATGGAGAAAACAACTATAGATTAATGAAATACAACCAAAAACGAGTTAGGAATCGTTAACCCAAAGCTCTCTCTGAAAATCCCTTAAAGAATTGCCAATTTTCGAGCTCCCAAGTCCAAAAATGGAGAAATGAATCAAGCCCTCGAAACTCTCTTTTCTGCCCAGCGAACCCGCTCCTCCGACCTCATCATCGCACATGCGGTGCCGCTTCTACGGCGAGGACTCCGCACCTGCGAGTTTTCATTAAAACTCCAGAGTCCGCACCTGCACGCCTAAATCCGCATCTGCGGATGCGCTTCTGCGTTTATTCGTTCCCTTATGTGGAACCTTGAGTCCTTCTCATCTCCGCATATGCGACTGCCCTTCCGCAGATGCGGCTCCGCTCTTGCGGCTCATTCGTCGCATCTGCGACCACTGACTCCCATGTCTAAAGGCGCACCTGCGATCCCAGCCTCGTTTTTGCGGGGCCGCACCTGCAGACTCACCACCGCTAGGGTAGGACCCACGTGGAGTGGTGAGGGGTCACTGGCACCCTATAGGCTCGGGAAAAACCATGTATATATTACTGTATATACGTCGAGGACTCTTATAATAATTTAATTGTGCCCCCAAAACAACAAAATACCCCTTGGTTGCACTGATTCTGTAGGCTGTTTAGTTCCATTCTCTCATTGCGAGACCCATGATCGAGACCCAACATTAGCATTACTTCACCATTTCTTTCTTTTTTCCTTTTTTAATTGAACGACAATTTAGCCCTCCATATTTAATAATCAACTTGGTTTATTTATTTTTTAATTCAAACATTAATTTAGTACTAGAACATAGAAGTCACTTAGTTTAATTTTTTTTTCTTTTAAAATCTCTCCATCTAAGCTCTAGAACTCAACTTCTTTTCACAATTAGTTCTTTGTATCTTCTACACAAAATACTCAAAAATTCTATTGGAGTTACATCTTTCTAGACTTTGAAAAGTGAATAAAGAGACACAAAAATAATGATTAAAGACGGTAGGAAAGGGGGATAAAATATTTCATTAACTAGTTTCATTAATCAATAATCTTTATCTCTAATCAATTTTTATTATTATTTCATTTAGAAAAAATAAAGACAACTAAAACCCTTCTCCCTTCAACGATTTAGTATTACTAGTACATAGAAGTCACTTAGTTTGATTTTTTTCTTTTAAAATCTCTCCATCTAAGCTCTAAAACTCAACTTCTCTTCATAATTAGTTCTTTGTATCTTCTACACAAAATACTCAAAACTCTATTGAAGATACGTCTTTCTAGACTTTGAAAAGTTAATAAAGAGACACAAAAATAATGATTAAAGACAGTAGAAAAGGGGATAAAATATATCATTAACTAGTTTCATTAGTCAATAATCTTTATCTTTAATTAATTTTTATTATTATTTTATTTAGAAAAAATAAAGACAATTAAAACCTTCTCCCTTCAACGTTTACTTGGGCAAAGTAGCAAGTATTCGTTCACTCTGGGACTTCGATTGAGGCTTTTTGGACTGCTTACAGACTTTTATTAGTCATGATTTTAAGTTTTTTATGTTTTTAAACATTCTTTCGGCCACGAACTCGTAATCACTAAGTTTTAAAAGAGTTGCACGCCAAACTTTATTGCAACTAATGTTATTTTTATATTTACGTTAAAGATAATGGTGCCCTTGCGACGTTCAAATCCTGGGTCCGCCTTTGCTCACCGCAGGTGCGAAAACACCGAAACCAGCATGTCACAAATTCTTTTAAGTCCAAGTTTTCACTCGTTAAGCACCCGAAACTCACTCGAGGCCCCCGGGATCTCGACCAAACATACCAACCAATCCTAAAACACCATACGAACTTAGTCGAGCCTTCAAACCACATCAAACAATAATAAAATCACAAATTATCCTCCGATTCAAACCTAAAGAG
The DNA here is from genome assembly GCF_000390325.3 of Nicotiana tomentosiformis. Classification (NCBI taxonomy): domain Eukaryota; kingdom Viridiplantae; phylum Streptophyta; class Magnoliopsida; order Solanales; family Solanaceae; genus Nicotiana; species Nicotiana tomentosiformis. The sequence continues at coordinate 2,349,820 of NC_090818.1, read as the reverse complement.
CTTGAAACTTCCAAATTCGACAATCGATGCCGAAACCAACCAAACCATGTCCGATTGACCCCAATTTTTATACACAAGTCATATTCAACATTTCGGACCTACTCCAACTTCTGAAATCAGATTCCGACCCCGATATCAAAATTTTCACTATCGGTCCAAATCTCCAAAATTTCGACTTTCGTCATTTCAAGCCTAAATGGGCCACGGACCTCCAAAACACAATCCAGACACGCTCCTAAGTCCAAAATCACCCAACGGAGCTAACGAAACCGATGAAACTCCATTCCGGAGTCGTCTTCACACAGTTCTGACTACGGTCAAAATCCTAAGACTTAAACTCTCGTTTTAGGGACTAAGTGTCCCAAAACACTCCGAAACCAAAACAAGACCTCTCGACAAGTCACATAAGCAGAAAAAGATGCGGGAAAAACAACCAACCTGATCATTACAAAAGGCTAGCTCTCCACTCGCGTGAGACGTTTGACAACCTAAATATAATAATGCTATGTTTATAATTTCAAATATTCCTCTCATATAACATCCAACATATAACGAGGACAATCTAATTTCGAGAAATTTATACTCCCTATACCCTATCTTAGGTAACATTCTTTTTCTAATCTATCCCAAAAAATATTAGTATCATTTTATATTTAAAAATTATTTAATATTATCATTCTGATTTTACCCTTATTGATATGAGTTTGTACTCTTTTATATAAAACTTTATTGTTTTATTAGGGGAGATAAATACTATGAAAGAACATGTGAATAATAGTAAGACTATAAATTTGTAATATATTTAGTTTATATGTTGAAAGTTTCCTTTTATTATTTAAAATTTGCGTTTAATAAATTTGTATATTTAGTCTATAAATTTGTTATTGTTGTTGTAATCAAACAATCATATATATAATCGATAGGAGGCAGTAGTAGCAAAAAAGGAAAATAAAATAAAAAATCTTTTTAGTGGCACTTGTCATAAAATTGGTTTTTCAATTTTTTGAAGCAAACACTAATTAATACTTACATGTCATGAGAAACAGTGTGAATGCAACTTCTTGAAAGTGATATTGATATTTATCACCTTTCACTTAATTATTATTCAAATAAAAGATGAGTGATCGATGTTTGCGTCATTACAATGAACGAAACTTGTGAAATTCATGTTGTCGCTTTTAGCTCTTTGTTTGATAAATGATTACCACTGAACTTGCAGCATTATTATTGGAATTAGCAGCTAAACTCAATGGTTTTTTTTGGATGTGACCGAAAAAGGTGCTACCGAACTAAGCAAAATGCAAACAATTCCTAAATATGGCAACTAATTAAACTTTTATACACAGTACAAAAGAAAATTCTATATTATGTAAATGAAGTAAAAGTCGTGGCGGAACTAAGTGTATTGATTGGATTCAATTAAATTCTTTTTGCCTGAAAATTCTATATTATGTAAATGAAGTAAAACTAAATTTTGTGACTTCTCTTGATAGACAAGTGTATTAATTCATTGTGCAAGTTTTTTTTTGATTAATCTCCTTATTAAAATTTTTGGCTTCGACACAATGTCAAAAATAAATATGCAAAACACATAATAGATTGAAATACACCCCGATATCATAAAACCGTTGGACACTACAACATTAGGTTGATTATATTGGAATAATTAATACTTACATAAAATCTTACTTAAGATAATATATCATTTCGTTGACAGTATAAGAAAAATAATGGTCGCATAACTAATGCATCATTTGATTTGTGATATTAAAATAATACCCGAATTAAGTTATGTGGTTATCTGTTTATTATTTTATGCATAATAGTATATAAAATACAAATATATATTACTTCCTCCGGTCTACTTTAATTGATTTTATGATTGTTTTCATACATATTAAGAAATGCGCCTTTTAGCATTAATTGATAATGAAATTGACCATATTAACCTTAATTTGTTCATTGAAAATATAGCAAATATCCATAGGCTCTTTATTCCAAGGGGAACTTTGGAAAAAAAAAGTTAACTCCTTCTTAATATCTAAAAAATCAAATATTGCGGACGACAAAAAAAGCTAAAAATCAATTAAAATGGACCAGAGGGAATAGTAAAAATCAATTAAAATCAATTTTGGTGCCAGATATTTATCATGCCAAAAAAGATCATACAACAAATTGAAGCTGTGTGTAAAAGATTTCTCTGGACTGAGGGAAACTAGATAACTAGGAAGGCATTAGTTTCATGGGACAAAGTCTGCTATCCCAAATCAACTGGAGGTTTTAATGTGATTGATATCTGTATATGGAATAAGGCTGCTATATGCAAACACTTTTGGAATTTATGTAAGAAAAAAGACAGGTTATGGATCAAGTGGATCCACAACTACTATGTGAAGAAAAATCACTTGTGGGAGGTTAAACCTAGAAATACTTCTTGGACGGTGAGCATGGTGTTTAAGGCAAAGGAGATTGTTGAAGCTGCTAGCTACACATATGAAGATCGAATGGATGTTACTCAGTCCTCAATTAAGAAGTTCTATCACAAATGGACATTTATCCTGCAACTGGTAGCTCTTGGGAGAATATATACGAAAGACAAATTGCTTAAGTGGGGTGTAGTAACAAACTTAGAGTGTCCTCTATGCAACACTAAAGATGAATCCATAGAACATTTGTTCTTTAGTTGCAAGTTCTTTGCGGAATTATGGATAAAACTTGTCACGACCCAAAATCTCACCACAGGCGTTGTGATGACACTTAGTCTCTAAGATTAGGTAAGCCGGTTATAATAACAATTCAAGCCATTTTTTTTTATAGACAAGTGTCAAAACTAAAAGCGAAAATATTCGAATAAATCTCCCAAGACTGGTAATACTGAGTCACGAACTCTAACTGAATACATGAAATTATCTCGAGGGTCGAATATACAATACTGTTCGAATAAGAAATTAACAGTACAATAAAATGGAAAGACTCCAAGGGACTGCGACGACCAAGCAATTTTACCTTGAATCATTGCGATCATACTCTAATCTATGTCCGAATCCGATATCTCCTATACCTGGTTCTGTATAAAAATGTACAGAAGTATAGTATGAGTACACCACGGTCGGTACCCAGTAAGTATCAAGACTAACCTCGGTGGAGTAGTGACGAGGTAGAGTCAAGGCACTCACTAGTCAAATAACCTGTGCAATATAGCAGTATACAATAGTACTGGAAAACAACTAGCAATGATAACAACAAAATCAACCAGTGATATAAACAGCAAGGCAACAAGAACATCATAATTATTGCTCAAACGAATAAGGAACAAGCCTTTAAAATATAAATCCTTCACATATAATTCTTTAAGATAAATATCTTTCGAATATACTTCTTTTGAATAAATATCTTTCGAATATACTTCTTTCAAGTAAAAGTCACCATGTGACACCTCATTTCACAATCATAAAAATTACGGGTCTCAGTCCACTTTCATATTTCCATGGCACCTCGTGCTCATATTTCTATCATAACCACACGGACAACTCACGTGTCAATAATAAAATCATCATATTTTCCCGGAACCTCATGCCCATATTTCTTTCATAACCGCACGGACAACTCACGTACCAAAATATCAATGTATATAAGATCTGCAGGATTAATTTATTTTCAATAAAGTAAGTTTACAATTTTTAAACCAAGTAAGAAATCATCAAAGAAATGAGTTTATTTGTGAACTCGTTTGGGTGAAGAAAATGACATTTCAATTAAAATGAAGCATCCAATGACTACTAATTTGGAAAATTTATTAAATTAAAATATAATAGCAATTTCTTTTATTCGAAATAACTCAAATCCCGAAAACTAGTAAAAACCATAAACACAAATCCTCATAATCTTTTACAAAGAGCCAAAGCCAACACAATACAACAAGGAATACAAAACACATAATAAAATCAAATAATACATCACGGAAGAACATAAGAATTTACATATCACGGAAAAATAAAATAACCAAAGGCAAGTGCAGCCATAGAGAAATATCAACAAAGGACACTCCCGAGGTACCGCCTCGTAGTCTCAAATTATAAATAAATTTCAACAAAGGGCACTCCCGAGGTACCTCCTCGTAGTCCCAATACAAATATCAATAATAACAATGCCCCCATGCCATCACAAGTCATCACAAATCAATCCATGATATAGCCCACCTTGTCTCCCCATGTGCGCAATAATAAAGTAAATGCCCGCCTTATCTCGCCGCACGCCCATAATAATATTCTCACCTTGTCTCGCCACATGCGCAAACCCATATATATAGCCGCCTTGTCACGCCGCATGTGCATATATCAATAGTAACAATAGCACGGCAGAAATCTCGTACAAACACCCGAACAATCCTCCCAACAATATCATGTGCCAATATCACAACATCTCATGAATTGCACCTCAAGTGCTCAAATATTATAACATATCACAAATAGCACATCGAGTGCTCAAATATCAAAATATATCACAAATTATACCTCAAGTGCTCAAATATTTCAACTTGCCATATAAATCAACAATACATCATTTTCCACAATAAGGAGCCTATGGCTAGACCATAATGTGCACAAAAATCTTAACAAAAATATCCGGGAGCGAACAACTCAACAAAATAATATTTTACAATTTAACACTTTGCCTCAAATATCATTTTCGGCTTTTATAACTCAATACCAATTGCAACAACATGAACTGAAAAGTGATTCATTAAGGTACAACGCCTTATTTAATCTAATTTTTTGGCAAATAGACTAATGCCTCCTTTTAAACTTACATAATAAATTATTTGCAGATGAAAAATCCATAATGTGTTTATTTCCAAGAAATATCAAATCAACAATACACGGAATTCACATAAAAATTTAAGTGACAATAACACCAAATTATCATATAAAATACAAATTCGACAAACAAGGAATGAGACATGACAAATCAAGGATTTACTAAATTCCAACAATCTTCCAATTTAATACATAAGGGCGTCTACGAATTTCAACCAATGTAATTTGCACATATAAACTAAGTACGTACTCGTCACCTCACGTACATGGTTTCAATTACATAATTTTCACATAAGACTCAATGCCTAAGGGGTAATTTCTCCCACTCAAGATTACCCAAGATACTTACCTCGTTTCGCAACCAATTTCAAGATTCTAATAAACCTTTGTCTCGCGAATTCGTGTCCGAAAGCTTCAAATTTAGTCACAAACAATTCAATATACTCAACACGAATCGTATGAATTAATTCCATATGAATTTGCTAAATTTCACAATATAAATATGAAATTAACTCAAAAATCAACAGTGAGGCTCACATATCAGAACCCGACAAAAGTTATAAAATATGAAAGTCCATTCAACCACGAGTCCAATCATACAAAAATTATCGAATTCCGACATTAGATTGACCTTCAAATCTTTATTTTATATTTTTGAAGATTTTATAAAAATATGATTTTTCTTCCATAAATTTACTGATTCAAGATGTAAATGAGTATAAAATCATGAAATATAATCAACGTAGGATAAGGAATACTTACCCCAATATTTTTCCGTGAAAATCGCCCAAATATCGCTTAAACTAAGCTCCCCAAACTCAAAAATGAGTAAAAATGGCAAAACTCCCCATTTTATGAGGTTTTTACTGTTCGGGCGCCACATGTAGCGTGGGGCGCTGCCTGTGGTGCTGTTTCCAGAACCCTCAAACATCCCAGCGCCAGGGCTAGCCCCCCACGCTACCCTGGGCGCTCATGGCGATGGAAAATCGTTCTCAACACGAAAATGGGCATAACTCTCTCATACGATGTCCGAATTCGACGATTCTTTTTGTTGTGGGTCCGAATTTTCAATACGGATCTAATGCTTTAATTAAAACTAAATTTGAGCTCATTTGATTAATATAATACCACGTATTCTTGAAGAATCGATGTCAAAACATTCTAGGTTCGATGCCGAAACATAGCAAATCAAGCTCGATTGACCTCAAATTTTGCACAAGAGTCATAAATGACATAACGAACCTGACAAAATTTCTATAACTGAATTCCGACCCCGATATCAATAAAGTCGACTCCCGCTCAAACTTCCAAACCTTCCATTTCCAACTTTTGTCATTTCAAGCCAAAATCAACTATGGACTTTCAAATAAATATCGGGACACACTCCTAAGTCCAAAATCACCATACAGAGCTATTGGAATCATAAAAATTCTATTTCGGAGTCGTTTACTCAAAAGTCGACTCTCTGGTCAACTCTTTTCTTTTAAACTTCTTAAATAAGAATTGTTCTCCCAATTTGATCCAAAATCATCTGAAAATTAGACTCAACCACACGCGCAAGTCATAATACGTATTATAAAGTTGTTCGGGATCTTAAGTCGTTGTACGTGGCGTAAATTCTTAAAATGACAAGTCGGATCGTTACAAAACTGCTCAACTAGCAAGGCATCAACAGATTACCTATAAGATGGAGTCAAGAAGTTAACTGGGCAATCAATCACGCTAAAGGAAAAAATGCCAAAGCTGGTATATTTAGGATGGTGATGGTTGGCTGTATCTACTATTTGTGGCAAAAGAAGAACCATAAGACTTTCTTAGGCAAACAAAGATGTGTTGTAGGCCTCGGTAAATTGATAGTATAAGACATACATGGAAGAGGACAATGAAACAGTAGGATAATTGAAATTTTGAGAAATATGAACTATTACCCCTAGGTTTGCTTGGAAACATGTAAAAAGGGACAGGGGAGGTTAAGGAGATAGTTGTGCTAAAGTTGGGGCTGTCCAGCTTTAGGGGTTTTGATTTGTTTGTACATATTTTTTCCCTTGGTAAATAAAATTTTGACCAATTACCCAGAAAAAATAGGGATTCAACTATTTACCGACAAAAATACTTTTTAAAATAAATAATTCATGTATAACTTCTTATTATTAAACATCACACAATAGTTCATAATTCATTGTTAATCACCGCATAAATAATTTTTATAATACAATTCATTGCATAATATAAATTACATAAGATAACAAATTGAGCTGAAGAGATTAATTTAATTACTACATTATCCTACCAAATAGGTAGAATTTCAAAGCACAAGAAAGGCGGACATTCAATTTATCAATAAGGGTTGGGGTGAAATGGTAAGTACTTTTTCGTCTTTAATCATATATTGTTATAGTGGGTTAGAGTCCCATATTGGTTAGGGATCAGGTTAGTTGTCTCCTTATATGGACTTGGCCAGTCCGCCCCTCACGAGCTAGCTTTTGTGGTTGAGTTAGGCCAAGCGCTATCTTTACATGGTATCCGAGCCAGGTCTGTTCCCGTTTGGGTATTGTCCATGCTCCAGTTGGTGGTCTGGACGTGCGAGGGGGTGTAAGAGTGGGTTAGAGTCCCAAATTGATTAGGGAATTGGCTGATGATCTCTTTATATGACTTGAGCAGTAATTTTCTCACGAGCTAGCTTTTAGGGTTGAGTTAGGTCCAACCAACATATCTTTACACATATTTCAAATTCAAGCCCCCTAAATAAAGTTGCTTTATTAGAGAGTGCGTTACCGGTATACGAAATTTTCAGGCGTGAATCTAAATTTAGTGGGATCCCAACCCTAAATGAGCACCTAGTGGGAATCAAAAAGAATAAAAAAAAAATAAAATACTACTCCTATCAATATAAGTAGGGAAGTAGTATTAAATTCAGACAGAGAAAAGAAAGGAAGAAGATATAAACGAGGGTGCGTTGTAGCGTGACTGTCAAATCTACATATTCTCTCTCTCTTTCTCTCTCTTTTGGGAGATTCGATTCAATCGCCGATCATTTCGGCTTTTCCAATCTATGTCTACTGCCTCTCTTCCCTAACTATAATGTTCTCAGATTTTCAAGGTACGTTCCCAATTCAGCTTTATAAATAAATGTTTAATTATTCACCTATCTTTATCACTGTTTATTCTTCTCTTTTCTCTTTGTTTTGAGTGTGAGAGATCACATGGAAAACTAAAAAGGATTTCTTATGAGTTCCCAAGTTTGGTAGGTTTGTTAAATCTGTATGTTTACCTTATAAAGTCTTGATTTTTATAGCTTTCAGTCCCTCAATTATTATTTCTATGTTATTTTTCTGAATTTTCAATGAAGTTTGAGACATTTTTTTTTACTGTTCTTCCCCAAAATTTGTTGTTTTTTTAATTCAATGTTTTGGGAATTTAAGCTTCTGCAACTTTGAAAGACTTCTCTACAAAAATTCCAACTTTGAATTCTGTTTTGTTTCTTCTTTATGATTTGTGATAAATCTGTGTTTCTGAAAATGCTAATGTTTTTCTTTTCACCCTATTTTTTCTCTCAAAGTTTTCTTGTAAAGACTCTTTTTTTTCTATCCCTTATAGGGGTGGGGGTATGAGGGGGTTGGGTGGGTGGTTATAGTGAGTCTCTGTGCATTTTCTTGAAAAGCATACCCATATGAGAATTATGGCCAAATCTGCACTGCAAAAATAGACGGGTCATTTCTGGGTCTGGAGATTCTTCTTTCAAATACTATGAGCTTAGTTAGGCCTTTAGCTGAGGGGAGTATACACACAGTACGCACTAAAAAAGGTTCCCTTTTTTGGAAAATAGGATCTGCTTTTTACATCTCATCATACCTAAAATAATACACATAAACTTGAGTAGTAATAAAATTAACAATAATAATAATGATATTAATAATTGCATACTCCATGTTCTTACCTCCATCCTTGTTAAAAAGTAGAACCCATGGGGTGAAAAACTGAGAAATCATGATTTCAATTTCAGAATGTTGTCTGTTTTGTACAACTTGTTTTTAAACAAATCAAATAAAAGAGCACTTACCATGTTTTGTCTCTTAGGGTTAGTTTGGTTTGAAGACAAGTTATCGTAATTAGTTATAGTGTGATTAGTTAAGACAAGATTAGTTATCCTTGTATTATTTTTTATTACATGTTTGGTATGTCATATTAATCCCGGGATTGTCAATTTTACTTCTTTCTACGATAACTTATTCTGGAACTACTATTCCATCATCTGGCAAGTATAAGTTATCCTGTTACTATTTTTAATACTGGGAATCTGGGATAACTTATCTCAAGATTAGTAACCAAACAAGAGATAAGATGGTACTAAATTTTTAACCCAGAAATATTATCCATCATACCAAACTGGCCTTTAGTCTTTTCTTATACTATAGATGTACAGATGAGAAGTTATAATTATGGTTATTTTTTTCTTAAACTAGCTTTAAAAATACTCCTTTTTTATCTTTTCCTAATTATTGTCTTCTATTTTTGTGGTCCTTTTGTTTGGGATCTACTTTTGCAGAACCTGCATTGAATTGAAAAGAGGATTCTTCTTCACCAACTAAGGGCCAAAAAACAAAAGGAATTATGGAGAGAGATACATTTTCAGGCTTAGGTAATGGTACTCAAGTAGATGGAAAAGTGTTTCAGACATTTCAGAAGAGTTTTGTACAAGTGCAGAACATATTGGATCAGAATAGGTTGCTAATCAATGAGATTAATCAGAATCATGAGTCCAAGATTCCTGATAATTTGAGCAGAAATGTTGGTTTAATCAGAGAGCTTAACAATAATATCAGAAGAGTTGTTGATCTTTATGCTGATCTTTCTTGTAATTTCACAAAATCAGTGGATGCTTCATCTGAAGGAGATTCAAGTGGTGTTTTGAGATCAGATGGAAAAGCTAGTCACAAGAGAAGCAAGCCTCATGTTTAAAGGGAAAAAAAAGGATTAAAAAGTTAAAGTCCTTTTTTATCCTTTTTCTTGATTCTTTTATCATTGTGGAAACAAGAAAATCCCCCAAATTCTCTGAGGTAGAAGAAGATTAATTAATGATTAGATAATAGTATAACCTTTTTTATTTTTTATTTTCCTGTAGTTGTACTTTATTTAGTACCTTACTCAAAACATAATGACCCCCCCCCCCCCCCCCCCCCAAAAAAAATGTGCTCCTTTGTTAATGTTCACCTGCAGATCTAATTGAAGCAAAAAAAAAAAAAAACTTTGTATCTTCTTATCTTGTTGGTAAATTCTTGATCTTGTTGACAGTTCAAAATCAAATGAGCTGTTGTTTGTTTCTATTTTATTGTTTCTTTTTGAATGAGCACAAATATATTGATTTTTGTTAAAAAGGATGTTGTGTAAATGTTTTCACTTTTTAAGATTGTCAAAAGCCTAATGATAATTTTTTTTTGTATTGGTCTTTACAGATTTTTCCCATCATTCTCTTCTACTAAAGTTTCTTCCATACCACTTTTTCCAAAACTCCTTTTGTTCCTTTCGCTCAAAGACAGATTTCTTTTTCATATTATTTTGGTGGTGAAAACTGCAACTAGTGGCAGATACTGTTTTAAGTCCTCCAATAAATCAAAGCTCTTTTATTTTTGTTTTTTATAACCGTGGTGTTCGAGGTAATTTGTGTGCACCTCGATTAATTCAATGGGATACCTGTTATCTTCCATCAGCAATAGTTACCAAGTAATTCTGTCCACCAAGACTTGGACAGATGGGAAGAAATAATCTAGTGTGTTTTGCGGAGGTGGATCCAGAATTTCAAGCTTATGGATTCGAGATTTTAATCGTTTTAAGTTACTGAGTTCTAAATTAATAATTCATACATATTCAATGATTTTTTTTAAGACAAATATAGAGTTCGAAACAAAGCTATTGGGTTCGACCGAACCCGCTCCCGGCACTCTAGTTCCGCCCCAGTTGTTTTGTCTTCGCTCGAAATTGAACCTGAGACCTCATGATTTTTCACCCACTTCATTGACTACTAGGTTAAACCCTTCGGTGCAAATCAAAGCTCTTTTGAGCCATCAGAATGTAAAATTTCCTGGTCGGAAGTGTTTTCCTTTAACCGAGTCATTCAAATACTGTAAATTTGAGTTAGTCGGACCAATAAATTTTGTATAACATATGAATAAACCAAAAAAATTATTCTATATATCCCTTTTCTTCCCCCTCAATTTATGAATATCTTTTTTGGGGAAAGTTATTATTGGTGATTTTCATGTGGAGAAAGAGAACAAAGGGAAAAGGGGGGTACTTTGATTGAAACATACATTTCTGCAAAGATGCTGCTCTGAGACATTTGGGGAGAGAAAGCAGCTTTTAGATTAGATCTTTTTAGTTCCCAATCACACAGCACCACAGGATAGGAATCTCAGATGAGAAATGAGGGGTCTTTTGACCAAAATTTTAGTAAATATTTTCCACACCCATTTGTTTAATGTTTAATGTTTGTTCCATCCAACGATAGTCTTATGGATGGTATTGATAGGGAAAGAAATGAATAAATAATTCATTTGCTGGAATTTAAATATTACAAAAATAGAATTAAAAAAGGAAGTTTTGGGGTTGTTTCAAAGTTCAAACAAGGCACTAGATTTCTAAGGGACAAACATACGTGAATAGTGATTCCCAACAACAACTAAACTTCAAAATGCTTATCCCCTTTCTCTACTTAGGTTTCTTTCTCTTTTGCAAATTGCAATAAAGGCGCTTTTATTACTGGCTTCCATTTGATCCCACAAACATATCCCATGGGGCCGTTATTAGTGGTGGTAGGAGTATACATATGTCGAGTTAGTTCTGATTTTTTAATTATCAAATCAAATTAATGGTGTCGGAATTTTTAATTTATAAACCAAACCAAATCAAACCAACAAAGTCGGGTTTTTCAATCTCGATTTTCCTCGTTTTTTCGAAATTTTTTTCTGGTAAAGTTTTCATAGCATAAAATATATAACTTATGCTCCAAGTATTTCTTAAGTCCTAGTAAAATATAACTATATAATGTGTTTTCCAAGAAACTAACACAATAATAAGAGATAAATCATAGCATTATATTAAAATATTCAATAACAAAGATAAAATAATAAAATTACATAAAACAAATATTGCTAATTAATAAGCCATAATAAAAATTAACATAATCTAAAAATACTATATATGTCATGCTAAAATAAGTATAGCTAATAAGTACTAATATTAATTACACAACTTAACACTAAAAAAAAAGATAAACTAAGTTATGCATTTTCATTATAAACCAATGTAAAATTAAAATAATTATCCAACACTTTCGTCATTCCTAGTATTGAATTGAATTTCTTTCGTTAGCATTAGTATTGATTTGAACTTTGTTTGAGTTACTACATTTATGAGCTATAAAATTTATTTACCATTCAAGAATGTTAAGTCTAAACTTGAAATAATACATTAAAAGATAAAACTTTGAAAAAGTTTAAGAAATATTTATAAATTACATTACAATAAATATTTATATGTAAATATTTTTAAAATTATATAAATGCACTATTGGGTTGGTTTGGTTTCGATTTGACCCTTTTTAGTTAAAACCAAACCAAACTAATTATGGTCGGATTTTATTTTTCAATTGCAAATCACATCGGGTTTGTTCCGGTTTGATACGGTTTATCGATTTTCTTTATATACCCCTAACTAGCGGAACTAAGAATTTATATAAAGATATTATAGGGATGGCAAGCGGTGCGGGATTTGTCTTAACCCGCAAAATTTCAACCCACTCCGCCCCGCATCACATTTGCACCCGTGTTCACCCGCCCCACACCTACACCCGCATCCATCCGCCCCGACCCGCTTAAGTTTTTTTTTTAATTTTTTTTAATTATTAATTTTGTTAGCTTTTGGACCAAGTATCTTCACCAAGAAATACGATTGACGCAAAACAACTTACTTTTGTGTTCTGATACAGTTAGAAATGAAATTAAGTGCAAAATACCCATATTTTTGAATTCTTATGCATTAAACCATATGAGATATGATAAGAATCTTATCATAAGATGATCTAAATACTAACAAACCAACGAAAATTTCAAACATTTTGGATAATTGAATTGGAAGGACAAAACAAATTTTATTTCCATAAACTTAAAATCTGTAGTATTAATACCACAAGGAAGCATGTACTTCCATATGTACATGGAAAAATTATTATGAAATCAGAAGCTCCAGTAACCTCCCTGTTTAAGTTTCTTTTCTTTTATTTGAAAACTAGCCTGTGACAAGAAGGTGTGGAGATCGAGCATTAGAGTTGTAGGTTAAGAGTTTTCTATTTCGTTCCGGGTGTGAGGATAGACTGATAGGATTTGTCTTAGATTTCTAGTGATTTATGTGGTTCTCACTATTATCCCGTTTTTCTTTATTGATTATTGTATTGCGTTTCAACTATTTTTTGGTTTCTTATAATGCTTTATTATTTCTATGGTTTCTGTTGATGGTACTCATATATTGTCTCTTTCGTCTTTTTCGTTTTGTTGAACCGAGGGTCTATCGGAAACAAGCTCTCTACTCCATGGGGGTATGAGTAAGGTCTGCGTACAAATTATACTTCCCAAACTCCACTTCTGAAATTTTACTGGGTTGTTGTTGTTGTTATATGAAAACTAGAAATCTAAAATGGAAGAAGAAGGAAGAATATATACCAAAACGGAGGACAATTATTTATTTTTCATTGCTTGATTTTGGTATAACAAGAAAAAGAAATAAAATGTTTAGAAATTAAAATAATACTTAAAAGATTGGATTAAAAAGCTTCAATAAAAGTAAACTGATTAAGAGTTCTTTATAATGTAGGACCAAACAACAAAATAAATAGTTTTAGGACAAGTTTGCCTTGTACCGCAACAGTATGTAATCGATTCACGACTTCAACCCGCAACCGTCCCATACCCAACTGAATTTTAAATAATAATGATTTAATCCGCACCGCACCCATATACATCCAAACCCGCACCGCCCCCATTACCATCCCTAAAAGGGAATAAAAAATACTAAAGTATTATTCTTCGTATATAAACTTATGACTTAAAGCTTTTGCCATTTTATTAGATTTTTTTCTTATGTAAAAATAATTCAACAATTTAAATATAGTAAAAAACTCTTTTTTTCCCTTTTTATATACAGTATAATTTTTAACAAAAAGGATCCAATTTAACTTCCTTTCTTCAACTTAGCTTCGCCCCTTCCTTTTCATCTTCTTTTCCTTCTAATGGAAGGAAAACTCAATATCCCTTTGAGAAAATATGGTAAAGTTGGAAAGGTATAGTAATTAGTCCGATCTTTGGGGACAGAGATTGTAGTGGTCAAACTCTGGGTTAGGCTAAGTTGAGTCCAGCTCAAAGGAAGGCGAAAACTAGCCCCTGTACTTAACACCTTGTTTGGATGATTGTTACATGTTGTATCGTATTGTTACTTTAAATATAATGTTTGTTTTGATTACTACTTAAATTTTATTGTATCATATCGTTAAATCCGTCATTAAGTAACGACGAAAAGTGTCACTTTATGGAACGGCCAATTTGATGTGGTCGCATCGTTTCCTTATTTTTTTTTCTTGTCTTGCTCTTTTATATTATTAAAAAATTATATTTTATTCTTTATCCTACATTTTTTATATAATAATATTACCTCAGATCTTATTTTTTCTTTATATTATTGCAAGTTTCTTTTTCATGTTGTTGGTACATGACATCATAAAACGACGGCAAACAATACAATTTATCTAAACATTGTATACATCTACAATACAATATAATACAATACAATACATTACTATACGATACATTATGAAACGATACATAACAACCATCCAAACAAGTTTTAAGGTTAGAGGTGTTCATTGTTTAGTTTGAATATTTTTCCATGAAGAGAAAGTAAACCAAATAAGTTTCAAATACTCGAACAAAACTAGTTGAGTCGATTTTTTATCGATTTAGTTTTTGTCGTATTTTTTTAAAATACTAAACATACAATGCCAAACACGTATTCTGATGACTACATTTTAATATAACACTATCAAAAGCAGTTACTTTTTGAGAAAATATATTATTTACCAATATTTATTAATAATAATTTAATTAAATAATAATAAATAATTTAAGACCTCAATTAAAAATAAATTATTTTTAACAAGAAGAAGATTCTTGGACTTAGCAAAATAAAACTACCAATCAACCTAGACTATAAAGCCAAAGAACAAGATTACTATTGTAGCAAAGAACTAGGGTATCAATTAAGAGCGCAAACGATTAATATGCATCATAAAATTTTAAAAACTTCATATATATATATATATATATATATATATATATATATATATATATATATATATATATATGTAATATTAAGATTTAAAATATATATTTCTATAGCCGGTCTTGATTCCATTTTCGATTATTTTTTTACGTAAAACCAAAACAAAAAAATTAAATTTGATCAATTTTTAAAATTCAATACCAAAATCAAATCAAATCAAATGGATATCGGTTTTTTTTCGATTTAATTTGATTCTCGACTTGGTTTAGTTTTTCGGTACATAGTAGGAAATCGGCTGATCCAACTACAAAACAAATACAAACATAAACATAAAAGATACACACAGAGTGCCAGCTCTAAAAAGTGCCCTCCAGCATTAGCATTTGTCCTTCAAACTACCCATCAATCATCCAACACAACCAACTATTCATAAAAGAGAAATAAATTACAGAAATCAGTGAATGACATAAGGCGATAAAAAAAATAAAAAAACCTAGGAACGAGCAATGAGGATTGATTTTCCACCTTAAAGTACAGATTTTCATTGAACACCCCTCGTTAGGGTTGTCAAATTAGCTGGTTGGATTGGACAATAACAAATCAAATTTGATATCAATCTCACATAGTCGCAATAGGATTCCGTTAGATCAAAAGCCTAATAGTTTGTGAGTGCTAACTTTAGATCAATTAAGAGTAAAGGTTGAGCTACTAACTTTTAATCATACAAAGAAGAGTGAAAATTTGCTGTTAGGATACGTGTTCAAGAAAAATATCATTGATGCCCTGAAAATTTGACATAAAAAGACAAAGACGATACAAACATAGACAATTGGTTAAGCAGGTGGCTTTGTTGGTGGACCCTCTGAATATGGGATCCTAATTTCTGATGTGAAAAAAGAAAGTTGTGGCCAATATTGGTGATTTGCTTGAGCTAGGAGGAGTAAAATTATTTTCGTTTGACCTATAAATTAGGAGTTTGAGCTGTGAAATCAACTACTTATACTTGCATTAGAGGCTGTTGTTAGGGATATAGTAGATATGCCCTAGATCCAATCTCATATGTGACGATTTGAACATATTTTTGTGAACATTATTTGATATAAAAATATATGGCATTTAATATTCTTTTAATATAGTTATTATCAATTGCTTGATTAATTTAATAAGGTCTTTGAATAAATTTTGAGATTTATCATCGTGATGGAGATCATGATAATGAGAGTGAAGTTTCTTATAATTTAATCTAAATTTGTTCTTAATCGTAGGATTATTAATTTGGACATTGGTAATCCGGTTAGATCAATATTTATGTGATCGTCTTTATGGGATGAAGATTAGTTGATCTCATTAACTAAATCACATAGATAGATGATGCATATAGAGATATGATCATTGAACCGACTCATTGGATAATTCCTAATGGTTAGAATTATCAAAAACTTTCAATAGGATATTCTCTTGAAGAATGTGATGTAAGAGTTTCCTTTGACCTCAGATCGTCATAGTAATTGATAAGTTATTTGTTGTGCTTTGATGCTAGATACCTATGGCCCTAGGGCGATAGTTGAAAGGATATTGGATACGATTAAATGCTCGTAGAATTAGTGATTGATCAAGATGGAATCTGTCAACTCTTGGTAATGAGTTTAAGCTCCATATTGTCATGTATTATAAACGACCAAATTAAGACCTTGGCCAGGGCAATTGAATGAAAGAAGAAAAGAGTTTCTTAGGTCATTTAATGGTCGATTATATTTGACATGAACGCATAGTTGGTCGCCTATTAGGATTTGACAGCTGAACCATATCCTAGGGTGACCCAGAGCTATAAGGACAGAAGGAATTACTATATTATTCTTCTACGGGGTCTTGAGAGTAAATTGTATACTTCATCCTATCCGGTCGTTAAGGAGTGTTGCTAGACGCCACCCTTGACTAGTATATTGATGTGATCAACTTACTACCGGCTTAGTATTGAATCTATGGGGTCGCACACTAACGAGTGTTCTGATCTTTGCTAAAGGATTAATTGCTTTATTATTTGATAATTAAATTAAAGAATTTAATTAGTCAAATAAATTTAGTTATTAGTCCATATGAAATATTATTATATTTTTTGCTAGCACAAAGGATATGATTAATATTGTGAACGAATTGAAGTTTTCTATTTCGAATAGAAAATTAAATTGTATCTCTTGGTTGAAATATATATATATATATATATATATATATATATATATATATATATATATATATATATATATATATATATATATAATAAACTAATATTGATTTATATAAAGGTTATGTGTATAATATTAATTTATTCTTACCAATTTGGAATTGGAATTGCCAAGTCCATAAAGGACGTATAAGTTAAATCCAATGTTAAATTGGATTGACGTGAATCCTTAGGATGTTCGGCAAGTTAAACCCATTTGGAATGGGATTATATTTACAGGAAAATATTAATAAAAAGTTTATAAATTCGTATCCAACTTAGAATTGTATTAGCAATGTATAAAAGTCCATAAGGACTAGTTACGGCCACACGTCGTCAGAATCTTATTATGAATAGGATTATTTTCCAATAAAATTCCAAAAAAGTTTATTTTTGGAATAAACTTTTACCCTAAGTATATTATTACCTCAACCAAATAGGAAAAGGGTTTAAAGGTGATGGAAAAAATTTGCATTATTAAGTTTTGAGAAGAAAAATCACTTTGTGAAAGTAAGAATACAATACAAAGCCAAGAGAGAAAAAATACAATTACAAGAAAAGGTGTTTCTTGTTCTTCTATCTTTGAAGTTGAGATTTTTGAGAAAAATTTCAACACAATATTTCATTCAATTTGTTCGCGGGTTTCATTGATCAAAGAGTTGATAGCAAGAATCGGTCTCGGTGTGGATATGCATAGAGTCTTCGCACTATCGAAGAAATTTTTGAAACGAGACTCTCTTCACCAGGTACGTCTTAGATCCAATCTTTGACATGTAAATAAATTTTAAACACGAAAAGATCTGCCTAGGTTGTTATTGTGTTCCGCTGGGTGTTACGAACATCTATATACAATCCTTTAGTGGTATCAGAGCTATGATTTCTCGTGTCTAAAATTTATTTACGAAATATTTTAAGATTATATTTGAAGAGTTCAAACCATAATACTTGTGTATTGTGCAATAGTCAAATTTTTTGAATGTATATTAGATTGATATTATTTTATTGTGAATAAAATATGTATACATATAAGTTAAACTACTGAGATAATGTAGATACGATGGTAATCTATAATAGGTTATTGGATTCTACTGTTATTTTAATTGTTATTAGTTCATGAGATGTTAATTAATAATAATACTCTGGCATGAATTATTTTTATGTGATATATGTGATATACAAGATAAACATGTTAGAAGAATGTTGAATTTCGTTTTCATGTCACATGCTTGTCTGTTAGATAATTTTGAATTATTTATTACATGTGATGTAAATTAATTTAGGACTAAGCATGTAGACAACTTGAACTAATTCCATGTGCTATAAAAGATTTGATCATCATGTTATTAAAGGTTGTTTTAATAACAATTCCCTCTTAACAAAATTTGAGTTCTTAAATAATAAAATATAAGATATTTTATAATAAAACTATCATCAAAACAAATAATTTTATTTATTTCTTGTTTATAAGGAGTGGCCTGATAACCAGGAGACTTATAGTTCGAGAATATGTTAGAATTATTTATTGCATTAGATGCATGGATTGAAAGAATTATTTAATTTTACACTAGACGTCTGGACTACCCGGGGAGTATAAAATTTAATAAATTCTTTGCTATCATGATGGTTGAACTCAACTATGCCAATAGGATCGAACTGACTACCAGGGGACTATTTGACATAAAACTATTTAAGACAATTGTATGGGGATTCAATTGGTAAGAGTACCTACCTTTAAAATATATGTGAGAAACGACTTGACTTCCAAGGGGCTCATATATATTGTTAAAAGATTCCTTTATTCCACTAACGGAAATAAAAATTTCTTAAACTATAATGAGGGTAAGTAGTTTAAAATAATTACTGAAAATATCATTTAGATAAAAGTCCATGTCTTTATGATACATGCAAATATGTTCTTATATTATTGCTTTTTCTTTTCTATATTTTAGATTTCTCAATATGTATGTTATATCACTGCGTGAAATATTTGAGACCAACAAGTTGGTAGGACCAAACTTTGATGACCGGTATAGAAATTTGAGAATTGTTCTTATGCACGAAAAACTCATTGATGTGATCGATAAGCCTGCAAAGATAATCCCACCAGAGAATGATGTTCAAGGCACCAAGGTTTATCAGAAACACTTGGAAGAGTGCCTTGCTATTAAACGCATCATTCTCGCTTATATGAGTTCTAAACTCCAGAGGAAATATCAGAATATGGATCCAACTGCAATCATTGAACATCTTAAGAAGATGGTTGATACATAGTTGGACATTGAAAACTCTCCAGTTGGACCCCATGTCAATCATGTGATTGATCTTATCGAAGAACTTGAGAAGTTGGGGTGCAAGATTGGTAAAGAGCTTTCTGAAGATTTGATCTTACAGTCAGTATATGATGCTGAATGTTTTCACTGTAAGAAAAAAGGGCATTGGAAGAGAAACTACAAGGAGTATCTTGCAACTCTAAAAGATAAGAAACAAGCGAGACATTAATAAAAAATATTTTCAAGGTTTCTTTAGCTACTACTAATTTTTCACTGTGGGTATTAGATACTGACAGTGGTTATAATATCTGCAATATGTTGCAAGGGTTCAAGATAAGTAGGAGACTAAAGAAAAGAGAAGTTAATCTACAAGTTGGAAATAGTGCAAAAGTTGCAGCCATAACTGTAGGATCAATTTCTTTAATAATGCCTTTGGGCAAAGTACTTATGCTAGATGATTGTTATTATGTTCCTAAATTTATTTCGAACATAATTTTAGCTTCTATGTTGGACAAGCGTGGGTTTCACATTAACATAGGCAATGGTATTTGCTCCATTTATTATGGTGATAATTTATATGTGAATGGCTATCTCCAACATGCTGTTTATGTCTTACCTAATGTGAATGCTAATTCGATTATGCATGTTTCAAGTCTTAAGAGAAAAAGAGATGATCATGTAAATCATACATACATTTGGCATTGTAGGCTTGGTTATATTGGAGAGAAAAGAATTAATAAGTTGTACAAGGAAGGGTACCTTGATAAGTATGATTTTGAATCATATCCAACTTGTGAATCTTGTCTTAAAGGAAAAATGACCAAATCTCCATTTACTAGAAGTGGAGAAAGAGCATCTGAATTATTGGGACTAATTCATACAAATATTTGTGAGCCCATAAAAATTCAAGCTAGAGGTGGATATTCTTACTTCATCACCTTCACTGATGATATATCAAGATATGGATTTGTGTATCTTATGAAACATAAATCTGAATCTTTTGAAATGTTCAAAAGGTTCCGTAGTGAAGTTGAGAAACAGACTGGTAAAAGTATCAAAGTACTAAGGTCTGATAGAGGTGGAAAATATCTTGGTGAAGATTTTACTAGGTATCTCAAAGAGAATGAGATTCTCTCCCAGTGGACACCTCCAGGAACACCAAAACACAATGGTGTGTCTGAAAGGAAAAATCGAACTTTATTAGATATGGTGAGATCTATGATGGGGTTCACTAATCTTCCAATAAATTTATGGGGATATGCTTTGGAAGCAGCAACATACTTACTTAATAAAGTTTCCACTAAGTCAGTCTCTACAACACCATATGAGATATGGAAATGACGTAAGCCTAACCTTAAACACATTAAAGTTTGGGGTTGTCCAGCTTATGTTAAGAGACTGCAGTCTGATAAACTTGACTCAAGATCTGATAAATGTAGGTTCATTGGGTATTCCAAAGAAATAATGGGATATTATTTCTATCACCCTTCTGACCATAAAGTGTTTGTGGCTAGAGGAGAAACCTTTTTGGAAAGGGAATTTCTTATAGAAGGAAATTATAGTGGAGAAATAGAACTTGATGAAGTTCAAGAAATTAATGAATCAACACAAAATCAAGATCATGAGACACAAGTTGAAGAACCTTTATTGGATGTTTTGAAGTTGTCAAGGAAGTTGCCATCTTCAACGGTTGAAGTTCAAGAACTAAATGTAGTTCAAGAACAGGTTAATGAACCAGTTTCAAACCAAATTGAACAACAACCAAATCCAACACAAGGTGAATATGTTGTACAAGCACCTCTTAGAAGGTCTACACGAGAATGTCATATACCAACTAGATTAAATCTAATGATACAAGATGATATATCAAATGAGGTTGATCATAGTGATGATGACCCTAAGACCTATGAAGAGGCTATACAAAGTTCTAATTATGAGAAATGGCAAAAGGCCATGGAATTCGAAATGGAATCCATGAAGGAAAATAAAGTATGGACTTTAGTTGAACCTTCAAAGGATATAAAACCTATAGGTTGTAAATGGGGTTTTAAGAAAAAGATTGGAGCATACGGAAATATGGAGACCTACAAAGCCCGTCTTGTTGCCAAGGGATATCATCAGAAAGAAGGAATCGACTATGACGAGACTTTATCTCCCGTCGCAATGCTCAAATCAATTCGGATTTTGCTTGCTATAACAGCATACTATGATTATGAAATATGGCAAATGGATGTGAAAACAACTTTCCTTAATGGTGAGCTAGAAGAGGATGTGAATATAACACAACCTGAAGGTTTCACATCTTTGTCTGATCATAATAAAATTTGCAAGCTACAAAGATCCATTTATGGGCTAAAGCAAAATTCTCGAAGTTGGAATATTCGCTTTAACAAGACAATTGAAAAGTTTAATTTTATTAGATGCGAAGAAGAACCTTGTGTGTACAAAAAGGTTAGTGTGAGCACAATTATATTCTTAGTATTGTATGTTGATGCTATTACTCATAGGGAATGATATATCGACATTGCAAAGTATCAAGATTTGGCTATCTGAACAGTTCTGCATGAAAGACTTGGGAGAAGCAGCTTATATATTAGGAATAAAAATATATAGAGATAGATTGAGGAAGCTGCTTGGACTTTCCCACTCTTTGTACATTGATACCATCTGAAAAGGTATAATATGGATAATTCCAAAAGAGGCTATCTACCGATAGGCACTGGAATTACTCTCAGTAGGGAGGATTGTCCTAAAATACCTAAAGAGAGAGAACGCATGAGTAGGATCCCATACGCTAGTGTAGTGAGAGCTATCATGTATACCATGACATGTACACGTCCTGATGTGGCTTGTGCACTTGGAGTGACTAGCCGATATCAGGCAAATCCTAGTGAGGAACATTTGAAGGTGGTGAAAACCATTCTTAAGTACTTAAGAAGGACTAAAGGCCAATTCCTCATCTATGGAGATTCTGAGTTGAAACTTGAAGGTTATACTGATGCAAGTTTCACTTCATATAAAGATGGTAGAAAATCTATTTCTGGTTATGTATTCACCTTAAATGGTGGTGCAGTGAGTTGGAAAAGTTCCAAACAAGCTACAGTAGTTGATTCAGTGACTGAAGCAGAATATATAGCAGCTAGTGAAGCTGCTAAGGAAGTTGTATGGATGAAAAAGTTCTTAACTGAACTTGGTGTGGTTCCTTCAATAGAAGGTGCAGTTCCATTGTTGTGTGACAATACTGGAGCCATTGCTCAAGCAAAAGAACCAAGATCACACCAAAAAATCCAAACACGTTTTGCGTAGGTATCACTTGATAAGAGAGATCATTGAACGTGGAGACGTCTAGATTCAAAAGGTTGATGGAAAGGAAAATGCTGCAGACCCAATCACTAGAGTTCTTGGCACAAAAGAGTTTGACAAGAACAAGTGAAAATTGGGAATGAAGTACAAGAGCGATTGGCTCTACTGCAAGTGGGAGATTGTTAGTGTAATGACCCGGCCAGTCGTTCCGAGAGTTATAGCCCTGTTTCCCCATTCCTGCTTCTTTATGTATTGTTCAGTGGTGTTGAGTTGTATCGAGTTGGTAGGTTTGGGTCCGGAGTAGTTTTGGAGTGAAATGAACACTTAATCTCTTAGTTAGAAAGTTAAGTTAGAAAAGTCAACCGGAAGTTGACTTATGAGTAAACGAATTCGGATGTGGATGTTTATGATTCCATTAGTTTTGTTGGGTGATTTTAGACTTAGGAGTGTGTCCGGAATGTAATTTGGAGGTCCGTGGTAGAATTAGGCTTGAATTGGCGAAAGTTGGAAGTTTAGAAGTTCTTAGACTTGAATCCGAGGTTGATTTGGTGTTTTGGTGTTGTTTTGGGTATTCTGAAGGTTCGACTAAGTTCGGGTAGTGATATATGACTTGTTAGAATTATTGGTTGAGGTCCTGAGGGCCTCGGGTGAGTTTCAGATAGGTTTGGGTTGTGTTGTGCTCGTTTTTCTTATGTTTCGACGCCGTTTCTTCAAGCATAAATGATATCATATTGAACAAATGAGCTCCAATTTCATTTTTTATTGAAGCATTAGATCCGTATCATAATTACGGACCCGTAGCAAAAAGAATCGTCGAATTTCGATATCGTATGAGGATTTTATGATCATTTTACTAAGAATTAGGTTGCCAGATTTTTCAGATTAATTACGACATTGCCACTGACGGCGTATTTAAAAATCTGCACTATTTGCAAATATTGAAACCAACATATCTTCTTCGTTATAAGGTCAAATTGAGTGATGCAAAAGCCTAACTTGACTAAGGTTTTACTAGGAATCCATTGGAGGCATAAAAAGTAAGTTTTGAGATCGTTTGGCATGAGAAACGAGGCAGAATAACTGACAGAAAAATATATAAAACGAGGGTTTGTTCATTCGGTCATATTTTGAGTTGGGGAGCTCGAATTTGGGCGATTTTGGGGACGATTTTCACCATAAGGATTTGGGTAAGTGTTCTCTCCTCAGTTTTGATTATATTTCATAAATCCATCTTCGTTTTTGGGATTTGATTGATGATTTCAAAGTGAAATTGAGGGAGCTAGCATTTGAGTTTTGGAGAGTTTAAGTGAGGATTTGAAGGACCAAACAGAGTCCGATTTTGATAAATTTTATATGGTTAGACTCGGGACAGGACGAGGTTTATTATTTTATCATTTTGACTGATTTTGAGACGTGGGCCCGGGAGCTGGGTTTTGGCCGATTTCGAATTTTTGGCATATTTTGTAATTTTTACCGTGGAATTCGATTCGTTAGCCTATGTTAATGGTATTAATCTTATTATGATTAGATTTGGAGCTTTTGGAGACCGAGTCTAGAGACGAGGGCATCCCGGAATAGGATTTTACGCTGTTAAGGTAAGTAATAGTTTTAACTCTGGCTTTGAGGGTATAAACCCGGAGAATTTGATATCGTGTGGCTGTTAGGAGGTGATACCCACGCTAGGTGACGAGCGTGTGGGTGTATACCTCGAGGGATTGAGACTTGGTCTGTCCCGTGAGGCCTCATGGCCATCATTTGTGTTTACGTAGTTACTTGTTGTTGAACTTGTCTGCCTTCATGTTAGAGATCATGCTTAGGCTTTATTCATGCTCACATTATTTGTACTCAGTCATAGAAATTATTGTACATATTTACCTCAGTCTCTATTATTTGCTAATATACTGTGATACTTGATGTGGGTTGTGTTCCCTTATTTGTTGATGATGGTGAGGCTAGTGAGGTACATGATTGAGTGAGGCCGAGGGCCTGGTTGTGAGGATATTAATACCATAACGCGTGAGTTGTCCGCATAACACGTGAGTTGACCGTGTGGGTCCAGGTATTGATACCATAGCGCGTGAGTTGACCGTGCGGATCCAGGTATTGATATGATGGCACATGAGTTGTCCGTGCTTAGAGCTTGGGCTTTGGGAGCCCCTCCGGAGTCTATACACACCCCTAGTGAGCGCAGAGTGTTGAGCGTTGAGTGTTGAGTGCGAGTGCTGAGTGATGGAGTGACATTGCTATGAGGTTGTATTTACTTTTGCTGTTGCTGCATTTACCTGTTAATTTTTCTTGTAGTCTTACTGATTTATGAAATTACCTGTCTACTCCTGTTTGTACTTAATTGTGGAAATAATAATTGGATTATTCTGCTTAGCTCATTACTACTGCTCAGTTCCTTAGTTATTTCTATTACTACTGAGTCAGTTATACTCATACTATACCTTGCACTTTATGTGCAGATCCAGGTGAGTTAGTGCGCGGCGATCGTTGAGTTCAGGCCGGCTATCTGTGAAGATTGCAAGGTAGCTGCTAGCGTCCGCATGACCTTGTTACTCCTTTTGTCATTTTTTCTTTTGGACAGTTTAACAATTTATATATATTACTTTATAGTTTTAGACGCTCATGACTTAGTGACACCCCGATGTTTGGGGCTCGTTTCCATATTTTTCTATATTATATTTAGAGTTGATTTAGTTTATGAGAAATTTAAATGTTGGTATTATTTTATTAAATTCTTATAATCGATTTAGTAGTAATATTTTGGGAAATAGGCTTGCCTTGTAACACGATAGGCGCCATCACGACCATGATTAGATTTTGGGTCGTGACAGTTAGGGATATAGTAGATATGCCCTAGATCC
Source organism: Nicotiana tomentosiformis (assembly GCF_000390325.3). Taxonomy (NCBI): domain Eukaryota; kingdom Viridiplantae; phylum Streptophyta; class Magnoliopsida; order Solanales; family Solanaceae; genus Nicotiana; species Nicotiana tomentosiformis. The sequence goes on along the minus strand of NC_090818.1, from coordinate 2,324,016 downwards.
AATCTCATATGTGATGATTTGAACATATTTTTGTGAACATTATTTGATATATAAATATATAGCATTTGATATTCTTTTATCATAGTTATTATCAATTGCTTGATTGATTTGATAAGGTCCTTGATTAAATTTTGAGATTTTTCATCGTGATGAAGATCATGATAATGCGAGTGAAGTTTCTTATAATTTAATCTAAATTTGTTCTTGATCGTAGGATTATTAATTTGGACATTGGTAATCCGGTTAGATCAATATTTATGTGATCCTCTTTATGGGATAAAGATTAGTTGATCTCATTAACTAAATCACATAGATAGATGATGCATATAGAGATATGGTCATTGAATTGACTCATTGGATAATTCCTAATGGTTAGAATTACCATAAACTGTCAATAGGAAATTCTCTTGAAGAATGTGATGTAAGAGTTTCCTTTGACCTAGGATCGTCATAGTAATTGGCAAGTTATTTGTTGTGTTTTGATGCTAGACACCTATGGCCCTAGGGCGATAATTGAAAGGATATTGGGTACGATTAAATGCTTGTAGAATTAGTGATTGATCAAGATGGAATCTGTCAACTCTTGGTAATGAGTTTAAGCTTCATGTTGTCATGAATTATAAACGACCAAATTAAGACCTTGGCCAGGGCAATTGAATGAAAGAAGAAAAGAGTTTCTTAGGTCATTCAATGGTCGATTATATTTGACATGAACGCATAGTTGGTCGCCTATTAGGATTTGACAGTTGCACCATATCCTAGGGTGGCCTAGAGCTATAAGGACAGAAGAAATTACTATATTATTCTTCTACGGGTTCTTGAGAGTAAATTGTATACTTCATTCTATCCGGTCGTTAAGGAGTGTTGCTAGACGCCACCCTTGATTAGTATATTGATGTGATCAACTTACTACCGACTTAGTATTGAACCTATGGGCTCGCATACTAACGAGTGTTCTGATCTTTGCTAAAGGATTAATTACTTTATTATTTGATAATTAAATTAAAGAATTTAATTAGTCAAATAAATTTAGTTATTAGTCCATATGATATATTATTATATTCTTTACTAGCACAGAGGATATGATTAATATTGTGAACGAATTGAAGTTTTCTATTTCGAATAGAAAATTAAATTGTATCTCTTGGTTGAAATATATATATATATATATATATATATATATATATATATATATATATATATATATATATAAACTAATATTGATTTATATAAAGGCTATGTGTATAATATTAATTTATTCTTACCAATTTGGAATTGGAATTGCCAAGTCCATAAAGGACGCATAAGTTAAATCCAATGTTAAATTGGATTGACGTGAATCCTTAGGATGTTCGGCAAGTTAAACCCATTTGGAATGGGATTATATTTACAGGAAAATATTAATAAAAAGTTTATAAATTCGTATCCAACTTAGAATTGTATTAGCAATGTATAAAAGTCCATAAGGACTAGTTACGGCCACACGTCGTCAGAATCTTATTATGAATAGGATTATTTTCCAATAAAATTTCAAAAAAGTTTATTTTTGGAATAAACCTTTACCCTAAGTATATTATTACCTCAACCAAATAGGAAAAAGGTTTAAATGTGATGCTATATAAAAGGTGATGAAAAAAGTTTGCATTATTAAGTCTTGAGAAGAAAAATCACTTTGTGAAAGTGAGAATACAATACAAAGCCAAGAGAGAAAAATACAATTACAAGAAAAGGTGTTTCTTGTTCTTCTATCTTTGAAGTTGAGATTTTTGAGAAAAATTTTAACACAATATTTCATTCAATTTGTTCGCGGGTTTTTCATTGATCAAAGAGTTGATAGCAATGATCGGTCTCGGTGTGGATACGCATAGAGTCTTCGCACTATCGAAGAAATTTTTGAAACGAGACTCTCTTCACCAGGTACGTCTTAGATCCGATCTTTGACATGTAAATAAATTTTAAACACGAAAAGATCTGCCTAGGTTGTTATTGTGTTCCGCTGTGTGTTACGAACATCTATATGCAATCCTTGAGCTGCCTACATCACACCCTCATGAGGTACGACTCTTTAATTTTCCGGACCGTGCGTGAATATGGGGTGCTTCGTGTATCAAGCTGCTTGAGTCATGAGGCAGATCCATAATTTAAGTTCTATGAGTTTAAGATTTAAGAGCACTTAATTAGATTTTTAAAGTTATGAATTCATATATACTATTACTAGTAATTGTACACGCGCGATGCACAGTCAATTTTAAAAAAATATTAATTAAATTAAATTATGATCAGGCTTGTTTGAACATATTAGATCGTATTGCTTTAATAAATTTCAATTGTCATCTTATTTACCAATACGATATACCCAATAATAAAATCTCTATTAAATTAAAGGGACTTATATAGTCATTGAATACGTTTTTTGTTCTGTATTTTAATTTATTATATTATTCCAATATTTAGTATTATTATATTTTTCTATAATATGTTTATATGCTATATAGATAGAATAGATATTGTGTGAATTTTAATGAATAAAATCTCTATTAAATTAAAGGGACTTATATGGTCATCGAATAACTTTTTTGTCCTACATTTGTTTTATTATATTATCCAATGTTTAGTATAGTTACATTGTTAATAGAAATTATTAGCATATTACTTGTTCAATATTTTTTTCTACTACTTTCTTTTGTAATATAAATAGAAAAAATATATTTTATTACTCTTGAAATATCTTTTATTTTAAATGTTATTATATTTTTTTTCAATAATATTATCTGGATTTTAATGAATAAATTCTTTATATTTCAAAAATGAAAAACGAAAATAATTTTTCAAAAAGAAACAAAGAAATTTACTAACCTAAACCAACCCTCACCGATGTTTGAGTGGTTAATTTTAGGTAGTTATATATATATATATATACACACACACACATATACACACACTACTATATTAGGAAGAAATTACTATCCCTTCAATTTGAATTCTTAGTTTTTTTAGTTCTCTTATTTTTTATTTTAAAATAATTTTAAAACTTCAATTGAAACTACTCCATCTTTTGAATGGGTAGTTTTTTTATTTATTTATTTATTTATATTTTTGTTTTCTATTATAGATAATTATAAAATATTTATATTTTTTAATTCAAATAGAGTAACCAATTAATTCAAAATTTAAAATTTAATTTTATTTTAATTAGAAAGATAGTATTTTGTCTTAACACTGCCACTTGGCTTTTTGTGGTTATACAACTTGGCTTAATGAGATTGTTTTTTCTTCTACTTTTAATGTTAGATAGATAGATTTTTGTTTTTTTATTATAGATAATTATAAGATATTTATATTTTTAATTAAAATAGAGTAACCAATTAATTTAAAATTTAAAATATTTTTTTAGTTAGAAAGATATTTTATTTTATCTTAACACTGCCACTTGATTTTTTATGATTATGCCACTTGGCTTAATGAAATTATAGATAGATTGTAATTTTGATAACATTTTTCACATAAATTTATACTTCACATTTAAAGTACTGGATTGAAATAAAACCACTGACATAAAGCTACATCTGCTCACGGTTTTGTTACTTCTACAGATATTGAAGCAGACACTTTCGCGGTTGTCACCTTTATAATCTATTTTGTTCATTCTTGAACAATCATAGTGTTTTTCACATTTTCCTTTGTCTGTAACCTAAATAAGATCTGTCTATCTTTATCTCCTTCTTTGGAGATGGAAAAAGAAAGTGTAATCATCATTTCGTCTGTTGACCTGTAAGAATCTCGTGTCATCCACCATTAGTATATATTTTAATTGGTATATTTTAATTTTGCCAATCGATAATTTAACATTTGTGTTTATAAATTATACTAGTAATAGTCCTATAAAAGCGGGAAAAGATAAAAATAGTCAAATTTATCACTGATAATTGAAAAATAACCACTTTCAAAATTAATCAAAAGTTAGTCACTTTTCATGTAAAGATAAAATCTGAACAAAAACACTCTTAAAAATCCAAAAATATTCCAGCATAATATGTTGGAGTTTGAATTTTTTTACATATGAGCTTCCAGCATAACGTGCTAGAATTTCATAATGTGTTGGAGTTCCAATATAATATGCGGGAAGTTTATATGCATGAGCTCTATAGTTCCGCATATTATGCTGGAACTTTCTGTGTACTAGAGTTCGAACATAATATGCTGGAAATTTATATGCATAAGTTCCTTAATCCCGCATATTATGCTAAAACTTTTTCATATTTAAGCAAAACAATACTATTTTTCAATGACTTTGCAAACGATGCTGGCTAGTTTTTGATTACCATTACGAAAACTAGATAGTCCATACTATTTTCATAATAAAAGCTATCAACGATGTTATGACCAGATTTATCTTATGAATAATCAGTTAAAAATTCTTTAATTTTAAAATGACAAAGATTAGTTTACTGGTATTTGTTAAATAACATTGTAACTTACATAGAATCACAATTTGAAAAACAGACTTTGTATCGTACGTAATAAAAAACTTGTGGACGAGAATAATACTATCTCGAGCATTCTAGTTTCTTCGAGGATGACAATAAAACCATTCAAATAAGAACGTTAAATGTCTTTTTCTTTTCTTTTCTTTTTTCTTTTCCTCTTAATTTCCTTAAAGTAATGCATATATCTTCCTTTCTGATAGTCCAAAATTGTGTGTTTTTTTTTTGTTCCGTCCAGTGTTCGGTATTTATATTGAGGTCTGATAGACTAAGTTAGAATTTGTGCCGAAAAGTCTCACACTTGAAGGAAAGCTTACAAAGGCGATATCGTACTTATGACTCAAATTTGAAATGTCTTATTATGGATGAATGAGTACTTGCTTCTTTACCACAACTTTGTTGGTCCTAAAATTGTGTTATTAATATCCCAATTTCAGTTTCATAGTCATAATTCATTCTCTTCCTGTTGTCCCACGGAAACAATTTGTACTTTTTGAGGTAATTTTTGGTTCCATATTTCCTCAATGCAATTATTGATGAATCAATAAGTTGAATGTGTAATCTAGACCACAAGTGCCACATTTGGTTGAATCCACTTGTTGTCCTTTCAATTTGACTTATTTGGCGCTTTTATAGTTTATAAGTTATAACTCTACCCTTTTTCTTATCTCCCACAACAACTAGTAATAAAGTAGGAAAAGAAACCAGAGGGTATGGAATAACCGATAGAGATTATGGTGGAGTGATAAGTATTCTTTCATCTTTTACTAGAAGTTTAAGGTTCGAGCTCTAAGTATGAAGTCGTCTTTATTAAGGATCGTTTTACTCCTCAATATGAGATTTTTCGATGCGACTCCAGATTTTATCGTGCCCCAAGGTGGTATCAGACACCGATAAAAAATAAAAAGAAAACTAGCAAAAGAAACCATTATCAATAATAAATAAACTTAAAAGTCTTATTTTCCCTCCTTTTATTTTTGTTGGTTTTAATATCCCATCCAATAACTCGAAGAGAAAACAAAGAAAAGGAAGTTAAAGACGGTGTTTTTTGAGGACCAAAGATCTTGATAACTACGCAAAGCATAAAGGAGAAGCCAAGTCTACCAAATCGAATAGTAAGGACTAAGGATTTATACACTGAGAATGAATAATTCTTACACGTTTATTGTGTTTTAATCCATTATAATAGGTTACTAAACCAATATTACTATAGACACTTATATTAATTATGTATCATCTTTAAAAATTATTGTGCACACGAAAGTGAAAACAAGTCAATGAAATGAAATGGCCGTACTTTAATTTGCTTACCAATTTTGTTAGGAATTTCTCCTGTTTTCGTGAGGTAATCGAAAGAGCGGATATATTAGAACTCAGAGAAATTTAGAGGGGCCAGTTTTGTGTTGGTCCAAGAATCCAAGCCATGACAAACTAAACATGCTTTAAATATTAAACATTACATGTGAAGTGGGAATCTGCTTTTTCTTCACTCTTTTGTCTCTTGCAGTTCCAGCAAATAGGTTAGATAAAAAATCACCCCCACTCCACCCCACCCATAAGGGGAGGACTTAAATTATTAATATGATTTCAGGTGTATTCGGTAGCTTTATTTACTGGTTATTGTTATTATATTTTATTTATTTTTTAATTTTTATAATATTATTATTTCTATGATTTCTATTGATGATACTGATATATTGTCACTTCTTGTCTTTTTCGTCTTCTTGAGCCGCGAGTGTATCGAAAACATCCTCTCTACTCCATCGGGGTAAGGGTAAAGTCTGCGTACACACTACCCTCCCCAGATCCAACTTGTAGGATTTTACTCGATCGTTATTATGCATTCAGTAATTTTTTTTCGTATTCTATATTTATATAAATAAAATTACTAAATATTTATATTTAATTATAATATTAATTATTATTAAATATTAACTTGAAGTTGTTGTAATCGACAAATTTTCAATTTCCTTTTTGTTTGAAGTTCTCCTTACACCTTATAGTTAGAAAGATTAAAATATTATACTAGATATGTTATGATAATAGATTAGCTGCCTACATCACTTAATTAGTTGGATCCAGTTACATTTGTCTCACTATAAATATACTAACATATTAGATTGATCATTGCCCATGCTTCTAGTGACTAATTATAGCTTACTAATTAAAATAATAGTCATGATAAAGGGATTATTTTATGTGGATAATGTACCGCAAAGCCACAAGATAAATAGTACTATTCCATTCAATAAACAAAACCTCAAAAGATTAAAGTTTTTATTTTATTGCTAACTTTTTAAAGCTTTTCTCCAAAAGCACGCTTTCTTTTCATTATATTTTTCTAAAGTTTTGCATTAAGATGTTTTTTTAAATTTTAAAAAAAAAGTGTCAGATGATGGTGTTGAAATTTCTAAGAGCATTCATATTTGAAATGCATTATACTTTACAGGAATTCGCTTAGGTTAAAGAACATTATTTACCTAAACTAGTACACTTAACCGTGCTCGTTCGATCATAAAATACCTCATTTAAGAAATAATTTCTTATACTCGAATATTAAAAATAACCAAATAAAAAACTAAAATATACTTGAATTTTTATTCGTAACCAAAATATACAAGTTTACAGCTATAACCTGACAAAAGGTGCAAAACTTATACTTTAAGAAATTAACCAAACATGAAATTAAAACACTAACTATATTTTATAACTTAATATTTGTCTTATTCAACGCGAGAAATTATTTGTAATTCTCTCAAGACCACAAAGAGGCTTTCATATGGCTACTTTGAAGTCCTTACCCTTTAATTTTTGTGTAGTTGTAATTTCTCACACAGTTCTTGAATTTTCTTATCCCTCTATTCTGTAAGATGAACAACCAATTAAAAGACGAAGTAAAGAAAGAATGAAAAAGGCCGAATAGAGGAAGGTTGAAAACTTTATAATTAAGCACAATGCGGTACTGCGAAATATTTCCTTGGGAACATATGTGATAAGTGGTGACTAAACAATATTATGCATTTGAGGAACACCTGAGCAAGCTTCAGGAATAGATCTATAACCTCTGTCATTAATAAAATTTATATGCTGACCACCATAGCCAACTAAATTTTCCGACCACCCGAGGATATTTCTCCAGATAAGATCCTGCGCAATAGAATCAAATTAACAGCAAGCACTATTTCATACATGCATATGATAAATTCTATAGAAAACTCACCAATATTTCATACAATAAAATGGGTTCTACATGTTACATCTTTTCATTTATCAAATATAATGAAATCACAGAGGAAACCTGCGATGGATCATCTAATAGACTCATAATTCAAATCAGGCACTTCAAACACCATTAGAAATATATATGTGCATAAAGAAATAACCAAAACAGAATTAGATTCAAAAATATATTAAGCACTTCCCCAGATTACAATTCAGTAATCCTTTACACTGACTCAGAATTCGTTCTTAACACTAATTCAAGGGATGTAAGGAGGTCACCGCCGTATCCCAGAATCTTTCAAATGGCAATTTGCGAGTTCTATCAACAGAATATTACGTTCTAGGTTTTAACTTTTAAGTGCTTCACTTCAATTTAAGGGAATAGAATATGGAGTAGTAACTGAAAGTTTAGAAGAAAAAAAATACTAGTAACAGAAATTTTATTAATTGAGTCATTATGACGTATTAAGTGTTTGTGAATAATGGGAAGAACAAATACGTTTAAGGGGAGAAAAAAAAGGAAAAGAAGGAAGTTGCCCAAAAGAAATCCAAAAAATGAGATAAAAGATAAATAGCAATGCTTGTATCACGACCCAAAATTCAACTAGCTGTGATGACACCTAACCTCACCCGCTAGGTAAGCCAAATAATACAATCCGATTCAGATAATATTTAACTGACTCTAATACACTCCCCAAGGACTGGTAGTACAAATCATAAGCTTCTAAGATTCATAATTTACAAAGCTGTGTGAAATAAAAATATGTCATATGTTTGAATTATATATGAACAAATTAAAATTCTAAAGCTACCATGAACAAGAGGCAGCAATAACCGGGACGCAAGTACATCTTGAGATCCAGCTCTCGCAGTACGCAACTACATCAGCATCCGAAATCTGCACGCAAGGTGCAGAAGTGTAGTGTGAGTACAACCGACCCCATGTACTCAATAAGTAACAAAACTAACCTTTGGGCTGAAAGTAGTGACGAGCTCAACAAGTATAATCCAATATAAAATAACAGTACAGAAATGTAGGCATGCTTTCAAGTTCAACAGTTAAACTCAGTATAAGTAAAATAGCTCAATTCTAAATGGTATGAGGAATATGATATCTCTATATCTATATGCCAATGTACATACTGTATGTGATGCACTTCAGTGAAAACCTCGTATACTCAAATCTCAAAATACTCAATCATTCAGTACTGTATATGGCCAATCCAGACAAGGGAAGATTCATCCCATATATATATACACATCAACTGATAGTCAGTCACTCAGTATTGTATAAGGCTAATCCAGCCCAGGGGAAGATCCATCCCCAAATATAAATGATTCGGACAAGATCCATATCCAGGGAAAATCCATCCATCAATATAAATGATTCGGGTAAGATCCATCCCTCAATATAAATGATTCGGGTAAGATCCATGCCCAAGGAAGATCCATCCCTCAATATAAAGGCTTCGGGCGAGATCCATGCCCACGGGAGATCCATCCCTCAATATAAATACTTCGGGCAAGATCCATGCCCAGGGAAGATCCATCCTTCAATATAAATGCTTTGGGAAAAATTCATGCCCAGGGAAGATCCATCCTTCAATATAAATGATTCGGACAAGATCCATGTCCAGGGAAGATCCATCCCTCAATATAAATCATCTACGCTCACTGTGAGGTGTGCAGACTCTGGAGGGGCTCCTTCAGCCCAAGCGTGATATAAAGCCGATATGGCCTGCTGCAGGCGGGCAACATTGATCCATATAATAATAAAGCCGATATGGCCTGCTGCAGGTGGGAAACCCCGATACATATAATAATAATATATATATATATAAAGCCAATATGACCTACTGCAGGCGGGCATCCCCGATCCCATAAATATCCTCACAATGGATGAACATGATTGAGTATGAAATGTACATTTTAAAAACAATTAAATTTAATAGCAATACGACCCTATGGGTCCCAAAAATATCGGCACGTAGCCTAAACACGATATTTAATACGAGTATTAACTCAATTTCTCTAGCACGTGGAGGATATGCGAATAATAACATGATTCTTGAATTTTACAACTCCACAGAATTTATTCAAGTCACAATTTCTATGGTGCACGCCCACACGCCCGTCACCTAGCATGTGCGTCACCTCCAAATAATTTTTATAACACAAAATTCGGAGATTCATACCCTCAAAACCAAGTTTAGAAATGTTACTTACCTCGAACAAGCCGAATCCGATGCCGAGCAAGCTAAACAATACTCCGAAAATTTTATTCCGCGCGTATCAACCTCCATACGCCTTCCTTTCTCCACAATTCAAGCCAAACGATCCGTATCTATTCAAATAATGTGCAAATAAATCACAATTTACTCCAATGCTTACAAATTAATAATTTATAAAAAATTTCAACTCCGCTCGAAAAGTCGACAACGGGGCTCGCGTCTCAGAATCCGTCGAAACTCACAAATTCCAACAACCCATTCAATTACGAGTTCAACCATACTAATTTTCATTCAAATTTGACTCTGAATCGGTATTCAAAACTCGAAAATTCATTTTGTGAAAGTATAAAAATTTCTTTCGATTTCTTCTTGAAAAATCAATAATCTAACGCCGAAAATGAAGATTAATCCATGAAATATAATCACAAGTGAGTCAAGAATGCTTACCCCAAGTTTTGTGGTAAAATTCCTCTCCATAATCGCTAAATCCCGAGGTTCCCAACTAAAAATGTGAAATAATGCCTCAAAGGTCCGAAATAGAGGACTTATAACACTGCCCCGACTTCCTTCTTCGCGTTCGCGAGCCTCCCATCGCGTTCGTGATGAACAAAATTCTCAAAAGACATTTCCAAACTTTTCTCAGACAGTCTATTGTATAATAGTCATAACGTTTTGTACAAAACTCCAAATGATAAATGGTTTGACTTTATGGAAACCAGACATCAAGGACTATAATTTTCATTTGTTGATTATCTCCTAATTCCTTATAGATTGTGAGATATAAGCTTCCAAAATCAGTCCTATGCAACAGAGATTTTCAAACTCTTCCCAGACAGCCTGTAGTTTATCCACCATAACGTTTTGTATACAACTCTAAATGATAGATAGTTTAACTTTTCGAAACCTAGACACCAAGGGCTACAACATTCATTTTTAGATTATTTGTAGATTCCTTATAGATTGTGAGATATAAGCTTGCAAAGTTAGACGATTGACAATAGGAATTCCTTCTTCGCGAACGCTAGAGTCTCTTCGCGAACGTGAAGAACAAAGTCCCAGCAGCAAAATCCTTCTTCGCGAACGAGAGAGGCTCCTCGCGAACGCGAAGAACAACACGAGACATCAGAAAATCAGCAACCATAGTAGCTAAAAATGATCCGATAACACCCGAAACATACCCGAAACACACCCGAGGCCCCCAGGACACCAACCAAATATACCAACAAGTCCTAAAACATCATACGAACTTAGTCGAGGCCTCAAATCACGTCAAACAATGCTAAAAACATGAATTGCACCCCAATACAAGCCTAATGAAACTAAGAAATTCTAACTTCTACATTCGATGCCGAAACCTATCAAATCAAGTCCGATTGACCTCAAATTTTGCACACAAGTCATAAATGACACAACAGACCTATTCCAATTTTCAAAATTGAATTTCGACCCCGAAATCAAAAAGTCAACTCCCATGTCAAACTTCCAAACTTAAATTTCTATTTTAGCCATTTCAAGCCTAATTTAGCTACGAGCCTCCAAATAATTTTTCCGGACACGCTCTTAAGTCCAAAATCACCATACGGAGCTATTGGAATGATCAAAACTCGTTTTTGGGATCGTTTACACATAAGTCAATATCCGGTCAATATTTTCAACTTAAGGTTTAATCCTTCAATTTCATTCTTCCAAACCAACTCCGAAATACCTGAAAACCAAAACCGATAATTCACACAAGTCATAATACATCGTATGAAATTATTCAAGACTTCAAATAGTAGAAAGGAGCATAAATGCCCAAACGACCGGTCGGGTCGTTACGTTCCCCCCAACTTAAACATATGTTCGTCCTCGAACGTTCCAATAGTTGTTTCCAAGCCATAAAATTACTATTCCACTTTACCACGCACATACCCGGGAGTGATCCCACACCACCCTATTCCATATAGGCCTAACAATACGACATAATTGAAGATCATTACTTTAACTTTAGTCTGTAAAACTTAGAACCCAAATTCCAACATCCAGAATTCTTTTCAAGACACGAATCTCACATCTACACATTGTATAAGTCTGAACAAGTTGTATCAAGACATAACCATAACCCCAGATATAATCGCATAATATACTACACAACTTGTATACTCGCAGCACCATTCTCGATCACAGTAACTACTCAAAACCAACCCGGTACTGGAATTAAATCTCATATCAAACAAAACCTCATTCCAAAACCTTCGTACACTGCTGATAATGAAAGAAAAATGCGGAATCTCATAACCCCTTATCAATCAACAAGTCATGGAGCTCTCTCGCCCCAACCAGAACTATAATCACTTTCTAACACGACTTTCAATGTTATCCTCCCAATACACCATAATAAATGCTGATAGTACCCATTCTAGGTCCAATGACCATATATTATTAAACACAACTATCCCACAGATATGCCACATCAATATAACTCAGGCCACAATTGCGCAATCCGTGTACCCAAAATGGAAAATTGTCTCAAAGAAGAGAACCGTATTGCAAGTTCAACAAGCACCACCACAACTGAAATGCTATAAGCTCATCATATATAGTAAAACCAAGACACACGAATTTAATAATGGTAAGCAGCTCTTCTAGAGCTCATATTAACATCACCCGCACGGAGAACTCACGTGCTATAGTATCAGTATATGGATCTACACGGACAACTCACGTGCCAATGACATAATCCGCCTGGCATGGTCATAGGCCTCTAGTCCAAACATATCATACAAGAGCAATAAAATAAGTACGCATGTATATGATAAATAAAATAAGATTTACATGCTCTTGGACTGGTATAAATAACACGTCATAGAGTAGGCATGTGCAAAGTGTGCTATCACAACTTAAATCGGTAAGTTAACGCAGGAATAGTAACTACCCTGTTTATTCAGGGAATTAGCCTCTTTGTAACCTCAACTATAGCCCAGATAGTTCTCAACAAAGGTACGAATACATGAAACATTATAACTTTATACTTAACAGTCAACTCTAGGCATATCATAGCCTAAGCATTCTTTCGAGTAGAAATACTTGCCCCGATACCCACACATGGGCTCAAAACCTCACATATAGACGCACTCGTAGCGCGCAGCTATCACAAATAATTTACGCAACTAATGCCTCCACTGAGTTTAAATAATACTCGCCTCAAACAGGTCGCAACCCTGAAACAATATGCTTTTGAGAACTCCAGTCTCCACATTCATAGAATACATAAATCACCATAACTGATCCCAACTTCAGCACTTGAATGACTAACACATCTTTCACGCACGATCACCTCACGAGGAATACTTCTGTAATTCTTCTGTGCCAAATAGCAAAAATTCGAATACCAGTAGTCTTTCAACCATGTGAGTACCGCAATACCAATGAACATCTGTAAGTCAAAATACAATGCGCCTTTTGAAATGCGCACCCTTATCAGGGATTACCGAGCAGTTATAACATTCATCTAAATATCTAAAATTGCCCATTCTGTCCAAAATTCGTGATCTTTCTTTCAAAAATGAGCTATCACCTTGTACATGTAAATCTAAATCCCGCACAACACACTACATCTATCATGTGAAAAGCACAAAAATCTCATTATAAACTCCGAGTCACCAGCAAATTACATACCCGGTTAGTTAAAAACCTTTCTCTTGCTTCTTTCCAGGAGGAAATCACAATACACAACACGTTCCCCTCATCGGTAGAAAATATCCGGCTCAAACCATGGTAGAAACCATCAAGAACACTTTGCAATCAATTTGCATATAACCAAGCTATCAGAACTGAATTTCTCTAACTCGACCAAGTCACGCAGGTCACCAAACCCAAGAATATTGCAACCAAAACATCTCTAAAGTCTCATCACATCATAATTAACCCCTATAATACTACAATCAAAACACCCACTATGAAAATATCTTATGTGGATTTAAAATTGTTCCTTCTTCCTTTCTTATACTAGAACATAAAATCCATAGTCATACAGAATTACCATAAGTCCCGGCACCATCAAATGTAAATCTCAGATTCTATTTGTACACAAGTCCGAAAAAATTCTCAATTGCTATATATAAATTTGAATAAGTTAGAACCCTTTTGAAATCCATCCACTCTGCTCAAATCTAAATTGCTCCGCCTAAACGGGCCGAAAGATACGTGCTCCTTTAGCACAATCAACCCTCAAAGAAGTAACCCAGCTTTAACACGACCAATCAAATTCATATTTCGTGCGCACTACATCCTTCAAAATAACAACTTAATCATTCCATAATTTTTATATTTTCATTAAGTGCAATGTAACCCGTATCCAGGAATTTCCTTACTCGAGTCATCCTCGATCTCAACCTTTGCAGTCATAACTGGTCCACAAGTATGTCTCAAACCAAAACTAAAATTTAACATATAACCATAAAATTGAATTGTCAATAGCAGGCTCCCCCACTTGGCTCAAAGCCATAGATTAAAACCCTCGATAACTCACAATACTCATACTTTATTACTGCCATAATACTGCAATCAGTTCAACGAAAATTCTTCTCAAGCTCATGCAACACCAACCATAAAATACCTCAATCATCTGCTAATCTCGCATTCATTCTCTTGACAGTCAAGTCAATTTTCTCAACCAGAATCAAATTCAAATCTCAACACGTATACCCCGCTGGTAGAAAAGAAACTCCCCACTCAACATTATAAGGGACACACCTACGTAGGTTACTTCGCAAGAGACAACCTACCCGCATAGCCTTAAATTGGCATCTTGCTATACCCTTTCGCAACCACAATTACTACGCAATCACTTAATCTTCCTGGGTCTGAACTCACCACAAGACATGAAAATTTCATTTGTCCCACAATTTAACAACGTGAAAGTTTCTTCAACACACTCATAACTCGAGACTATACATCAAAATGGAAATCAAGCACCCAATGGCCCTTTTTTTTAATCTCAAGAAAACACTTCTCGTCATATTCAAACGACCTGAACACATCCCGCAGTCACATCATATTTATCATATAGCCATTCAACCGCTCATCGAGCCACAAATTCCACACATAGGGACATTACCGGACATATGAGTCCAAATGTACAAGTTCACACAACTGAAGCTACCGAGCCTAAGCTGCGGTCTAAACCTGGCCTCAAGTCCTCCAGACTGGCCCATCACCAAAACACAGAATACATATCTCGAATCTCGTTCATAGAATCACAATCTGATGATTCACAACTGATACCGAGCGCTCACATGTGCACACGAATACATGGAAGGAATTCAAAGAGTTATGCTTCAAACTGAATCAATTCTGCACGATAAGGAAAGAAAGATGGGAAATTATCCGAAATGCCCTGCAACCTCTCGAAGATAAGTATGGACGTCATCATACCGATTCGCAAGACTCTACTAGACACTTGCTCATGACTTGTAGAACCTATGAACCTAGGGCTCTGATACCAACTTGTCACGACCCAAAATCCAACTAGCCATGATGGCACCTAACCTCACCCGCTAGGTAAGCCAAATAACACAATCCGATTCAATTAATATTTAACTGATTCTAATACACTCCCTAAGGACTGCTAGTACAAATCATGAGCTTCTAAGATTCAGAATTTACAAAGCTGTGTGAAATATAAATATGTCATCTGTTTGAATTATATATGAACATATTAAAATTCTAAAGCTACCATGAACAAGAGGTAGCAATAACTGGGACGAAGGTACATCTTCAGATCCAGCTCTCGCAGTACGCAGCTACATCAGCATTCGAAATCTGCACGCAAGGTGTATAAGTGTAGTGTGAGTACAATCGACCCCATGTACTCAATAAGTAACAAGACTAACCTTTGGGTTGAAAGTAGTGACGAGCTCAACAAGTATAATCCAATATAAAATAACAGTACAGAAATGTAGGCATGCTTTCAAGTTCAATAGTTAAACTCAGTACAAGTAAATAGCTCAATTCTAAATGGTATGAGGAATATGATATCTCTATATCTTTATGCCAATGTACATACTGTATGTGATGCACTTCAGTGGAAACCTCGTATACTCAAATCTCAAAATACTCAATCACTCAGTACTGTATATGGCCAATCCAGACAAGGAAAGATTCATCCCATATATATATACACATCAACTGATAGTCAGTCACTCAGTATTGTATAAGGATAATCCAGCCCAGGGGAAGATCCATCCCTAAATATAAATGATTCGGGTAAGATCCATGCCCAGGGAAGATCCATCCCTCAATATAAATGATTCGGGTAAGATCCATGACCAGGGAAGATCCATCCCTCAATATAAATGATCCGGGTAAGATCCATGCCCAAGGAAGATCCATCCCTCAATATAAAGGCTTCGGGCGAGATCCATGCCCACGGGAGATCCATCCCTCAATATAAATGCTTCGGGCAATATCCATGCCTAGGGAGGATCCATCCCTTAATATAAATGCTTTGGGCAAGATCCATGCCCAGGGAAGATCCATCCCTCAATATAAATGATTCGGACAAGATCTATGTCCATGGAAGATCCATCCCTCAATATAAATCATCTACGCTCACTGTGGGGGGTGGGGGGGGGAGGGGGTTGCAAACTTCGTAGGGGCTCCTTCAGCCCAAGCGTGATATAAAGCCGATATGGCCTGCTGCAGGCGGGCAACATTGGTCCATATAATAATAAAGCCGATATGGCCTGCTACAAGTGGTCAACCCCGATCCATATAATAATAATATATATAAAGCCAATATGGCCTACTGCAGGCGGGCATCCCTGATCCCATAAATATCCTCACAATGGATGAACATGATTGAGTATGAAATATACATTTTAAAAATAATTAAATTCAATAGCAATACGACCCTATGGGTCCCAAAAATATCGGCACGTAGCCTAAACACGATATTTAATACGAGTCTCAGCTCAATTTCTCTAGCGCGTGGAGGATATGCAGATAATAAGAAGATTCTTTAATTTTACAACTCCATAGAATTTATTCAAGTCACAATTTCTATGGTGCACGCCCACACGCCCATCACCTAACATGTGTGTCACCTCCAAACAATTTATATAACATAAAATTTGGGGATTCATACCCTCAGAACCAAGTTTAGAAATGTTACTTACCTCGAACAAGCCGAATCCGATGCCGAGCAAGCTAAACAATACTCCAAAAATTCCATTCTGCGCGTATCAACCTCCATACGCCTTCCTATCTCCTAAATTCAAGCCAAACAATATGTATTTATTCAAATAACGTGCAAATAAATCACAATTTACTCCAATGCTTACAAATTAACAATTTATAAAAATTTCTAACTCCGCTCAAAAAGTCGACAGTGGGGCCCACTTCTCGGAATCCGATGAAACTCAAAAAATCCAACAACCCATTCAATTACTAGTTCAACCATACTAATTTCATTCAAATCCAACTCCGAATCGGTATTCAAAACTCGAAAATTTATTTTGTGAAATTATAGAAGTTTCTTCCGATTTCTTCTTGAAAAATCAATAATCTAACACTGAAAATGAAGATTAATGCATGAAATATAATCACAAGTGAGTCAAGAATGCTTACCCCAAGTTTTGTGGTGAAATTCCTCTCCAAAATCGCTAAATCTCCAACTAAAAATATGAAATAATGGCTCAAAGGTTCAAAATAGAGGACTTATAACACTGCCCAGACTTCCTTCTTCACGTTCGCGAGCCTCCCATTGCGTTCGCGATGAACAAAATTCTCAAAAGCCATTTCCAAACTCTTCTTAGACAGCCTCTAATATAATAGTCATAACGTTTTGTACAAAGCTCCAAATGACAATTGGTTTGACTTTCTGGAAACCTGACATCAAGAACTATAACTTTTGTTTGTTGATAATCTCCCAATTTCTTATAGATTGTGATATATAAGCTTCCAAAGTCAGCCCTATACATCAGAGATTTCCAAACTCTTCTCAGACAGCCTATAGTGTATCCCCTATAACTTTTTGTACACAACTTTAAATGATAGATAGTTTAAATTTTTGAAAATTAGACACCAAGGGCTACAACTTTTATTTTTGGATCATCTTTAGATTTTTTATAGATTGTGAGATATAAGCTTCCAAAGTTAGATGACTCACAATAGGAATTCCTTCTTCGCGAACGCGAAGAACAAAGTCCCAGCAAAATCCTTCTTTGCGAACGCGAAAGGCTCCTCGCGAACGCGAAGAGCAGCACTAGACATCAGAAAACCAGCAACCAAAGTAGCCCTAAATGATCCGATAACACCCGAAACATACCTGAGGCCCCTGGGACCCCAATCAAATATACCAACAATTCCTAAAACATCATACGAACTTAGTCGAGGCCTTAAATCACATCAAACAAAGCTTTAGGCTTGAATTGCACCCCAATTCAAGCCTAATGAAATTAAGAAATTTCATCTTCTACATTCAATGCCGAAACCTATCAAATCAAGTCTGATTGACCTCAAATTTTATGCACATAAGTCATAAATAACATAACGAACCTATTTCAATTTCCAAAATCGGATTTCGACCCCGATATAAAAAAGTTAACTCCCTAGTCAAACTTCAAAACTTAAATTTTTATTTTAGCCATTTCAAGACTAATTTAGCTACCGGCCTCCAAATAATTTTTCGGACACGCTTCTAAGTCTGAAATCACCATACGGAGCTATTGGAATCATCAAAACTTGATTCCGGTGTCGTTTACGCATAAGGAAATATCCGGTTAGACTTTTCAACTTAAACTTTAAACCTTCAATTTCATTCTTCCAAACTAATTCCGAAACAACTGAAAACCAAAACCGATAATTCATACAAGTCATAATACATCGTATGAAACTATTCAAGAATTCAAATAGTATAAAGGAGCGTAAATGCCCAAAACGACCGGTCGGATCATTACAGCTTGATAAAGAGATGGGCTAACTAATCTCTTATTGTCCCAACTTTATATATATATATATATATATATATATATATATATATATATATATATATGTAAAGTTTCAGAATGTAGCAAAGTGGTAAGTTAAGTGAACAAGACTATAGTAAATTATAATGCAAGAATTCCCTTGCCATGGGCTCCCGGTAAAGCCCAATGCATACTATTCATGACCGATTATATTTCCAAGTGGGTCGAGGCTTAGGCGTTCGAAAAGGTCCGGGAGAAAGAGGTCATCAAATTCATTTGGGATCACATAATATGTCGATTTGGGATACCGGCCGAAATCATTTTCGACAACGAAAAATAATTCTTAGGCAGCAAGGCAAGTAAGGTTTTCGAAGACCATAAAATCAAAAAGATATTATCAACACCTTACCACCCTAGTGGAAATGGACAAGCGAAATCAACTAACAAAACTATACTCCAAAACTTGAAAAATGGACTGACCGATTCGAAAGGAAAGTGGAAGGAAATCTTGTCCGAAGTCGTGTGGGCTTACCAAACGACTTTGAAGTCGAGTACCGGAGCGACCCCGACCTCTCTAGTCTATGGCATGGAAGCCTTAAACTCGGTCGAGGTGGGGGAACCGAGCCTCAGGTTCCAGTATGCTACCAAAATGTCAAACGGCGAGGCCATGACCATGAGTCTGGACTTATTGGACGAAAGGCGGGAAGCCGTCCTGGTTCGGTTGGCCGCCCAAAAGCAGCGAGTGGGGAGGTACAATAATCGAAGAGCTAACCTTCAACATTTTCAAGTCAGAGACTTGGTATTAAGAAAAGTAACGCTACACACCAGGAACCCAAACGACGGAAAACTAGGCCCGAATTGGGAAGGACCGTATAAAGTTGTTGGAATAACCGGGATAGGTTCATATAAACTCGAGTCAGAAAATGGTGTACAACTATCGAACAACCGGAATGTTTCACACTTAAAGTGGTACTACTGCTAAGGTACGAGCACAATTTTTTGAAATTTGTTATATTATGGACTAACTCGTGTAGGTACTCGACCAAGGGTAAATGTGACTATTAGGTCTGAAAGCACTTGTTGTACTCTTTTTCCCTTGAATCGATTTTTTCTCGAAGTGGGTCTTACGGCAAGGTTTTTAATGAGGCAATACTAAAATGTGCTACCTTAGTTTTGAAGGTCGGCCTAAAGCTGGAGCTGCTGATTACCTACATAGACCAACAGTATTCGAGCCCTCACAAGTTCGGCCTCAAATACTGGGGGCCATTACCCCCTAAGTTAGGATCCTTAGAAGGTGTTATTACTTAATATGAAAAGCGAAGACTTGGTAATTAGGATTCATTAAAACGGTCAAATAAACCGTACCCATGTAGCCCACTCTTGCCACGGCATAAGGCTTATGCGCCTCTGATCATGTTCCTAAATCGGGGACTATCGTCTGATAAAGATAATTTGGATGGCTCGGGCTATAGAATCCCAAAGGCACCGAGCCTATTAGGCAAGGCCTGAACATGAAAGGCTACGGCCAACCTAAAATGGCTCGGAGACGTCCAAGTTTGTGCTCATAAAGTAAGGCCCTTACGTATGATTAAAACCTATTAAAGGATTACCCTCGGCAAAACACCGACGTGTATGACTAAAACATTCAAATATCTTATAGGCCATCATTTTTTTTATCAAGATCTTGAAGCCACGAACAACTTAGAGTTATTATGGAAACCAGGCCTCATACGGGCGTTCGGAGAACGAGTACTCCAGATTACGTCCAATTCTATGCTAAGGCATTAATGACGATCCGCAAATAAAAATATTTCAAACAGGTGTTGAAAAGTAAAAGATATAGTGTTGCCGAAGGGAATTATTTTTATATATATGCCGAAAGGTATTTACAAAGGCACGATAAAATGACCTCAAAATAAAAAAAATAAATATACAAAATGAAGCAAAAAAAGAGCTAAGGAATCTCCGCCTAATCTTCACCAGAGCTCAACTCAGCACCGGAACCTTCGGGATCGTATAGCTCTTTTGCCTCGACCTCTTCACCTCTTCAATGACGGCCGACAGATCAACCCCCCGGTCATGAATCTCTTCAAGTGTCTCCCTCCGGGACAACTGCTTTACATACTCGGCCTTTGTTATTAAGCGGGCCTCAGCTATTTCCACATATGTCTTGTATTGGACCAGCATCTCCTCGACCTCGGAGGAATCAATCTAGGCTTCCTGTAACTTGGACTTCAACATAGTGTATTCTCGGTCGAGGTCGTCCCGTTTCGAGACGGCTGAATCCAGTTATGCCCGAAGCTCGTCATTTAGCCGAGACCACTTGTCGGCCCTATCCTTCGCCACCTGTCCTTGAGGGCCTCTGTAACGACCCAACTGATCGTTTTGAGATCTAGCACATCGCTTGGCAGTTTGAGGCCATGATCAGCTTCACCTCAGGTATTATGACTTGTGCGTGTGGTCGGAATCGAATTTTGGGCAGTTTAGAGTTGATTTGGAAAGAAAATTCTAATTTCGAAAGCCTTAAGTTGGAAGAATTGAATAAAGTGTGATTTTTGAGTAAACGACCTTGGAATCGGGATTTGAAGGTTCCAACAGGTTCGTAAGATGATTTTGGACTTGAGCGTATGTCCGGATCGGGTTTGGGATGACCCGAGAGCCTTTCGACGCATATTATGGAAGTTGGCATTTTTGAAGAATTTCATAAATTTGAGTTGAAGTATATTTCAATGTTATCAATGTCCATTTGGGATTTCGAGCTTGGGAATAGCTCTGTATGATAATTCTGGACTTAGGGGCGCGTCCGGAAGTGGATTTGGAGGTCCGTAGGTAATTTCGGGGTCATTTGGCAAAAAATGGAAATTTGAAGATTTTTGAAAAGTTTGACCGGGAGTGGACTTTTTGATATCGGGGCCGGATTCTGATTCCAGAAGTTGGAGTAGGTCCGTAATATCAATTATGACTTGTGTGCAAAATTTGAGGTCAAGTGTTGCAATGGTTCTCCTAAAATGAGTTAAGTAAAAGGTTGCTATGTGATGAAGTGTTTATTCTATTAATGGATCAAGAGTTATATAGTGAGCGGCATGGGAATTGGAAGTTGAGGATCAAGGTTGTAGTTGATGTCGACAAGAATGTCAAGAGCTCGGATGAGAGGGGAAGAATTCAGATGTTTAGAGTAAGCTGGTATTGTCTTTAGCGTCACTTGAGATCGGTGTCATGTGGAAGAGGCTTTGTGTATTGACTTGTAGATTTTTGACTCACTCTATAGAATTAGAATGGCTGGTGGTATGGATGTGCGGACCTTGCTACCTGAGCGGAATGGTCGTGGGAGCATTCCCCACAGGGAGATTTGTAGAAGTGTGACATGTCAGTCACTTGATTATTAAAGATTGAGATCGAATATGGAGGTCAGGGTAATATCCCAAGTGCGAGAGCTTATGCCTGAGAGGCATTCTATTCCTTGGGTTGTGGACCATGTGAGTTCGTTTCGGATTTGACGGCTGTTCTTATGTTTCGTGAATAGGTCATTGTGGGTCCTTGAAGGGTTATTAGCCCAGTGCGGTACGATTAGAATCGGCTTGAGGTCCGTGGATGGATCTAAATGTGAATGTGGGTTCTATATCGGGCCGGATTTGTTCATTTCAGCATAGCGTTGTTTTTGGAGGGGCTTCGGGCCTTTGACAATATTTCAGTTATCAGCCCTTCCGTGTAGTCTCTATTGTCCTGCGTGGGTTATGAGGCGGTTTGATTATTCGCACTTGTATTGAGATCCCATATAGTTTGTGGTGTTATATGAGCAGGATGGCTCTCGAGATGCAGATCATGTATCGCACCTTTGTTGTGCTTGAGTTTTATAGCGCGTGACGCTACCCGTCTCCCCAGGATTTGTATTATGCACTTGGCATGCTTATGGTTGATATTCGAGCATTTCGTGAGTATAAGCATTACTGCTCGATATGTGTTTTCTTTTGATTATTATGTGTGGATCGGGTGGCACGCCGCCACGGGTATATGGTTGGATCAGGTGGTACGCCGCCACAGATATGTTGTTTGGATCGGGTGGCACACCGCCACGGGTATCATGGTTGGATCGGGTTGTACTCTGCAATGGTATCATATGTGGATCGGGTTGCACGCTGCAACAGTGTGATATTGAGTACAGTTTTTCCATATCTATTGTTGTGTGTTTTGCTTCTCGTTTCCTTAGGAAGGTTCATAACATCTTTTCGGTTGCTTAAATTAGTTACGTGGGTTGAGTAGATCTTTCCAGAGTTCGTTTCCTCATGTATCACATTCGAGTTTGTAGCTTGTTGGCACATTATGGCATCATATGAGACTTTTGGCAGTGTCTGAGGTGGCTTATTACCTGAGCAGCTTGTACTGGGTGAGACGAGATTATTGGACCTGGGATCAGTGCGATCAGATTTATATGAAGCATATTAAAGAGTAAATATTGTTAATCAGTCCAGAATGAGGTAATGGTTCTTGTCGGGAGGAGAGACTCCATAAATTGTAATTTGGCAGATGGCTATGAGTTCTACACATCTTCTCTGTCGTGGCATTTCAAGAGTTGGAACAAGACTTATATGTGTCATGAGGTGTGTCGTGAACATCAGATTCATGGGATTTCAGCTATTGTTGTCAGAGGATGTTATTATGGTCATGTGAATAATGCGGTGCATTGTGTGAATTCAGTGAGAGTATACAATCATGTATTGGTAAATCGTGTAGTGATTGAAACAGTGTTCTTATGTTGGAAGCAGTCCTAGTAGAGAATTTCGGATGTTGGAATTTGGCTCTAAGGCTTATTTGCCTAAATAAGGGGGAGGATCTTCAGATTTGCTCGAGCTAATGTGCTCAACTGAGTTGTGGTAGCACGGGTAGGTGCACGAGGTGTTAAACAATGATTTTAGACAACTCCAGAGCAGTCCTTAGCACGTTCGAGGACGAACGTATATTTAAGTGGGAGAGAATGTAACGACCCGACCGGTCGTTTTGAGCTCTAGCGCGTCGTTCGACGGTTTGAGGCCATGAGCAGCTTCACTTCAGGTATTATGACTGTGCGTGTGGTCGGAATTGAATTTCGGGAAGTTCGGAGTTGATTTGGAAAGAAAATTCTAATTTCGGAATTGACCGGGAGTGGCCTTTTTGAAATCGGGGTTGTCACGATCCAAAATCCATTAAGGTCGTGATGGCGCCAAACACCACTGTTAGGCAAACCAACAATAAATACTAAATTGGATTCTTATTTTTATTACTTTTGAAATCATATTTTTCTTTAATATACACAGTAAAGAATGGGGATTTACAGAGTAAATAATTAATACTTTTAACAAATTCAATACAGAACAACCCATAATCCTCCCAAAACCCGATGTCACAAGTGCATGAACATTTACTAGGAATATAAATAAAATACAGCAACTGTCCAGAATACAAATTAGACAGAAAAAATATAAATAACTCTGAAGGAGACTCTACTGGTTGCGATCGTAATATATAATGCAGCTCACCTAAGTCTCCGCATTAACCACATCTCTGCGCCCACAAGGCCGCTAGACATATATGTACCTGCACAAAAATGTGCAGCAAGTGTAGCATGAGTACGTAAACAATGTGCACCCAGTAAGTATCAAGCCTAATCTAGAAGAAGTAGTGACGAGAGGTCGATTTTGACACTCACTAAGGGTCAATGATATTGAAATAGAATTATTTAAATCAACATGATTTATAGGAATGACAATAATTTTCTTTAACCAGCAGAAATAATTAATTCTTTAAATGCGACAATTTCCAATTTATTAATTAACTTCACAAGCTGCAACTAAAAAATAAAAGTATCGTAATTATTATTATTAGGCATGATTTCTGCCGAGGTCGTACGACCCGATCCAGAGTGTCGTGTACACTGTCGAGGGACGTGCAACGCGATCCATAGATGCATCTATACTGCCGAGGCGTTCGACCTGCTCCACAAGAACGGAGGACATTTTCTTATGTACCTCCGGAATGAGAGTATATTTATTATAAGATTAATTCGAGAGGATGAACAATTTCTTTTAACAATTAATTAATTTAAACAGAAAATTTAAGTATATGAGATTTCCATCTTTTATTATCTTTCCCTAACAATTCACAATATGTTACAAATAATTTAATTAGATCTTTTCCTCGATTATCCAACTCTAAATGGCTCGAATCTAGCCAAAATAATTCGATACATTCATAAAAAATTATAAGAATCAATTTCATAAGAAAATACTACATTTTTCGATAAAAATACGAAATTAACTCAAAATTTCATCTATGGGGCCCATGTCTTGGAATCCGGCGAAAGTTACGAAATATGAACGCCCATTCAACCACGAGTCTACCCACACCAAAATTACTAAATTTCGATAACAATTCGGCCCTCAAATCCTCAAATCTATCCAAGAGGGTTTTCAAACCTTTCCAACTTAATTCACCAATTAGATGATAAAAACAGTGATGGATTCAGGTAATTTAACCAATATTGAGTTAAGAACACTTGCCCCGTTATTTTCTCTGAAAATCTCCCAAACATCGCCTCAATCCGAGCTCCAAATCGATAAAAATAAAAAATGGGACGAAGTCCCATTTTCAGAACTTAAACTCTCTACCGAGTCATTTGCTCTATATGATCGCGAACTTGTCCACGCAATCTCGATGCACAAATTCTCCCACTGCCTAAATTAACCCTACGTGATCGCGGACTTGTCCACGCGATTGCGAAGCTCGAACTCACAGGCCTACGCGATCGCGAACTCATCCACGCGATCGCGAAGCACAAACGCGTGACCTCCACTTCTGCTCCACTTACTCTATGCGAACGCGACCTTCTTCATGCATACGCGAATAACAAACTCCCACAGCTACGCGATCGCGTCCCTCTTCACGCGATTGCGAAGAACAAAATCATCACTGCCTCAAACAAGCCTACGCGATCGCAAACCATCTCACGCGATCGCATAGAACAAAGTCACCTCTGCCTCAAATTAGCTTACGTGATCGCGGATGAACTTATGCAATCGCGTATAAGGAAACCAGAAGAAAAAAATACCAGCAACTATCAACTATCTCCCAAAGGCCAAAAATGATCCGTTAGCCGTCCGAAACTCACCCGAGTCCCTCAGGACCTCAACCAAATACACTAACAAGTCCTAAAACAGCATACGAACTTAGTCGAAACCTCAAATCACATCAAACAATGCTAAAACCACGAATCATACTCAAATTCAAGCTTAAAAAACTTAAAATTTTCAACTTCTACATTCGGTGTCGAAACCTATCAAATCAAGTCCGATTGACCTCAAATTTTGCACACAAGTCATAAATGATATAACGGAGCTATGAAAATTTTCAAAACTGGGTTCCGACTCCGATATCAAAAAGTCAACTCCCCGGTCAAACTTCCAAACCTAAATTCCTATTTTAGCCATTTCAAGCCTAATTTAACTATGGACTTCCAAATAAAATTCCGAACACGCTTATAAGTCCAAAATCACTATACAGAGCTGTTGGAATCATCAAAATTCTTTTCCGGGGTCATTAAATTCTCTTCCAACTTAAATCTTCCAAATTTAAAATCTTCTTTCCAAATCAACTTCGAACTTCCCGAAATTGAATTTCGACCACACGTACAAGTCATAACACCTGAAATGAAGCTACTCAAGGCCTCGAATCGCTGAATGATGCGCTAGGGCTCAAAACGTCTGGTCAGGTCGTTACATTCTCTCCCACTTAAATATACGTTCGTCCTCGGACGTGCTAAGAACTGTTTCAGAGTTGTTCAAAATTACTGTTTAACACCTGGTACACCTACCCGTGCCATCACCATCCCAGTTTGGCACCTCGGCTCAAGCCGGATGGAAGGTCCTCCATTTTTATTCATTCAATAAGCCTTAGAACCAATTCCAACCTCCAAATTTCTTTACAATACCTTATTCTAAGACACGAACACCGTATCAATCACCATGCACCGTACCAAAACATGATTGTGCACCTGTTCTGAAATCGCCCCATGCACTACATAAGTCGGTTGCCCATAATAACATCCTTCGAGCCCAATAACTTTAAATTTTCACGAATCTGTAGCCTTTAATACACCCCATAACACATATAGGCCCTACTCCAATCCTCGAAATACTGCCACGATGAAAGGGATGCGTAGAAACTCATAACCACTTGCCGAATTAACAAATCATGGAGCTTTTCCTCATGACAAGGACCATTACCTCAATATGAACTGAATAGCGATATTTATTCTTTAATATACCTTATATAAATTTGATTACACTGATTTCAGGTCCAAAAGTCTCGTCTCACTCCGTATAAGCTACACAGGCAATAAGCCACCTCAAACACTGACCAAGATCTCGTATGACGCCAACAATGCGCCAACTGGCTACAAACTCGAATATGATACATAAGGAAAAATGAACTCTGGAAAGAGCTACTCAACCCGCATAACTAATTTAACAACTGAAAAGATGTCATGAATATTTATCAGAAAATGCGAACAAAACACACAGGAATAAATATAGGGAAATGTGCCCAACATCACACTATTTAGGCGTCCAACTCAATTCACATATGATACACGTGGCGGCGTGCCACCCGATCCAACCATGTTACCCGTGGCGGCGTGCCACCCGATCCACACATAATAATCTAAGGAAAACACACCTCGAACCGTAACGCTTATACCCACGAATGTCTAAATATCAACCATAAGCACGTAAGTGCATAATACGAATCCTGAGAGGACGGGTAGCGTCATACGCTATAAAACTCAAGCACAATTAAGGTGCGATATATGATCTACATCTCGAGAGCCATCCTGCTTATGTGCGGGACCTCAACACATTGTACAAAAATCAAGTCGTCTCACAGCCCACACGACACTATAAAGTATCACATGAAATAGTTGGCGACGAATTTAACATCCCACGTCCAAATATTCTTCCATAATGAATGTTATACTGCATGAACACACCCAGGCCAGTGTAGAGTACACATCCACATTTGGACCCATCAATGGACCTCAATACAAGCCTCTTACACATAACACCGATCTCAGGTGACGCTGAAGACAATACCAGCTTGCTTTAAACCTCTAAATCCTTTTCTGCTCGTCTGAGCTTGTGACATTCTTGTCAACACCAAACCGCAACCTCGATCCTCAACTTCAAATTCCGTACCTCTCACAGCACTTATCATGCCGCTACGCGATAATACACGTATTCACCATAACCCTTGAACTACTAGTAGGATTAAACACTTCACTGGCTAAAACCCTTCCACTTAGCATCATTTCAGAAGGGCCAATGCAACACGCAACCGAATTTCCCCCAAATAGTAGAAAAAGACACACCCTCATACCGTGATCTCAACCGTCATAACTCTTCCGGACTCCATTTACACAACAAAGCCATTTAAATCAACTACCTCCGAATAAATCAAACTTCGGCGGCCGTCAAGCCTCGCACGTACCGCTACAACCACCTGTATAACATAACACACTGAAGGAACTGATCATCGCCACCATCATGCCAATTCAACCATTGCTAACTGATCCAACTCCTTCTAATTTACTCTGGACTTGCCCTAGGAATAATAATAGCTCCATTCAAAATATTATGAACCCAAATCCGCACTCATCCTGAGTGACCTCATTTCATGAGAGCACGTTGTCTCCAAAACCCACGAACCATCTCATACCCTCCTTATGCGCATATTAGCGTCTTCAAATGGTACACCTATTTTGGAAAATCCCTCTATGAATCCGAAGTTATTTTCTTCCATTCCTCCAATGCTACACCGCAACCCGAAGATAACGTAGAACACTCCAAGCCCCTTTCATAATCTGCTGCAAAAGCTCGATACTTAACCATACTACAGGCTCGAAATCCTTAGGCACCTAGCTTTAACTTTTGAATCCACTAGGACCGTTGTTGAGAGTCACTCATTCTGACTTGGTCTCGACTATAATCAAACTTCCAAGCCCTGCTAGCACATGAACACCTTCTCAAAGAAGCACCCGACTGGATCACTTTCCTTGTACATCACCTCCACATGAAGCATAAACCCTGAGTCTTCTCAAAACTTAACATGAACCGATAAAGCCAAATATGGCACACATTCCCCAAATCCTTTGCTCAAATTACCACTGATATTTTGTTTCCTTAGTTGTAATGACCCACCAATACACCGATAACCAGAAACCTCACAAATAGACAACCATGCAATCCAATTGTAGACGGTGGGGCTCTCCCACTTAGCTTGAAGCTATAATTACATAACTCTTGAACCCACCAAGACTCCTTATCCCTCATTGACACAATCTCGCATAATCAACCCACCAAATTCCTCGAAATCCTTATGTTAAACATTTCATGAACATTCTGAATCACTATCCACATTCACATATTCGACCTCTTACTGGATAGCCAGTAAAATTCTTCGTAGAAGCTCCATCAACACCACACAATCGCTAACCTGCTCATAGGAGATATCCCACCTGTGGAAATTCCATGCCAACATCCTCCAACAACGCTGCACCGAGTACTATTACCACGAAACCAATAAACCATCTTGAGCCCGTGCTTGTTCACCAGCTGTACAAGTCCGTTCACTCCCCGTTGACATCAACTAAAGGTGCAACGATACATCCCAACCCAAAGTCATGTTGCACTTCTCTTCATATCAGGCAAACTCATTTCTGTCGCATCCAAATCTTCCCCCAATATAACAGCCAACATTCCAAATTAAGTCTGTAGACCTAGTCACTGTCCACCATGAATCCCAAATCACTCCAAACTTTCCTCAAGACGTGTAGTTATCCTACCACATAACCCATATGCTACTTTGCCACTCTCCCACTTTGGTCAAACCCCCTCCTTTAAGAAACTACTCGACTTCTGTTTCTCATACTTGGCTTCTAGGAACTTAACCACCACAAGACACCTCCTACATGTCCTTCCTCATCCTTCGCTGCCCAGTTGTTGCCTTAACTCAAAATCCGTCTCTGTAGCACTTGAACCAATAGGTCGTTACCAGCTTTAAACCTCTCCAAAGATCATCCTTCTCGAGCCATCAATACTAGGAACATCGATTCGACCCTGAACCACTGCAAACCGCGATTTCTGACAACTGCTTCCCCAATACCAATTCCTAACACCCCGCCGTGAAGGCGAGTTAAAGAAAACCATAACACCGGCGAACCTTAACGCATTTAACAAGACGATGGCACCACATCACCATTGAGAACTCTACCACGCTCAAAAATATCAAGCCTCATTACTCCATCAACCCCAAACCTGAACATTCATAGTCTGATTGCCTTTCCTCCGCTGGAAATAAAACATTGAACCTCTGAATCATGTACTGAGAAAACCCTTCTTTTAAGTCATTTACTGCCCTGACACATAGACAAGCATCCTACCATTACATAAATATTGTGCGATAGCAACGCACGAATCATCATAACAATCAATGCCAAATCTCAAAACCTTAGGTAGTACTGATACTGAGCTGAAACAACAGAACGACCTTCCGCAAGGCGACGACAATAGCCAAATCAACTACGCAAAGAGACACATCCTGTACCACATCTATAGTACCATTACAATTCCTCAATTCTCGATTTATAACAAGCACTTCACGCCGCATAAGATGGAGTAGGAAAGAAACAAAGGCATAAGCCTCAAAGGAATCGAATCGCACGATGAGGAATCAAGAAGGGAAATGCTCCTAACAGCCCTGTAGCCTCTCGAAGATAAGTACAGACGTCTCCGTACCGATCCGTATGACTCTACTAGACTTGCTCATGACTCGTGAGACCTAAGTGAACCTAGTGCTCTGATACCATGTTGTCACGACCCAAAATCCATTAAGGTCGTGATGGCGCCGGACACCACTGTTAGGCAAGCCAACAATAAATACTAAATTGGGTTATCATTTTTATTACTTTTGAAATCATATTTTCCTTTAGTATACATCGTAAAGAATGGGGATTTACAGAGCAAATAATAATACTTTTAACAAATTCAATACAGAACAACCCATAATCCTCCCAAAACACGATGTTACAAGTGCATGAGCATTTACTAGGAATATAAATAAAATACAGCAACTGTCCGGAATACAAATTAGACCGAAAAAAAATAAATAACTCTAAAGGAGACTCTACTGGCTGCAGATCGTAATATAGAATGCAGCTCACCTAAGTCTCCGCATTAATAACACCTCCACGCCCATAAGGCCGCTAGACATATATGTACCTGCACAAAAATGTGCAGCAAGTGTAGCATGAGTACGTAAACAACGTGTACCCAGTAAGTATCAAGCCTAATCTCGAAGAAGTAGTGACGAGAGGTCGACTTTGACACTCACTAAGGGTCAATGATATTGAAATAGAAATATTTAAATCAACATGATTTATAGGAATGACAATAATTTTCCTTAACCAGCAGAAATAATTAATTCTTTAAATGTGACAATTTCTAATTTATTAATTAACTTCACTTGCTGCAACTAATATCAAGGTATCGTAATTATTATTATTAGGCACAATTTCTGCCGAGGTCGTACGGCCTAATCCAGAGTATCGTGTACATTGCCGAGGGACGTGTGGCACGATCCATAGATGCATCTATACTACCAAGGCGTTCGGCCCGCTCCACATGAAATGAGGACATTTTTTTATGTACCTCCGAAATGAGAGTGTATTTATTATAAGATTAATTCGAGAGGATGAATAATTTCTTTTAATAATTAATTAATTTAAACAAAAAATTAAGTATATGAGATTTTCATCTTTTACTATCTTTCCCTAACAATTCATAATATATTATAAATAATTTAATTAAATAAAGAATACAATTTACACATGTAATTCATGATTTGAGTCCTAAACTACCCGGACTTTAGCATAAATAGTAGCTACGTACGGACTCTCGTCACCTCGTGCGTACGTAGCCCTCACATTTAGCAACAATTATTAATTTAAATCACCTATGGGGTAAATTTCTCCTCACAAGATTAGACAACAGACTTACCTCGACTTGCTCCAATTTAATCCACTAGCAGACCTTTTCCTCGATTATCCAACTCTGAATGGCTCGAATCTAGCCAAAATAATTCGATACAGTCATAAAAAATTATAGGAATCAATTTCATAAGAAAATACTATATTTTTCAATAAAAACCCGAAATTAACTCAAAAATTCGTCAGTGGGGCCCACGTCTCGGAATCCGGTGAAAGTTACAAAATATGAACGCCCATTCGTCCACGAGTCTACCCATACCAAAATTACTAATTTTTGATAACAATTCGGCCCTCAAATCCTCAAATCTATCCAAGAGGGTTTTCAAACTTTTCCAACTTAATTCACCAATTAGATGATAAAAATAGTGATGGATTCGGGTAATTTAACCAATATTGAGTAAAGAACACTTATCCCGTTGTTTTCTCTGAAAATCTCCAAAAAATTGCCTCAATCCGAGCTCCAATTCGGTAAAAATGGAAAATGGGACGAAGTCCCATTTTCAGAACTTAAACTCTCTCCACAGTCATTTTCTCTATGCGATCGCAAACTTGTCCACGCGATCGTGATGCAAAAATTCTCCCACTGCCTAAATTAACCCTACGCGATCCCGAAGCTCAAACTCATAGGCCTACGTGATCGCGAACTCATCCACGCGATCGCGAAGCACAAACGCGTGACCTCCACATCTGCACCACTTACTCTACGCGAACGCGACCTTCTTCATGCGTTCGCGAATAACAAACTCCCACAGCTATGCGATCGCGTCCCTCTTCACGCGATCGCGAAGAACAAAATCATCACTGCCTCAAACAAGCCTACGCGATCGCAAACCATTTCACACGATCGCCTAGAACAAAGTCACCTCTGCCCCAAATTAGCTTACGCAATCGCGGATGAACTTATGCGATCGCGTATAAGGAAACCAGAAAAACATACCAGCAGCTATTGTTGTTTGGCATATCTCGATATGTGTTGATGTTACTTTACCCATGTTTTAACCGCTTCTTGATGTTATTTGATCTTTAAAATGCCCAACATGGTTTAATTATTGGTTTTATGACTAATTGAGTTGTATGTGGTGAATTAGGGTGTTTGGAGTGCAAAAATATGAAGAAAAGGTGCTCTAGGTAGAGGAAGAGAGATTGGATGCGTCGCATCCAATCTAGAAAAAGATCAGATTTCGTGCACCCTTAGCAGTGAAGTCGGCCCATAGCATCCGCCTTAGCATCCGCACCTGGGCAAAGCTGAGAAGTGGAGGACGAGGTGGATGCGAAGCATCCACCCTAGCATGCGAAGCTGAGAAGTGGAGGATGAGGTGGATGCGAAGTATCTACACCTGGGCAAAGCTGAGAAGTGGAGGACGAGGTGGATGCGAAGCATCCACCCTAGCATGCGAAGCTGAGAAGTGGAGGACGAGGTGGATGCGACGCATCCACCCTAGCATCAATCCCTGAAGCTGATTTGGATTAGAAATAGGAGAACTTTGGCCCACGACTTTTGTACGCAATATATAAGCCAAAAACGCCTCTTTTAGGTCATCAAACATATTGGGAAGGGGAAAAAAGCCACGACAAAGTTGTGGAGGCCGGAATTCATCAAGTTCCATCTTTCTCCCACCAAACTTAGTAATTTTTATGTTTCTTTGTATGATTTGTTGTTTGGCTACCATGTCTATATGGAGCTAAACTTCACGTTCTAGGGTTGTGGTTCTTTCATGACTATTGTTATTCGGATATTGATTTTGACTTCTTGATTTATCATATTAGTTTATTTATTCAATCTTGCGCTTAATTATTTAATTGCTTGATCACCAATTGAATATTATCTACGAATCTAGAATTGAACTCGAAAGTGGGAATTCTATATTGCATATAGGATTGAGTAGGGCAAGTTCTTGAACTCGGGCATCGGAGAACGGATTCGTGGTTAGGATAGACATATACCTAATTGCCTTGCTTGGTTGATTTACAGGAATTATAAATGCGTTCTTGTTGATTCTAACTCCATAGACATATAGGCATTAGGTTAGCTTGAATAGGCGAGTAAGAACTCGACAGATTCTTATGAGCAATATTAACCCTGTCAACCAATAAGCTAGATAAATTAGTCGGTCAATTCAATTTAAGAATACAATATGATTGTTAGATCGCCCATAACCCTAGATCGTTTTCATTACATTGATATCATAAAAAATCTGCTCTTTCTCTGTTCAAAGTTCATTATTTATATTTTTTTATTTAATTAGTTTAGAATAAAATATTTTGAGGTTTAATTCTTGTTTAGATAATTAGGATAGTCTAATTTAGTTAATAGTTAATCATAAGTCCTCGTGGGTTCGACATCCAACTTTTAGTCACTTTATTACTTGACGACCGCGTATACTTGCGTGTGCGTTTGGTCCCAACAGCTATCAGCTATCTCCCAGGCCAAAAATGATCCTTTAGCCGTCCGAAACTCACCCGAATCCCTCGGGACCTCAACCAAATACACCAACAAGTCCTAAAACATCATACGAACTTAGTCGTAACCTCAAATCACATCAAACAACGCTAAAACCACGAATCATACTCCAATTCAAGCTTAATGAAACTTAAAATTTTTAACTTCTACATTTAGTGCCGAAACCTATCAAATCAAGTCCGATTGACCTCAAATTTTGCACACAAGTCATAAATGACATAACGAAGCTATGAAAATTTTTGGAACTGGGTTCTGACTCCGATATCAAAAAGTCAACTCTCCGATCAAACTTCCAAACCTAAATTCCTATTTTAGCCATTTCAAGCCTAATTTAACTACGGACTTCCAAATAGCTATTCTGGGGTCATTTACTCAATAGTCAAAGTTTGGTCAGTTCTTCCAACTTAGAGCTTCCAAATTTAAAATTTTCTTTCCAAATCAACTCTGAACTTTCCGAAATTTAATTTCGACTACACGTACAAGTCATAACACCTGAAATGAAGCTACTCAAGGCCTCGAATCGCTGAATGACGCGCTAGGAATAAAAATGACCGGTCGGGTCGTTACAGGGGTCGGATTTCGATTCCAGAAGTTGGAGTAGGTCAATCGGACATGATTTGATAGGTTTCGGCATCGAAGGTAGACGTTTGCAGTTCTAAAGTTCATTAAGCTTGAATTGGTGTGCGATTCATAGTTTTAGGGTTGTTTGATGCGATTCGAAGGCTTGACTAAGTTTGTAATATGTTTTTGGATGCGTTGGTATAATTGGTTAAGGTCCCGGGGGCCTTGGGTAGATTCCAAAAGGTTAACAGATCGATTTTTGGACTTAAGAATTTCTGAAGCTTAATGCTTCTGGTGTAATCACACCTGCGTGACTTTGGCCGCAGGTGCGAGATCGCGGGTACGGCGAATTGCTCGTAGAGGCGAGAATGGACTGGAGCTGGGGGAGCCGCAGAAGCAGATTGGAGAAGCGCACCTACGAGTGCGCAGGAGCGAGGCAGCTGCCGTTGGTGCGTAAAGTTGCGCAGATGCGCGAGAGTAGGTCTCACCTGTGATGCCCGCAAAAGCGAAAAGACTTTCGCATGTGCGAGTTCTTGGCTGGGAAGTAAGGACTGCAAGAGCGGAATTTGGACTGCACCTGCGGAGCCGCAGAAGCGGCCAGGTCACCGCAGGTGCGATGAACACTGGGTAGTGTGTTCTCTTTAAATCGGGGTTTGGCTCATTATCACTTCATTTCGTCCATGGGAGTAGATTTTGGAGCACTTTTGGAGTACCATCTTCATCAACTATAATGGGGTAAGTGATTTCTCCACATTGTGAGTTAAATACAAGATTTATACATGGATTCAAGCATGAAAATTAATAGAAATTTTGGGATTTTGATAGAAACCTAGAAATTTATATTTTTGGATTTTGACCATGAAATTGGACATGAAATTTGGAATGAATTATATATTTGAGTTCGTGGGGTTATGGGTAATATTTATCTTCGAAATTTTTTGGAATCCGGGCACGTGAGCCTGAGGGTGATTTTTATCGACTTTTTGAGCGGAGTTGAAAATTATCGTAAATTGAATTATAATGAGTATTAGAGTATATATTAATGGATTTGCACCTTTATTAACTAGTTTTGGAGCGATGAGCATTAGTTTGAGTTGTTGGAAAGGCTTGGGAGCCAGCTATGAAACTTCGAGCGAGGTAAGTCTCTTTTCTAACCATGTAAGAGGGAATTAACCCCATAGGTGAATTGAATTAATATGTGCTTTCATTTGTGGGGGGCGTACGCACGAGGTGACGAGAGTCCGTGTGTAGCTACTAGTTATGCCTATGTCCGAGTAGTTTTAGGTTTACACCATTCCTTATTAATACCGTTATTTGATTACGTTTATTATTGCCTTGAAAAGAATTGAGATCGAGTATGCTTATTAAATGCCTTGAAAAGAGTTGAAATTGAGGATTTCGAGACTTGAAAGTTTTCATTGAATTTCGTTTTTCGAAAAAGAATTTAAGAATATTATAATAACTTAAGAAATCTATGTGCAACCGCGTCGCAAATATATTCTGCGAGCGGGGTAAATTTTTACTACTCTCATGGGAGCGGGCCGTTCGCCTCGGCAGGTTAATAGATGCATCTATGGTTCGTGCCGTTCGACCCTCGGCAGTGCACAATTTATATTTATATGTTGGTTCGTGCCGTTCGACCTTCGGCAATGCACACTTTATATTTATATGTTGGATCGGGCCGTATGACCTCGGTATGACTTGCGCATGATAACTCTTTGAAAATAATATTAATTGACTCTGCTTCATTGGCCTGAGATATAAATTGTTAAATGATGAAAATTAATTTGGGAAGTTCTATTAGTAAAAAGAATTGTTGATTAATTTTGGTTATTGAATTTTCAGCTATGTTATGTATTCCATGCCTAAATATAAGATTGACATTTTATTTTTAGCCCATAGTAAGTGTCGGAGTCAACCCCCCTCGTCACTACTTTTTCGAGGTTAGAATGGATACTTACTGGGTACACGTTGATTTATGTACTCATACTATACTTGCTGCACATTTTGTACAGGTACATAAATATCTAGTGGCCTTGTGGGCGCAGAGGCGCGTTTATTGCGGGGACTTAGGTGAGCTGCATTCTATACTACGATCCGCTGCCAGCAGAGTCTCCTTCAGAGTATTTATATTTTTCCTATCCAATTTGTATTCCGGACAGATACTGTATTTTATTTTACTTCCTAGTTGATGCTCATGCACTTGTAATACCGAGTTTTGGGGTGATTATGGGTTGTCCTGTATTGAAATTGTTAAAAATATTATTATTTACTCTGTAAATTCCATCCTTTACTATTTAATTGAAGAAAATATGATTTCAAAAATATTAAAATAAAAACCAAATTAAGTATTTATTTTTGGCTTGCCTGACAGCGGTGTCCGGCGCCATCACGACCTTTAATGGATTTTGGGTCGTGACAACCTCGTCTTTTTGCTCGTTGAGAACCCTGTACATATCCTTCTGTCGGACTTGCTCCTTGAGCTCGAACTCGAGCAGGTTAACTTCCATCCGAAACTGATGGAAGATTTCACGATGGGGCACCGAAGCCTGAAAA
Organism: Nicotiana tomentosiformis; assembly: GCF_000390325.3. NCBI lineage: Eukaryota > Viridiplantae > Streptophyta > Magnoliopsida > Solanales > Solanaceae > Nicotiana > Nicotiana tomentosiformis. Next base: position 2,286,484 of record NC_090818.1, on the reverse strand, counting down.
ACAAAACATTAAGATCATGAGGACATGTTGAAGTTAAATGAGATGCACGAAGGGCACAAGGGGGAACTTACCTGGTTCAGTGCCTATTGTGTCTCGTTGAAGACGCTCGATGTGCTCACTTCGTTCATCTTCGCCTGGTCTTCTTCTGTCAACATGCAACTAAGATAGCTTGCCACGCCCACCGGAGCAAACATCACCCGAGTGTCTGCCGGGATAGTAACCATGGCCGTTCTTTTACGGTCGGGATCCATGCTCGGTGCAGGGAACTACCTCACTAGCTTCGGGCGCAAGCTCGACTCACCTGTTCTCGACGACACGTCATTTTTCGGGATCTCCAGGTGACCAAACATGGAATAATCCTCCAACGCACCCATATCCATGCCGTCAAAGAACATGTTGAGGGTCTCGTCTGCGGCCCGTGCCGTCTCATTTTGCTTCTCCTTGACGGCCTGAGCCTCGTCCAATAAAGACTCTATTTGGGACAGTAATTTCGCGATGTCAATGACACCGACAACTTCCCTCGGAGCAGGGATAACTTATCGGGAGACCGTAGCCTCGGATTTTCCCTCTGGCTCTCGGGCTAAAGAGGGATCGATCTCTCGGCCACTTCCTCCTCTGTTCTTCCTCATCAATGGCCGGCCCATGGGCGGCGAAGAGATCGTCATCTTCAGGGTAATCCCTGAGCCGGTAGAGGGATTCAAAGTCCGGTACCATGGCTCGGGTACTCTTCTTGTTGCCTTTTCGGACCCGGACAATTACCCTCTTCTTCTTGGCTTCGGCGTCCGGGGAGCCAGATGATTTCCTATTTTTTCTCTTTTTCTCCTCCCGTGCAGCAGCTCCAGGCTGTCTCGAAGCTGCGGGTTTATCAAGTGAGGATGGAGCCTCGTCCTTGTCCAATGGTCGAAGCTCAGTGGTCTTGGGCAAACATACAAAACAAAAAGAACTTAGAGGAAATACCGGTTGAGTATGAAAGTAGACTTATTCGGGAGGAGCACTCACCATCTTTCAAACATGAAAAAATGAATACCAATTAAACCAAATGAAAGATAATACGCGAGAATTATTAATTAATTAAGCAAGTATTAGTTTGAACATCATTTTTTTCCCATTCATTGTACTGTTATTCCACATCAAAATATATATATATATATATATATATATATATATATATATATATATATATATATATATATATATATATATATATATATGATTCATTAATTACCGCTCAAGTTTTGTAGGCACATTTGTTATAATTTAACACTCTGCCTTTCCATTCCAAATGCTATATGTGTTACGCATAACCTCTCCCACATCTTACTCCATTATATTCCGCTTAAGATTGTCCCCTCGATTTGAATCACCGGTCAGATATTCTTAACTATAATGATTGGGTTTGGCTTTGCTCGCCAATTGTTCGTCGATCTATTAATATTTCACTTTAATATAATGGAGTTTGACTAAATACGAAATTAAAATAAATTCAACTTATGTTTTATATTAGTAATGTATATAATGGTTGCATGCAAAGTTCATTGGTTAGACGAAACACCACATCATAGATTAAATTTTAATAGTTAAATGAATTCGAATATTTTTTGAAAATTGTAGAAGTTCTATGTATAAAATTGTGTTATAAGTAGAATAATGTCAAATATTTAAAAACATGTCAGAATGAGAAAATTGTCATGTAAATTGAATCGAAGTGTACTAAAATCTTGGTCAAATTACGATGCTGTGAGTTTTTAAAATTGTATTTTAGAGGAAATTTGAGATAAAGGGAGTATAGGTTACTAATAATATATATAGTTTAACTCTGCCAAGAAAAGAAAATATATACTATATATAGAGAGAGAGATTGGAAAAGCAGCTAAGGCAGTGATAGAAAAATGGGAAAACTAAATAAAATAAAACTAAGCGTCGCGTTATATGTAACACTAATAAGAGATATAATATAGAGCACAAATAAGGTTTAGTGCATAAATTAGGTCAGTGGTCATATCTCTACGTGATTTCCAGTTTTAGTTAGAGAACACCCCTCCCCCCCTCCCCCCCCCATTTTTTTTTCAATGGATCCATTCCTTTCCAATCCTAAACGAGAAAGCACGAATAAATATTAATTAACATGACTAAGATAACTCCGATAAATGGTTTTGTTTTTACTTTTATTAGTCAAAGCTAGCAACTATTGGACTTCATCCGCTATAAAAAGTTCCTTTTAGACTTTCCATATGCTATCTTAACCTCTCTATTATTCATAAGTGCACAGTCACCTTAAAATTTCGAAAAGATAGAAAAAGCAAAAGAAACAAACTTTTATTCTTTTATTATATAAAATATAGGAAAAATATATAATTACGGAAAGCCATAAGATATTTTCATCTTCACTCGGAGTTAAAAGAGGAAGAAACTTGAGTTCCTCCTTTCTAATATCAATATGGATTTAATTACATTAGATACAACAGAATAAATTAACCACACAAAATTAAGAAGGATTAAGCTAAATAACCGTTTACCCAGTGACTTAAACTAAAAATAGGAATGCATAAAACATATATAAATCATCTAAATGTGTTTAATCATATATAAGTAATATACAATTTACGCATACTAACTAAAAAAGTAAACAGCGAATTCAATCGGCTATTTGTGTAAAGATTCCCAAAATTAATGGTAAAATGATTCCAGGTAGTCAACCTAAATGACTGCTATTTAAATATATCCATTGCGTGCTGAATTTTAATTTTTTTGTTTAATTTTTCGGAACAAAAGTGTCCTGAATTGTGCAAAAGTTAAGATTTTTGGTTTGAAATTTCAAGATAAAATAAATACTGGCTAAACTCTTAATAATATCCCTGAGAATGGCTATTGATGCACTTGTCATTTTGAATAGTGGATTGGGTCATAATTGGCCCAATTTATACTTGGATCTCGATGGATGCGGATAATTTGGACAAAGCAACATGTCATGATCCATTTTGTCCCACTTAAAATGCTTTTTATTTTTATTTTCTGTTTATATTTTATTTAATTATCAAAACAAGCTTGATTTTTTTAAAACCTTATCACGGTTATGTCAATTTGGACGACATATATAGTCCAAATTGACTCAAAAGTGAGTTAAGTTGTATTGTGTTCAAATTAAATTACAACTAGACGATATTTTCATGAATTAAATTGGACGCCTTTAAATTAAAGCAAATCACATATATACCCTTCATCTAGGACCCCTATATTTCTACCCTATAGATATATCTATAAGTAAAAAAATTATTTTACGCCTCACATAACTGAAACTAAGTGGGCGTTTGGACAAAAGAATAGTAAAATTTCAGAAAAAAAGTAAAAATAATTTAAGTGAAAATGATATTTAAAAATTATAGTCTTTTTTTTTTTTTTTTGGTAATTAAACATCTTTGTATTAACCACCAATGTAAATATTTACAAAGCAATAGATCACCTCGACCTACTTCCATACTAGAAAAAACAACTTTCCTGCCTCCTAATCTCATTTATACAATTTCTCTCACAAAGCTAACTGCTTAGTATTTACATTTTGTTAGAAGGACACAAGTATAACCCTCCGCTCTAATATTGCACATGCAAACCACTCTCCTTGTAAGGATATCCTGTGTTGTTGCTTGCTTCTCAAATATCCTTGCATTTCTCTCAATCCACACTGTGTGTGTATATTCTACATAAACTAGTTTGAGTATCTTGGCCAGTTGAGATCGCCCCTTTGTTTTCTTTATATTCCAGTGCTGCCAATCAGACCACGATGTTGTAAATGGTTGTTGTACCTGTAACCATTGCATGAGTCTGGAGGTTTCTACCAAATGCACATTCTGCAAATATATGATCTCTTGTTTCTAGTGTTTGATTGCAAAAGCAGCATGTATCTTCCACTTGTATTCCCGTGTTCTTCAATCTGTCAGCAGTGAGCAATCTTCACTGAATTTGTAGGCACGTTGTGAAGATTGCTTTTGGTCGTGCTTAATTCAGATACATTAAATCTTTCAATGAGACTTTAGGCAGCTCTCCTAACAGTTGCAAGTAAACCTGTTTGATTACATTCCTTTTGTCACGACCCAAAATCCATTAAAGGTCGTGATGGCACCGGACACTATTGTCAGGCAAGCCAAAAATAATTATCTAATTTGGTTCTCATTTTAATATTTTTGAAATCATATTTCCTTCAATTAATAAGTAAAAGATGGAATTTACAGAGTAAATAATAATATTTTTAACAATTTCAATACATGACAACCCATAATCACTCCAAAATCCGGTGTCACAAGTGCATGGGCATCAACTAGAAATGTAAAATAAAATACAGTATCTGTCCGGAATACAAATTTGGATAGGAGATATATAAATACTGTGAAGGAGACTCTGCCGGCTGCGGGTCGTAATATGGAATGCAGCTCACGTAAGTCCCCACATGCATACATGAATCTGCTCTCACAAGGCCACTAGTCATATATGTACCTGCACAAAAGTGTGCAGCAAGTTTAATATGAGTTCGTAATCAACGTGTACCCAGTAAGTATCTAGTCTAACCCCGGAAAAGCAGTGACGAGGGGTCGACATCGACACTCACTAGGGGTCCAATAACATCAGGTACAGTAAAGAGGTAAGTAAATATGAGGTGGAGTAAATAACTGAGATAAACAAGTATAAATCACGTGGTAAAATCTCCCTCTTTACGAGAAACTCTAGCTTTCTATTAGAAATTTTCTCCTTAACCGGAGTATATATATAGATATAGTGGATCTCATCAGTTAGATTGTCATCACTCAAATCCGGAAAACTCACAGATACACTGGCTTTTAGCAGAATATTACGCACGATTCCATGAGGATATGATATAGGAAATGTCGAGGCGTACGGCCCGATCCAACATAAATATTTAAACTGTGCATTGTCGAGGGTCGAACGACACGGAACATAGATACATATTTCAAACTACCAAGGCGAACGACTACCTCCCTTGAGAGTGTGGTACATAAATCCTGCCAGAGCGAACGGCCCGATCCCATAAGAAGTGAAATACAAATCCTGCCGAGGCGAACGACCCGATCCCATTAGAATAAGAGGCTTTGACAGGTCCTTGACCCCACTCACGAATAAACGTGTGAGTTGTAATTTCTTTAACAAAAATATTTCAATAAAACACACACACACACACACACACACACACACACACACACATATATATATATATATATATATATATATATATATATATATATATATATATATATATATATCACGAAAACATGCCGTAAGAGGAGTAAAGTTATTCGGTGACTAATCGTGAAATCGTGAAGTCTCTATAATAGCAAGTCTAGTCTCAAGTCGAAATGTAAAATAAAGAATTAAACGAGCAAGGATAGTCACTATAGTACAAGTACAACATGGTGTGAACCTAGGTCTACCCTGACAATAGCATAAATCTAACTACGTACAAACTCTCGTCATCTCGTACGTACGTAGTCCCCGGAACAAGTTGTACACATCAAATATATCACTTAGGGGTAATTTTCCCCTCACAAAGTTAGACAGGAGACTTACCTCACTCCGACGATCTAAAACCGGCTCCAATGCCGCCCTAACATCTCAAACCGGTGACCGTCGATCCAAAACTAGTCAAATAAGATGCAACCCAATCAAAATATACTCTACTACTCATAATTAATCAATTTATAACAATTTCCAACTCCGCTCGAAAAATCGATAAAGCAACCCTCAGGCCCACGTGTCCGGATTCCGAAAATTTTCGAAGATAAACAATACCCATAATATTACGAACTCAAAATATGATTTATTCTCAATTCCATGCCCAAATTCGTGGTCAAAATCCAAAAATACCAATTTTTAAGTTTTTCTTCAAAATCTTAAATTTCTACAAATTTTCATGCTTGAACCATATAAAAATCATGTATTTATCTTGTAATGGATGGGAATAACTTACCATGACATAGATGATGAAAACCCCCACTTGAAGCTCTCCAAAAATTGCCCAACCAAGAGAAAATGGAAGAAAATGGGCCAAAACCCCGTTCTTAAAGAACCCTCACTGCCCAGCGACTTCTCGCACCTGCGGTCACTTGACCGCTTCTGCGGTTCCGCAGGTGTGGAAAATATTCCGCTTCTGCGGTGATGCCCCAAGCTTCCCACTTCCGCTTCTGTGCCTTCCCTTCCGCAGGTGCGATCGCGCTTCTGCGCCTTCCCTTCCGCAGGTGCGAACTCGCTTTTGCGTCCGCACAACCGCATCTGCGGTCGCAGCACTGCCCAGCCAGGGTCCGCTCCTGCGCTTGCCTTGTCATTTTTGCGGCGTCGCACCTGCGGCCCTTTTTCCGCAGATGCGATTCCACCAGCAACCACAAAATCCCAGCATTCCCTTAGTTCAAAAATCGATCCGTTAAGCATCCGGAACTCACCCGAGGCCCCCGGAACCCCAACCAAACATACCAACAAGTCCTAAAACGTCATACGAACTTAGTCGAGCTTTTAAATCACATCAAACAACGCTAAAAATATGAATCACCCTCCAATTCAAGTTTAATGAACTTTGAAACTTCAACTTCTACAATCGATGCCGAAACCTATCGAATCACGTCCGATTGACCTCAAATTTTGCACACAAGTCAAATTTGACATTGCGGACCTACTTCAACTTCCGAAATCGGAATCCGACCCCGATATCACAAAGTCCACTTCCGGTCAAACTTCATAAAAACCTTCGAATTTCTAACTTTCGCCAAATGACCCCGAAATGACCTACGGACCTCCAAATCCACTTCCGGATGCGCTCCCAATACCAGAATTACCATACGGAGCTATTCTTAGACTCGGAATCCCAAACGAACATCGATAACATTGAAATACACCTTAACCCAATTTTTGTGAAATTCTTCCAAAATGCCAACTTCCACAATAGGTGCCGAAACGCTCCCGGGTCATCCAAAACCCAATTCGGACATATGCCCAAGTCCAAAATCATCATACGAACCTGTTGGAACCTTCAAATCCCGATTCCGAGGTCGTTTACTAAAGTAATCACACTTTAGTTAATTCCTCCAACTTAAGGCTTTTGAAATTAGAATTTTCGTTCCAAATCAACTCTGAACTTCCCGAAATTAACTTCTGACCACGCGTACAAGTCATAAAACCTGAAGTGAAGCTACTCAATGCCTCAAACTGCTGAACGACTCGCTAGGGCTCAAAATGACCGGTCGGGTCATTACATTCTCCCCTACTTAAATATACGTTCGTCCTCGTGCACCTACCACTGCTACCATAGCCCAGTTGAGCACATTAGCTCAAGCAAACCTGAAAATCCTCCCTTTTATCTAGTCAAACAAACCTTAAAGCCAAATTCCAGCATCTAAAATTCTTTACAAGGTCTATTTCCAACATACGAACACTGTATCCATCACTACATGATGTACCAACACATGATTGTATACTCTTACTGAATTCACACCCTGCACCGCATTATTCACATGACCATAATAACATCCTCTGACAACAATAGCCGAAATTCCACGAATCTGATGCTCACAACACACCTCATGACACATATAAGTCCCGTTTTCGCGCTCGTAATACTGCCACGACAGAAGAGATGTGTAGAAACTCATAACCACCTGCCGAATCACAATTTATGGAGTCTCTCCTCTCGACAAGAACCATTACCTCATTCTGGACTGAATAACAATAATTACTCTTTAATGTACTTCATATAAATCTGATCGCACTGATCCCAGGTCCAATATTCTAGTCTCACCCAGTACAAGCTGATCTGGAAATAAGCCACTTCAGACACTGCCAAAAGTCTCATATGATTCCACAATGTGCCAACAAGTTACAAACTCAAATGTGATACATAAGGAAACGAACTCTAGAAAAAACTACTCAACCCACGTAACTAATTTAAACAACCGAAAAGACATTATGAACCTTCCTCAGGAAATGAGAAGCAAAACATACAATAATAGATATGGGAAACTGTACTCAATATCACACCGTTGCGGCATGCAACCCATCCACACATGATACCGTTGCGGCGTGCAACCCGATACAACCAGGATACTCGTTGTGGCGTACCACTCGATCCAAACAATATATCCGTGGCGGCGTGCCACCCGATCCAAACAACATACCCGTGGCGGCGTGCCACCCAATCCACACATAATAGTCTAAAGAAAACACACATCGAGCCGTAATGCTTATACTCACGAAATTCCCGAATATCAACCATAAGCAAGCCAAGTGAATAATACAAATCCTGGGGAGACAGATATCGCCTTACGCTACGAAACTCAAGCACAACTAAGGTGCAATAAATGACATGTATCTTGAGAGCTTTCTTACTCTCACAACACCACAATTTACACGGGATTTCAATGCGAGTGCGAATAATCAAACTGCCTCATAACCCACATGGCACCATAGAGACTACACGGAAGGGCCGACAACAGAAATATCATCCAAGGCCCGAAGACCCCTCCGAATACAATGCTATGCTAAAATGAATACATCCGGCCTGATATAGAGCCCACATTCACATTTAGATATATCCACGAACCGCAAACCAATTCTGATCATACAATGCTTGGCTAAATAGCCCCTCAAGGACCCACAATGACCTATTCACAACCATAAGAACAACCGTAAAATCCGAAACAAACTCACATGGTCCACAACCCAACGAATAGAATGCCTCTCAGGCATAAACTCTCGCACTTGCGATATTACCTTGACCTCCATATTTGGTCTCAATCTTTAACAATCAAGCGACTGACATGTCACACTTATACAAATATCTCCATGGGGCATGCTCCCACGACCGTTCTGCTCAGGTAGCAAGGTCCGCACATCCATACCACCAACCGTTCTAATTCTGTAGAGTGAGTCAAAAATCTGCAAGTCAATACACAAAGCCTCTTCCACATGACATCGATCTCAGATGACGCTAAAGACAATATTAGCTTACTCTAAACATCTGAATTCTTCCCTGCTCATCTGATCTCTTGACATTCTTGTCGACACCGAACCGCAACCTTGATCCTCAACTTCCAATTCCCATGTCGCTCACTGCACCTAACATGCCAATACGCGAGAATACAAGAATTCCATCATAACTCCTGAACCACTAATAGAATAAACACTCCAGCATATAGAAACCCTTCACTTAACTCATTTCAGGAGAACCATTGCAACACGTGAATGAATTCCCATAACCGCATAAAAACAACAAGCTTCGAGTTGTGGTCTAAACCACTAAAATCCTTCCGGGATCCATCTACACATAACATACCATAATACTCGAATGCCTCCAAAAAAAATCAATTACGGTAGTCGTCAAGCCTCGCACGTACTGCCACAAATCACATGTATAACTCAACACGCTGAAGGAACTCATCATTGCCACCATCATGCCAGTTCAGCCATTGCTAACCGATCCGACTTCCCCTAATTTACTCCGGACTTGCCTTAGGAATAATAATAGCTCCATTTAAAACATAACGACCCCAAATCCGCACTCTTCCTGAGTGACCTTATTTCACGAGACCATGCTGTCTCAAAACCCATGGACCATCACATACTTTCCTTGTGCGCATATTCGCATCTTCAACGGGTTCACCCATTATGATAATTCTTCCATGAATCCGAAGTTATTTTCTCCCGTTACTCCGATGCTGCACCGCAGACTGTAGATAACATAGAACACTCCAAGCCCCTTTTTCATAATCCACTGCCAAAGCTCGATACTTAACCATACCACTGACTCGAAATCCTTAGGCACCACATTTTAATTTTTGAACCTACTAGGACCATTGTTGAGAGTCACCCACTCTGACTTGTCTCCAAATATAATTAAACTCCAAGGCCCTGCTAGCACATGAACACCCTCTCAAAGAAGCAACCGGTTGAATTTCTTTCCTTATACATCACATCCACACGAAGCATAGACTCTGAGTCTTCCCAAAACCTGAACATGAATCGATAAGGCCAAAGATAGCACACGTTCCTCAAATCCTTTGCTTAAATTACCACTTAGCTTGAAACTACAATTACATAACCCACCAATACACTGATAACCAGAAACCGCACGAGTTGACAACCACGCAATCCAATCATAGATATTGGGGCTCTCCCACTTAGCTTGAAACTACAATTACATAACCCTGGGACCCATCAAGGTTCCTTTTTCCCCATTGACATCAGCTAAAAGTCCAACAACGCATTCCAAACTCGAAGTCATGTTGCATCCAAATAAAATCCATGGTCCTAGTCACTGCCCATCACGATTCCCAAATTGCTCTAAGCTTCCCTCAAGGCGTGTGGCTATCCTACCACATAACCCATATGCTACTCTGCCACTCTTCCACTTTGGTGAAACCCTCTCCTTTAAGCAACTCCTTGACTTCTACTTTTCACACTTGACCTCCTAACAATTCAACCACCACAAGACACCTCCCACATGTCCTTCCTCGTCCTTCGCTGCCTAATTGTTGCTCCAAACCCAAATCCATCTCTGTAACATCCGAACACATGAGTCACTACCAACTCTAAACATCTTAGAAGATCATCTTTCTCGAGCCATCAATACTAGAAGTACCAATTCGATTCCGAAATCGCTACACTCCATTATTTATGACAACCTCATCTCAGGCACCATTTCATAACACCCTACCCCGAAGGCAAATTGAAGAAGACCATAACATCGACGAGCCTTAATGCGTTCAACAAGGACGATGACACCACATCACAATTGAGAACTCTTTCGCGCTCGAAAATACAAAGTCTCGTTATTCCATCAACCCAAATCTAAAGATTCCTAGTCCGGTTGCCTTTCCTCCGCTGGAAATAAAATGCTAAACTTCTGAATCATGCACTGAGAAAAACCTCCTTTCAAGTCATTCATTGCCTCATCACATAAACAAGAACCTACCATTACACCAACATGGTGCGATAATAACGCACGAATCGTCATAACAATAAATGCCCAAATCTCAAAACCATAGGAATTACTGATGCTGAGCTGAAATGACAGGACGGCCTTCCGCAAGGAGACGGTAATAGCCCAATCAAATATGCAGGCAGAAACATCCTGCACCACCTCTGTAGTACCATGACAATTCCTCGATTCCTAATCTAGAACAAGCGTTTCACGTCGCATAAGGTTGAATAAGGAAGAAATAATGGTACAAGCCTCAAAAGAATCAACTCACACCATGAAGAATTAAGAAGGGAAGTGCTCCTAACAACCTTGTAGCCTCTCGAAGATAAGTACAGACGTCTCCGTACCGATCCGCAAGACTCTACTATACTCGCTCTTGACTTATGAGACCTAAGTGAACCTAGCGCTCTGATACCATGTTGACACGACTCAAAATCCATTAAAGGTCGTGATGGCGCCGGACACCACTGTCAGGCAAGCCAAAAATATTTATCTACTTTGGTTCTCATTTTAATATATTTGAAATTATATTTCCTTCAATTAATTAGTAAAAGATGGAATTTATAGAGTAAATAATAAAATTTTTAACAATTTCAATACAGGACAACCCATAATCACCCCAAAACTCGGTGTCACAAGTGCATGAGCATCAACTAGGAATGTAAAATAAAATATAGCATCTGTCCGGAATACAAATTTGGATAGGAGAAATATAAATACCGTGAAGGAGAGCCTGCCGGCTGCGGGTCGTAATATGGAATGCAGCTCACGTAAGTCCCCACATGCATACACGAATCTGCTCTCACAAGGCCACTAGTCACATATGTACCTGCACAAAAAGGTGCAGCAAGTTTAATATGAGTTCGTAATCAACGTGTACCCAGTAAGTATCTAGCCTAACCCCGGAGAAGTAGTGACGAGGGATCGACATCGACACTCACTAGGGGTCCAATAATATCAGGTACAGTAAAGAGGTAAGTAAATATGAGGTGGAGTAAATAATTGAGATAAACAAGTATAAATCACGTGGTACAAATCCCCCTCTTTACGAGGAACTCAAGCTCTCCATTAGAAATTCCCTCCTTAACTGGAGTATATATATAGATATAGTGGATCTCATCAGATAGATTGTCATAACTCAAATCGGGAAAACTCACAGATACACTGGCTTCTTGCCAATATTACGCACAATTCCATGAGGATATGATATAGGAAATGCCGAGGCGTACGACCCGATCCAACATAAATATTTAAACTGTGCACTGCCGAGGGTCGAACGACACGAACCATAGATATATCTTTCAAACTTCCGAGGCGAACGACCCCCTCCCATGAGAGTGTGGTACATAAAAATTACCGAGGCGAACGACCCCCTCCCATGAGAGTGTGGTACATAAATCTTGCCGAGGCGAACGGCCCAATCCCATAAGAAGTGAAATACAAATCCTACCTAGGCGAACGGCCCGATCCTATTAGAATAAGAGGCTTTGACGGGTCCTTGACCCCACTTAGGAATAAACATGTGAGTTGTAATTTCTTTAACAAAAACCTTTCAATGAAACACACACAGACACACACACACACACACACACACACACACACACCCATATATATATATATATATATCTCACGAAAACATGCCGTAAGAGGAGTAAAGTTATTCGGTGACTAATCGTGATATTGTGAAGTCCCTATAATAGCAGTTTAGTCTCAAGTAGAAATGTAAAATAAAGAATTAAACGAGCAAGGATAGTCCCTATAGTACAAGTACAGCATAGTGTGAACCTAGGTCTACCCGGACAATAGCATGAATCTAACTACGTACGGACTCTCGTCACCTCGTGCGTACGTAGTCCCCGTAACAAGTTGTACACATCAAATATATCACTTAGGGGTAATTTCCCCCCTCACAGAGTTAGATAGGAGACTTACCTCACTCCGACGTTCCAAAACTGGCTCCAACGCCGCCCTAAAACCTCAAACCGGTGACCGTCGATCCAAAACTAGTCAAAAAAGATGCAACCTAATCAAAATATACTCTACTACTCATAATTAATCAATTTATAACAATTTCCAACTCCGCTCGAAAAATCGATAAATCAATACTCGGGCCCACGTGCCCGGATTCCAAAATTTTAGAAGATAAACATTACCCATAACATTACGAACTCAAAGATATGATTTATTCTCAATTCCATGCCCAAATTCCTGGTCAAAATCCAAAAATACCAATTTTTAGGTTTTTCTTCCAAATCCCAAATTTCTACAAATTTTCATGCTTGAACCATATAAAAATCATGTATTTATCTTGCAATGGATGGGAATAACTTACCTTGACATAGATGATGAAAACCCCGACTTGAAGCTCTCCAAAAATCGCCCAACTAAGAGAAAATGGAAGAAAATGGGCCAAAACCCCGTTCTTAAAGAACCCTCACTGCCCAGCGACTTCTCGCACCTGCAGTCACTTGACCACTTCTGCGGTTCCGCAGGTGCGGCAAATATTCCGCTTCTGCGGTGATGCCCCCAGCTACCCACTTCCGCTTATGCGCCTTCCCTTCCGCAGGTGCGGTCGCGCTTCTGTGCCTTCCCTTCTACAGGTGCGGTCTCGCTTATGCGTCCGCGGTCCCAGCACTTCCCAACCAGGGTCCGCTCCTGCGTTTGCGTTGTCTCTTTTGCGGCGTCGCACCTGCGGCCCTTTTTCTGCAGGTGCGATTCCACCAGCAACCCGAAAATTCCAGCATTCCCTTATTTCAAAAATCGATCCGTTAAGCATCCGCAACTCACTCGAGGCCCCGGGACCCCAACCAAACATACCAACAAGTCCTAAAATATCATACGAACTTAGTCGAGCCTTTAAATCACATCAAACAACGCTAAAAATAGGAATCGCCCTCCAATTCAAACTTAATTAACTTTGAAACTTCAACTTCTACAATCGATGCTGAAACCTATCGAATCACGTCCGATTGACCTCAAAATTTGCACACAAGTCGAATTTGACATTGCGAACCTACTCCAACTTCCGGAATCGGAATCGGACCCCGATATCACAAAGCCCACTCCCGGTCAAACTTCTTAGAAACCTTCGAATTTCTAACTTTCGCCAAATAACCCCGAAATGACCTACAGACCTCCAAATCCACTTCCGGACGCGCTACCAATATCAAAATCACCATACGGAGCTATTCCCAGACTCGGAATCCCAAACGGACATCGATAACATTGAAATACATCTCAACTCCTTTTTTTGGGAAATTCTTCCAAAATGCCAACTTCCACAATAGGCGCCGAAATGCTCCCGGGTCATCCAAAACCCAATTCGGACATACGTCCAAGTCCAAAATCATCATGCGAACCTGTTGGAACCTTTAAGTCTTGATTCCAAGGTCATTTACCCAAAAATCACACTTTAGTCAATTTCTCCAACTTAAGGCTTCTGAAATTAGAACTTTCGTTCCAAATCAACTCCGAACTTCCCGAAATTAAATTCCGACCACGTGTACAAATCATAATGCCTGAAGTGAAGCTACTCAAGGAATCAAACTGTCGAACGACGTGCTAGGGCTCAAAACAACCGTTCGGGTCGTTACACTTTTGGTAAGCTTGGCTAGTGTTGATGACATCCAGATTACCCCTTGCTCCAGATATTTTCCTGACCATCCATGATGCCTGGACATGAAAATTAGAGTCTTTCTTGGAGATGATTATAATTTTGGGTTATTTTTGAATTTTTGTGAGTGATCTTAGTGAAAATTTTGAAAAACCTTTTTTTGGAGTTTTTCAAAAATCACCTTCAAGTGAAAATTAAAAATTTTATGGCCAAGCACTAGTTTCGAAAAAAGTAATTTTTTTTTCAAATAAAAGTAAAAAAGAATTTATGGCCAAACGAGCTCTAATTGAGTAAGATTTTTTTTTCTCTTACGAGTTGATTTACTTAAATGCCCAACACAACTAGTTACAGGGATAGAAAATAAAATTTTTCCGGTAAGTCGGCGGGAAATTTATAAATAGCCATTTTTACGCCTGGTCAATCAAATTTAGCCACATAATCAAAAGTCGACTATATTTAGCCACTAAATTAGCACGGGAACAATTTGTTGACTAAAATACCCCTACTCTATATATAAAATTTGCGCGACATGACCTCATACTCTATTTCAACAGAATCTTGCGGCGTCAATCTACAGATTGAAGTAAGCTCTCACAATTATTCTTCTGATTCTTCGAATTTTCTAGTTTGATCTTCTTATTCTTCTCAATGCGTTAATCTTTGATTCTTCTCGTTTTTAATTCATATCGTAACTAATTATATCTGCATTGTTATATCTTATTATAAATTTTATATGAAAAGTATTTATTCTGTGCTTAATTGTATAATATATAAATATAATTTAATTTCAAGTACTTTATGTTGTCACTAAACACCGGAAATGTCTAGTTCATTAAAAACACACAGTTAAAGTGATGGAAGATGAATTAAATACAGAACAAAACATCCAGTATGATATATTGGACCTTTCTTTTTTAATAGATATATTAAACTTACAAACTTTCAGAATATTATACGGAGAGTATGTATGATTCAAACACCAATAATATATCTAAATGTTTAAGATTCACCTACTATCCTGAATAAAAAGATGGAATTTTGTCATTAGATATGTCAGAACTACAACCTCTCCAGCATATAGTATTGGAGGTATCTTTGATTCAAACTACTATAAAAAATCATGCATAAAATGGTATATAACACAACACCAGTATAAAATGCTGGACTTTTCTTAATTAATATGTAAAACTCAGAAACTTCCAGTAGATTATACTGGAAGTATCTGTGATTCAAACCAGAAGAACACATAAAAGTTTTTAAGGTTCCCCTAATGTCCTGATTAATATGCTAAACTTTTATTATAACATATTTTGTAACGACCCAACCGGTCGTTTTGACTGTTAGAACCCCGTTTTCCTAAATAAAACTTCACGTATGTGTTTTTAATGATTTATGACTTGCGGGGATGGTTGGTTCGGTATTTGGAAGTGTGTGAGTTGAAATCAGAACACTTGGTTCCTTAAGTTAGCTTTAAATGGACAAGTTTGACTTCGGTCAACATTTTGAGAAAACGACCCCGGAATCGGGATTTGATAGTTCCAATAGGTTCGTATGATGATTTTGAACTTGGGCGTATGTCAGTATTAGGTTTTGGATTACCCGGGAGTGTTTTGACGCTTAATAGTAAAATTCAACTATTTGAAGGTTTAATATTCTTTAAATTTGATTTGGAGTAGGATTTTGAGTAATTAAAGTCCGTTTGGAATTCTGAGTTTGGGAATAGATCTGTATAGTGATTTAAGACTTGCACGTAAATTTTTGTGTCATTCCGATTAGTTGAAGTATATATCGGCGCATTGGACGTAAATTGAAGAACTTGAAATTCTTAAGTTTGAATCAATTTGGTTTAGGGTATGATTCTTAGATTTGATGTTGTTTTACGCGTTCTGAGAGTTCGAGCGAGTCCGTTTTATGATTTCAAACCTGTTGGTATGTTCGGGAGGGGCCCCGGGCATCCCGAGTATTACCCGGACGAGGCTCGGACCAATTTCGGACTTGGGAGAAAAATGCTGAAGCTTTCTGCTTCTGGTACGTTCGCACCTGCGCTTGGACAGCCACAGGTGCGACCCTCGCAGATGCGAGCTTCAATCGCAGAAGCGTAAGGGGGGAAAGAAGGCCTGTCATCGCAAGTGCGGAACATTGGGCGCACCTGCGAACGCGCAGGAGCGAGAATATTTGCGCAGATGCGACCTTGGCCCAGGCGAGTGGAACTCGCACCTGCGAGGAATTTCTGCAGGTACAAAAGCCGCATGTGCGGTAGCCCTCCGCAGGTGCGAAAAAGCTGTTCGGGCAGAATGTTAAAAAGGGGCGAGGCTGAGCCATTTTTGTCCGTGATTCCTCCATTTTTGGGCGATTTTGGAGCTGTTTGAGAGAGGATTTCAACTAGCAACATGAAGGTAAGTTAATTCTACACACTTAGAGTTAAATACATAGATTATGGGTAGATTATAACTAGTAAATCTTAGAAATCAAAGGCTTAGGTGAAAAACCTAGATTTTTATAAAAATGAGATTTTAATCGCGAAAATAGTTATGGAATTGGGTAGAAATTATATATTTAAGTTCTTGAGATTATGGGTAATGTTTTCATCCAAATATTTCTAGAATCCAAGCACGTGGGCCCGGGGTGAATTTTAGGAATTTTACCATTTTGGATAAGGTAATTTATTTAATAGATAAATTTCAAATCATTTAGCATATATTAATTATTTTGTATAATATTTGGATAGTTTTGGATTTTCGGCGTAGAATCGAGAATTCAACGCGACGTGGTAATCGAAAAGTGGACTTTGAGACGAGGTAAGTCTCTTGTCTAATCTTGTGAGGGAGAAATTATCCCATAAGAATTAAATTGAATAATTATTGCTAATTGCGGGGGCTACGTGCGCACGAGGTGACGAGAGTCCGTGCGTAGCTACTATTAATGCTAAAGTCCGGGTAGTTTAGGACTCAAAGCATGAATTACTTGTGTAAATTGTATTCTTTGTTTAATTAATATTAATTGATATATATGAATATATTGTGAATTGTTAGATAAAGATATTAAAGGAAGGAAATCTCATATTTTTGATTTTCTGTTTAAATTAATTAATTATGCGGGGACTACGTGCGCACGAGGATTACTGTTAACTCTGTGAATCACGTTGATATAAATATTTCTATTTCATGATTATTTAATATTATTGACCCATAGTGAGTGTCAAAGTCGGCCATCTCGTCTATACCTCTTCGAGATTAGGCTTGATACTTACTGGGCACATGTTGTTTTCGTACTCATACTGCATTTGCTACACATTTTATTGTGCATGTACATATATGTCTAGTGGCCTTGTGGGTGCAGAGGTGTTGTTAATAATTGTGGGGATATATGTGAGCTGCATTTTGTATTACAATCCGCAGCCAACAGAGTCTCCTTCAGGGTTATTATATTTTTCCTGTCTAATTTGTATTCTAGACAGATGCTGTATTTTATTTTTAATTCCCTAGTAAATGCTCGTGCACTTGTGACACCGGATTTTGGGAATGGTTGTGAATTGTTTAGAAATTTAGTTGTTACAAAAATTTTTCATTTACTCTATGAGTTTTATCTTTATTATTTCATTGAAGAAATTTTGATTTCAAAAATACTAAAATGGGTAATTAAGTGAAGTTTGTATTGTTGGCTTGCCTGACAGCGGTGTCCGGCGCCATCACGACCTTAATGGATTTTGGGTCGTGACAACATGGTATCAGAGCACTAGGTTCACTTAGGTCTCACGAGTCATGAGCGAGTCTAGTAGAGTCTTGCGGATCGGTACGGAGACGTCTGTGCTTATCTTCGAGAGGCTATAGGGCTGATAGGAATACTTCCCTTTTTGATTCCTCATCGTGCGATTCGATTCCTTTTAGGCTTATGCCTACGTTTCCTTCCTATTCAATCTTATGCGACGTGAAACGTTTGTTATAAATTGGGGATCGAGGAAGTTTTTAATGGTACTACAGATGTAGTGCGGGATGCTTCTCCCTGTGTAATTAATTGGGCTATTGTCGTCGCCTTGCGGAAGGCCTCTCTATCGTTTCAGTTCAGTATCAATACTACCTAAGGTTTTGAGATTTGGCATTGATTATTATGACGATTCATGCATTATTATCGCATAGTGTTTATGTAATGGTAGAATGCCTGTCTATGTGTCAGGGCAGTAAATGACTTGAAAGAAGGTTTTTCTCAGTACATGATTCAGAGGTTCCATGTTTTAATTCCAGCAGAGAAAAGGCAATCGGACTATGAATGTTCAGGTTTGGGGTTGATGGAGAAATGAAGCTTGATATTTTTGAGTGTGGTAGAATTCTCAATTTTGATGTGGTGTCATCGCCTTGTAAAATGCGTTAAGGTTCGCCGGTGTTATGGTTTTCTTCAACTCGCCTTCACGACGGGGTATTAGGAATTTGTATAGGGGAAGCAGTCGTTAGAGATCGCGGTGTACAGTGATTCAGGATCGAAGCAGCGTTTCTAGTATTGATGTCTCGAGAAGGATGATCGTCAGAAAGGTTTAAAGCTGGTAACGAGCTATTGGTTCAAGTGCTATAGAGACGGATTTTGAGTTAAGGCAACAACTGGGCAGCGAAGGATGAGGAAGGACATGTGGAAGGTGCCATGCGGTGGTTAGGTTCCGAAAAGGCCAAGTGTAAGAAAACAGAAGCATAGTAGTTGCTTAAAGGAGATGGTTGACCAAAGTGGGAGAGTGGCAAAGTAGCATATGGGTTACGTGGTAGGATAACTACACAACTTGAGGAAAGTTTGAAGTGATTTGGGATTCATGCTGGACAGTGACTATGTCTACGGGCTTAATTTGGAATTTTGGCTGCTATATTGAGGAAGATTTGGTGTGACAGGAGAGAGTTGCTTGATATGAAGAAGGATACAACATGACTTTGGATTGGAATGTATTGTCGCACCTTTAGCTGATGTCCACGAGGAGTGAACGGACTGATGTAGTTGGTGAATAAGCTTGGACTCAGGATGATCTACTAATTTCGTAGTAATTTCACCCAGTGCAGTGACGTTGGAATATGTCAGCATGTAATTTCCACAGGTGGGTTATCTCCTGTAAACAGGTTAGCGGTCGCGTGGTGTTGACGAAGCTTCTGCGAAGAATTCTACTGGCTACCCGGTAAGAGATTTAATATGTAAATATGGCTAGTGGTTCGGAGTGTCTATCAAAGGTTAATAGAAGGATTTCGAGAAAATTTGGCGAGTTGCGTGTGCAGGATCATGTCAACAATGAAGAAAGAATCTCGTTCCAATTTTTTTTGTAATTGTAGCTTCAAGCTAAGTGGGAGATCCCCACTGTCTATGATTGGATTGCGTAGTGTCAACTTGTGCGGTTTCTGGTTATCGATGTATTGGTGGGTCATTGCAACTAAGGAAGGAAAACATCAGTGGTAATTTGAGCAAAGTATTTAGGGAATGTGTGCCATATTTGGCCTTATCAATTCATATTTAGGTTTTTGGAAGACTCAGAGTTTATGCTTCGTGTAGATGTAATGCACAGGAAAGTAAAATAGTCGGATATTTCCTTGATAAAGTGTCCATGTGCTAGCAGGGCCTTGAATTGATCATGTTTAGGAATAAGTCAAAGCAAGTGACTCTCAATAACGGTCCTAGTGGATTCAAAAATTTAAAGTGTGGTGCCTAAGGATCTCGAGTCCGTAGTATGGTTGAGTATTGAGCTTTTGCAGCAGATTATGAAATGGGGCTCGGAGTACTCTGCGTTATCTTCAGGTTGTGGTGTAGCAATAAAGAAACGGAAGAAAATAACTTCGGATTCATAAAAGAAGTATCAGAATGGGTGTACCAATTGAAGATGTGAAAGTGAGCACAAGGAGGGATATGAGATGATTAGTGGGTTTTGAAACAGCGTGGTCTCGTGAAATAAGGTCACTCGGGATGGGTACGGATTTGAGTTCATGATGTAATGAATGGAGATATTATTATTTCTAAAGCAAGTTAAGAATAAATTGAGAAAAGACGGGTCGGCTAACAATGGTTGAATCGGCATGATAGTGGCAATGATCAGTTCCTTAAGCGCATTGAATTATGCGTGTGATTTGTGGCGGTACGTGCGAGGCTTGATGGCCGCCGTAATTGATTTTATTTGGAGGAATTCAAGTATTATGACATGTTATGTGCAGAGGGATCTCAGAAGAGTTATGGTGGTTTAGACCACTACTTGAGGCTGGTATTTTCTGCGGATATGAGAATTCAGTCAGGTGTTGCAATGGTTCTCTTGAAATAAGTTAAGTAGAAAGTTTCTATATGATGAAGTGTTTACCCTATTAGTGGTTCGGGAGTTATGATGGAATTCTTGTACTCCTGCGCATTTGCGTGATTAAGTGCACTAAGTAGCATGGAATTCGAAAGTTGAGGATTCAAGATTTCGGTTCGGTGTTGACAAGGATGTTATGAGCTCGGATGAGCAGGAAAAAGATTTAGATGTTTAAAGTAATATGGTATTATTTTTGGCATCATCTAAGGTCGATGTCAGGTGTAAGGGACCTTGTGTATTGATATGTGGATTCTTGATATGCTTTACAGCATTAGTGTAACCGGTAGCATGGATGTGCAGACTAGTTACCTGGTGCAGAAGGTTGTGGGGGCGTGTCTCACGGAAAGGTTGTGTAAGAGTGACATGTAGTCACTTGATTGAGTGAAGATTGAAACCAAGTATAGAGATTGTGGTAATATCACTGATTCGAGAATTTATGCCTGGAGGGCGCTCGGTTCATTTGGTTGTCGACTGTGGAAGTATTGTTCCGGTTATGATGGCTATTCTTGTATGTTATGGGGAAAAGGGTTATTATGGATACTTGAAAGGTTATTAGCCTAGTATAATGTGATCAGAATCGGCTTGAGGTCTGGGGATGGATTTGAATATGAATATGGGCTCTATATTAGGCCGGATGTGTTCATTTATATTAGGCCGGATGTGTTCATTTCAGCATAACCGCTCCCTATGGAGGAGTATTCAGACGTTGGATGTTGTTTCGTCATCGGTTATTTCATGTAATACTATATTGTGCCATGTGAGTTGCGAAATGGCTTGATAAATTTCTTATGTGTTGAGGTTCCGCATAGCGATGGTGTTACGTGAGCAGGATGGCTCTCGAGATTCAGATCATATATCGCACCTTAGTTGTGCTTGCGTTTTGTAGCGTATGGCACTGTCGGTCCTTCCAGGGATGATATTATGCACTGAGTGTGCTTGTGTTCGATATTCAGATATTTTGTAGTAATGAGCATTCTAGCTCGGTGAGTATTTTCTTATAGATTCTTTTTGTGTGGATCGGGTGGTACGCCGCCACGGGTATGTTGCTTGGATCGGGTTTCACGCCGCAACGGTATTATGTGTTGATCGGGTGGTACGCCGCAGAAGTGTGATGTTGAGTACAGTTTCCTATATTCTATTTTGTATGTTTTGTGTCCCATTTTCTGAGGAAGGTTCATGACACCTTTTCTGTTGTCTAATTAGTCACATGGGTTGAGTAATCCTTTCCAGAGTTCAATTTTCTTATGTATCGTAATCGAGTCTGTAGCTTATTAGATCATTGTGGCATCATATGAGACTTTTTGTCATGTCTGAGGTGGCTTATTGCCTGAGCAGCTTATACTAAGTGAGACGAGGTTATTAGATCCGGGATCAGTACGATCAGATTATATGAAGTATAATAAAGAGCAAATACCATTATTTGGTCCATAATGAGGCAATGGTTCTTGTCAAAAGGAGAAGCTCAATAATTTGTTGGCTCAACAGTTGGTTATGAATTTCTACATATTTCTTCCATCGTGGAAGTATTTCAAGAGTTGGAACAGGAATTATATGTATCATGAGGGGTTTTTGTGAATATCAGATTCGTGGAATTTCGGCTATTGTTATCGGAGGATGATATTATGATCATGTGAATGGTGTGGTGTATGGTCTAAATTCAACCAAGGTATGCAACCCTGTATTGGTGCATCGTGTAGTGATTGATACGGTGTTTGTAGGTTGAAAACATGCATGGTGGAAAATTCTGGATGTTAGAATTGGGCTCTTAGGCTTAATCGCCTAGATAAAGGGGAGAATCTTCAGATTGGCTCGAGCTAATGTGCTCAATTGGGTGTGGTAGCACGGGTAGGTGCTCGAAGTGTTAAACTGTGATTTTGGACAACTCTGGAACAGTCCTTAGCATGTTCGAGGACGAACGTATATTTAAGTGGGAGAGAATGTAACGACCCAACCGGTCGTTTTGACTTTTAGAATCCCGTTCCCCTAAATAAAACTTCCAGTATGTGTTTTTAATGATTTATGACTTGTGGGGATGGTTGGTTCAGGATTTGGAAGTGTGTGAGTTGAAATCGGAACACTTGCTTCCTTAAGTTAGCTTTAAATGGACAAGTTTGACTTCGGTCAACATTTTGAGAAAACGACCCCGGAATCGGGATTTAACGGTTCCAATACGTTCGTATGATGATTTTGGACTTGGGCGTATGTCCGAAGCAGGTTTTGGATAACCCAGGAGCGTTTTGACGCTTAATAGTAAAGATCAACTATTTGAAGGTTTAAAATTCTTTAACTTTGGTTTGGAGTAGGATTTTGAGTAATTGAAGTTCGTTTGGAATTTCGAGTTCGGGAATAGTTCCGTATAGTGATTTAAGACTTGCACGCAAATTTTTGTGTCATTCCGAGTAGTTTAAGTATATTTCGGCGCATTGGAAGTAAATTGAAGAACTTGAAATTCTTAAGTTTGAATCAATTTGGTTTAGGGTATGATTCTTAGATTTGATGTTGTTTTACGCGTTCCGAGAGTTCGAGCGAGTCCGTTTTATGATTTCAAACCTGTTGGTATGTTCGGGCGGGGCTCCGGGGGTCCCGAGTGTTAACTGGACGAGGCTCGGACCAATTTCGGACTTGGGAGAAAAATGCTGAAGCTTTCTGCTTCTAGTACGATCGCACCTGCGCTTGGACACCCGCAGGTGCGACCCTCGCAGATGCGAGCTTCAATCGCAGAAGCGGAAGGGGGGAAAGAAGGCCTGCCATCGCAAGTGCGGAACATTGGGTGCACCTGTGAACGCGCAGGAGCGAGAATATTTGAGCAGATGCGACCTTGGCCCAGGCGAGTGGAACTCGCACCTGCGAGGAATTTCCGCTGGTGCGAAAGCCGTATGTGCGGTAGCCCTCCGCAGGTGCGAAAAAGCTGTTTGGGCAGAATGTTAAAAAGGGGCGAGGCTGAGCCATTTTTGTCTGTGTTTCCTCCATTTTTGGGCGATTTTGGAGCTGTTCGAGAGAGGATTTCAACTAGCAACATGAAGGTAAGTTAATTTTACACACTTAGAGTTAAATACATAGATTATGGGTAGATTATAACTAGTAAATCTTAGAAATCAAAGGCTTAGGTGAAAAACCTAGATTTTTATAAAAATGAGATTTTAACCACGAAAATAGTTATGGAATTGGGTAGAAATTATATATTTAAGTTCTTGAGATTATGGGTACCATTTTCATCCGAAAATTTCTAGAATCCGAGCACGTGGGCTTGGGGTGAATTTTAAGAATTTTACCATTTTGGATAAGGTAATTTATTTAATAGATAAATTTCGAATCATTTAGCATATATTAATTATTTTGTATAATATTTGGATAGTTTTGGATTTTCGGCGTCGAATCGAGAATTCAACGCGACGTGGTAATCAGAAAGTGGACTTTGAGACAAGGTAAGTCTCTTGTCTAATCTTGTTAGAGGGGAATTACCCTATAGGGATTAAATTAAATAATTGTTGCTAATTACAGGGGCTACGTACGCACGAGGTGACGAGAGCCCGTGCGTAGCTACTATTAATGCTAAAGTTCGGGTAGTTTAGAACACAAAGCATGAATTACTTGTGTAAATTATATTCTTTGTTTAATTAATATTAATTGATATATATGAATATATTGTGAATTGTTAGATAAAGATATTAAAGGATGAAAATATCATATGCTTGATTTTCTATTTAAATTAATTAATTGTTAAAAGAAATTGTTCTTCCTCCCGAATTTATCTTATAATAAATATACTCTCCTTCCGGAGGTACATAAGAAAATGTTCTCCTTTATTGTGGAGCGGGCCGAATGCCTCGGCACGATAGATGCATCTATGGATCGTGCCGCACGTCCCTCGGCAGTGTACACCACACTCTGGATCGGGCCGTACGTCCTCGGCAGAAATCGTGCTTAATAATAATAATCACACGATACCTTAATAGTTTATTGCACCTTGTGAGCTAATTGATAAATTGGAAATCATTGGAATTTATTGAATTATTATTCCTGCTTGTTAAGAATTATTGTTATTCCTGTAAATGAGACTAATTGATAAATTTGAAAATTTATTGGAATTGAAGGAATTTAATTAATATATTGAGAATTACTGCATTTGAAGGAATTTAATTATTTCTACTCATCAATAAAATTACTGTTAACTCTGTGAATCACGTTGATATAAATATTTCTATTTCATGATTATTTAATATTATTGACCCATAGTGAGTGTCAAAGTCAGCCATCTCGTCTATACCTCTTTGAGATTAGGCTTGATACTTACTGAGTATACGTTATTTTTGTACTCATACTGCACTTGCTGCACATTTTATTGTGCAGGTACATATATGTCTAGTGGCCTTGTGGGTGCAGAGGTGTGGTTAATAATTGTTGGGATATATGTGAGCTGCATTCTGTATTACGATCCGCAGTCAACAGAGTCTCCTTGAGGGTTATTATATTTTTCCAGTCTAATTTGTATTCTAGACAGATGCTGTATTTTATTTTTACTTCCCTAGTAAATGCCCGTGCACTTGTGACACCGGGTTTTGGGAATGGTTGTGAATTGTTTAGACATTTAGTTTTTAAAAATATTTATCATTTACTCTATGAGTTTTATCTTCATTATTTCATTGAAGAAATTTTGATTTCAAAAATACTAAAATGGGTAATTAAGTGAAGTTTGTATTGTTGGCTTTCCTGATAGCGGTGTCCGGTGCCATCACGACCTTAATAGATTTTGGGTCGTGACATATTTGAAAACTACAAACTCTGCAGCATATAGTACTGAAGGTATCTTTGATTCAAAACCAGAAAAAAATGCATAAAATGGTGCAGAACAAAACGCCAGTATAATATGCTAGACTTTTCTTAATTAATATCTAAAACTCAGAAACTTCCAACAGATTATTATATTGGAAGTGTCTGTGATTCAAACCGGAAGAACACATCTACGTTTTTAAGGTTCCCCTAATGTCCTGAATAAAATGCTAAACTTTTATGATTAAATATGTGAAAACTACAAACTCTGCAGTATATAGTACTGGAGGTATCTTTTATTCAAAACCTGAAAAAATACTGCATAAAATAGTGCAGAACAAAACGCCAGTATAATATGCTGGACGTTTCTTAATTAATATCTAAAACTCAGAAACTTCCAGCAGATTATACTGGAAGTATCTGTGATTTAAACCAGAAGAACATATATAAGTTTTTAAGGTTCCCCTTATGTCCTGAATAAAATGCTAAACTTTTATGATTACATATGTGAAAACTAGAAACTCTGGAGCACATAGTACTGGAGGTATCTTTGATTCAAAACCAAAAATAATACTGCATAAAATAGTGGAGAATAAAATGCCAGTATAATATGCTGAACTTTTCTTAATTAATATCTAAAACTCTGAAACTTCCAGCAGATTATATTGGAAGTATTTGTGATTCAAATAAGAAGAACACATCTAAGTTTTTAAGGTTCCCCTAATGTCCCAAATAAAATTCTATACTTTTATGATTACATATATAAAAACTACAAACTCTACAACATATAGTACTGGAGGTATCTTAGATTCAAAACCAGAAAAAGTACTGCATAAAATGGTGTTACAGTGTTTGATTCAAAACCAGAACAAAACACCAGTATAATAGGTTGGAGCTTTCTGAATTGATATGTAAAACTCATAAAATTCCAACGTATTATACTGGAAGTATCTGTTGTTTAAAGCAGAAGAACACATCTAAGTTTGTAATGACCTAAATAAAATTTTGGACTTTTATGATTACATATGTCAAAACTACAAACTCTTGATCATATAGTACTGGAGGTATCTTTGATTCAAATCCATAAAAAATGCTACATAAAATAGTGCAAAACAAAACACCAGTATAATATGCCGAACCTTTTGTTATTGATATGTAAATTTCACAAACATCCAGCATTTTATACTGGAAATATCTGTGATTCAAACTAGAAGAAAACATCTAAAATGTCTATTGTTCCTCTAATGTTCTCCAGCATATAATACTGTAAATTTTTCCGATTCATCTTACAAAAAACAAAAAAGTGAATGGCTAATCTTTCCCCTATTTCTTGAATAAAATGCAGGATACTAATATCTAATTATTTGTGTACTTTAAATGCAGGATGCATACAAATTTCTTGATTATTACTTTTGATGGAAAATGGACACCAGATTACAAGTATTTAGATCATAAAATGAAGCTTCTGCCTTTAAATGATGGGACTTTATTTGACGAATTCATTAATAAGATTTTTGAAGTTATAGAGTTCGACATGAACAAGTTTGAAGCAACAACATGGCTTAATATCAACCTAGGTACTGGCAAGTGAATACATGTAACAAAACATGAAGAACTTACTTCCTGTATGATGCTTTTAAGAAACGATCTATACTACAAAGGCTGCAAATTTGTTGTTGATATATCAGAAATACTTTCTGAAATTTTACTAGAGATTAACAACAAGAAGGTAATGCAATAATGGAGATTGACAATCAACAATTATTGAAGGGAACCACATATGTTCCAGAAGAGCAAGTCATGCTGATATCTGAAATACCAGAAGAGCAAGACATGCCGATTTCTGAAATTACAATGGAAAACGAGAGTGTAATTCCTGTGAAAGATCAACACTTTGAAAGACTACACACAATTGAAGGGAGAAAAAGGAAAGCAAAAGGAAAGGCAAAAGAATCCCCATCAATAATACTAATGGAAAATGCATCATTGGATGATGTAAAACTGGGGTCTATTTTTCAAGAAAAAAATGCTATGATTAGATGTTTTTGATTAGCAGCTGTCACGACCCAATTTCCCCTCCGTTGGGTAACGTGATGGCACCTAGTCTTAGGGACTAGGTAACCCTAATATCTTCTGAATAACAATAATAATAAAGTAACATCTAATAATTTCTGAAATGGAATTCTCTATACAATTTACAATTTCCAAAACTGGCAGTACAAGTCATAAGCTCAACAAAGTTTGCTATAATTTTCTAAATACAACTGTTTGAAATAAAGTAACAGTATGAATACAAATCAGAAGGTGACTCCGAAGCCTGTGAACGCAGCAACAGGTTTACCTTGAGTCTCTACAGCAACAGTCCGCACAACTAGCTAATGATCAATTGACTTCGAAATACCTAGATCTGCACAAAAATGTACAGAAGTGTAGTATGAGTACAAAACGGCGGTACCCAGCAAGTATCAAGACTAACCTCAGTGGAGTAGTGACGAGGAACAATCAAGACACCTATTGGACTAAATAACCTGAACAAGTGTAAGTATAGGAGCAACAGAGTATGATATCTATATAGAGACTACGCGAAGTGGCAAATAATACGGTAATTTCAATAAGGAAGGAAACAACAACTATCAGCGGAACACCATAATAATGACATAGAAGAATGAACGGGAAACACGGCCTAAATCTGATAATCCTAGATAAAGAAAGGACAAGTAACAACTCAACAAAACGACAACTTTCACACCAGGTTTTTGTCAATAATATCCACGAGGTACCGAACCTCATACTATTCACAACTCAAGGGTTCCAATACCTGAAC
Organism: Nicotiana tomentosiformis; assembly: GCF_000390325.3. Taxonomy (NCBI): domain Eukaryota; kingdom Viridiplantae; phylum Streptophyta; class Magnoliopsida; order Solanales; family Solanaceae; genus Nicotiana; species Nicotiana tomentosiformis. The sequence continues at coordinate 2,258,001 of NC_090818.1, read as the reverse complement.
CCTAACACTTGGCATCCTGTGCCCTCATTACACTTCATAACCTCACTGACGACTAACTTGCAAAATAGAGCCATTCTCATATAGAAGGCAAGTAAATAAGGGTGTTCATCTATACTCAACAATAACAAGGAAACTTCTTAACCGATAAGAGTGCTCAACTACGTGTATGCTTGTGCAGGTGTCCTTACATAGTTCATGCCCGCTAGTAAGTACAGGAAAAGAAATGGACAACACGTAGAATCTTTCACACAACTTTCCACAAGATAAAGCTCACACAGGTAAGTGCACCACTACAAAAACATCAACAACAAGAATGGCCCCAGACCATCACAAGTCATCACAAATCAATCCCTGACATAGCCCACCTTGTTTCGCCACGTGTGCAATAGTAAAGTAAATTCCCGCCTTATCACGCCACACGTGCATAATAATGTTCCCACCTTGTCTCGCCACATGCGCAACCCACCCACCCCCCACACATACAAACACACACACACACACACACACACACACATATATATATATATATATATATATATATATATATATATATATATATATATATATATATATATATATATATCCCGCCTTGTCACACCGCATGTGAAAATATCAATAGTAACATTAGCACGACAGAGATCTCGTGCAACCCCATAACAACAACCGCATGGCAGAAATCTCGTGCATCACAATAACAACCGCACGACAGAAACCTCGTGCATCATAACAACTAGTACAACAACAACAATAACACTAATACAAGGGTACGGCAAATAAATCAACTCAGAAATTCCAGAATTCAAAGGAACGGAGGAACTAATTCACAAGGAGTAGGCACAATAGAGAATGCTAGTCATAATAGGAACAACTCAACAAGGGAGAAAATAATATGTAACAACGGTCCCACAAGTACAGCTCAACAACGAGGGAGATATCACGAGTCAATAATTCCAATAAGGATAAGTCAACTAAGATATAGGATATCTACACTTCTTTTAAGGTTGGGCAAGTACAAAAGAGACACAACAACTTCAATTAAGGATAAGCAGTATAAAGATAATCATGACCTCAATTAAGGATGAACAATTACAGAAGAGATAATTATAACTTCAAATAAAGATAAGCAGTTAGGGGAAAGATAACATGGCAATAGAAGAGATAACAATTTCAGTTAAGGCACAGATGGCTCAAATAAGCAACAAGGGCGGATCATGAAGCAATTAATTCAAATTAAAGCAGGTAGAGGTGAAACTAGTAATTAAGAGAAGTATTCATAACATAACAACTGCATAATCAATGAATACAAGTACCTTAAAATCCCAAAAGGCCAACTTTCCACAAATAAGTCCGAGCATGTGCTCGTCACCTCGCGTACACGAACTACAATTAGCATAGAAGACTCAAATCCTAAGGGGGTAGTTTCCCCCACACGAAGTTAGGCAAGATACTTACCTCAAAGAAGACAAACCGATACTCAAAAATGAACTTCTCGGGTGAAATGGCCTCCGGACAGCTCAAATCTAATGAAAATAAGTTCAAAGCACAATAAAACTCATAAGAAACTATTCCGGATCATAAAGCCTCAATTATTATCAAAATCTAAAAATCGACCCAAAAGTCGACCCCCGGGCCCGCACCTCGGAACCCGAAAAATTTCACAAAACCCGAACACCCATTCCAATACAAGTTCAACCATACTAAAATTATCAAATTCCGATACCATTTCGTCCCTCAAATCATGATTTTTCATTTTGAACTTTTTCTTCAAAAATCTCCATTTTCCTCAACTAAAAATACAAAATAAAGATAAAACTAAAGATAAAATCATGGAATATAATAAAATTTAGGTGAAGAACACTTACCCAATTGATTTTCTTGCAAAACCCTCAAAGAAGCTCCCAAAACCGAAGTCTAAAACTCAAAATATGAAGAAAATGGCCAAACCCTCAACTTATATGATTCTACCCAGGACTTCCGCATCTGCGGAAAAGGAAGCGCATCTGCGCTCTCGCATTTGCAAGAAATCGTTCGCACCTGCGAACTCAGCTAGCCAGGCCTGGATCTGCCTCTGCGATCAAATAGCCGCACCAGCGAGTGCGTGCCTGCGAACAAATGTTCCCTTCTGCGGACTCCCCCTCCAGTTCACTCTCCGTATCTGCGGCACTTCAAGCGCATCCGCGGGCTCGCAGATACGGAAACTCCCTCGCACCTATGACCCCTGGCCATCTCCTCATTCCCGCTTTTGCGCTTGGCCTCTCACATATGCATGTCCACACCTGTGGCCACCCCACCGCAGGTGCGATTACACCAGAAGCTTGAAAGCTTCAGCAATTACACAAGTCCAAATTTCGATCCGTTAAGCATCCGAAACACACCCGAGGCCCCCCGGGACCTCAACCCAATATACCAATAAGTCCTAAAACACCATACGAACTTAGTCGAGCCCTCAAAACACGTAAAACAACAACGAAAATACGAACCACCCTCCAACCCAAACTTAATGAACTTGAAACTTCAAATTTCTACAACCGATGCCGAAACCTATCAAACCACGTCCTATTGACCTCAAATTGTGCACACAAGTCATATTCAACATTACGGACCTACTCCAACTTTCAAAATCGGATTCCGACCTCGATACCAAAAAGTTCACTTCCGATCAAAATCTCCAAAAAATTGACTTTCGCCATTTCAAGCCTAAATCAGCTACAGACTTCGAATTCATAGTCCGGACACGCTCCCAAGTCCAAAATTACCCAACGGAGTTAACGAAACCGACGAAACTCCATTCCAGAGTTGTCTTCACACAGTTCTGACTACGGTCAAAATCCTAAGACTTAAGCTTCCGTTTTACGTACTAAGTGTCCCAAATCACTCCGAATCATCCAGTAACTAAATTCAACCACGCACGTAAATCAATACACATTATACGAAGCAGTTCAAGACTTTATTCCGCTGAACGGGACTTAAATTCTCAAAATGACCGGCCGGGTCGTTACATCGTTCCCCTCTTAAACAAACGTTCGTCCTTGAACGTGCCAAGAATTGCCTCGAAGTCTTCAATTCACTGAATGCACATATCCAACATACACCCGCGGGTGATCCCACGTCACCCCAATCCACATAAGCCTGACGACACCATCTCAACTGTAAGTTATCCTTTCTACCAACACCGATAAGCCTTAGAGTCAAAATTCTCACCTTTCATTCATCTCCAAAAGACGTGATTCTAAATTCATACCTGGTATCCGTATCAACCAGCCTCGGCAACTCATGCCTACACCCGCAAGGTACGACCACCCAACATGACACACCACATATAGGCTCGAAATAACATTTCTGATCACAATAGCTGCCCGTAATCAAGACCAATATCAGCAATTAGTCTCATATCCGTTAGAGACTCGTTTCAAACCTCCACAACGCTGACAATGATGCAAGAAACATGAAGACCTCATAAATATACACCCGGATCAACAAGTCACATCTAACGCCACCGGGTACACACCCCGTAAACTAAAACTCAAATAAGCACCAGACGAAAATGAATAATTATGAAAAGAGAAACACATAAGAGAAATATCAAACAAGCCCGACAGGCACAACTCTCTATCAGTACCATACTATAATCCAATTTAAAAAGGAAAAATCAAAGTACATGAACAAATCATAAGGATCTCAACCTTCCACCGCGGCATGCAGCCCGGCTCAAACATATCACATCACATGAAATCGCGAGGGTCTTACCCTCAACTTTGAATGACAGGTCGAATACACATCATACCAATTGAAATCTCCCACTAACTCAATTCTTCCTATAAAATCACAACACTTACTGAATTCTCACCCCGGTAGAGTATCAAATCACAAATCATAACCAAATTACTCAGGAATCACATCAAACCTACCATAATGGAAAACATGAATTCACTTCTAGCCTTGTAACTTTCAATAATGAATTAAAACAATGATAGACATGGCTATCACTCATACAATCTCCCAACAGGGACAAACGCATAAACATAATACTAAGTCATAAACTCACTCATAGGTGGAGCAACCAAATAGGGGAACTCGCCCCGATAAGCACAACCGAAACAAAATACGAATGGTTCCCCTCTGTAACAAATCAAAAGCATACCTGTATGATATCATTTGGCGCAGCGACCTCCAGCCTACTATATGAGACACATCAATGGGCCGGGCCTTCCCCTCTTGGGCGCCCTCTACTCGCCTGAATACCCCGTTGTGACACATCTGTCTGGAGTCTAGGACAATCTCACCCTGTGGCTGGTATCTCCACACTCGAAGCAACCTATATGCTGATATGGCTGTGGGAACTGTGCAGTATGGGTACTTTGAGACCCATGAGTATCTAAAATTCTCTGCGAAGCCTGAAGTGCAAACTAAACTGGCTGACCCACAAAACCTCTACCATGCCGTACCCTGCCTCCAAAATAAGGACCAGTAGATCTCTCTGGTCTACGAGGCCTCCTCACCTCCATGTGCTCTCTCTCCTAACCTCGTTTGTCCTCTCTCTCATGACCCCGCCTATCCTCTCTCTCCTAATCCCACATGCCCTTCACTCGGTGAGCGATCTCTACCACCTGCTGAAACGCATCCGACTCTAACTCCCAATCCATACTGAACCGAATATCATGCCTGAGCCCTTCAATGAATCTACGGACACGCTCTCTAACTGTAGCGACCTAAGCAGGTGCATGTCTGGCCAAATCATTGAATCTAACGGCATACTCTGACACTGACATAGTGCCCTGGCATAGCTTCTTAAACTCCGCACGCCATGCATCTCGAAGGGACTGAGGTACAAACTTTCTCAAGAACATCTCTGAAAATTGAACCCATGTAAGTGAAGCTGGCTCAGCCGGGTTACCCAACTCGTATGCCCGCCACCACTGATAAAACGCTCCCTTGTGGAACGTAGTAAAAGCAACCCCGCTCGTCTCCACAATACCCATAGTATGGAGAATGCGGTGACACTCCTCCAGAAAACCCTGGGCATCATCTGTCGCCAATCCACTGAAGGTAGGAAGGTGGTACTTCTTGTACCTCTCAAGTCTAAGATGTTCTTCCTCAGATGCTGCTGCCCTAACCACGGGCTAAACTAGGACCACAGGCTGTGTCTCCATGACACCTGGAGCCTGACCAACATGAACGCGCTGCTCTGGAGTGTGGGGCCCGGGAGTCTAGGTCCCCCCAGTCTGTGAAGTAGCTGGTGCAACCGGAATCAACCCCGCCTGCGCCAATGTACCAAACATGCTCAGGAACTGTGCTAAGGTCTCCTGAAGTCCGGGGGTAATAGTAAGTGCCTTCGGTACCTGCCCCCCAACCGGAGCTACCGGCGGCTCCTCAACTGCTGCTCGAGTAGATGCTCTAGCTGCGACACGTGCTCCTCTTCAGCCTCTGCCTCTACCCCTAGCGACACCTGCTCCGGGGGCAGCGTCATCAGTAACTGCAGTTCTTGTCCTCACCATCTGTGAGAGAATGGAATGATAAAAACTTCAAACTTTGAGATCAATAAACTTGCATGATAGGAATGAAGGAAGTGAAACTGTCCTAATAGTTCCGTAGCCTCTCGAAGATAAGTACAGACGACTCCGTACCGATCCGCAAGACTCTACTAAACTCGCTTATGACTCGTAGCACTTATGAACCTAGAGCTCTGATACCAACTTGTCACGACCTAATTTTCCCTCCGTTGGGTATCGTGATGGCACTTAGTCTTAGGGACTAGGTAAGCCTAATATCTTTTGAATAACAACAATAATAAAGTAACATCTAATAATTTCTGAAATGGAATTCTTTATACAATTTACAATTCCCAAAGCCGGCAATACAAGTCATAAGCTCTACAGAGTTTGCTATAATTTTCTAAATACAACTGTTTGAAAAAAAGTAACAGTATGAATACAAATCATAAGTTGACTTCAAAGCCTGTGAACGCATCAGCAGGTTTACCTTGAGCCTCCACAGCAACAATACGTACATTTAGCTAATGATCAACTGACTTCGAAATACCTGGATCTGCACAAAAATGTGCAGAAGTGTAGTATGAGTACACCATGACGGTACCCAACAAGTATCATGACTAACCTCAGTGGAGTAGTGACGAGGAATAGTCAAGACACCTACTGAACTAAATAACCTGAACAAGTATAAGTATAGGAGCAACAGAGTATGATATCTACATAAAGACTACGCGAAGTGGCAAATAATACGGTAATTGCATTAAGGAAGGAAAACAATAACTATCAGCGGAACACCATAATAATGACATAGAAGAATGAACGGAAACACAGCCTAAATCCAATAATCCCAGATAAAGAAAGGACAAGTAACAAGTCAACAAAATGACAAATTTCACACTAGGTTTTTGTCAATAATCTCCACGAGGTACCGAACCTCATACTATTCACAACTCACGGGTTCCATTACCTGAACCCTAACACTTGGCATCCTGTGCCCTCATTACACTTCATAACCGCACTGACGACTCACATGCCAAATAGAGCCATTCTCACATAGAAGGCAAGTAAACAAGGGTGTTCATCTATACTCAATAATAACAAGGAAACTTCTTAACCGATAAGAGTGCTCAACTACCTGTATACTTGTGCAAGTGTCCTAACATAGTTCATGCCCGCTAGTAAGTACAGTAAAAGAAATGGACAGCCCGTAGAATGTTTTCACACAACTTTCCACAAGATAAAGCTCACACAGGTAAGTGCACCACTACACAAACATCAACAATAAGAATGCCCCCATGCCATCACAAGTCATCACAAATCAATCCCTGACATAGCCCACCTTGTCTCGCCACGTGTGCAATAGTAAAGTAAATGCCCGCCTTGTCATGCCACACGTGCATAATAATGTTCCCACCTTGTTTCGCCACATGCGCAACCCACACACATATATATATCCCGCCTTGTCACGCTGCATGTGCAAATATCAATAGTAATAATAGCACGACAGAAATCTCGTGCAACCCCATAACAACAACCGCATGGCAGAAATCTCGTGCATCACAATAACAACCGCATGACAGAAACCTCGTGCATCACAACAACAAGTACAACAACAACAATAACACTAATACAAGGGTACGACAAATAAATCAACTCAGAAATTCCAGAACTCAAAGGAACGAAGGAACTAATTCACAAGGAGTAGCCACAATAGAGAATGCTAGTCATAATAAGAACAACTCAACAAGGGAGAAAATAATATGTAACAACGGTCCCACAAGTACAACTCAACAACGAGGGAGATATCACGAGTCAATAATTCCAATTAGGATAAGTCAACTAAGATATAGGATATCTAAACTTCTTTTAAGGTTGGGCAAGAACAAAAGAGACACAACAACTTCAATTAAGGATAAGTAGTATAAAGATAATCATGGCCTCAATTAAGGATGAGCAATTACAGAAGAGATAATTATAACTTCAAATGAAGATAAGCAGTTAGAGGAAAGATAACATGGCAATAGAAGAGATAACAATTTCAGTTAAGGCATACATGGCTCAAATAAGCAACAAGGGCGAATCATGAAGCAATTAATTCTAATTAATGCAGGTAGAGGTGAAACTAGTAATTAAGAGACGTATTCATAACATAACAACAACATAATCAGTGAATACAAGAACCTAAGAACTCTAAAAGGCCAACTTTCCACAAATACATCCGAGCACGTGCTCGTCACCTCGCATACACGGACTACAATTAGCATAGAAAACAGACCGATACTCAAAAATGAACTTCTCGAGTGAAATGGCCTCAAATATAACAAAAATAACTTAAATCACAATAAAACTCATAAGAAACTATTCCGGATCATAAAGCTTCAATCTTTATCAAAATCTAAAAATCGACCCAAAAGTCGACCCCCGGGTCCGCACCTCAAAACCTGATAAATTTCACAAAACCCGAACACTCATTCCCATACGAGTTCAACCACACTAAAATTACTCATTCCAATACGAGTTCAACTACACTAAAATTATCAAATTCCAATACAATTTCGTACCTCAAATCATGATTTTTCATTTTGAAAACTTTCTTCAAAAACCTCAATTTTTCTCAACTAAAAATACAAATTAAATGATAGAAACAAAGATAAAATCATGAAATATAATACATTCTAGGTGAAGAACACTTACCCAATTGATTTACTTGAAAATCCCTAAAAGAAGCTCCCAAAATCGAAGTCTAAAACTCAAAATATGAAGAAAATGGCCAAACCCTCGACTTATATGATTTTGCCCAGGACTTCCGCATCTGCAGACAAGGAAGCGCATCTGCGCTCTCGCATTTGCGAGAAATCGTTTGCACCTGCGAACTCAGCTAGCCAGATCTGGATCCGCTTCTGCGATCAAATGGCCACACCTGGGAGTGCGCGCCTGCGAACAAATGTCCATTTCTGCGGACTCCCCCTCCAGTTCACTATCCGCATCTGTGGCACTTCGAGCGCATCTGCGGGATTGCACATGCGGAAACTCCCTTGCACCTGCGACCCCTGGCCATCTCCTCAATACCACTTTTGTGCTTGGCCTCTCGCACGTGCGTGTCCACACCTGCAGCCACCCTACCGCAGGTGCGATTACACTAGAAGCTTGAAAGCTTAAGCAATTACACAATTCCAAATTTTGATCCGTTAAGCATCCAAAAAACACCTGAGGCCCACGGAACCTAAACCCAATATACAAACAAGTCCTAAAACACCATACGAACATAGTCGAGCCCTCAAAACACATCAAACAACAACAAAAATATGAATCACTCTCCAATCCAAACTTAATGAACAAGAAACTTCAAATTTCTATAACAGATGCCGAAACCTATCAAACCACGTCCGATTGACCTCACATTTTGCACACACATCATATTCAACATTATGGACCTATTCCAACTTCCGGAATCAAAATCCGACCCTGATATCAAAAAGTCCACTTCCGATCAAAATCTCCAAAAATTCGACTTTCATCATTTCATGTCTAAATTAGCTACAGGATTCGAATTCACATTCCGGACATGCTCCCAAGTCCAATATCACCCAATGGAGCTAATGGAACAGACAAAACTCCATTCTAGAGTCGTTTTCATACAGTTCTGACTACGGTCAAAATCCTAAGACTTAAGCTTCCATTTTAGGGACTAAGTATCCCAAATCACTCCGAATCATCCGGTAACTGAATTCAATCACGCACACAAGTCAATACACATAATACGAAGCTATTCAGGACCTTATGCCGCCGAACGAGACTTTAATTATCAAAATGACCGGTCGGGTCGTTACAGTAACAATAAAGGAGCACTTTGAGTTCTATGTTGAAAGATCAAGTAATACAAGATACTCTTTGATATGTAGTGATGAAATGTGTGGTTGGATTGTTCGAGGTTCACGAATTAATGAATCAACACTTTTTAAAATAGTTAAATTTCAGAGAACACATGAATGCTCGGTTCACATCAGAAAGTCACATCAAAGACAAACGACTTCAAATGTGATAAGAGATTACATGATTGACAACTTAAGAGACATAGCTATTGAAGTAAATCCTAAGTTTGTCATTTTAGAAATGAAAAGAGCACATGGAATAGATGTTGGCTATGGAAAAGCATGGCGTACTATTCAAAAAGGGATATCTTTATTAAGAGGAATAACAGAAGAAAATTATGAGCAGATGCCATCATATTTGTATATGATGGAACAAAAAAATCCAGGATCATATACTAATATTAAGAGAGATACAGAAAACAGGTAAAAACAAAACTTGTAAAATTTTAATATTTCTTTTGCTTTTTGTCATCATTATTTTCCAGTTCATTAGTGAATACTGCAAATGACACAACAAACACGAAATTAATATTAAATATAATACTGCATTTTGACATGAAAAAATTATAGAATCTACAGTATTAAAACTTTCAAAATTACCAGTATAATATACTAGTTTCATATGCAAAATATACAAAATCTCAAGCCTATTATTCTGCTTCTATCTTTAGTTCATAGTAGAAACACACATATGCTAATATCCATTAGTATTCAGCTTGTCATACCACAAAACTAAATTCTATTTACTTTTCAATGTAACGGGTTTCTTTACATGTTTTTTTATGTATGTGGCGTCAATTTCTTGGTGGAAGTATTGTAGACCACTTATTGTTGTTGATGAAACATTTCTAAAAAATAAATATAGAGGTGTTCTATTAGTGGCAGTTACAAAGGATGCAAATAACCAGATTTTCCCTATAGCATTTGGGGTAGCGGATTCAGAGTATAACGAGTCATACGAATGGTACTTCAGAGAATTAAGAAAAGCAATTGGCATTCGTAAAGATTTAATATTTTTATCAAATCGACACAAGGCCATTGCAAATGGGATTGCAAAAGTTTTCCCTGAGTGCTACCATGGTATTTGCATATATCATTTAGAGAAGAATCTAAAGCAAAGAAGAGTGAGAAACACTGTAATAAACCCATTTCAAAGTGCTGCAAGAGTATACATTCAATCAGAATTTGATGACTTTATGTCCCAAATAGCTGTTGTTGATAAGAAAACAATCGACTACTTAATGGAGGAACCACCAGGAAGATGGGCTCGTTCACATTGTCCAAGACGACGATATGATATGCTAACAACAAATATTGTTGAGTCAATGAATAATGTTTTGAGACGTGCAAGAGAATTGCCACTTTTAACAATGATGGATTTCATACAAGAAAAATTGCAAATCTGGTTCTATGAAAGAAGGACAACATCAGAAGGAATTTTTCGTGAAATATCAAACTGGGCAGAAGCAACATTGAATGACAAAATTAAACCAGCTTTTACATTTAGAGTATCGCCCATTGATCGACTCAAATTCAAAGTCAAAGAAGGGGGTATGGAATTTATTGTTGATCTAGATAAGAGAACATGTGATTTTTCTGAATTTCAGCTAGATGAGATACCCTGTGAACATGCAGTTGCTGTAATTGACACTATATATCAAAAGAAATCAGCTTTCTGCTCCGTCTATTATACAATGAACTTTTGGTTGAAAATATATGAAGGGCAAGTAAATTCTGTAGGTGATTCAACTACATGGGTTATACCAAATACTATTAAATCAAAAATCACTAAGCCTCCAGATGCAAAAGTTATGCTAGGAAGAAGATAGAAGAATCGACATGTCTCCTGTATAGAATTCAAGAAGGAATCAAGATGTGGTCATTGCAAAAGAAATGGGCATAACAAAAATTGCACATATTCAGCAGTAGTTCATCCTTATTCAAGAAAATACAAGAAAACGAATGATTGATTATATACAATAAGGTTGCATGCGCTCATTCAAAAAAGTGACTGTAATCCATAATAATTTGCTCATGATTATTGTTTCTCAAAATATTATTACTGTCTATTTTTTTTGTTCCTTGATCTGAAGTCAAAATGACTGTAATCTTTATTTTTTCTATTACAAAATACTTTGCTGCAATTATATAGTGTTATACCCCATATTTTCGTACGTGAAAAGACTCCATAAGTAAATTGATGGAAGCTCGAAAATGAGATGTTTCATTCCGCATTTTCATATGTTAAAGTTTCGTCGTAAGTTAATCGACGTAAGCTCGGGAATGAAATTAATTTTGAAATTATAAGTATTATGGTATTTCAAACAAGTTCGTGAAGGTGAGAGGGTAAGCAAATCGAAGAAAATGAGTTTCGTTGAAGGTTGCCATTTTGAGATAAAATACGGTCCAAGCTATAATACCCCGTATTTATGGACTAATACCATACAAGGTACCACATGACCATGATAGTAGGGTACATAAAGTGTGTTAAAAGTAAGTAGTATTTTAAGTAATTTGAGATAATTCTTAATTATGTGGGTAATTGGTTAATTATTAGATTAGTGGAGAATTACCAAGTTAATTAAGAAATTGGTAATTAATTAAGACATTTTGGATAAACTCTTGAACCCCAACGTGGAAGCAAGATGTAGTCAATCAAATGACTCTTAAATTATGTTGCAAGGTGGCACAATTTGGACATTCTTTGGCCAAGTCATCCCTATCAAGTAGGGCCCACAAAATCCAACAATTTTAAGAGATTTACCTTATTAAGGTATGATTCTAAGTGTGCCAAGAGACGGATGAAGCTTCAATACGGATTTGCAATTCTAAGAGATTTACAACGAAGTTATACCGTGTAATCGCAATGAGATTTGCAATTTTAAGAGAGCACGGTACAATCTTTCGCAAGAATATCATACGGATTCTCCCCTGCTTCGATCTGCCGTTACGTGTTTTGTCGCAATTGACGTACGCTAGAGGGATTGTCAAGAGAATCGGCTCAGGTATGTTAAGTCTATCCCTTATTTCTTTTTGGCATGATCCAAATGATACAAACGAAACGAGCAAAATATGCAACTTCCATAAATGACTCTATTCATAGAAATGCTAGAGATGCTTATGTTCTTGATTCCCCACGTGTCCTATTATTATATCATTTGTTCATGGGTCTCAGAAAATACATAAGTTGAAAAAGTTTACTTCATGATATTAATCAAAGGCATAGTGGTCTTATGATATTCCGAAAGATTTTATTGACGTACTTCTCATGCATTGCATTCATTTATACATGTACATTGACCCATGACCAGATGGCGTTATATACGCGTATATATGTATATGGGATATGGGAAAATGTTACGGCGTTATATACGCACAACCACCTGATCAGCTGGTATACATTGATAATTTTTCCACAGTGGCCGAGATGCTATGATGGGATGCCCTCAGAGGCTTGATAATTTTATGAACGCATATACCTATGCATGGTATGCAATTTATACGCATATGTATGACATTATAAATATGAAATGATTCACAGAGTAATTCAAACTTACATGTTGAGTCTTTTAATCTATGTTTCTCTCATGTCTATTACTTACTGATTTTCATTCCTTACATACTCGGTACATTATTTGTACTGACGTCCCTTTTGCCTGGGGACACTGTGTTTCATGCCCCCAGGTCCCGTTAGACAGGTTTAGAGTCCTCCAAGTAGGCTATCAGCTCAGCGAAAGGTGTTGGTGCGCTCCATTTGCTTCGGAGTTGCTATTTGGTCAGTATGATTATAACATGTGTTGATTGGTATGGCGGGGCTCTATCCCGACCTTTATGATATTTATGTACTCTTAGAGGCTTGTAGACAGATGTCATGTATATAAAAAATTTTATGGCCTTATCGGCCTATGTTCAGTGTACGAGAAATCATTTTGGCCTTATAGGACCGTATGTCACATGTATAAGTTTTTATATCAGATTGGGTCGTCTTATATTTAGTATTCCCTTATGTTTATTCTGGTTAGCCCATGATGGCCTGTTTGGCCCATTTCCCAATGATAGTACGATAAGAAGGATATGTAACGTTGGTACTCGGTTGAGTAAGGCACCGGGAGCCCGTCGCAGCCTATCGGTTTGGGTCGTGACAAAAGTCGTATCAGAGCAGCTCTGTCCGGGAGTCTACAAGCCGTGTCTAGCAGAGTCTTGTTTATAGGTGTGTTGTGAACCACACCTATAAGCATGAGGCATATGCATGACATTATAAATATGAAATAATTTACAGAGTTATTCATATTTACGTGTTGAGTCTCTTACTCCATGTTTTTCTCATGTCTATTACTTACTGATTTTCATTCCTTACATACTCGGTACATTATTTGTACTGACGTCCCTTTTGCCTGGGGACACTGTGTTTCATGCCCCCAGGTCCCGTTAGACAGGTTTAGAGTCCTCCAAGTAGGCTATCAGCTCAGCGAAAGGTGTTGGTGCGCTCCATTTGCTTCGGAGTTGCTATTTGGTCAGTATGATTATAACATGTGTTGATTGGTATGGCGGGGCTCTATCCCGACCTTTATGATATTTATGTACTCTTAGAGGCTTGTAGACAGATGTCATGTATATAAAAAATTTTATGGCCTTATCGGCCTATGTTCAGTGTACGAGAAATCATTTTGGCCTTATAGGACCGTATGTCACATGTATAAGTTTTTATATCAGATTGGGTCGTCTTATATTTAGTATTCCCTTATGTTTATTCTGGTTAGCCCATGATGGCCTGTTTGGCCCATTTCCCAATGATAGTACGATAAGAAGGATATGTAACGTTGGTACTCGGTTGAGTAAGGCACCGGGAGCCCGTCGCAGCCTATCGGTTTGGGTCGTGACAAAAGTCGTATCAGAGCAGCTCTGTCCGGGAGTCTACAAGCCGTGTCTAGCAGAGTCTTGTTTATAGGTGTGTTGTGAACCACACCTATAAGCATGAGGCATATGCATGACATTATAAATATGAAATAATTTACAGAGTTATTCATATTTACGTGTTGAGTCTCTTACTCCATGTTTTTCTCATGTCTATTACTTACTGATTTTCATTCCTTACATACTCGGTACATTATTTGTATTGACGTCCCTTTTGCCTGGGGATGCTGCGTTTCATGCCCGCAGGTCCTGTTAGACAAGTTGAGAGTCTTCCAAGTAGGCTATCAGCTCAGCGGAAGGTGTTGGTGCGCTCCATTTGCTCAGGAGTTGCTATTTGGTCAGTATGATTAGGACATATGTTGATTGGTATGGCGGGGCTCTGTCCCAACCTTTATGATATTTATGTACTCTTAGAGGCTTGTAGACAGATGTCATATATATGAAAAATTGTATGGCCTTATCGGCATATGTTCAGTGTACGAGTAATCATTTTGGCCTTATATGCCTATATGCCACATGTATAAGTTTTTATATCAGATTGGGTCATCTTATATTGAGTATTCCCTTATGGTTATTCTGGTTAGCCCATGACGACCCATTTGGTCCATTTGCCAATCATAGTACGATAAGAAGGATATGTAACGTTGGTACTCGATTGAGTAAGGCACCTGGTGCCCGTCGCGGCCCATCGGTTTGGGTCGTGACAAAAGTCGTATCAAAGCAGTTCTGTCCGGGAGTCTACAAGCCGTGTCTAGCAGAGTCTTGTTTATAGGTGTGTTGTGAACCACACCTATAAGCATGAGGCTACATGGAATTTAGGACTGTCACTCTTTCTTCTTACTCTAGATCATATAGTAGAGCTCAGTAGTAGGAATTCAAACTCCTAAATTCTATTTTATTCATAATACGACGATGTCTACATCTAGAAAGACGGTTGGTAAGGGATTGAATTTGGCTATGGAAGAGTTGAGTTAGAGGAACTCGATTTTTCATGATGCTTATGATGAGTAAATGTAAGGTCTTTAGTAGATCCTGTGTGTACTAAGATATGTAAGCCTCTCGATAAGGAGCCTTAGGGCAAGAATATATATCCACCCTTATGGTGAAAGGAAATGAGAGATTCAGAAGATAGATACAAGTTTTAACAAGTAAAAGAAGCAAGATGAAGAAGGGTACGGGGCACCCAGTTAATGAAGATTGTCAGTATTTACAATTCAGACAGAGGAATATAAGCCTTTTGAGTTACCTTCAACAATAACAGAGGTATGTACAATTGGCCACACCTATCTCATTGATGCCCTGTGGGGGCTAATAGAAGTAGTATAAGATAAGGATAGATATCAGGATCCGGCTGGGGTTAGAGTGACCCAAAATGGTGGATGGATTTGTTGTGTTAGTTGACATTTCCAAAGGATATTGCAAATGTGCTAATAGATCTCCTTGTGAGACACCCATATGGTGCACTCTAAAATAGTACAACTAGATATGAGTACTGCAAAGATAGACACTGGAATCCTTGAAGGGATAAATATTACCTTAGTATGGATCCCGTCCCTAGTAGTTCGAGAATGTTAGGCAACCCGAAGAGCCAATGGATGGAGCAAGGGGAGCTAAAAGCAAAAGAACGCCTTGTTGACGTTCTCAAAATAAAGTGGTAGACATAAACATTAGCAGGGAAATAAGAAGAGAGATAATGAAGCATTACAAGTAAGATGTGATACATGGATGACAACGACAGAAAAACAAATGACAGTATTACAGATTCTATAGTCAAGGGAAGGGAAAGACGAGAGGTGACAGGCCTTGAGGCAACAAAAGAGTATAGGTCATAAAGTCACATCCTCATTTCGAGAAATAAGTTCGTGACTCTAACGTGATTACTAGAAGGAAAAGTTAGACCCAAAGTAATAGAAATCACTATGGATTGGTGAATAAGGTAAACAAAACATGAATTAGAGACTGAGTGATTTGATAATGGTCAACATCATGAGAATTTTAGATTTCATTCCGGCGATAATAGAATGGACAACAGAAGAAGATTCATGAGAAATTCAGAGAAAGTTCATTCAGGAAGACGCTTCCCGAAAGCAAGCAATGTGAGAAAAGTTAAGCTTAAGGGACTATGTGTGCCCGTTATACTAGGTGAGTAAGGAATTTTGTTATCCTTGGTACAGAAGGATTACCGTAAGGCGAGTAAGGGTCATCGATGATGTGAAAAGACACAAAAGATGAAGAGGTAAAACATCTATAGGTAGATCACGGTAGCACTAAAACTTAGTACTCCCCTAAAGGGGGAATATGGAGTGATGTGGCATGAAGTCAGAATTAAGTGATTCTAGTAACTATGGAATGGTAAAGTAAGAATGCGATAAAAATGAGAAAGGAAGGAGATTGCACTTATATAAATCCTACAGATATGCTACGATTACAGAACATTATGCAAGCACGATGTCTAGGAAAGGAAGCAAGGATTCCTGCCCGGGATGTTATTGATAAATAAGGAGCCAGTGCAAGAGGTAAGTTAAGGCAAGGGAAATAACCCAAGAAACATTTGGCGGAATATTGATATGAGAAGGGGTCAACGAGTAATTAGTAGTTGATTCAGGAAGGGCCTATTTATGGTAGACAGGAGGATACAAACAAATCAATAGATCGTGCAAGATAAATATAGTAAAACCTAATATAGTGAATTTAGCCTCGCAGTTACGACATCGTGACCCTTGAGAAATATTCAGATAGGAGTTAGGGTAGTTAAACATACTGTATGAATGTTACGGAAATAAAAGAGAGTCTCACTGGGAAGACAGTCAAAACTTCAGTTCAGAAGCAACTATACGAGCACATGAGCATGGAGGTAAGTAACAAAGGATAATTATAGGTGAGTACGAACATCAAAAATTTAATTGGGTATACGATGTAATAAGCTTGTAGCTTTACCAGAGTCAGAGGATCCTCCCTAAGTACTACAATGAAAGACTAGCTAAGGAAATAAGGAAGGAGGCTTCAACCTAAGCATAGTAACTTGAAGAAGAAATGGTCATGTAAAAATAGTCTCACTACAACATTGTATGCACCCCATAAGAAAGTGGCACCTACCATGTCTAATGAATGAGAAGTAAAGTCAAAAGTAATATTCAAGATCATATGAGTTGCGAAAATTCCGGCATGCGTGGGAACTAAGATAAGCTAAGTATGCGCGTAACAAGGGGGCAGAACGACCAGGAAAAGTAATTGCTCATATTTAAAGAAAGTTGAGAAGGAATGAAAGGAATTATTCGATCAATGATCTAGAGTTAGTTACGTAGCAAACGCACTTAAGATTTCGGAGTATTATCCATGCAGCATATATGTTGATAATCATATAGCCGTAGAAGACTCCAGTATAGTTTAAAAGAAAGAATTGAGTCCAGGTCATAGACAAAGGATTGAATTGTTAAAAGTTTGTATCATGGATATTCCATAGCGCCCCTGAAAGGCTAAAGTAATAGCTAATACCAGAAGCCGCTGATCGGAAGATAGCTTAAGCCTACATAAATGCTGATAAGAAGGAAGCGAAAACTAAAAAGTTACATCAATAAAGTAAATCAAGAGTCTGATTATTGGACTCGGAAAATTACAGGAATCGTGATTAGGAACATAGCAGAATCACTCTTAATATCAGAGGTACAAGAGAGATAGTACAATAGCCATATTCTATAACGACTCTACGATAAAGCCAGTTGGGAGAGTACTAGCCTCATAAGAAGTCAGTATGAAGCTCCCACCGGATTGTGTATGCACCAGAGGTGCAAGTATTATAATAGAGCTTCAAGTTGTGAGTGTGAATCATACCTATGTGGAAGGGAGGTTATGAAAAGAATAGAAGATGTGATGTGAGATTTTAAGGTAAGTAAGGTAATGGTGAACAACGTACGAGATACTCAAGTGCAGAAGGTTGTGAATAGTCCACACTTCGGATAGAAGGCTAGAAGCGTGGGGATTCAATATCTAAGAATGATAGCGGTATCGTCAGTAGCATGTATTCCAGCCAATGGTTTCTAGGTATCGAGAAACCTGATTAAGAGAGTAAAGAAGAGTTAGAGATAATGTGATATCTCGCTTAATGTTCCAGAATGACATAAGGAAATCTATGATGCAAGCATGTTGAAAGGTTGCGTGTAAGATAAATAGATATGTGTAGGTCGCAAGCTATTGTATGGTAAAGCGACAAGGTTCTAGAAGACAAGAGTAAGGATAAGAAAGGGCAAGTGAAAAGGTGACGAGAATGGATAAGTCCTCAGGATTAAGCCCATGAAAATAAGAGAGCTAATGGTTTCTCTAAGTTATAGAAAACTCAGTATAGCCTGAATGAACTCAAAGGAGTCTAAGACTAATAACATTTAGAAGAGATGGAATGCTGCCCTGGTAGTAGAATAAGGGTGTAATTGTGATAAATAAAGGATGACATTTGGGCCTTCGATTGAGTAATGATTTGAAGAAAAAGAGAGGGGATTTCATGGATGGTATAGGATTAAAATATCACGTAATGTAAATCACATTGGGATGCTATGAAATACGGTTATGGAAGTATAGTATCGCCCCCAGGTGGATCGGTCTAATCATTTCAGATGTTCCCCGATGAGACGTGAGCCCTAGTTGCAATGTATTACGTAAGAAGTTTCAAGTCTTCAGTGGTAGATTGTAGATCAACAATGAAGTGAATCAACAATGGATGGATAAAAGTTACAAAGTATGAGATGAGATTAGGCCATCAGTCTTAAGATGAACAGTGATGAAAAAGCATTAAAGGACTCAGATTTATACATATAGGATAAGCAATGAGAATAACCTGGAGTTTGGTAGCAGACCTCAGTAACGGTAAATCGAAGTAAGAGTTATGGTATAGTATGACCTACCTAGATGAAGTAAAGTCATGCGGGTAGAGAACCGGGTCTATGAAATAAGATATAGCGATATTCATAAGTGCGACAAAGTACCGAGCGAAGAACTTTAGTATACTTATAGATGCCCGGAGGGGACATCTTTTCAAGTTTTGTATATGTTTACAAAGTGAGGCCTAGAGATTGGCTAAAAGCAGGAGGAAAAAGGAGAGAAGAGTCACATAGGCGCACTTATAAGGTCAGAGTCGTACAAGCTACATGACAGAAGGTAATAACAGTTACGAGATTGGAAGGATTCCGACCACAAGTCATGGTGTGAGAAAGAGGCCTAAAGGGGGGAATGCCTTGGCCTTTGGATTTATTTACAAAACGTTGCCTAGATGGCAAGGAGAGTACTAAAGTATTCGCAAGAGCTATAGGTTATGATACAAATAAGTGCATCAGTCAACATTCGAGGACGAGTGTTCCAAAGGGGGAAATGATGTTACACCCCATGTTTTCGTACGTGAAAGTACGCCATAAGTAAATTGATGGAAGCTCAGAAATGAGATGTTTCATTCCGCATTTTCATATGTTAAAGTTTCGTCGTAAGTTAATCGACGTAAGCTCGGGAATGAGATTAATTTTGAAATTATAAGTATTATGGTATTTCAAACAAGTTCGTGAAGGTGAGAGGGTAAGCAAATCGAAGAAAATGAGTTTCGTTGAAGGTTGCCATTTTGAGATAAAATACGGTCCAAGCTATAATACCCCGTATTTATGGACTAATACCATACAAGGTACCACATGACCATGATAGTAGGGTACATAAAGTGTGTTAAAAGTAAGTAGTATTTTAAGTAATTTGAGATAATTCTTAATTATGTGGGTAATTGGTTAATTATTAGATTAGTGGAGAATTACCAAGTTAATTAAGAAATTGGTAATTAATTAAGACATTTTGGATAAACTCTTGAACCCCAACGTGGAAGCAAGATGTAGTCAATCAAATGACTCTTAAATTATGTTGCAAGGTGGCACAATTTGGACATTCTTTGGCCAAGTCATCCCTATCAAGTAGGGCCCACAAAATCCAACAATTTTAAGAGATTTACCTTATTAAGGTATGATTCTAAGTGTGCCAAGAGACGGATGAAGCTTCAATACGGATTTGCAATTCTAAGAGATTTACAACGAAGTTATACCGTGTAATCGCAATGAGATTTGCAATTTTAAGAGAGCACGGTACAATCTTTCGCAAGAATATCATACGGATTCTCCCCTGCTTCGATCTGCCGTTACGTGTTTTGTCGCAATTGACGTACGCTAGAGGGATTGTCAAGAGAATCGGCTCAGGTATGTTAAGTCTATCCCTTATTTCTTTTTGGCATGATCCAAATGATACAAACGAAACGAGCAAAATATGCAACTTCCATAAATGACTCTATTCATAGAAATGCTAGAGATGCTTATGTTCTTGATTCCCCACGTGTCCTATTATTATATCATTTGTTCATGGGTCTCAGAAAATACATAAGTTGAAAAAGTTTACTTCATGATATTAATCAAAGGCATAGTGGTCTTATGATATTCCGAAAGATTTTATTGACGTACTTCTCATGCATTGCATTCATTTATACATGTACATTGACCCATGACCAGATGGCGTTATATACGCGTATATATGTATATGGGATATGGGAAAATGTTACGGCGTTATATACGCACAACCACCTGATCAGCTGGTATACGTTGATAATTTTTCCACAGTGGCCGAGATGCTATGATGGGATGCCCTCTGAGGCTTGATAATTTTATGAACGCATATACCTATGCATGGTATGCAATTTATACGCATATGCATGATATTATAAATATGAAATGATTCACAGAGTAATTCAAACTTACATGTTGAGTCTTTTAATCTATGTTTCTCTCATGTCTATTACTTACTGATTTTCATTCCTTACATACTCGGTACATTATTTGTACTGACGTCCCTTTTGCCTGGGGACACTGTGTTTCATGCCCCCAGGTCCCGTTAGACAGGTTTAGAGTCCTCCAAGTAGGCTATCAGCTCAGCGAAAGGTGTTGGTGCGCTCCATTTGCTTCGGAGTTGCTATTTGGTCAGTATGATTATAACATGTGTTGATTGGTATGGCAGGGCTCTATCCCAACCTTTATGATATTTATGTACTCTTAGAGGCTTGTAGATAGATGTCATGTATATAAAAAAATTTATGGCCTTATCGGCCTATGTTCAGTGTACGAGAAATCATTTTGGCCTTATAGGACCGTATGTCACATGTATAAGTTTTTATATCAGATTGGGTCGTCTTATATTTAGTATTCCCTTATGTGTATTCTGGTTAGCCCATGATGGCCCGTTTGGCCCATTTCCCAATGATAGTACGATAAGAAGGATATGTAACGTTGGTACTCGGTTGAGTAAGGCACCGGGAGCCCGTCGCAGCCTATCGGTTTGGGTCGTGACATATAGTAATTTTTGTTTTTCGGAAAATCCATATATCTATCAAAAGTAAGGGTGTACACTCTATAGAATAGCTTTATAAAAAGTATAAAAGTATACATTGAACATTATACTGAACTAATTAAATTTTCTATCCAATACTCAGTTAAATATACTTGAACTCATTACATATAGTATAGCAGTATGCACACTTTTCGTTAAATTATACCAAATATAATAGACAAACTCTATAGTATACCTATATAAAAAGCTTAAAGGTATATCCCGAACATTATACTGGAATTAATGATATTTTTTGTATGTAACGACTGTGCCGGTCGTTTTGATTTCTAGAACTCTGTTCCCCTAAATAAGACTCCACGTATATGCTTTTACTGTTTTATGACTTGCGGGGATGGTTAGTTTGGGATTTGGAAGGGGTCAAGTTAAAATCGGAACACTTGGTTCTTTAAGGTGGGCTAAAAAGGCTAAGTTTGACTTCGGTCAACATTTTGAGTAAACGACCTCATAGTAGAGATTTGAAAGGTTCCAATAGGTTCATATGATAATTTCGGACTTGGGCGTATGTTCGGATGGGGTTTTGGATGACCCGGGAGCGTTTCAGCTCCTAATAGTGAAAGTTTGTTCTTTGAAGGTTTAGAAGTTCTTTAAATTTGGTTTGGAGTACGTTTTTGTGATATCGAGGTCAAAATGGGATTCCGAGACTAGCAGTAGTTCTGTATGATGATTTAAAATTTGCACGCAAAATTTGGTGTCATTCCGAGTAGTCTAAGTATGATTTGGCGCGTTCGGAGCAATTTGAAAACTTGGAGTTCATATTTTGATTCAATTTGGTTTCGGGGTGTAATTCTCAGTTTTGTTGTTGTTATACGTGTTTCGAGAGTTCGAACAAGTCCGTATTATGTTTATAGACTTGTTGGTGTAGTTGGCCGGGGTCCCGAGGGGCTCGGGTGTGTTTCGGACCGCCTAGAGTTAAGGTGAAAACACCAGATTTTTTTTTCTGGTTTCTTTCTTTGCGAACGCGGATAGACCCCCGCATTCGCGGTGAAGGATTTAGGGACTGGAGTTTTGCCCTTCGCATTCGCGTAGGCAGGGATGTGTTCGCGGAGGCCTGGGCCTTTTGGCCTTCGCGTTCGCATGGAGCAGGATGCGTTCGCATAGAAGCTTGGGCCTGGGCCTGGGCAACCCATTTGCCTTATGCGTTCACGTGTTGGGCCCCGCGTTCGCGAGGAGTAGGCGGCCCAGTGCCTCGCGTTCGCCTCTCGTGTTTGCGTAGAGCCTTTTTCCTGGGCTCTTCAGTTTAGCCATCGCGATCGCGAGATCTTGGCCGCGATCGCGTATAAGGACCCCTAGGCAGATTCATCTTTTAAAAACGAGACTTAGGCTATTTTGGCTCATTTTCTTTCATTGTTGGGCGATTCTTGGACCTCTTAGAGAAGGGATTTAACCTACCACATTGAGGTAAGTAATTTCCACACAATGTGAGTTTAATACATAGTTCATGGGTAGATTATAACATGTAAATTAGTGAAAATTATGGGTTTAGATGAAAACCTAGGTTTTGATAAAAATGGGATTCTATCACGAAAATGGTTATGGAATTTAGTGAAAATCATATATTTTAGTTCATGAGGTTATGGGTAACAATTTTCTTCGAAACTTTTCGGAATCCAGGCACGTGGGCCTCGGGGTGAATTTTAAGAATCTTACATTTAGGGTTGGGTAACCTCTTTAATAGTTGGAATACAAACTTTTGAGTATTGATTAGTTTATATGCTATTTGATTAGTTTTGGATTGTTCAGCACCAAATCGAGAGTTTGAGCATAATTTTGGACCGAGAAGTGGGCTTTGAGACGAGATAAGTCTCTTTTCTAATCTTGTAAGAGGGAATTAACCCCATAGGTGAATTAATTAGTGTGTGTATATATTTTTGGGAGGGGCTACGTACGTACGAGGTGACGAGAGTCCGTGCGAAACTACTAAGTATGCTATAGTCCGGGTAGTCTAGGACCCATATCATGCTATACTTGAAGTGGTAGCACCCTTACTTGTTAATTGAATTGCTTAAGTCATATTGCAAGATTTATAAAAGAAATTAAAGGGGTAAGTTTCACTTATTTGAGGTTGTGAATAGAGCACTTGTCTGTTATTGAAAAATGGGTATTTTCTTAAAGTATTTTCTATTTGTGGAGCGGGCCGAATGCCTCGGTAGCAGATAGATGCATCTATAGTTCGTGTCATTCGACCCTCGGCAGTGCATAGTTTAAATACTATTATGTTGGTTCGGGCCGTGCTACCTCGACATTATTTGCACATGATAAACTCTTGGAATTTCTCATAATTTATATTGTTTAAGTGTTTTGATGATATAAATCGCTAAATGACAAAAGATAAATTTGGGACCTAATATTTGTGAAAGGAGTAATTATCATTTCCTGTTATTGAGTTTTTTGGTATATTTCCTGTAATCCATGTCTAGTTAGAGTTTTGACTTATTGTCGTTAGCCCTTAGTAAGTGTCAAGGTCGACCTCTCGTCACTACCTCTTCGAAGTTAGGCCGGATACTTACTGGGTACACGTTGTTTTATGTACTCACGCTACACTTTTGCACTTAACTATGCAGGATGTGAGGCAGGTGCATCTGGATATCCGTCTGGCGCGCATACTTGATCATGGTTTGAGATTTCACGATGAGCTGCCCTTGCGAGCCATTCAGCAGTAGCCAGAGTCTCTCTTTTGATTTATTATCAGTCTATTCTATTTCAGACAGTAGAGTAGAAATCTTTTGTATATTCAACTAGTAGCCCACATACGTGTGATACCAGATCTTGGCACACACTAGTAGACTTGTGATTTTGGTTTTATTCCTATGGTCATAAATACATTTAGCTGCTTTAGTTTTATTAATTTAAATCTGTTTTTCACTAAATCATTTAAATTAAGGAAAGTTATTTACTTGGACATTAAAATGGGAAATCTCTAGATTATTCAGTGTTGGCTTGCCTAGCAACGGTGTTGGGCGCCATCATGGCCTAATATTGAATTAGGTCGTGACAACATGGTATCTAAGCACTAGGTTCATATAGGTCTCAAAAGTTATGGGCGGGCCTATTAGAGTCTTACGGATCGGTGCGGAGACGCCCGTACTTATCTTAGAGAGGCTATAGGGTGTTAGGAAACTACTCTTTATTTATCTCCTATCGCGCAGTTGATGGTGTACTAAGTTTCTTTCTCTCACAGATGGTGAGAACGCGCACGACAGACGTTCCTAACCCAGGAGAGACTGCTCCCCCTGTTGTTAGAGACCGAGGTAGAGGTCGGGGGAGGGCACCCGCCCGAGGTAGGGAACGAGGACGTCCCAAATTTGCCCTAGTTGTACTACCAGCGGATCCAGTAGAGGATCCCATTGTGGAGGAGCAAGACGAGGTGCCCGCAGCAGAGCCAGCCCAAGTCGATTTCATGTTAGCACCGGGCTTTTAGGAGGTCATGGACCGTATGCTACGGTTCATCGATACTATGACCCAGGCTAGTTTATTTCCAGCAGACCCAGCCACATCTCAGGCGGGAGGGGGAGCATAGACCCCTATTCCTCAGGCTCCAGGGCATGCGACTGCCGTATATCAAACTTCGGGTGCACTACCCGTGGGCGTCACCCAGCCAGTTGCAGCAGCGGCACCTGAGCCTAGACCAAATGCGACCGACGAGCCACAGAAGCTATTGGACAGATGGACCATGCTACACCCTCCTATCTTCAGAGGTGAGCGACATGAGGATCCCCAGGACTTGATTGATCGGTGCAGGGACATACTGCACAACATGAGGATATTGGAGTCCCATGGGGTAGATTTCACTACTTTCCAGCTGGAGGGCAGGGCCCGTAGGTGGTGGCAGTCTTATCTTCTTTACAGACCAGTAGGTTCTCCAGTTTACACGTCTATTCTTAGATAGGTATATCCCACCTTCCCAGAGGGAAGAGTTGCGGTTCCAATGTGAGCAGCTCCAGCAGGGTCAGATATCAGTGACCGATTATGCGGCGAGATTCTCTGAGTTGTTTTGCCATGCAATTATGATACTTCCTACTAAGGCGGAGCGAGTACGAATGTTTGTTGCGGGGCTGCACTCAGGTATTTAGGCTACTATGGCCCGGGAGCTTGAGATGGGAACTTCTTATCCGCTAGTAGTGGAGATTGCTCGGAGGATTGAGGGTTACCGTTAGAGGGGTAGAGAGCAGATGCAGTGGGGCAAGAGGGTCTGTTATTGTGGAGAGTTTAGAGGTGCCCCGGCTGGGGGTAGAGGTCAGTTCATGAGGGGTCAGCCCAGTAGGCCCACATATCATGCACCGCCGCCTCCTCGGGGTGCTCCAGCGCAACCCTATTTCAGCACTATGCCGGAAAGTTCTTATCGCCCACCAGCCATTCAGGGTTCTTCCAGTGGGTATTCAGGCCATTAGGGTCAGACTTTAGGACAGCCGATCACTGCACCGAGAGGTGGTTTCGAGTGTGGGGATCCTATTCATGTGCAGAGGTTCTGCTCTTGGCTTCAAGGCAAGGCAGTACAGTAGGGTCATCAGCCCATGATTACAACACCAGCTGTCCGGTCGCCTAGGGGCGAAGGACAGGCGGGTAGAGGCCATCCTAGAAGTGGAGGCCAGGCAGGGGGTGGTCAGCCAGCTACTGTTCAGTTAGGCGGAGGCCAGCCAGCCTGTGCTCCAGCTAGGTTCTACGCTTTTTCGGCCAGACCAGATGCAGTGGTCTTAGATGTTGTGATCACAGGTACTATTTCTGTTTGCGGTAGGGATGCTTCGATTTTGTTTGATCTAGGGTCTACTTATTCATATGTGTCATCTCTATTTTCCCATTTCCTAGATATTCATCGTGAGTCCTTGGGTACTCCTATTTATGTGTCCACTCCTGTGGGCGATCCTGTTGTTGTGGATCGGATCTATCGGTCCTATGTGGTCACATTCTGTGGTTATGAGACAAGAGAAGATCTCTTGTTGCTCGATATGACTGACTTTAAGGTTATCTTGGGCATGGACTGGTTATCTCCATATCATGACGTCTTTGATTACCATGCCAAGACTGTTACCTTGGTGATGCCAGAGTTGCCTAGATTGGAGTGGAAGGGTTTGTCCGTCAGCACACCCAGTCAGATCATCTCTTTTATAAAGGCTCGGCACATGGTCGAGAAAGGTTATTTGGCTTATCTAGCCTTTATTTGGGATATTACCGCAGAGTGTCCGGCGATTGATTCAGTACCATTAGTTCGGGAGTTGTCCGATGTGTTTCTTTCTAACCTTCCAGGCATGCAACCAGATCGTGATATCGATTTCTGTATTGACTTGGCTCCAGGTACCCAACCTATATCTATCCCACCGTAACGTATGGCTCCGATAGAATTGAAGGAGTTGAAAGAACAACTTGAGGAGTTGCTAGCAAAGGGATTCGTCAGGCCGAGTATATCATCTGGGGTGCACCAGTACTATTTGTGAAGAAGAAAGATGGGACCATGCGGATGTGCATTGATTACCGCAAGTTGAACAAAGTCACCATTAAGAACAAGTACCCGTTGCCGCGTATTGATGATTTTTTTGACCAGTTGCAGGGTGCTAGGGTGTTCTCTAAGATCGACTTGAGATCGGGGTACCATCAGTTGAAGATTCGGGACTCAGATGTTTTGAAGTCTGCTTTTTGTACTAGATACGGCCATTATGAGTTTCTAGTGATGTCTTTCGGCTTGACTAATGCCCCAGCGGTGTTTATGGATTTTATGAACAGGGTATTTAGGCCCTACATTGATTCTTTTGTCATTGTCTTCATTGATGACATTTTGATTTATTCACGTATCATGGAGGAGCACGAGTAGCATTTGAGAATGGTACTTCAGACCTTGCGGGAACAGAAGTTATATGCTAAGTTCTCCAAGTGTGAGTTTTGGCTATATTCAGTAGCATTCTTAGGGCATGTTATATCAGGCAAGGGTATCAAGGTGGATCCCAAGAAGATTGAGGCATTTCAGAGTTGGACTCGTCCTACTACGACGACGGAGATCAGGAGCTTCTTGAGGTTAGCATGCTATTATTGCCGGTTTGTGGAGGGTTTCTCATCTATTGCAGAACCTTTGACTAGATTGACCCAGAAGGGTGCTACGTTTCGTTGGTCCGATGATTGTGAGGTGAGCTTCCAGAAGCTCAAGATAACTTTGACTACAGCGCCCGTTCTAGTGTTACCTTCCGGCTCGGGGATGTATACTATGTATTGCGACACTTCACTTATTGGTTTGGGTTATGTATTGATGCAGGAGGGGCGAGTTATTCCATATGCTTCACGTTAGTTGAAGCCCCATGAGAAGAATTATCCTGTGCACGATTTGGAGTTGGCGATGATTGTTCATGCTCTTAAGATCAGGAGGCATTATCTTTATGGGGTGTCCTGTGAGGTTTACACTGATCATCGCAGCTTGTAGCATATGTTCAAGCAAAGGGATCTCAATTTGAGGCAGCGTCGATGGCTTGAGTTACTAAAGGATTATGACATCACCATTCTTTATCATCCGGACAAGGCAAATGTAGTCGCGGATGCCTTGAGCAGGAATGTAGAGAGTATGGGTAGCTTGGCATTCATTTCAGCAGGGGAGAGGCCACTAGCTTCGGACATTCAGTCCTTGGCTAACAGACTTGTAAGGTTAGACATTTCAGAGCCCAGCCGAGTTCTTGCATGCGTCGTTGCCCAATCTTCACTATTGGAGCAGATCAAGGCTCGACAGTTTGATGATCCGCACTTGTTGGTTCTCAGGGAGACAGTACTACAGGTTGGTGCCAAGGAGGTTTCTATTGGCGAGGCTGGTGTTCTGCGACTCCAGGGTCATCTATGTATTTCTAATGTCGATGGCTTGAGGGAGAGGATTCTATAGGAGGTGCACGGTTCTCAATATTCCATTCATCAAGGTGCTACGAAGATGTATCGTGACCTGAGACAACATTATTGGTGGCGGCGGATGAAGAAAGACATAGTTGAGTACGTAGCTAGATGCCTAAATTGCCAGCAGGTTAAGTATGAACACTAGAGGCCTACTCTAACAGATGACTATATCGGAGTGGAAGTGGGAGCACATTACTATGTACTTCGTAGTTGGGTTGTCGCTGACCTTGCGGAAGTTTGATGCAGCTTGGGTCATTGTTGATAGGTTGATCAAGTTGGCACACTTCATCCCAATTGTGACTACGTACACTTCAGAAAGATTAGCCCAGGTTTATATTCAGGAGATAGTTCGGCTGCGTGGTGTGCCTGTTTCCATCATATCAGATAGAGGTCCTTAGTTTACTTTGCATTTTTGGAGAGCAGTACAGAGTGAGTTGGGGACCCGTGTAGAGCTCAGCACAATATTTCATTCACAGACCGACGGACAGTCAGAGCGGATAGTTAAGATCTTGTAGGACATGCTCAAAGCATGTGTGATTGACTTTGGAGGGCAGTGGGATCAATTCTTGCATTTGGCCGAGTTTGCTTACAACAACAGTTACCAATCCAACATCGAGATGGCTCCATTTGAGGCTTTATATGGTCGGCGATATCGTTCTCCTATTGGGTGGTTTGAGCCCGAAGAGGTTAAGTTATATGGTACTGACTTGGTGAAGGATGCCTTGGAAAAGGTAAAGTCGATTCAAGAGCGGCTTCGCATAGCACAGTCCAGACAGAAGAGTTACGCGGACCAGAAGGCGCGTGATTTATCATTTATGGTAGGCGAGAAGGTTCTCTTGAAAGTCTCGCCGATGAAGGGGATCATGAGATTTAGGAAGAAGGGCAAGTTGAGCCTAAGGTTTATAGGTCCATTTGAGGTGTTGAGACGAGTTGGAGATGTTGCTTATGAGCTTGCCTTGCCTCCCAGTCTATCGGGAGTTCATCCGGTCTTCCATATGTCTATGCTACAGAGGTATCATGCCGACTTGTCACATGTGTTAGACTTCAGCATGATTTAGTTAGATGAGAGTCTGGGTTATAAAGAGGAGCCAGTTGCAATTGTTGATAGGCAGAATTGCCAGTTGAGATCCAAGAGGATTTCCACGATAAAGGTTCAATGGAGGGGCCAACCAGTCGAGGAGGCGACTTGGTAGTCCGAGGTGGACATACGGAGCAGATATCCACACTTATTCAGCACTCCAGGTATGATTCTAGACGCGTTCGAGGACGAACGTTTATTTAAGAGGTGGAGAATGTAACGATCCGATCAATTGTTTTTCTTTCTAGAACCCCGTTCCCCTAAATAAAACTCCCCGTATGTGCATTTATAGTTTTATGACTTGCGGGGATGGTTAGTTCAGGATTTGGAAAAGGGTCGAGTTGAAATCGGAACACTTGGTTCTTTAAGGTGGGCTAAAAAGGCTAAGTTTGACTTCGGTCAACGTTTTGAGTAAACAACTTCAGAATAGAGATTTGACGGTTCCAATAGGTTTATATGATGATTTCGGACTTGGACGTATGTTCGGATGGGGTTTTGGATAACCCGGGAGCGTTTCGACGCCTAATAGTGAGAGTTTGTTCTTTGAAGGATTTGAAGTTCTTTAAATTTGGTTTGGAGTACGTTTTTGTGATATCAAGGTCCAAATGAGATTTCGAGACAAGGAATAGTTCCGTATGGTGATTTAAAATTTGCACGCATTATTTGGTGTCATTCCGAGTAGTCTAAGTATGATTCAGCGCGTTCGGAGCAATTTGGAAACTTGGAGTTCATATTTTGATTCAATTTGATTTCGGGGTGTGATTCTCGGTTTTGTTGTTGTTTAACGCATTTCGAGAGTTCAAACAAGTCCGTATTATGTTTATAGACTTGTTGGTGTAGTTGGCCGGGGTCCCGAGGGGCTCGGGTGTGTTTCGGACTGCCTAGAGTTAAGTTGAAAACATCAAATTTTCTGTTCTGGTTTCCTTCTTTGCGAATGCGGACAGACCCCCGCGTTTGCGGTGAAGGATTTGGGGACTGGAGTTTTGCCCTTCGCGTTCTCATAGGCAGGGATACGTTCGCGGAGGCCTGGGCCCTTTGGCCTTCGTGTTTGCATTGAGCAGGACGCGTTTGCATAGAAGCTTGGGCCTGGGCCTGGGCAACCCAGTTGCCTTACGCGTTCGCGTGTTGGGCCCCGCATTTGCGAGGAGTAGGCGGCCCAGTGCATCGCGTTCGCATGGGTCATCTCGCATTCGCATGGAGCCTTTTTCCTGGGCTCTTCAGTTTAGCCATTGCGATCGCGAGAGTTTGGCCGTGATTGCGTATAAGAACCCCTGGGCAGAATCATCTTTTAAAAACGGGACTTAGGCTATTTTGGCTCATTTTCTTTCATTGTTGGGGGATTCTTGGAGCTCTTAAAGAAGGGATTTAACCTACCACTTTGAGGTAAGTAATTTCCACACAATGTGAGTTTAATACATAGTTCATGGGTAGATTATAACATGTAAATTAGTGAAAATTATGGGTTTAGATGAAAAACCTAGGTTTTGATAAAAATGGAATTTTACCACGAAAATGGTTATGGAATTTAGTGAAAATCATATATTTTAGTTCATGAGGTTATGGGTAACAATTTTCTTCAAAAATTTCCGGAATCCAGGCACGTGGGCCCGGGGGTGAATTTTAGGAATCTTACATTTAGGGTTGGGTAACCTCTTTAATAGTTGGAATACGAACTTTTGAGCATGTATGGATTAGTTTATATGCTATTTGATTAGTTTTGGATTGTTCGGAACCAAGTCGAGAGTTTGAACATAATTTTGGACCGGGAAGTAGGCTTTGAGACGAGGTAAGTCTCTTTTTTAACCTTGTAAAAGGGAATTAACCCCATAGGTCAATTAATTAGTATGTTTTTATATTTGTGGGAGGGGCTACATACTTACGAGGTGACGAGAGTCCGTGCGCAGCTACTAAGTATGCTATAGTCCGGGTAATCTAGGACCCATATCATGCTATACTTGAAATGGTTGCACCCTTACTTTTTAATTGAACTACTTAAGTCATATTGCAAGATTTATAAAAGAAATTAAAGGGCTAAGTTTCACTTATTTGAGGTTGTGAATAGAGCACTTGATTGTTATTGAAAAATGTGTATTTCTTTAAAGTATTTTCTATTTGTGGAGCGGGCCGAACACCTCGGTAGCAGATAGATGCATCTATGGTTCGTGTCGTTCGACCCTCGGCAGTGCACAGTTTAAATACTATTATGTTGGTTCGGTCCATACGACCTCGGCATTATTTGCGCATGATAAAATTTTGGAGTTTCTCATAATTTATATTGCTTTAGTGTTTTGATGATATAAATCGCTAAATGACGAAAGATTAAGTTGGGACCTAATATTTGTGAAAGGAGTAATTATCATTTCCTGTTATTGAGTTTTTCAGTATATTTCCTGTAATCCATGTCTAGTTATAGTTTTGACTTATTATCGTTAACCCTTAGTAAGTGTCAAAGTCGACCCCTCGTCACTACTTCTTTGAGGTTGGACTGGATACTTACTGGGTACACGTTGTTTTATATACTCACGCTACTCTTCTGCACTTAAATGTGCAGGATCTGAGGCAGGTGCATCTGGATATCCGTCCGGCGTGCATACTTGATCCTGGTTCGAGATTACACTGTTAGTTGCCCTTCCGAGTCTTTCAGCAGCAGCCAGAGTCTCTCTTTTGATTTATTTTCTATCTATTCTATTTCAGACAGTAGAGCAGAAATCTTTTGTATATTCTACTAGTAACCCACATACTTGTGACACCAGATCTTGGCACACACTAGTAGACTTGTGATTTTGGTTTTATTGCTATGGTCATAAATACATTTAGCTGCTTTCGTTTTATTAATTTAAATCTCTTTCTCACTAAATCTTTTAAATTAAGAAAATTTACTTACTTGGAAAACTCATTAAAATGGGAAATCACTAGATTGTTCAGTGTTGGCTTGCCTAACAATGGTGATGGGCGCCATCACGGCCTAATATGGAATTGGGTCGTGACATTGTATAATACTCAGTTTATTTTACTAGAACTCATCACATATACTATACCAGTATGCATTGTTTACTTTAAATTATGCCAAGTATAATAGGTTTAACAATAAGAATGTTATACAAAGTGTGCAATAAGAGTGATATACGAAGAATGTTAGTATACTTGTACCCATAGTATACTCACATTGTATGGAAGTATCTGTGATTCAAATAAGAAGAACACATCTAAGTTTTTAAGGTTCCTCAAATGTCCCGAATAAAATGCTAAACTTTTATGATTACATATGTGAAAACTACAAACTCTGCTGCATATAGTAATGTTCCATATATCTATCAAAAGTAAGAGTATACACTCTATAGTATATCTATATAAAAAACTTAAACATATACATTGAACTGATTACATTTTCTGTCCAATACTCAGTTAAATATACTAGAACTCATCACATATAGTATAGCTGTCACGACCCAATTTCTCCTATAGGCCGTGATAGCGCCCAACGTTACTGCTAGGCAAGCCGACCTTAAGCTAACTCCGTGATCTTTCTTTTAACTGTTTAAAATAGTTGATTTTTAATTTATGCACCAATAAGAAATGAAAATTTTATAAAAATGAGAAATCAAAATTTTTAAAGCAAGTGAGATAAGATAAATAACCCAAAACCATCAAGTGCCTACTAACATAAATTTCCAAAACCTGGTGTCACAAGTGTATGAGCTACTAGTAGAATACACAAAAGAGTACTACACTGCTATCTGAAACAAAATAGATAGAAAATAAAGCAAAAGGAAGACTTCGGCTGTTGCAGACGGGCTCGGAAGATAGCTCACCACAAAGTCTCGCAGTAGTAATCAAGTGTGTGTGCCAGACTGATATCCAGGAGCACCCACCTCAGGTCCTGCACATTAAGTGCAGACATGTAGCGTGAGTATATAAACACCATGTACCCAGTAAGTATCTAGTCTAACCTCGAAGAAGTAGTGACGAGCGGTCGACTTTGACACTTACTTTGGGCCAACAATAAAGAATATATACAAATGCTAATTAAACATGGGATATATAAATGACAATAGAACTCAGAAGCAAGAATTTAAATAGCCAATCCTTTCACCGATAGCAATTACCAAACTAATTTCTCTCATTTAATCTTTTAACTTATCAAACCAATGAAGCAATATCAAAAATATTGGAATTTCCAGTATCATTTCGCACGAGTTATGCCGAGAACGTACGGCCCAATCTAAAATATATATATATAAATATACTGTGTGCACTGCCGAGGGTCGAACGACGCAAACGATTGATGCATCTATTAACCTGCCGAGGAGATTGGCCCGCTCCCATGAGAGTAGTGGAAATTTACCCCGCTCGTGGAATATACTTGCAATGCGGTTGAACATAGATTTCTCAAGTTATCCCTCAATTCTTTCCAAAACAAGAAAAAATCAGCTAGAAACTTTAACAATCATTGGAATCCTCAATCTCAGCTCTATCTGAGGAAATTAGTATGCATAATCAACTAACGATGTCAACAACGCATGGTGTAAACCCAAAACTACCCATACATAAGCAAAATTAGCAGCTACACACGGACTCTCGTCACCTCATGCGTACGTAGCCCCTACAAATAAAAACACATATTAATTAAATTCACCTATGAGATTAATTCCCTCTTACAAGGTTAGAAAAGAGACTTACCTTGTCTCAAAACCTACTTTCCGGTCCAAGATTGTGCTCCAACTCTCAGTTCGGTGCCAAACGACTCGAAACTAGTCAAATGTTATATAAAATGATCAATACATGCTCAAAAGTTCATATTCTAACTATTAAAGTGATTACCCAACCCCAAATATAGGATTCCTAAAATTCACCCCCGGACCAACGTGCCCGGATTCCGGAAATTTTCGAAGAAAGTTGTTACCCATAACCTCACGAACTCAAATATATGTGTGATGACCCAAAATATAATCTTTAAATTTAATAAGTAATTCTGTGTTTTGAAAATCTGGTATTTTGCTGCAGCAGGTGTTCTGGCATGTTCTTCTTTGCGTTCGCGAAGGTACTCTCGCGAACGCAAAGAGTAAACTGTGCAGCTGATTTTTTCTTCTTCGCGAATGCGAAGCGATGGGGGCATTACCCTTCGTGAATGCGACCATCTCCTCGCGAATGCATAGTGTTAGGCACACCTGGGGGAGGGTCGATCATTCCTTCAGTGCGAACGCGAGTTATGCCTCGCGAACGCGAAGGCCGGGGGGAGGGGGGGACCTTCGCGAACGCGAAGGAGGACTCACGAACGCGAAAGCCACGGGTTGCTACTCATCGCGAATGCGACAGGCCCTTCGCGAACGCGAAGAAGGCCTGACCCCTGTGACTTAAAACAGAACCAAAAACGGGATTTTTTCCATTTTTCACAAACCCTCAATTATAACTCGGCTTAGGGGCGATTTCAAAGGAGTTTTTCACGATTTTGAACTGGGTAAGTATTCTTTATCATATAGTGATTGTATTTCACCAATCCATGTCTATATTCATCATTTATTTCGGATTTAGATGGAAGAAATTGGAATTTTAGTAAACTTTTCAAAAACAAAAAATTAAGATTTGAAGGTCCATTTGATATCGGAATTGGACAAATTTGGTATTGTTGAACTCATATCGGAACGTGTGTTCGGATTTTGCTAGTTTTTCCGGGATTTGAGATGCGGGTCCCACTGTCGAATATTTTAATGAATTTTGGATTTTTATCCGGAAAATTTGTAAATTCATATGGAATTAATTCCTATGTTTAGTATTGAATATATTGAATTGTTTGTGAATAGATTTGAAGCTTTCGGAGGCAAATTTAAAAGGAAAAGCTGTGGTTGAATAATTGATTGGAATTTGCAAATTGAGGTAAGTGTTGGGGTTAACCTTGACTTGAGGGAATAGAACCCTTAAATTATTTGTTATGTGAATTGCATGTAAACGACATATAGGCGAGGTGACGAGTGTCTATACGTCGTCAAATTAATTGTTTGCCTACTTACTTGAAAAATCATAAATTATTTTTAATCATAAACTAATTATTATAATAATTGTTTCTCTGTTATTCTTTGCAAATATAAATTCTTGAATTCCTACATTAATTGTTACATGCTATTTGAATTATGTGCCTTAATTGTTATTTGACATTTAGCATAATAAATATTAAACTGCCTATTTGCTCCCTGATTTCCATAATAATTTGCTATTTGTCATTGTTTGCTTCATAATTAAACCATAATTATTGTATGCTTGTTGTCTCGTAATTTTATATTAATTGTTATATTTATTGGGAAAATTTCTTTTATAAGAATTGGTAAATGAAAATGTTGGAGGAGCGGGTTGCACGCCGCAACATGATTGATTATAATGAATATATTGGAGGATCGGGTTGCATGCCGCAACAGACTTATTAAAAGTCAATATTGGAGGATCGGGTTGCACGCCGCAACAGACTTATTAAAAGTCAATATTGGAGGATCGGGTTGCACGTCGCAACAGACTTATTAAAAGTCAATATTGGAGGATCGGGTTGCACGCAACAACAGACTTATTAAAAGTCAATATTGGAGGATCGGGTTGCACGCCGCAACAGACTTGTTAAAAAGTTTATATTGGAGGATCGGGTTGCACGCCGCAACAGACTTGATTAAAATGAATATGTTGGAGGAGCGGGTTGCACGCCGCAACAGAACTGAATGTGGATATATTGTGAGAGCGGGTTGCACGCTGCAATAGAAATAATGGAAATGATAATTGGTTATGACTGCTGAGTTGCCTTCAATTATTATAAATGAATTACCTGATTTATTCCTATTAATTTTGTTGTTACTAATATTGCGTACAGGTTAATGTAAGTGAACCGCCTTAGCCTCGTCACTACTTCGTCGAGGTTAGGCTCATCACTTACCAGTACATGGGGTCGGTTGTACTGATACTACACTCTGCACTTCTTGTGCAGATTTTGGAGTTGGTCCCAGTGGCGTACCATAGACTTGCTCGGATTTCAGCTATCAGAGGAGACTTGAGGTATAACTGCATGGCGTCCGCAGTTCTGAAGTCCCCGTCTATTGTACTTTAGCTGTGTGTTTATTTTCAGATAGCTTTATATTATTCAGACCTTTATTTGTATTTATTCTAGAAGCTCGTGAACTTGTGACACCAATTCTGTGATGATATTTAGACACCGTTATTATTATGGATTATTTCAAAATTGCTTCCGCATTTGCTTCCTTGTTATTAATAAATTTAAAAATTATTTTAAAATGGATAATATTATTCTAACATTGGCTTGCCTAGCAAGTGAAATGTTAGGAGCCACCACGGTCCAAAAGTGAGAATTTCGGGTCGTGACAGTTTGATTTTCACTAAATTCCATAACGCATTTCATGGTTAAATATCATTTTTGTCAAAAACCTAGGTTTTCACCTAAACCCATGATTTTTACTAATTTACATGGTATAATATACCCATAAAATTTGTATTTAACTCTCATTATGTGGAAATTACTTACCTCAAAGTACTAGGTGAAATTCCCTCTCTAAGAGCTCCAAGAATCGCCCAACAAGGAAAGAAAATGAGCCAAAAATGACTAACTCCCGTCATTAAATGAGTGTTCTTCCCATTTTAAATTACCATACAGAACTATTCCTGGTTTCGGGATCCCATTTGGACTTCGATATCACCAAAACCTATTCCAAACTAAATTTAAAGAACCTTAAAATCTTCAAAGAACCAACTTTCACTATTAGGCACCGAAACGCTCCCGGATCATCCAAAACCCGATCTGAACATACGACCAAGTCCGAAATCATCATACGAACCTATTGGAACCGTGAAATCTTGATTCGGAGTTCGTTTACTCAAAATGTTGACCGAAGTCAAACTTAGCCTTTTTAGCCAACCTTAAGGAACCAAGTATTCTGATTTCAACCCGAACCCTTTCAAATGCCGAACTAAGCACCCCCGCAAGTCATAAAACAGTAAAAATACATACGGGAAGTCTTATTTAGGGGAATGGGGTTTAAAAAGCAAAACGACCGGTGATGGTAGGCTATAATTGTGTATTTTGGCCACTAATTGTACTCTAATTCGCTGCACTTTACTAATGTTTGAGCTTTAAATGGTATTAATTTGCACTGACTGTGTATTTTATGCTTTGCAGGAGCGATTCCGGGCTACAATGAGGTTAGGGAGCATTTTAAAGCTACTATGGAGCTTTAAAGGCTAAGTAAAAGCTTATGGAGTAATTTGGGATTATGTTCGAGGATCAAAAAATGCTAGCACACTTAAAAAGAAGAACAAAGAAGAGAGCAGAAAGTTGCCCAGGTGTGCGGCCGCACACTGACCGCGCACTGGGCACGCATGACAAGCAAAAACTGGCCAAAGTGCGCGGCCATATGCGCGACCACCTGCCCAGGTGTGCGACCGCGCACGTCTGTCCGGAAAAAGTATACCAAGGCTAATTTTGTAATGTCAGAGGCGACTTCCCTTGACCTATATGAAGTCCAGGTCGTCTAAAAAGAGGGTATCTTGGATTTTTAGGGGAACTTTTGAGGGAGAAGAAGGATAGAAGCAACTCGAAAGCGAGAGACTTGATCCAATTCACTCAATACGAAAGTTTGGTTGAATTTGGGAGTTGTAATGTCTTCTTATTCTTCTAATACTCTTGTTTTTTATACTTACTTCTTTATGGAGTAATTCTCCTCAGGGTTGTTGTCGAATGTTGTGAATTGATGATTGTTTTGGGTTTTACTCTATGTTAATTGCCCGACTTTACTGAATGAGTTCTTAATTGAATTGCAAGGTTTAATGTAGTTTTACTTTAATCGAAAGAGAAGTTTACTGCTATTTGCTTTGAGCTATCTTAATTGGGTTGATTTTACGCCTCTTCTAGGTAATCGAAAGAGCTTAAGGAGTTATTGATTTACCCAGTTCAGGAAAATAACCGAGAGGTGTTCTCCGAAAGATAATTCATTCACTAATTTTGTGCATACATTCATAGGGCCTCATATTGGGTTAGCTAAAGGAATCAAATTTATTCGGAAGAAGAATTGAAATCCCTGAAGTAGCCTAATCATCAGTTGAAATTGAAAGAATTAATAGAAGCTAAGATTGAATTTAACATAGAGTTACCTGGAACAATAGTTGATAACATATTGTGTCGTCACCCTTACCTCTCTCATTGATATTCCTTTGTTATTACCAATCATTCGGGTATCACCAGTTTCTTACAGGTGGTAATCTTAGTTTATTTATAGTTAATAATAACATAAATCAAAAGTTTTATTATCCTGGATAGTGTTAAGCTGAAGAATTAATAGAACATTATTGAAACCAATCCCTGTGGAGATGATTTAATACTATACTATCTTTGAATAGCGATCCTACGTTTTGTACACCGGTTTTGCGCTCGTCAAATTTTGGAGCCGTTGCCGGGGATTGGCGATTAATAGTGTTTAAATTATTTTTTAGTGCTAATTCAGGAACTATTTTATTTTATTTTCCTTTTTTACGCTCTTCTTATCTTGGTGCAGGCAACATGTTAAGTTCAACGGTGTATGACTCGATCCTCTTCAAAGGACTTGGTGCCATACGACCCAGAGTTAGACAAACACCTGAGGCAGTTGAAAAAAGAGAAAGGATCAAGTGGATTGTTGTTGGGCCAGCCTTCAACTCAGGATAAAATGGTGAACAATGAGGAGATAGTAGACCTAGCTACCAGAAAGACGGCTCAGTAACAGGAAGCACGGTTAGAGGCTGAAGCGGCCCGCAAAATTGCTGATGAAACGGTTGATGAGGATCGAAGACTCAATCCCAACCGAATTATCGAGGATGCATTTGAAAATGCAGGTCCTAGGCCTGGGAGATCACTGGGAGATTATGCTAGACCGGTATACAACCAACAACAGTCTAGTGTGAGGCCCCCACCCATCGATGCCAACAATTTTGAACTCAAACAGGGAGTCATCCAGACCATTCAGAATAATTGCATTTTCAAAGGCAAATCCAATGAAGAACCCCAACAACCAACTGATGGACTTTGATGAAATTATGAACATATTCCGCTACAATGGAGCATCACATGATGCTATATACCTCAGAGCATTCCCGTTCTCGCTGAAGGATGATGCAAAGTGGTGGCTGAGAAGTTTGCCCACAGGATCAATCCGTACGTGGGAGGAGATAACTACCAAGTTTTTGGAAAAATATTTCTCGGCTGCTAAGACGGGAAGGATGAGGAAGGAGATTCACAATTTTAGCCAAGGTGAAGGAGAGACAGTGTTCAAAACATGTGAAAGATTTAAGGAGCTGCTGCGGAGGTGCCCTCACAACGGAATGGAGCAATGGATGCAACT
The DNA here is from genome assembly GCF_000390325.3 of Nicotiana tomentosiformis. NCBI lineage: Eukaryota > Viridiplantae > Streptophyta > Magnoliopsida > Solanales > Solanaceae > Nicotiana > Nicotiana tomentosiformis. Next base: position 2,218,016 of record NC_090818.1, on the reverse strand, counting down.
TCACGACATTTGGGACGGTTTATACCTGTCATCATAGTGATTGCTAAATAGTGCGGTTGCAGGCCCTCTGATGAAGAAAACTCCGAACGATATTGTTACTTTCTTGAATAAACTATCTGAGGATGCATATCAATGGTCCACAGACCAAGGGGATCGGATGAACTCCCGATAGACTGGGAGGCAAAGAAAGCTCATAAGCAACCTCTACAACTCGTCTCAACACCTCAAATGGGCCTATAAACCTTGGGCTCAACTTGCCCTTCTTCCCGAACCTCATAATCCCCTTTATCAACGAGACTTTCAAGAGAACCTTCTCACCCACTATAAATGATACATCACGCGCCTCCTGATCCACGTAACTTTTTTGTCTGGACTGTGCTGTGCGGAGTCGCTCCTGAATCAACTTCACCTTTTCCAAGGCATCCTTCACCAAATCAGTACCATATAACTTAGCCTCGTCGGGCTCAAACCATCCGATGGGAGAAAGACATCACCGACCATATAAAGCCTCAAATAGAGCCATCTCGATGCTGGACTAATAACTGTTGTTGTAAGCAAATTTGGCCAAAGGTAAGAATCGATCCCACTGCCCTCCAAAGTCAATCACATATGCCCTGAGCATATCCTCCAAGATTTGAACTGTCCGCTCCGACTACCCGTCGGTTTGCGGATGAAAGGTTGTGCTGAGCTCTACACAGGTCCCCAATTCACTCAGTATTTCTCTCCAAAAATGTGAAGTAAACTGAGGGCCTCTATCTGAGATGATTGAAATTGGCACACTGTGCAACCGAACTATCTCCTGAATATAAATCTGGGCCAACCTTTATGAAGTATACGTAGTCACAACCGGAATGAAGTGTGCCGACTTGGTTAACTTGTCGACAATGACCCAAACCGCATCAAAATTCCACAAGGTCCACGGCAACCCAACTACGAAGTCCATAGTAATGCGCTCCCACTTCCTCTCCGGTATAGTCATCTGCTGAAGTAGGCCACCTGGCCTCTGGTGCTCATACTTAACTTGCTGGCAATTTAGGCACCTAGCTATATACTCCACTATGTCTTTATTCATCCGCCTCCACCAATAATGTTGCCTCAAGTCTCAATACATCTTCGTAGCACCTGGATGAATGAAATATCGAGAATTGTGTGCCTCCTCTAGAATCTTTTCCCTCAAGCCATCGACATTAGGAACACATAGACGGCCCTGGAGTTGTAGTACACCATCCTCGCCAATAGTAACCTCCTTGGCACCACCCTGTAGTACCGTCTCTCTGAGGACCAACAAGTGTGAATCATCAAGCTATCGGGCCTTGATATGCTACAATAGTGAAGACTGGGAAACGACGCATGCAAGAACTCGGCTGGGCTCTGAAATGTCTAAACTCATAAGTCTATTAGCCAAGGACTGAATGTCCAAAGCTAGTGGCCTCTCCTCTGCTGAAATGAATGCCAATCTACCCATACTCTCTGCCTTTCTGCTCAAGGCATCCGCGACTACATTTGCCTTGCCCGGATGATAATGAATGGTGATGTCATAATCCTTCAGTAACTCAAGCCATCTACGCTGCCTCAAATTGAGATCCCTTTGCTTGAACAAATGCTGCAAGCTACGATGATCAGTGTAAACCTCGCAGGACACCACATACAGATAATGCCTCCAGATCTTAAGAGCATGAATGATCGCGACCAAGTCCAAATAGTGTACATGATAATTTTTCTCATGGGGCTTCAACTAACGTGAAGCATATGCAATAACTCGCCCCTCCTGCATCAATACACAACCCAAACCAACACGTGAAGTGTCGCAATACACAATATACATTCCCGAGCCGGACGACAACACTAGAACTGGTGCTGTAGTCAAAGCTGTTTGAGCTTCTGGAAACTTGCCTCACAATCATCGGGCCAACGGAACGGAGCACCCTTATCGGTCAATTTAGTCAAAGGTGCTGCAATAGAAGAGAAGCCCTTCACAAATCGGCGATAATAACCTGCTAACCCCAAGAAGCTCCTGATCTCAGTCGCCGTAGTAGGACGAGGCTAACTCTGAACTGCCTCAATCTTCTTGGGATCCACCTTAATACCCTCGCCTGATATAACATGCCCTAAGAATGCTACAAAATCTAGCCAAAACTCACACTTGGGGAACTTAGCATATAGCTTCTGTTCCCGCAAGGTCTGAAGCACCACTCCCAAATGCTGCTCGTGCTCCTCCATGCTACACGAATAGATTAAAATGTCATCAGTGAAGACAATGATGGAGGAATCAATATAAGGCATGAACACCATGTTCATCAAATCCATAAACGCCACTGAGGCATTAGTCAAGCCGAAGGACATCACTAGAAACTCATAATGGCCATATCTAGTACGGAAGGCAGTCTTCAAAACATCTGAGTCCCGAATCTTCAACTGATGGTACCCTGATCTCACATCGATCTTAGAGAACACCCTAGCACCCTGCAACTAGTCTAACAAATCATGAATATGTGGCAACGGGTACTTATTCTTAATGGTAACATTTTTCAACTGGCGGTAATCAATGCACATCCGCATAGTCCCATCTTTCTTCTTCACAAATAACACTCATGCACCCCAAGGTTATACACTCGGCCTGATGAACCCCTTTGCTAGCAACTCCTCAAGATGTTCCTTCAATTCCTTCAACTCCTTCGGAGCCATATGGTACGATGGGATAGATATAGTCTGAGTACCTGGAGCCAAATCAATTCAGAAATCGATATCACGATCTAGTGGTATGCCTAGAAGATCATAAGGAAACACATCAAAGAACTCCCGGACTATGGGCACTGAATCAATTGCCGGAGACTCTGCGGTAGTATCCCGAACATAAGCTAGATAAGCCAAATAACCTTTCTCGACCATGTGTCGAGCCTTCATAAAAGAGATGATCCGGCTAGGTATGCTGACAGACGAACCCTTCCACTCTAATCTAGGCAACACAGGCATCGCCAAGGTAACAGTCTTGGCATTGAATTCAAGGATGGCGTAATATGGAGATAACCAATCCATGCCCAGGATAACCTCAAAGTCAGTCATATCGAGTAACAGGAGATCCTCTCTAGTCTCATAACCACAGAATGTTACCACACATGACCGATAGATCTGATCCACAATAACAGAATCGCCCATAGGAGTGGACACAAAAAGAGGAGTGCCCAAAGACTCATGAGGAATATCCAGGAAATGAGCAAACAGAGATGACACATATGAATAGGTGGACCCTGGATCAAATAATACCGAAGCATCCCTACGACAGATAGAAATAATACCTGTGATCACGGCATCTGAGGCTACTACATCTGGTCTAGCCGGGAAAGCATAGAATCTGGCTGGAGTGTCACCTAGATGGCCTCCACCTACCTGAACTCCACCTCTAGGATGACCCCTACCCACCTGCCCTTAACCTCTGGGCGGCCGGACGGCTGGTGCGGCTAGTGGTGCTGTAATCATAGCCCATTAACCCTGCTGCACTACCTTGCCCCGAAGTCTGGGACAAAATCTCTTCATGTGGCCATATCTCCGCACTCGTAACAACCCCTCGGAGCAGTGGACTGATGCCCAGAGGTCTGACCCTGATGGCTTGAATACCCACTGGAAGTAACCTAAATACCTGGTGGGTGGTAGGAACCTTCTGGCATGGCGCTGAAATAGGGTCAAACTGGAACACTCCGAGGAGGCGGCAGTGTTGGATATGTAGGCCTGCTCGGTTGGCCTCTCCCAAACTGACCGCTGCCCCCAGATAGAGCACCACTGAATCCTCCCGAATGACGGAACCGCTTATCCCGCAGAATCTGCTCTCGAACCCGTTGATGATAACCCCCAATCCTTCGAGCTATCTCCATAACTAGGTGGTAAGAGGTCCCCATCTCAACCTCTCGGGCCACAGTGGACCAAATACCGGAGTGCAACCCCGCGATGAACCTCTGTACTCTATCCATCTCAGTAGGTAGTATCATCAATGCATGGAGAGATAGCTCAGATAATCTTGCCTCATAATCAGTCACCGACATCTGGTCCTGCCGGAGTTGCTCAAACTGAAATCGCAACTCTTCCCTCTTTGAGGGTGGAATGTACCTATCCAAGAAGAGGTGTGTAAACGGATACCAAGTGATGGGAGGAGAACCTGCTAGTCTGCCGAGAAGATGAGAAGTCCACCATCTATGGGCCCCGCCCTCCAACTGGAAAGTAGTGAAATCCACCCCATGGGACTCTAATATACTCATGTTGTGTAGTCTATCCCTGCACCTATCAATGAAGTCCTGGGGGTCCTCATATCGCTCACCTCCAAAGACAGAAGGGTGAAGTCTGTTCCATCTATCCAATAGCTTCTGCAGCTCGCCGACTGCAGCTAGTATAGGCTCAGGTACAACTACTGCAACTGGCTGGGCTCCGCCCACCGGTAGTGCACCCGGGGTCTGATATACGACCGTTGCATGTCCCGGAGCCTGGGCAGTAGGGGTCTATACTCCTCCTCCCGCCTGAGATGTGGCTGGGTCCACTGGAAATAAACCAGCCTTGGTCATAGTATCTATGAACCGCAACATACGGCCCATAACTTCCTAAAAGATCAGTGTGGACATGAAATCTGCCGGGGCTGGCTCCGCTGCAGGCACCTCGTCCTGCTCCTCAATAGGCGGATCCTCCACTGGATCCGCTGGTGGTATAGCTAGGGCAACTCTAGGATGTCCTCGTCCTATACCTCAGGCTGGTGCTCTACCCCGGCCCCTGCCTCAGCCTCTAGCAATAGGGGGAGCAGCCCCTCCCGGGTCTGGAACATCTGTCGTGCGCTTTCTCACCATCTATGAGAGAATAAGAGAAAGACACTTAGTATAACATCAATCGCACGATAGGAGATGAAGAAAGAGTAGTTTCCTAACACCCTATAGCCTAACACCCCATAGCCCCTTGAATATAAGTACAAACGTCTCCGCACCGATGCACACGACTCTTTTAGGCCTGTTCATAACTTGTGAGACCTATGTGAACCTAGTGCTCTGATACCATATTGTCACGACCCAATTTCTCCTACAGGCCGTGATGGCGCCCAACGTTACTGCTAGGCAAGCCGACCTTAATCTAATTATGTGATATTTCTTTTAACAGTGTAGAATAGTTGATCTTTAATTTATGCACCAATAAGAAAAGATAGTTTTATAAAAATGAGAGATCAAAATTTTTAAAGCAAGTGAGATAAGATAAATAACCCAAAACCATCAAGTGCCTACTAACATAAATTTCAAAGACCTGGTGTCACAAGTGTATGAGCTACTAGTAGAATATACAAAAGAGTACTACACTACTGTCTGAAATAAAATAGACATAAAATAAAGCAAAACAAAGACTTCGGCTGCTGCAGACAGGCTCGGAAGATTGCTCACCGCACAATCTCGCAGTAGTAATCAAGTGTGTGCGCCAGAATGATATCCAGGAGCACCTACCTCAGGTCCTGCACATTAAGTGCAGAAGTGTAGCATGAGTACATAAACAACATGTACCCAGTAAGTATCTAGTCTAACCTCGAAGAAGTGGTGACGAGCGGTCGACTTTGACACTTACTTTGGGCCAACAATAAAGAATATATACAAATGCTAATTAAACATGGGATATATAAATGAAAATAGAACTCAGAAGCAAGAATTTAAATAGCCATTCCTTTAACAGATAGCAATTACCAAACCAATTTCTCTCCTTTAAACTTTTAACCTATCAAACCAATGAAGCAATATCAAATATATTGGAATTTCCAGTATAATTTCGCACGAGTTATGTCGAGGGCGTACGACCCGATCCAAAATACATATAAATATACTGTGTGCACTGCCGAGGGTCGAACGACGCAAACCATTGATGCATTATTAACCTGCCGTGGTGATCGGCCCACTCCCATGAGAGTAGTGGAAATTTACCCTGCTCGCGGAATATACTTGCAATGCGGTTGAACATAGATTTCTCAAGTTATCCCTCAATTCTTTCCAAAACAAGAAAAATTCAGCTAGAAACTTTAACAATCATTGGAATCCTCAACCTCAGCTCTATCCAAGGCAATTAGTAAGCATAATCAGCTAATGATGTCAACAACGCATGGTGTAAGCCCAAAACTACCCGGACATAAGCAAAATTAGTAGCTACATACAGACTCTCGTCACCTCGTGTGTACGTAGCTCCCACAAATAAAAACACATATTAATTAAATTCACCTATGGGGTTAATTCCCTCTTACAAGGTTAGAAAAGAGACTTACCTTGTCTCAAAGCCTACTTTCCGATCCAAGATTGTGCTTCAACCCTCAATTTGGTGCCAAACGACTCAAAACTAGTCAAATATTATATAAAATGATCAATACATGCTCAAAAGTTCATATTCTAACTATTAAAGTGATTACCCAACCCCAAATGTAGGATTCCTAAAATTCACCCCCAGACCCACGTGCTCGAATTTCGGAAAGTTTCAAAGAAAGTTGTTACCCATAACCTCACAAACTCAAATATACGATTTTCACTAAATTCCATAACAAATTTCGTGGTTAAATCTCATTTTTGTCAAAAACTTAGGTTTTCACCTAAACCCATGATTTTTACTAATTTACATGTTATAATCTACCCATAAACTATGTATTTAACCCTCATTGTATAGAAATTACTTACCTCAAAGTACTAGGTGAAACTCCCTGTCTAAGAGCTCCAAGAATCGCCCAACAAGGAAAGAAAATGAGCCAAAAATGACTAACTCCCGTCATTAAATGAGTGTTCCGCCCAGCAGTATTTCCGCATCTGCAGTAACTGGGCCGCATTTGCGTCGTCGCTTCTGGGGACCAAGGTCCGCTTCTACGGAAGAGCCCAAGGCTGGCTAGGCTCGCTTCTGTGGATGGGCCCCCACTTCTGCGGGCCCGCTTCTGCGTCCATCCGGCCGCTCCTGCTGCTCAAGTCACTTCTACGATCATTTCCATCGCACCTGCGCTTTTGCAGGTGCACAATCTTGTTCGCTCCTGCGGTCCTAGGCAGGCCAAGTGCATGTGCGATCACACCAGAAGCTGAAAGCTTCAGCACTTGCCTTCAAGTCCAAACTTGATCCGAGCCTTGTCCGTTTAACGCCCGGGGCCCCCGGGGCCCCGCCCGAATGCACCAACAAGTTTGAAATCATAAAACGGAGTTGCTCGAACTCACGGAATGCACAAAACAACATCAAAACTAAGAATCACAGCCCAAACCAATTGAATCAAAAATATGAACTTCAAGTTCTTAAAGTTTCTTCCAACACGCCGAAACATACTTAAACTACTCGGAATGACACCAAATTTTGCGTGCAAGTCTTAAATCACCATACGAAACTATTCTTGATCTCGGGATCCCATTTGGACCTCGATATCACCAAAATCTATTCCAAACCAAATTTAAAGAACTTCAAAACCTTCAAAGAACCAACTTTCACTATTAGGCGCCGAAACGCTCCCGGGTCATCCAAAATCTGATTCGAACATACGCCCAAGTCCAAAATAATCATACGAACCTATTGGAACCGTCAAATCCCGATTCCGAGGTCGTTTACTCAAAATGTTGACCGAAGTCAAACTTATCCTTTTTAGCCAACCTTAAGGAACCAAGTGTTCCGATTTCAACCCGAACCCTTCCAAATTCTAAACTAACCATCCTCGCAAGTCATAAAACAGTAAAAGAACGGACGGGAAGTCTTATTTAGGAGAACGGGGTTCTAAAATGTAAAACTACCGATCGGGTCGTTAAAATAGTAGTATGCACAGTTTTTTTTAAAAGTTATATCTAATATAATAGGTCAACTCTATAGTATACCTATATAAAAAGCTCAAAGGTATATCCCGAACATTATACTGGACCTAATGATATTTTTGTATAATACTCAGTTTATTATAATGGAACTTATCACATATAGTATACCAGTATGCACTATTTACTTTGAATTATACCAAGTATAATAAGTTTAACAATAAGAATGTTATACAAAGTGTGCAATAAGAGTGGTATACGAAGAATGTTAGTATACATGTACCCACAATATACTCACATTGTATGGTATTCTACAATGGAAACAACAGTAGACATGTTATATGTATAAAATCACAAATATTTCCTGCATAATATCCTAGAAGTTTGTGAGTTTTACATATCAATTCAGAAAGCTCCAGCATATTATACTGATATTTTGTTGTTGTTTTGCATTATTTTATGCAGCATGTTTTCTGGTTTTGAATCAAAGATACCTCCAGTACTATATGCTGGAGAGTTTGTTGTTTTCACATATCTCATTACAAAAGTCCCGTATTTTATTCAGAATATTAGGGAAACCTTAAAAACTTAGATGTGTTCTTCTGGTTTGAATGACAGATACTTCCAATATAAAATTCTGGAAGTTTGTGAAATTTACATATTAATTCATAAAAGTTCAGCATTCTGGAAGTTCAATACAATACACACCCCGATGCAAAAATAACTGCTTTAGTAAGTGTGTTTGTTACGTTTTGTGTTTAAAAATGGAAAAATAAATTTTCAAAACTTCATCATTCACATTGTAAGTCTAAAACAAAATATGAAAAGACATAAAGTAACACTTATTCAAGAAAAATACAAATGATTACGTAAAAAAAAGCCATATTTATTATGTCATACAAAGCAATGTGCATTATGTAATAAGTGAAAAATCCAGTACAAAATACTGTCTTACAAATGGACAGACATTATCAAATCCTGTGTAATCTACAGTGACAAAAACATTTTAAGCAAAAGAAAATAAAAAAAGAATGACAAAATTATCAGAAATAATAAATGTAACTTATTAAAATCTAAACTCTAGTATATGTCGATTGAGAAATCCCGCAAAAATACTGGATTAGAATTGAATAAATATTATCAAATAGTAATAATATTTTAATAAATTACAAGTTATTATAAATAAAAAAGAATGGATTTATTTTATAATATACAGGGTCTAAAAACATTTTAATAAAAATCAACTAAAAATATTGAAAAACTTATAAGAAATAAGAACTCTAGCTAGTTACACTGCAATACAAGAAACCAATTTTATGATCTCCAGCATATTATACATAAAAATATAAAAATAGAAACACAAACATGTGCGAAAAATATAGAATCCAGTATATTAATCTGCATTTCAATCCAAAATATCTTTTAAATTATAGCAAAAAATAAAAAACTATTTCTTGCTCTTTGCGTTGCTCCTTTTTGAAACGCAAGGTTTGTCTAATCTTCTAGTGGCCTCATCTTCACTAACCATATATTCCACCTGCTTCTTCTTACCATAATTGTATAATAATGTTCAATATCTGGTTCGAAGACGTGTAGAATCAAAGATGTCATTGTCAACAGGAATCTTCTTGCCTTCAATGAAATACTCCGCAAATGCACACCAATTGTAACGACCCGACCGGTCGTTTTGAGAATTTGCACTTCGCTCGGTAGTTTACAGGCATGAGAAGCTCCGTATGATGTATTATAACTTATGTGAATTGTCGGTTTTGGTTTTCAGGTTATTCAGAATCGATTTGGAAGAATGAATTTCATTGTTGAAGCTTTAAGTTGAAAAAGTTGACCAAGTTTGACTTTTTATGAATTTGACCCCGGAACGGAGTTTTGATGGTTCCGTTAGGTCTGGATGGTGATTTTTGACTCGGGCGTATGCCCGGATTCGTATTTGGATGTTTCTAGAAGGTTTCAGCACAAATTGGCAAAAATTGGGAATTTGAAGGTTTGGAAAGTTCAAAAGTTTGACCAAGAGTTGACTTGTGGATATCGGGTTTGGATTGTGGTTTAGGGAGTTGGAATAGCTTTGTTATGTCATTTGGGGCTTGTGTGCAAAATTTGGGTTCATTCCAGATTGATTTGCTATGTTTTGGCACGAGTTTTGGAAGTTGAAAAGTTCAAAGTTCATTAAGTTCGATTTGAGTTGCGATTTGTCGATTCGATGTTGTTATGAGTGATTTGAGGCCTCGAGTAGGTCCGTGTTATGTTATTGGACTTGTTGGTATATTAGGGCGGGGTTGCGAGTGGCTCGGATGAGTTTCAGACAAGGTTCAAATCACTTTCATTGCATAGTGCATTGCTGAAGGCTGCTGGTTCTGGTGTGATCGCACCTGCGGCTGGTTTTGCCCAGATGCGATGGCTCCAAAAGCACCAAAGGCGTCGCAGAGGCGAGGTGAGTGCTGGGTGAGGAAGACCGCAGAAGCGGAGATTTGGGCGCATATGCGGATGCGCAGGTACGAAGTGATGGAGCGTAGGAGCGAGGTATTTCGCAGGTGCGGATGGTGGCTCGCACCTACGATGTCGCAGAAGCGAATATTTTGTATGCAGGTGCGAGGGTCGCGTTCTTAGCTGATTCTGCAGAAGCAGAGGTTATGTTGCAAAAGCGACGCCGCAGAAGCGGCTAATGTGTCGCAGGTGCGAAAATGCTGGCAGAAGCTATAAATCAAGGGTTTTGATTTTTTCTTTATATTTTGAGATGTGGGACTCGGATTGAGGCGATATTTGGAGCAAATTTCATCACCAGGATTGGGGTAAGTATTCTACACTTGGTTTTGATCTTATTCTATGAATATATCTTGATTTTTGGCAATTGGTTGATGAATTTTAAAGAGATATTGGGGGTTTTAGCCTAAAGTTTCATAAATCGAATTTTTGAGTTTTGAACACCGATTATGAGTCGGTTTTGAATGAAACTAGTATGGTTAGACTCATAATTGAGTGGGTTTTCGGATTTTGTGAGTTTTGTCGGGTTCCGATGCACGGGCCCCGGTGTGACTTTTGGCCAGTTTTGGGTTTTGATTAAGGATTCGATCTTTATCATTTGGAATTGTTTCCTTGGGCTTTATTTGATGTATTTGAGTTACTTTTGGCTAGCTTTGAGCCGTTCGGAGTTCGGTACGTGCGAGATGGCATTTTGGAGCATCTCTTGGCTTGCTCGGTATTGGAATTGGCTTGTTCGAGGTAAGTAACACTTCTAAACTTAGTGTTGAGGGTATGAAACCCTGAATTACGTGTTATGGGGTCGATGTTGAGGTGACGTACATGCTAGGTGACGGGCGTGTGGGGGTGCACCATGTGAATTGTGACTCCGTTATTCTGTGGTACTGTGTAGTTACCTGATCTTACATGTAACAATGAAATTTCTACGTTCTTGAGCTATTGAGATGTGATCCATGTTAGAAACCATGTCTAGGCTATATTCTTATCATGTTGGGACCCACTGAGGTCATTTCTGCAGTTGAGTTATCTGCTTTCATTGCATTACATACTCAGTCATATGCATTCATATGCATATCATAGCTCAGTCTCTGTTGCTATTTATTGATACATCATATCATCATTTTCGAGCTAGTTTCATGACATTGTGAGCCCGCGCGAGAGAGACTGGAGAGATTGATGACTGAGTGATGCCAAGGGCCTGATTATGAGTGACATTATGGGATCGGGCTGCACGCTGTAATGGTTATACTAACTTATGATAGCGCTTGGGCTGAAGGAGCCCCTCTGGAGTCTGTACACACCCCCAGTGAGCGCGGTTGATTTATATTGAGGGATGGATCTTCCTTGGACATGGATCTTGTCCAAAGCATTTATATTGAGGGATGGATCTTCCCTGGACATAGATCTTGTCCGAAGAATTTATACCTGGGGATGGATCTTCCCCGCGGGCTGGATTGGCCCTACTCAATACTGAGTGACTGATGATCAATTGATGTATAAATTCCGGGATGGATCTTCCCTGGGCCGGATTGGCCATATACAGTACTGAGTGATTGAGCATGATGAGTGGAAAGTGTGAGCCAGTAAGATTGAGTACTCTGAGAGTGTGAGTACATGAGTTCATCTCTAAGATACATTGCATTGATATGCACACATGATATACATGCATAGAGATATATTTTCCTCATGCTGTATAGTATCACGTCATTCATGACTTCTCACACATATTGACATATGGGCATAGGGATGCATTTTATATTGGCTATCTTGAAAGAAAATGAAACATCTTATTTATTGTTGAGAGTATTTTGAGAAAATTATTGTTTTCAAACTTACTCATACTTTTGGCAACTTCGGTAAACTACTTGGGTTTTCACTGACATACTTGAAAGGCAGAACTATTTTCCGGGAAACTATGAATAAGCTGAGCATTTCATCTCTGAATTACTTCTTTTATTAATTGCTTTACGTTGTTATGAACTGTTATTGGCTATTGGTGTTGGACCCGACCTTATTCCAGCTTGTCACTACTTTCAACCTAGGGTTAGGTTTGGTACTTATTGAGTACATGGGGTCGGTTGTACTCATACTACACTTCTGCACCTTGCGTGCAGATGTTGACTGATGATGTTGTTGTGTTCGATGGGAGCTGGACTTGAAGATGTACCTGCGTTCCGGTTGCAGCTGCCTCTTGTTCATGGTAGCCTTAGATTCATAAAATTCGTTTTATGTACTTTTCAAATAGATGATGTATTTATTTCATACCAACTTTGTAAATTCTATTCTTAGAAGCTCATGATTTATACTACCAGTCCTTGGAGAATGTATAAGATTCAGATAATCTTTTCTATTTAATTATTTTATTAATTTGATTGGAATTAGATATTGTTAATTGGCTTACCTAGCGGGTTGGGGTTAGGTGCCATCACGATTAGTTGGATTTTGGGTCGTGACATATTAGTATCAGAGCTCTAGGTTCATAGGTTCTACAAGTCATAAGCAAGTGTCTAGTAGAGTCTTGCGGATCGGTATGATGACGTCCATACCTATCTTCGAGAGGCTACAGGGAATTTAGGATATATACTTCCCATCTTTTTTTCCTTATCGTGTGGAATTGATTCAGCTTGAGACATAACTCTTTGAATTCCATCCATGTATTCGTATGCGCATGTGAACGCTCGGCATCGGCTATGCATTGGCGGCTTGTAATTCCATGGATGAGGCGCGAGATGTGATTTTTGTGTGCTGATGAAGGGCCGGTCCGGAGGACTTGAGGCCTAGTTTTGACTGTAGCTTGCGCACAAAGATTTTTGTTGTGTGAGCACGTGCTTTTGGACTTATACGTCCGGTAGTGTCTCTATGAGTGTAATTTGTGACTAGATGAGTGGTTGGATGGCAATATGATGAGTATGATGTGACTGCAGGATGTGTTCCGATAGATCGAATTTGACGATAAGAGTTTGCTTGTGATGTAAAAAGGACTATTTGGTGCTTGATTTCTATCCTGATTTGGTGTACAGTCTTGGGTTATGGGTGTGTTGAAGGATCTTTCATGATGGTTAATTGTGGAACGAATTAGATTCTCATGCCTTGTTAGTGAGTTCAGACTCAGGAAGATTAAGTGATTACGTAGTAGTTGTGGCTGTGAAATGGTATAAAGAGATGTTAGTTGAGGCTAAGCAGGTGGGTTATAACCTGCGAGGTGATCTACGGATGTGTGATTTTTATGATATTGTGTGGAGGGTTTCTTATCCCCCAGTGGGTTATATTTGTGCGATTTGATTTTGGATCGGTTGTAGTAGTTGACCTGACTGTCACAAGGGTGAATGCGAGATTTGCATATAATTTTAAGTATTAGATGGTTTGCGTTACAGGAGCTCATGAAGGATTTAGTTGAATCTCTCTACGGTATTATGGCAGTAATAGAGTATGGGCATTGTGAGTTATTGTGTGTTTTGATCTATGGCTTGGGGCCAAGTGGGGAAGTCTGCTATCGATAAGTTGATTGCACGATTATGTGTTGTATTGGTTTTGGTTTGAGGTATACTTGTGAGTCAGTTATGACTTGTAGAGGTTGAGTTCGAGAATGACTCGAGTAAGGAAATTTCTGGATACGGGTTATGTTACATATGGGTATATAGGAAACATTGAATGATTGAGTTGTTATTCGTAAAGGATGTAGTGTGCATGGAGTAGGGATTCACTCAGTTTCTTCGAAGTGTGGTTTATACATTTCAGTATCAAGAAGGTGAAGGAAATAATTTTAGGTTCACATAAAGTCTTTTCAGAGCGGGTGTCTCGGTTGTGGTGCTTTTGGGGTACTTAAGGCAGAATTCAGCGGCTTATGGGCCTTAAGGCGTTGTGGTTCTATGCTAGGGTTTGTGGGGTGAGTTGTGGTTAAAGATCGTGGTGTTTTAGCAAGGAGAAGTATCAATTTGAAGACAAATTCGGAAGGGGCTCAAAGAAATAGGACAGCTTGGTAGTAGGTTGGATCAGCACGATGATGGATATGATCGGTTATTTGGGTGATTATGATGTGGGGGGTTTCTACAGGTGCTTTGTGGCAATACTCTTTGGTTTGGCGACTTTCGTGGCTTGGTTGAGTTAGAGAGATTCAGTTCTGATGGCTTGATTATGTGCAAATGGATTCCAATGCATTCTCGAGGATTTCTACCATGATTTGAGATGGATATTTCCTACCGGCATAAGGAGCATGTTGAGTATTGTGATTTTCTACCAGATGGGATCAAATGGAAGGCTTCTAGCTGATCGGATATGTATTCTACTTGTGACTCAGAATGATTATGAGGTTCTCGTATTTTTTATATGATGGCATGATAGATGCGGTGTGTTGTGTGGGATTAAGGTTTGCATCTGCAAGGTCACTATTTAGTTTTGAAGGGGAGGTCATAAATTCTTAGATGGCATGGATGGTTTTCGATGTTTAAATGAATGTTATAACTATTTGGTATTGCGTGAGCAGAGTGTACATTTCAGAAAGCGCACTATGTTTTGAATTATGGATATTTCATAGGTATTGCGACACTCTCCTAGTTGATCGACTGTTGATTTTAAGATGTTGCTATGTGGCACGAAAGAATGGGAGAAATATTCCTCGTGGGATGATCGTGTATGAGAGATGTGTTAGACATTCGGGCGGTGGAGATGGGATCAGATATGGTGATTCGTGTGTTCTATGGATTTGGAGACTGGGCGTTTTTAGGAGCAGATTGTTTGATGGTTGTGGACTGTGAAGTCGTGGCCAAAGCTAGCCAGATGATAGTGTGTGTTATGATTCAGTCATTGTGGACTTTCGGAGGGTTATTTATCTATTTGTGGGTGACTAGAGTTGATTTGGGGGTCCATTGGTAGGCCTAATTAGGATGTGTATTCTACACCGAGTCGGATTGGTTGGCTCCATACTGCTATTGTTGAGGGATGTTCCATTCAGTTGATGTTGATCTTATTCGTGTTCTGAAATAATCTGTGAGTTAGTCTTCGAAATCGATTTGGAAGAATGAATTTCATTGTTGAGGCTTTAAGTTGAGTTGACCAAGTTTGACTTTTTGTGAATTTGACCCCGGAACGGAGTTTTGATGGTTCTGTTAGGTCCGGATGGTGATTTTAAATGCGGGCATATGCCCGAATTCGCATTTGGATGTTTCTAGAAGGTTTAGGCACAAATTGGTGAAAATTGGGAATTTGAAGGTTTGGAAAGTTCAAAAGTTTGACCGAGAGTTGACTTGTGGATATCAAGTTCGGATTGTGGTTTCGAGAGTTGGAATAGCTTCGTTATATCATTTGGGGGTTGTGTGCAAAATTTGGGTTCATTCCGGATTGATTTGCTATGTTTCGGTACGAGTTTTGGAAGTTGAAAAGTTCAAAATTCATTAAGTTTGATTTGAGGTGCGATTCATTGATTCAATATTGTTATGCATGATTTGAGGACTCGAGTAGGCCTGTGTTATGTTATTTGACTTGTTGGTATATTCAGACGGGGTCCCGAGTGGCTCGGATGAGTTTCGGACGAGGTTCGGATCACTTTCGTTGCATAGTGCATTGCTAAAGGCTGCTGGTTCTGGTGTGATCGCACCTGCTGCTGGTTTTGCGCAGGTACGATGGCCGCAGAAGTGCCAAAGGCATTGCAGAGACGAGGTGAGTACTGGGTGAGGAAGACCGCAGAATCGGAGATTTGGGCGCCTATGCGGATGCGTAGGTGCGAAGTGATGGAGCGCAGGAGCGAGGTATTTCGCAGGTGCGGATGGTGGCTCGCACCTGCGATGTCGCAGAACCAGATATTTTGTCCGCAAGTGCGAGGTTCGAGTTCTCAGCTGATTTCGCAGTTTGTCGCAGAAGCGACGCCCCAAAAGCGGCTAAAGTGTCGCATGTGCAAAAATGCTGGCAGAAGCTATAAGTGGAGGATTTTGGTTTTTCTTTCATATTTTGAGATATGGGACTCGGATTAAGGCGATTTGTGGAGCAAATTTCATCACAAGGATTGGGGTAAATATTCTACACTTCATTTTGATCTTATTCCACGAATCTATCTTCAGTTTTGGCAATTGGTTGATGAATTTTAAAGAGAAATTGGGGGGCTTTAGCCTAAAGTTTCATAAAATAAATTTTTAGTTTTGAACACTAATTCGGAGTCGAATTTGAATAAAACTTCTATGGTTGGACTCGTAATTGAGTGTGTTGTCAGATTTTGTAAGTTTTGTCGGGTTCCGAGGCGCGGGCCAGAGTGTGACTTTTGGTCGGTTTTGGGTTTTGATTAAGGATTCAATATTTATCATTTGGAATTGTTTCCTTGGGATTTATTTGATGTATTTGAGTTGCTTTTGGCTAGCTTTGAGCCTTTCGGAGGTCGGTACGCGTGTGATGGCAATTTGGAGCAGCGCTTGGCTTGGTCGGTATTGGAATTGGCTTGTTCGAGGTAAGTAAAACTTCTAAACTTAGTGTTGAGGGTATGAAACCCCGAATTACGTGTTATGTAGTCGATGTTGAGGTGACGTACATGCTAGGTGACGGGCGTGTGGGCGTGCATCATGTGAATTGTAACTCCGTTATTCTGTGGTACTGTGTAGTTACCTGATCTTACCTGTAACCACGAAATTTCTACGTTCTTGAGCTATTGAGTTGTGATCCATGTTAGAAACCATGTCTAGGCTACATGCCTATCCTGTTGGAACCCACTGAGGTCATTTCTGTTGTTGAGTTATCTGCTTTCATTGCGTTACATACTCTCTCATACACATTCATATGCATATCATATCTCAGTCTCTGTTGCTATTTATTGATACATCATATCATCATTTTCGGGCTAGTTTCATGACATTGTGAGCCTACAAGAGAGAGACTGGAGAGATTGATGAATGAGTGAAGCCAAGGGACTGATTATGAGTGACATTATGGGATCGGTGTCACAACCCAAAATCCAACTAGTCGTGATGGCACCTAACCCAACCCGCTAGGTAAGCCAATTAACAACTATCCAATTCCAATGATATTTAATAAGACAGGCTAAGTAAAGAAATTATCTAAATCCTATACATTCCCCAAGGACTGGTAGTACAAATCTGGAGCTTCTAAGAATAGAGTTTACAAATCGAATATGAAGTAAATACATCATCTGTTATAAAAATACATTAACAGAGTTTTATAGATCTAAGACTACCATGAACAAGAGACAGTTACAACCGAGATGCAGGTACATCTTCAAATCCAGCTCCCATCGAACACAGTAACATCAGTAGTCAAAATCTGCACGCAAGGTGCAGAAGTGCAGTATGAGTACAACCGACCCCATGTACTCAATAAGTAACAAAACTAACCTTAGGTTGAAAGTAGTGACGAGCTAACACAAAGATCGGGTCCAACACCAATATTCCACAACAGTTCATAACAGCATATTACAAGTAACAAAAGAGGTATCTCAAAAATAAAATGCTCAGTTCGTTCACAGTTCCAGAACAAAATAGGCATTATTTTTCAAGTATCTCAGTGAAAGCCCAAATATTTTACCGAAAAAGCCAAAATACGAGTAAGTTTGAAAACTGTGATAGCAAGTGTAAAATGTCTCTCTATTCCCATATGTCAAAATATATGAGAAGTCATAAATGACGTGATACTATATAGCATGAGGAAAAATGCATCTCTATGCCTGCATGTCAAGTGTGCATGCCAAATGCGATGCAAATCAGTGATAAAGATCATATGCATACTCTCAGAGTATCAATTCACTCGGTCCTCCCATTTACTCAGCACTCGACACTCGGCACTCGCACTCGACACTCGGCACTCGCACTCAACACTCGGCACTCATACTCAGTAGGTACCTGCGCTCATTGGGAGTGTGCAGACTCCGGAGGGGCTCCTACAACCCAAGCGCTATAATCCGCACGGACAACTCATGTGTTGCACGTACAACTCACATCCCATAATATTAATATCTGGAATCACACGGACAACTCACATGCTGCACGGACAACTCACGTGCTATAGTAAGCCAATCTGACCCGCTGCGGCGTGCAACCTGATTCCATAATCATCCTCACAATCAGGCCCTCGGCCTCACTTGGTCATCAATCTCTCTAGTCTCTCGGGCTCACAATGTCATGATACCAGCCCAAAAACAATGATATGTGCATCAATAAATAACAACAGAGACTGAGATATGATATGCATGTGAATGCGTATGACTGAGTATGTAATGCAATGATAGCAGATTACTTAACAACAAAAATAACCTCAATGGGTCCCAACATGATAAGCATGTAGCCTAGACATGGTTTCTAACATAATCACAGCTTGACAACTCTAGTACGTAGAGATTTCATGATTTTAGACAAGTTCAGGTAACTACATAGTACCACAGAAATAACAGGAATCACAGGTCACACGGTGCACGCCCACACGCCCGTCACCTAGCATGTGTGTCACCTAGCATGTGCGTCACCTTAAAACCAAACACATCACACGTATATTCAGGGTTCATACCCTCAGCTCCAACATTAGAAGAGTAACTTACCTCGAACAAGCCAATTCTATTACCGAGCAAGCCAAGCAATGCTCCAAAATACCATCTCGCGCGTTCCGACCTCCGAACAACTCGAAACTAACCAAAAACAACTCAAATACATCAAACAATGCTAAAGGAACCAATTCCGATCGGAAAGGATCAAATCTTGAATCAAA
This sequence comes from Nicotiana tomentosiformis, assembly GCF_000390325.3. Classification (NCBI taxonomy): domain Eukaryota; kingdom Viridiplantae; phylum Streptophyta; class Magnoliopsida; order Solanales; family Solanaceae; genus Nicotiana; species Nicotiana tomentosiformis. Next base: position 2,199,063 of record NC_090818.1, on the reverse strand, counting down.
AGCCCAAAATCGGCCAAAAGCCCAACCTGGGCTAGAACGTCAGAACCCGACAAAATTTACAAAATCTGACAACCCATTAAATTACGAGTCCAACCATACTAGTGTCACTCAAATCCGACTCCAATTCGATGTTCAAAACTCAAAAATTCATATTATGAAACTTTAGGCCAGAACCCCCAATTTCCTCTATAAACTTCACAATGCAATTACCAAAAACGAAGGTAGATTCGTGATATAAGATCAAAAATGAGTAGAGAACACTTACCCCAAGTTGTGTGGAAAATCTCCTCTCCAAAGTCGCCCAATTCGAGCTCCAAAATCTGAAAATGAAGATAGAAACAAAAGACCTCGAATTATAGGTTCTGCCCAGCGATTTCCGCATTTGCGGACAATTTGTCGCACCTGCGACCACCGCTTTTGCGGAAAAATATCGCATATGGGAAAAATGGCCTTGCCCAGCAACCCCCGCACCTGCGGTATCAAACTCAGCATCTACGAAGACACTCGCACCTGCGCTTCCACTCGACGCACCTGCGCATCCACACCTGTGCCCTTTTCTCCGCATTTGTGGGACTCCTCACCCAGCTCTCATCTCGCTTCTGCGACGCCTTTGTCGCTTCTCCGGCCATCGCACCTGCGTAAAACCAGCCGCAGGTGCAATCACACCAGAACCAACAGCTTAGCAAAATCCAAAAATGCAATGAAATGATCCTAACCTCGTCCAAAACACATCCGAGCTACTCGGGATCCCGTCCGAATATACCAACAAGCCCAATACCATAACACGGACCTACTCGAGGCCTCAAATCACGCATAACAACATCGAAACAATGAATCGCACCCCAAATTGAAATCTATGAACTTTGAACTTTCAAATTCAATAACTCGTGCCGAAACATAGCAAATCAATCTGAAGTAACTTCAAATTTTGCGCACAAGTCCCAAATAACATAACGAAGATGTTCCAATTTCCAGAATCGGATTCCGACCCCGATATCAAAATGTCAGCCTCCCCGTCAAACTTCTCAAAAATTCAACTTCCGCCATTTCAAGCCAAAATCAACCACGGACCTCCGAATCACAATACAGATGCGCTCCTAAGTCCAATATCACCCAACGGAGCTAACAGAACCATCAAAACTCTGTTCCGGGTTCAAATTCACAAAAAGTCAAACTTGGTCAACTCTCCCAATTTAAAGCTTCAACAATGAAATCCATTCTTCCAATTCTATTCCGAATAACTTGAAAATCAAAACCGACGATTCACATAAGTCATAATGCGTCATACGGAGCTACTCATGCCCGTAAGCTACCGAGCGAAGTGCAAATGCTCAAAACGACCGGTTGGGTCATTACATTCTCCCCCACTTAAACATACGTTCGTCCTCGAACGTGCCAAGAGTTGTTCCCAAAGCCATCAAACCGTTGTATAACCTTACCATGCACGTACCCGGGGGTGATCCCACGCCACCCTATCCCATATAGGTCTGATAACACAACATAACTGAAATATCTCAATTCAACCTATCCCACAAGCCTTAGAATCGAATTTCCAACATCCAGAATTTCTTATAGGATTTGAATCTCGCAATCTACACACTGTATAAGTCTGAACAAGCTGTACCAAAAGCCGTAACCATAACTCAAATACTCAAAACTCAAATACCACATAGCTTAAATGCTCGAAGAAATGATTTCTAATCACAGTAGCTACTCAAATGAACCCAATACCGGCAACAACCTCATATCGAACAAAGCCTTGTTCTAAACCTTCGTACACTGTCAATGATGAAAGAAACATGCAGAACTCATAACCATTCATCAGATCAACAAGTCATGGTACTCCATCTCCTTCAACAAGACTATAGTCAATTCCTAAGTCGATCAACAACAATATCTTCCAAATATACCATAATCAAATATGATAGCACCCATCCTAGATCCGACGACCTCGTCTTATCAAATACCAACTACTCTACTGACATGCCACACCAATACTATCTACAGCCATAACCCGTGGAAGCTGTGCACCAATAAGCACATTCCAAATGTACTCAATCATGGAAAAATGACTCAGACAAGAAAACTTCCCCGCAAGCTTAACAAGTACCGCCATAACGAAATGTCGAAAATCCATCACACACCGTAGAACCATAACACACGAATATAACAAGGGATCATATCTCAACATAACTCCACTGTAATGCGTGACCCCATCCAAACACTGGTCCATATGAAATACCTCAGCCACCATGCTCAAAATCAATAACCACGCGCAATCCGACATCAAGTACTCAAAGTGTATTACCATAACCATGTAGAAGTAGATGACACAATGCCATACAAAACCCGAAACAACATAACCCATACACCATCAACCATGCAATGCCCCATTACTCATCTCGCTCAAATTCTGCTATAAAGCCCAAATAGAACTGCACCAGGTATGCTTATAACCAACGAATCACAACTCCTCGTAGCATAGAAGAGTAACTCACCGAACATATCAGAACACGAATAAGCTCAACAACAACCGAATGGCACATCCCTCAACAATAGCAGTATGAAGCAAACAAATAAAACCCGGTGTAGAATATACATCCTCATTGGGCCTACCAATGGACCCCAAATCAAGTATGGTCACCCACAAATAAATAAATAACCCTTCGAAAGTACACAACGATTGAGTCGTAACATATTCTATCATCCTCTGACAAGCTTTGGCCCCATTTTCACAATCCACAACCATAAAACAATCTGCTCCTGAGAACTCCCAGTCTCCAAATCCATAGAACACATGAATCACCACATCTGGTCCCAACTCCACCGCCCGAATGTCTAACACATCTCTCATACACGATCATCCCATGAGGAATACTTCTAAAATTCTTCCGTGCCACAGAGCAAAATTTAAATATCAACAGTCGATCAACCAGGAGAGTGCCACAATACAATTAAAGTATACATAAATCAAAACACATTGCCCCTTCTGAAATGTATACTCTCATCAGGCCATACCGATTAGTAATATAATTTACCTAGTCATCTGAAACCCATGCTGCCTACGAATTTATGTCCTTCCCTTCAAAACTGAACTATGACCTTGCATATGCAAATCTAAATCCCACACACACACCGCATCTACCATATCATCCTGTGAAGAGTACAAGAATATCATAATCAACTCTGAGTCATAAGCAGAATATATACCCGATCAGTCTGAAACCTTCTATTTGATCTCGTCCCGGAGAAAATCCCAATACGCAACATATTCCTCACGCTGGTAGGAAATATACTCTTCGATCTGTGGTAAACACCATTGAGAACTCTTTGAAACCCATTTGTACATAACCAAGATATCAGAACCAAATCTCTCTAACCCAACCCAGCCACGCAAGCCGCCAATACTGTAAAGATCCGTAAAAATTTTAACCAAAACCTCGGGGTTTCGTGGTGCCAAGTTAGATTCCTTTTTGGACTAAAATGGTACCCTACAGACTGAGAGGAAAATGTTTCGCAAAAAAATGCATTTTTGCGGCCCATTATGCGGCCGCATAATCACTCTGCGGATCGCATAATGGCCGCAGAGTGAAGCAGTAAGTTTGGCCAATTTGAGGTCAGTTTTGCGGTCGATTATGCGACCACATAATTGATATGCGGATCGCATATCAGTTGCATAATTTCCTATTAGGTTTCTGCGGAGGGAGTTCTGCGGTGCATTATGAGACCGCAGAACAAGTATGCAGACCGCATACTGGTCGCATACCTAAGCCAAAAGTTTAGTCCCCTGAGGGCCATTTCTGCGGTCACTTTGCGGACCGCATAACCATTATGCGGTTGCATATGCGACCGTAGACCTGTGTCGGGGCACCATTTTTCTTGATTTAAAACTCGACCCCCATTCCGTTAAAACACCCATTTAGCCTATTTTGAAGGTCATTTATGATATTTCTAGTGTGAGAGAGAGAGAGGGTTCCAGAGGGAGGGCCTAATTTCGATCAATTAATCTTCAACCATCACTCAAAGCTTGGAAATATTCAAGTAGAGCACCAAATTCTTCATCCAAAAGGTAAGACTTCATCACCCCAGCTCTTAATTACAAACATAGCTATAATGGGGTATTAATAAGATGGTCCATGGGTATGAGGGTTGTTCATCTTGTATGTATGTGATAAAGAGTGTGGGAAAAATAAAAAGTGAACTAGAACCATGAACGTTTCCTAATTTTGGGTTCAATTTGTATATTGCAAAAATAGATTGAGGTTGCTAAGGATTCCGGATAATTGTAGAGTCTAAAGAAGCACAATTGAGGTATGTATGGCTAACTCTCTTCTTCTTAGAATCGAACTCCTGGTGTCCGAATAATTGGTGTAAGTTCCAACTTGATTATACTAGAATTGTTTGCCTTAGTGTGTTTGATTGAAATATTCATGTTCCCTAATTGTTTTTGATGGTTACCATGCTATTTGAGAGCGTAATTATGATTTTCCAAGCTCCTTCCCTTATGTGTGAAATGCCTTATATGATGGTACTTATCGACATGAATGATGAGGTTATTTGAACAAATAAAAATGGAAAGACTTGAATTGTAAAATGTGCCCAAGTGCCAAGAACTACGTAATAAATGAGGCTGTTTATGCCATGTAATGAATATGGGAAAGAAATGTGAATTGAGTGGACAGTTGAAGGAGGTTATGTCTCAAGTGAGATGGCTTAGCCGATCGGGCCGAGATCGGACGCCATGTTGTACACATGGTGGCATTTGTATTGGAATTATTGGATTACATTGTGGATATGTATATGTCTCACTTGAGATGGCTTAGCCGGTCAGGCCGAGACCGTACTCCGTGTAAAAACACAGTGGCATTGTGAGTTGTGGCTTTGGCACTAAAGATTATTAATCTAAAAAGATGGAAAGATTGAATTGGAAACTATGTGATCCTTACTTGGTGTTTTCTTTGTATTCCTATGAAGTACTTTTTGATTATTATGACTGCCTTCTCTTTGTTTCACTGTTCATTCTACTAAGATTGGTGTTTGCCTTACATACTAGTACTATTCGACAGTACTAACGTCCCTTTTGCCGGGGGCGCTATATCTTTGAATGGATGTAGGTGGTTCCATCGCAGATAGTGCCGATCGCAGATAGTGGTGCTCTCTTTCTCTCCTCACAACAGTCTTGGTGAGCCCTATTTCTCCCAGGGGTCATGTAGTCCTTCTTTTGTATAAGTTTTTACATTTTGAGGTATAGCCGGGGCCTTGTTGCCGGCATTGTCATGTTGCTCTTTTGTATCCTTAGAGGCTCCGTAGACATTTTTCTGAGTCATGTATGTATGTTGGGGTAGTCGTTGGATCGAGTTGTATTTTGGAAACTCAACTATGGCATAATGTATATAACAAAAATGAACTAGCAATGTTTATATATTTATATAACTGATCTCTCCCCGATTTTACAAATGGTGATGCGATCCCTTTTTGGGTTATGAATGAGTCGGGTAGGAAAGGTTTAATAGGCTTGCTCGACTGGGTTCACTCGGTTGAGCGCCGGTCGCGCTCCCCGAGGTTGGGGCGTGACAAAAACACAAGAACATTGCCACGAAACACCTGTGGAGACTAGCCACATCATAAGTACCCAAAGAACCGATTATATCCATTACTGTACTGATCCAACCTACTATCAAACTGTCTTATTTCTCCGAGTTCCTTCCGAATTGCCTTCAAATTGATACTTCTCCTTGCTGGAACACCACGATCCTTAACCCAAATTCACCATTCAAGAGACCCTAGTATAAAACCACAACGCCCTAAGGTCCATAAGCCGATGACTTCCCTCCTAAGCACCCCAAAGCACCACAACCGCGACACCCACTCTAAAGAGACCTTATGTGAACCTAAATCTGTTTCCTTCACCTTCTTGATGCTGAAATGCCTAATCCACAATGGTATAAAAATTCCACAAGTCTCGACACCATCCAATGTAACTCTCAGTTTCTAGCCATATACAAATCTTGAAAATTCCAAATCGCTACATATAAATCTTGAATCCATCAAAACCATTCTTGAGAGTCATCCACTCTACTCAAATCTCAATTAAAACGACCAAACGAACCGAACGACCTGCACTACAAGAAAAGTGTGAATTACTTGGGGATTTTACCTGGGAATTCTTGTCGTAGATATTTCCTACGGATTTTCATGCGAAAATATGAAATTCCTAAATTATAGAATACTTTACCTGCGAAAACGTTTTTGTCACGACCCAAAATCCCACCATAGGCGTCGTGATGACACCTAGTCTCTAAGGCTAGGTAAGACGATTTTAATTACCTTTTGAAGCATTTTTTTAATTAAATAAATAATTAAAACTAACAGCGGAACAAATATAAATATACAACCTCCCGAGACTAGTAGTACTGAGTGACGAACTCTAACTGAATACATGGAATGATCACGAGGACCGAATATACAATACTGTTTGATTAAAAATTTAACATTACAATGAAATGAAAAGACTCCAAGAGACTGCGATGACCAAGCAGCTCTACCTTGAATCCTTACGATCCTGCTTTAACTCTGCTCAAGTCCGATATCTCCAATACCTGGCTCTGCACAAAAATGTGCAGAAGTGTAGTATGAGTACACTACGGTCGGTACCCAGTAAGTATCAAGACTAACCTCAATGGAGTAGAGGCAATGTACAGTCCAGAAACTCACTCGTCTAATAACCTGTGCAATATAATATACAAAATACTAGGAAACATATAGCAATAAGGGCAGGGTAAAACAACCAGTGGTATGCGCAGCAAGACAACAAGAATACCATAAATATCACTCAACAGTTAATAAAAACATGTACGCCCAATTAATTCAAGTTTTTCAAATAAATATCCTTCACATATAATTCTTCCAAATAACTCTCTTTTAAATGTAGTTTTTCTCAAATAAATATCATTCAGATACAATTCTTTCATATAATTCTTTTTGAATAAAAATCCTTCCAAATAAATATTTTAAATATAATTCTTTCAATTAAAAAGTCACCATGTGACGCCTCATTTCATAATCATAAGAAAATACGGGTATCAGCCCATTTTCATATTTTTCGTAAACACGGGTCTCAGAACATTTTCATATTTCCACGGCACCTCGGGCCCATAATTAAATCATATCACAACTGCACAGACAATTCACGTCCCAATTATCATCATCATTTCATCACAGCACCTCGTGCCCACATTTCAATTTATAATCCGTCTGGCAATAGTCACAGGCTCTCAATTTCAACATAAATCCGATTGTTATTAATTTACCAACAACAAGATAAATTGCATAAGGTATAAAAGTAAAAACAAGAAAATCACAACATCACATGAAAATTATCAACACCACAACCCCACATCATCACATATCGTCCTTGACAATAGCCACCCTTATCATTCCGCCCAGACAATATCAATAGCCACCCTTATCACTCCTATTGCCACCCTTATCGCTTTTATAGCCATCCTTATTGCTCCGCCCAGATAATATTCCAACAAACACAACAACAGTGAAATGCCACCCTTATACCCACATAATATCAACGGTAAAATGCCACCCTTTTCTCCCCAAAATAATAACTCATACAACACAACAATTTACACGGGAAATTTACACGACAACATAATAAAATCAATTCATATCGCAATTTGCCCAATGGCCACAACCAAATTCCAAAGATATAACAAAAATCAATTAATTTCACAACAAATAGCCCAAGGCTCCACACAATGTATATAACACCCAAAAATAATCAATAGAGATAGAAATTACTCAGCATAAAGCAAAACCTTCATTAATGCAAATTTAGATAATTATATTAACACTTATTCTTAAGCTCGCTTAAATTAATTATTTGCATAAGAAAATTCATATTGGAATTAATTTCAAAGAAATATTAAACCAACAATACTCACGAAATTTCATAAATATTTCAAGTAACAATCACATCAAATTATCATATAAAAACAAATTCAACAATAAGGATTTAGGCATGCCAAATAGATGATTTAATAATTTTCCATAATTTCCCAATTTACTACACAATAACGCCTAAAACTTTAATTCAATGAATTTTGCACGTATAAGCCTGAGTACGTACTCGTCGCCTTGCGTACGCGGCTTTTCACATTTCACAAATGGCACATAAGACTCAATGCCTAAGGGGTAATTCTCCCACTCGAGGTTAAGAAAGACACTTACCTTTTTGAAGTTAGGCCGATATTCCAAAATAGCCTTCTTGCTTGAATTGACCTCCGGACAGCTCAAATCTATCCAAATTAATTGTACAACTCTATTAAAATTTATCGTAAACAATTCCGGATAATAATACGTCGACTAAAAAATTTATTCCAAAAAGTCAACAAAAGTCAACGCGGGACGTGCCCCTCGGAACCTGACATCATTTTCATGAAATCCAAACACCTATTCCGATACGAGTTCAGCCATACCAAATTTATTGAATCAACTCGACCTCCAAATCTTAAATTTTCGTTTTTGGAAGATTTTACAAAAATCTTGATTTCTTCCATTAAAATCCAAATTAAACGATGAATATAATTATAGATTCATGAAATATAAACACTTTAGGATATAGAACACTTACCCTAATCCATATGGTAAAAAATGCCTAAAACGTCACTTCAATCCGAGCTCCATAGCTCCAAATATGTCAAAAATGGTTGAAATCTCGAAATATAGCTACTGCCCAGGTATTTACTCTTCGCGATCACGAAGCACAAAAGTTTTCAGCCCCAAAATTGCTCTTCGCGATCGCGAAGAACAAACTACCCAACCCTTCCAGACAACCTCTAGTATAATGGTCATAACGTTTTGTTCAAAATTCTAAATGATGAATGGTTTAACTTAATGGAAACTAGACTACAAGGGCTATAACTTTCATTTGTTTCTCATTTCCCAATTCCTTATATATTCCGAGATATAAGCTTCCAAATTAAGCCCCCTATGCAACAGAGATTTCCAAACTCTTCCCGGATAGCCTCTAGTTTATCCACTATAACTTTTTGTACACACCTCCAAATGACAAATGGTTTACCTTTTTGAAAACTAAACACAAAGGGCTACAATTTTTATTTTTGAATTATCTCCAAATTCCTTATAGATTGCGAGATATGAGCTTCCAATGTCGGGTCAGTGCGGCAGGAGTTTCCTCTACGCGATCGCAATTCACAGTGTCGAAATAGCAAAATTTCTCTTCGCGATCGCGACCGTTTGTCCGCGATTGTGATGCATACCTCTGTGGCCAAAAACCAGCAACTAAAAATGGTCCGAAACCACCCCGAAACTCACCCGAGCCACTCGGTACCCCGTCTGAGCATACCAACAAGTCTCAAAACATATTGCAGACTTAGTCGAAACCTCAAATCACATCAAACAATGCTAAAACCACAAATCATACCCCAATTCAAGCTTAATGAAACTAAGAAATTTCAACTTTTACATTCGACGCCGAAACCTATCAAATCAAGTCCGATTGATCTCAAATTTTACACACAAGTCATAAATGACATAACGGTCCTACAAAAATTTTCAGAACTGGATTCCGACCCCGATATTAAAAAGTCAACTCCCCGGTCAAACTTCCAACTTAAACTTCCTATTTTCGCCATTTCAAGCCTAATTCCACTACGGACTTCCAAATAATTTTTCGAACACGCTCCTAAGTCCAAAATCACCATACGGAGTTATCGGAGCCAACGGAACTCTATTTCGGAGTCGTCTTCACAAAGTTCTGACTACGGTAAATATCCTAAGACTTAAGCTTCCGTTTTAGGGACTAAGTGTCTCAAATCACTCCGGATCATCCGGTAACCAAATTCAACCACGCACGCAAGTCAATACACTTAATACGAAGCTGCACAGGGCCTTATGCCGCCGAACGTGACTTAAATTCTCAAAACGACTGACCGGGTCATTACATTCTCCACCTCTTAAACAAACGTTCGTCCTCGAACGTGCTAAGATTCATTATGAGGTTACCAAATTGATGATTTTACTTTTACACATATACTCACGGTTGGTCCCACGTTACTGCATTTGAGATAAGATCGACAACTCTATCTCAATTGAGATTATTTCTTTTACCCATATTTGTAATCTTTAAGACCAATTTCTTATGCTCCAAACATTTTCAAAAGACCTGATTTTCACAACAACGCACGGTATTAGTCTCAACTGGCTATAGCAATTCGTGCCTACGCACACATCAACTTTTTTGATAGTGTTGAAGTACTTCAAAATTTTTTCGGGGTGTTACATTCTTCCCCGCTTAGGATCATTCGCCCTCAAACACATTACATAATTTTGTCTCTTCTTTGCACGACTCAATCTTCCAAATTTTTTTCTAACTCCCAAATTTTTTTCAGAAATTTCGGCAGAGTCTCCCCTGTAATTGGGCCTAACCACCTGCCAGAGTAACACCAAAACAACTCCTAACAACACATCCACAATGAATATATCAATAACAGAATCTCAATGTTACAAACACTTCATTATCACAATGATATCAGGACATGAAGCATATCATATGTATGCTCATCACCACATCTCTGGTCTTAAAAGCCGTTCATAATTAATGCCAGCATCATCAATTAATCTCATATTAACCACCACCTCATTTCGAATTTTCACAATACTGACAATGGAATGTGAGGCATGAAGACTTCATGATTACTTACTCGAATTAATGAGTCACATTTAACGCCACCTGGGTACTCACCTCATAGGCTAAAACTCAATGTTTACAGCACGAAAATGGCTGAATATGAACAGAAATATATACAAGAATTATCAAATAAGCCTAACAGGCATGACTCCCTATTAATATTATTGTACACATTAATTTCACAAATTGATAATTTTAAACTCATAAATATTTCACCACAAGGACCTCGTCCTTATATAACTTCCACTGTGACTTGTAGCCCGGTTTAAATATTTCACATCATATATAAAATGCGAGGATCTCGTCCTCAACTCCGAATCACAAGTATTTTGCATATTGTGCCAACTGAAATTTCAATTTTTCTTTCTTTCTTATTTTCAATATATTTCATAAACAGTTTTCACAACACATAATGAACCCTCATATCGGTAGGACGTGTAATTCATAAAAATTAGAATCAATTATTCTGAAACACATTAAACCCACTGTAATGAATAATAAAAATTACTTTTGGACTTATAGCCCTCAATGGTGTACAAAATTAAATGACAGACACGGGCTCACACCTTCAAATCTCCCAACAGGGATAAACATATAAGTGGGTCACAAATTTATGAAGCTCGCCCATAAGTGGAGCATAATAAGAGGACTCACCTCAATATTCAGAACCGAATCAAATTAAGGAAAATATCCTTTTATAATAAAAATCAGGATCGTACATGTAACGACACCATCTGGTGTATTGGCCTCAGCCAAATCATAGTGATTAAATCAACGGGTCGGGCCTCCACCTCTTAGGCGCCCACTACCCGCTTGTCCTCCATATCTAGCTGACTGTGCACGTGGAGTATCAACTAGAATAAAGCTTGTAGCTAGAGTATTCTGATGAAATCCACCCCTCCCAAGTCTGGGACAATTTCTCTTGATGTGTCTAGTATCACCACACTCATAACAACCCCTCTGCGGGTTCGGCTGCTCACACTGAGTCTGTGCCGGATAACTGGAATAAACATTATAGAAATCCCGTGCTGGTGGTGCATTAAAAGAACTTACTAGAACACCCCCGAGTATTCTGAAATTGTTTCCATGACCTCGTTGATACTGAAATGTAAAATTATTAACAACGCAGGAATACAGCAAGTCCCAGCATCATCCCATACAAATCTCATCTCTTAATCATATACAAGTTTCGTAGAACCTTTCAATACCACATAAATACATCTCAGGCCAAAACTCATATAACACATGACCCCGCAATCTGGTCGTTGATAGTGGACTCCCTCACTTGGCGCGAAACCAGTGTACACATTCTGTTGATCCACAATACTAACCTTCATCGTTCGTAGGACACCGGTCATAAGACACCTCAAGCCATTTATTTGGCGCATGTCATCCTCGTGATAGTTAAACTCGCTTCCTCCAGTGCCTTGGTTGCGTATGTACCCTTCGCTAAATAGAAATCCCATACGAACTATGTAGTCTCTAATACCACCAACTATTTCAGATCTACATCCACCTCGTGACCCTACCACAATTGTGAAGATTAGGCAATTAATTAAACCTTCTTAATATCATACTTATCAACCAGATGTCAGAACCTGCTGCACCTCAATGTGCACAACTGAATGATCTCTCAATACTTCCGCATCCTCGATCTAGACGATACGTTGTAATAATAGTTGAGCAACCCTGGCTCCCTTATAACCCCTCTATAGTATCACGAACGGTTGGTGCATAGTTGATACCGAGTGCGCAATTTCATACATGAGTCGATGCAAAAGAACATAAGATATATGCTTCAAGCTGAACAAATGTCGCACGATAAGGAATGAAAGAAGTGAAATTTTCTAACAGTCATGTAGCCTCTCGAAGATAAGTACAAACGTCTCCGTACCGATCCGCAAAACTCTACTAAACTCGTTCGTGACTCGTAGAACCTATGAACCTAGAGCTCTCATACCAACTTGTTACGACCCAAAATCCCACCATAGGCGTCGTGATGGCACCTAGTCTCTAAGACTAGGTAAGCCGATTTCAATTACCTTTTGAAGCCAATTTTTTTTTAATTAAATAAATAATCAAAACTGACAGCGGAACAAATATGAATATACAACCTCCCGAGACTGGTAGTACTGAGTCACGAACTCTAACTGAATACATGGAATGATCACGAGGATCGAATATACAATACGGTTTGATTAAAAATTTAACAGTACAATGAAATGAAAACACTCCAAGAGACTGCGACAACCAAGCAGTTCTACCTTGAATCCTTACGATCTCGCTTTAACTCTGCTCATGTCCGATATCTCCAATACCTGGCTCTGCACAAAAATATGCAGAAGTGTAGCATGAGTAAACCACGGTCAATACCCAGTAAGTATCAAGACTAACCTCAATGGAGTAGAGACGAGGTACAGTCCAGACACTCACTCGTCTAATAACCTGTGCAATATAATATACAAAATACTAGAAAACATATAGCAATAAGGGCAGGATAAAACAACCAGTGGTATGCACAGCAAGATAACAAGAATACCATAAATATCACTCAACAATTAATAAATACATGTACGCCCAATTAATTCAGGTTTTTCAAATAAATATCCTTCACATATAATTCTTCCAAATAACTCTCTTTTAAATGTAGTTTTTCTCAAATAAATATCTTTCAGATACAATTCTTTCATATAATTCGTTTTGAATAAAAATCCTTCCAAATAAATATTTTGAATATAATTCTTTCAATTAAAAAGTCACCATGTGACGCCTCATTTCATAATCATAAGAAAATACGGGTCTCGGCCCATTTTCATATTTTTCGTAAACACAGGTCTCAGTCCATTTTCATATTTCCACGGCACCTCGTGCCCATAATTAAATCATATCACAACTGCACGGACAATTCACGTGCCAATTATCATCATCATTTCATCACAGCACCTCGTGCCCACATTTCATATCACAACTGCACGGACAATTCACGTGCCAAATATCCTCATTATTTACTCACGGCACCCCGCGCCCACATTTCAATTTATAATCCATCTGGCAATAGTCACAGGCTCTCAATTTCAACATAAATCAGATTGTTATCAATTTACCAACAACAAGACAAATTGCACAAGGTATAAAAGTAAACACAAGAAAATCACAACATCACATGCAAATTATCAACACCACAACCCCACATCATCACATATCGTCCCTGACAATAGCCACCCTTATCGCTTCTATTGCCACCCTTATCGCTCCGCCCAGACAATATCAATAGCCACCCTTATCGCTCATATTGCCACCCTTATCGCTTCTATAGCCACCCTTATTGCTCCGTCCAGACAATATTCTAACAAACATAACAACAGTGAAATGCCACCCTTATACCCACATAATATCAACGGTGAAATGCCACCCTTTTCTCCCCAAAATAATAACTCACACAACACAACAATTTACACGGAAAATTAATACGACAACATAATAAAATCAATTCATATCACAATTTGCCCAATGGCCATAACCAAATTCCAAAGATATAACAAAAATCAATTAATTTCACAACAAATAGCCCAAGGCTCCACACAATGTATATAACACCCAAAAACAATCAATAGAGATAGAAATTACTCAGCATAAAACAAAACCTTCATTAATGCAAATTTAGATAATTATATTAATACTTATTCTTAAGCTCGCTTAAATTAATTATTTGCGTAAGAAAATTCATATTGGAATTAATTTCAAAGAAATATTAAACCAACAATACTCACGAAATTTCATAAATATTTCAAGTAACAATCACATCAAATTATCATATAAAAACAAATTCAACAATAAGGATTTAGGCATGCCAAACAGATGATTTAATAATTTTTCATAATTTCCCAATTTACTACACAATAACGCCTAAAACTTTAATTCAATGAATTTTGCACGTATAAGCCTGAGTACGTACTCGTCGCCACACGTACACAGATTTTCACATTTCACAAATAGCACATAAGACTCAATGCCTAAGGGGTAATTCCCCCACTCGAGGTTAAGAAAGACACTTACCTTTTTGAAGTTAGGCCGATATTCCAAAATAGCCTTCTTGCTTGAATTGACCTCCGGACAACTCAAATCTATCCAAATTAATTGTATAACTCCATTAAAATTCATCGTAAACAATTCCGGATAATAATACGTCGACTTAAAAATTTATTCCAAAAAGTCAATAAAAGTCAATGCGGGACCCGCCCCTCAGAACCTGAAATAATTTTCATGAAATCCGAACACCCATTCCGATACGAGTTCAAACATATCAATTTTATTTAATTCCAATAACAACGCGACCTCCAAATCTTAAATTTTCGTTTTTGGAAGAATTCACAAAAATCTTGATTTCTTCCATTAAAATCCGAATTAAACGATGAATATAATCATAGATTCATGAAATATAAACACTTTAGGATATAGAACACTTACCCTAATCCATATGATAAAAATCGCCTAAAACGTCGCTTCAATCCGAGCTCCATAGCTCCAAATATGTCAAAAATGGTTGAAACCTCAAAATATAGCTATTGCCTAGGTATTTACTCTTCGCGATTGCGGAAAATGCTTCGCGATCTCGAAGCACAAAAATTTTCAGCCCCAAAATTGCTCTTCGCGATCGCGGAAAACGATTCGCGATCGCGAAGAACAAACTCCCCAACCCTTCGAGACAGCCTCTAGTATAATGGTCATAACATTTTGTACAAAACTCCAAATGATCAATGGTTTAACTTTCTAAAAACTATACTCCAAGAGATATAACTTTCATTTGTTTCTCAACTCCCAATTCCTTATATATTCCGAGATATAAACTTTCAAAATCAGCTCTATGCAATAGAAATTTCCAAATGCTTCCCGGACAACATGTAGTTTATCCACAATAACTTTTTTGTACATACCTCCAAAAGACAAATGGTTTACCTTTCTGAAAACTAGACACAAAGGGTTACAACTTTCAATTTTGGATCATCTCCAAATTCCTTATAGATTGCGAGATATAAGCTTCCAAAATCGGGTCAGTGCGGCAGGAGTTTTCTCTACGCGATCGCGAAAAGTCTTCCGCGAGGACGATTCACAGTTCGAAATAGCAAAATTGCTCTTCGCGATCGCGACCGTTTTTCCGCGATCGCGATGCATACCTCTGTGGCCAAAAACCAGCAACTAAAAATGGCCTATAAATGATCCGAAACAACCCCGAAATTCATCTGAGCCACTCGGTACCCCGTCCGAGCATACCAACAAGTCTCAAAACATATTGCGGACTTAGTAGAAACCTCAAATCACATAAAACAACGCTAAAAACACGAATCATATCCCAATTCAAGCTTAATGAAACTAAGAAATTTCAACTTCTACATTCGACGCCGAAACCTATCAAATCAAGTCCGATTGACCTTAAATTTTACACACAAGTCATAAATGACATAACAGACCTATGAAAATTTTCAGAACTGGATTCCGACTCCGATATCAAATAGTCAACTCCCCGGTCAAACTTCCAACTTAAACTTCCTATTTTCGCCATTTCAAGCCTAATTCCACTACGGACTTCCAAATAATTTTCCGGACACGCTCCTAAGTCCAAAATTACCATACGGAGCTATCGGAACTAACAGAACTCCATTCCGGAGTCGTCTTCACAAAGTTCCGACTACGATAAAAATTCTAAGACTTAAGCTTCCGTTTTAGGGACTAAGTGTCCCAAATCACTCTGGATCATCTAGTAAACCAAATTCAACCATGCACGCAAGTCAATACATATAATACGAAGCTGCGCAGGGTCTTATGCCGTGGAACGGGATTTAAATTCTCAAAACGACCGACCGGATCATTATAGTTTTCCCCAGGAATATCCGTAGGTAAATTTGGCGCCATTTTGCGCAATATTTTACTTGGGAAATTATTTGAAAAATTAAGCTGCAAGTACCGTTTTCATAGGTAAATCCACAAGTAACGAACAAAAATAAATTCCTTTTTCAATTCACAAGATAATCCCTAGGTAAATTTACGTGCGGATATATCTAGGGATGCTTACTTGGGTATTTACCTGGGGATATACTTACCTATGGTATTGCCTGAGAAATTTTATTATGTGAATATAGCTGGGGATTTATTTCTTGAGGATTTACTTGGGGATATTTTTACCTGGGGAATTACTTGGGGATTTTGTTATTCCATATTTACTTGAGAACTCTTTGTTTTGGAGGATTTACGCGGGGATTTTGCTGCTATAAGTTTGGCCGAAGATTATTTATTGGGGATTGACTTAAGGATTTACTTAGCTGGAGATTATACTTGAAATAATTTTTTAAAATATATTTAAGAAACTAAAATTATAATAATATAGAAAATGCTACTGATATCACAAGTGAATGTTATTTTTAAGTATTTAGTTCCTGTTTCAAGTCAAATAAATTATTATGCAATAATCTCACTCTAAAAAGGTTTTGAAAAGAAAAAGGATTAAAGCAACAATATTGATAGAATTGTTAATAAAATTATCATATTTAGTTAATTTATTTATTGTTGGCAATATTGTCATATATATTTATCATTCTTTTCTAAAGATAAATGTAGTTAGAACTTAATCTCATACAAGGATCATAGATGTAATATTTTTTTTGGATTGAATATTTCAAAAGAATGACGCCAGTTACTAATTGAGTAACAAACTAATTATCCTAAATCCAATTATTGTTGAGCTAATATCATTAGAAAATATGCTTAATTTGGTATTGTTGAATAATTTTAAGTAGAAAAAATATTCAGCTACAGTTATCATTGCATGAAGTTTAATTGTCTCTTCGAATAGACAATATGTACAAGGGAAAATACTACTAATATTTTAGCTGTATATCTTACTTATATGTTATCTTATTTTTGCATGTATTAAAAATAATGTAATTAAACCATAGAATGCTACTTAGATGATATTTATTTGTACATATTATAGGTGTGACTTAAATATGGAGTAACATTCTAATTTTACTTCTAAATATCCTCTTGATTAACTTCTAATATTATTGAAATAAGTGGATCTTGTATACATGGTTGAATTAGCTAATAATCTTTATCAATTACTTAACCATGTAAAGTGTGTTTACCTCTTGTTTAAGGAAATTATTATGTAAAAAATTTAATGTTTTATACAAGGTATATAAGTGTACCATTATCAATTTTTCCTTATATAAGACCTCTAATATCCAAAATTGTGTTCCTCGAAGGAAAAGAATTACACAGGGTATGAACTGTCAATTAATCATTAAAAAGTATCTCAATTTGATCCATTTGGTTATACTTGAAAAATTCATTCTTATCTTTCTTCAAACAAAGAAAAGATAGAGAAAAGAATAGTTATACATCCTGATTTTGGAAGAGATATGGCTGCCAACAACTTAGCCTCTCTTGATTACCACATCGGATAAAGAAAACTCTATTTCGCCCTTTATAGTAGGCAACTTAGTGATGGGTAGAGCGGATCTTCCGGCATTTAAACTTGGGCAATTGAGTTTGTGGATTTGGGGATGAAATATCATGAGTTTCATTCCCTTCCTTAAAGAAGGATATGTTAGTGTTATTAAATCCTACAAATTTTCTTTACAAGAGAATTATAAAGACTAATACTCCATCCATACAAGAATGATCTCTTTCCTTATTTAGAAATAATTTATCTTTATGCAATGATTTATAGTCACACAAAATATATGTGTCTCATTTTACACCACAAGTTCAAAAGTCTTCTCTCTTTTCTTAAACTCCGTGCCCAATCAAATGAGTTCATATAAATTAAAACGGAAGGAGTAATTGGGAAGTGATTAAGAGAATGTTGGTGTTAATATATCCAGGAAATATTGTAGTAACACAAGAATAAATATGAATAAATTAAATTATGAAAACGAAATAATAAATCCCTTTTTCAGAAACATTTGCAAATAATTCGTGAAAACTTTTCACGGGGAATTACTTGTGGAAATTCCGCAAGAAATTTCTTTTATTTCACGAACTTTTACCAAAACTTTCTTGCGAATTTTTAGTGTTTTGTGCGAAAACATCCACAGGTAATTTACATGCGAATTAAAAATCCCTAGGTAATGTACTTGGGGATTTAAAATTTCGCATGTAATAATTACCTACGAAGGTTTTTCCATCGGATTCTTTTTGGTAGGAAAATCCTTAGGAAACTAAATTACCTGCAAATTATCCAGTATAATCCCCAGGAAAATCCCCATATAATCCACACTTTTCTTGTAGTGTTGTGCCCCATTAGCACACCAATACCTGTCACGACCCAAAATCTCACCTGTCGTGATGGCGCCTATCTCGATACTAGGCAAGCCGACACTCTCAATAAACTCCCATATCTTTTGACTTTGAAAATATAATATCTAAATTTAGCGGAAGAAAAACTCACAAATACATATATAAACACTCTCAAAACTTGGTGTCACTGAGTACATGAGCATCTAATATAAATACAAGTCTGAAAAAATACGATCTATAATAGTCTGAGACCAAATACAGTAAAACAAGGAGATAGGAAAGGAAAGCCAAGGTCTGCGGAACACAACAGCTACCTCAAAATCTCCAAAAAATCAACTGCGTAAAATGATCAACACCCGCTATGTTCGGGAACACCTGAATCTGGACACGAAGTGCATGGTGTAGTATGAGTACAACTAACTCAGCAAGTAACAACAATATCTAAGGAACTGAAGATAATGACGAGCTACACAGTTACAGTTCATTTTCAGTAATTCCAGCAAAGAATAGACATGCTTCCAAATCCAGCAGTTTAAGTCAAATCAATTTTATACAGTTCAATTTCATGTAATCCGGATATAAAATCTTTCAGAGATTTTACAACAATGACAGATAGCAATCAAGTGCAATAACAAATGCAAAGCAAGTACAGCCTCTCAGGTGACAGTCACTTAACTCATCATAACAGCTCAACCACTCGGCTCTCAGCCCTCAGCACTCACACTCAATGGGTACCCGCGCTCACTGGGGGCGTGTACAGATTCCGGAGGGGCTCCTACAGCCCAAGCGCCATAATCCGCACGGACAAATCACGTGCTGCACGAACAACTCACGTACTATAATATCCTGCAAGGACAACTCACGTGCTATAATATCCTGCACGGACAACTCACGTGCCGTATATCCTTACCTCACCGACAGGCCCTCGGCCTTACTCAGTCCTCAACCTCTCTAGTCTCTCGGGCTCTCGAAAATCAGAAAGATCAGCCCAAACAAAGATAACATAGTAAATCAATAAATATCAAGAAAGACTGAGGTATGATGCACAAGTAAAATCATGACTGAGTACAAGACAACAATTAGCAAATAATTTAATAAGTATGCGACCTCTGTGGGTCCCAACAGTACTATCGCATAGCCTAAGTATGATTTTTAACATGATTTACAGTCAAATTTCTTCAACACAAAGAGAGCTTATAGCTAATAACAGGTTATTCAACTTTACAGCTTCACGGGACGGACCAAGTCACAATCCCTTCAGTGCACGCCCACACGACCATCACCTAGCATGTGCGTCACCTCCAAAATAATCACATGACACAAAAATCCGGGGTTTCATACCCTCAGGACCAGATTTAAAACTGTTACTTACATCAAAACGTGAAATTCTTTACTCTGCTATGCCTTTGCCTCGCAAATCGGCCTCCGAATGCCTCGAATCTAGTAACATATAATTCTTTTCAGTCAATAAAATTTATTGAAATTAATTTCATAAGAAAATACTAATTTTCCATAAAAATTTGAAATTTAGCTCAAAAAGCGCCCGTGGGGCCCACGTATCGGAACTCGACAAAAGTTATAAAATCCGAAAACCCATTCAACCACGAGTCTAACCATATCAATTTTATTAAAATCCGACCCCAACTCGACCCTCAAATCTACAAATCTTATTTCCAAATTTCTAAGTTCCAATCTCCGATTTACACCTCAAAATCATGTAATCTAGTCAGATTATTCGATGACAACACAATATTATGGAGTAGAAATGATTACAAGGGACTTACCTCAAGTTTTTCTTGAAAATCTATCAAAAATCGCCTCTCCTCAAGCTCCAATTTGTCAAAAATGGCGAATGGGACGAAGTCCCTGTTTTTATAATTCTGCCTAGTCAGCCTCGATTTTGCCTCGATCTTGGCCTTCGATCGAGGTCCTCGATCCTGGGCCTCGATTCTGACCCTCGATCCTGGCCCTCGACCCTGGCCTTCGATCATGTCTTCGACCCTGCCTTCGATCGTGGCCCTCGACCCTGGGCTCAATCGTGGCTTTGATCCTGATCCTCGACCATGCCTTCGACCGTGGCCCTCGACCCTGGGCTCGATTGTGGCCCTCGACTCTGGGCTCGATTCTGGAAGAAGAAATTTCCAATAGAAGGAAATCGTAGCAGTTGTTGTAGTTCAATTTTTGATCCGTTAACCATCCGAAACTCACCCGAGACCCTCGGGACCTCAACCAAATATACTAACAAGTCCTAAAACATCATACGAACTTAGTCGAATACTCAAATCACCTCAAACAATGCTAAAACCATGAATTATGCCCCAATTCAAGCATATTGAACTTTGAAACTTTTCATTTCTACAAACAACGCCGAAACTTATCAAATCACGTCCGATTGACCTCAAATTTTGCACACAAGTCATAAATGACATAACAGACCTATTAAAATTTTCAGAATCGAATTTCGACCCCGATATTAAAAAGTCAACCCCCGGTCAAACTTCCCAAAAATTAAACTTTCGGCATTTCAAGCCTAATTCCTCTACGAACCTCCAAATAATATTCCGGACACGCTCCTAAGTCTAAAATCACCATACGGAGCTCTTGGAATCATAAAAATTCAAATCCGAGGTCGTTTACCCATAGGTCCATATCCAGTCCACTTTTCTAACTTAAATTTTTAATTATGAGACTAAGTGTCTCATTTCACTCAGACTCCCTGCCGGACCCAAACCAACTAACCCGGTAAGTTATAAAATAACTATAGAGCATAAATTGAGCGGTAAATGGGGGAATTGGGTTATAATACTCAAAACGTTCGGCCGGGTCGTTACATTCTCCCCCCCCTAAACAAAATTTCGTCCTCGAACGGGTTTAGAACAATACCTGGAGTCTCAAATAAGTGTGGATATTTGCTCTGCATCTCCTGCTCAATCTCCCAAGTAGCTTCTCTGGCTGGCTGGCCTCTCCACTGCACCTTCACTGATGCTATGCTCTTTGACCTCAGCTTTCAAACCCGCCGGTCTAAAATAGCCACCGACTCCACATCATAAGTCAAATTACTGCCCAGCTGTCCCGTACTGAAATTCAGAATATGAGACAGATCCCCGACATACTTTCGGAGCATGGATACATGGAACACTAGATGAACACCTGATAGACTAGGTGGCAAAGCAAGTTCATAAGCCACCTCCCCAATTTTCTTAAGTATCTCAAAAGGCCCAATATACCGAGGGCTCAACTTGCCCTTTTTCCCGAACCTCAACACACCCTTCATGGGTGAAATCTTGAGCAGAACCTTCTCCCCAACCATGTGAACAACATCACGAACCTTCCTATCAGCATAACTCTTCTTTCAAGACTGTGCCGTGCGAAGACGTTCCTGAATTACTTTGACCTTCTCTAAAGCATCCTGAACCAAGTCAGTACTCAATAGTCTAACCTCATCAAGCTCAAACCAACCCACCGGAGACCGACACTGTCTCCTATATAAATCTTCATATGGAGCCATCTGAATGCTTGACTGGTAGCTATTATTGTAAGCAAACTTGGCGAGTGGCAGAAATTGATCCCAAGAACCCCCAAAATCAATGACACAAGCGCATAGCATATCCTCCAATATCTGAATAGTGCGTTCGGACTGCCTGTCCGTCTGAGGGTGAAATGTTGTACTCAACTAAACTTGTGTGCCCAATTCTCGCTGCACTGCCCTCCAAAATTGTGAGGTAAATTACATAGCCCGATCTGAAATAATAGACACCGGCACACCGTGTAGGCGAACAATCTCGCGAATATAAATCCCAGCCAACCGCTCCGAAGAATAATTAGTACCAACTAGAATAAAATGTGCGGACTTGGTTAGCCGATCTACAATCACCCAAACAACATCAAACTTTCTCAAGGTCCGTGGGAGCCCAACTACGAAGTCCATGGTAATACGCTCCCACTTCCACTCCGGAATTTCAAGTCTCTGAAGCAATCCTCCTGGCCTCTGATGTTCATACTTTACCTATTGACAATTTAAACACCGAGATACAAATCCAACTATATCTTTCTTCATCCTCCTCCACCAATAGTGCTGCCTCAAATCCTGATACATCTTCGCAGTGCCGGGATGAATAGAGTACCGCGAACTGTGAGCATCCTGGAGAATTAGCTCATACAAACCATCTACATTAGGCACACATAGCCTTCCTGGCATCCGTAATACTCGTCATCTCCAATAGTGACTTCCATGGCATCACCGTGCTGAACCGTATCCTTAAGGACAAGCAGATGTGGATCATCATACTGGCGCTCTCTGATGTGTTCATATAAAGAAGACCGAGAAACCACACATGCAAAAACTCGATTCGGCTCGAAAATATCCAATCTAACAAACTGATTAGCCAAGGCTTAAACATCCAAGGCTAAAGGCCTCTCTGCTACCGGTAAGTATGCTAAGCTGCCCAAACTCTCTGCCTTACGACTCAAGGCATCGGCCACCACATTGTCCTTTACGGGATGATAGAGAATGGTGATATCATAATCTTTAAGCAACTCCAACCACCTTCGCTGCCGCAAGTTAAGGTTGAATAGAGAGGTTCTCTAGATTGTTTTCCTAGCATGGTAATTTCTTATTTGAAGGCCCAACGTATGGTTGGAAAGGGATGTCTGTCATATTTGGCCTTTGTGAGAGATATTGATGCAGATACTCCTATTATTGATTCAGTACCGGTCGTGCGAGACTTTTCAGATGTATTTCCTGTAGACCAGCCAGGTATGCCACTCGACAGGGATATTGATTTCGGTATTGACTTGGTGCAGGGCACTCAGCCTATTTCTATTCCTCCGTATCGTATGGCACCAGTTGAGTTAAAAAAATTGAAAGAGCAACTTCAGGAACTCCTTGAAAAAGGGTTTATTAGGCCTAGTGTGTCACCTTGGGGTGCACCAGTTCTGTTTGTGAAAAAGAAAGATGGTACTATGCGTATGTGCATTGAATATAGGCAGTTGAACAAAGTTACAATCAAGAATAAATATCCATTGTCGCGTATTAATGACTTATTTAACCAGCTTCAAGGAGCAAGGGTGTTTTCCAAAATTGATATGAGATCAGGGTATCACCAGTTGAAAATTCGGGATTCGGATATTCTAAAGACGACATTCAAACTCGATATGGCCACTATGAATTTCTTGTGATGTCTTTCGGACTAACCAATGCCCCAGCAGCATTTATGCATTTGATGAATAGTGTATTCCAGCCATATCTTGATTTATTTATAGTGGTATTTATTGATGATATTCTGGTGTACTCACGTATCCAGGAAGAGCATGCATAACACTTGGGTATTGTATTACAGAGGGTGAGAGAGCAGAAACTTTATGCCAAATTCTCTTAGTGAGAGTTCTAGCTTAGGTCGGTGGCATTCTTGGGACATATAGTATCCAGTGAAGGAATTAAGGTGGATCCGAAGAAAATAGAGGCCATTCAAAATTGGCCCAGACCATCCTCAGTTACTGAGATTCGGAGTTTTCTCGGCTTGGCCAGTTATTATCGTCGTTTCGTGGAGGGTTTCTCATCTATTGCATTGCCTATGACTAAATTGACCCAGAAAGGTGCTCCGTTCAGATGGTCGGATGAATGTGAAGAGAGCTTTCATAGGCTCAAGACAGCTTTGACTACAGCTCTAGTATTGGTGTTGCCTACAGGTTCAGAGTCTTATATTGTGTATTGTGACGCGTAGCATATTGGTCTCAACGCAGTGTTGATGCAAGACGGTAGGGTGATTGCCTATGCATCTAGACAGTTAAAGGTACATGAGAAGAATTATCCAGTCTACGATCATGAGTTAGCAGCTATTGTTCATGCCTTGAAAATTTGGCGGCATTACTTATACGGTGTCCAGTGTGAGGTATATATCGATCATCAGAGTCTACAACATTTGTTTAAATAGAAAGGCAACCCCAGCATCGTCAACGTCATGATTTTTGCGTGACAGTGCAGAATAGCATGACATGGAGACAGCCAATCCATACTCAGGATTACATCGAAATCAACCATACCGAGTAATAAGAGATCAACTCTAGTCTCTAGTTCCCCAATAGTTACCACACATGACCGATGCACACGCTCCACAGTAATAATATCGCCCACCGGTGTAGATACACAAACAGGTGAAACTGAGAATTCACAGGGCATATCCAGATAATGAGCAAAATACGATGATACATATGAATAAGTGGAACTAGGATCAAATAATATAGAAGCCTCCTTGTGGCACACTGAAACAATACCTGTGATTACTGCGTCTGAGGCAACAATATCTGGCCTGGCAGGAAAAGCATAGAATCGAGCCTCCCCACCACCTGACCGGCCTCCCCCTCTCGGGCGACCCCTAGCTGCCTGACCCCCACCCCGAGCTGGCTGGGCGGGTGGAGTAACTGCCGGTGTTGGTGCCGTTGGTCGAGAACTCTGTTGTGGAGCCCCACTCAATAGCCTAGGACAATCTCTCTTGAAATGACCCAATTATCCGCACTCGAAACAGCCCCTCCTCTGACGTAACTGCTGCTCCTGATAACCCAAAGAATTACCTGTAGAATCCTGAGCAGACGAGGCATGATGAGAACTATGCGCTGGTAGTGCACTGAATGAAGACTGGCATGAGTGAGCACTGTAAAAACCGTGGCTAGCTGATGCACCACGATGAGCTGGACGACCCGCTGAGCGTGTCTGTAAGAACGACCCCTACCGTGGTAAAACTGACCCCCTGAAGGAACATCGCTGAAATCACCGGAACTAAGGGGCCTCTTAGCCTCCCTCTCAACCCGCTCCTGGCTATGAACCATCTCAATCTAACGAGCAATGTCAACAACCTCATCAAAAGTATCACCAGACACTCTCTCTCTTGTCATGAGTAATTGCAGCTGAAAAGTGAGGCCATCTATGAACCTCCTGATCCTTTCCCTGTCTGTAGGAATCAACCAGATAGCATGACGGGCCAATTTTGAAAATCTCATCTCATACTGTGTCACGAACATATCGCCCTGACGAAGCTGCTCGAACTACCTGCGTAGCTCCTCTCTACGGGACTGAGGCACGAACTTCTCCAGGAATAGACCGGAGAACTGCTTCCAGGTAAGGGGTGCTGCACCGACCGGCCTACACCTCTCGTATGATTTTACCTGTATCTTGACATGTTGGCATAGAGAAGTACTTTCCTCATGCTATCTAAAAATGAGACATCTTACTATTTGTTGAAAGAAATTTTGGGAAAAATCACAGTTTTCAAACTTACTCGTATTTTGGATTTTTCGGTAAAAGATGTGGATTTTCACTGAGGTACTTGAAAAGAAATGCCTATTTTTATGGAACTGTGAACGGACTGAGATTTTAATTTTGAGATACTTCTTTTGTTACTTGTACTATGCTGTTATGAACTGTTGTGAAATATTGGTGTTAGACCCGACCTTTTTGTTAGCTCGTCACTACTTTCAACTTAAGGTTAGGTTTGTTACTTATTGAGTACATGGGATCGGTTGTACTCATACTACACTTCTGCACCTTGTGTGTAGATATTGGCTGGTGATGTTGCTGTGTTCGATGGGAGCTAGATTTGAAGATTGTCACGTCCCAAACTCCCTCTGTATAACGTCGTGACGGCACCTAGTCTCTACGACTAGGTAAGCCTAACAAATTGCGGAAAATAACAAACGAAAGGAAAATTTGGCAACTAACAGTAGTGGATAACTGGATAACTAGTAATAATGTTGCTCGTCATGTATGATAACCAGTACTCTATAAATACACAGTCTTCCCAAAATCCGAAACATCATAAGTCACAAGCTACAGAAGGAAACTAGTATCTTTATACACCAGAGTCTAACAAAAGAAGTACGGAAGGTAAATGACATAGGATAAAATAGAGGGGGACTCCGAGGTCTGCGGACATGGAAGATGTACCGTGAAGTCTCCGTACAGTAGCAAGCACTATCAGCTAATAGCTGAGCTGATAAGAAGTACCTGAATCTGCACACAAAACATGTGCAAAAGAGTAGCATGAGTACACCACAACGGTACCCAGTAAGTGTCGGGTCTAACCCCGGCAGAGTAGTGACAAGGTCAGATCCGGGACTTACTGGGATATAATAACAAGACAGATGATATAATAAAATGAAGTAAAATTGAGAATTTAACAGCAAGAATTCATAGAGAAATCACAACACAAGAACAATGTGATAACAACAGGGGCGCTCCCGAGATACCGTCTCGTAGTCCCAAAAGTAAATGTGCAGGGAGATCTCCCGAGGAACCGCCTCATAGTCTCAAAAGTAAATGTACAGGGAGAACTCCCGAGGTACCGCCTCGTAGTCTCAAAAAATAAATGTGCAAGGAGAACTCCCGAGGAACCGCCTCATAGTCTCAAAAGTAAATATGCAGGGAGAACTCCCGAGGAACTGCCTCGTAGTCTCAAAAGTAAATATGCAGGGAGAACTCCCGAGGAACCGCCTCGTAGTCTCAAAAGTAAACACACAGCTCAAACCGGTAATACAACAGTTAACAACAAGATTTCTATAGTTATACTGATAAAGAACAAGGAAAGGCAGAAAAATCAACTAGGCATGCTCCACAGAGTTCAAATAAGCAATTAAAGCACGTAGACATGCGATATTAGACTAAACATGATAGCTACACATATTGGAATAGCTCAATTAAGAATAAAAAATAGGCTAATACTCATCTAAACGGTATAACTCAATTTAAAGGAAAACCAGAATACTAGTTAGTAAAATAAATGGGGTTTTACAACAAATATCCTGTGTACGTACTCGTCACCTCACGTACACGGCGCTCACATATCATAACATTACCAAATCCTAAGAGGATTTCCCCCAAATAAGGTTAGGCAAGCCACTTACCTCGAACCAAGCTCAATCAATCCGTAAGAATGCCCTTTCCTCGATTATCCGACTCCGAATGGCCCAAATCTAGCCAAATACAATTGCATATCATAAATACAACTATAATAGGCTCATCTAATTAATGAAATCAATACTTTAACAAAAATTCCGAAATTCACCCTAAAAGTCGACTTGGGCCCACATCTCGGAATCGGGTAAAAGTCACAAAATATGAACACTCATTCACTCACGAGTCTAACCATATCAAATTTACTAAAATCCGATACCAAATGGTCCTTCAAATCCTCAAATCAAACTCTTACAATCCCTAGTCTCAACTCCCAAATTCCACCTTAAATACACACTAACTAGGTGGAAAAATAAATGGGAAAGCAAGATTATTGATCAAAAATAAGCACAAGAGACTTACCTCAAGAAATCCCTCAAAAATGCTCTCAAGAAATCGTCAAACCCGAGCTCAGAATGTTAAAAATGAGCAAAAATCGCGAACCCTTGCATTTAAGTGTTCTGTCCAGAAATCTCGTACTTGCGGCCCATAGTCGCACCTGCGATGCCGCACCTACAGAATTTCCATCGCAAGTGCGGAAATGACTTAAAGGGACTGGGTCCGCATCTGTGAGCAATGAGCCACACCTGTGTGCCCGCTCCTCCGGAATTCTTCCGCTTCTGTGATCCCTCACGCCCTGACCCCTTCCACTTCTGCGCTCCATCTTCCGCATCTGCGGATGCGCAGATGCGGTTCTACCTCTGCACCTATGACCTCTGGCCTCTTCCTTCCTAACTGCACCTCCGTCCATTGGCTCGCTTCTGCGGGCTCGCAGCTGCGGTCAATGTTGCGCAAGTGCGATTACACCAGGTGCAGTAGCTTCAACTATTCTTCCAAAACCAAATTTGATCTGTTAACCATCCGAAATCAACCCGAGGCCCTCGGGACCTCAACCAAACATACCCACTAGTCCTAAATCACCGTACGGACTTAGTCGAGCCCTCAAATTACATCAAACAATACTAAAAATATGAATCACCCTCCAATTCAAACTTAATGAACTTGAAACTTCAAATTTCTACAACCGGTGTCGAAACCTGTTAAACCATGTCCGATTGACCCCAAATTTTGTACACAAGTCATATTCAACATTACGGACTTACTCCAACTTTCGAAATTGGATTTCGACCCCAATATCAAATAGTCCACTACTGGTCAAAATTTTCAAAAATTCGACTTTCGCCATTTCAAGCCTAAATGAGCTACAGACCTCCAAAACATAATCCGGACACACCCCTAAGTCCAAAATTACCCAACGGAGCTAACGGAACTGACGGAACTCCATTCCAGATTCATCTTCATACAGTTCCGACTACGGTCAAAATCCTAAGACTTAAGCTTCCGTTTTAGGGACTAAGTGTCCCAAGACACTCCGAAACCAAAAACAAGACCTCCCGGCAAGTCACATAAGCAGAAAAAGGTACGGGGAAAACAGTAAACAGGGGATCGGGGCTATTACTTTCAAAACGAACGGCCGGGTCATTACAAAGATGTACCTGCGTCCCGGTTATAGCTGCCCCTTGTTCATGGTGGCCTTAGATTTATAAAACTCTATTTATGTACTTTTCAAACAGACGATGTATTTATTTCATTTCCGCTTTGTAAACTCTATTCTTTGAAACTCATGATTTATACTACCAGTTCTTGAGGAATGTAACAGATTCAGATATTTCTTTACTTAATTGCTTTATAAATTGTTATTGGAATTGGTTAGTGGTTAACTGGCTTACCTAACTGGTTGGGTTAGGTTCCATCACGACTAGTTGGATTTTGGGTCGTGACAGAAAATAAAATTTTAAAGTCTTAAATTCCAGCAAATTGTTCTGGATACAACTTCTCCATTGCTTTACACTTTTGCATTATAATATACTGGCTTATATCGCTTCATAAGTAGCATATTCAGCATAATATACATGATCCAAATAAAATAAGAACTTCAGCTAATTATAATAGAATAGCATCAACAAAAATTATGAAATCCAACTTATTATACATAAAAACACGCTATAAAAAATATAAACTCCAATCCATTAATCTTTATTTCAATCAATAAATCACTTCAAATCCATAAAAAACTGGATCATACACATCCAGGATAAAATACTGAATAATATCCTCCAACATAATATACAGGAAGCAAAATTTTAAAGTCTTTAATTCCAGCAAATTGTTCTGGATAAAACTTCTCCGTTGTTTTACATTTCTCCATTATAATATACTGGCTTATATAGCTTCATAAGTAGTAGTTCCAGTATAATATATAGGAACCAAACAAAATAAGAACTCCAGCTAATACACTAGAATAGCATCAACAAAAATTATGAAATCCAACTTATTATACATAAAAACACACCATAAAAAATAGAAACTCCAATCCATTAATCTTTATTTCAATCAACAAATCGCTTCAAATCCATAAAAAACTGGATTATACACTTCCAGAATAAAATACTAAATAATATCCTTTTAAATGATAGACCTCCAGCATAATATACAAGAAGCAAAATTTTAAAGTCTTTAATTCTAGCAAATTTTTCTGGATACAACTTCTCCATTTTCCCGAATTACCTAAAATTTTGTGGGCCTATCCGAAACAACCTTACCGAATTCATGTAGATGGCGTGGACTATAGCACACGAAAATTTAAAAATCATTTTGAATTCCTATTTTATGGCCCTAAAACGCCAAAAATGGGAAACGGTCATGGCAAACCCATGACTATTATTCATTAGGTCGATTCTGATAGGCTCGCAAACTTTTAGACGATTCAAAACTGGTAGCTCGAATTCATGCAGATGACGTGGACTATAGCACACGAAGATTTGAAAATCGTCGTGAATTCCTGTATTATGGCCCTAAAATGCTAAAAATGAGGAACGTTCATGGCGAACCCATAACTATTGTCATTAGGTTATTTCTGATGGGCCAGCAAAATTTTAGGCGATTTAGAGTCGGTCGCTCGAATTCATGTAGAATCGTCCTCAATTCATTTTTTATGACTTTAAAATTCCAACAAACGAGGAACGGCCATGGCGAACCCATGATTAATTTTCATTAGGTCATTTCTGATGGGTCCAAAATATTTTAGGCCATTCGGAGTCGGTCGCCCGAATTCATGCAGATGGCGTGGACTATAGCACAGAGAAAAATGGAAATCGTCTTGAATTTCTATTTTATTGCCCTAAAATATCAAAAATCAAGGAACGATCATGGAGAACCCATGACTTTTGTTCATTGGATCGTTTTTATGGGCTTGCAAAATTTTATGCGATTCGGGGTCGGTTGCTCGAATTCATGTTGATGGCGTGGACTATAGTATACAAAAATTTGAAAATCATTTTGAATTCCTATTTTATGGCCCTAAAACACCAAAAATGAGGAATGGGCATGGAAAACCCATAATTATTCTTCATTAGGTCATTTCTGATGGGCCCGTAAAATTTTAGACGATTTAGAGCCGGTCGCCCGAATTCATGCAGATTGCGTGGACTATAGCACACAAAAAAATGCCAAAAAACGAGGAACGGTCATGGCGAACCCATGATTATTTTTCATTAGGTCGTTTCTGATGGGCTCGCAAAATTTTAGGCGATTCGGGGTCGGTCTTCCGAATTCATGCAGGTGAATAGACTATAGCATACGAAAAATTACAAATCTTCCTGAATTCCTATTTTATGGCCCTAAAATACCTAAAAATGATGAACGATCATGGCAAAATGATGAATATTTTTCATTAGGTTATTTCTGTTGGGTCTACAAAATTTTAGGCCATTCGGGCCGGTCGCCCGAATTCATGTAGATGGCGTGGATAGCACACAGAAATTTGGAATTTGTCGTGAATTCATGTTTAATGGACCTAAAATGCCAAAAAATAAGGAACGATCATGGCGAACCCATGACTATTGTTCATTAGATCGTTTCTGATGGGCCCGCAAATTATTTTAGGTAATTCGCAGTCAGTCGCCTGATAAGTGGGGATTTTGACTGCTTATTAACACCTTTTAGTTTTTGTTTTAGTCCGAAAGTATTGAATTGTGTTCCCGGAACTAATGAAAATTATGCAAAATTATAGGAATACTGAAAATTTGGTCTCTCGAGATGAAATCCGACTAAAAAAGGAGTGTCCTGAAGCATAATACAATAAAGGGCGCAGAAGCACAAATGTGCGATCCGTAGAAGGAATTTTACGGCTGCAAAAGAAATTGCGGACCGCAGAATTCCATCTGCGGCCGCAAAACAAGAAGAAAAATTTACCAGACCTTTCATCAATGTGCGACGCAGAACTGGGCTAAGAGTCAAAGATTAGAGAGTATGCAAAAAGATCAAATCCAGGAGCCTTTGAGAATTGCGGACTGCACAATAATTGTGCGGCCGCAGAAGATTGCTTCGCGGCCGCAGTCCAAAAATGTGCGGCTGCAGAACTCCAGTTCCTGCCAGCCGAAGTAATCTGCAGACCGCACATGAAATTGTACGGCCGCAGAACCTCCCGAGGAGCATTTTTGTCTGAGATTTTTAGCCCCGTATAAATAGACGTTTTTCACAAAATTAGGTCAAGTTTGAACATCTGAAGTTACTGTAGCTGCTTTTCTTTACTACTTTAGGAAGTTTTACATTATTTTGGTATATTTACATTAAATTTTATCATTTTAATCTTCCATTATGAGTTTAATTGGCTTTTCTTCTTTATTTTATTCAAACCCCATTATGGGTAGCTATACTTTTACTAGGATTGTGACCCAACCCTAGTGTGTAAACCTTGTGGGTATCTAATTTATTGCTTCTTTATGATTGAGTGTTAATTATTTAGCTTAGTTCATGCTTCAATTTTAAAATTAATTGTTGCAAACATTGACTCATGCCTATTTGACTTAGTCTCTACTTGAGAAAGAGGGGCCTAGTCTAGGATAACTTAGCTAACAAGGAATTGGGTCAATTGAGAGATTGATTAACCCAATTAAAGGGTTCAACTTAGAGATAGTAATAACCCGACTTGAGCTCTTACCAACTATTTTGGTTGATACCCATTTGGAACTTGAGAAAGCCAAATTGGGCAAAATCACTCTCTGGCCGAGAGGTATTGAGTGGGTAATGTAGAGTTGAGAGCTATAATACACCCCAATCAATAAAAAAAGCACTAACGTCTTTATTCCATTAGGCAAACACCTAGGTTATGGTCACAGCCCTAGGCCTTTAAACTATTTGAAAAAACACTAAAAACACTGATTTGCTTCTAGTTTCTTTTCTTAGCTTATAATTGCTAGAGTAAAATTAGAATTAGAAATCAAAACCTGTTGTGGAAGTGCAATTTAGCTATTCCTTTCGCTTTCGTCAAGTGTATACTCCTAACACCCCTAGTAACTCACTGTGGAAATCGACCCCGACTCTTGTTGTGTACTATTCTTCCAACGACCGTTTTCACTTACTATTGAATGCGGATTGGACATGGATCATCGCCCGAATTAATGCAGGTAGCGTGGACTATAGCAAGCAAAAAATTATAAATCGTCCTGAATTCCTATTTTATGGCCCCAAAACGCCAAAAAAAAAAAACGAGAAATGGTCATGGTGAACCCATGATTATTGTTCATTAGATCGTTTCTGATTGGCCATAAATTTTAGGTGATTCGGGGCCAGTCGCCCAAACTCATGCAGATGGCGTGGACTATAGCACACGAAAATTTGGAAATCATCTTCAATTCCTGTTTTATGGCCCTAAAATGCCAAAAAATGAGGAACGGTCATGGAGAACCCATGACTATTAGGTCGTTTCTGATGGGCCCACAAAATTTTAAGCGATTTGGGGCCGGTCGCCCGAATTCATGCAGATGGCGTGAACTATAGCACACGAAAATTTAAAAATCGTCTTGAATTCCTTTTTTATGGCCCTAAAACGCCAAAAAACGAGAAACTGTCATGGCGAATCCATGACTATTGCTCATTAGGTCATTTCTGATGGGTCCGTAAAATTTTAGGCGATTCAGAGTCAGTCCGCCCGAATTCATGCAAATGGAGCACACGAAAAATTGCAAATCATCCTAAATTACGTGTTTTATGGCCCTAAAACGCCAAAAAATAAGGAACGATCATGGCAAACCCATGAGTATTGTTCATTAGGTCATTTTTTATGGGTCCGCAATAGTTTAGGCGATTCGAGGCCGGTTGCCCGAATTCATGCAGATGACGTGAACTATAGCACACGAAAATATCGTCCTGAATTCTTGTTTTATGGCCCTAAAACGCCAAAAACGAGGAACGGTCACGGCAAACCCATGACTATTGTTCATTAGGTCGTTTCTGATGGCCCCGAAAAATTTTAGGTGATTCGGGGCCCATACCCTGAATTCATGCATGGCGTGGATTATAGCATACAAAAATTTGGACATCATCCTGATTTTTTGTTTTATGGCCCTAAAACGCCAAAAAAACGATAAAAGATCATGACAAACTTATGACTATTGTTCATTAGATCGTTTATGATGGGCCCGCAAAATTTTAGGCGATCGGGAGCCAATCGAAACATAAAAACAAGACTTCCAAAATACCTAGTTTCTTAACAATACATTTGGGCAGATCAATAAAATTAACGAACTCTATGTGGCTCCAGTTGAACTCAATTATTTTATAGTTTTCTTTCAATAAAGAAAGGAAGTATTTCTAAAAAGAAAAGTTGGTATGGATATATTCAAGTCTTCGGAAAAGAAGCAACTAGTCTTAGTTTAATACGAAGCATCAAATAAAGTACAGTTTGTCATAGTTAATATTTTCCCTCATGAAGAAGAATTTTATGAGATTTGAACTCAATTACTTTCGGTTTCTACAATAAATAAATAAAAAGGAAGTGTTATATAAGTAAATCTTGATATGGAGTGGCAGAAAGAAGAACCTTAACTCACCTTTGCCCACGCGAAATGAGAAAACCAAAAGGAAAAGCCTTTAAGCTCAGGAGGGAAAGGCCACCTAGGTACACAAACTGTGATACCGTCTAAGGGCAGCCCGTGCACAAGGCGTCCCGTATTCACGCAAGGTCGGAAGAAGGATCGCACCCCAAGTGGTGTAATATAGGCAACATACCTTGATGCAAGCATCAAAGGCTAAATTCATTGCTCGAACCCGTGCTCCAAAGCTCCCCTTCAGATTGCGAGATCGTCTGTCTCGTGTAATCATTCAATTGAAAAATCACAAAAAGTTCACAACTAAGCTAATCTTTCCTTCACCAAGTATACCAAAGAACAAACAACTATTCAGATTTAATTCACAACGGAATGAAGATAGTTCATTTTTTCCTTTCACCAAATCTACAACTTGGAGTTCACAGAACTTAAACCTTTCATTCATTTGTATGTAAAGCAGGCAGAAATGTTAACAACTAAGTGTGATGATGGGGCACTCCAAATTAGATAGTTCCATTATTCAGACTGGACTGTTTCGGAAGCATTATTAGTATCCGCTGCGCTCTCTTGCAAAGAAGTCTGATCGTTCTGGTCGGGGACAGTTGGCATCTTTGATTTTTTCTTTTCCTCCTTGAGAATCACTTGCCTGGGCATCACATCTAACATAAAGTTTCCACCATTCCATATAGATGCTGAAACCTTGAGTACTTGGAATACAACATGCAACTTATATGACAAAAATATGGGCACGGTGAGTGCTGTAGTTGCTAGTGTAAATATGGCCTGGAGCAGAATATACATAAACAAGCGATTCTGATCCCCAAGCAAACCACTGACGCGCCACCATATGTTGTTTGCTTTCTTTGCCTTTTTTGAGAGCTCCCTACCAATTGACGAACATAATAGAATCAACACCAACCACAATACAACAGCCAGGAATAAACTAAACACAATGACCCACGATGACGTTCATAGACTAGCACAAAAAGGGACAGATGGAGAAAGAAAGGTGCATACACCCAAAGAAGACTTCATCATAGGCTGCAAAACTTAGACACTGAAATGGCTACCTGTAAGATGTCATAACTTCAGGGTCTCGCAGAAATCTCTGTCGGCGTAGGACATCTACTATGAGATAATAGAGAACCTGCCAGAGAAAATATGCAGCTAATGGGACCCAAAATAGCCAAGTCCAAAGGTAGGATTGGTTTTCTTTGTAAGGCCATGATGCTCGTGCTGGAGTCCCTTCAGGATGCATAGCTCCAAAAAACTCAGGATCCCACCAGCGAATTGTGAAGAAAACCAACCCTGCAAATCAGAATAGTTGGAGGTAATTAATTTAAGCAAGCCAAGAGTTCTTTAAAAATAAATTGGGGAGAAGACACGTACACATTCTAATTCATTGGACAAAGTAAGAATGATGTCAATATGTAATACAATGTCACATAAACATCTTATGATATCTGAACCGAAAGCTTACTACTTCCGGTAAATCACACAATGCAGCACTAAAAAGAGATTAATTATTGAGTGTTTTACATGATTTGCTGCAGCAGAAGTAGACAACTAGATAATTACGACTAAGAATCTCTGACAGACTTTGAAGTATTAGCTTTACTTGTAAGTGATTCACAGAGTGCAGCACTAAAAGGCAATTAATTACTGAGTGTTTGACACGTTTTGCTGCAGCAGAAGTAGAACAACCCGACAATTATAATTAATTAAATCTGACAGACTTAGAAGTATTAGCTTTCAGAGGGATTAAACATCCTCAAAGCATGGCATCAGGCATCCAAAGAAAACTAGAAGTGCCTTTGTAACAATTGACCTAGTGTTGACCTATACTGTACAATGCAAATTAACAAAAACTTAAGGGAAAGATAAATTGATAAAACCAAATATCATTAGCAAAAGGCATGATCATAACAACAATTATCACAAATGAAAAACATGACGCAAACAGAACAAACTCTTCAAGAGGGGAATATTAGTAAATATCATTTTCCCACATCACCTTTTTTCCATTTCATTTTCCTTTTAAGAAAAATCCTTTGCACAACTAAATTTATTGTCTCTTCTGTTGAGCCGAGAGTCTCCCGGAAACAGCCTCTCTACCCTTTTCGGGGTAGGGGTAAGGTCTGCGTACACTCTACTCTCCCCAGACCCCACTAGTGGGATTTAACTGGGTATGATGTTGTTTTTCCTTTGCACAACTAAATTATGGAAGCAGTTATACCTCGAGGCAAATACTTTGGTAATGAAACAAAAAATAGTCAACACTAAGCTATGTAATCAAATAGAAAATGGACAACCCAATACGAAATCTACTTCTAGAAGTTATAAAGTAACACTGAACTCAAAATCCAGATCCTTAGAATGAGACCATGACTAAAATATGGAGACATGGCAGGGCCTCAATGTATATATAAGCATGCATAATCAAAACAAGACATTCTCTTATTTTTAGAATGGAAGTTGTTTTTGTCCATACCCCACTTCACTGGTTTCTATGGTTGAGCGCAAATAACTTGCTATTGCCAGCACTAGGAAAACAGAAGAATGTCCTACTTACCAGGTAAAAGATGGATGAAGACACTGACAATTTTATCAACTGAACTAAAAACTAAGCTACAGCGCCAAACAATCAATGCCCATGCTAAAGGCCCCTGCAGTTATATGTAAGAGGATAAAAATTTAAGAGTAGATAAATCTTAAAGTTAGTATTAAGGACCTTTCAAATATAAGATGTTTACCTCTGCGAACGAGAAACAAACCATGAATAGCTTCTCATTTGTAGGGAAAAACAGAAGCGTAACTACAAAAATTGTGTTTGCATAATAGCAAAAGTCCTGCACAACAAGAAGCCCGAATTCTAATCATTTGTCTAACAACCAGGAATTACTAGACACAGGAAGGAACAGAAACATTATTCCTATGTTTTAAAGATTGAATTCCTTGTCCGAGAGGTTCGCTTGAGTAGAAACGGAAATAGTAGGACTTGAAATTAAGGATTAATATCATAAAACGTTTCACAGATGTTATTTTGACAAACTGATAATGCCGGAACACCAAATGAATATGCCGGTCCATCAGATAATTGTTGTCTGCCTTTCTCCTATAATCATTATGTTTAATCCAGTTTCATTTAAGATCTTGAGTTTACACGCTCTAGTAAAATTAGAATAAATAAATAAATAAATAAATAAACAAATAGAGTTAAAGAGCATGCAATTACAACAGCCAACAACTCAGAATTCCATACTGCAAACTATAACTACGTGAAATCCTTTGCATAGCCCTTCTCCTACCAGTTATGAAACTGCCATTTGAAATATTAAGTTAAAGAACACAAATTGTACAGGTGAAGCTGGGCTTACCAAAAGATAGTAATGCCATTTCTTGTATCTGTAGTAGATCCATCTCAGAGGAACGAAAATGACATAGAACAAACAGTAAACATATCGAATATCCTGTGGCCCTAATCATTGAATCAGCCATTCCATAGTCAAAAAGAAAGCTAACACAAGATACTAAATTAAAATTCAAGAGGAAGCAATTATATAAAGCGAATAGCTAAGACTAGACATTTCACTCACTTGCACCCAGTATAAAGCAAAATGCCCCAAATCCAAGAACACCCATCAGATGTGTCACCTGCAAACACCATGACTCCAATTAATACAACTTTAAAGAAAACATGTGTAATACTGCAGACAAAAATTTAGTCTCCAAGGCTTTGATCTAGTGGTAAGAGCATAGCTTGTGACGTGTGGATTAGGGGCATGTCACGGGTTCGAACCCTGCTATTAAGGGCGGAGCTACTCTTGTCCAAGAGAAGTCATCTGACACCCCTTCACAGAATAATTACTCTAGGTCAAATTTTTATTTTTTATGTAAATATACTATATGTTGAATCCCCTTGGATTCTTCATGTGTTTACTTATATATTTTGAACCCTTAGTAAACAACCTAGCACTGCCACTGTCTATTGCAGACAGAAGCAATTGAGAAGCAAGGGCGGAGCTAGAGTGTCTGTGACAGGTTCGGCCGATCCCAGTAGCTTTGAATTTATTTAAAAATTCATTAAATATATCTAAATTATTAATTTAAAACCCATTAACTTAAAAGAATTAGAATCCCAAACCATATGTTATGGATTAGAACCCAGTAACTTAGGAATTAAAATCCATAAGTTTCAAATTCAGGAGGGTAGAAGTCGGGGCCATTATCTACAGAGGGTCCTCGGGATTTCTCGCTTATCAAACATTATTGTAGACAAAGATTTGGTTTATGGTGTTAACTCAAAACAGAGAAAAATTCACATAAAACAGCAGAAAAGGCAGTATGTATGCGTGTAATTGTAAATTGCGTGTGTATATGAACTTTAACCTTGTTAATAAATCGTTCATGTTCCTCAGCTCGTTTGGCGATCTTATCAGCTTGTTTTGACAAGATCTGTTTCGTTTTCTCCTTTGTTTTCTACAAACAAAAAGAACAAACACAGATAATTTCTGTACCAACCCATTCAATAATTCCTTCAAACACGTAAACTGCAATAAAACCCACCACGAAAAAACACAAATTCACGCACAAAAACACAAAAATCTATAAAATACGTACCTGAGATCGATCTTTGAAACGTTGTTTGACCTTTCCAAATGAATGTCCATTGCTATCATCCATTGATTCTTCGTTGCTTGACATTTTTGTTCAAAATCTAAAAGGTGATGAAGGGTGCTTTGATGTGGTGCGCGCGGTTCAATATAAACACGGATTCGCTCTGCGTTATCTCTGTCTCGATTTCAGGAATGCTTTTATTGAATCAGAGAATTAAATAAACTTTGAGGATTGATCATTTCTGTTGTTAATCAATCTGGGATTGCCTTCTTTATCAAAAACTGCTTATTTTATTGAATGCTTTGCCCCTTTATTTTGTTGATGATTTACTTTTTTCAGAGCACACAATCCCATGTACACACGTAAGGCATGATATCTTCATGTATTTCTTTTCTTTACTTTTTTTTTAAAAAAAAAAATTAAATAGGGAAAATGTCCAAATTCTGAAATTCATCCTTATAATATTTGAAATTATTCAATTTTGTTATCATTTATACTTTTAGTTCGTTTATATTCTTGCCCATTAGCAAATTATCTTGTATTTGACATTATTGGAGCTCTAATATCGAACAAGTGGATTCTTAATATCCAAATTCTTTAAGAAAAAAGAATAGAAATTTATAAGTTTTAACTATGATTTAAATTTATCTTATGCTTGAAGCTTATGTCCATAAGGAGTCGAGGATAAAAACAAGATTATCTTTTGATGGCGAGAGCAATATTAAATAAAATAATTCAACTAATGATAAAGTTGCCTAATTTCAAAATATAAAAAAACAAAAACAAATTTAGCAGTTTTAAATAAGTATGTTTACATTGAATCTCAAAGTTGCAAACTCAAAAACAAAAGGCAAATATCATTTCATTAAATCTCTCGCCTGAGGACTAACGTTTGGTTGTTAAAAAGATTACACGAGCTTACATGTAAGGCGTAAAAATCTCCTAATGGTGTGGGATTATTCGAAAAAAATCGTACGAGTTCGGTTCAAAGCGGACAATATCACATCATATTAAGAGTATTTATGGACCGTTTAGTTCAACAATGGGTGTCAAAGTCCAGGTTCAGTGAAACGATTATGGCGATGGCAAATTGATGGTGCAGGCTCGATTCGCTTACCCTTACGAGTTTGGAGACACGCTCATAGAAAGAAACTAGTTTGTAGGCTTTGATTGCCATAAATACTCTAACGATATGGGTGAAACACATTGAATCTATGAAATTGATTTGTGAATCGTGGAAATGGCCATGTGGAACGTTGTTCGAGGAAAAGATTGTTGGGTATACGAAAAAAGAGCCCGTTTGAATTGGCTTAAAAAGTGGCTTTGTATGAGAAATACTCCCTCCATTTACTTTTACTTGGCAGGTATACTAAAAATAGATTTTCATTTTTACTTGTCACTTTATGCATATCAAGAGAAGACAAAAAAAAAAATCTGTGTTTTACCGACAGTATTTATTACTCATTTCAATTCATTTTCTCAAATCCAATAAAATATGCATCAATTAATATGGGTATCATGGTAAATTATGCACTTCATTTATTATTTCTCGAGGGGCGTGAAAAGTCAAAATGTACCAAGTAAAAGTGAACAGAGGGAGTAACTTTTAAGCCAAAAAGTAATAAGCTAGGGTTGCCCAACCTATTGCTTTTGGCTTGTTTTAAGTAATTTTTTAACTTATTTTAAGCACTTTTTGACTTTGTCAAATACTAAAAAGAACTTAAAAGCTTATTTGATCAGCTTAAAAGCCAATCCAAACACCTTCAAAGTCCTCATTGATAGCTGAAAAGATTGGGAGCTTACATATAAGATATAGAAATCTCTTAATTGTAAGAGACCTTTTGAAAAAAATCGCACAAACTTAATTTAAAGCGAACAATATCACACTTGTTAAGGTTATCGAATTGTTTTAGCCCAGCATGTTACTTGTTCAATATCTTAAGTGGTTAATAATTATCGAAACGGACTTAATATTCGAATATAAAACATTTGATGATGTATGATATTTCGTGTATAATTAAACTGTCCTCCTTTTTCTCCATTAAATTTCGTGTATTATTAAATTGTCCATTCAAGGATAAGTCATCGAGCTAGCATGTCTCGAACTAAAAATGTCACACGTCAATTATGGACAGGTAGTCGTGGCCCCATTAGCCAGCAAAATGACAATATAGAAATTGGTAGATGACTCATTGACATGTTTTTTTTTTTTTTTTTTTATATCATGCTCCTTTATAATTTTGAATTTAAGCAAATGATCATTTTAGGTATCTTATGTATAAAAGACAGATCTCTTACGTGTAAAAGTTAATCTATCATGTGTAAAAAAAAAAAAGGATAAGGTCATAAAACTAAAAATAAATTTGTAAAGAACCACAAAACAAATCGACCCCATTTGGAAATGACAATCGAGATGCATTATCTATAAATGGTTAAAAACTAAGCAATTATGCAAGCTAACTATTCATGCTCTAAATTTCTGCTGATAATCGGACTGCAAATATTTGAGGAGTTTTTGACATGAAAGGTGCATAACATGTGAGCATAAATGTAGTGCGTGGTTTCCCTATTGGCCAACCAAATAACTTTGGAGTGAAAAAAGGAGAAAAAAAATTAAAATTCTTATACAAATAAGAAAAAGTCCAAAGTCATACATTATTTTTGGCTTTAGATTCAAAATAATACGTATTCTTTCACATGAACCACTAATAGTCAGTCTTTTTTCTTTAATAAAGTGATGCATTTTTAGTCATAATCATAGACGTTGTTAGTTTTTTAACGGATAAATGATAGCCTAAAGCCAAAAATAATATATGATTTTGGCCTAAAGCAGGTTTAATTTACTGTTTGTTTTTTCTGGTTGAAATACATAGTATATACTCTCTCCGATCCACTTTAAGTGAGCTTTTGGCTGTTTTCACACATATTAATGAATCCATCTTTTAGCATTAATTAACAATATAATTGACCATATTATTCTTAATTTGTTCATTGAAAATACAAGAAATACTCCTATGCTCTTTACTGCAAGTGCAAGTTTGAAAAAAAGAAGGTAATTATTTATTGATATTTGAAAAAATCAAATATTGTGGACCCAGAGGTGGACCCAGAATTTGAGGACGACGGGGGCACCACTGTGTGCTAATCAGTAGCGATAAAATTCGGCATGCAACTCTTTGAAAACTTAATGATTATATTGACTTATCTTCCAAGTATAAACAAAAAGAAGTTCTAAAGAAAAAAAAGCACCGAACAAAGAGAGATTTCTTAGCAAAATGGGTGCTATGGGAAGGAAAAGTGTTTGATTAAGCATGTTTCGCACTTTAAATTTTTTAATTTTTTTAAAAATAAAATAAAGGGTCACTGATCATAAGGGCGTTCAAAAATTAAAGAAATCAAGATTAAGCGTATGTTAATAGTAAAAAAAAAACTAAAGAAGAGTCTTAAACTCTTAAATTCCACTGTCGAGTCGGATTCAAAGTGATTGATGAAGAAGGTTGTGGTATAAGAATTTGTATTTTTCTATTTGTGGAGTAATAAATTACAATTTAAAGCTTTTTACTTTAATTTTAAGGGATGAATTTGAAAAAATATTTAATTAAGTTGACTGTTATGTATTATAAAGTTAGAACTAAACCATAATTGAATTAAAAGAAAAAGAATAAAGAAAAAAATAAAATAATTTGTTATTAAGTATAAAGAAAGTACGTTGTATTCGATTAAATAAAAAAGTTGAAGACGAATTCGAACTCGGATCATATAGTAAACTAGGGAATTGAAGCTCCCAACATAACCACTTCCTCCGTCTGCCTTTTTTGTGTCCGGGAACATAACTAAAATATTTAAGGGGTCCTATATATATGTACAGATATATATAACATATATATATATATATAAAGTTTTTGCCGAGACTAACGGGGTCCCGTGACCCCTCTACATACAACGTAGGTCCGCCTCTGTGTGGACCACAGAAAATCAATTAAAATGGATCGGAGGGAGTACTAATTATACATGATTGTATACATATTTTACATGGACTATATATATGTTATATATTCGTCCATTATTTTTATTTAAGCGGTTGAATGAATAATTATTTGATTAATAAATAAATAAAAAGAACCTTGGCTATCTTCTAGAATTTGAAGTTTCCACTTTCCAAGGACAACAATAGCTTCTGATTTTTGTTTCTCCAAACCCCAATGAGACATTAAAAGCTCACAATCTGCTACAGTAGTAGTATTCAATTCTCAATTAAAACGAAATGGCTTTTCATCCATAATAAATAATCCTAGTAATAAAAGCCTTTAATGGGAAGCGACTTGCATCCATAAAAGGAAAATTTTCAGAAATGTACCAAGTCCTATTATCTCTATAACGTTTTGTTACACAAGTCTATTTTGCTAAACACACAAAGGAAGTTCAATTTTTTTGAGACATTGGACTTGAGCAATATTGCAAAGTTTTAATTCATTTAAGTTGAAATTTAAATAATCGAGCACCTTAATTCGATTTAAAAATCACTATTATATGTTAGTTTGTTGGATTATGTTGAAAGATTAAACTGAAAACTCCATGGATAATCATTGAAGCTTGCTTAAGCTTGAATTCCAAAATTTTGGGTTTTCAAAATTGAAATTTATTTCGAGTGAGTGTTGTTTGAATAGATTAGGTACATCATAAGGAGTTTGAATCTCAGTTTTTGGATCATTTGGTGGAGTTTTGAGGTAGTTTGAATTGAAATTTAGAAGTAAAAGATGAACATGGAAAAAGATGATATGTGTATCACACTGTGTATCA
Source organism: Nicotiana tomentosiformis (assembly GCF_000390325.3). Lineage (NCBI taxonomy): Eukaryota > Viridiplantae > Streptophyta > Magnoliopsida > Solanales > Solanaceae > Nicotiana > Nicotiana tomentosiformis. The sequence goes on along the minus strand of NC_090818.1, from coordinate 2,154,794 downwards.
TTTGTGTATCGCATATGTATCATATGCATATCAAATATGTATCACATTTATATCCATGTATATCTATGTGTAAGATATATGCACGATACGCGTTTGATACACGTGTCGCATAAGTATTTTTTTAACTCGATTTTAATTACGAATTTTGATATCAAACCAGTTCAAATCACCATCAATCGTACTCGAGTTTTGTATATTACCTCATCTACATGTTTTCAACAAATTTCAACTATACCCATTGAAAATTCTTTTTTGCCTAATTTTTTAATATTGTATATCATTGGTAATGAATTTTGACTCCAAATTAGTCTAACTCACCTTCAAACTTCGTCAAAATTTATATATTGCCTTATCCATATATTTTCAACAAATCGCAACAATACCCATTGAAAAAAAATTGCCTATATTTTTTTGAATATTGTATAACGTTGATAATTTTTTTGCCTATTTTGATAATATGACTAAAATAACTAGCTGTTGGTAAATAGTGTCTTTTTTGGGTACACTCCCGTAAGATTCCCATTTCGATTTTTAAAAAAACATTTAAGTTATCATCAATTTTGAAATAATTCTCATGCTATGGTAGAAATTTATCCACACTCGACCTTAAACAAAAATAATTTAGTGACTTTTGTAATATTTAATATGAGAAAAGGTATAAGTTGCCCCTTAAACTTATCCGGCAAAGTCATTTACACACACTAACTTTACGGACGACCCATCCCCCATTGTTCTTGTTTGAAGCGAATTTATTTACCCTCTAATATGTCACAACCATATCCGATCAAAACTGAATTTTACACGCGCTGACACGTGTCGTTACCATATTTTTTTCCTTTTTAATTTTTTTTTCACTAGTCACTAGAATAAACCCTTCCCTTCAGTCCACCCCATTTTTTCCTCTTTTCTTCATTCCGGCGTTTGTTCCCCCCTTAAGTAGACTACTCGAAATAATATAAAAAATAATGAAAGAATTTGGAAATTAGCTACATCTAATTAGGAACCCGTAAATTATTTGTCAAGCCTATTGGATATTATAAGAAAAGTTCATGTGCTGATGATTAGAATGGAAAATGCCATGTTATTGTTCTTTATAGCTTCTCATGTTCTATGTCATGATTAATCTTTGGAGGCTGTTTTTGGAATTAAATGTCAGATTTGAAGGGTATATTTTAGCTAAGTCTTTTTAGGTTGAATATTGCAGTAATTTTTGGAATTTGGGTATGGAGGGAAATGAGGGAGACTAGTATCGAAAGGGCCAACAATAGAAATGAGAATGTAGGCTGTTGGTGGAGTTTGGAATTTTCGTTGACGGAGAGGTTTATGTGAGGTGATGGAGATGATGAAAATAGGAGTGAAAGAGGTCGGGTGGTGATAATAATTTTACACTGTTGTAGAGTAGTTGATGGATCTACACTCTGGCCATCTTTCATGTTTTCTTAATTCATCACAATTTAAATAGTAAAATTGTCTAAAATATTTTGCTAAGTCCTATAAAAATATGTATGTTATGACATTCTACTTTTACTAGTAATTTTGGTGTGATTATATCATAAATTAATGATAAGTTAGGTACAAAAAAAAAAGCAATTAAAAAATGGAAGGTAAGCCGAACGAGCATTTTCTCCAACTTCCAATGCTTAAAATTGAAGAACAGTCAAATTCGATATTTTGCATTAATTCGCTTTCTCCCTCATATGTTCAAAATATTTCTTTCTTTATCTTTTGCTTTTTCTTTCCAAACCAAAGTTTTTTTCTTTATCTTTTGCCTGTTTTACCATCTTTTTTAAAAGGAAGTAAATTTTTTGATGAAGTATATACCATGAATATGGTGATAAATTCAAGTTGATCTTCCTCACATATGTATAGCAAGAGAATTAATTATTTTCCAAATAAAACTTGACACACTAAGAGCTATTATTTATTACTTTTTCTAATTAAGTTGAATATAGTTTTCGTTTTTTACTTAAACAATTAACACATTTAATTAATTTGGTAGCATACAGAGTTAAGGATGACAAACAAATAAGAAACAATGTGATGTTATTAATTACATTGACTTTTTTGGCCAGAAATAAGCTTAGCAAATCAGGATGAAGTTCAGCGCAATTAATGTTCTCCTTTTATCGTTAAAACTTGACTTCATTGATAAAATCAAAATGTAAAAATATGATCATGTTATGAATATGTCAAAGTGGATGTCCATTGAATACTCTTAGACATTCCTATTCCATGAACCATTTGAGTTCATGTACTTAATTAATTCATCACTTAATATTTGTAACCTTTAGGTGTATTCTTGTAACTTTTCATGTATCTTATATCCTATAAATAGAGTATTTTTTATCCTATGAAGTACATAGAAGAAACATACTTGAATAAGATAACTTCTACATTCTCCTCATATACATCTTGTCTCCGTTAGTATATTATTCTATTTTGCTCTCATTTCTTAATACGTTATCAGCACGAGGTTCTAACCAACTGAGGCTATCTGCTTCATCTGAATTTTATCTTCTTTCTAAAAGAGGTAGTCAATTTCTTTTCCGATTCAGGTATACATTCCTATGTTTATAATGTTTCTATTAGGATCTTTCTTTAACCTGCAATTTAATTAATATATGGATAACTTGTTTTGAATATGATTATAATAATTACATTGGTATGAAAATAATAAGTTTCGGTTAAATTGATATTTTATTATATAAACTACGAAAAAGTTTAATCCTACACATAAATAAATAAGTATTAAAATTAAATTACAATAATTAGACTAATTAAGCCCGCATCCAAATATTCTAACAGAATATGCATTTAGAAGGAATTCTTGCAAAAATTTCAAAAGGTTTAAATGTGTCTCCAATAAATTTATCACCTAAGTGTACAAACTAATTAATGACTTTAAAATTAATGACTGAACTATTAGATGAATCGTATTGAATGTTGAAACTTGTCAGAATTGATATCATCTAGTTTTATGCCTACTTAGCTTATTGAAACGTATTTTAAGTAGAACAAAATTATACTAGTACATATTAATTCAACTTATTTATTCTATGGAAATATACTTACATGTCTAAAATTTTTGTGGATAATATTAAACACTAATTTATCATCACACTACACATAATTGTTTGTTTGATAATTTTACATATAGAATATTAATACACGATTATGTACTGCACTGAATTGATAATAATTATTGTCATTCTAATTCACTTATTTCTATGATAGTTTTCACTATGTCGAATTTGTCAAAACTTGAATTTATGGCACTTGACATCTCTGGGAATAACTATTTGCCATGGGTACTTGATGCTGAAATTCACCTTGACGCTAAAGGTCTTGGTGACTCTATTAAAGAAGAAAATGAAGCATCAAGTCAGGATAAGGCGAAAGCCATGATTTTTCTTTGCCATCATCTCGATGAAGGATTAAAAAGTGAATATTTAACCTTGAAACATCCATTTCAATTATGGACTAGTTTGAAGGAATGATATGACCATTTAAAGGCCACGGTATTGCCAAGAGCTCGTCGTGAGTGGATGCACTTACGACTACAAGATTATAAGACCATAAGTGAATATAATTCTGATGTATATAGAATAATTTTCCAACTAAAATTATGTGGGGAACCTATGAATGATGAGGACATGCTGGAAAAGACTCTTTCCACTTTTCATGCATCAAATATGGTGTTACAGTAGCAATACCGTGAAAAGGGCTTTAAGAAATATTCTGAGTTAATTTCATGCCTTTTGGTGGTTGAACAACATAATGCCCTTTTAATAAAAAATCATGAAGCCCACCCCACTGGATCAGCTCCATTTCCAGAAGCGAATCTGGGAACGATAGATCCAAAGTCTGAAAAAAGACAAAGTGGCCGTATAAATATACGTGGGCGTGGCAAGGGGCGAAATAATAATCGCCATGGTGGTGGTCGTTATAAACAAGAGAACAATAAGGGTTCTCTGAATAATCCTTCAAAAGACACAAGTAATGTTTGCCACCGATGTGGTATGAAAAATCATTGGGCACGAATTTGTCATACACCTGAACATTTTGTCAAACTTTATCAAGCATCTATAAAAAGGAAACAAAATAAAGTTAAGACTCACTTGACTTTTCAAAATGATGTTGAGGCGGGCCCTATGAATAATCATGATAAAGTTGAAGCAAACCTTGCATATAAAGATGATATTTTTGAAGGCTTTGCAAATATTACTTATTTAGAAGCTGGAGACTTCTTTGAGCATCATAACTAAAGACTTATTATTGAGAAAAATTATAAGAATAAATGTATTTCTTTTGATGAAGTTCATATTTTGAATAAAACTTTTTATGTTGTCAGTATTTAATTTCATAAATGTAGTTTCTTTTGTTCTTAAATTTTTCAATATTACTTATGATTTTTTTTTTTGAAGAATATGAAAACTTCCCAGTCTTCAGTTGGCCGTATGAATAATAAAGAAGAAATATGTCTTCTGGATAGTGCTACGACGCACACCATATTAAAAGATAAGAGATATTTTTCTTATTTAATTATTAAAGAAACCAATATCCTAACAATATCTAGTAGTACAAAATTAATTGAGGGCTCTGGAAGAGTGACTGTATTATTACCAGGAGTAACTATATTGGCTGTTAATGATGCATTATATTGTAGTAGGTCTCAGAGAAACTTGTTGAGTTTCAAAGATATTCGCCAAAATGGCTATCATATTGAGACCACCAATATAAAAGCGGAAAAGAAGTATGTGCTTGAAAAGCTTCCCGCATTTTTCTCTGGATTATACTACACTAATATTAGTATAGTTGAATCACATGCCATAGTAAACAAGGAGTTTACTAATGATTTTATTATTTGGCATGACCGGTTGGGCCATCCCGGTTATAATATGATGCGCAAAATAATTGAGAATTCACATGGTCATTCATTGAAGAACCAGAAGATTCTTCAAACTAAATAATTCCCTTGTGCTGCATGTTCTCAAGGAAAACTGATTATTAGACCATCAATAATTAAAGTTGGAGTTGAATCTCCTGCATTTTTGGAACGTATACATGGTGATATATGTGGGCCCATACACCCTCCATGTGGACCATTCAGATATTATATAATTTTGATAGACGCATCTATAAGATGGTCACATGTGTGCTTGTTATCAACCCGCAATTTGGCCTTTGCGAAGTTACTAGCTCAATTAATAAGATTGCGAGCACAGTTTTAAGATTATGCAATTAAGACACTTCGTCTTGATAATGCTGGTGAATTTATGTCTCAGGCCTTTAATGATTATTGCATATCAACTGGGATAACAATTGAGCATCCAGTTGCTCATGTTCATACTCAAAATGGTCTAGCGGAATCATTGATTAAACACCTTCAATTAATTGCTAGACCAATGCTTATGAGAACAAAACTTCCCATTTCGGCATGGGGCCATGTTATTTTGCATGCAGCAGCTCTTGTGCGGATCAGACCCACAAGTTATCATAAAGTCTCCCCAATACAATTAGCTTTTGGTCAGGAGCCAAATATTTTCCATCTTAGAATATTTGGATGTACAGTATATGTTCCAATTGCTCCACCACAACGCACAAAGATGGGACCCCAAAAGAATATTGGGGATATATGTTGGGTATGAATCTCCTTCTATTATAAAATATTTGGAACCTATAACTGAAAATTTATTTACGGGAAGATTTACTGATTGTCATTTTGATGAATCAGTATACCCAATATTAGGGGGAGAAAATAAGCAGCTGCAAAAGGAGATAGATTAGAATGCATTATCACTATCTCATTTAGATCCTCGAACAAATCAATGTGAACACGAGGTTCAAAAGATAATTTATTTGCAAAATATTGCAAATCAACTATCTCATGCATTCATTAACCTACCAAGGGTGATTAAATCACATATTCTAGCTGCTAATACTCCTATTCAAATTGATGTCCCAGTTGGACAATCTATAAATGCAAATGAGTCTAAGCCACGCTTGAAACGTGGTAGACCAATTGGTTCCAAAGATAAAAATCCTCGAAAGCGAAGAGAAGCAAATGATATAGGAGATCATAATATGGAGGTAATTGTTCAAAAAGAGCCATGTGACATAACAAATGATAAGACCTCAGAGGAGGTCCAGGTACCTGAAAATAATAAGAATGAAGAGATCTCAATAAGTTATGTCTCTACGGCAAAAAGGTGAAACCGAAATAATATTATTGACGATAACATTTTTGCTTATAATATTGCTGTTGAAATAATACAACAAAATGAGGATCTTGAACCAAGATCTGTCGATGAATGTAGACAGAGAAATCATTGGCAAAAATGGAAAGACGCTATCCAGGCAGAATTAGCGTCACTTAAAAAATGTGAAGTATTCGGACGTATAGTCCGAACACCTGAAGGAATAAAGCCAGTGGGATACAAATGTGTTTTTGTGCGAAAACGAAATGATAAAAATGAAGTCGTTAGATATAAAGCACGACTTATGGCACAAGGATTTTTGTAAAGACCTGGCATTGATTATATGGAGACATATTCTCCTGTGGTGGATGCAATCACTTTCAGGTATCTTATAAATTTGGCAGTCCATGAAAAACTTGATATGCGTCTAATGGATGTTGTCACAGCCTATTTGTATGGCACATTAGACAACGAAATTTATATGAAAATCCCTGAAGAGCTTAAAGTTCCTGAAACTAATAAAAGTTTTCGGGAAACTTATTTAATAAAGCTTCAAAAATCCTTATATGGATTGAAACAATCAGGGCGAATGTGGTATAATTGCCTGAGTGAGTATTTGCTGAAAGAAGGGTATATGAATGATCCAATTTGTCCTTGTGTATTTATAAGAAGGTATGGATCTGAATTTGTTATAATCGCTGTGTATGTTGATGATCTAAATATCATTGGAACTCCTGGGGAAATTCCAAAAGCAGTAGACTGTTTGAAGAAAGATCTTGGAAAGATAAAATTTTGTCTCGGTCTACAAATTGAACATATGAAAGATGAAATTTTTGTCCATCAATCAACTTATACAGAAAAGATCCTAAAGCGTTTTTATATGGATAAAGCATATCCATTGAGTACCACGATAGTTGTGAGATCACTTGATATAAATAAAGATCCATTTCGATCTCATGAAAATGATGGAGAGCTTCTTGGTGATGAAACACCATATCTTAGTGCAATTGGGGCACTAATGTATCTTGCAAATAATACTCGACCAGATATAACTTTTGCAGTAAGTTTATTAGCAAGATTTAGTTCCTTTCCAACAACAAGATACTTGAATGGTGTTAAGCATATTTTTAGATACCTCCGAGGGACTATTGATATTGAATTATTTTATTCTTATGAATCCGATTCACAGTTGATTGGTTATGCAGATGCAGGTTATTTGTCTGACCCACATAAATCCCGATCTCAAACAGGCTATCTATTTACTTGTGGGGGTACGGCTATTTCATGGCGTTCAACAAAACAAACTTTAGCTGCTACATCTTCCAATCATGCAGAGATAATAGCTATTCATGAAGCTAGTCGAGAATGTGTATGGTTGAGATAAGTGACTCAACATATTCAACAATTGTGTGGTCTTTCTTTAAAAATGAAGATTCCAACGATATTGTATGAAGAAAATGCTGCTTGCATAGCTCAACTTAAAGGAGGATATATCAAAGGAGACAGAACAAAGCACATTTCACCAAAATTCTTTTTCACACACGATCTTCAGCAAGATGGTGAGATAGATGTTCAACAAATCCGTTCAAGTGACAATCTAGCAGATTTATTCACTAAGGCATTGCCAACATCAACATTTGAGAAGCCGAGTCATAAGATTGGAATGCGCCGTCTCTGAGATATCAAATAAAGTTTTTATCAGGGGGAGTATAATATGTGTTGTACTCTTTTTTCCTTAACCAAGGTTTTGTCCCAATTGGGTTTTCCTGATAAGGTTTTTAATGAGGCAGAACTCAATGCGTATTACAAGATATGTGTACTCTTTTTCCTTCACTAGGCTTTTTCCCACTGGGTTTTCCTAGTAAGGTTTTAACGAGGTACATTATCCTTTAGATGGACATCCAAGGGGGAGTGTTATGAATATGTTAAAGTGGATGTCCATTGAATACTCTTAGACATCCCTATTCCATGAACCATTTGAGTTCATGCACTTAGTTAATTCATCACTTAATATTTGTAACCTTTAGGTGTATTCTTGTAACTTTTCATGTATCTTATATCCTATAAATAAGGTATTCTTTATCCTATGAAGTACACAGAAGAAACATACTTGAATAAGATAACTTCTACATTCTCCTCATATACATCTTGTCTCCTTTAGTATATTGTTCTATTTTGCTCTTATTTCTTAATAGATCAATGCTATCTGCAATAATAATAAATGAGTTTATTTTAATTTTAAATGATTAAGCGATAAACGACTAATTTTTCTTTTCGTTTCTAAATTTTAAAAAGCGACAGGATTTAAAGCAACACCTGATAAAAATACAAGGGGTATTACGTGAATAGACAAAATAGAGTGTACAGAGTCTAACACAATAAAAGTTGAGGAGTGCGTCTGATAATTTCTCAACTTTTGCGCATAATTTATTGTTTGAACTTTTAATTAAACATGACGACACCAAAGAGAGAGAGAGAAGCAATCATAAGCAGAAATCATCGCCTAATATATCGCTAATTCAACTTTGTAAGGAAATTCAAAATCTCTCTATCTTTTTTTTCCCTAATTTTTCTTCATCAACTTTATTTTTTTATGGTAAATTAAATATTGCACCTTTTTTTAATGTTCAAAACTTTGCAGACGGATGCTCTATTATAAGATGCAAAGGCGATCGAACCTATAAATTAATTAATTTTCCTCTTTTAAGTTTTAACCTCTCTTTTGCCTGAAGAAAATTTTCTTTTTTCTAAGGTAAATGCTTTAGCAGGCAAATCTCTATTAAGGTGGAGCCATTTTGAAATTTGAAATTTGAATTGATTACTTTTACAATTCTGTTATTTGGTTTCTCAATTTATGTGATTTTGGTTTTTTTGTATAATTGTAAGATTGTGTTATTTTTTTTTGTAGCCACCAAAGAGAGAGAGAGAGAGAGAGAAGCAATCATAAGCAGAAATCATCGCCTAATATATCGCTAATTCAACTTTGTAAGAAAATTCAAAATCTCTCTATCTTTTTTTTCCTAATTTTTCTTCATCAACTTCATTTTTTTATGGTAAATTAAATATTGCACCTTTTTTTAAAGTTCAAAACTTTGCAGACGGATACTCTATTATAAGATGCAAAGGCGATCGAACCTATAAATTAATTAATTTTCCTCTTTTAAGTTTTAACCTCTCTTTTGCCTGAAGAAATTTTTTTTTTCTAAGGTAAATGCTTTAGCAGGCAAATCTCTATTAAGGTGGAGCCATTTTGAAATTTGAAATTTGAATTGATTACTTTTACAATTCTGTTATTTGGTTTCTCAATTTATGTGATTTTGGTTTTTTTTGTATAATTGTAAGATTGTGTTATTTTTTTTGTAGCCACCAAAGAGAGAGAGAGACAGAGAGAGAAGCAATCATAAGCAGAAATCATCGCCTAATATATCGCTAATTCAACTTTGTAAGGAAATTCAAAATCTCTCTATCTTTTTTTTTCCTAATTTTTCTTCATCAACTTCATTTTTTTATGGTAAATTAAATATTGCACCTTTTTTTAATTTTCAAAAATTTGCAGACGGATGCTCTATTATAAGATGCAAAGGCGATCGAACCTATGAATTAATTAATTTTCCTCTTTTAAGTTTTAACCTCTCTTTTGCTTGAAGAAAATTTCTTTTTTCTAAGGTAAATGCTTTAGCAGGCAAATCTCTATTAAGGTGGAGCCATTTTGAAATTTGAAATTTGAATTGATTACTTTTACAATTCTGTTATTTGGTTTCTCAATTTATGTGATTTTGGTTTTTTGTATAATTGTAAGATTGTATTTTTTTTTGTAGCCACCAAAGAGAGAGAGAGAGAGAGAGAGAGAGAGAGAGAGAGAGAGAGAGAGAGAGAGAGAGAGAGAGAGAGAGAGAGAGAGAGAAGCAATCATAAGCAGAAATCATCGCCTAATATATCGCTAATTCAACTTTGTAAGGAAATTCAAAATCTCTCTATCTTTTTTTTCCTAATTTTTCTTCATCAACTTCATTTTTTATGGTAAATTAAATATTGCACCTTTTTTTAATTTTCAAAACTTTGCAGACGGATGCTCTATTATAAGATGCAAAGGCGATCGAACCTATGAATTAATTAATTTTCCTCTTTTAAGTTTTAACCTCTCTTTTGCCTGAAGAAAATTTTCTTTTTTCTAAGGTAAATGCTTTAGCAGGCAAATCTCTATTAAGGTGGAGCCATTTTAAAATTTGAAATTTGAATTGATTACTTTTACAATTCTGATATTTGGTTTCTCAATTTATGTGATTTTGTTTTTTTTGTATAATTGTAAGATTGTGTTATTTTTTTTGTACCCACCAAAGAGAGAGAGAGAGAAGCAATCATAAGCAGAAATCATCGCCTAATATATCGCTAATTCAACTTTGTAAGGAAATTCAAAATCTCTCTATCTTTTTTTTCCTAATTTTTCTTTATCAACTTCATTTTTTTATGGTAAATTAAATATTGCACCTTTTTTTAATGTTCAAAACTTTGCAGACGGATGCTCTATTATAAGATGCAAAGGCGATCGAACCTATGAATTAATTAATTTTCCTCTTTTAAGTTTTAACCTCTCTTTTGCCTGAAGAAAATTTTCTTTTTTCTAAGGTAAATGCTTTAGCAGGCAAATCTCTATTAAGGTGGAGCCATTTTGAAATTTAAAATTTGAATTGATTACTTTTACAATTCTGTTATTTGGTTTCTCAATTTATGTGATTTTGGTTTTTTGTATAATTGTAAGATTGTGTTATTTTTTTTGTAGCTTCCATTGACAAGAATGATGTGGAAAGTGGATTCTAAGAAGAAAATTGGTGCAAATTCTGGAAATGAGAAATTGTTGAATGATATTGAAGCTATAAATAAAGCTCTATATTTGGATAAAACCCATTTATTGGATTCAAAATCAAAGAATAAAGGAAATAATAAAGATTCAATAGAGAAGGAGAGTAAGAAATCCATATGGAGTTGGAAGGGCCTAAAATCTTTGGCTGCTAGAAACAAAAAGTTTAATTGTTGTTTTTCTATATCCAAATAACATAAAGAAATCAAATTTTCATAAATGTACTTTTCTTTTTAAAATTTGTTTTCTCTACCAAAGTCATGTCTTAGATCCAAACAGAGCTTAAGTAAATCGAAAATTGATTAGAAACCATTGGCGCTGAAATTTGAATATATTGGCTGGGCCACGTTGGAAAAAAGCAAAACAAATCTGTCCACGTTTGATAAGCATAGGCTCCCCCTTGTTGAAAAAGGTTCATCATTGTCTAATCATAGGTGGGAAAGGAGCAAAGAAAATTAAATGTTACAAAAGGTTAAATATTTAATTTAAGAAAATTAGGAAATACAGTATTTTACTTTATCAATGCTTTTTACGATAGAATTCGTCAATGTTATACTAGGGGTATCAAATGCATATTTGAAAACCGACTAAACCGACCGAACCGTACCGTATCGAACCAACTTTTAGGTTTCTATTAATAAAACCACACGTTTTTATATAAATCTACACCAATAATTAGGGTAGATTTTTTTAATGTTCAAAACTTTGCAGACGGATGCTCTATTATAAGATGCAAAGGCGATCGAACCTATGAATTATTAATTTTCCTCTTTTAAGTTTTAACCTCTCTTTTGTCTGAAGAAAATTTTTTTTTTTCTAAGGTAAATGCTTTAGCAGGCAAATCTCTATTAAGGTGGAGCCATTTTGAAATTTGAATTGATTACTTTTATAATTCTGTTATTTGGTTTCTCAATTTATGTGATTTTGGTTTTTTGTATAATTGTAAGATTGTGTTATTTTTTTTGTAGCTTCCATTGACAAGAATGATGTGGAAAGTGGATTCTAAGAAGAAAATTGGTGCAAATTCTGGAAAGGAGAAATTGTTGAATGATATTGAAGCTATAAATAAAGCTCTATATTTAAGAAAATTAGGAAATACAGTATTTTACTTTATCAATGCTTTTTACGATGGAATTCGTCAATGTTATACTAGGGGTGTCAAATGCATATTTGAAAACCGACTAAACCGACCGAACCGTACCGTATCGAACCAACTTTTAGGTTTCTATTAATAAAACCACACGTTTTTATATAAATCTACACCAATAATTAGGGTAGATTTTTTATTTTATGAAAATAAATCAAAAAAATACGAAGTGTATCGAATAGATTACATGTGAAAAATATATATGTTAAGATTAAAAATAATAATTAAACTTTACGCTGTTGTAGAGTAGTTGATGGATCTACACTCTGACCATCTTTCATGTTTTCTTAATTCATCACCATTTAAACAGTAAAATTATCTAAATTTTTTTGCTAAATCCTATAAAAATATGTATGTTATGATATTCTACTTTTACTAGTAATTTTGGTGTGATTATATCATAAATTAATGATAAGTTAGGTACAAAAAAAAAAGCAATTAAAAAATGGAAGGTAAATCGAACGAGCATTTTCTCCAACTTCCAATGCTTAAAATTGAAGAACAGTCAAATTTGATATTTTGCATTAATTTGCTTTCTCCCTCATATGTTCAAAATATTTCTTTCTTTATCTTTTGCTTTTTCTTTCCAAACCAAAGTTTTTTTCTTTACCTTTTGCCTGTTTTACTATCTCTTTTAAAAGGAAGTAAATTTTTTGATGACGAATATACCATGAATATGGTGATAAATTCAAGTTGATCTTCCTCACGTATGTATGTATAGCAAGAGAATTAAGTATTTTCCAAATAAAACTTGACACACTAAGAGCTATTATTTATTACTTTTCTCTAATTAAGTTGAATATAGTTTTCGTTTTTTACTTAAACAATTAACACATTTAATTAATTTGCTAGCATACAGAGTTAAGGATGACAAACAAATAAGAAACAATGTGATGTTATTAATTACTGTGAGCACCTAATTTTTGCCATAATACAAAATTACTCCTAAAAAAAAAAATCCAAAAAATAGCTTTAAATTATTTTTCTATATTTTTACTTAGTTTGCTTTGTACGTATTCATGTTTGATGCATTTTTAAGTTGCATTTTAAATCCTAAAGAAAATACAAAAATATTTTTTTATTTTTTATATTTTTTAGATTTTAATTGCATAATCAATTGCATTTGTAAAACACTAAAATACCAAAAAATACATTAGTAACTCTACATGCATTTGTTAGCTAAATGAATTAATAGTTATAGAAAAATAGGTTATTAGGTTAATTTTATAAATTAGTTGGAATTAGGAGTGTTAAATAAATTGATTAGTCTTGCAAAATACAAAGAAAGAAAAGAGTAGGCTATTGGGTCTTTAATATCGTTCGGGCCATTTAATTCTGTCCGCCCCAGCCCTCTATCCAATACTCGGTCCAAATCCTTACCTCTGAGACCATGAAACGACGTAGTATCACCCCAGTACTACGTCGTTTTCCCTTTCCATTTTCATAAAAACCTTCCCTTCCCCCTTTTTTTAGAAAACCCTAAGCAGCCTCCCCCTTATACATCTTGATCCTCCTAGCAGCCGCCGGACAAGAATGATGTGGAAAGTGGATTCTAAGAAGAAAATTGGTGCAAATTCTGGAAAGGAGAAATTGTTGAATGATATTGAAGCTATAAATAAAGCTCTATATTTGGATAAAACCCATTTATTGGATTCAAAATCGAAGAATAAAGGAAATAATAAAGATTCAATAGAGAAGGAGAGTAAGAAGTCTATTTGGAGTTGGAAGGGCCTTAAATCTTTGGCTGCTAGAAACAAAAAGTTTAATTGTTGTTTTTCTGTGCATCGGAAGAGGAGAGATGGCGAGTTGACGACTCGTCCAGTTGTGGTTTCTCAAGGGGTAGCTGAGTTTGAGGAACAGTTGACTCATACTTGTTCTATATCTGGTGGCAAAAATGGCCCCAATCAATCAGCAAAGTACGAGGCGAAACATTTCTTATTGTATGCTTCGATATATGATACTCCCGAGCTTGATTTGGGGAAGCATCGGGTTGATCTTACCAGGTTGCTTCCTCTTTCATTAGATGAATTAGAGGAGAATAGCTCGGGGAAGTGGACGACTAGTTTCAGGTTAGCAGGTAAGGCTAAAGGAGCAATCTTGTATGTCAGTTTTGAGTATCACATAGTTAGGAACACTTTCACGGTTCCCACTAACAGGGTTCTTATCGAGGGGAAGAACTTGAGGCGCAATAGTGAAAATGCAGCAAAACTTTTGGCACAATGTGAGCAATGTGATGAGCTGAGTACGATAAGACGAACAGGAAGCCTTACTGCTCGATCTTCTACTTCACAGCGTTCCGCTGAGAATATAAAATATCTTCATGAGGTTTTACCAGTTCCGTCATCTGAAGTGTCCGTATCTGTAAATGTGCTGTATCAGAAACTTGAGGAAGAGAAAGTGGAAGCTTCAGTTGATTGCAAACCACAGATTGATGTTTTCTATAATGATGTTGAGACCATAAAACATGACTTAGCCTTGTCATCAGAGCCCGAGAAGGGAAATATTGAAAATGGGGGTGGCATAAGTGAGGTTTCTATAAGAGAGCAAGGTGTAGAAGTTGCCTCAAACGAATGGGAGGGAAAAGAAGAAGATACCATGAAAACTGGTGATAGTCCTTTGGAAGAGAATGTTGTTGAACCTGAGATTGAAGACCTTTCTCAGCTTGCACCGTTTGCCAAGGAAGTCGACACTGAGAATGAAGAACTTTCAGTGAGTCCCTGCAATTTCGAGACAGATGAATCTGCCAACGAGACAATCATGAAAGAAGTGGAGTCTGCATTAAAGCGTGTGTCGGACTTGGCAAATGAGGGATTAGACTCTCAAGAAGATGAACATGAAGCTATAAATCATGATGGAGACTTGGACGAATCCCTAAGCTTGGATTATGTTGCCGAATCTGTGGCTAGTGATTTTCTGGATATGCTAGGGATAGAGCATAGTCCATTTGCCCCAAGTTCTGAGAGTGAGCCTGATTCTCCAAGAGAAGGATTGTTGAGGCAATTTGAGAAGGACACTCTGGCGAGTGGGTGTTCCTTGTTTAACCTTGATATGGATGTTGATCACCAAGAATTTGGTTGTGACGATCCTAGTGGACCTGATTGGAGGAGCATTTCCGAGGATTTTGACTATTCATCTAATATGGAGATGCCCAAGATAGAAATTGAAGCAACTAATAACAAAACAAGGGCCACCATGTTGGAGGACTTGGAGACAGAGGCTTTGATGCGCGAATGGGGCTTGAACGAGAAGGCGTTTCAATATTCCCCTCCTAAGAGCTCAAGCGGATTTGGGAGCCCAATTGATGCTCCTCTTGAGGAAGACCCTTACCAATTGCCTCCTCTCGCAGAAGGCTTAGGACCCTTCATTAAGACTAAAAATGGAGGATTGTTAAGGTCGATGAACCCTACACTTTTCAAGAATTCCAAGAGTAGAGGGAGTTTGATAATGCAGGTATCGAGTCCAGTAGTGGTTCCTGCAGAAATGGGATCTGGTATAATGGACATACTGCAGCATTTAGCCTCCATTGGAATTGAAAAGCTATCTATGCAAGCAAGTAAACTTATGCCTTTGGAAGATATAACTGGACAGACAATGCAACATATAGCCTGGGAAACTGCACCAAGCTTAGATGGAACTGTGAGGTTTGAACTTTTATTTTTTTCACATTTTGTTCTATATTTGAAAATGCACATATCTAGCACACACTATTTCTACTAAGAAATTGTCTTATATGACTTTTGCCAACTGCAGACAAGATTTGTTGCAGCAAGAACTTGAGTTTGGACAAAATATGGCTGGTACTCAAAGTAAAAAGTGTAAACGGCACAGACCAAAGTCCAGTAAGTTGGAGTCAAATTCTGTTGGCGTGGACAGGGACTCGGAATATGTATCAATAAAGGACCTCGCTCCATTGGCGATGGATAAAATTGAAGCCCTTTCAATTGAGGGTTTGAAAATACAGTCAGGGATGTCAGATGAGGGCGCACCTTCTAACTTAAGCCTGCAATCCATTGGTCAGTTTTCAGCCATTGAGGGAAAGAAGGTCAACTTTGGAGGAGCTGTAGGTTTGGAAGGAACAGGTGGATTGCGGCTACTGGACGTTAAAGACAACGGTGGTGATGAAGTTGACGGGCTTATGGGTTTATCTCTCACACTTGAAGAATGGATGAGGTTGGACTCGGGAGAAATTGACGATGCAGATGAAATCAGCGAGCGTACCTCCAAACTGCTCGCAGCCCATCATGCTACCTGCACTGACATGTTTCGTGGCAGGTCGAAGGGAGAGAAGAGACGTGGCAAGGGTAAGAAATGTGGATTGTTGGGAAACAACCTCACGGTGGTACTAATGGTGCAGCTTCGTGATCCTTTAAGGAACTACGAGCCAGTTGGTACACCTATGCTTGCTCTTGTTCAGGTGGAGAGAGTGTTTGTAACACCTAAATCTAAGATATACAGCACAATTTCTGGGAGCCCAATTGATGCTCCTCTTGAGGAAGACCCTTACCAATTGCCTCCTCTCGCAGAAGACTTAGGACCCTTCATTAAAACTAAAAATGGAGGATTGTTATGGTCGATGAACCCTACACTTTTCAAGAATTCCAAGAGTGGAGGGAGTTTGATAATGCAGGTATCGAGTCCAGTAGTGGTTCCTGCAGAAATGGGATCTGGTATAATGGACATACTGCAGCATTTAGCCTCCATTGGAATTGAAAAGCTATCTATGCAAGCAAGTAAACTTATGCCTTTGGAAGATATAACTGGACAGACAATGCAACATATAGCGTGGGAAACTGCACCAAGCTTAGATGGAACTGTGAGGTTTGAACTTTTATTTTTTTCACATTTTGTTCTATATTTGAAAATGCACATATCTAGCACACACTATTTCTACTAAGAAATTGTCTTATATGACTTTTGCCAACTGCAGACAAGATTTGTTGCAGCAAGAGCTTGAGTTTGGACAAAATATGGCTGGTACTCAAAGTAAAAAGTGTAAACGGCACAGACCAAAGTCCAGTAAGTTGGAGTCAAATTCTGTTGGCGTGGACAGGGACTCGGAATATGTATCAATAAAGGACCTCGCTCCATTGGCGATGGATAAAATTGAAGCCCTTTCAATTGAGGGTTTGAAAATACAGTCAGGGATGTCAGATGAGGGCGCACAATCCATTGGTCAGTTTTCAGCCATTGAGGGAAAGAAGGTCAACTTTGGAGGAGCTGTAGGTTTGGAAGGAACAGGTGGATTGCGGCTACTGGACGTTAAAGACAACGGTGGTGATGAAGTTGACGGGCTTATGGGTTTATCTCTCACACTTGAAGAATGGATGAGGTTGGACTCGGGAGAAATTGACGATGCAGATGAAATCAGCGAGCGTACCTCCAAACTGCTCGCAGCCCATCATGCTATCTGCACTGACATGTTTCGTGGCAGGTCGAAGGGAGAGAAGAGACGTGGCAAGGGTAAGAAATGTGGATTGTTGGGAAACAACCTCACGGTGGTACTAATGGTGCAGCTTCGTGATCCTTTAAGGAACTACGAGCCAGTTGGTACACCTATGCTTGCTCTTGTTCAGGTGGAGAGAGTGTTTGTAACACCTAAATCTAAGATATACCGCACACTTTCTGAAGTTAGTTACAGCAATGAAGACGACGACGATGATGAATACAAACCTCCCAAAACGGACTCTGTGGGGGAGGTCAAAGAAGTTAACATTCCTGAGGAAGAACAAATTCCTCAGTGCAAATTCACTGAAGTGCATGTTGCTGGTTTAAAGACAGAGAAAGGTAAAAAGAAATTATGGGGTTCGTCAACTCAACAACAGTCTGGATCTCGTTGGTTGCTTGCGAATGGAATGGGAAAGAAGAATAAGCATCCATTACTGAAGTCTAAAGCTAGTAACAAATCCTCTACACCAGCTGCTGCTTCGGCGACAACTACTACTACTACTACTACAGTGCAGCCTGGTGAAACATTATGGAGTATATCTTCACGGGTCCATGGTACAGGAGCTAAATGGAAGGAATTGGCTGCATTAAATCCACATATCAGAAATCCAAATGTTATTTTTCCATTTTTCCTAATGAAAAAATTAGATTGAGGTAGCAGTATAGAACATGATTTTTTATTTATATGATTGAAATTTTTCCAGTTGCCTCTCTTCCCCTGAAAAAAAAGCTTGGTATACAGTGCAGCTTAATACATATTCAACATCTAGAAAAGGGTTGAATATATTAAAGGCAGCTCCAGGAATTGATAGGAAATATCTTACCTTTTTTAGTAAGTCATTGGATAACAACAACAACAACATACCCAGTATAATCCCACATAATGGGGTCTGGGGAGGGTAGTGTGTACGCAGCCTTAGCCCTACCTTGTAAAGATAGAGAGACTGTTTCTTATAGACCCTCGTCTCAGGTGAAGCACAAGCTGTAACCATGAAGAGGCATGTTGCTCATGGCAGTCATTTCTAAAACATGTCATCAATTACTCGAGTTCAAAATCAATAAGCATACATCTTATGATCAAACAAGGAAAACCCATGTAGTTGAAAAACATAAACTATAGCTGCAATAACATACTGCACATGAACTGTATTAATTAGCATTGATACTGAAAGATGCATCCCATAAGATTAAAATCCCTATATATCCAATTGTTTAGAGTTGAATAGAAGAGTTCCTCAAGAGAACTAAACTAGTAAAAAGCATGCTGATAAACAAAGGTTAGAGACCAGAACTCCGAATACACGCCTTGCTGATATGTGCAGTGAGCTGAGTTCTACATGAACAATTACAAATTGTGGAACTCAGCACACATCCTACAGGACGTCAGGGGCGTGACCTCTTGTTGCTGCATGAAGGGCATTTGTACTGCTTTATATGCTCAGCCCTAGCGGGGGTGATCTTCACACACTTGCCATGGAACCACCTCTCACATATGTCGCAACAAATCCAAAATTCATCTGAAGCATAGTTCTCACCACATGCACCACACAGAGTATCGCCATGCTCCTCGTCTCCTTCCTCATTGAATCCATCATCCTCATCTTTCACATGGGCCTTTGAGTACTTACCCTGAGATTTAAAATAAATAAATTAAAAAAATCTATCTCTAGTGGTAAGATGCTGGGCCATGCATGGAGAAATCCAACGAAGCATGGTTGGTTATATAACTAAGATGTCATCACATCAGAGGAATAATGATATAGGTTACATGTGGCAGGATACTGAATTTAGTTTAAGAGGAGCATGGCCTAGTGCATTGAGACAGAGCAATAGTGACAGTGTGACGAGACCAGAAGACAGAAAACTTAAGCAACTTCAACAAGGCACATGTTCATTTTTTTTGAGAAGAGAAGGCTAATGGGGCCTTTCAAGCTCTTTACTGAATTCGCGAAAGACAACCAAAAATATACGAAACATAGGACAAAGAAATATACAGTGTAAGAATTTAGCACAACGCAAGTGCCAAAATCACAAACTGGTTCTAGACTAAGAACCCATTATGCAAAAGGTCAGTTATCAAGCAGCTGCAAGAGTTGAGGTAGTCATAAAATACATTGGAAGAGATTACATGAGAGAAATTCAAAGAAGAAAGAAACAACACTAAAGTTCATTAGGAGTATCATCCTTTACCTCACACTGTACTTCTTTCAAAAAACTCCAGCATTGACTTTACACTATGCACCCAAAAGCCTCTTCTAACATACTTAAGCATAAAAATCAGATGTGTCACCTGCAAACACCATGACTCCAATTAATACAACTTTAAAGAAAACATGTGTAATACTGCAGACAAAAATTTAGTCTCCAAGGCTTTGATCTAGTGGTAAGAGCATAGCTTGTGACGTGTGGATTAGGGGCATGTCACGGGTTCGAACCCTGCTATTAAGGGCGGAGCTACTCTTGTCCAAGAGAAGTCATCTGACACCCCTTCACAGAATAATTACTCTAGGTCAAATTTTTATTTTTTATGTAAATATACTATATGTTGAATCCCCTTGGATTCTTCATGTGTTTACTTATATATTTTGAACCCTTAGTAAACAACCTAGCACTGCCACTGTCTATTGCAGACAGAAGCAATTGAGAAGCAAGGGCGGAGCTAGAGTGTCTGTGACAGGTTCGGCCGATCCCAGTAGCTTTAAATTTATTTAAAAATTTATTAAATATATCTAAATTATTAATTTAAAACCCAATAACTTAAAAGAATTAGAATGATAAAGTTGCTTAATTTCAAAATATAAAAAATCAAAACAAATTTAGCAGTTTTAAATAAGTATGTTTACATTGAATCTCAAAGTTGCAAACTCAAAAACAAACGCCAAATATCATTTCATTAAATCTCTCGCCTGAGGACTAACGTTTGGTAGTTGAAAAGATTACATAGCTTACATGTAAGGTGTAAAGATCTCCTAATGGTGTGGGGTTATTCGAAAAAAATCGTACGAGTTCGGTTTAAAGCGGACAATATCACATCATGTTAAGAGTATTTATGGACCGTTTAGCTCAAAATGGGTGTCAGAGCCCAGGTTCAGTGAAACGATTATGGCGATGGCAAATTGATGGTGCAGGGCTCGATTCGCTTATCCTTACGAGCTTGGAGACACGCTCATAGAAAGAAACTAGTTTGTAGGCTTTGATTGCCATAAATACTCTAACGATATGGGTGGAACACAGTGAATCTATGAAATTGACTTGTGAATCGTGGTAACGGCCATGTGGAACGTTGTTCGAGGAAAAGATTGTTGGGTGTGCGAAAAAAGAACCCATTTGGATTGGCTTAAAAAAGTGGCTTTGTAGGAGAAATACTCCCTCCGTTTACTTTTACTTGGCAGGTATACTAAAAATAGATTTTCATTTTTACTTGTCACTTTATGCATATCAAGAGAAGACAAAAAAAAAAATCCGTGTTTTACCGACAATATTTATTACTTATTTCAATTCATTTTCTCAAATCCAATAAAATATGCATCAATTAATATGGGTATCATGGTAAATTATGCACTTCATTTATTATTTCTTGAGGGGCGTGAAAAGTCAAAATGTACCAAGTAAAAGTGAACAGAGGGAGTAACTTTTAAGCCAAAAAGTAATAAGCTAGGGTTGCCCAACCTATTGCTTTTGGCTTGTTTTAAGTAAATTTTTAACTTATTTTAAGCACTTTTTGACTTTGCCAAATACTAAAAAGAACTTAAAGGCTTATTTGATCAGCTTAAAAGCCAATCCAAACACCCTCAAAGTCCTCATTGATAGCTGAAAAAATCATCAGGTGACTACTAGCATGATCTCCAAGACCAGGTGTCACAAGTGTATGAGCTACTAGTAGAATATACAAAAATACTACATTACTGTCTGAAGTGAAATAGATAGAAAAAAGCAAAATAAAGACTTCGGGTGCTGCAGAACGGGCTCGTGAGGCTGCTCGACACAAAGTCTCGTGGAATCAAGGATGCGCACCGGGAGGATAACCAGATGCACCTGCCTCAGATCCTGCATGATAAGAACAGAAGTATAGCATGAGTACATAAACAACATGTACCCAGTAAGTATTTAGTCTAACCTCAAAGAAGTAGTGACGAGGGGTCAACTTCGACATTTACTATCTGCTAACAATAAAATACAGAGATTTATAATTAAGCATGGACTACATAAATGAAGCTAAAAATTCATTAACAAGAAATAATAAACAATTCTTTCACTAATGGTAAATCCCAATTCAATTTTCCATCCTTTAACAATTTAATCACTCAAGCCAATGAAAAAATACCAAATATAATTGGGCTCCAAGTATTATTACGCACGAATTATGCCGAGGTCGTACAACCCGATCCAAAATTATAAATATATATAATGTGCACTGCCGAGGGTCGAACGACACGAACCACAGATGCATCTATTCTACTGCAGAGGCGTTCAACCAGCTCCACAAGAAGAGAAAAATACTTTATAAACAACCGATTCAAAGATCATTAAGAGGCTAATATTCAAAGAAGCACCAATTCTCATTAACGATCAAGTAACCCGTCCAAAACTCAAGTAAATAAAATTTGACCTTTTACAATTCCTTTATCAAGTTTCAATATGATTTAAGCACTTAAATTAACAAGTAGGGTGCAAACATCGCAAGTATAATATGATTTGGGTCCTAAACTACCCGGACATACGCATAATTACTTAATTAGTAGCTACGTACGGACTCTCGTCATCTCGTATGTACGTAGCCCCACAAATAGAAGCACGTATTAATTCAATTCACCCATGGGGTTAATTCCCTCTTACAAGGTTAGAAAAGAGCCTTACCTCGTCTCAAAGCTTACTTTCCGGTCCACAAATGTGCTTTAAACACTCAACTCGGTGCCAAACGATTTGAAACTAGTCAAATGCTATATAAAATAATCAATACGTGCTCAAAATTTCATATTCTAACTATTAAAGTGACTACCCAATCCTAATTGAAGAATTTCTAAAATTCATCCCCGGGCTCACATGCCCGGATTCTGAAAATATTCGAAGAAAGTTGCTACCCATAATCTCACGAACTCAAATATGAAATTTTCACTAAATTCCATAACCATTTTCGTGGTTAAATCTCATTTTTATCAAAACCTAGGTTTTTAATCTAAATCTATGATTTCATAAATTTTACATGTTAAATCTACTCATAATCTATGTATTTAACTTACATTGTATAGAAATTACTAACCTCAAAGTATTAGGTGAAAACCTCTCTCTAAGAGCTCCAAACAAATCGCACAAGGATTGAAATAAATGAGCTCAAAATGCCTAAGTCTTAAATGAGGTTATGTTTTTTGCAATTTCTGCACCTGCGGAGGGTTCGCCGCTTCTGCGGCTCCGCATATGGGGAAAAGTCATCGCAGATGCGGTCCTTGCCTAGTGGCCTACTTCCGCTTCTGCGGGTCCGCTCCTGCGACGTACATGCTGCTTTGGTCGCTCCTGCGATTTCTTCTATCGCACCTGCGTGTTCGCAGGTGCGCACGCCCACCCGCATCTGCGGTTCCTGGGCTGCACTTCCTGGGCTACTTCTGCGACTTCTTGCTCGCACCTGCGCCTAGCCCGCCACAGGTGCAATTACACCAGAAGCCTGGTGTTTTAGCTGCTGCCCCTAAGTCCGAACATGGTCTGTGCCTAGTCCGATTGACAACTGGGCCCCCCGGGGCCCCGCCCAAACATACCAACAAGTTTCAAATCATAAAACGGATTCGCTCGCACCCTCGGAACACATAAAACAACAACGAAACTAAGAATCATACCTCAAACCAAATTAAATCAACTTATGAACTTCAAGTTCTTCCAACTTACTCTGAATGCGCCGAAACATACTTAGACTACTCGGAATGACACCAAATTTTGCGGGCACGTCTTAAATCGCCATACAGAACTAT
Organism: Nicotiana tomentosiformis; assembly: GCF_000390325.3. Classification (NCBI taxonomy): domain Eukaryota; kingdom Viridiplantae; phylum Streptophyta; class Magnoliopsida; order Solanales; family Solanaceae; genus Nicotiana; species Nicotiana tomentosiformis. Next base: position 2,131,187 of record NC_090818.1, on the reverse strand, counting down.
TCCCAGGCTCGGAATCCCAATTGGACCTCGATAACACTAAATCCTACTTCAAACCAAATCTAAAGAACTTTAAAACCTTCAAAGAGCCAACTTTCACTATTAGGCGCTGAAACGCTTCCGGGTCATCCAAAACCCGATACGAACATATGCCCAAGTCCGAAATCATCACACGAACTTATTGAAACTGTCAAATCCCGATTCCGAGGTCGTTTGCTCAAGACTTTGACCAAAGTCAAACTTAGCCCTTTTAGCCAACCTTAAGGAATCAAATGTTCCGATTTCAATCCGAACCCTTCCAAATCCCGAACTAACCATTCTCGCAAGTCATAAAACAGTAAAAATACATACGAGGAGTCTTATTTAGGGGAACGAGGTTATAGAAAGTAAAACGACCGGTCGGGTCATTACAGTTAAGGCATAAGAGGCAATTAAAATATGTAACAATTAGGACATGGAATAAAATAATTAATGGAATGTGGGAAAGCATGGAAATAATTACTTTGACGGCATATATACACTCGTCACCTCGCATATAAGCCGCTACACATTTAATTCACATAGCACATAGCTCAAGGGTTCATTTTCCCCTCTTTTGTCCAGGCGCAGATGTCACAATTGCGACCTGGGGTTCGCAAATGTGACGAAGCTCACATCTCTGTTGTCATCGCATTTGCGATGATTTGTTCGCAAATGCGAACACTGGACCTTCGCAAAAGCGATTAATCGATCGCAAGTTGCGATCCATGTTGTCCCAGTCCCTTTTCTCATTTGCAAAGGAATAATTCACAAATGCGAACCTGACAGACGCCCTCCACTATTGCAAATGCGACCCTGACCTTGCAATTACGAGGTATGAGGCTTGTGCACCAGAACTAGCAAAGGCCTAAGTCTTTCAACACTCCGCCATGCGTCCGAAACTCACAATAGCCCTCGGGTCTCCAATCCAAGCATGTACACAAGTCCAAAAATATCATACAAACTTGCTCACGTAATCAAAATACCAAAATAACAACTAAAACTATGAATCGGACACCAAAACGAATGAAATTTTTAATGAAACTTAAGAACATTTAATTTTTCAACCGGACATCCGAATCACGTCAAATCAACCCCGTTCTGCACCAAATTTTGTAGACAAGTCATAAATATTGAAATGAACCTATACCAAGTTACGAAACCGTAATCCGAACCCGGTAGCAACAAAGTCAACCTACGGTCAAACTTAGGAATTCTTTAAGATTTTAAATTTCTAGTTTCCAACAAATTACGTTAAATCAAGTTAGAGACTTCCGAATTCGCTTTCGGGCATACGCCCAAGTCCCAAATTACGATACGTACCCACCAGGACCGTCAAAATACTGATCCCGGTCTGTTTACATAAAACGTTGACCGTAGTCAACTCAAATGAGTTTTAATGCACCATACATATTTTCATCAATTTTCTCATAAAAACCTTCTAGGAAAAGGACACTGATTATGCACGCAAATCGAAAAAAACTAAACGGAGCCATTTAAGGTCTTAGAATAAAGAAATGTCGGATAAAACTTTAAATGAGTTATCGGGTCATCACACTTAATCATAATAATCACAAATTGAGTTAATTTCACTCAATTGGTTGTAAACATATACTTTTATTGTTCATAAATGTAATGCCCCAAAACTAAGGAGCGCGACCGGCGCTCAACCGAGTGAACCCGACCGAGCAAGCCTATTAGATTCCTTCTACCCAAACTCATTCATGAATAAAGAGAATATATGTTTTCCTTAATTAAACAATAAAGTGGTTATGTCTGCAATTACCAATTTCTTATCATAAGTTTTACCATTTTTAAAGTCTCAAATGGACAAGTAATACAACCATAATATAGCATAGTTTGTCTTTTCCAGCACCAATACACAGCCCACACTATGTCTACGGAGCCTCTATAGATAAAGAAGAGTACAATTATAATGCCGGCAATAAGGCCCTGGCTGTGCCTCAACCATAATATATAAAGAACAAAAGATACATGACCCCGGGATGAAGTGGGGCTCACCAAATCAGCAGGGAAGAAGGTGTACTGCTATCACTGATCAATGTCTCCTGCTGTGGAACCACTTGCATCCATTTAAAGATGCAGCGCCCCCGGCTAAAGGGACGTTGGTACCGTCGAATAGTACTAGTATGAAAACTAAACACCAATTTAAGAATTTAGAAATACAAGATAATTATGATGAACCAGTGCAGCAATAGAATAATATAGATAACCATCTCAACCATAGAAAGCTTATGAAAAGCTATCAACAATATTTATAGGATTTAAGATGAGATCCTCTATAACCATCTTCACACAAAGCGGCCCCGCCGCCTCACCCGACGTATGCAGGTGGAGGTGTACGTACAATACCACAACTCAAATCAAGCGGCCCTGCCGCCTCACCTCAATGTATGTGGGTAGATGTATAACCACAATACCAAGAACCTACGCAAAGCGGCTATGTCGCCTCACCCCAATATATGCGGGTGAAAATGCATCAATGATACCAATACCAACACAAAACGGTTATGCCACCTCACTTCAATGTATGCGGGTGGTGGTGCCACAACAATACCAAAATCGTATACAAAGCGGTCGTACCGCCTCACACTAATGTAAGCGGGTGGAGGTGTAGTCCCACAATATCATAATCCCTACACAAAGCGGTCATGCCGCCTCACCCCAATATATATGCGGGTGGAGGTGTATCACCATCACAATCTCTATACCATAATCCCCACACAAAGCGGTCATGCCGCCTCACCCCAATGTATGTGGGTGGAGGTGTATCACAATCACAATCTCTATACAACTGGGCATAATAACTTTCACATAAATCACGACTAGAAATTATAACACGTGGATATGTAATCCATAGTTTGGGACACATCTTCAATTTATAATGCAATATGATAAGAGCATTTGAAATACGAATTGAACATATATCTTCATCACAAAACTTATCGGGATACTCGATTTATAATCAACATCTCGGAACTTACAAGGATAATGAGAATTATAATTCTTAAATAAGAGTTTAGCCAACATACCTCACTTTAGCTTCCTTACACTCTAAATGTTATGAAATTCTTAGCAACTTTAATCTATTTTAGAAATATAGCAAATTGAATCAAAATTAGGAAGATGATTATAGTTCTAGCTCATTTGAGCATTTTATCAAACACTAGGTGTGCATTAAGGTTTCAAGGCCCTTTTTATGGAGGATTCCATCATCCCACAACCCAATCTTTATCATTTTTAGCTCAACAATCTCCCTACATTCTTTGATAACACATGCATGTAAAATAACCAATCCTCTTGCCCAGAAATTATCTTGCTTATTATCCATTTCTACACAAAATTCAAAATTGAGGGTTAGGGTGTAGAACCTTACCTCTAGGATGAAGACCTAGTGAGTTTCCCTTCTTAATCTTCCAAAACTTGGGCAAGAATTGAAGGACAAATATTGGAGAACAACTTCTCACTCTAGGGCACCCTCTCTCACTCTAAAATGTCAGATAATAGCTCAAAAATGACCCAAAGAGTGTATTTAACGAAATAGGGTTGGGTTTTAAAAATTCAAAAATGGAGCTCCGGAACAAGGTATGCGATTGCATAACCGATATGCGGACCGCATATCGGTCGCATAGTTGGTTACAAAATAGCCAAAAGAACTCCCTGTGTATGCGGTCACTATGCGATCCGCATAACCGTTATGCGGTCGCATAATGCACCGTATAACAGTTATGCAGTCGCATAGTCGACCGCATAATTGCTTCCAATTATTCCAATTAACTGCCTCACTCTGCGGCCATTATGCGGTCTGCAGAGTGATTCTGCGGTTGCATAATGGACCGCAGAAATGCACTTTTCTGCCATATATTTTTCTTTACTTTTCGGTGCATTGTTCAACCCAAAAAGTCCGAGCCTACAATCCTCAAACACGTAAGCCTAGTCCGACACCATAAAATATTATTTTCTTTGTAAAATTTACCGGGCTTACCACTTAAGTACTTCAAAATTTTTCGGGGTGTTACAATAAATCTACCTTGTATCAGAGGGGGGTTTAGTGAACCGCCAACAATATATTAATAGTAAAAAAATTAAAATATGACCAATATTTTCACAAAAATTATATGTAAAATATCAAAATAAAAATAATTTGAATTAACCAATATCTTTAATCAAATAATAATATTTTAAAGAATAATATTCGTGGCAATCCATTGCATCGCCACCAAAAGTACAACTTTAGGTCGCTTTTTGAAGTGGCATCGCCATTTCAGCGGCGTCTCAACAAAAGTAATTTGTATGTTGCCATTCTCAATGGCGAGCCTAAAAGTCGCCACCAAAGGTTATATTTGTATGTCGCTGTTTTCAGTGAGGGACACCAACAAAAAGTAATATTTGTATGTCGCCATTTTCAGTGGCAACCCTAAAGTCGCCAATAAAGAATATTTTGTGTGTCGCTATTTTCCGTGGCAACACCAAAAGTCACCGCAAAAGGTTAAATTTATATGTCACTATTTTCAGTGGCGACCCTAAAGTCTCCGCAACAGGATAAATATGTATGTCGCTATTTTCATTGGCGACCACAAAAAGTCGCCACAGAAAATAATTTTTTACGTCGCCATTTTCAATGGCGATCCCCAAATGTCGCCACAATACGTAATATTTTTATGCCGCCATTTTCAGTGGCGACCCTATAAGTTGCCATAAATGATTGTATTTGTATGTCGCCACTAGTATTTGTAGTGACAATTCTCGCTACTAAATCACATACTATAGTGGCGATAATAGCTGCCACTGAAGGTATCATAGTATTTGTGGCGACTGTAATCGCTACAACAAGTTTTTTTCAATGGCGACCTAACACAAAGCTACCTTGTGGTTAGGGGTGCCAATGGTTTGGTTCAGCCGGTTGTTTTATAAAAAATTGTACCATACCAATTTTTCGGTTATTTTATTATGTATAACCAAAATTAGACTTTCCGAAACATTCTCAATCATGTCGGTTTCTCTTCGGTATCGGTACGGTTCGGTTAATTTTCGGTATTTCTTTAAATGTTAGGTAAAAGTCACTAGTAGAGGTAGAATGCAATAACATATGTACTTTTATGGGACTTTGCAAAATTCTCTAGATATTTTCACTATTTAAAGAGTGATGAATTAAGAAAACGTGAAAGATGACCAGAGTATTAAATTTATCAGCTATTCTACAGCAACATAAAAGAAACTAAGCAATGACAAAGAAAATATAAATCACACGAATGAAATATATTAACCAAGTTGGGATTCAAGAATAAAGTATATGGAAGATTAAATATTCAAAAAGAATAATTTAAATCATACGAAAGGAGACATATTCAATACATTGCAGTTTGCTACTCATAATCGCTAGAATACCTTGTATCTTGCTAGCGAATATGCTGGAAATAATTTAGTTTCAATAGGAGTAGCATAATAATTTTGGAAATTAGGATTTTGAGTTTAATTACTCGTTGACTTTTAGCCATTTTTATAATTCCAATGCAAAAAAAAAAACATTAATGCTTTATTATTTTTAACCATAATATATAAATATATTTTCTAGATGTGAATTTATTCTGTACGGTTTGGTATTTTTTCAATTTATTTTCACAAAATAAAAAACCTACCCTAATTATCGGTACAGTTATAGATTTATATAAAAACCTACAGTTTTATTAAACGAATCCTAAAAATCGATTTGGTACGGTACAGTTCGGTTGGTTTTTAAATATCCATTGACACCTCTACTTGTGGTTGCAGATTTTCTTTACCTACTGTGGCGACTATCTTAATGAACAAAAATGGTGATATTGTTCTCCACAAATGAGTGTTTTTTGTGGCGATCTTCAGCAGTCGTCACAAATAACATTTAGTAACAGATGTACATGGAGCGACCCAAAGGTCGCTACTAATTGGTTTTAATGGCGATATTATGTGAATTAGTGGCGACTTAAGTCGCCGCTAAAGGTCTGATATCTTGTAGTGAATTATATATGCCTCATGACGCTTCTATTTTTTGCTATGATCGTGTTTATTTTGAACTCGCTTGTCCAAAATTCTTTGTCCACTATTGATAAGTGGTTGTTTGTCTTATTTTTTAGTTTACTAATTTCATTACTTATCGTGAGTTATTACATGCAATTATATTTTAGGAGACCTAATAAGACTTTTAAAAATATGAACTAATCTTGCAGATAATGATATTATGCACCTGCATGTGTTTTATGCATGAACATTAGCCACTATAGGTAATTTTTTTATCACACTTTGTTCGGCAATTTGAATCTTTTGCAGTTTTCTCATCTTTCATGTCAAATCCCTTTGAGTTTTAGATAATACTTTCGACGTGTCTCTTCGTCCTTACTAAAATACTAAAAAGAAAAAACAATTGTACAAAGAGTTATATATAATCATCTTAATACTTATTAATGCAACTTCCTTTTTTATCCTGATATTGAATAAAATTCAATATTTGATTCCTGTGGACCCTTAACAAATACCTCAAAAGTCAGATATCATTTTCTAATGCAAGATTTTTAACTTGAGGTGGCCGATGGAATAATTAATTTTTGTTTGCAGCAGTATCAGAGTGAAAAGGTGTTATAATATGACTTAATTAAACCGAAACTCAATTATTTTCTTGGATTCATTTCATCTGCCCATTGTTGTCACTGCTTTGCTCACGAATTTGTCGTTTTTAGTAATATATATAAGAATACATTATAATTACTGAAATCGACAAAGACTAAGTAAAAAGGAAAAAAGAGATACACCAGTTGATAGTTATATTCACCGCCAAAATGGATCTCAATTGTCATGACCAACTCATCATTCTACTCTACCTACAATCCAAATTTGTGGCGCAATTATCTTTTACTTTTTGTGTCAAGCAAAGGGATTTGTCAATCCAAAGCTAGCGGTCACGGAGGCCAAGACTGCAGCTTTTAATCATTTGTACGAGAAACTCGAGGGCCGAGGTGGGGATAAGAGGTTGTCCAGATTAGCCAAGGCTCGATAAAAGAAGGCGCATGACTTGGATCAAGTGAAGTGCATCAAGGAAGAAGAAGGTAGAGTTTTGTTGGATGAGGGGCTTATCCATCGGAGATGGCAGACGATCTATAGTCTCTTGAACGAGGAGGGGGATAGGAGTATTGTATTGGGTGATTTGGAACTCCCAGGGAGTCGTTGTGACTTTGGGTATTGTAGGCGGATTAGAGTTGATGAAGTTGAGGGGGCTATGCGTAAGATGAGCAGGGGCACAACAACCGGGCCGGATGAAATCCCGGGGGAGTTTTGGAAGAGCGCGGGCAAGGCAGGCTTGGAGTGGCTCACTAGGTTATTTAATGTCATTTTTAGAACGAAGAAGATGCTCGAAGAGTGGAGGTGGAGCACAATGGTTCCTGTATACAAGAACAAGGGTGATATCCAAAATTGTAATAACTATTGGGGTATTAAGCTGCTTAGCCATACTATGAAAGTCTGGGAGAGAGTAGTAGAGCTAAGGGTGAGGAGGAGTGTGTCTATTTCCGAGAACCAGTTCGGGTTTATGCTGGGGCGTTCGACTACAGAAGCCATCCACCTTGTTAGGAGATTGATGGATCAGTATAGGGAGATAAAGAATGACTTGCATATGGTGTTCATCGACTTAGAAAAAACGTACGATAAAGTTCCGAGGGAGGTTTTGTGGAGATGTTTGGAGGCAAGAGGTGTACCGGTTGTCTACGTTAGGTTGATTAAGAACATGTATGATGGAGTAAAGACTCGAGTGAGGACGGTGGGTGGGGACTCGGACCAGTTTCTAGTTATGATGGGGTTGCATCAGGAGTCGACACTCAGCCATTTTTTGTTTGCTATGGTGATGACGTACTGACGCGCCACATCTAAGGGGAGGTGCCGTGGTGCATGGTATTTGCAGATGATATTGTATTGATTGACGAGGTGCGAGACGGGGTGAACGCGCAATTAGAGGTATGGAGGCAGACCCTAGAATCTAAAGGTTTCAAGTTGAGCAGGACCATGATAGAATACTTGGAGTGTAAGTTCAGTGGGGAGACTCAAGGAGGGGAAGGAAAGGTGAGGCTGGACTCGTAGGTCATCCTTATGAGGGAATTTTAAGTACCTTGGGTCTATTATTCAGGAGGATGGGGAGATTGATGAAAATGTTACCCATCGTATTAGGGCAGTATGGATGAAATAGAGACTCGCTTCGGCTGTTTTGTGTGACAAGAAGGTGCCACCGAAACTTAAGGGTAAGTTCTACATAGTGGTGGTCAAACCAATGATGTTATATGGGGCTTAATGTTGGCCAGTCAAGATCGCTCATGTCCAGAAGATGAAGGTAGCAGAGATGAGGATATTGAGATGAATGTGCGGACACACCAGGTTAGATATGATCATAAATGAGGTTATTCGTGACAAGGTGGTGTGGCCCCTATTGAGGACAAGATGCGGGAAACGCGACTTAGGTGGTTTGGTCATGTGAGGAGGAGGAGCACAGACGCCCCGATGAGGAGGTGTGAGAAGTTGACATTGGAGGGCCTACAGAGAGGTAGAGGTAGGCCAAAGAAGAGGTGGGGAGAGGTGATTAGGCAAGACATGACATAGCTTCAGCTAATAGAGGATATGAACCTTGATAGGAAGGTATGGAGGTCGATGATTAAGGTAGTAGAGTAGGTAGTATAGAGTGTTCATAACAGTAGTATTGGCACGCAGTCTCGCTTCCTGTTGGTAGTAGGTTTTTATGTCCAACCGTTGTTTTCTTTCATTGTTGATCACCTTATTGTTTTGTTGTTTTATTCTACTTTTATATGGCTTTTTGGTACTGTCCCTTCTTATCTATATTTTCATTAATGTAGTGCTTATACTTTCTTGAGCCTAGGATCTATTGGAAACAACCTCTCTATCCTCACAAGGTAGGGGCAAGGTCTACGTACACACTACCCTCCCTAGATCCCACGGTGTTGGATAATGCTGGGTATGTTGTTGTTGTTGCTTGTGTCAAGCTTAGGCACCACCAAATATAATAATAATAATAACAACAATATGACATGGGTGGATGCGCACTCACATTTATTTAAATCTTGGCGGAAAACTTTTATACAAATTATATAAAAATAAAAATGGTTTGAATTAGCCAATATTTTCTATGACAAATGATACTTTGAAGGATAATCTATTTGGCGTCAATAATTTACGTCCATGTTTGTAGTTAGACTTAGAAGTTAGAACACGACAGGAAATAAAACTTTTAGTGGCGACATTCATTGGCAAACCCTTTTGGTCGCCAACAAAGGTTATAGGTCGTTTCAGTAGCGACCTAGCGACCGTAAAGTATTCACTGACAACTTTTGGTGGCAACATCTAATAGTCGCCACTAAAGGTACATCTACAATCCGTTCTGGCCCAATTTTTTACTTTCTTCATCAAGCTTAGTTGCCTCAAAAGCTAGTTTTCGGTGACTATATTCCTAGCAACCCCTTTTGGTCACCACCAAAAGGTACTGCTATATCTCTAACTAAAATCTATTTTGTAGTGCAATTTTTAGTTTTTGTGTCAAATTTAGTCGCTACAAAAGCTAATAATAATAACAGGGCAGATGCATCACTCATATTGGCCCAAATCTTGGCGGAAAATCCATGTACAAGCATGGTCTATAAGCTAAGTAATTAGCACTTTCTTTTTCTTCTTTACATCAGATCCTCTCATCACTGAAATAATCTTGATAGCTTATAAACTCTCTTTGTTAAATTCTTTGTATTAGTTTAGCTTTAGTTCATAATTCTTTTGGTTACTTTTTTGTTTGTAAATAACAACTTTGTTATCTCTAAACAAGATTTTAATTTTGGTTATAGATTTCAATATATTTCAAAAAATGTTAAATAAAACCTGTTAATAAATCCTTAAAATTTTAAAGCAAAATTCGTTGATTTTAGGTAGATAAAGTATTCTGAGAAAAAATTTAAATAGATTTTCCCAAAGTGTTAATGAATAAATAAATAACACCAACTTAAAAAAAAGTAATGACTTTATTTTTGAGGTAGCGAATAAATAAGAAGAAGAGGAAAAACATAATATAAAAAAAAAAAAAACTAGTTAGAATCTTGATTTTCTTTCAAGCTTCCTAAAATGTGCAAATTATTGTTTAAAAAAAAAAAAGAAACCCTATATACACTACAAGTTTTATGGAAAGTTCCCTTTTTCTTAATTTCTCTGAAATTTCCTTATAAAAGTTTCCATATTTGTAAGAGAACGAAACCAATTAGAATTTGGGTTTATATTAATAATAACTTTCCATAAATTGCCTTTTGTATGGCGGTGCGTTTGCTTCTTTGTTGCTTATATATACATAGCTAAAACCCTAAAACGTAATGTTAATATCATTATATGCATAGTGGGGAAAAGACTTTGACAAGCATTCTGCTGCTCCTTAGTATTATATTCTACTATGATTTGTTAATTATTAATGAGCAGCAGTGTGTTTGTCAATGCCTTTTCTTCCCACTATTTTCACCAACATTATATTATATGCTTTACTTATAACACCATACATGAACTCATGAACGTATTCTTAATCCTTCTGTTCTTTTATTTCGATTTTTGATATTTGACTCTTCATATATTAGGAGTCGAGCCTTAGAACAACGGTAAAGTTCTCCATTTGACCTGTAGGCAAGGGCGAATGTAGCTCTATAACATCGAGTTCAATTGAACACATATTTTGACACGGGGCATAAATTTATGTAAAAAACTCACTAAAATCGCAATAAATTATAGATATGAACTCATAACTTTAGGATATAATTGGTTCAATACTAAGAACCTTAAAGGTTGAATCCATAGAACTTAAATCCTAGATCCGCCTCTGCCTATAGGTCATAGGTTCGAGCCGTGAAAACAATCATTAATACTTATATTAAGGTATATTGTCTACATCTCACCCCTTAGGGTGCGTTACAAGAACCCTGCGGGATACTTTGTGTACCGTACTGTTTTTTCTTTGCCTCTTCGTATCTTAGATTATGTCTTTGAATGTTGCTTTTGAAATTTAGAACCAGTTTTTAGCTTCTTGTTCTTCAATTGATCATGTTCTTGCCTTTTTCTTTTAATTTACCCTTATGGAGACGAGAGAAAATTATAGGGAAAATCTTGTGTTTCCAATTAACTTCAAGGTTACGTCCTCTTTTCTTTTTCTTTTTTTATCATAACTAAATAAGTAATCCAAATTTTAGTGCTCAGTTCTTTCTTTATATGAAGTTTTTCATTCTTTAGTGGCTGTTTGTTTTGAGCAGTATATTCAATCTTGATTACTTAGGTGTTGTCAAAACTTAGAAGGTTAAAAATTAGGTTAAACGAGATGGTATGTTTACTTTTTTCCTATCCTTTGTTTCTTGATCCTTTAGCCGTTTTTCATTTTTTTTTGTATAATATTAGCCTGAGAAAATTTAAATAATTAACTAGCTATTCATATAATCTACCCTAATTTGTCCCAAGACAACTAATTAATTTAGGAATATTTAGGTGACATATTAATTAGATTACACGATTTGGGATAATGTTACCACATACAGAAGTAAATTGCTAAAATGACCAATTTTTAAGAAGAATAAACTCAAATAGCCGCCTACCCAATAGCTTAAATTAAAAAATAGTGAATAAATATATAATATAAGCATAACCCTTATATATATAGCCGTGTATAATCTATATATACCGTCGTCTATAGCAAAAATATAAATAATAAATCCAACTGGATATTTGTGTAAATGTCTCATTTTTAACACAAATATAATGATTTATTTAGCATACATAACGTGCTTAATTAGTAATTATTCAACTTTGATTCACAAGTACAATATCTACATAATTGAAGAACAATTACAAATCCTACATCAACTTTATAATTTTTGTATCATCTTAAAGTACTAATCTTCTAAATTAAGTCTTCTTTTTTAAATCATTGCGATGATGTGATCGGGACCAGGTTGCGAACGTCTCGACTAATTCCACCCGATAACTTTGTGCACCAAGACTTGGATATCTTCTCAATTAAGCTTGAAGAAAGCCATTAGAGGATTATATACAACTTGTTTAGCATTCATACCAAAAACAAAATCAGCATGTGCATAATCTTCTCTATATTGCAACACAAGTTTGTCTGGATCATGATTTTGCAACTTATCTAATAGAGTTTGCACATCAGTCACATCAGAAAGATAATCTGCCCCTCCATAGCCTAAGAAAAGAGGTATATCATTTGGGATATTTGCCATTATATATTTTGGAGGTGTTGGCTGACCATAGTGTTTGTTGTTTTCTTCATCATTTCCATAGTCATATTTTTCTATGGTCCCTTTTCTTGTCACTGTCCAAAAAATCATATAAATTGCAACTCCATTGAGAAATTAAGAAAAAAGAGTACTCAAATGTGTTTGGTATGACAAAAGTCATTTTTCATATATAAAAAATGTTTCTCTGAAAAATGGATCAATATTAGTCCACTGTTTAATTGATGAGCGAAAAGTATATTTTTCCGAGAAAAGATATGTATTCAAGATTAGTAGTATTAGCAATCGGAGAATTTTTTTAATGAAATTTGGGTAGTAAGGATTAATAATAATGTCTAAGTTGTTAGTTGTAGTAAGTAATATGAAGTTAAAATTAACGGAAAGGACTATATTTACCCTTCTACTATCGAAAATAAGTTATATTTGTCCTCTGTTTCAGTTCGTTAATAAATCTACTCTTACCGCTATACTTTAGGTTTGTTTTTACCCCTCATCTGTTAGGGGTCGTTTGGTAGGATATATAAGAATAGTGCGGAATAAGGTGTATTAGTAATGCAATGATTAGTAATGCAATGATTAGTAATGCATGGGTTAGTAATGCAAGCATTAGTTATGCAGATATTATTTCTTATCTATTGTTTGGTGTGGTGTATTAAAAATTATAATGCATTGTAGAATTTTAAAGAAAAATAGATGTTTACAAAAATGACCTCCATATTCTCTATCTTTAAGGGACTTTAAGGACAATTTAATCTTTAACTATACTAATGCATGCATTAATAGCATTGGTATTACTAATGTCATAGTTTTGTATGCATTACTTATACATAGGATAATACCAAGTATGGTGTATAACTAATATAAGCATTAGTTATACAAAGTTTGAAAAAATGTACCAAACAAGATATTAGTAATGCACAGAGTTAATGCTTGCATTATTTTTTCTAATACCTCATACCAAACGACCCCTTAGTTCTTCCATCGCAGCCGGAAAAGTCCACGTGGGCATGTTGTTATTGGACGAAAAGATCCAACCCAGTCGCTAATGAATAACCTGATCCAACTACCTAACCTAACCCCTATCGACCTAAAACCTCTAAAATTAAATCCCTAAATTAAATCCTCCTTCTTTAATTTCTTCCTCTAGCTGTAAGAAAAACAATATTGGTCCATACGTGAAAGAAGTCATTTTTCTCTCAGAAAATATTATTATTTGGTAGCTAAACGCAAGAAAACAGTTTCCTTAGAAAACTTATTTTTCTAAAAATGACTTTCGTCGTACCAAACACAAATTTAAAAATTATATGTATTTCTTTTACATTGCATTTGCAAACTTACTTTGGGCAATATGGACCATGTTTTTTGTTGCTGTTGCCTGTGGTTCATGCTCAAGAAAAATATCAGTTCTTGAAGAGTTCACACAGCAATTTGGACCTATTATTGTCACAATAGTAAAGATTAAAAAAAATCAAATAAAATGGAAAAGAATGAATTGGTGAAGAGTTGAAATACCAGTGAAAGAAGACATCAAGTCACTGCAATTGTTGCCTGGATCTTGGCAGATTTTTTGCAAAAGTTTGACAACAGCATCTCTATTTAACTCAGCCATAAGTGCGAAATTTCAAATTAATTTAACAAACATGAAGTGTCTTTTGATGTGAGATAAATAACTACATAAAAGAAGCCATAACAAGGGTTCTTTATTTGTTTATTTAAAGTGCCACATGAATATTATATAAGGTAAGTTAAGAACGCGGTTATATAATATGTGTTTTTCATAGCAAGATTTTGGTATTTTTGGGCATTTTTTTTAATATGCTATATAAGCTAGCATTGAGTTATTTTTCCATTTCAAGATTTAGTTTTATGACTTTTGTGTAATTTAAAGTCTGGATGATGATTCCAACCCCGATATGTATGTTACGAGAACCTCATGATCCTTTCGTGTGGAAGGGAAGAAAGAAAAAAGGCGAATACGAATACTAAAAAGCGGTTCATGGGAATCCCAAAAAAAGGGGGATAGAGAGCGCGAAATAAGCTTCCAAGAATATAAAATAATTTCTACCTATATATTCCATGGCAACAGATATAAAGTATGTTCGTTAACGTTTTAAACCCAGGAACATTTCCATTGCCAATAATCTTCAAAAAAAGATTACCATGATTTCAGAACGTCCCAAAGAAGAGTTGAGGCATGAAACTAAACTTATCTATGATTGCTTGTTTTCTTAAATAAAAATAAAAAGTAAAAAAACACTAATGAAATGGGTGGAATATCTTACCCTCTTGGATCAAATTCATGGATTCCCAACCAATACAAACCCTGTAAAAAATATAAAAAATGAAATGTGATCCAACTTTATTGAAATGAATCCAAAAACACACAGAATTGGAAGAAGAAAAATTAGCTCTTTACTTCAGCTATAAAATCTTTAGAAGCACTTTTTGCAAGAGGAGATCTCACTTGCCCCAAATAAGCAATAGGACTTAACAAAGCTGCTGATCTCAACATGTCTACCAACTTATTTTGTGAAATTGCAGCCAATGCAATTAGGGTCCCCTGCCACCAACAACAAAAAAATCCAATTTAGTTATTTCTTAAATATATTACTTATGTGTTTACATTTTGAGAAGGTTAATTTCATCGATGATCATTAAATCATCTGCCTATCGCACCAAAGTCATAAAACTATTTTTTGTTAATTAAAAATAATTTAATTTTTTTCTACATTATTCGAAAAATCAAATGCCTAGAAAATCCATCGGCAGAAACAACAAATCCAAATAGCATGCCACTTTTGCTGATTTGGCATACATATTTGGATTTTCGAGTGACAAAAGTTAGTTTTTGTTAATTAAAAATAACTTAATTTTGTAAATTAAAAATAATTTAAATTTTTTCTACATTATTCGAAAAATTAAATGCCTAGAAAATCCAGCAGAAGACACAAGAAATCCAAATAGCATGCCACTTTTGCTGATTTGGCATGCATATGGAGAAGTCTGGTTTGGTTAGCAATGGTTGAATCGGCATAATGATGGCAATGATCAGCTCCTTCAGTGTGTCAGGTTATTCAGATGATTTGTGACGGTACGTGCGAGGTTTGACGGTTGCTGTAACTGATCTTATTTGGAGGCTTTCAAGTATTATGGCATGTTATGTGCAGATGGATCGCTGAAGGGTTATGGTGGTTTAGACCACTACTTGAGGTTGGTATTTTCTGCAGATATGAGGATTCAGTCGCGTGTTGAGATGGTTCTCTTGGAATGAGTTAAGTAAAATGTTTCTATGTGGTGAAGTGTTTACCCTATTAGTAGTTCAGAAGTTAAGATGAAATTCTTGTACTCTTGCGATTTGGCATGATTAAGTGCAGTGATCGGCATGGGATTCGAAAGTTGAGGATCAAGGTTGCAGTTTGGTGTCGATAAGAATGTCAAGAGCTCGGATGAGCGGGAAAGGATTTAGATGGTTAGAGTAAGCTGGTATTGTCTTTGGCGTCACCTGAGATCGGTGTCTTATGTAAAAGGCTTAGCATACTGATTGAGGATTCTCGATTTGATTCACAGCATTAGTGTGGCCAGTGGTATGGGCGTGCAGACTTGTTACCCTGTGTGGAAAGTCGTGGGAGCGTGTCCCACGGGAAGATTGTATAAGTGTGACATGTAGTCACTTGATTGATCGAATATTGGAACCAAGTATGGAGATTGCGGTACTATTTTTCATGTGAGAATTTATACCTGGAGGGTGCTCGGTTCATTTGGTTGTGGACAGTGGAAGTTTGTTCCGGTTATGATGGTTGTTCTCATGTGTTATGGGAAAAAGGGCTATTATGGATCCTTGAAAGGTTATTAGCCTAGTACGGAGCGATCAGAATCGGCTTGAGGTCTGTGGATGGATTTAAAAGTGAATATGGGCTCTATGTCAGGTCGAATGTGTTCATTTCGGCATAGCGCTCCTTATGGAGGAGTATTCGGACGTTGAATGTTATTTCGTCGTCGACTAATTCATGTAATACTATATCGTGCCGTGTGAGTTGTGGAATGGCTTGATAAATTTTCTATGTGTTGAGGTTCCGCGTAGCGATGGTGTTATATGAGCGGGATGGCTCTCGAGATTCAGATCATATATCGTACCTTAGTTGTGCTTGAGTTTTGTAGCGTATGGCGCTATCTGTCTCCCCAGGGATGGTATTATGCACTTAGCGTGCTTGTGGCCGATATTCAGGTATTTTGTAAAAATGAGCATTCTAGCTCGATAAGTATCTCCTTATATAGATTTTATGTTTGGATCGGGTTGAACGCTGCAATAGTGTGATGTGGAGGACAGTTCTCTATATCTATTCTTATGTGTTTTGGTTTCTCATTTTCTGGAGAAGGTTCATAACGCCTTTTCGGTTGTTTAATTAGTTACGTGGGTTGAGTAGTTCTTTCCAGAGTTCGTTTTCCTTATGTATCACATTCAAGTTTGTAGTTTGTCGGCACATTGTGGCATCGTATGAGATTTTGGTAGAGTTTGAGGTGGCTTATTGCCTGGGTAGCTTATACTGTGAAAGACGGGATTACTGGACCTGGGGTCAGTATGATCAGATCGGTATGAGGCATAGTTAAAGAGTAAAGTATCGGTATTCAGTCCAGAATGAGGTAATGGTTCTTGTCAAGGGGAGAAACTCAATGAATGGTTGACTCAACAGTTGGCTATAAATTTCTACGCATCGTTTTCGTTGCGGCAGCATTACAAGAGTTGGAGCAGGACATGTGTGTGACATGAGGTGTGTTGTGGACATCAGGTTCGTGGAATTTCGGCTATTGTTATCAGAGGATGTTATCATGATCATGTGAATTATGCGGTGCATGGTGTGAATTCAGCAAAGGTATGCAGTCATGTTTTGGTACATCGCGTGGTGATTGATACGGTGATCGTACGTTGGAAACAGGCCTGGCAGAAGATTCCCGATGTTGGAATTTGGCTCTAAGGCTAGTTTGACTAAAAACAAGGAGAATCTTCATATTTACTCGAGCCAGTGTGCTCAACTGAGTTGTGGTAGCACGGGTAGGTGCACGAGGTGTTAAGCAGTGATTTCAGACAACTCCAGAGCAGTTCTTAGCACGTTCGAGGACGAATATATGTTTAAGCGGGAGAGAATGTAACGACCCGATCAGTCGTTTTTAGCTCTAGCGCGTCGTTCGGTGGTTTGAGGCCATGAGAAGCTTCAATTCAAGTATTGTGACTTGTACGCATGGTCGGAATTGAAATTTCGGAAGTTCAGAGTTGATTTGGAAAGAAAATTCTCATTTCGAAAGCTTTAAGTTGGAAGAATTGACTAAGATTCGATTTTAGAGTAAACGGCCTCGGAATCGGGATTTGAAGATTCCAGCAGGTTCGTATGATAATTTCGGACTTGGGCGTATGTTCGGATCGGTATTTGGATACCCCGGGAGCATTTTGGCACCTATTGTGGAAGTTAGCATTTTGGAAGAATTCCATAATTTTGGGTTGAAGTGCATTTCAATGTTATCGATGTCCGTTTGGAATTCCGAGTCTGAGAATAGCTCCATATGGTGATTCCGGTATTGGGACCGCGACCAGAATTGGATTTGGAGGTCCGTAAGTCATTTTGGGGTCATTTGGCGAAAGTCAAAAATTTGGATAATTTTGAGAAGTTTGACCGGGAGTGGACTTTTTGATATCGAGGTTGAAATTCGATTCCGAAAGTTAGAGTAGGTCCATAATGTCAATTATGATTTTTGTGCAAAATTTGAGGTCAATCGGACGTGATTTGATAGGTTTCGGCATCGAATGTAGAAGTTGAAGTTTTAAAGTTCATTAAGCTTGGAATGGGGTGCGATTCATGAATTTGACGTTGTTTTATGTGATTTGAAGGCTCGACTAAGTTCGTAACGTGTTTTGGGATGTGTTGGTATAATTGGTTAAGGTCCCGAGGGCCTCTGGTGGATTCCGGAAGGTTAACAGATCGATTTTTTTGGACTTAAGAATTTCTGAAGCTTAATGCTTCTAGTGTAATCGCACCTGCATGACTTTGGCCGCAGGTGCGAGATCGCGGGTGCGGAGAATTTGCTCGCAGAAGCGAGAAAGGACGGGAGCTGGGGGAGCCGCAGAAGCAGACTGGAGGAGAGCACCTGCGAGTGCGTGACTTTGGCCGCAGGTGCGAGATCGTGGGTGCGGAGGATTTGCTTGCATAAGCGAGAAAGGACTGGAGCTGGGGGAGCCGCAGAAGCGGACTGGAGGAGAGCACCTGCGAGTATGCAGGCGCGAAGCTGCGACCGCCGGTGCGTAAATTGTGCAGATGTGCAGACCGGGTCGCACCTGCGTATATTAATGGGTTTGCATAATTATTGGCTAGTTTTGGAGCGTTGTGCTTCGATTGAAGTTGTTTGAAGGGCTCGGAAGTCGGTTATGGAACTACGGAGCGAGGTAAGTCTTTTTTCTAACCTTGTAAGGGGGAATTAACCCCATAGGTGAACTAAATTATTGTGTGCTTCTATTTGTGGGGGCTACGTACGCACGAGGTGACAAGAGTCCGTACGTAGCTACTAGTTATGCCTACGTCTGGGTAGTTTTAAGCTCACATCATGCCTTGTTGATATTGTTATTGATTTATGTTTATTGTTTGCCTTGAGAGGGAGCGAGATTGAGTCTTTTTACTAAATGTTTTGAAAGGAGTTGAAATTGAAGAACTTAAGATTTAAAAGATTTCATTTGAACTTCGTAATTTCGAAAAGAATTGAGGAATAATATAAAAGCTGAAGAAATCTATGTGTAAACGCGTCGCATGTATGTTTCGCGAGCGGGGTAATTTCCTTAAAAAGCTACAAGCTGAATTTCCCTTATTTTGAAAAAAATCAAGAAAGAGATATGATTTTAATGTTAAATTTATGTTTGATCGCGTCGCACGTACGATTCGCGAGCAGGGTATTTCCTACTACTCTCATGGGAGCGGGTCATTCGCCTCGACAGATTAAATAGATGCATCTATGGTTCGCGCCATTCGACCCTCTGGCAGTGCACAGTTTAAATATTTGTTGGATCGGGCCGTACGACCTCGGCCTGATTTGCGCATGCTTGTATTGCTTGCCTTGAAATTTATAAATAATGATATTGCCTCCC
The DNA here is from genome assembly GCF_000390325.3 of Nicotiana tomentosiformis. NCBI lineage: Eukaryota > Viridiplantae > Streptophyta > Magnoliopsida > Solanales > Solanaceae > Nicotiana > Nicotiana tomentosiformis. Next base: position 2,111,729 of record NC_090818.1, on the reverse strand, counting down.
TGGTCTGAGATAAATTGATAAATGATAAAATGTGAATTTGGAAACCTCTTATTAACAAAGGAATTGTTTACCTGATTCATGATTTTCTTGAGTTTACTACTGTTTTTAATAAATCCACGACTAATTATATTATTGATGGCCACAGTAAGTGTCGAAGTCGACCCCTCGTCACTACTTCTTCGAGATTAGACGGGATACTTACTAGGTACGTGTTAATTTACGTACTCATACTACACTTGCTGCACGTTTTGTGCAGGTACATATATGACTTGTGACCTTGTGGGTGCAGAGGCGCGGTTATTACGGGGACTTAGGTGAGCTGCATCTTATGTACGACCCACAACCAATAGAGTCTCATTCAGAGTATTGTATTTTCTTTCCTGGCCAAATTTGAATTACGTACAGTTATTGTATTTTATTTTAAATTCCTAGAAAATGCTCATGCGCTGGTGACACCGGGTTCTGGGATGATTATGGGATGTTCAGTATTGAAATTGGAAAATATTGTTATTATTCTGTAAATTCATCTTTTACTAGATAAATTGAAGTAAATTTACGATTTCAAAAATATTAAAATGAGAATTTAATTAACTATTTAGTGTTCTTGCCTGACAGTGGTGTCTGGCGCCATCGCGACCTTTAACGGATTTTGGGTCATGATCACATAACACATAATCTAGGGTTTCATACCCTCAAGACCAAATTTAGAACTTTTACTTACCTCAATCCGAGCAATTCTTTATTCCAATAAGCCTTTGCCTCGCGAATCAGCCTTTGAACGCCTCGAATCTAGTCACAATTAATTTGATTCAATCAATTCAAATTTTAGGAATTAATGCCATATGAAAATACAAATTTTCCAACAAAAATCCGAAATTGCACTCAAAATCGCCCGTGGGGACCATGTCTTGAAACCCGACAAAAATTACTAACTATGAACGTCCATCCAACCACGAGTCCAACCATACAAATTTAACCAAATTCCGACATCAACTCGACCCTCAAATCTTCAATTAAAGTCTTTGAAGATTTCTACCATTTTCAACCCAATCTTTACCCATTTGAACTCAACAATATTTCCACAAACCTTATTGTTACGTGCATGTATAAATAATACTCTTACACCCAAGAATCATACTTTTAATCCCCCATCATTTACTCTAAACTCGAAATTGAAGAATTGGGGAAAGAAATTCTTACCTCTTTGAAGCCCTAGCAAGATTCTTGTGAAATCTTCAAGCCTTGAGCAAGAATTGATGAACAATTGACTAGGTATTCACTTTCTCTCTCTAAGATGCTCTCACCACTCTCTAAAATATCATATTTTTGCTCTAAAAGAGTCCCTTTGCCTCAATATGTCGAAATAGAGTCAGGTCAAAAATTAGAAAAATTGAAGCCCCGACACAGCATAATGCTTCTGTGATCTGCAGAATTGGCCGCACAATTTCCCTCTGGAACTGGGCGAAACTGACTCAGTATGCGGTCATTATGTGGCCCGCAGACCTTATCTGCGGTCGCATAATGCACCGCAGAACTGGTCTACGGTTGCATAATGCGCCGCAAACCTGATCTCCAAACTTGCCTCAACTGCTTCACTCTGCGGCCATTATGCGGTCCGCAGAGTGATTCTGTGGCCGCATAGTGGGCCGCAGAAATGTATTTTCCTGTCCGAAATTTTCTTTTACTCACCAATACATTGTTCAACCCAAAAGTCGGAGTCGCGGCGAGCAAGCTCGCCACGAAGAATTTCTAAAAATCCTCAAACATATAAGCCTACTTCGACACCACAAAACCTTAATTAATTTCCTTAGAAAGTATTTTCCGAGGTCGTTACATATAAGTCAACATCCGGTCAACCTTTTCAACTTAAGTTCTAAATCTTGGAACTAAGTGTTCCAAATCATTCCAAAACCTCACCTGGCCCGAACCAATTACCCTGGCAAGTCAAATAACAATCGTAAATCACAATTTGAGCAGTAAATGGGGAGACAGAGTTGTAATACTCGAAACGACCGGCCGAGTCGTTACAGGTACTTGTCCTCATGCAACGTTTTTTCCTTTATAAGAGCCGAAATTTACTTTTTCATTTTCAGCTTCTACCTCCTTTATATTTTTTATTTCAGATTTCAAAGGGGGCTGCATAACAGAATGATCAGCCAAGTGAGCAACATGCTTAACAATTTCAAGAGGAGAAACATAAACTCCCTGATGCACACTTGAATATAAAATAATCTTTTTATCAGAATCATTTTTCTCCATATCAGTAGCAACAGAGTGTTCAACAGGGTCATGATCAACTGAATAATTTGTCTCAATATCAACAGAAGCAGTGGTGTTAGTAGGAACATGATCCGCTGCATTAGCACATGATTAACTTGACTGAGTCAAAAGATTAAAGTTAGGGCACGAATCCACAGATTTCCTCTTTCTTTTTCTATTATACGACAATGTTCGCTTCTGCAAAAAAAGCAAAAAAGAAATGCAGAGATTAAGGTCCATTATAACATTTTACAACTGTTAAATAAAATAATAAAACTGCTCACACTAACCTGCTGAATCTTTTCAATAATTTCATGAATGGTAAGAGGCGACTTTTCCATCAACACCCTTTCCTTTTCTTGCAGCTTACCTTCACTTTCTTGCACGCATATATCAGAAAGAGTTGGTAGACCAGTAGAATCAGGTTACCTTTCCTTTGGTGCGGATGGTGTGTTCAAGTTTGATACATAAATTTGTTGTTCCTCTTCAGGTGAATCCAAAATTATATTCCCATCTTTAATATCGCGCAAAATAGCTTCAACATTTGTACCTCCTGTTAGAGCATACGTTCCACTTCCCTGAGAGGGTGCAGGTACGCTATTTTGAAAAATATTTTGACTGGACTGAGGTGTGAAAAACGCATATGTCCCATCATTTATTTTTTTAATAATAGCACCAATATTTGTACCAGCTGTGAAATTGGTTTCATTTGGAGTACAGTCTGCTCTTTCTTCATCACAAAAAGGATCTTTCAGTATATCTCCACCAGCTGGTGCAGCTTCATCGGTACTTTTTTTATTTTGTCCTTTGTGGACTGATTCAATGTCCATGGCTGATAGCAGTGATGATGCAGCTGCACTATTTTGCTTAATATCTTGACTGCACTGTGGTGTAAAAAGTGCATATGTCCCATCAACTATTTTTTCCATGATAGCATCAATATCTGTACCAGTTGACAGAACTTGTTCAAGTGCACTACAGTCTATTCTTTCTTCATGACAAGAAGGACTTTTCACTGAATTTCCATCACCTGCTGCATGTTCATCAGTACTTTCTTCATCACAAGAACCTTTCACTAAATCTCCAACAACTGCTGCAGCTTCATCAGTACCTTTTTTATTTTGTCCTCCATGGACTGATTCAATATCCATCACTGATGGCATTAACGACGCAGTTGCGGTATTTTGCAAAATATCTTGACTGCATTGTGGTGTAAAAAAACATATGTCCCATCAACAATTTTATCCATGATAGCATCAATATCTGTACCAGTTGATAGAACTGATTCAACTGAAGTATAGTCTGCTCTTTCTTCATCATAAGAAGCACTTTTCACTAAATTTCCACCACCTGCTGCACCTTCATCGCCACCTTATTTATTTCGTCATCCATGAACTGAATCAATATACATGACTGATGGCATTGAGGATGCAGGTGCGCTGTATTGAAAAACATCTTGATTGCACTGTGGTGTAAAAACTGGATATGTCCGATCAGCTATTTTATCCATGATAGCATCAACATCTGTACCAGCTGTGAGAACTGGTTTAACTGGATTACAGTCTGCTCTTTCTTCATCAGAAGAAGGACCTTTCACTAAATTTCCACCAGCTGCTACAACTTCATCAGTAACTTCTTTATTTTGTGCTTCATGAACTGAATCAATATCCATGGTTGATGGCATTGAACTAAAATGTGCCTGACCTCCATGAGAAGCTTCTTTATTTGGTCCTCCGCGGACTGACTCAATATCCATGATTGGTGGCATTGAAATAGAAGGTCATGTCTGCTCAAATTTCTTATTGCATTGTTCATCCTATTTGTGTAAATCAGCATCTTCCTCTTGTTCATCCTGTTTGTCACCCGACAAATGAGCAGAATCTCTATTAGAATATTTCTCTCCACCAGCATCACCTAAAGAATTTTGATCAACATCTCTATTAGAATATTTCTCACCATCAATATCATCTCTCGCTTCATTACTTTCACTATTTCTATGTTCATTACTTTTATCACGTTTTTTCGTTGAAAAGCTGGAACAATCTCTTAATTCATTCCTTTCATCTTCATCATTCAACAAGCCATGATGGTGTTTCTGTTTACTTCCTTCATTTAAATTTACAATGAATTCTAAAACTTTATCAAGCTTGTCATTAATAACCTGTAACAATGAATAAATGATATTAATATATAATATATATTATTATACCAACAAAATCAACAGTAAAAAAAAGTACCAAACTAGATAATTACCTTAACAGACTTATCAACATGTGTCTTCATATTTTTTCGAGTAGCTTTAATAATTTTCTTCATCTTTTTCTTAAAATTGACCTAATTTGCACGTATAATGTCTTCAACTTTGACTGATACCCTCTAAAAAGAAAAGAAAAATGAAAGTTGTAGTTTCTCTGCTAAGAATTTCAGCATCAAAACGCAAGAACATTCTTATCCATTATAAAAACTATTCAAGAAGGCTAGCATATTATTTTGTATTGCAAGTAATTAGAATTGAAAAACATGGTGAAATCAACTATATTATACTTATCCAGTATATTATACTGATCGAGTATATTTTGGTCATCCAGTATATTTTACTAATCTAGTATATTATACTGATCGAGTATATTATACTCATCCAGTATAATATACTAATCTAGTATATTAAAATGATTGAGTATATTATACTCATCCAGTATATATATTATACTGATTGATTATATTATACTAATCCAGTATATTATTGTCACGACCCAAAATCCATTAAAGGTCATGATGGCGCCGGACACCGCTGGTATTCTGGATACTTGTGGGATCTCATTCACTACTTTTCAGTTTTCTGGGGCTGTATTCAGATGGTGGGAGACTTACGAGAGGCGTAGGCCTGTTGGCGCAGCACCCCTTACTTGGCAGCAGTTCTCCGTGGTCTTTTTGGAGAAGTTCGTGCCTCAGTCCCGTAGAGAGGAGTTGCATAGGCAGTTTGAGCAGCTTCGCTAGGGTGATATGTCTGTGACGTAGTATGAGATGCGATTCTCAGAGTTGGCCCGTCATGCTATCTGATTGGATCCTACAGACAGGGAGAGGATCATGAGGTTTATAGATGGTCTCACATTTCAGCTATGGTTGCTCATGACCAGAGAGAGAGTGTCTGGTGCTACCTTTAATGAGGTTGTCGACATTTCTTGACAGATTGAGATGGTCCGCGGTCAGTAGAGGGTTGAGAGGGAGGCCAAGAGGCCTCGTGGTCAGGATGGACTCAGTGGTGCTCCTTTTGGGGGTCAGTTTATCACGGTAGAGGTCGTCATTTCAGACAGACTCAGTCAACTCGATCATTTTACCGTGGTGCATCATCTGGCCCTGGTTCTCACAGTCATCAGCAGGGCCAGTCATCATTCAGTGCACTACCAATGCAGAGTTCTCATCATGCCTCGCCCGCTCAGGTATCCTCAGGTAGTTCTTTTAGGCATCAGGAGCAACAATTTCGTTAGAGGAGGGGTTGTTTCGAGTGAGGAGATTTTGGTAACATTATGAGAGATTGCCCTAGGCTATTGGGTAGGACTTCACAGCGGAGTACTCGGCCAGTGGCACCAGCACCAGTTCCTCCACCACCCGCCCAGCCAGCCAGGGGTGGAGCTCAGCCAGCCAGGGGTGAAGCCCAGTCAGCTAGGGTTGCCTGAGAGGGGGAGGCAGATCAAGGGGTGGTCAGGCCCGTTTCTATGCCCTCCCTGCCAGACTAGATGCTATTGCTTCAGATGCTGTGATTACAGGTATTGTCTCATTTTGTCACAGAGATGCCTCTGTATTGTTTGACCCTGGTTCCACGTATTCATATGTTTCCTCGTATTTCGCCCATTTTCTGGATATGCCCCATGAGTCTTTAGCTTCATATGTTCATGTATCTACTCCTGTGGGTGATACTATTGTTGTGGACCGCGTATATCTATCACGTGTGGTGACTATTGGGGGTCTAGAGACCCAAGTGGACATTTTGCTACTCAGTATGGATGACTTTGATGTGATATTGGAAATGGATTGGTTATATCCATGTCATGTTGCTCTAGATTGTCATGCTAAAATCGTGACGTTGGCGATGTCGGGATTTCCGAGGGTTGAGTGGAGCGGTTCTATAGACTATGTAACTAGTAGGGTGATTTCATACTTGAAGGCTCAGCATATAGTTGAGAAGGGTTGTCTATCCTATTTGGCTTTTGTGAGGGATTTTAGTGCAGAGACTCCTGCCATTGATTTTGTTCCGATGGTGCGTGATTTCCCGGATGTGTTTCTTGCAGACCTGTCATGCATGCCGCATGACGGGGACATTGATTTCGGTATTGATTTGGTGCCGGGTACTCAGCCCATTTCTATTCCACCATATCGTATGGCACTGGCGAAGTTGAATGAGTTGAAGGAACAGCTTCAGGAACTCCTTGATAAGGGGTTTATTTGGCCTAGTGTGTCACCTTGGGGTGCACGGTTCTATTTGTAAAGAAGAATGATGGTTCCATGAGGATGTGCATTGATTACAGGTAGTTGAACAAGGTCACAGTCAAGAACAAGTATCCTTTGCCTCGTATTGATGATTTATTTGACCAGCTTCAGGGAGCGAGGGTGTTCACCAAGATTGATTTGAGGTCTGGGTATCACCAGCTGAAGATTCGGGATTCGAATATTCTTAAGACAACTTTCAGGATCCGATATGGCCATTATGAGTTCTTAGTGATGTCTTTTGGGCTGACCAATGCCCCAGCAATGTTCATGCATTTGATGAACAGTGTATTCCTGCCCTATTTGGACTCATTCATTATTGTATTTATTGATGACATCCTGGTGTACTCTCGTAGCCAGAAGGAGCATGCCCATCACTTGAGGATTGTATTACAGATATTGAGGGAGGAGAAGCTTTATGCAAAGTTCTCCAAGTGTGAGTTCTGGCTCGGTTCCGTAGCATTCTTGGGCACGTGGTGTCCAGTAAGGGTATTCAGGTGGATCCGAAGAAGATAGAGGCGGTGCAGTTGGCCTAGACCGTCCTCAGTCATGGAGATTAGGAGCTTTCTTAGTTTGGCGGGTTATTACCATCGCTTTGTGGTGGGATTTTCATCTATTGCATCGCCCTTAACCAAATTGACCCAAAAGGGTGCTCCATTCAGGTGGTCGGATGAGTGTGAGGAGAGCTTTCAGAAGCTCAAGACTACTTTGACCACAGCTCCAGTGTTAGTTCTGCCATCAACTTCAGGTTCTTACACTGTGTATTGTGATGCCTCAAGGGTAGGTATTGGATATGTTCTGATGCAGGAGGGTAGGGTGATTGCCTATGCCTCGCGCCAATTGAAGACCCATTAGAAGAACTATCCTGCCCATGATCTTGAGTTAGCAGCCATTGTGCACGCCTTGAGGATTTGGCATCATTATTTGTATAGGGTTCATTACGAGATCTATACTGATCACCGGAGTTTGTAGTATCTGTTGAAGCAGAAGGATCTTAGCTTGCGTCAGCGGAGATGGTTGGAGCTTCTTAAGGATAACGATATCACTATTTTGTACCATCCGGGGATGGCCAATATGGTGGCCGATGCTTTGAGTCGCCGGGCGAAGAGTTTGGGGAGTTTAGCATACCTCTCAGCAGCAGAGAGGCCCTTGGCATTGGATGTTCAGGCCTTAGCGGGTCAGCTTGTCAGATTAGATATTTCATAACCGAGTCGGGTATTGGCTTGTGTGGTCCCCAGGTCTTCTCTTTATGACCGTATCAGGGAGTCAGTATGATGACACCCACCTGCTCATTTTTTAGGACAGGGTTCAGCGAGGTGATGCTAGGGATGTGACTATTGGGGATGACGGCGTGTTGAGGATGCAGGGCCGGATATGTGTGCCTAATGTAGATGGTCTCAGGGAGTTGATTATTGAGGAGGCCCACGGCTCGCGGTATTCCATCCATACGAGTGTCGCGAAGATGTACCAGGATTTGAGGCAGCACTATTGGTGGAGGCGAATGAAGAATGATATAGTTGGGTTTGTGACTCGGTGTCTCAACTGTCAGCAGTTTAAGTATGAACATCAGAGATCGGGTGGCTTGCTTCAGAGGTTAGAGATCCCAGAGTAGAAGTGGGAACGGATCACCATGGACTTCATAGTTGGGCTCCCATGGGCTTCGAGCAAGTTCGATGCTATTTGGTGATTGTGAATTGGCTGACCAAGTCTGCGCACTTCATTCGAGTTGGTACTACTTACACTTCAGAGCTGTTGGCTGAGATTTATATCCGAGAGGTTGTTCGCCTGCATGGTGTTCCAGTTTCCATCATTTCGGGTAGAGGTACTCAGTTTACATCACAGTTTTGGAGGGCCATGCAACGAGAGTTTGGTACTCAGGTTGAGTTGAGCACAACATTTCACCCTCAGACTGACGGGCAGTCCGAGCGCACTATTCAGATATTGGAGGACATGTTGTGCACTTGTGTCATTGACTTTGGAGGTTCATCGAACCAGTTCTTGCCGCTCGCGGAGTTTGCATATAACAACAGTTACCAGTTGAGTATTCAGATGGCTCCGTACGAGGCTTTATTTGAGAGGAAGTGTAGATCTTCGGTAGGATAGTTTGAGCTGGGTGAGGCTAGGCTCTTGGGTATAGACTTAATCCAGGATGTATTAGATAAGGTGAGATTGATTCAGGAGCGGCTTCGCATGGAGTAGTCTAGGCAGAAGAGCTATGCAGACAGGAAGGTCCGTGATGTGTCTTTCATGTTCGCCTGCATGGTGTCCCAGTTTCCATAATTTCAGATAGGGGCACTTAGTTTACATCGCAGTTTTGGAGGGTCGTGCAGTGAGAGTTGGGTACTCAGGTTGAGTTGAGCATAGCCTTTCACCCTCAGACGGACGGACAGTCCGAGTGCACTATTCAAATATTGGAGAACATGTTGCGCGCTTGTGTCATCGATTTTTGGGGTTCATGGGACTAGTTTCTGCCGCTCGTGGAGTTTTCATATAACAACACTTATCAATCGAGCATTCAGATGGCTCCGTATGAGGCTTTATATGGGAGGAGGTGTAGATCTCCAGTAGGATGGTTTGAGCCAGGTGAGGCTAGGCTCTTGGGTACAGACTTGGTCCAGGATGCATTAGACAAGGTAAAATCGATTCTGGAGCGGCTTCGCATGAAGCAGTCTAGGCAGAAGAGCTATGCGGACAGGAAGGTCCATGATGTGTCTTTCATGGTTGGGGAAAAGGTTTTGCTGAAGGTATCACCCATGAAGGGTGTTATGAGGTTTGGGAAGAGGGACAAGTTGTGCCCCCGGTTCATTGGGCCTTTTAAGATGCTTCAGAGGATAGGGGATGTGGCTTATAAGCTTGCCTTGCCACCCAGCTTGTCGAGTGTGCATCCAGTATTTCATGTTTCCATGCTCCTGAAGTATATTGGAGATCCATCCCATATTTTGGATTTCAGCACGGTTCGGTTGGATGGTGATATGACTTATGATGTGGAGCTGGTGGCCATTTTGGATCGGCAGATTCGGAAGTTGAGGTCAAAGGACATAGCTTCGGTGAAGGTGCAGTGGAGAGGTCAGCATGTAGAGGAGGCCACCTGGGAGACCGAGCGGGAGATGTGGAGCAGATATCCATGCCTATTTGAGACTCCAGGTATGTTTTTAGACCCGTTCGAAGACGAACGGTTGTTTAAGATGGGGAGGATGTAACGACCCGACCGGTCATTTTGAGAGTTATATCCTCGTTTTCCCCATTTATCCTTCCTTTTGTGCTTTTCAGCTATATTATGGTATACCGGGTTAGTTGGTTTGGGTCCGGAGTGGTTTCAGAGTGGATTGAGATAGTTAGTCTCTAAAGTAGAAGCTTAAGTTGGAAAAGTCAACCGGATGTTGACTTATGTGTAAACGATCTTGGATTTGAATTTTGATGGTTCTGTTATCTCCGTTAGGTGATTTTGGACTTAGGAGCACGTCCGGAATGTGATTTGGAGGTCCATAGTGGAATTAGGCTTGAATTGGCGGAAGTTGGAAATTTAGCGATTTCGGTTGGCAGTGGAAAATTTGATATCGGGGTCAGAATGGAATTTCGGAAGTTGTAGTAGGTTCCTAGTGTCATTCTTGACGTGTGTGCAAAATTTGAGGTCATTCGGATGTGGTTTGGTAGGTTTCGGCATCTTTTGCAGAATTTGGAAGTTTAGAAGTTCTTAGGCTTAAATCTGAGGGTAATTTGGTGTTTTGATGTTGTTTTAAGTGTTTCGAAGGTTCGACTAAGTTTGTATGTTGTTATATGACTTTTTGGTATGTTTGGTTGAGGTCCCGATGGGCTCGGGGTGAGTTCGGGTGGTTAACGGATTTTTTGAAGTTGGAAAACTGCAGTTGAAGTTGTTGCTACTGGTATTTCCGCACCTGCGGAGGGGGAGCCGCAAGTACGAGGTCGCAGGCGCGCTTGGGAGTTCGCAGGTGCGGACAGTCTTGAGGTAGGTTGGGTCCGCAGGTGCATAGGAGAGGTCGCATCTGCGAGTCTGCAGATGCGGATAGGTGCCCGCAGAAGCGAAAGTGAGGAGGTCAGGCAGTGGCTGCAAGTGCAAGGTCTTTTCCGCACCTGCGTGGTCGCAGGTGTGGATATGGAGCGCAGGTGCGAAGTTGGGGGTTTTAATGATTTTTCACATGTGCGGAGATACTTGCGCAGATGCGGCACCGCAGGTGCGCATATTTAGCCGCAGGTGCGAAAGACATGGGCAGAATCTATAAATAAAACACTCCGCAAATTTTGGTTTATTTCCACCATTTTCAAGTCAGTTTTTGAAGCTTTTGGAGTGATTTTGAAGGGAGATTCAACGGTTTCCAGTGAGGTAAGTTGCTTGGGCTCTAATACTCCTATCTATGGTATTTTCCCATTATATTATCATCTAATTAGTGGAATTTAAGGGTGAAAATAGGGGGTTAGGGCTTGGGATTTGGAGAGTTTAATTTAAGGATTTGAGGGACCAAATGATGTCGGATTTTGATAAATTTTGTATGTATGGACTCGTGAGTGAATGGGCTTTCTAGTTTTGTAAATTTTGTCGGATTTCGAGACTTGGGCCTGAGGATCGGGTTTGAACCAATTTTGGGTTCTTGGTCTAATTTGGTAGTTTTTCTTGTGGAATTCATTCCTTTAGTATATATTGATGGTATTGTACTGGTTGTGAATAGATTCAGAGCATTTGGAGGCCGAATCGTGGGGCAAGAGCATAGCGGAATAGAGATTTGCTCGGTTTGAGGTAAGTAACAGTTTTAAATCTGGTCTTGAGGGTATGAAACCCAGAGTTCGGTATAATGTGACTGTTTGGAGGTAGCACCCCTGCTAGTTGACTGGCATATGGGTGTACGCCGTGAGGGATTGAGACTTGGTCCGTCCCGGGAGACTGTGAAGTCTAATAGCCTTTATTTGTGTTTATATGCATTCCTGTCTACGAGAACTTGACTGCATTTCATGTTAGAGATCATGCTTAGGCTATATTCCTGCTCATGGTAGTTATATTCAATTATAGTGATTCTTGTACATGTTTACCTCAGTCTCTGTTATTTTTCCCTGATGATATACTGTACCACTTTGATTTGGGTTGCTTTCCCTTTCTTTATTGAGAGCTATGAGACTAGAGGTTTTCATGACTCAGTAAGGCCGAAGGCCTGGTTGTGAGGTATTGTTCTATGGCACGTGAGTTGTCCGTGCAGTACGTGAGTTGTCCGTGCGGATCCTTATATTTATACTAGGGCACGTGAGTTATTCGTGCAGCACGTGAGTTGTCCGTGCGGATCCAGATATTTATACTATGGCACATGAGTTGTCCGTGCATCACGTGAGTTGTCCGTGCAGATTATAGCTCTTGGGCTGTAGGAGCCGCTCATGAGTCTAAACACCCCCAGTGAGTGCAAGTACCTATTGAGCGTGTGCATTGAGGGATGAGAGTTGAGTGCTGAGTGGTTGAGGGTTTTAGTGATTGTTGCCCTGAGAGATTCTACTTGCTTTTTAATTATTGATGTACTTAGTTTCTATCTGTTATTATTGGGAAATTTTTGAAAGTTTCTATATCCGTAGTACCTGCACTTTAACTGTATAAAAACTGATTTGACTTAAATTGTTAGATTTGAAAGTATGTCTATTCTTTGATGGAATTATTGAAAATGAACTATATTGTATAGCTCGTCACTGCTTCTCAGTTCCTTATTTATTTCTATTACTTACTGAGTTGGTTGTACTCATGCTACACCCTGCACTTCATGTGCAGATCCAGGTGTGTTTGATCATGGAGGTCATTGAGTTCGGGCGCGATCGAGTACCGGAGACTATGAGGTAGTTGCTGGCGTCCGCAGGACCTTGTCTCTCCTTCTATATTTCTTTATGTCTTGTATTGATACTTAGACATTGGTTGTATTAGTTTGTTTGTCTAGATGCTCATGACTTAGTGACACCCCGATGTTTGGGGCTAGTTTCCGCATTTTGATTCTATATTGAGTTCAACTTTGGTTTTTATGAAACATTTCTGATATGAAAAGGTTTTAAACTACCTTTTCTATTGAATTACTTGAGTATTTTGAGAACGTCGGCTTGCCTAGTACCATCGATAGGCGTCATCACGATATGTTAGGTTTTGGGTCGTGATACCACATGTGCGGGATCGCACGTGCGCTAGGTCTATCGTAGAAGCGGAGTGGGATAGGTGCTCAAGGGTCGTAGGTGTGAGGAAATTTTCGGCATCTGCGATGCCCGTAGATGCGCCAAAGGAGCGTAGGTGCGAAGTGAGACCGCAGAAGCGGACATGTTCCCTCAGGCACGCACACGCAGGTGCGGCCCCTTCATCGCAAATGCGGACCCAGCCCTTTAAGTCATTTCCGCACCTGCGAGGGAAATTCCACAGGTGCGGCATCGCAGGTGTGACAATATGTCCGCAGATGCGGGATCGCTGGGCAGAAAAGGCCAAGTTCGAGGGTTTTATCCCATTTTCAATTTTGGGACTTTGAGAGCTCGGTTTTGGGCGATAATTTGGGCGATTTTCAGAGGAAGCTTTTGGGTAACGATTCTTAACCCATTTATGGTTATATTCCACTAATCTATCACTAATTTCATCTTTTAATTTCGGATTTGGGTGGAAAATTTGGGGAAAATGGGAAGAAGTTCTTCAACTAAGGTTTTGGGTTTTGATTGCGACTTTGATATCGGATTTGGATAATTTTGGTACGAGTGAACTCGTGAGCGAATGGGTGTTCATATTTTGTGATTTTTAACCCGATTCCGAGACGTGGGTCCAAAGAGTTTTCTAATTTCTTGCTTGAGCTTTGATTTCATTAATTAGATTAGTTTCTCATAGTTGTATTTATGGTATGAATTTGATTTTGGCTAGATTTGGGTCATTTGGAGTCGGATATTTGTGGAAAGGGCATCGTTACCGATTGATTGAGCTTGATTCGAGGTAAGTGGCTTGCCTAACCTTGTGTGGGGTAAATCCCCTTAGGATTTGGTACTGTTGTGATATGTGAGCATCGTGTACGTGAGGTGACGAGTACGTACTATCACGACCCGAAATTCCCACCTTCGGGACAGTGATGGCGCCTAATATTTCACTTGCTAGGCAAGCCAACGTTACAATAATATTAGCCATTTTAAAATAATTTTAAATTAATTAATAACAAAGAAACAAATGTGGAAGTAAAGTTTGAAATATAGTGAATAATCCATAATAATGGCGATGTCTAAATACCATCCCAGAACTAGAGTCACAAGTGCACGAGCTTCTAGAATAATACAATTAAAGGTCTGAATAAAATTCAAGTTGTTTGAAATATAATACACAACTGAGATAAGATAGAAGAGGACTTCAGAACTGCGAACGCTGTGCAGTTATACCTCAAGTCTCCACTGGTAGTTGTATCCGGGCAAATCTACTGTATGCCACTGGGACCAGCTCCGAAATCTGCACAAGAAGTGCAGAGTGCAGTATCAGTACAATCGACCCCATGTACTGGTAAGTGCCGAGCCTAACCTCGACGAAGTAGTGACGATGCTATGAAAAGACACGTACATAAACAGCCTGTACAAGTATATATAAATATGAAGTTACAATAATACAATAAATAACAATTTATAAATTGGGAGGGAACATGCGAAGGGGAAAGATGTAATAATTTCAGCAGGAGATGTATCACTTAGCAGTCAATTAATTCCTCAACAATAAAATGAACAAATGATAATATGAAAATGGCACGGCACCACCCTTTGTGCTTTTACTCTCATTTGACACGACATCACCATTCGTGTTTTTACCATGTAACGACCCGGTCGGTCATTTCGAGAGTTATAGCCTTGTTCCCCCATTTCTGCTTCTTTTTGTGTTCTTCAGCTATATTATGATATGTCGAGTTAGTTGGTTCGGGTCCAGAGTGGTTTCGAAGTGAATTGAGACACTTAGTTTCTTTATTATAAGCTTAAGTTGGAAAAGTCAACCAAATGTTGACTTATGTGTAAACGATCTCGGATTTGAATTTTGATGGTTCTGTTAGATTCGTTAGGTGATTTTAGACTTAGGAGCGCATTTGGAATGTGATTTGGAGGTCCGTGGTAGAATTAGGCTCGAATTGGCGAAAGTTAGAATTTTGGCGATTTTGGCCGGTAATGGAAATTTTGATATCGATGTCAGGTTGGATTTCCGAAAGTTGGAGTAGGTTCGTGGTGTCATTTCAGACTTGTGTGCAAAATTTCAGGTCAGTTGGAGTAGGATTTTGCACGGATTGAGGTAAGTAACAGTCTTAAATGTGGTTTTGAGGGTATAAAATCCCGAGAATTTATATGATGTGAATATTTGGAGGTGACACACATGCTAGGTCACGGGCGTGTGAGCGTGCACTATGAGGGATTGTTACTTGGTCCATCCCGTGAGACTGTAAAGTTGAATAACCATTGTTATTACTTGTTTTTCCTCGTCTTTGAGCAATTGACTGCCTTTCATGTTAGAAACCATGCTTAGGCCATATGATATCACTATTGGGACCTGCAGCGGTCGTATACTTGTTGAATTGACTGCTAATTGATGTCTTGTACTCAGTCACAGTCTTATTGTGTGTTATATCTCTGCTTCCTCTCATTTCTTGTTGATACTTGTTGTATTCTCTATTTGGGCTAGTTATTATAATATTCTGTAAGCCCAAGGGGCTCGAGAGGTTAGTGACTGAGATAGGGCCTGAGTTCCGGGTTAAGAGCTATGTGAGATATATTAGATCGGGCTACACGCCGCAGCAATATTTGATCGGGTTGCACGCCGCAACAAGCCTTCGAGCCACATATTGAATTGGGTTGCACGCCGCAACAAGCCTTCGGGCCATATATCGGATCGGGTTGCACGCCGCAGCAATATATGGATCGGTCTGCACGCCGCAGCAGTACTGGGTCGGGCTACACTCCGCAATAATATATAGCGCTTGGGCTGTAGGAGCCCCTCCGGAGTCTGTACACCCCCAGTGAGCACAGTTACCTTTGATTGTGAGTATTGAGCTGCGGTTCTCCGAGTTGGCCCGTCATGCTATCTGGTTGGTTCCCACGGACAGAGAGAGGATCATGAGGTTTATTGATGGCCTCACTTATCAGCTACAGTTGCTCATGACCAGGGAGCAGGTTTTAGGTGCTACCTTTGATGAGGTTGTCGACATTGCTTGGCAGATTGAGATGGTTCGCGGTCAGGAGAGGGTTGAGAGGGAGTCCAAGAGGCCTCGTGGTCAGGGTGGATTCAGCGGTGCTCCTTTTGGGGGTCAGTTCCAGCACAGTAGAGGTCATCATTTCAGACAGGCTCAGTCAGCTCGGCCATTTCATCGGGGTCCATCATCTGGCCATGGTTCTTACAGTTCTCATCAGGGCTACTCATCACTTGGTGCCCTTCCAATTCAGAGTTCTTCCTGTGCTCCACCTATTCAGGGCTCTTCCATGCCAGGTTCTTCTACCAGTCATCCCGGTGCTAGGGGTTCCCTTCAGTTTCCGCCGCCAGCACCAGGGAGTTGTTTTGAGTGTGAGGAGCTGGGGCACATGTGGAGGCAATGTCCTCGTTGTCACGGAGGTCTATCTCAGCAGAGGAGTCAGCCTCCGACTACAACACCAGTTACCTCACCATCCGCCCAGTCAGCTCGGGGTGGAGGTCAGTCAGCTAGGGGTCGCCCTAGAGGGGGAGGCAGATCAGGGGTGGTCAGGCCCGTTTCTATGCTCTCCCTGCCAAACCAGATGCTATTGCTTCAGATGCTGTGATTACAGGTATTGTCTCAGTTTTCCACAGAGATGCCTCAATATTATTTGACCCTAGTTCCAAGTATTCATATGTTTCCTCGTATTTCGCCCATTTTTTGGATATGCCCCGTGAGTCCTTAGTTTCATCTGTACATGTATCTACTCCTGTGGACGATACTATTATTGTGGACCGCGTATATCAGTCATGTGTGATGACTATTGGGGGTTTGGAAACCCGAGTAGATCTATTGTTGCTAAGTATGGTTGACTTTGATGTGATATTGGGTATGGATTGGTTATCTCCATGTCATGTTGTTCTAAATTGTCACGCTAAGACGGTGACGTTGGCTATGCCAGAAATTCTGAGGGTTGAGTGGAGCGGTTCTGTAGATTATGTACCAAGTAGGGTGATTTCATATTTGAAGGCTCAGTGCATGATTGAGAAGGGTTGCCTATATTATTTGGCTTTTGTGAGGGATGTTAGTACATATACTCCTGTCATTGATTCTGTTCCGGTGGTACGTGATTTTTCGGATGTGTTTCCTGCAGACCTACCGGGCATGCCGCCTGATAGGGATATTGACTTTGGTATTGATTTGGTGCCGGGCACTCAGCCCATTTCTATTCCACCGTATCATATGGCACCGGCGGAGTTGAAGAAATTGAAAGAACAGCTTCAGGAACTCCTTGATAAGGGGTTCATTCGGCCTAGTGTGTCACCTTGGGGTGCACCGGTTCTATTTGTGAAGAAGAAGGATGGTTTTATGAGAATGTGTATTGATTACAAGCAGTTGAACAAGGTCACTGTCAAGAATAAGTATTCTTTGCCTCGCATTGATGATTTATTCGACCAACTTCAGGGAGCGAGGGTGTTCTCCAAGATTGATTTGAGGTCCGGTTATCACAAGCTGAAGATTCGTGATTTAGATATTATCAAAATAGCTTTCAGAACCCGATATAGCCATTATGAGTTCTTGGTGATGTCTTTTGGGCAGCAGCGTTCATGCATTTGATGAACAGTGTATTTCAGCCCTATTTGGACTCATTCATTGTGGTATTTATTGATGACATCTTTGTGTACTCCCGTAGCCAGGAGGAGCACGCTCAATATCTGAGGATTGTATTACAGAGATTGAGGGAGGAGAAGCTTTATGCAAAGTTCTCCAAATGTGAGTTTTGGCTCAGTTCAGTAGCATTCTTAGGACACGTGGTGTCCGATGAGGGTATTCAGGTGGACCCGAAGAAGATAGAGGCGATGCAGAGTTGGCCCAGACCGTCCTCAGCCACAGAGATTAGGAGTTTTCTTGGTTTGGCAGGTTACTACCGTCGCTTTGTGGAGGGATTTTCTTCTATTGCATCGCCCTTGACCAAATTGACCCAAAAGGGGGCTTCATTCAGGTGGTCGAATGAATGTGAGGAGAGCTTTCAGAAGCTCAAGACTGCTTTGACCACAGCTCCAGTGTTAGTTCTGCCATCAGCTTCAGGTTCTTACACCGTGTATTGTGATACCTCGAGGATAGGCATTGGTTGTGTTTTGATGCAGGAGGGTAGGGTGACTGCCTATGCTTTGCGCCAGTTGAAGACCCATGAGAAAAACTATCCTGTCTATGATCTTGAGTTAGCAGCCATTGTTCACGCCTTAAAGATTTGGCATCATTATTTGAATGGGGTTCATTGTGAGATCTATACTGATCACCGGAGTTTACAGTATCTGTTAAAGCAGAAGGATCTTCATTTGCATCAGCGAAGATGGTTGGAGCTTCTTAAGGACTATGATATCACTATTTTGTACCATCCGGGTAAGGCCAATGTGGTGGACGATGCTTTGAGTCGCCGGGCAGAGAGTTTGGAGAGTTTAGCATATCTTCCAGCAGCAGAGAGACCTTTGGAATTAGATGTTCAAAACTTAGCAGGCCAGCTTGTCAGATTGGATATTTCGGAGCCTAGTCGGGAATTGGCTTGTGTGGTCTCCAGGTCTTCTCTTTATGACCGTATCAGGGTGCGTCAGTATGATGACCCCCACTTGCTCGTTCTTCAGGACAGGGCTCGGAGAGGTGATGCTAGGGATGTGACCATTGGTGATGACGGTGTGTTGAGAATGTAGGGCCGGATATGTGTGCCTAATGTAGATGGGCTTCAAGAGTTGATTCTTGAGGAGGCCCACAACTCACGGTATTCCATCAATCCGGGTGGCGCGAAGATGTACCAGGATTTGAGGCAGCACTATTGGTGGAGGCGGATGAAGAAGGATATAGTTGGGTTTGTGGCTCGGTGTCTAAACTATCAGCAGGTTAAGTATGAGCATCAGAGACCGGGTGGCTTGCTTCAGAGATTAGAGATCCCAGAGTGGAAGTGGGAGTAGATCACTATGGACTTTGTAGTTGGGCTCCCACAGACTTCGAGGAAGTTTGATGCTACTTGGGTTATTGTGGATCGGCTAACCAAGTCCGCGCACTTCATTCCAGTTGGTACTACTTACTCTTCAGAGCGGTGGGCTGAAATTTACATCCGAGAGATCGTTCGCCTGCATGGTGTCCCAGTTTCCATCATTTCAGATAGGGGTACTCAGTTCACATCATAATTTTGGAGGGCCGTGCAGCGAGAGTTGGGTACTCAGGTTGAGTTAAGCACAGCTTTTCACCCTCAAACGGACGGGCAGTCCGAGCACACTATTCAGATATTGGAGGATATGTTGCGTGCTTGTGTCATGACTTTGGGGGTTCATGGGACCAGTTTCTGCTACTCGCGGAGTTTGCATATAACAATAGCTATCAGTCGAGTATTCAGATGGCTCCGTACGAGGCTTTGTATGGGAGGAGATGTAGATCTCCGGTTGGATGGTTTGAGCCGGGTGAGGCTAGGCTCTTAGGTACATACTTGGTCCAGGATGCATTAGATAAGGTGAAATTGATTCAGGAGCGGCTTCGCACGGCGCAGTCTAGGCAGAAGAGCTATGCGGATAGGAAGGTTCGTGATGTGTCTTTTATGGTTGGGGAGAAGGTTTTACTGAAGGTATCACCCATGAAGGGTGTTATGAGGTTTGGGAAGAGGGGCAAGTTGAGCCCCCGGTTCATTGGGCCTTTTGAGGTGCTTCAGAGGATAGGACAGGTGGCTTATAAGCTTGCCTTGCCACCTAGCTTGTCGACTGTGCATCCAGTGTTTCATGTTTCCATGCTCCGGAAGTATATTGGAGATCCGTCCCATGTTTTGGATTTCAGCACGGTTCAATTGGAGGGTGATATGACTTATGATATGGAGCCAGTAGCTATTTTAGATCGGCAGGTTCTAAGGTTGAGGTCAAAGGATATAGCTTCAGTGAAGGTGCAATGGAGAGGTCAGCCTGTGGACGAGGCCACCTGGGAGACCGAGCGGGAGATGCGGAGCAGATATCCATGCCTATTCGAGACTTCAGGTATGTTTCTAGACCCGTTCGAGGACGAACGGATGTTTAAGAGGGGGATGATGTAATGACCCGGCCGGTCGTTTCGAGAGTTATAGCCCTGTTTTCCTCATTTCTACTCTTTTGTGTTATTCAGCTGTATTATGTTATATCGGGTTAGTTGGTTCGGGATCGGAGTGGTTTCAGAGTGAATTGAGACACTTAGTCTCTTAAGTAGAAACTTAAGTTGGAAAATTCAACCGGATGTTGACCTATGTGTAAACGATCTCGGCTTTGAATACTGATGGTTCCGTTAGCTCCGTTAGGTGATTTTGGACTTAGGAGTGCGTCCGGAATGTGATTTGAAGGTCCTTGATAGAATTGGGCTTGAATTGGCGAAATTGGAAATTTGACGATTTCAGTCGGCAGTGGAAAATTTGATATCGGGGTCAGAATGGAATTCCGGAAGTTGTAGTAGGTTCGTAGTGTCATTTGTTACGTGAGTGCAAAATTTGAGGTTATTCGGACATGGTTTGGTTGGTTTCGGCATCGGTTGCCGAATTTGGAAATTTGGAAGTTCTTAGGCTTGAATCCGAGGGTAATTTGGTATTTGGATGTTGTTTTAAGTGATTCGAATATTTGACTAAGTTGGTATGTTGATATATCACTTGTTGGTATTTTTGGTTGAGGTCCCGAGGGCCTCGGGGTGATTCCGGGTGGTTAACGGATTTGTTGAAGTTGGAAATTGCATCTGGAGCTGCTGCTTCTGCTATTTCCGCACCTGCGGAAGAAAAGGTCGCAGGTGCGAGGCCGCTGGTGCATATGGGGAGTGTGCATGTGTGGGAGACGCTGGGCCAAGGCTGGGAACACAGGTGCGAAGAGTTGGCCGCATCTGCGAGCCCGCAGGTACGAGGCCTTGAGCGCAGATGCGGAGATGAGGAGTTTGGGCTGGTTTCGCAGATGCGCACCTGGGACAGCAGATACGAGTTCGCAGGTGTGAGGAAGGTGTCCGCAGGTGCGGAAGCTGGGTGATTAAGTGAGTTGCGCAGGTGCGGCTTCTTGGACCGTAGGTGCGAGAAAATGGCCGCAGGTGCGAAAAACCTGGGCAGAAACCATAAATAGAACCCTTCGCGAAATTTGGTCATTCTTTACAATTTCAACTCGGTTTTTGGAGCTTTTGGGAGGGATTTAAAGAGGGAATCAAGGGGATTTCGTTGAGGTAAGTTACTTGAGCCCTAATACTTGTGTATATGGTGATTTCCCATTGTATTAATCATGGTAATTAGTGAAAATGAGGGGTTAGGGCTTGAAATTATTGGAGAGTAATTTAAGAATTTGAAGGACCAAACGATGTCAGATTTTGATGAATTTGGTATGGTTAGACTCGTGCGTGAATGAGCTTTCTAGTTTGGTAAAATTTGTCGGATTTTGAGACGTGGGCCCGGAGGCCGTGTTTGAGCCAATTTTGGGTTTTGGTCTAATTTTGTAGTTTTTCTTGTGGAATTCATTCCATTAGCGCGTATTGATGGTATAGTACTGATTATGAATAGATTCGGAGCATTTGGAGGCCGAGTCCAGAGGCAAGAGCATTGTGGGGTAGAGATTTGACAGGTTTGAGGTAAGTAACGATTGTAAATCTAGTCCTGAGGGTATGAAACCCCAGATTTTGTATCATTCTACTATTTTTAGTGACGCACATGCTAGGTGACGGGCGTGTGGGCGTGCACTATTGGGGATTTGTGACTTGGTCCGTCCCGTAGCAACTGTAAAGTTGCATACTTTTTGAAACCATATGATACTTATATCATTTAGAAAGAATTTCTGTAAATTGGGCTGAATGCCATGTTTGGGCCTTGCGCCAATGCTGTTTGGACCCTTAGGGGATGTTTCTTACCATCCTCTCATTGTTTTTGATTGAAAATCTATACTCAGTCATGTTTATACTTGTTTACCGCATAACTCTATTTTATGACTTTATTTTGATGCATATAAATGTTTTAGGCCAAATGCCATGTTTTACTGAAATGCCCGAGTGGCTTGAGAGGTTTATGACTGAGTGAGGCCGAGGGCCTGATTTGTGAGGATGAGTGTGGATCGGGGCTGCCCGCCTGCAGCATATTTATGATTGAGTGAGGCCGAGGGCCTGATTTATGAGGATGAGTATGGATCGGGGCTGCCTGCATGCAACATACTTTATTATTTTGGCACGTGAGTTGTCCATGCAGATTTAGCGTTTGGGCTGAAGGAGCCCCTCCGGAGTTTGTACACACCCCCAATGAGCGCAGGTACCTACTGAGTGCGAGTGCCGAGTGCCGAGTGCTGAGTGACTGGGAGGCATGAGTGATTGTGAGGTATGCCCGAGTGGCAAGAGTGATTGTGAGGTATGCTCGAGTGGCACAAGTCACTTTGAGGTTTGCCCGAGGGGCTGTATATGAGTGATGTTTTACCCGAGGGGATGTTTATGATTTCATCATTTTTGCTCACCTTTGCATTGAGCCTTTGTTTGAAAAATTGTTGGAAAAATGTCTTTAAATGATTTTTACTGGAACTGGGTTTAAACTAGATAATTTGATTCAAATCCCGATTTTTAAAAAGCATGTGGTATTTTACTGAGATTTCCTGATATGAACATTATATGCTTTATTGCTCGTCACTACTGCTCAGTCTTTATTTATTGTTGTTACTTACTGAGTTGGCGTACTCACGTTACTCCCTGCACCTTGTGTGCAGATTCAGGTGTAGCTGGACACGGTAGCGATTATTGAGTGTTCTGGTTGCAGATTTTCTTGAAGATAGCAAGGTAGCTGTTTGGTGATCGCAGCCCCCGCTCTTCTCCCTCTTATCTTCCTCTAGTTGTATTTAGCTATTCTCCGGGCTGAGTTAGCCTTGATATTGTTAGACAGATTGTAGTATATGCTCATGACTAGTGACACCCCGATGTCGGGCTTTTCTTTTCCGCACTTCTGTTTTCTTTGATTTGAACTCTTTAAATGGAGTTTTTATGTTAAATAACCTTGAAATTACCTTTAAAATGAAAATATCGGTTTGTTTTGGAAATGAGTTGGCTTGCCTAGTTCCACGATAGGCGCCATCACGATAGGGGTTAGTTTTGGGCCGTGACAATAAGTACAGACGTCTCCGTACCGATCCGCAAGACTCTACTAGACTTGTTCGTGACTCGTAGAACCTATGAACCTAGAGCTCTGATACTAACTTATCACGACCCAAAATCCTACCACAGGCATCGTGATGGCACCTAGTCTCTAAGACCAGGTAGGCCGATTTCAATTACCTTTTGAAGCTATTGTTTTTTTAAAATTAAATAAGCAACCAAAATTAACAGCGGAATAAATATAAAATACAACCTCCCAAGACTGGTAGTACTGAGTCACGAACTCTAACTGAATACATAGAATGATCACGAGGACCGAACATACAATACTGTTTGATTACATGTTAACAGTACAATGAAATGAAAAGACTCCAAGGGACTGCGACGACCAAGCAGCTCTGCCTTGAATTCTTACGATCCCGCTTTAACTCTGTTCAAGTTCGTTATCTTCAATACCTGGCTCTGCACAAAAATGTGCAGAAGTGTAGAGTGAGCACACCACAGCGGTGCCCAGTAAGTATCAAGACTAACCTCAATGGAGTAGAGACGAGGTACAGTCAAGACACTCACTAGTCTAATAACCTGTGCAATATAATATACGAAATAATAGGAAATAAATAATAATAAAGGGCAACACCAATCGACTAGTGATTTAAACAGCAAGGCAACATGAACATCATAAATATTACTCAAACGAATATTAAACACAGGTACAACCAATTAATCAAGCCTTTCACAATATACATCTTTTATCTATAAGGTTTTCCATGAAAGTCTCTAGAATATAATCCTTTTCAATAAATATATCTCAAATATACTTTCTTCAAATAAATATATCTCTCAAATAGACTTCTTTCAAATAAATCTCTTTTGAATAAAAGTTTTTTCCAATAAATATCTTTCGAATATAATTCCTTCAAGTAAATATCTTTCAAATATAATTCTTTCAAGTAAATATCTTTCAAATATAATTCTTTCAAGTAAATATCTTTCAAATATAATTCTTTCAAGTAAATGTCTTTCAAATATAATTCTTTCAAGTAAATGTCTTTCAAATATAATTCTTTCAAGTAAATATCTTTAAAATATAATTCTTTCGAATAAATATCTTTCAAATATAATTCTTTCAAATAAAAGTCACCATCTGACGCCTCATTTAACTTTCATGGCGTGAGAAATATATTCAACACATCACATCAAATGGCACGGCAATATCTTCGTGCACTTATCTCATTCTCACCCAATATATATATATATATATGTAGATCAAATCAATTGGCAAGACAACACCCTTCATGCATTTATATCTTTCTCACAGTACATACAGACAACAGTACCAACTAAATGGGAGAAGTGCCAATAACAATAAAAAGAATAAAGTAGAGGCACACAGGAAGCAACAACGACTACAAGTCACATAGAAAATATAGGTGCACAATAACATCTCAAGGTAAAGGCATGAACGCATACACAACAAACAATATCACAATATAATGTATGTCTCTCATCCTCTTCTGCACGGAAACACCCTTCGTGCCATGAGTATATGATAATATAAAAATAATTGCATGGCATCACCCTTCGTGATTTTGCTCTCATCCTCACCTGATAATATAAATGAAACGGCACGGCATCACCCTTCGTGCTTTTACTCTCATCCTCAACTGATAATATAAATGAAACGGCACGGCATCACCCTTCGTGCTTTACATTCTCAATGGCACGGCATCACCCTTCGTGCTTTACACTCTCCCTCACATGATAATATAATTCAAATAGCACGGCATCACCCTTCATGCTTTACACTCTTCCTCACCAAGCACATGTATATCATTAACAAGCAAGGTAAGAAGCATAAATAACGTCAAGGAGAGTGTTTAATCCACAACCCAATACAACAATTTATATCACAATTTGCCACTAACCATAATCAAGTTCCAAAGCTACAATCAAGTCAATTAATTTCATAGCAAATAGCCAAATGCTCCACACAATATGTACAACACCCAAAAACAATCAATAGAGATAGAATTTACTCAACATAAAGCAAAGTCTTCATAAAAGATCAAATTTTCAATAATTATATAAACACCTCTTCTTAAGCTCATTTAATTAATTATTTGCAGAGGGGAAAATCCAAAATGAAATTAAATTCCAATAATTATCAAACTAGCAAATTCACGAAATTTCATAAATAATCAAATAATAATCACATCACATTGTCATATAACAACAGAGTCAACAACAAGAATTTAGGCACGACAAGTAGATGATTAAATATATGCCAACAATTATCCAATTTACTACACAATATGCTCAAAACTTTAACTCAATAAAATTTGCACATATAAACCAAGTACGTACTCGTCACCTCGCGTACATGGTTTTCAATTACCCAAGTTGCACATAAGACTCAATGCCTAAGGGAAATTTTCCCCACTCGAGGTTAAGCAAGACACTTACTTCTTTGAAGTTATGCCAATATTCTAAAATTGCCTTCTTGCTTGAATTGACCTCCGGGCCATTCAAATCTATCCAAATTAATTGTATAACTTCATTAAAATTCATCAAAAATAATTCCGGATAATAATATGTCGACTTAAAATTTTATTCCAAAAGGTCAACAAAAGTAGACGCGGGACCCGCCTCTCGGAACCCGACATAATTTTCATGAAATTCGAACACGCATTCCGATACTAGTTCAACCATACTAATTTTATCGAATTCCAATAACAACTCGACTTCCAAATCTTAAATTTTCGTTTTTGGAAGATTTTACAAAAATCTTGATTTTTCCTCCACTAAATCCGAATTAAATAATGGATTCAAAGACATAATCATGGAAATTAATCAAAACTGGATAAGAATCACTTAACCCAAACACCCACGCAAGAATCTCTCCAAACATCGCCTTCTACCGAGCTCCAAATTTGGTTTTTGAGTTATGAACTCAAACCCCCATTTTTGGGACTTTTAATTCTGCCCAAATAGGCCTTCTTTGCGTTCGGGACCATTGCTTTGCGTTCGCGAAGGCCAAAACCCAACTGCCTCAAATCCTTCATCGCGTTCACGACCTCCTCGTCGCGTTCGCGAAGGCCAACTGTTTCTGCCCCATCATTTCTTCTTGGCGTTTGCGAACTCCTTGTCGCGTTCGCGATGACCAGCTGACCAACTCCTCCGCGTTCGCGTTCCACGCTTCGCGTTCGCGAAGGCCAAATGACCCCAGGCCCCAATCTTTCTTTCTTCTTCGCGTTCGCGTTGCCTGGGTCGCGTTCGCGAAGGCTTGCCCTGCTCCTTCTTCGCGTTCGCGTCCACAGCTTCGCATTCGCGAAGACCAAACCGTCAGTCCCTCAAATTCCTCTTCGCAAACGCGGGACTCCCGTCGCGTTCGTGAAAAAAGGAAACTAGACATCAGCAACAACAGTCCAAACAGCTCCAATTTGGTCCGAAACCACCCCGAAACACACCCGAGCCCCTCGGGACTTCAACCAAACATACCATCAAGTCCCAAAACATCATACGAACTTAGTCGAGGTTTCAAACCACATCAAACAACGACGAAATTACGAATCGCGCATCGAATCGAATTATGAACTTCCAAAACTTCCAACTTCTAAAACTCGTGCCGAAACATATCAAACTAACCCGGAATGACGTCAAATTTTGCAGGCAAGTCCCAAATAACATAATGGAGCTGTTCCCACTCTCGGAATCGCATTCTGACCCCAATATCAAAAAGTCAACCCCCCGGCCAAACTTCCCAAAAATTCGACTTTTGCCATTTCAAGCCTAAATTGGCTACAGGCCTCAGATTCACAGTCCGGACACGCTCCTAAGTCCAAAATCACCCAACGGAACTAACAGAACCAACAGAACTCTATTCCGGAGTCATCTTCACACAGTTCCAACTACGGTAAAAATCCTAAGACTTAAGCTTCCATCTCAGGGACTAAGTATCCCAAATATCTCCGAATCATCCGTAAATCAAACTCGATCACACACGCCGGTCATAATACATATTGCGAGGCTGCTCGAGACCTTAAGTCACTGAACGGGGCATAAATTCTTAAAATGACAAGTCGGGTCGTTACAACTAACTAGTCCCATAATATAACACGGACCTACTTGAGGCCTCAAAACACACATAACAATATCGAAACGATGAATCACACCTCAATTCGAAATCATTGAACTTTGAAACTTCAACTTCCATAACCGATGCCGAAACCTATCAAATCATGTCCGATTGACCTCAAATTTTCCACACAAGTCACATTTGACATTACGTACCTGCTCCAACTTCCGGAATCGGAATCCGACCCCGATATCAAAAAGTCCACACCCGGTCAAACTTTCTAAAATTTCAACTTTCGCCATTTCGAGCCAAATTCCACTATGGACCTCCGAATCACAATCCAGACATGATCCTAAGTACAAAATCACCCAACGGAGCTAGCGGAACCATCAAAACTCCGTTCCGAGTTCAAATTCATAAAAAGTCAAACTTGATCAACTCCCCCAATTTAAAGCTTCAACAATAAAATCCATTCTTCCAATTCGATTTCGAATAACCTGAAAATCAAAATTGACGATTCACATAAGTCATAATGCATCATACGGAGCTACTCATGCCCGTAAACTACTGAGCGAAGTGCAAATGCTCAAAACGACCGGTTGGGTCGTTATAGTTTTTATGTATAATAAGTTAGATTTCGTAATTTTTATTGATGATATTCTAGTATAATTAGCTGGAGTCATTATTTTGCTTGATTCCTGTATATTATGCTGGAAATGCTACTTATGAAGTGCTATAAGCCAGTATATTATAATGGAGAAGTGTAAAATAACGGAGAAGTTGTATCCAGAATAATTTACTGGAATTAAAGACTTTAAAATTTTGCTTCCTATATATTATGCTGGAGGTCTATCATCTGAAAGGATATTATCCAATATTTTATCCTGGATGTGTACAATCCAGTTTTTTTTTGAAGCACTATTATCCATTGGAGAAGTGTAAAATAATGGAGAAGTTATATCCAGAACAATTTGCTGGAATTAAAGACTTTAAAATTTTGCTTCCTATATATTATGTTGCAGGTCTATCATCTGAAAGTATATTATCCAGTATTTTATCCTGGAGGTGTATAATCCAGTTTTTTTTTATGGATTTGAAGAGATTTATTGATTGAAAAAAAGATTAATGGATTGGAGTTTATATTGTTTATGGTGTGTTTTTATGCATAATAAGTTGGATTTCATTATATTTGTTGATGCTATTCTAGTAAAATTAGTTGGAGTTCTTATTTTGTTTGGTTCATGTATATTATGCTGGAACTGCTACTTATGAAGCGCTATAAGCCAGTATATTATAATGGAGAAGTGTAAAACAACGGAGAAGTTGTATACAAAACAATTAGCTGGAATTATAGACCTTAAAATTTTGCTTCCCGTATAATATGCTGGAGGCCTATCATCTGAAAGTATATTATCCAGTATTTTATCCTGGATGTGTACAATCTAATTTTTTTTTGAAGCGCTATTATCCATTGGAGAAGTGTAAAACAATGAAGAAGTTGTATCCAGAATAATTTGCTGGAATTAAAGACTTTAAAATTTTGCTTCTTGTATATTATGCTGCAGGTCTATCATCTAAAAGGATATTATTTTGTATTTTATCTTGGATGTGTATAATCCTATTTGTTTTATGGATTTGAAGCGATTTATTGATTGAAATAAAGGTTAATGGATTGGAGTTTATATTTTTTATAGTGTGTTTTTATGTATAATAAGTTGGATTTCATAATTGTTGTTGATGCTATTCTATTATAATTATCTGGAGTTCTTATTTTACTTGGATCATGTATATTATGCTGGAAATGCTACTTATGAAGTGCTATAATCCAATATATTATAATGGAGAAGTGCAAAACAATTGAGAAGTCGTATGCAAAACAATTTGCTGGAATTAAAGACTTTAAAATTTTGCTTCCTATATATTATGCTGCAGGTCTATCATCTGAAAGTATATTATCCAGTATTTTATCCTGGAGGTGTATAGTCCAGTTTTTTTTTTATAGATTTGAAGCGATTTATTGATTGAAATAAAGATTAGTGGATTGGAGTTGATATTGTTTATGGTGTGCTTTTATGTATAATAAGTTGGATTTCATAATATTTGTTGATGCTATTCTAGTATAATTAGCTGGAGTTCTTATTTTGTTTGGTTCCTGTATATTATGCTTGAACTGCTACTTATGAAGCGCTATAAGCCAGTATAATATAATGGAGAAGTGCAAAACAATGGAGAAATTGTATCCAGAACAATTTGCTGGAAGTAAAGACTTTAACATTTTGCTTCCTATATATTATGTTGCAGGTCTATCATCTGAAAGTATATTATCCAGTATTTATCCTGGAGGTGTATAATCCAGTTTTTTTTGATGGATTTGAAGAGATTTATTGATTGAAATAAAGATTAATGGATTGGAGTTTATATTATTTATGGTGTATTTTTATGAATAATAGGTTGGATTTCATTATATTTGTTGATGCTATTTTAGTAAAATTAGCTGGAGTTCTTATTTTGTTTGGTTCATATATATTATGCTGGAACTGCTACTTATGAAGCGCTATAAGCCGGTATATTATAACGGAGAAGTGCAAAACAACGGAGAAGTTGTAAACAGAATAATTTGCTGGAATTAAAGACTTTAAAATTTTGCTTCCTGTATAATATGCTGGAGGCCTATCATCTGAAAGTAAATTATCCAGTATTTTATCTTGGATATGTACAATCTAGTTTTTTTTAAGCGCTATTATCCATTGGAGAAGTGTAAAACAATGAAGAAGTTGTATCCAGAATAATTTGCTGGAACTAAAGACTTTACAATTTTGCTTCCTGTATATTATGCTGGAGGTCTATCATCTGAAAGGATATTATTCAGTATTTTATCCTGGATGTGTATAATCCTGTTTGTTTTATGGATTTGAAGCAATTTATAGATTGAAATAAAGATTAATGGATTGGAGTTTATATTTTTTATAGTGTGTTTTTATGTATAATAAATTGGATTTCATATTTTTTGTTGATGATATTCTATTATAAATAGCCAGAGTTCTTATTTTATTGGGATCCTGTATATTATGCTGGAAATGATACTTAAGCGCTATAAGCCAGTATATTATAATGGAGAAGTGTAAAACAACAGAAAAGTTGTATCCAGAACAATTTGCTGGAATTAAAGATATTAAAATTTTGTTTCCTGTATATATGCTGGACATCTATCATCTGAAAGTATATTTTCCAGTATTTTATCCTGGATGTGTACAATCAATTTTTTTTAAGCGCTATTATCCATTGGAGAAGTGTAAAACGATGGAGAAGTTGTATCCAGAACAATTTCCTGGAATTGATGACTTTAAAATTTTGCTTCCTCTATATTATCTGGAGGTCTATCATCTGAAAGGATATTATTCAGTATTTTATCCTGGAAGTGTATAATCCAGTTTTTTTTTATGGATTTGAAGCGATTTATTGATTGAAATATAGATTAATGGATTGGAGTTTATATTTTTTATAGTGTGTTTTTATGTATAATAAGTTGGATTTCATAATTCTTTTTGATACTATTCTATTATAATTAGTTGGAGTTCTTATTTTATTTGGATCCTGTATATTATGCTGGAAATGTTACTTATGAAGCATTGTAAGCCAGTATTGTAACGAACCGGCCGGTTGTTTTGAGTATTACAATCATGTTTTCCCATTTACTGCTAAAATTATTCCTTACATTTGTTATGTGACTTGCCGGGGGTAATTGTTTCGGGTCCGGTGAGGTTTGGGAATGATTTGGAATACTTAGTTCCAAGGTTTAGAATTTAAGTTGAAAAGGTTGACCAGATGTTGACTTATGTGTAACTACCCCGAAGAAGTTTTGCTGAGGAAATTGAGGTTTTGTGGTGCCGAGGTAGATTAATTGGTACAAAGGACTAGAAGGGTTATGATTGAATATTTGAACTTGATTACAACTTCGGCTTGACATTCGAGGATGAATTTTTCTATGTGGGGGAGATTGTAAAGCCCCAGAAAGCTTTCTAACAATATTAAGCCGAACTCGAGCTTAAGAGAATATTTTGCGAGATCTCTATAACGACCCAACCGGTCGTTTTGAGATCTAGAGCGTCGTTCGGTGGTTTGAGGCCATGAGCAGTTTCACTTCACGTATTATGACTTGTATGCGTGGTCGGAATCGAATTTCGGGAAGTTCGGAGTTGGTTTGGAAAGAAAAATTCTCATTTCGAAAGCTTTAAGTTGGAAGAATTGACCAAGGTTAGACTTTTGAGTAAACGACCTCGGAATTGGGATTTGAAAGTTCCAATAGGTTCGTATGATGATTTCGTACTTGGACGTATATCCGGATCGGATTTTGAGTGACCCGGGAGCATTTTGGTGCTTATTATGGAAAGTTGGTATTTTTGAAGAATTTCATAAATTTGGGTTGAAGTGCATTTTAATATTTTCGATGTCCGTTTGGGATTCTGAGTCTGGAAATAGCTCCGTATCGCGATTTTGATATTGGGAGCGCGTCCGTAGTGGATTTGGAGGTCCATAGATCATTTTGTTGTCATTTGGAAAAAATTAGAAATTTGAAGGTTTTTGAGATGTTTGACCGGAAGTGAACTTTTTGATATCAGGTTCGGATTCAGATTTCGAAAGTTGGAATAGGTCCGTAATGTCGAATGTGACTTGTGTGCACAATTTGAGGTCAATCGGACGTGATTTGATAGGTTTTGGCATCAAATGTAGAAGTTTGAAGTTCTAAGGTTCTGTCACGACCCAAATTAACCCTCCGTAAGGTGTCGTGATGGCACCTAGTCTTTACGACTAGGTAAGTCTAATATTGCGAAAAATATAAAGATAACACAATATTTTAAAGATAAACAACATATTATAAAGAGCCAAGAGTAGTACCACTCGGCATATACAAAATAATTTTTCCCAAGACCCGAAATATCACTAAGTCACAAGCTGCTATAATCTATGTAGCGCTATACAAAAGTCTGAAGATAATAAAGAAAGTCTCTAGGTGAGGGAGTAGAAGGGGACTCCGAAGATCTGCGGACGCAAGCAGAAGTACCTTGAAGTCTCCTAGAGTCAGCAGCACGCACTAACCCCAAGGCTGATAGCTCGTACTTGGATCTGCACACGAAAACATGTGCAGGAAGGGCATGAGTACACCACAATGGTACCTAGTAAGTACCAAGCCTAACCTCGGTCGAGTAGTGACGAGGTCAGGTCAAGGTCCTATCGGAGTAAATATAACAAAATAAACAATAAAAGATATAAGTGAAATTTACGGTAACATAGTTAAAGAAATTCTCGAAAATTTAGTAGTTAAGGGAGCCCTCGGCTCAAAACAAGGTAAACACAGAGGGAAATCTCTCGGGATACCGTCCCGTAGTTTCAAATTAATATGCAGTACATGGGGATCTCCCGGAATATGTCCGTAGTCCCAAAGTAAATATGCAGTACATGGGGATCTCCCGGAATACGTTCGTAGTCCCAAAGTAAATATGCAGTGCTGGGGGATCTCCCGGAATACGTCCGTCATCCCAAAGTAAATATGCAGTACAGGGGGATCTCCCGGAATACGTCCGTAGTCCAAAATAAATATGCAGTACAGGGGGATCTCCCGGAATACGTTCGTAGTCCCAAAGTAAATATGCAACGCAAGATGAAATGACAGGTATGACATCGAGTTATATAGTTTATACTGGACACAAATAAGGAAAATAAGGACTTAGCTAAACATGACGCACAGAATGTCAATTAGGCCGTTAAAACACGTAAACATGCTTTTCTAGTCTAAACTACACAATTAAACATATTAGTACAACTTAATAAGAGAAGCAATTTATGATTTAAAAAGGTTAAACGGGATTTTTGCAATAATAGCCCGTGTATGTACTCGTCACCTCACGTACACGGCGCCCACACACCAAATAATATCAAGATATCCTAAGGGGGAAGTCCCCAACACAAGGTTAGGCAAGCCACTTACCTCGAACCACTCAAATCACCTCGATAACACGTTCTTGCCACAAGTATCCAACTCCAAATGGTCAGAATCTATTCAAATAAATTGCATAATGTAAATATAACTACGAGTAACTAATTTAGCTAATTAATTCGAAGATAAAGAGTGAAATTAGGAAAAACGCCCAAAAAGTCACCCCGGGCCCACGTCTCGGAATCGGATAAAAGTCGCAAAATATGAACACCCATTCACTCACGAGTTACCTCGTGCCAAAATTTCTCAAATCATATACCAAAATCTCGATCAAAACCCCAAAATTTGGCCTAAGAATCTTTCTCAATTTCTCACCCCAAATCCGAAATTAAACGATGAAATCAACCATAGATTAGTGGAATATAACCATAATGGAGTTAGGAATCATTACCCAAAAACTTCCTCCGAAAATCTCTCCAAATTTCGCCTTCTACCGAGCTCTCAATCAAATTTTTGTGTTATGAACTCAACCCTCGTTTTTGAACCTTAAATTCTACTCAGGTGCGTTCTTCTTCGCGAACGCGACATCACGATCGCGAACGCGATGAACAATCTTCCACTGGCCCAAAATTCCTCCTTCGCAAATGCTAGGGGACTCTCGTGAATGCGTACCTTCCACTGACGGACCCTTCGCGAACACGGGAACCTCTTCGCGAACGCGTAGGCTTAATGCCGGAAGCTTCCTCTGCCCCGTTCCCCTACGCGAACGCGAGGACCATATCACGAACGTGTAGGCTTAAGGTCCCACACCTTCGCGAACGCGGGAAAAACATCGCGAATGCAAAGAACAACTTCGTTGTCTTTCCCAGATGCTCTACGCGATTGCGAGGCACCTCTCGTGATCACGAGGAAGGATTTTTCTGCAATAAAACACTAGAAATCTGCCTCTTCTCTAAGTCCAAAGATGGCTCGTTGAGCATCCGAAACACACCCAAGGCATCCGGGACCTCGAACAAACATACCAACCAATCCTAAAACACCATACGAACTTAGTCGAGCTCTCAAATCACATCAAACAATGCTAAAATCACGAATCACCCTCCAATTCAAACTTAAAGAACTTGAAACTTCAAAATTCTACAACCGATGCCGGAACCTATCAAATCACGTACGATTGACCTCAAATTTTGCGCACAAGTCATAATCAACATTACGGACCTATCCAACTTTCGGAATCAGAAAATGACCCCGATATCAAAAATTCCACTACCGGCCCAAAACTCCAAAAAATTCGAATTTCGCCATTTCAAGCCTAAATGAGCTACGAACCTCCAAAACACAATCCGGACACCCTCCTAAACCCAAAATCACCTAACGGAGCTAACGAAATTCCATTCTGGAGTTGTCTTCACATAGTTCCGACTAAGGTCCATATCCTAAGGCTTAACCTCTTATTTAGGGACTAAGTGTCCCAAAACACTCTGAAACTCAAAACCAATCATCCCGGCAAGTTACAATAGCAGAAAAATATTTGGGGAAAGCAGTTAATAGGGGATCAGGGCTATTACTCTCAAAACGACCGGCTGGGTCGTTACATCCACCCCCTCTTAAAACAATCGTTCTTCCTCGAACGAGTATAAAGACATACCTGAAACTGTGAAAAGATGAGGGTACTGGCTGCGCATATCCTGCTCGGTCTCCCAAGTCGCCTCCTCGACCGGCTGACCCCTCCACTGGACCTTTACTGAAGCAATATTCTTTGACCTGAGCTTTCTGACCTGCCTGTCCAAAATGGCTACTAGCTCCTCAACATAAGATGGATCTTTGTCCAACTAGACTGAGCTGAAATCCAATACATAAGTCGGATCACCGTGATACTTCCGGAGCATAGACACGTGGAATACCGGGTGAACTCCTGCTAGGCTAGGAGGCAAGGCAAGCTCATAAGCAACCTCCCCAACACGCCGCAATATCTCAAAAGGACCAATGATCCTCGGGCTCAGCTTGCCCTTCTTCCCGAACCTCATGACACCCTTCATAGATGATATCCGAAGCAAGACCCGCTCACTAACCATAAATGCCAATTCACGAACCTTACGGTCTGCATAACTCTTCTGCCTGGACTGGGCTGTGCGAAGTCTTTCCTGAATCACCTTCACCTTATCCAGGGCATCCTGGACCAAATCTGTACCCAATAATTGGGCCTCGCCCGGCTTAAACCATCCCACCGGGGACCGACATTGCCTACCATACAAGGCCTCATACGGTGCCATCTGAATGCTGGACTGGTAACTGTTGTTGTAAGCGAACTCTGCAAGTGGCAAGTATCGGTCCCATGACCCTCCAAACTCCATCACACAGGCACAACGCATATCCTCAAGAATCTGAATTGTGCGCTCTGACTGCATGTCCATCTGAGGGTGAAAGGCTGTGCTCAACTCCACCCTAGTACCCAACTCCTGCTATACGGCTCTCAAACACCGTGATGTGAATTGTGTACCTCTGTCTGAAATGACGGATACTGGAATACCATGAAGGCAGACAATCTCTCTGATATAAATCTCAGCCAACCTCTCAGAAGAATAAGTGGTCAACACTGGAATAAAATGAGCTGACTTGGTCAGCCGATCCACGATCACCCAAATAGCATCGAACCTTTTCAAAGTCCGTGGAAGTCCAACTACAAAGTCCATGGTGATCTGCTTCCACTTCCAATCTGGGATCTCTAACCTCTGAGGTAATCCATCCGGCCTCTGGTGCTCATATTTGACCTGCTGACAGTTGAGACACTTGGCCACAAACCCAACTATATCATTCTTCATCCTCCTCCACCAGTAGTGCTGTCTCAAATCCTAATACATCTTCGCGGCACCGGGATGAATGGAGTACCGCGAGCTGTGGGCCTCCTCGAGAATCAACTCCCGAAGTCCATCTACATTGGGGACACAGATGCGACCTTGCATCCTCATCACACCGTCATCACCAATAGTCACATCTCTGGCATCACCTCGCCGAACCCTGTCCCGAAGAACTAGAAGATGAGGATCATCATATTGGCGCTCCCTGATACGGTCATAAAGAGAAGACCGAGCAACCACACAAGCTATATCCAATCTCACGAACTGGTTGGCTAAGGCCTGAAAATTCATGGCTAAGGGCCTCTCAGCTGCCGAAAGATATGCCAAGCTCCCCAAACTCTCTGCCCGGCGACTCAAGGCGTCGGCCACTACGTTGGCCTTCCCTGGGTGATATAATATAGTGATATCATAGTCTTTAAGTACCTCCAACAACCTCCGCTGATGCAAATTAAGGTCCTTCTGCCTGGACAAGTACTGCAAACTCCGATGGTCAGTGTAAATCTCACAGGAAACACCGTACAAATAATGACGACAGATCTTCAGGGCGTGAACAATAGCTGCTAACTCAAGATCATGAACTGGATAATTCTTCTCATGCACCTTCAACTGTCTAGACGCGTAGGCAATCACCCTACTGTCCTACATCAGTACCACTCCAAAGCCAATCCTCGAGGCATCACAATAGACAATGTAAGACCCTAAACCTGTGGGCAATACTAATACTGGGGCTGTAGTCAAAGCTGTCTTGAGCTTTTGAAAGCTTTGCTCACACTCCTTGGTCCACCTGAACGGAGCACCCTTCTGGGTCAGCCTGGTCATAGGTGCTGTAATGGATGAAAATCCCTCCACAAAGCGATGGTAATACCCTGCCAAACCAAGGAAATTGCGGATCTCCGTAGCTGATGACGGTCTAGGCCAACTCTCCACTGCCTCCACCTTCTTCGGATCTACCTTGATCCCATCACAAGACAATATGTGGCCCAAGAATGCCACTGAATCAAGCCAGAATTCACACTTAGAAAATTTTGCATACAACCTCTTCTCCCTCAATGTCTGAAGCACGGTCCTCAGGTGCTGCTTATGATCTTCCCAAGACCGGGAATATACCAGGATGTCGTCAATAAACACAATGACGAAAGAATCAAGATAAGAGCAGAATACACTGTGCATCAAATACATAAAGGCTACTGGGGCATTGGTCAGCCTAAATGACATGACAAGAAACTCATAGTGACCATATCTAGTCCTCAAAGCAGTCCTCGGGGTATCCGGCTCCCGAATCTTCAACTGATGATAGCCAGAACGCAAGTCAATCTTGGAAAACACCCTGGCACCCTGTAACTGATCAAATAAATCATCAATGCGAGGCAAAGGATACCTGTTCTTCACTGTAACCTTGTTCTGCTGCCGATAATCAATACACATACGCATAGAACCATCCTTCTTCTTCACAAATAAGACCGGAGCACCACAAGGTGACACACTGGGCCGAATGAAGCCCTTATCAAGCAACTCCTGCAACTGCTCCTTCAACTCCCTTAATTCAGGATAAGTCATACGATATGGAGGAATAGAGATGGGCTGAGTACCCGGCAACAAATCAATGCCAAAATCAATATCTCTGTCGGGCGGCATACCCGAAAAATCAGCTGGAACACACATATGGGAAGTCCCTCACTACTGGAACTGACTCGACTGTAGGGGTATCAATACTGACGTCTCTCACATAGGCCAAATACGCACCATACCCCTTCTCAACCATTCGCTGAGCCTTAAGAAATGAAATGACCCTGCGGGGAGTATACTCTAAGGTACCTCTCCACTCTAATCTTGGCAAACCTGGCATAGCTAGCGTCACGGTCTTAGCGTGACAATCAAGAATAGCATAATGAGGCAACAACCAGTCCATGCCCAAGATAACATCAAAATCTACCATACTGAATAATAACAAATCGGCTCTGGTCTCAAAACCACTAAGAGCAATCAAACACGACCGATATACGCGGTCCACAATGAGGGAATCTCCCACAGGAGTAGATACATAAACAGGGGAACTCAAAGAATCCCGAGATATCCTCAAATGTGGAGCAAAATAAGATGACACATGAATACGTAGAGCCTGGGTCAAATAATGCTGATGCATCCCTATGACAGACAGGGACGATACCTGTGATGACTGAATCTGAAGCAACGGTCTCTGAACGGGCTGGAAGGGCAAAGTACCTGGCATGGCCTCCCCCTCTAGGGCGACCTCGACCTCCCCGACCTCCACCTCGAGCTGGCTGAGGAGGTGGGGTGGCAGCTGGTGCTGGAAGAATGGCCGGAGGACTCGGTGGAGCACGTAGAGGCTGATAATTCTATGGAGGTGCACCCCTCCTGGCTCTAGGGCAATCTCTAACCAGGTGACGAGTGTCACCACACTCAAAAAAACCTCTCGAAGGACGCGTTGGCTGAGACTGACTCGGACCTAGCCTGCTGGACTGGCTGGCAATAGCACCTCGAGTAGGAGGCATACTGGATACTGGCGCTGCATAATAGGGCTCCTGAGGTCTAGGAGGAGGTGGAACACCGCTGGCTGCTGGAAGAGCTGAATGAACAGGGTGACTCACAAAACCCCTACCATAGTGTGCTGCTAGTGCACGAGCTTCTGAATAATGACCAGTCTCTCGAGACCTCTTGGCCTCTCTCTCCTCTCTGTCCCGGGCAAACATGCCCTCCACCCTCCTGGCAATGCTCACTGCCTGCTGATAAGTGATGTCCATCTCCAACTCCCTGGCCATACTAGTCCGAATACTGGGGTGGAGTCCCTCAATGAAGCGATGAACCCTCTCTCTGACTGTAGCAACCAGAGCCGGTGCATGGCGAGCTAACCCACTGAAATGGATTGCATACTCTGACACAGTCATAGAACCCTGACACAACTGCTTGAACTCTGCGTGCCAAGCATCCCTGAGGCTCTGAGGAACATACTCATGCAAGAACATCTCTGAAAACTGAGTCCAAGTGAGTGAGCCTGCCTCATCCGGACTACTCAGCTCATAGGCATGCCACCACTGATATGCTGCTCCCCTCAGTTGGAAAGCGGTGAAAGAAACCTCACTCGTCTCCACAATGCCCATAGTGCGGAGAATACGATGACATTCCTCAAGAAAACCCAGAGCATCATTTGAAGCTAATCCGTTGAAAGTAGGTGGGTGGTATTTCTTGTACCTCTCAAGTCTGAGCTGCTCTACCTCAGAAGCAGCTACCCTGATCTCATGCTGAACTGGAGCCACTAGGGGCATAGGAATATACTTTGGGGCCTGATCAACCTGGACCCTCTGCTCAGGGGTGCGGGCTGCAGGATTCTATGCCCCTCCCCCGGCCTGAGATGTAGCGGGAGCTATCGGAAATAGTCCAGCCTGAGAAAGAGTTCTAAACATGCTCAAGAACTGAGCTAAAGTCTCCTGGAGGGCTGGAGTAGCAATAGGGATCTCCGGTGTTGGCCCTCCAGCTGGGCTGCTGGGGGCTCCTCTGACGCAGCTCTCACAGGTGCTCGGGCTGCACCGCGTGGTCGTCCTCTACCCCGACCCCGGCATCTGGCGGCTCTGGCAGGGAGCTCGGGTGCTTGATCGTTGGTCCTTCCATTGCGCGTCCTCACCATCTGTGAGAAAGAATAGAATAGAATCTTAGAATTTTTTTTTGTTTGGTGTCAATAACTCGCACGACAAGGAAATCAAAGAAATGTGATTGTTCTTAACAGTTACATAGCTTCCCGAAGATAAGTACGGACGTCTCCGCACCGATCCGCGAGACTCTAATAAACCGGCTTGTGACTCGCGACTCCTATGAACCTAGTGCTCTGATACCAACTTGTCAGGACCCAAATTAACCCTCCGTAAGGTGTCGTGATGGCACCTAGTCTTTACGACTAGGTAAGCCTTATATTGCGAAAAATATAAAGATAACACAACATTTTAAAGATAAACAACATATTAAAAATAGCTAAGAGTAGTACCACTCGGCATATACAAAATATTTTTTCCCAAGACCCGGAATATCACTAAGTCACAAGGTGCTATAATCTATGTAGCTCTATACAAAAGTTTGAAGATAATAAAGAAAGTCTTTAGGCGAGGGAGTAGAAGGGACTCCGAAGATCTGCGGACGCAAACAGAAGTACCTTTAAGTCTCCTAGAGTCAGCAACACGCACTAACCCCAAGGCTGATAGCTCGTACCTGGATCTGCTCACGAAAACATGTGCAGGAAGGGCATGAGTACACCACAATGGTACCCAGTAAGTGCCAAGCCTAACCTCGGTCGAGTAGTGACGAGGTCAGGTCAAGGTCCTACCGGAGTAAATATAATAAATTAAACAGTAAAAGATATAAGTGAAATTTACGGTAACATAGTTAAAGAAATTCTCAAAAATTTAACAGTTAAGGGAGCCCTCGGCTCAAAACAAGGTAAACACAGTGGGAAATCTTTCGGGATATCGTCCCGTAGTTTCAAATGAATATGCAGTACATGGAGATCTCCCAAAATACGTCTGTAGTCCCAAAGTAAATATGCAGTACATGGGGATCTCTCAGAATACGTCCGTAGTCCCAAAGTAAATATGCAGTGCTGAGGGATCTCCCGGAACACGTCCGTAGTCCCAAAGTAAATATGCAGTACAGGAGGATCTCCCGGAATACGTCCGTAGTCCCAAAGTAAATACACAGTACACGGGGATCTCCCGGAATACGTCCGTAGTCCCAAAGTAAATATGCAACGCAAGATGAAATGACAGGTATGACATCGAGTTATAAAGTTTATACTGGACACAGATAAGGCAAATAAGGACTTAGCTAAACATGTCGCACAGAATTTCAATTAGGCAGTTAAAACATGTAAACATGCTTTTCTATTCTAAACTACACAATTAAACATATTAGTACAACTTAATAAGAGGAACAATTTATGATTTAAAAAGGTTAAACAAGATTTTTGCAATAATAGCCCGTGTACGTACTCGTCACCTCACGTACACGGCGCCCACACACCAAATAATATCAAGATATCCTAAAGGGGAAGTCCCCAACACGGTTAGGCAAGCCACTTACCTCGAACCGCTCAAATCACCTCGATAACACGTTCTTGCCACGAGTATCCGACTCCAAATGGCCCGAATCTATTCAAATAAATTGCATAATGTAAATATAACTACTAGTAACTAATTTAGCTAATTAATTCGAAGCTAAAGCGTGAAATTAGGAAAAATGCCCAACAAGTCACCCCGGGCCCACGTCTCGGAATCGGGTAAAAGTCGCAAAATACGAACACCCATTCACTCACGAGTTTACTCGTGCCAAAATTGCTTAAATCCGATACCAAAATCTCGATCAAAACCCCAAAATTTGGCCTAAGAATCTTTCTCAATTTCTCACCCCAAATCCGAAATTAAACGATGAAATCAACCATAGATTAGTGGAATATACCCATAAAGGTGTTAGGAATCATTACCCAAAAACTTCCTCAGAAAATCTCTACAAATTTCGCCTTCTACCGAGCTCTTAATCAAATTTTTGTGTTATGAACTCAACCCTCGTTGTTGAACCTTAAATTCTGCCCAGGTGCATTCTTCTTCGCGAACGCGACATCATGATCGCGAACGCGATGAACAATCTTACACTGGCCCAAAATTCCTCCTTCGCGAATGCGAGGGGACTCTCGCGAACGTGTACCTTCCAGTGACGGACCTTTCGCGAATGCAGGAACCTCTTCGCGAACGCGTAGGCTTAATGCCCGAAGCTTCCTCTGCCCCGTTCCTCTATGCGAACGTGAGGACCATATCGTGAACGCGTAGGCTTAAGGTCCCACACCTTCGCGAACGCGGGAACAACATCGTGAACGTGAAGAACAACTTCGCTGCCTTTCCCAGATGTTCTACGCGATCGCGAGGCACCTCTCGCGAACGTGATGAAGGATTTTTCTGCAATAAAACACCAGAAATCTGCCACTTCTCTAAGTCCAAAGATGACTCGTTGAGCATCCATAACACACCCGAGTCCCCCGGGACCTCGACCAAACATACCAACCAATCCTAAAACACTACGAACTTAGTCGAGCTCTCAAATCACATCAAACAATGCTAAAATCACAAATCACCCTCCAATTCAAACTTAAAGAACTTGAAACTTCAAAATTCTACAATCGATGCCGGAACCTATCAAATCACGTCCGATTGACCTCAAATTTTGCGCACAAGTCATAATCAACATTACGGACCTACTCCAACTTCCATAATCAGAAATGACCCCGATATCAAAAATTTCAAGCCTAAATGAGCTACGAACCTCCAAAACATAATCAAGACATGCTCCTAAACCCAAAATCACCTAACGGAGCTAACGGAATTCCATTCCGGAGTCATCTTCACACAGTTTCGACTACGGTCCAAATCCAAGGCTTAAGCTCTCATTTAGGGACTAAGTATCCCAAAACACTACGAAACTCAAAACCAATCATCCCGACAAGTCACAATAGAAGAAAAAGATTTGGGGAAAGCAGTTAATAGGGGATTGGGGATATTACTCTCAAAACGACCAGCCGGGTCGTTACCGGTTTATTAAGCTTGGAATGGGGTGCGATTCATGAATTCGACATTGTTTGATGTGATTTGAGACCTCGAACAAGTTCGTGTTATGTTTTTAGACTTGTGTGGGTGTTTGGTTTGGAGCCCCGGGGGCTCGGGTGAGTTTCAGATTGGCTTCAGAGTGTTTTGTTAAGAAGTTGGATTGCTGGTTCTGGTATGATCGCAATTGCTATGTTTTGGTCGCAGATGCAACCATCGCATTTGTGAGGCAGTGTTCGCATTTGCGAACCTAGTTTGTTGAGGGAATGGATCGCATTTGCGACAATATGGTCGCTTTTGTGAAGCCTGAAGAGTTCGCATTTGTGAACTCTGTATCGCATTTGCGATGAAGGCCACCTCTGTCAGGGGTCACATTTGGTAGCAGATAAATGCATCTATGGCTCGCGTCGTTCGACCCTCAGCAGTGCACATCTTAAATATTTATGTTGGATCGGGTCGTACGACCCCGACATGATTTTCGCATGATTGAATTATTTGCTTTGGAATCTATGAAAAGTGATATTGCTTCATTGGCCTGAGATACTAAATGATAAACAATGAAAAATAAATTTAGAAATTTCTTATTAACAAAAGAATTATTTTCTTATTTCATGATATTGAGCTACAGCCGTTCTACATAATTCATGCTAAATTATATCATTGGTATTTTATTTATAGCCCATAGTAAGTGTCGGAGCTGACCCCTCGTCACTACTTCTTCGAGGTTAGGCGGGATAATTACTGGGTACACGTTGATTTACGTACTCATACTACACTTGCTGCACTTTTTTGTGCAGGTAAATATATGTCTAGTGGCCTTGTGGGCATAGCGGTGACTTAGGTGAGCTGCACTCTATATTACGATCCGCAGCCAATAGAGTCTCCTTCAGAGTATTTATATTTTCCTGTCCAATTTGTATTCCGAACAGATACTGTATTTTATTTTACATTCCTAGTTGATGCTCATGCACTTGTAACACCGGGTTTTAGGGTGATTAGGGGTTGTCATGTATTGAAATTGTTAAAGATATTATTATTTACATTGTAAATTCCATCTTTTACTATTTAATTGAAGGAAATATGATTTCAAAAATATTAAAATGAGAACCAAATTAAGTATTTATTTTTGGCTTGCCTGACAGCGGGGTCCGGCGCCATCACGACCTTTAATGGATTTTGGGTCGTGACAACATGGTATCAGAGCACTAGGTTCACTTAGGTCTTACGAGTCATGAGCGAGTCTAGTAGAGTCTTGAGGATCGGTATGGAGACGTCTGTACTTATCTTCGAGAGGCTACCAGGCTGATAGGAGCATTTCCCTTCTTGATTCATCATCGTACGACTTGATCCCTTTGAGGCTTATGCCTTCATTTCCTTCCTATTCAATCTTATGCGACGTGAAGTGCTTGTTATAAATTTGGAATCGAGGCATTTTAATGGTACTACATATGTGGTGCAGGATGTTTCTCCCTGCGTATTTGATTGGGCTATTATCGTCGCCTTGCGGAAGGCCATTCTATCATTTCAGCTCATTATCAATAATACCTAAAGTTTTGAGATTTGGCATTGATTGTTATGATGATTCGTGCGTTGCTATCGCATAGTGTTTGTGTAGTGGTATGATGCTTGACTATGCATCGAGGCAGTGAATGATTTGAAAGGAGGTTTTACTCAGTGCATGATTCAGAGATTCAGTATATTATTTCTGGTGGAGGAAAGACAATAGGACTATGAAAGCTCAGGTTTGGGTCGATAGGGTAACGAGACTTGGTATTTTCGAGTGCGATGGAATTTTCATCTGTGATGTGGTGACGCCATCCTTGATGGAATGTGTTGAGTTCGCCGGTGTTATGGTCTTCTTCAATTCGCCTTTGGGGCAGGGAATTGTGAAATCATGCCGGGGAAGCGGCTGTCAGAGATCGCGGTGTGCAGTGGTTCAGGATCAAAGCGGTGTTCCTAGTATTGATGGCTCAAGAAGGATGATCTTTGGAAAGGTTTAAAGTTGGTAGCGATCTACTGGTTCAGGTGCTACAAAGACAGATTTTGAGTTAAGGCAACAACTAGGCAGCGAAGGATGAGGAAGGACATGTGGGAGGTGTCGTGCGGTAGTTAAACTTCTAGAAGGCCAAGTGTAAGGAAACATAAGTCGAGTAGTTACTTAAAAGAGAGGGTTTGACCAAAGTGGGAGAGTGGAAGAGTAGCATACATGTTCTATGGTAGGAGAGCCACACGCCTTGGGGGAAGTTAGAGTGATTTGGGATTCATGGTGGACAGTGACTAGGTCTACGAGCTTAATTTGGAATATTGGCTGCTATAATGAGGAAGATTGGGTGTGACAGGAGGGAGTTG
Organism: Nicotiana tomentosiformis; assembly: GCF_000390325.3. Lineage (NCBI taxonomy): Eukaryota > Viridiplantae > Streptophyta > Magnoliopsida > Solanales > Solanaceae > Nicotiana > Nicotiana tomentosiformis. The sequence continues at coordinate 2,066,943 of NC_090818.1, read as the reverse complement.
CTTAAATATGAAGCAGGATACAACATGACTTTGGATTTGAAATGTATTGTAGCACCTTTAGTTGATGTCCATGAAGAGTGAACAGACTTGTACAACTGGTGAATGAGCACGGGCTCAGGATGGTTTATTGGCTTCGTTGTAATTGTACTCGGGGCAGCGTTGTTGGAGGATGTCGGCATGGAATTTCCACAGGTGGGATATCTCCTATGAGCAGGTTAGCGGTTATGTCGTGTTGATGAAGTTTCTACGAAGAATTTTACTATCTATCCAGTAAGAGGTCGAATATGTGAATGTGGCTAGTGATTCATAATGTTCATGAAATGTTTAACATAAAGATTTCGAGGAATTTTGGAGGGTTGATTGTGCATGATCATGTCAATAGGGGATAAGGAATCTTGGTGGGTTCCAAGGTTATGTAATTGTAGCTTCAAGCTAAGTGGGAGAGCCCTACCATCTATGATTGGATTGCGTAGTTATTAACTTGTGCGGTTTCTGGTTATCAGTGTATTGGTGGGTTATTGAGGAATGTGTGTTATCTTTGGCCTTATCGATTCATGTTCAGGTTTTGAGAAGACTCAAAGTCTATGCTTCGTGTGGATGTGATGTACAAGGAAATGATTTCAGTCGGTTGCTTCTTGAGAGGGTATACACGTACTAGCAGAGCCTTGGAGTTGGTTATATTTGGGACCAAGCTAGAGTGGGTGACTCTCAACGACGGTCCTAGTGGATTCAAAAGTAAAGTGCGATGCCTCGGGATTTCGAGTGCGTAGTAGGGCTAAGTATCAGGCTTTTGCAATGGATTATGAAAGGGGCCGGGAGTGTTCTATATTATCTTCGGTCTGCGGTGAAGCATTTGAGGAATGGGGGAAAGTAACTTCGGATTCATAGAGGAATTATCAGAATGGGTGTACCAGTTGAAGATGTGAATATACGCATAAGGAGGGTATGAGATGGTTCGTGGGTTTTGAGGCAATGTGGTCTCATGAAATAAGGTCACTCAGGATGAGTGCAAATTTGGGTTCGTTATGTTTTGAATGGAACCATTATTATTCCTAAGGCATGTCCAAGGTAAATTAGAAGAAGTTGATTCGGTTAGCAATGGTTGAACTGGCATGATTGTGGAAATGATCAGTTCCTTCAGTGTGTTGAGTTATACATGTGATTTGTGGCAGTACGTGCGAGGCTTGACGGCCGCCGTAATTGAATTTATTTGGAGGTATTCGATTATGATGGCATGTTAGGTGTAGATGGATCCCGGAAGAGTTATGGTGGTTTAGACCACTACTTGAGAATTGTATTTTCTGTGGTTATGGGAATTCATTCTCGTGTTGCAATGGTTGTCCTGAAATGAGTTAAGTGAAAGGTTTCTATATGGTGAAGTATGTACCCTATTGGTGGTTCGGGAGTTATTATGAAATTCTTATACTCTCGCGTATTGGTATGTTAGGTGCAGTGAGCGTCATGGGAATTGGAGGTTGAGGACCAAGGTTGTTGTTGATGTCGACAAGGATGTCAAGAGCTCGGAAGAGCAGGGAAGAATTCAGATGTTTAGAGTCAGCTGGTATTGTCTTTAGCGTCACCTGAGATCGGTGTCCTGTGTAAGGGGCTTTGTGTTCTGATTTGCGGATTTCCAATTTGCTTTACATCCTTAGTATGACCGGTGGTATGGATGTGCAGACTTGTTACCTAGTGCCGAATGGTCGTGGGAGCATGCCCCACGAGGAGATTTGTATAAGTGTGACATGTCAGTCACTTGATTGTTAAATATTAAGACCGAATATTGAGGTCATAGTAATATCGCAAGTGCGGGAGTTTGTGCCTGAGGGGCATTCTATTCCTTGGGTTGTGGGCCGTGTGAGTTCGTTTGGATTTGAAAGCTATTCTTATTTGTTGTGAATAGGTCATTGTGGGTCCTTGAGGGGCTATTTAGCCAAGCATGGTATGATCAGAATCGGTTTGAGGTCCGTGGATGGATCTAAATGTGAATGCGGGCTCTATATCAGGCCGGATGTGTTCATTCCAGCATAGTGTTGTTTTCGGAGGGGTCTTCGGGCCTTGGATGATATTTTTGTTGTCGCCCCTTCCGTGTAGTCTCTATTGTGCCATGTGGGTTATGAGGCGGTTGGATTATTCGCACTTGTATTGAGATCCCGTATAGTTTGCGGCGTTATGTAAGCAGGATGGCTCTCGAGATACAAATCATATATCGCACCTTAGTTGTGCTTGAAATTTATAGCGTATGACACTACCCGTCTTCCCAGGATTTGTATTATGCACTTGGCGCGCCTATGGTTGATATTCGGGCATTTCGTGAGTATGAGCGTTACGACTCGATGTGTGTTTTCTTTAGATTTTATGTGTGGATTGGGTGCCAGCCGCCACGGGTATATTGTTGGATCGGGTGGCACGCCGCCATGGATATGTTGTTTGGATCGGGTGGCAGGCCGCCACGGGTATCATGGTTGGATCAGGTTGCACGCCGCAACGATATCATGTGTGGATCGGGTTGCACGCCGCAACAGTGTGATATTGAGTACAATTTCTCATATCTATTATTGTGTGTTTTGTTTCTCATTTCCCGAGGAAGGTTCATAACATCTTTTTGATTGTTTAAATTAGTTACGTGGGCTAAGTAGTTCTTTCCAGAGTTCATTTTCTTTTGTATCACATTCGAGTTTGTAGCTTATGGGCACATTGTGGCATCATATGAGACTTTTGGCAGTGTCTGAGGTGGCTTATTTCCTAAGCAGCTTGTACTAGGTGAGACTAGATTATTGGACTTGGGATCAGTGCGATCAGATTTATATGAAGCGTATTGAAGAGTAAATATTGTTATTCGGTCTAGAATGAGGTAATGGTTCTTGTCGGGAGGAGAGACTCTATAAATTGTGATCCGGTAAGTGGGTATGAGTTCTGCACATCTTCTCTGTCATGGCAGTATTGCGAGAGTTAAAGCAAGGTTTAATTGGTCATGAGGTACACTACGGGCTTCGGGTCAGTGGAAATTTTAGCTGTTGTGCTTTGGAAAGATTGCCTTGGGCAAATGAGTTATGCGGTGCATGGTAAGAATTCAGTAAGAGTATACAATCATGTATTAGTACATCGTGTAGTGATTGATACGGTGTTCGTATGTTGGGAACAAACCTCGTAGAGAATTTTAGATGTTGGAATTTGGCTCTAAGGCTAATTTGACTAAATAAAAGGGAGAATCTTCAGATTTGCTCGAGCTAATGTGCTCAACTGAGTTGTGGTAGCACGGGTAGGTGCACGAGGTGTTAAACAATGATTTCGGACAACTCCAGAGCAGTTCTTAGCACGTTCGAGGACGAACGTATGTTTAAGTGGGAGAGAATGTAACGACCCGACCAGTCATTTTGAGCTCTAGCGTGTCGTTCGGCGGTTTGAGGCCATGAGCAGCTTCACTTCAGGTATTATGACTTGTACGCGTGGTCGGAATCAAATTTCGAGAAGTTCAGAGTTGGTTTGGAAAGAAACATTCCAATTTCGAAAGCTTTAAGTTGGAAGAATTGACCAAGGTTTGACTTTTGAGTAAATGACTTCGGAATCAGGATTTGAAAGATCCAATAGGTTGGTATGATGATTTCGGACTTGGACGTATGTCCGGATTGAATTTTGGATGACCCGGGAGTATTTCGGTGCTTAATATGGAAAGTTGGTATTTTGGAAGAATTTCATAAATTTGGGTTGAAGTGCATTTTAATGTTTTCGATGTCCGTTTGGGATTCCGAGTCTAGGAATAGCTCCGTATCGTGATTCTGGTATTGGGAGCGCGTTCGGAAGTGGATTTGGAGGTCCGTAGGTCATTTTGTTGTCATTTGGCAAAAATTAGAAATTTGAAGGTTTTTGAGATGTTTGACCGATGTGGACTTTTTGATATCAGGGTCGGATTCCGATTCTAGAAGTTGGAATAGGTCCGTAATTTCGAATGTGACTTTTGTGCAAAATTTGAGGTCAATCGGACGTGATTTGATAGGTTTCGGCATCGAATGTAGAAGTTTGAAGTTCTAAGGTTCATTAAGCTTGGAATGGGGTGTGATTCATGAATTCGACATTGTTTGATGTGATTGGAGGCCTCGAAAAAGTTCGTGTTATGTTTTTAGACTTGTGTGGGTGTTTGGTTTTGGAGCCCCGGGGGCTCGGGTGAGTTTCGGAGTGGCTTCGGAGTGTTTTGTTAAGAAGTTGGATTGCTGGTTCTGGTATGATCGCAATTGCGATGTTTTGGTCGCAAATGCGACCATCGCATATGCAAGGCAGTGTTCACATTTGCGAACCTGGGCTGCTGAGGGAATGGATCGTATTTGCGACAATATTGTCGCTTTTGCGAAGCCTGAAGAGTTCGCATTTGTGAACTCTGTATCGTATTTGCGATGTAGGCCGGCTTTGTCAGGGGTCGCATTTGCGATGCTTTCTTCGCATTTGCGAAGGTCGCATTTGCGAACCCCCTGTCAAAAATGCGACATCTGCGACTGGAGCCAAGGGCTTTTTATTTCGAGACTTAGCTCATTTCCCACTGGGACTTGGGCGATTTTTGAGAGCATTTTGAGAGGGGGTTCCATCATCATCAAGTGGTAAGTGATTTCTTCTAATTATGAGTTAAATATGTGGTTTTATATGTATTCAAGCATGGAAATTGGTAGAAATTGTGGGATTTTTGATAGAAAACCTAGAATTGGTAATTTTGGATTTTGACCACGAATTTGGGCATGGAATTGGAAATAAATCATATATTTGGGTTCATGAGGTTATTGGTAATGGTTATCTTCGAAAATGTTCGGAATCCGGGGACGTGGACCCGAGTGTTAGAGTATATATTTATGGATTTGCATATTTATTGACTAGTTTTGGAGCGACGGGCACTAGTTTGAGTTGTTGGAGAGGCTTTGGAGCCGGTTATGGATTTGCGGAGCGAGGTAAGTCTCCTTTCTAACCTTGTAAGAGGGAATTAACCTCATACGTGAATCAAATCATTATGTGCTTCTATATGTGGGGGCTACGTACGCACGAGGTGACGAGAGTCCGTGCGTAGCTACTATTATGCTTATGTCCGGGTAGTCTAGGACCCATATCATGTTGTACTTGCGATGATGCGCCCTACTTGTTAATTTAATTGTTTAAAACATTTAGAAACTCGATAAAGGAATTGTAAAAAGGTTAAACCTCATTTACTTGACCGTTAAATGGGAATTTCTAATTCTTGGAATATTTGCCCCTTAATAAATCTTGAATTGGTTGTTTAATGTATTTTTTTTCTCTTTTGTGGAGCGGGCCGAATGCCTCGGTAGCAGATAGATGCATCTATGGTTCGTGTCATTCGACCCTCGGCAGTACAAAATTTAAATATTTATGTTGGATCGGGTCGTACGACCTCGGCATGATTTGCGCATGATTGAATTGTTTGCTTTGGAATATATGAAAATTGATATTGCTTCATTGGCCTGAGATACTAAATTATAAACGATGAAAATTAAATTTAGAAATTTCTTATTAACAAAATAATTGTTTTCTTATTTCATGATATTGAGCTACAGCCGTTCTACGTAATTCATGCTAAACTATATCATTAGTATTTTATTTATAGTCCATAGTAAGTGTCAGAGCCGACCCCTCGTCACTACTTCTTCGAGGTTAGGCGGGCTACCTATTAGGTACGCATTGATTTACGTACTCATACTATACTTGCTGCACATTTTTGTGTAGGTACATATATGTCTAGTGGCCTTGTGGGCACAGAGACGCGGTTATAGTGGAGACTTAGGTGAGCTGCACTCTATACTACGATCCGCGGCCAGCTGAGTCTCCTTCAGAGTATTTATATTTTTCTGTCCAATTTGTATTTCGGACAGATGCTGCATTTTATTTTACATTCCTAGTTGATGCTCATGCACTTGTGACACCAGGTTTTGGGGTGATTTAGGGTTGTCGTGTATTGAAATTGTTAAAGATATTATTATTTACACTGTAAATTCCATCTTTTACTATTTAATTGAAGGAAATATGATTTCAAAAATATTAAAATGAGAAACAAATTAAGTATTTATTTTTGGCTTGCCTGACATCTGGGTCCGGCGCCATCAAGACCTTTAATGGATTTTGGGTTGAGACAACCTTGAAGTGCTTGCGAACCTACACGAGGGTATCGAGATCATTAAAATACTTGGACATGAATATTATGAGGGTTGAAGGTCACTAAGTTGCATGAATAAAGGCATGGCTTGGAATGGTGGAGAAAAGAGGGAAGAAGGAAACCCAACAAGCCTGCGTAGCCTTCTTGTGTAGCCTACGCAGGCTGCGTGGAGAAAATCAGCATGGAAGTGAAGGGGAGGGTTTAAGCTGCGTAGCCAATACTACGCAGCCAGCCTACGCAACTCATTTTCTATAAAATAGGGGAGGTTAGAGGAGAGAGAAAAAAAAACATTTTTGGCTAAGTTTTGGGTTCTAGAGAGAAGGTGGAGCATCCTCAACCCAAATACACATCAAAGGTGAGTTTTATGATATTTTTTATAATGGATTAACACTAGTTAATGGTAGTATTAACATCTACATGGATTGAAATTCATAGAGATTTCTCTAATCTTCAAGAATCATTCAAAAGGGTTCAAGTTATGGTTTGAGCTACAAGAGGTAAATTCTCCACCATACACTTAAATACAACTATGGATTAAGTATTTGGAATGTATTGTGAAGTAGAAAGTACCAATTGGTTGAAGAATTATTCTAGTCCTTGAAATGGGTATTGTGAGTTATGGTTCTTGAATGGAGAAGAAGATGAATAGTGAATTTTTGAATCTTGTTAGGATGGTTGGTGAGTCTAGTGCTTCAATAGCTTAATAATGATTAAATATTAAATCATATAACCCAGATTGGGCTTAAAGGCAAAGGATGAAATCTATTAAGGATAAAAGGGATATGTATAGGTGAATTGGGCTTGTTGAAGACTTACAGTCAACTTGTTAACCTTAAATGGGTATCGGCGTATATATTTGAAAAAGTTTTGATGTCTTGGGATGTCTAATGTAGATATTGGCATGTTAGCGACGTTTGTGAGTTCTAAATGAATTGGAGCGTCGTACTATTATTTGAAGCTTGGACTTGAGGTAACTCTTTTAATCTTGGAACTGAGGGTATGAAACCCCGGATTATGTGATATGTGATTGGTTTTGAGGTGATGCACATGCTAGGTGACGGGCGTGTCGGCATGCACCGTAGGAATTATGACTTGGTCAATTCCATGGAACTGTGTAGTTGAATAATCTATTGATATCCATACAGTTTTCCACGTATTTAGAGAAATTGATCTATAAATCATGTTTAAACTATGTGTTGACATCGTTGGGACCCATAGAGGTCGTGTACATGTTGAATTATCTACTAAATTGTTGTTTCATGCTCAGTCACAATTTTTACTCGTATATTACATCTCATTCTCTCTTATTCATTATTGATGCATCATATCATTGTTGTTGGGCTGCTTATCATGATTTCTGAGAGCCCGAGAGACTGGAGAGGTTGATGACTGAGTGAGGCCGAGGGCCTAATTGTGAGGATAATTATGGGATCGGTCTTCACGCCATAACATGTTTCATTGATTTATGCCATGATTGGCTTGTTATAGAGCTTGGGCTGAAGGAGCCCCTTCGGAGTCTGTACACACCCCCAGTGAGTGCGGGTACCTACTGAGTGCGAGTACGAGTGCCGAGTGCCGAGTGTTGAGTGATTGGGAGGAATGAGTGACTGTGAGGAATGAGTGAATGTGAGGAAAGAGTGACTGTAAGGTTGGAGTGAATGGGAGGACTGAGTGACTGTTACTCCGAGAGGATGCATTGATTTCATTATTGCTGCATTTCAACTGTCATATATCACTGTTTTGGAAAATTTCTAAAAGACATCCTCTTCTGTTTCATTCGAAGTTATTATAAAATTACTGTGGAGTTTTAAATGTTAAACTTGAAAACATGTCTACCTTTTTATGTTGGAAGGTACTGTATTTGGACTTAGCTGAGAAGCTCGTCGTGACTTTCAGTTCTTTATTTATTATTATTACTTACTGAGTTGGTTGTACTCATACTACACCCTGCTCTTCGTGTGCAGATCCAGGTGATCCCGCACACAGAGAGTGTTGATTCTTTCACACAGTCGATTTTTCCTAGATTCAGAGGTAGCTGTCATGTTTCACAGACCTTGTCTCTCCTTCACTATCCTTTTGTTTATTGTATTTGGTCTCAGATTATTATATACCGTGTTTTCCAGACTTGTAATGTACAGATGATCATGTACTCAGTGACACCGGGTTTTGGGAGTATATTTGTATCAGAAATTTTGAGATTTTTTATTAAATTCAAATTATTATATTTTTCATATTTAAAGGAAATTGTGGTTTATTGAGGTTGTTTGTCACCACCCAAAAATCCTACCACAAGCGTCGTGATGGCACCTAGTGTAACGACCCGGCCAGTCGTTTTGAATATTATAACCCCGTTCCCCCATTTACTGCACAATTTATGTCTTGCAATTGATTTATGACTTATCGGGCTGGTTGGTTCGGGTCCGGAAGGAACTCGGAGTGAAATGAGACACTTAGTCTCATAATTTAAAATTTTGCGTTAGAAAGTGGACAGGATATGGATCTATGTGTAAACGACCTCGGATTTGAATTTTGATGATTCTAATAGCTTCGTATGGTGCTTTTGGGCTTAGGAGCTTGTCCGGAATATTATTTGGAAGTCCGTAGAGGAATTAGGCTTGAAATGCCAAAAGTTTAATTTTTGAGAAGTTTGACCGGGGGGTTGACTTTTTGATATCGGAGTTGGAATCCGATTCTGAAAATTGGAATACCTATGTTATGTCATTTATGACTTGTGTGCAAATTTTGAGGTCAATCGGACGTGATTTGATAGGTTCTGGAGTCGTTTGTAGAAATTTCAAAGTTCATTAGGCTTGAATTGGGGTGTAATTCATGGTTTTAGCGTTGTTTGAGGTGATTTGAGGATTCGACTAAGTACGTATGATGTTTTAGGACTTGTTGGTATATTTGGTCGAGGTCCCGAGGGGCTCGGGTGAGTTTCGGATGGTTAACGGGTTGGATTTTGGACTTGGAACTCTGCTGGAATTTTTCCTATGCACCATCTGGTTTCCTTCATCGTGTTCGCGAAGAGGTACTAAGAGGCTGGCAATATTTGCTCTTCGCTTTCGCGAAGTGAAGCACGCGTTCACGAAGGGTGGACTGGGTGTGCATCGCGAACATGAGAGATGTTACGCGTTCGCGAAGAATAAAGGAAGCAACTGAGGACCCCAGGCAATTGGTCTACGCATTCGCGTAGGGGGGTGTCGTGTTCACGTAGTGAGGGGGAACAAAGCATCGCGTTCGCGATGGGTTGAACGCGTTCGCGTAGAAGGCATCGAGGCAGAGGCATTTTGTGCTTCACGAACGCGAGGGCGATGTCGCGTTCGTGGAGGAGGAATTTGGACGGGAGATATTTTGTGCTTCGCGAACGCGAGGCACTGACCGCGTTCGCGAAGAAGAAAAGCCAGGGCAGTGAGTTTAAGTTCTGAAAATGGGACTTCGTCCCATTTTCAGTTTTTGATGATTTGGAGCTCGGATTTGAGGCGATTTTGGGTGATTTTCAGAGGAAACAATGGGGCAAGTGTTCTTAACTCAATATTGGTTAAATTACCCGAATCAATGGTTGTTTTTATCATTTAATCGGTGAATTGAATAGGGAAAAATTGAAAACCCTCTTGGTTTAAATTGACGATTTGAGAGACCAAACGATGTCGGATTTTGATGAATTTGGTATGATTAGACTCGTGAGTGAATGAGCTTTCTAGTTATGTAAATTGTTTCGTATTTCGAGACGTGGGCCCGGGTTTGAGCCAATTTCGGGTTTTGGTCTAACTTGATAGTTTTTCTTGTGGAATTAATTTCATTAGCATATATTGATGGTATTGTACTGATTGTGAGTAGATTCGGAGCATTTGGAGACCGAGTCCAGAGACGAGGGCATCCCGGAGTAGGATTTCTACGCTGTTAAGGTAAGTAACAGTTTTAACTCTGGCTTTGTGGGTATAAACCCGGAGATTTGACATCACGTGATTGTTTGGAAGTGATACCCATGCTAGGTGACAAGCGTGTGGGTGTACACTGCGAGGGATTGAGACTTGATCCGTCCCGTGAGGCCTAATGGCTATTATCTGTGATTATGTGTTTATTTGTTGTGAACTTGTTTGCCTTCATGTTAGAGAACATGCTTAGGCTTTATTCATGCTCACATTATTTGTACTCAGTCATAGAAATTATTGTACGTGTTTACCTCAGTCTCTATTAATTGCTAATATGCGGTGATACTTGATGTGGGCTGTGTTCCCTTATTGTTGATGATGGTGAGGCTAGTGAGGTACATGATTGAGTGAGGCCGAGGGCCTGGTTGTGAGGATATTAATACCATAGCGCGTGAGTTATCCGCATAGCACGTGAGTTGACCGTGCGGGTCCAGGTATTGATACCATAGCGCCTGAGTTGTCCGCGTAGCACGTGAGTTGACCGTGCGGATCCAAGTATTGATATGATGGCACGTGAGTTGTCCGTGTTTAGCGCTTGGGCTTTGGAAGCCCCTCCGGAGTCTGTACACACCCCAGTGAGCGCAGAGTGTTGAGTGTTTTGAGTATTGAGTGCTGAGTGCGAGTGATGAGTGATGGAGCGACACTGCTGTGAGGTTGTATTTATTTGTGTTGTTGTTGCATTCATCAGTTAAACTTCTTTGTGGCATTTACTGAGTTATGGAATTTACCTGTTTATTTTTAAATTGTGAAAATAAATAATTGGACTGTTTTACTTAGCTCGTCACTATTGCTCAGTTCCTTAGTTATTTCTGTTACTTGTTGAGGTGGTTGTACTCATGCTACACCCTGCACTTTATGTGCAGATTCAGGTGAGTTGGAGCGCGGCGATCGTTGAGTTCAGGCCGGCTATCTGTGGAGATTGCAAGGTAGCTGCTAGCGTCCGCAAGACCTTGTTACTCCTTTTATCATTTCTTCTTTTGGATTGTATTGACAGTTAGACAGTTACATTTCTTAGCTCATAGATTTAGACGCTCATGACTTAGTGACACCCCGATGTTTGGGGCTCATTTCCGTATTTCTAAAATTATATTTAAAGCTGATTTTGTTTATGAGAAATTCAAATGTCGAAATGCTTTATTAAATTCTTATAATCGATTTAGTAGTAATATTTTGGGGAATGGGCTTACCTTGTAATACGATAGGTGCCATCACGACCATGGTTAGATTTTGGGTCGTGACAAGTTGGTATCAGAGCCTAGGTTACATAGGTCTCACGAGTCATGAGCGGGTTTAGTAGAGTCTTGCGGATCGGTACGGAGACGTCTGTACTTATCTTCGAGAGGCTGCAGAACCTTTAGGAAAATTTCACATTCTTGGACTCCTATCATGCGTTCTGTGTATTCTAGTAACTAAACAACTGTATTTCATTCTCTCACAGATGGTGATGACTCGTGCTACTGGTCAAAAGGGTCAGCCACCAGTTTGGGCCGCAAGAGGCCGAGGCCGCGGTATAGGCCATGGTAGGGGAAGAGATTCAGCCCGTACAGCAGCTGGGGCAGTACTTGCAGATCCACCGGTTGTCCTAAAAGAGGACCAGATTCCAGTTGTTGATGCACCAGCTCAGGCACCACCTGTGCCTATTGTGATTCCAGGCCTTCAGGAGGCCCTAGCTCAGACTTTGACAGCGTGTACCGGCCTTGCTCAGGCGGTCTCTATTTCAACAGCCGCAACCACTTCTCAGGCTGGGGGAGGCACTCAGACTCCCGTCACTCGCACACTCGAGCAGGTTATTCAGGGACTTCAGACATCGGAGGCACTACTAGCCCAGCCGGCTGTAGCTGTACTGGATTATGTGGTTCCTGCTATGCCTGAGGATGATCAGCATAGGTTGGAGAGGTTTGGGAGACTCCAGCCGCCACCTTTCAGTGGCATAGAGAGAGAGGACGCTCAGGACTTCTTGGACAGGTGTCAGAGGATACTCCGTACTGTTGGTATTCTGGAGACTTGTGGGGTCTCATTCACTACCTTTCTATTTTCTGGGGCTGCACTCAGATGGTGGGAGACTTACGAGAGGCGTAGGCCTGTTGGCGCAGCACCCCTTACTTGGCAACATTCTCTATTCACTTTCTGGAGAAGTTTGTACCTGAGTCCCGCTGAGAGGAGCTGCGCAGACAGTTTGAGTAGCTTCGCCAGGGTTGAGATGTCTGTTACACAGTATGAGATGCGGTTCTCCGAGTTAGCTCGTCATGCGGTCTGGTTGGTTCCCACAGACCGAGAGAGGATCGGGAGGTTTATAGATGGCCTCGATTTTCAGCTTCGATTGCTTATTACCAGGGAAAGAGTATCTGGGGTTACCTTTGATGAGGTTGTCGACATTGCTCGACAGATTGAGATAGTTCGAGGTCAGGAGAGGAATGAGAGGGAGGCTAAGAGGCCTCGTGGTCAATGTGGTTCCAGTGGTGCTCCTCAGGGAGGCCAGTTTCAATAGAGTCAGTCATCATTCAGCGCATTGCCAGCACAGGGTTCTCATTATGCCCCCCCCCCCCCCTGCTCAAGTATCGTCGGGTAATTCTTTTGGGTATCAGGAGCAGCAGTTTCGTTAGAGGAGGGGTTGTTTCGAGTGCGGGGATTTTGGTCACATTGCGAGATATTGCCCTAGGATGTTTGGTGGGACTCTGCATCAGAGTACTCAGCCTCCAACTACAGCACAAGTTACCTCACCACCCGCCCAGCCAGCTAGGGGTGGAGTTCAGCCAGCTAGGGGTGGAGCCCAGTCAGCTATGGGTCGCCCGAGAGGGGGAGGCAGATCAGGGGGTGGTCAAACCCATTTCTATACCCTCCCAGCCAGGCCAGATGCTATTGCTTCAGATGCTGTGATTTCAGGTATGTTCTTCTGTTAGACTCGTTCGAGGACGAACGTTTGTTTAAGAGGGGGAGAATATAATGACCCGGCCAGTCGTTTTGAATATTATAACCCCGTTCTCCCATTTACTACACAATTTATATCTTGCAATTGATTTATGACTTATCGAGTTAGTTGGTTTGGGTCCGGAAGGAACTCAGAGTGAAATGAGAGACTTAGTATCATAATTTAAAAACTTACGTTAGAAAGTGGACAGGATATGGATCTATGTGTAGACGACCTCGGATTTGAATTTTGATGATTCCAATAGCTTTGTATGGTAATTTTGGACTTAGGAGAGTGTCCGAAATATTATTTGGAAGTCCGTAGAGGAATTAGGCTTGAAATGCCAAAAGTTTAATTTTTGAGAAGTTTGACCGGGGGGTTGAATTTTTGATATCGGGGTTGGAATCTGATTCTGAAAATTGAAATACCTCTGTTATGTCATTTATGACTTGTGTGCAAAATTTGAGGTCAATCGGACGTGATTTGATAGGTTCCGGAGTCGTTTGTAGAAATTAGAAATTCCAAAGTTCATTCTTGAATTGGGGTGTAATTCATGGTTTTAGCGTTGTTTGAGGTGATATGAGGATTCGACTAAGTCTGTATGATGTTTTAGGACTTGTTGGTATATTTGGTCGAGGTCCCGAGGGGCTCGGGTGAGTTTCGGATGGTTAACGGGTTAGATTTTGGACTTGGAACTCTGCTGGAATTTTTCTGATGCACCATCTGGTTTCTTTCATCGCGTTCGCGAGTGGAGCCTCGTGTTCGCGAAGAGGAACTGAGAGGCTGGCAATATTTTCCCTTTGCGTTCGTGAAGAGAAGCACGCATTCGTGAAGGGTGGACTGGGTGTGCATCGCGAACGCGAGAGGTGTTACGCGTTCGCGAAGAAGAGAGGAAGCAGCTGAGGACCCCAGGCAATTGGTCTACGCGTTCACGTAGGGGGTGTCACGTTCGCATAGTGAGGTGGAAAAAAGTATCACGTTCGCGATGGGTTGAACGCGTTCGCGTAGAAGGCATTGAGGCAGAGGCATTTTGTGCTACGCGAACGCGAGGCACTGACCGCGTTCGTGAAGAAGAAAAGCCTGGGCAGTGAGTTTAAGTTCTGAAAATGGGACTTCGTCCCATTTTCAGTTTTTGACGATTTGGAACTCGGATTTGAGGCGATTTTGGGTGATTTTCAGAGGAAACAACGGGGTAGATGTTCTTAACTCAGTATTGGTTAAATTACCCGAATCCATGGTTTTTTTATTATTAATTGGTGAATTGAGTTGGGAAAATTTGAAAACCCTCTTGGTTTAAAATAAAGATTTGAGAGACCAAACGATGTCGGAATTTGATGAATTTGGTATGGTTAGACTCGTGAGTGAATGAGCTTTCTAATTTTGTAAATTTTGTCAGATTTCGAGACGTGGGCCCGGGGGCTGGGTTTGAGCCAATTTCGGGTTTTGGTCTAATTTGATAATGTTTCTTATAGAATTCATTTCATTAGCGTATATTGATGGTATTGTAATGATTGTGAGTAGATTCAGAGCATTTGGAGACCGAGTCCATAGACGAGGGCATCCCGGAGTAGGATTTCTATGCTATTAAGGTAAGTAACAGTTTTAACTCTGGCTTTGAGGGTATAAACCCGTAGATTTGACATCACGCGATTGTTTGGAAGTGATACTCACGCTAGGTGACGAGCGTGTGGGTGTGCACTGCGAAGGATTGAGACTTGGTCCGTCCCGTGAGGTTGTGAGGCCTAATGGCTATTATCTGTGGTTATGTGTTTATTTGTTGTTGAACTTGTTTGCCTTCATGTTAGAGATCATGCTTATGCTTTATTCATGCTCACATTATTTGTACTCAGTCATAGAAATTATTGTACGTGTTTACCTCAGTCTCTATTAATTGCTAATATGCGGTGATACTTGATGTGGGATGTGTTCCCTTATTGTTGATGATGGTGAGGCTAGTGAGGTACATGATTGAGTGAGTTCGAGGGCCTGGTTGTGAGGATATTAATACCATAGCGCATGAGTTGTCCGCGTAGCATGTGAGTTGACCGTGCGGGTCTAGGTATTGATACCATAGCGCATGAGTTGTCCACGTAGCATGTGAGTTGATCGTGCAGATCCAGGTATTGATATGATGGCACGTGAGTTGTCCGTGTTTAGCGCTTGGGCTTTGGGAGCCCCTCCGGAGTCTGTACACACCCCCAGTGAGCGCAGAGTGTTGAGTGTTTTGAATATTGAGTGCGAGTGATGAGTGATGGAGTGACATTGCTGTGAGGTGGTATTTATTTGTGTTGTTGTTGCATTCATCAGTTAAAATTCTTTGTGGCATTTACTGAGCTATGGAATTTACCTATTTATTTTTGTTTATTTTTAAATTGTGAAAATAAATAATTGGACTGTTTTACTTAGCTCGTCACTATTGCTCAGTTCTTAGTTATTTCTGTTACTTGCTGAGGTGGTTGTACTCATGCTACACACTGCACTTTATGTGCAGATTCAGGTGAGTTAGAGTGCAACGATCGTTGAGTTCAGGTCGGCTATCTGTGGAGATTGCAAGGTAGCTGCTAGCGTCCGCAGGACCTTGTTACTCCTTTTATCATTTCTTCTTTTGGATTGTATTGACAGTTAGACAGTTGCATTTCTTAGCTCATAAATTTAGATGCTCATGACTTAGTGACACCCCGATGTTTGGGGCTCGTTTCCGTATTTCTAAAATTATATTTAAAGCTGATTTAATTTATGAGAAATTCAAATGTCGAAATGCTTTATTAAATTCTTATAATCAATTTAGTAGTAATATTTTGGGGAATATGCTTACCTTGTAATATGATAGGCGCCATCACGACCATGGTTAGATTTTGGGTCGTGACACCTAGTCTCTAAGACTAGGTAATCCAATTACAATTATATTTTGAGCCTTATTTTAAAACATATAATTTAATACAAGTGTCGAAACCAACAGCGGAAATAATAATAACAACCTCCTAAGACTGGTAATACCGAGTCACGAACTCTAACTGAATACATGCAATGATCTCCAAGATCGAATATAAAATACTATTTGAATAAGAGTTGACAGTACAATAAAATGGAAAAATTCCAAAGGACTGCGACGACCAAGCAGCTCTACCTTGAATCCTTGCTATCACACTCTAATCTCTGCCCGAATCCAATATCTCCAATACTTGGCTCCGCACAAAAATATGCAGAAGTGTAGTATGAGTACACCATAGTCGGTACCCAGTAAGTATCAAGACTAACCTCGGTGGAGTAGTGACGAGGTACAGTCAAGACACTCACTAGTCAAATAACCTGTGCAATATAGCATACAAAAATAATAGAAAACAAGTGGCAGTGATAGCAACAACAACCAACTAGTGATATAAACAGCAAGGCAGCAAGAACACCATAAATACTGCCCAGACGAGTAATGAACACAACACAACCAATTAATCAAGTCCTTCAAAACCTTCAAAATATACATCTTTTATCTATAAATTTTTCGAATAGAAATCCTTAGAATATAATCCTTTCAATTAAATATCTTACGAATATAATTCTTTCAAGTAAATGTCTCAGAATATAATTCTTCAAATAAAATCTTTCGAATATAATTCTTTCAAATAAACTCTTTTGAATATAATCCTTTCAAGTAAAAGTCACCATGTGACACCTTATTTCAAAATCATAAAAAACTTACGGGTCTCAACCCACTTTCATATTTCCACGACACCTCATGCCCATATCTCTATCACAACCGCAGGGACAACTCACGTGCCAATATTATCATCATTTACTCGCGGCATCTCGTGCCCACATTCATATCACAAATGCACGGACAATTCACAAGGCAAAAGACATAATAATATAATGACATTTCAATAAAAATGAAGCATCCTATAATTACTGATTTGGATATAAAATTTATTAAATTAAAATATAATAGCAATTTCTTTTATTCAAAACAATTCAAACCTCAAATATCAGTTATAAACCAGAAACACAAAACCTCTGAGTCTCGTACGAAGATCCAAAGCCAACACAATACAACAAAGAATACAAAACACATAATAAAATCAAATAATACATCACGGAAGAGCACAAGAATTTACATATCACGGAAAAATAAAATAACTAAAGGCAAGTGCAGCCATAGAAAAATATCAACAAAAGGGCACTTCCGAGTACCGCCTCGTAGTCCAAAATCATAAATATCAACAACAACAATGCCCCCAAGCCATCACAAGTCATCAAAAATTAATCCCTGACATAACCCACCTTGTCTCGCCACGTGCGCAATAATAAAGTAAATGCCCGCCTTGTCTCTCCGCACGCGCATAATAATATTCCAACCTTATCTCGCCGCATGAACAAACCCACATATATAATAGTAACAATAGTAACAATAGCACGCAAGAAACCTCGTGCAAACACCCGAACAAACCTCTCAACAATATCACACGACAATATCACAACATCTCATGAATTGCACCTCAAATATTCAATTATCACAACATATGACAAATTGCACATCAAGTGCTCAAATATTACAACTTGCCACAGAAATCAACAATACATTAATTTCCACAATAAGGAGCCCATGGATCGACCATAATGTGCACAAAAATCTTAACAAAATATCCGGGAGTGAACCACTCAACAGAATAATATTTCAAAATTTAAAACTTTGCCTCCTTTTAATATTATTAAATAAATTATTTGCAAATGAATAATCCATAATGAAATTATCTCCAGAAAATATCAACTCAACAAAAACACGGGATTCATATAACAATCAAGGTGGCAATCACACCAAATCATCATATAAAAATAAATTCAACAAGCAAGGATTGAGGCATGACAAATATAGGATTTAATAAGTGCCAATAAATTTCCAATTTAATCCATAAGGGCGTCTAGCAATTCTAACCGATATAATTTGTACATATAAACCAAGTACGTACTCGTCACCTCGCGTACATAATTTTCAATTACATAATTTCCACATAAGACTCAATGCCTAAGGGGTAATTCCCCCACTCAAGGTTAAGCAAGATACTTACCTCAAATATGCTATCTCAATCCAATAGTAGACTTTTTTCTCGATTATCCAACTCCGAATGGTTTGAATCTAGCCAAAAATAATTCAATACAATCAACACAAATTATAGGAATCAATCCCATATGAAAATACTAAATTTTCCAATAAAATCCGAAATTAACTCAAACATCGCCCGTGCGGCCCACGTCTCGGAATCTGACGAAAGTTACGAAATATGAACGCCCATTCAACCACGAGTCCAACCATGCCAAAATTACTAATTCCGACATCAACTCGACCCTCAAATCTTCAATTAAAGTCTTTGAAGATTTCTACCATTTTAAACCCAATCTTTACCCATTTGAACTCAATAATCTTTCCACAAACCTTATTGGTATGTGTATGTATAAATAATACTCTTACACCCAATAATCATACTCCCAATCACCTATCTTTACCCAAAAATGACATTCTCAAGACCCACCCTTAGGGTTCATGCAATATCCCATTATAACTTCAAATAAAACTCATAAACATGCTACCCATACTGAAATATGACATAAATATGAAGGTCAAGTGAAGGGATTACCTCTTGGTGGAAGAATCTCACTTTTCCTCTTTTTGGTGTTCTTGAAGATTCAACCCATTTCCTATGGATTTGATCCATAATAATGTTAGTGTTATCACTGAATGATGTTATATAAACATCCTTATGCCAAAACAACTTACCTTGAAGTGTATCCATGGTGGAAGAGCTCCTCCTTCTCTCTAGAAATCAATTCCAAGTTGAAGAACTAATGTTTTCTCTCTCTAAACCCCTTGTTTTAGCCCCTTTAAAATGCCCCTTAAAGCTGCGTAGGCTACGCACAAAGGCTATGAAGGGTAGACTTCTATACCCCTTCAGTTGGAAGCTGCTGGATTTTCCTACGCAATGGTGCTATCATGACCCAAAACCTAATCCGTCGTTATGACGCCTATCGTGATACTAGGCAAGCCGACATTTCCAAAACACTTTTAACATTTAACAGGAATAAATTAAAGCATTTAAAATAACTGAAGTTTTTTATAAAACGGGGTAAAACCCAAGGTATAAGTGCAAAAAATAGCCCGACATCGGGGTGTCACTGAATCATGAGCATCTAGATATCCAGTCTAATACAAACAGTGTCTAAGTATAAATACAGAAAAGAAAGAAAACATAGAAGGAGAGACAAGGTCTGCGGGCGCCGGCAGCTACCTCGTAGTCTCCGGTACTCGATCCGCACGAACTCAACGACCTCCGTGATCAAACACATCTAGATTTGCACAAGAAGTGCAAGGTGTTGCATGAGTACAACCAACTCAGCAAGTAATAGAAATAAATAAGGAACGGAGAAGGTAGTGACGAGCTATACAAATACAGTTCATTTTCAATAATTCCAGCAAAGAATAGACATGCTTTCAAATCCGGCAGTTCAAATCAAATAAGTTTTATACAGTTAAAGTGCAGGTAAATCCGTATATAGAATCTTTCAGAAATTTCACGACAATGACAGATAGCAACTAAGTGCATCAACAAATGAAAAGGCAAGTACAGCCTCTCAGGGCAACAGTCACTCAACTCGTCACAACAGCTCAATCACTCGGCTCTCAGCCCTCAGTACTCACACTCAATAGGGACCTGCGCTCACTGGGGGTGTGCAGACTCCGGAGGGGCTCCTTTCAGCCCAAGCACTATATCGCTGCTACGTGCAGCCCGACCCAATCATATAAGTAGCCATAAAGCTCGTTGCGTCATGCAACCCGATCCACAGTCCATAATTAGCCATAAGGCTTGTTGCGGCGTAAAACTCGATCCATGTACCCTCACATAGCTCACAGCTCGGCACTCAGGCCCAATCTCAGTCACTAACCTCTCCAGCCCTCTCGGGCTTTCAGAAATCATACAAATCAGCCAAAAGAGATATTAACAAGTGTCAACAAGAAAATAAAAGGAAACAGAGATATGACTTGCAAGTAGCACTGTGACTGAGTTCAAGACAGCAAATAGCAGTTAATTCAACAAGTACTCGACCGCTGTGGGTCCCAATAGTGATAACATATGGCCTAAGCATGGTTTTTAACATGAATGGCAGTCGAATTTCTAGAAAATAGAGGGAGCATGTAATTAACAATAAGCTATTCGACTTTACAGTCTCATGGGACGGACCAAGTCCCAATCCCCCACGGTGAACGCCCACACGGTCGTCACCTAGCATGTGCGTCACCTCCAAAATAATCACATTATACCAACATCCGGGGTTTCATACCCTCAGCAGCAGATTTAAATCTGTTACTTACCTCAAACCCTGCAAAATCCTACTCCGTAATTCCCTTGTCCCTCGAATCAATCTCCAAACACCCCGAACCTAGCCACAAGCAGTACGATATAATTAATATAGGCTAAAAGAAGCAATTCCACAAGAAAAACACGAAATTATAAGCCACAATTCGAAATAGGCTCAAACAGGCCCACAGGCCCACATGTCTAAATCCGACAAAAGTCACAAAATACGAATACCCATCCATTCGCGAGTCCAACCATACAAGAATTACTCGAATCCAAACTTAAATCACCTTCCAAAACTCGAAATTCTAGCCTATGAAGTTTCTACCATTTTCCCCCAAACTTTCCACCCAAATCCGAAATTAAAAGATGAAATTAGTGATAGATTAGTGGGATATAACCAAAATGAAGTGTAGAATCATTACCCAATTGATGTCTTTGAAGATCCCTCAAAATCTCGTCCAAATCCGAGTTCTCAAACTTAAGTTTTGATAAATATGGCCAAACCCTCGTTTTGAAATGATATAAGTCTGCCCAGTGATTCCTTAATCGCGATCACGGAAATAGACTAACGATCGTGAAGAACAACTTCGCTTCCCCAGGATTTAACCCTACGCGAACACGTAAAAAACCAAGCAAACACGATGCACTGACTCTCAGACTTACGCGATCGCGAACGTCCTCACGCGTTCGCAATGAGCAAAGTGCGTGGCCCAGCTTTAGCCTCCTTAACTATACGCGAACGTGACCTTGGCCACGTGTTCGCGAAGCACCACTTCACACCACTACGTGTTCGCATCCTTCTGCCAGCGAGCGCGGAGAAGAACACTTCCTCTGCCCAGCTAAGCCTACGCGGTCGCGGCCCCTCTCTCACGATCGCGTATATGGAAACGAGATGCACCAGATCACAGAACTTCAGCCATTTCTCTAAGTCCAAGACGCATTCGATAATGATCTGATACACACCCGAGGCCCCCGGGAGCTCAACCAAAGATACCAATAAGTCCTAAAACACTATACGAACTTAGTCGAGCCCTCAAATCACATCAAAAAACGCTAAAAGCATGAATCACACTCCAATTCAAACTTAATGAACTTGAAACTTCCAATTTCTACAACCGGTGCCGAAACCTATCAAACCATGTCCGATTGACCCCAAATTGTGCACACAAGTCACATTTGACATTACGAACCTACTCCCACTTTCAGAATCAAAATCTGATTTCGATATAAAAAAGTCCACTACCGGTCAAAATCTTTAAAAATTTAACTTTCACCATTTCAAGCCTAAATCAGCTACAGATCTCAAATTCACCGTCCGGACACGCTTCTAAGTCCAATCACCCAACGGAGCTAACGAAACCGATGGAACTCCATTCCGGAGTCGTCTTCGCACAATTCCGACTATGGTTAAAAATCATCAGACTTAAACATCTGTTTTAGGGACTAAGTTTCCCAAAACACTCCGAAACCAAAACAAGTCCTCCCGGCAAGTCACATAAGCAGAAACAGATACGGGAAAAATAGTAAATAGAGGATCGGGGGTAATACACTCAAAATGACCGGTCGGGTCGTTATATCCTCCCCCTCTTAAAACAATCGTTCATCCTCGAACGAGAATAGAGACATACCCGAAGTGGTGAAAAGATAAGGATAACGGATGCGCATATCATGCTTGGTCTCCCAAGTCGCCTCCTCGACCGGATGACCCCTCCACTGAACCTTCACAGAAATAATATTCTTCGACCTCAGCTTTCGAACCTGCCTATCCAAGATCGCCATCGGCTCCTCAACATAAGATAAATCCTTCTCCACCTTGACTGAGCTGAAATCCAATACGTGAGACGGATCACCGTGATACTTTCTAAGCATAGAAACATGGAATACTGGATGAACTCCTGCTAGACTGGGAGGCAAGTCAAGCTCATAAGCAATCTCCCCAACATGTCGCAATACCTCAAATGAACCGATAAACCTCGAGCTCAGCTTGCCCTTCTTTCTGAACCTCATAACACCCTTCATGGGTGACACCCGGAGCAAGACACGCTCTCCAACCATGAATGCAATATCGCGAACCTTCCGATCCGTATAACTCTTCTGTCTGGACTGGGCTGTGTGTAGTCTATCATGAATCACCCTAACCTTCTCCAGAGCATCCTGAACCAAGCCTGTACCCAATAATCTAGCCTCGCCCGGCTCGAACCAACCCACTGGAGACCTACACCGCCTACCATACAAAACCTCATACGGTGCCATCTGGATGCTCGATTGGTAACTGTTATTGTAAGCAAACTCTGCTAGAGGCAAGAACTGATCCCATGAACCCTCAAACTCCATCACACATGCACGGAGCATATCCTCTAATATCTGAGTAGTGTGCTCGGACAATTCGTCCATCTGACGGTGAAATGCTATGCTCAACTCCACTCGAGTACCCAACTCATGATGTACGACCCTCCAGAACTGTGATGTAAACTGCGTACCCCGGTCAGAAATGATAGATACCAGTACGCCATGAAGTCTGACGATCTCACGGATATACACTCAAGCCAGCTGCTCGAAAGAATAGGTAGTCATCACAGGAATGAAATGAGCTGACTTGGTCAGCCGGCCCACAATCACCCAAACTGCATCAAACTTCTGCTAAGTCCGTGGAAGCCCAACAATGAAATCCATAGTGATCCACTCCCATTTCCATTCCGGAATATCTAACTTTCGAAGAAACCCATCTGGTCGTTGATGCTCATACTTCACCTGCTGGCAATTTAGGCACCGAGCTACATACCCTACTATGTCCTTCTTCGTCCTCTTCCACTAGTAATGCTGTCTCAAGTCCTGATATATCTTCGTGGCACCCGGGTGAATAGAATACCGCAAACTATGAGCCTCCTGGAGAATCAGCTCACGCAACCCATCTACATTGGGCACACATAGCCTGCCCTGCATCCTCAATGCACCATCATTCCCAATAGTGGCATTCTTAGCATCACCGTGCTGGACCATGTCCTTAAGGAGAAGCAAATGAGGGTCATCATACTGACGCTCCCTGATACGATCATAAAGAAAAGACCGAGAGAACACACAAGCAAATACTCGACTCGGCTCAGAAATATCCAATCTAACAAACTAGCTGGCTAAGGCCTGAACATCTAATGCCAATGGCCTCTCTGCTGCGAGAAGATATGCTAAGCTCCCCAAACCCTCCGCCCGGCGACTTAAGGCATCGGCCACTACATTGGCCTTCCCGGGATGGTACAAAATGGTGATATCATAGTCCTTAAGAAGCTCCAACCACCTCCGCTGACGCAAGTTAAGATCCTTCTGTTTGAACAGATGCTGCAAACTCCGATGATCAGTGTAAATCTCATAATGGACCCCATACAAATAGTGCCGCCAAATCTTCAAGGTGTGAACAATAGCTACTAACTCAAGGTCGTGGACATGATAGTTCTTCTCATGGGGCTTCAACTGGCGTGAAGCATAAGAAATCACTCTACCCTCCTGCATCAGAACACACCCAATGTCGATCCGTGAGGCATCACAATACACTGTGTAAGAACCAGAAGCTGATGGTAGAACTAGAACTAGAACTAGAGTAGTGGTCAAAGCAGTCTTGAGCTGCTGAAAGCTCTCCTCGCACTCCTCCGACCACCTGAAAGAAGCACCCTTCTGGGTCAATTTCGTCAAGGGCAATTCAATAGATAAGAAACCCCCTACAAAACGACGGTAATAGCCTGCCCACCCAAGAAAGCTCTGAATCTCCATGGCTGAGGACAGCCTGGGCCAACTCTGCACCGCCTCTATCTTCTTCGAATCCACCTGAATACCCTCAATGGACACCATGTGCCCCAAGAACTCCATTGAACTGAGCCAAAACTCACACTTGGAGAACTTTGCATAAAGCTTCTCCTCCCTCAACCACTGTAACACAATCCTTAGATGCTGAGTGTATTCCTCCTGGCTACGAGAGTACACCAGGATGTCATCAATGAATAAAATAACGAACGAGTTAAGATAAGGCTGAAACACACTGTTCATCTAATGCATGAATGCTGCTGGGGCATTGGTCAGCCCAAAAGACATCACTAGGAACTCATAATGGCCATATCGAGTCCTAAAAGCTGTCTTAAGAATATCTGAGTCCCGAATCTTCAGCTAGTGATACCTTGACATCAAATCAATCTTGGAGAACACTATCGCTCCCTGAAGCTGGTCAAACAAATCATCAATATGCAACAAAGGATACTTGTTATTGATTGTGACCTTGTTCAACTGTGTGTAATCAATGCATATTCTCATAGTACCATCCTTCTTCTTCACAAATAGAAGTGGTGCACCCTAAGGTGACACGCTAGGCCGAATAAACCCCTTATCAAGAAGTTCTTGAAGTTGCTCCTTCAACTCCTTCAACTCAGCTGGTGCCATACAGTATGGTGGAATAGAAATGGGCTGAGTGTCAGGCACCAAATCAATACCGAAGTCAATATACCTATTAGACGGCATGCTCGACAGGTCTATAGGAAACACATCCGGAAAATCTCATACCACCGGAACAGAATCAATAGCAGGGGCCTCTGCACTAACATCCCTCAAAAAGGCTAGATAAGATAGACAACCCTTCTCAACCATCCACTGAGCTTTCAAGTATGAAATCACTCTACTGGGAACATAGTCTATAGAGCCGCTCCACTCAACCCTCGGAAATCCTGGCACCTCCAACGTCACGGTCTTAGCGTGACAATCTAGAAAAGAATGACATGGAGACAACCAATCAATATCCAAAATCACATCAAAATCGACCATACTAAGAAACAAAAGGTCCACTCTAGTCTCCAGACTCCCAATAGTCACCACACATGACCGATATACACGGTCCACAATGATAGTATCGCCCACTAGAGTGGATACATGAACAGATGAAACTAGAGACTCATGGGGAATATCCAGATAATGAGTGAAATACGAGGATGCATATGAATGAGTGGAACCAGGGTCAAATAATACAGAGGCATCTCTATGGAAAACTGAGACAATACCTATAATCACAGCATCCAAAGCAATGACATCTGGTCTGGCAGGAGGAGCATAGAAACGGGCCTGGCCGCCCCCTGATCGACCTCCCCTTCTCGGGTGGCCCCTAACTGACTGGGCTCCACCCCGAGCTGGCTGAGCGGGTGGTGAAGAAACTGGTGCTGATGTCGTAGACTGGCTCCTCTGCTGAGCCGGACCTCCTGTAAGGCGGGGAAAATGTCTCCTGATGTGGCCAAAATCTCCACCCTCATAGCAACTCCTCGTTGCTAGTGCTGGGGACTGAAGGGAACTCCGAGCACCGAGATAACTGGTAAAAGGACCTGGCATAGACGAGCTTTGACCCGATGGAGCACGGGACGAACTCTGAGCTGGGAGAGCACTTAGAGATGAATGGCCATAATGATAACTGTGTGAAGCATGGACAGATGATACACCACGGTGAACTGGGTAAACTGCCTGAGCATGTCTGAAAGGACGACCTCTACCGTGGTGAAACTGACCTCCAGAAGGAACACCGCTAAATCCACCCTGACCACGAGGCCTCTTGGCCTCCCTCTCGACCCGCTCCTGGATGCGAACCATCTCTATCTGACGAGCAATGTCGACAACCTCATCAAAAGTAGCACTAGACACTCCCTCTCTAGTCATAAGCAATCTCAGCTGAAAAGTGAGGCCATCTATGAACCTCCTGACCCTTTTCCTGTATGTGGGAACCAACTAGATAGCATGACGGGCCAACTCTAAAAATCTCATCTCATACTACATCACGGACATATCACCCTGATGAAGTTGCTCGAACTGCCTGCGCAGTTCCTCTCTGTGGGACTGTGGCACGGACTTCTCCAGGAATAGACCAGAGAACTGCTGCCATGTAAAGGGTGCTGCACCGACCGGCCTACGCCTCTCATAAGCCTCCTACCAACTGAAGGCATCCCCAGAGAACTGAAAAGTAGTGAACGAGACCCCACTAGCCTCTAGAATACCTGTTGTACGGAGTATCCTCTGACACTTGTCCAAGAAGCCCTGTGCATCCTCTCCCTCGGTACCACTTAAATATGGAGGCTAAAGTCTACCCAACCTATCCAATCGACGATGCTCATCATCAGGCATGACAGGAACCGCATAGTCCTGAGCAGCTGTAACCGGCTGGGCTGGTGGTTCCCCAGGTGTTTGGAATCCCTGTACCACCTACTCTGGTGTGCGGACGGCGGGAGTCTAAGCACCTCCCCCGGCCTAAGAAGTGGTTTCTGCGGCCAGAACAGAGACCTCCTGAGCAAGACTGGTACACGCGGTCAGAATCTGAGCTAAGGCCTCCTGAAGGCCTGCAATCACAATAGGCACAGGTGGTGCTTGAGCTGGTCCCACCAGCTCATCCACAACTGGAGCCTGCTCCTGAACTGGGGCACCTGGTGGATCTGAAGGTGCTGCCCTAGCTGCGGTGCGAGCTGCACCTCTGCCCTTACTGCGACCTCTACAGCGACCTCGGCCTCTCGCAGCCCTGACTAGTGGTACTGGTGGATGTCCATCCTGCCCCGTAGTATGCATCCTCACCATCTGTCAGAGAATTAGAAAAATAGAAATTTAGTTATCAGAATCAAAAGATTCGCACGACAAGAATTCAAGAATGTGAAGTTTCCTAATGGTTCGGCAGCCTCTCGAAGATAAGTACAAACGTCTCTGTACCGATCCGCAAGACTCTACTAAACCTGCTCATGAATCGTGAGACCTATGTAACCTAGGCTCTTATACCAACTTGTCACGACCCAAAACCTAACCCGTCGTGATGGCGCCTATCATGATACTAGGCAAGTCGACATTTCCAAAACACTTTCAACATTTAACAGGATTGAATTAAGACATTTAAAATAACCGGAGTTTTTCATAAAATGGGGTAAAATCCAAAGTATAAGTGCGGAAACATAGCCCGACATCAGGGTGTCATTGAGTCATGAGCATCTAGATATCCAGTATAATACAAGCAGTGTCTAAGTATCAATACAAAAAAGAAAGAAAACATAGAAGGAGAGACAAGGTCTGCGGATGACGGTAGCTACCTCGTAGTCTCCGGTACTCGATCCGCACAAACTCAACGACTTCCGTGATCAAATATACCTGGATCTGCACATGAAGTGCAGGGTGTAGCATGAGTACAACCAACTCAGCAAGTAATAGAAATAAATAAGGAACTGAGAAGGTTGTGACGAGCTATACAAATACAGTTCATTTTCACTAATTCCAACAAAGAATAGACATGCTTTCAAATCCGGCAGTTCAAATCAAATCAGTTTTATACAGCTAATGTGTAGGTAAATCCGGATATAGAATCTTTCAGAATTTCACGACAATGATAGATAGCAACTAAGTGCATCAACAAAGGAAAAAACAAGTACAACCTCTCAGGGCAACAGTCACTCAACTCGTCACAATAGCTCAATCACTCAGCTCTCAGCCCTCAGTACTCACACTCGATAGGTACCTGCGCTCACTGGGGGTGTGCAGACTCCGGAGGGGTTCCTTTCAGCCCAAGCGCTATATCGCTACGGCGTGCAGCCCGAACCAATCATATAAGTAGCCATAAGGCTTGTTGTAGTGTGCAACCCGATCCACAGTCCATAAATAGCCATAAGGCTCGTTGCGGCGTGCAACCCGGTCCATATACCCTCACATAGCTCACAGCTCGGCACTCAGGCCCTATCTTAGTCACTAACCTCTCCAGCCCTCTCGGGCTTTCAGAAATCATACAAATCAGCCAAAAGATATATTAACAAGTGTCAACAAGAAAACAAAAGGAAACAGAGATATGACTCGCAAGTAGCACTGTGACTGAGTTCAAGACAGCAAATAGCAGTTAATTCAACAAGTACACGACCGTTGCGGGTCCCAACAGTGATAACATATGGCCTAAGCATGGTTTCTAACATGATGGCAGTCAAATTTCTAGAAAACATAGGGAACGTGTAATTAACAATAAGCTATTCGACTTTACAGTCTCACGGGACGGACCAAGTCCCAATCCCTCACGGTGCACGCCCACACGCCCATCACCTAGCATATGCGTCACCTCTAAAATAATCACATCATACCAACATCCGGGGTTTCATACCCTCAGCACCAGATTTAAATCTGTTACTTACCTCAAACGACGCAAAATCCTACTCCGCAATGCCCTTGCCCCTCGAATCAATCTCCAAACGCCCTGAATCTAGCCACAAGCAGTACGATATAATTAATATAGGCTAAAAGAAGCATGTCCACAAGAAAAACACGAAATTATAAGCCAAAATCCGAAATAGGCTCAAACCGGCCCACGGGCCCACGTCTTGAAATCCGACAAAAGTAAGAAAATATGAACACCCATCCACTCACGAGTCCAACCATACTATAAATACTCGAAATTCTAGCCTATGAAGTTTCTACCATTTTTCCCTCAAAGTTTTCACCCAAATCCGAAATTAAAAGATGAAATTAGTGATAGATTAGTGGGATATAACCAAAATTGAGTGTAGAATCATTACCCAATCTATGTCTCTGAAAATCCCTCAAATTCTCGTCCAAATCCGAGCTCTCAAACTCAAGTTTTGATAAATATGGCCAAACCCTCATTTTGAAATGATATAAGTCTGCCCAGTGATTCCTTAATCGCGATCGCGAAAATAGACTCACGATCGCGAAAAAACAATTTCGTTCCCCCAGGATTTAACCCTACGCGAACGCGTAAAACACCAAGCGAATGCGATGCACTGGCTCTCAGACTTATGCGATCGCACGCGTTCGCAATGAGCAAAGTGCGTGGCCCAGCTTTAGCCTCCTTAACTCTACGTGAATGGGACTTTGGCCACGTGTTCGCGAAGAACCACTTCACACCACTATGCGTTTGCATCTTTCTGCTAGCAAACGCGAAGAACAAAACTTCCTCTGCCCAGCAAAGCCTACGAGATCGCGACGCCTCTCTCGCAAGCGCGTATAAGGAAACGAGATGCACCAGATCATAGAACTTCAGCCATTTCTCTAAGTCCAAGACGCATCCAATAATGATCCGAAACACACTCGAGGCAGGCCCACGGGACCTCAACCAGAGATAACAACAAGTCCTAAAATACCATACAAACTTAGTCGAGCCCTCAAATCACATCAAAAAACGCTAAAAGCATGAATCACCCTCCGATTCAAACTTAATGAACTTGAAACTTCCAATTTCTACAATCGTTGCCGAAACCTATCAAACCACACTTGATTGACCCCAAATTTTGTACACAAGTCACATTTGACATTACAAACCTACTCCCACTTCCAGAATCGGAATCCGACACCAATATCAAAAAGTCCACTACCGGTCAAAATCGTCAAAAATTCGACTTTCGCCATTTCAAACCTAAATCAGCTACAGACCTCAATTTCATAGTCCGGACAAGCTCCTAAGTCCAAAATACCCAACGGAGCTAACGGAACCAATGGAACTCCAATACGGAGTCATCTTCACATAGTTCCGACTACGGTTAAAAATCCTAAGACTTAAGCTTTCGTTTTAGTGACTAAGTATCCCAAAACACTCTGAAACTAGAACAAGACCTCCTGGCAAGTCACATAAGTAGAAACAGATACGGGGAAAACAGTAAATAGGGGATCAGGGCTAATACACTCAAAATGACCAGCCGGGTCATTACAGGTGCGTAGGCTACGCTACTATGTTGCGTAGGCTACGCTACTATGTTATGTAGGCTATGCTACTATGCTGCGTAGGCTACGTAAGGCTCGCGTAGCTGTTCTGCCACCTTTTAGTAAAAAGGTCATAATATCTCGTAGGAATCTCCAAATGGTAAATGGTTTGAAGCATTAGAAATGACACACATAGAAAATTCTTTTTATAGGTTATACGCCATATAACGCTTCATATCTTGAGAGTTATGATCGTTTGCCTTTAGGTCCTATGCGAACTCACTTGAAACTTTACCCCATCGTATAATTTTCAACTTGACTTAGACTTGGGGCTCTTCTTAGACCATAAAACATTCTTAATACACCTCATACATATATTATCATGATAAATTGATATCATTCATAGTATTAGTCTTGCTCATAACTGAATTAAATTCCGACATACCAAAATTACTAAATTCTGATTTCAACTCGACCTTCAAATCTTCAATTAAAGTCTTTGAAGATTTCTACCATTTTCAATCCAATCTTTACCCATTTGAACTCAATAATCTTTCCACAAACCTTATTGGTAAATTTATGTATAAATAATATTCTTACACCCAATAATCATACTCACAATCATCCATCTTTACCCAAAAATTGCATTCTCGAGACCCACCCTTAGGGTTCATGCAATATCCCATTTTAACTTCAATAAAACTCATAAACATGCTACCCATACTCAAATATGACATAAATATGAAGCTCAAGTTAGGGGATTACCTTTTGGTGGAAGAATCTCACTTTTCCTCTTTTTGGTGTTCTTTAAGGTTCAACTCATTTCCTATGGATTTGATCCATAATAATGTTAGTGTTATCACTAAATGATGTTATATAATCATCCTTGTTCCAAAAAAACTTACCTTGAAGTGTATCCATGGTGGAAGAGCTCCTCCTTTTCTCTAAAAATCAATTCCAAGTTGAAGAATTAATGTTTTCTCTCTCTAAACCCCTTGTTTCAGCCCCTTTAAAATGCCCCTTAAAGCTGCGTAGGCTACGACAAAGTCTATGCAGGGTAGACTTCTATCCCCTTCAGTTAGAAGCTGCTGGATTTGCCTACACAATAGTGCGTAGGCTATGCTACTATGCTGCGTAGGCTACGCAAGGCTTGCATAGTTGTTCTACCATCCTTTAGTACAAAGGCCATAACATCTCGTAGGAATCTTCACATGACAAACGGTTTGAAGCATTAGACGTTAGACACATAGACATTTCTTTTGATAGGTTATACACCGTATAACTCTTCATATCTTGAGAGTTATGCTCGTTTGAATTTAGGTCTTGTGCGAGCTCACTTGAAACTTTACCCCATCGTATAATTTCCAACTTGACTTAGCCTTGGGGCTCTTCTTAGACTATAAACCAATATTAATGCACCTCATACATATATTATCATGATAAATTGATATCATTCATAGTATTAGTCTTGCATATACCCGAATTAATATAATTAGTACCTGCCAATCTTCTTAATGGTCTTAAAACACTTCGAAATTTTTTTCCGGGGTGTTACATTCTCCCCCACTTAAACAAATGTTTGTCCTCAAACGTTCCAAGAACCTTTCCGAGGACATTAAATTAGTGAGTGTATTATTACACATATACCCGCGGGTGATTCTACTTCACCGCAAATGTAACATGGATCCGACAACGCCATCTCAGTTGAGATTATTTCGTTTATCCTCATTTATAAGCTTTAAAGCCAATTTCTTACACTCCAATAAATTTCAAAAAGGCCTGATTTTGATATTAACACACTGTGTTAGTCTCAACCGGCTGTAGCAATTTCGTGCCTACACACATATTATACGTATGCCAATAAGCACATCTTTGGTCATAATAGTTGTTCATAATTAATTCCAGCATCCTCAATTAATCTCATATTAACCAAAACCTTGTTTCAATTTTTTTTCACAACATTGACAGCAGCACACGAGGCATGAAGACCTCATAATTATTTATCCGAATTAACAAGTCACATTTAACACCACATGGGCACTCACCTCATAGGCTAAAACTCAATATTCACTGCATGAATATGGCTAAATATGCACAGAAAATACATATAAGAATTTATCAAATAAGCCTAATATGAATGACTCCCTATTAATACTATAGTACAAATTTAAATTTCACATAGAGAGAATTTAAACACATATATTTTCACCACAAAGACCTCGTCCTTATATAACTTCCACCGCGGCTTGTAGCCCGGATTAAACATATCAAATCACATTAAACCGCGAGGATCCCGTCCTCAACTCTGAATCACAAGTATTTTGCACATTGTGCCAACTGAAATTTTTCTATTTCTCTTTTCATAAATTCCGATAAACAATTTCACAACACATATTGAACCCCCATACCGGTAGTGCATATAACTCATGAAATTGAAAACAATTATCCTGAAAATACATCGAAACACACTATAGTGAGTAATAGAAAGTCACTTTTGGACTCATAGCCCTCAGTAGTGTACAACACAAAATGATAGACATGGACTAACATCATCAAATCTCCCAACAGGGATAACCACATAAATAGGTTTCGGAATTATGAAGCTCACCCATAAGTGGAGCGTAATAGGAGGACTTGCCTCGATACTCAAAACCGAATCAAACTAAGGAAAATATTCCTTTATAAAAAATTAGGATTATACCTTTAACGACACCATCTGGTGTAGAAGCCTCAGCCATACCATATCATTTATATCAACGGGTCGGGCCTCCCCCTCTAGGGCGCCCTCTACCCGCCTGTCCTTTACCCCTAACTGACTGTGCATGTGGGGTAGTAACTGGAAAAGAGCTTGTAGCCTGAGTATTCTGATGAAATCTGCCTCTCCCAAGTCTGGGACAATCTCTCATGATGTGCCTAGTATCACCATACAGATAACAACCCCTCTGCAGGTTCGGCTGCTCATATTGAGTCTGTGCCAGATAACTGGAATAACCATTATAGGAACCATGTGTTGGTGGTTCATTAAAAGAACTTACTGGAGCACTCCGAGTATTCTGAAATTGTTTCCATGATTCCGTTGATACTGAAATGTAGAATTATTAAGGACGCAGGAATACCACAAGTCCCAGCATCATCCAATACAAAATCTCAGCTCTTAATCATATACAAGTTTCGGAGAACCTTTCAATATCACATAAATACATCTCAGGCCAAATCTGATATAACACATGGCCCCACAATTTAAGCCATATGACACATTCTGATGATCCACAATACTAACCTTCTTCGCTCGTACGACATCGGTCATAAGATACCCCAATCCATTTATTTGGGGCATGTCATCCTCGTGACAGTTAAGCTCGCTTCCTCCGAGGTCTTGGCTGCTAGTATGTACCCTTCGCTAAATAGAAATCTCATATGAACCACATATTCTCTAATACCACCAACTATCTTCATATCTACATCCACCTCGTGACCCTACCACGATTGTGACTATTAGGAAACTAATTAAACCTTCTTAAGATCGTACTTATCAACCAGATGTCAGAACCTGCTGCACCCCCATGTACACAACTGAATGATCTCTCAATACTTCCGCATCCTCGATCCGGACGACACGTGGTAACAATGGTTGAGCAACCATGGCTCCCTTATAACTCCTCTGTAGTATCACAAACCGTTGGCGCATAGTTGATACCGAGTGTGCAATTTCCTACTAGCTCTGTAGCCTCTCAAAGATAAGTACAAACGTCTCCGTACCGATCCACAAGACTCCACTAAACTCGTTTGTTACTCGTAGAACCTATGAACCTAGAGCTTTGATACCAACTTTCACGACCCAAAACTCCCACCACAAGCGTCGTGATGGCACCTAGTCTTTAAGACTAGGTAAGCCAATTACAATTACATTTTGAGCTTTTTTAAAAAAAACATATAATTTAATACAAGTGTCTAAACCAACAGCGGAAATAATAATTACAACCTCCCAAGACTGGTAATACTGAGTCACCAACTCTAACTGAATACATGCAATGATCTCTAGGATCGAATATACAATATTGTTCGAATAAGAGTTGAGAATACTATAAAATGGAAAGACTCCAAGGGACTGCGATGACCAAGTAGCTCGACCTTGAATCCTTGCTATCACAGTCTAATCTCTACCCGTATCCAATATCTCCAATACCTGGCTCCGCACAAAAATGTGCAGAAGTGTAGTATGAGTACACCACAGTCGGTATCTAGTAAGTATCAAGACTAACCTCGGTGGAGTAGTGACGAGGTACAGTCAAGACACTCACTAGTCAAATAACCTGTGCAATATGGCATACAAAAATAATAAAAAACAAGTAGCAGTGATAGCAACAACAACCAACTAGTGATATAAACAACAAGGCAGCAAGAACACCATAAATACTGCCCAGACGAGTAATGAACACAGCACAACCAATTAATCAAGTCCTTCAAAACCTTCAAAATATACATCTTTTATCTATAAGTTTTTCGAATAGAAATCCTTAGAATATAATCCTTTCAATTAAATATCTTACGAATATAATTCTTTCAAGTAAATGTCTCCGAATATAATTCTTCAAAAAAATCTTTCGAATATAATTCTTTCAAATAAACTCTTTTGAATATAATCCTTTCAAGTAAAAGTCACCATGTGACACCTTATTTCAAAATCATAAAAATCTCAACCCACTTTCATATTTCCACGGCACCTCATGCTCATATCTCTATCACAACCGCACGGACAACTCACTGGCCAATATTATCATCATTTACTCGCGGCATCTCGTGCACACATTTCATATCACAAATGCACTGACAATTCATAAGGAAAAAGACATAATAATATAATGATATTTCAATAAAAAAGAAGCATCCTATAATTACTGATTTGGAAGTAAAATTTATTAAATTAAAACATGATAGCAATTTATTTTATTCAAAACAACTCAAACCTAAAAAATCAGTTAAAAACCAGAAACACAAAACCTCTGAGTCTCGTACGAAGATCCAAAGCCAATACAATACAACAAGGAATACAAAACACATAATAAAATCAAATAATACATCACGGAAGAGCACAAGAATTTACATATCACGGAAAATAAAATAACTAAAGGCAAGTGCAGCCATAGAAAAATATCAACAAAAGGGCACTCCCGAGGTACAACCTCGTAGTCCCAAATCATAAATATCAACAACAACGACAATGCCCCCAATCCATCACAAGTCATCACAAATCAATCCCCGACATAGCCCACCTTGTCTCGCCACGTGCGCAATAATAAAGTAAATGCCCTCCTTGTCTCGCCGCACATGCATAATAATATTCCCACCTTGTCTTGCCACATGCGCAAACCCACATATATAACCCGCTTTGTGACGCCGCATGTGCATATATCAATAGTAACATTAGTAACAATAGCACGGCAGAAACCTCGTGCAAACACCCGAACAAACCTCTCAACAATATCACGCGCCAATATCACAACATCCCATGAATTGCACCTCAAGTGCTCAATTATCACAACAACTCAAACCTAAAAAATCAGTTATAAACCAGAAACACAAAACCTCCGAGTCTCATACGAAGATCCAAAGCCAACACAATACAACAAGGACTACAAAACACATAATAAAATAAAATAATACATCACAGAATAGCACAAGAATTTACATATCACGGAAAAATAAAATAACTAAAGGCAAGTGCAGCCATAGAAAAATATCAACAAAAGGGCACTCCCGATGTACAGCCTTGTACAACAACAACAACAACAACAACAACAACAACAACAATGCCCCCAAGCCATCACAAGTCATCATAAATCAATCCCCGACATAGCCCACCTTGTCTCGCCACGTGCGCAATAATAAAGTAAATATCCGTCTTGTCTCGCCGCACACGCATAATAATATTCCCACCTTGTCTCGCCACATGCGCAAACCCACATATATAGCCCGCCTTGTCATGCCGCATTTGCATATATCAATATTAACATTAGTAACAATAGAACGACATAAACCTCGTGCAAACACCCGAACAAACCTCTCAACAATATCTCGCGCCAATATCACAACATCTCATGAATTGCACCTCAAGTTCTCAATTATCACAACATATCACAAATTGCACATCAAGTGCTCAAATATTACAACTTGCCACAGAAAATCGACTATACATTAATTTCCATAATTTCCACATAAGACTCAATGCCTAAGGGATAATTCCCCCACTCAAGGTTAGGCAAGATACTTACCTCAAATAACACTATCTCAATCCAATAGTAGACCTTTTCCTCGATTATCCAACTCCGAATGGTTCAAATCTAGCCAAAAATAATGCAATACAATCAACACAAATTATAGGAATCAATCCCATATGAAAATACCAAATTTTCCAATAAAATCCGAAATTAACTCAAAAATCACCCATGGAGCCCACATCTCGGAATCCGACAAAAGTTACGAAATATGAACGCCCATTCAACTACGAGTCCAACCATACCAAAATTACTAAATTCCGACATCAACTCGACCCTCAAATCTTCAATTGAAGTCTTTGAATATTTATACCATTTTCAACCCAATCTTTACCCATTTGAACTCAATAATCTTTCCACAAACCTTATTGGTATGTGTATGTATAAATAATACTCTTACACCCAATAATCATACTCCCAATCACCCATCTTTACCCAAACAT
Source organism: Nicotiana tomentosiformis (assembly GCF_000390325.3). Classification (NCBI taxonomy): domain Eukaryota; kingdom Viridiplantae; phylum Streptophyta; class Magnoliopsida; order Solanales; family Solanaceae; genus Nicotiana; species Nicotiana tomentosiformis. The sequence goes on along the minus strand of NC_090818.1, from coordinate 2,030,210 downwards.
GGCATTCTCAAGACCCACCCTTAGGGTTCATGCAATATCCCATTATAACTTCAAATAAAACTCATAAACATGCTACCCATAATCATATATGACATATATATGAAGCTCAAGTGAAGAGATTACTTCTTGGTGGAAGAATCTCACTTTTCCTCCTTTTGGTATTCTTGAAGATTCAACCCATTTTCCATGGATTTGATCCATAATAATGTTAGTGTTATAACTAAATGATGTTATATAATCATCCTTGTGCCAAAACAACTTATCTTGAAGTGTATCCATGGTGGAAGAGCTCCTCCTTCTCTCTATAAATCAATTCTAAGTTGAAGAACTAATGTTTTCTCTCTCTAAACCATTTGTTTCAGCCCCTTTAAAATGCCCCTTGAAGTTGCGTAGGCTACACGGGGTAGACCTCTATCCCCCTTCAGTTAGAAGCTGCGGGATTTGCCTACGTAATGGTGCGTAGGCTACGCTACTATGCTGCGTAGGCTACGCAAGGCTCGCGTAGCTGTTCTGCCACCTTTTAGTAAAAAGGCCATAACATCTCGTAGGAATCTCCAAATGACAAACGGTTTGAAGAATTAGAAACTAGACTCATAGAACTTTCGTTTGATAGGTTATACACCATATAACTCTTTATATCTAGAGAGTTATGCTTGTTTGGCTTTAGGTCTTGTGCGAACTCACTTGAAACTTTACCCCATCGTATAATTTCCAACTTCACTTAACCTTGGGGCTCTTCTTATACCATAAACCATTCTTAATGCACCTCATACATATATTATCATAATAAATTGATATCATTCATAGTATTAGTCTTGCTCATACCTGAATTAATATAATTAGTACATGCCATTCTTCTTAATTGTCTTAAAACACTTCGAAATGTTTTTTCGGGGTGTTACATTGTTGGCTTGCCTAGTATCGAGATAGGCACTATCACGACAGGTTAGGATTTTGGGTCGTGACAAGTTGATATCAGATCCTACGTTACATAGGTCTCGCGAGTCACGAGTAGGTTTAGTAGAGTCTTGCGGATCGGTACAGAGACGTTTGTACTTATCTTCAAGAGGTTGCCGAACCCTTAGGAAAATTTCACTTTCTTGTATTCTATCGTGCAAACTTGTTGATTTCAAAAAACTAAAATTCTGTTATTCTATTGTCTCGCAGATGGTGAGAACATGTACTACTGGATCGACGGTCAGCCACTAGTGCCACCAGTTAGGGCCATGAGAGGCCGAGGCCGTGGTAGAGGCCAGGGCCGAGGTAGAGGTCGAGGTGTCGCTCGTACAACAGTTGGAGAACCACCTGTAGCACCACCAGTTACTCCAGCTCAGGAGCAGATTCTAAATGTAGTTGAGCCGGCGGGACCTGCTCAGGCACCAGTTGTGCCCATTGAGATTCCAGGCCTACAAGAGGCTTTGGCTCAAATATTGACAGTTTGCACTAGCCTTGCTCAGGTGGTTTCGGCTCATGCCGCACCAACCACTTCTCAAGCCAGGGGAGGTACTCATACCCCTGTTTCTCGTGCTCTAGAGCAGGTAGTGTAAGGAGTTCAGTTACCGGGGGCACTAGCAGTTCAGCCGGCTGCAGTTGTTTAGCCCTGATAGTCCTTGTTATGGCAGATGATGAGCAGAGGAGACTTGAGAGATTTGGGAGGATTCAACCTTCATCATTTAGCGGTGTTGAGTCAGAGGATGCTTAGGGTTTTCTGGATAAGTGCCAGCGGATGCTTCGGACAGCAGGTATTCTGGAGACCAGTGGGGTCTCGTTCACTACTTTTCAGTTTTCTGGGGCTGCTTTCAGATGGTGGGAGGCATATGAGAGGCGCAGGCTGGTCGGTGCAGTATCACTTACATGGAAGGAATTCTCCATTCTCTTTTTGGAGAAGTTTGTGCCGCAGTCTTGTAGATAGGAGTTGCGCAGATAGTTTGAGAAGTTATGTCAGGATGGCATATTTGTGATGCAGTACGAGATGAGATTTTCTTAGTTGGCTCATCACGCAGTTTGGTTGGTTCCTACTGACAGGGAAAGGATCAAGAGATTCATTGATGGCCTCATATATCAACTGCGGTTACTTATGACTCGGGAGAGAGTATCTGGTGCTACTTTTGATGAGGTAGTTGACATTGCTCGGCAGATAGAGATGGTCCGTAGTTAGGAACGTGGAGAGAGGGAGGCCAAGAGGCTTCGTGGTCAAGGTAATTTCAGTGGTGTTCCTTTAGGGGTTCAGTTTTACCGCGTTAGTGGTCGTTCTTATAGACACACTCAAACGGGTTGTCCAGTTCATCGTGATGCATCATCCAGCCATGGTTCATATAGTTCTCATCAGGTTTAGCCATCTCTTGGTGCCCTCCCAGCCCAGAGGTCATCCCGTGCCCATTAAGTTCAGGGTTCATTTGCACCGGGTGCTTTTAGCAGTTATTCTGGTTCCCGGGGCCCAATTCAGTCTGCACCACCACCAGTACCAGGGAGTTGCTTTGAGTGCGGGGAGTTTGGGCATATGTGTAGGCAGTGTCCTCATCTTTTGGGAGGTCCAGTGCAGCAGAGGAGTCAGACTACGACTGCAGTACCAGTTACTTCGCTACCTTCCCGGAGTGGGGGTCAGGCAGCTAGGGGTCGCCCAAGAGGGGGAGGCCGATCAGGTGGCGATCAGGCCCGATTATATTCTTTTCGTGCCAAACCAAATATTGTTGCTTCAGATGCAGTGATCACATGTATTGTCTCAGTGTGCCGTAGTGAGGCTTCTATATTATTTGACCCTGGTTCTACTTATTTGTATATGTCATCGCACTTTACTAATTATCTGGATATGCCCTGTGAGTCCTTAGTTTCACCTGTTTGTGTATCTACGCTGGTGGGCGATACTATTATTGTGGACCGTGTGTATTGGTCATGTGTGGTAACTATTAGGGGACTAGAGACTAGAGTTTATCTCTTATTGCTCAGTATGGTTGATTTTGATGTAATCCTGGGTATGTATTGGTTGTCTTCATGTCATGCTATTTTGGACTGTCACACAAAAACTGTGACGTTGGCAATGCCGGGGTTGCCAAAGGTCGAATGGACAGGTTCTCTAGATTATGTTCCCAGTAGGGTAATTTCTTATTTGAAGGCCCAACGTATGGTGGGGAAGGGGTGTTTGTCATATTTGGCCTTTGTGAGAAATGTTGATGCAGATACCCCTACTATTGATTCAGTACCGGTAGTACGAGACTTTCCGAATATATTTCCTGCAGACCTGCTAGGTATGCCACCCGACAGGGATATTGATTTCGGTATTGACTTGGTGCCGGACACTCAGCTCATTTCTATCCCTGTGTATCGTATGGCACCAGCTGAATTGAAAGAATTGAAAGAGCAACTTCGGGAACTCCTTAAAAAGGGGTTTATTAGGCCTAGTGTGTCACCTTGGGGTGCACCGGTTCTGTTTGTGAAAAAGAAAGATGGTACTATGTGGATGTGCATCGATTACAGGCAGTTGAACAAAGTTAGAATTAAGAACAAATATCCCTTGCCGCGTATTGATGATTTATTTGACCAACTTCAGGGTGCGAGGGTATTCCCCAAAATTGATTTGAGATCGGGGTATCACTAGTTAAAAATTCGGGATTCAGATATTCTAAAAACAACATTCAGGACTCATTATGGCCACTATGAATTTCTCGTGATGTCTTTTGGGCTGACCAATGCCCTAGCAGCATTCATGCACTTGATGAATAGTGTATTCCAATCATATCTTGACTCATTTTTCGTAGTATTTATTAATGATATCCTGGTGTACTCACATATCCAGGAGGAGCATGCACGACACTTGAGTATTGTACTACAGAGGCTGTGAGAGGAGGAACTTTATGCCAAATTCTCTATTGGATTAGTTCGGTGGCAATTCTTGGGACACATAGTGTCCAATGAAGGGATTAAGGTGGATCCAAAGAAGATAGAGGCAGTTAAGAGTTGGCCCAGACCATCTTCAGTTACTGAGATTCGAAGTTTTCTCGGCTTGGCCGGTTATTATCGTCACTTCGTGGAGGGTTTCTCGTCTATTGCATCGCCTATGACTAAATTGACCCAGAAAGGTTCTCCGTTCAGGTGGTCGGATGAGTGTGAAGAGAGCTTTCAGAAGCTCAAGACAGCTTTGACTACAACTCCAGTATTTGTGTTGCCTACAGCTTCAAAGTCTTATACTGTGTATTGCGACGCATCGAGTATTGGTCTCGGCGCAGTGCTGATGCAAGACGGTAGGGTGATTTTCTATGCGTCCAGATAGTTAAAGGTACATGAGAAGAATTATCTGGTCCACGACCTTGAGTTAGCAGCTATTGTTCATGCCTTGAAGATTTGGCAACATTATTTGTACGATGTCCATTGTGAGGTTTATACCGATCATCGGAGTCTACAACATCTGTTTAAATAGAAGGATCTCAATTTTCGGCAGCATAGGTGGTTGGAGTTGCTTAAGGATTATGACATCACCATTCTCTATCATCCCGGAAAGGCCAATGTGGTGGCCGATGCCTTGAGTCATAAGGAGGAGAGTTTGGGCAGCTTAGCATACTTACCGGTAGCAGAGAGGCCTTTAGCCTTGTATGTTCAGGCCTTGGCCAACCAGTTTGTTAGATTGGATGTTTCCGAGCCGAATCGAGTTTTGGCTTGTGTGGTTTCTCGGTCTTCTTTTTATGATCGCATTATAGAGCGCCAGTATGATGATCCCCATCTACTTTGCCTTAAGGACACGGTTCAGCACAGTGATGCCAAGGAAGTCACTATTGGAGATGATGGTGTATTACGGATGCAGGACATGCTATGTGTGCATAATATAGATGGTTTGCGTGAGTTGATTCTCCAGGAAACTCACATTTCGTGGTACTCCATTTATCCAAGTGCTGCGAAGATGTATCAGGATTTGAGGCAGCACTATTGGTGGAGGCGAATGAAGAAAGATATAGTTGGGTTTGCAGCTCAGTGTTTAAATGTCAACAAGTAAAGTACGAACATCAGAGACCGGGAGGATTACTTCAGAGACATGAAATTCCGGAGTGGAAATGAGAGCGTATTACCATGGACTTCGTAATTGGGCTTCCACGGACATTTAGGAAGTTTGATGCGGTTTGGGTGATTGTAGATCGGTTAACTAAGTCCGCGCATTTTATTCTAGTTGGTACTAATTATTCTTCGGAGCTGTTGGCTAAGATTTATATCCGCAAGATTGTTCGCCTACACGATGCGCCAATGTCTATCATATCAGATCGGGGCACGCAGTTTACATCACAGTTTTGGAGAGCAGTGCAACGATAATTGGGCACACAGGTTCAGTTGAGTACAACATTTCACCCTCACATGGACGGACAGTCCGAGCACACTATTCAGATATTAGAAGATATGCTACGCGCTTGTGTCATTGATTTTGGCGGTTCTTGGGATCAATTTCTGCCACTAGCAGAGTTTGCTTACAATAACAGCTACCAATCAAGCATTCAGATGGCTCTGTATGAGGCTTTATATGGGAGACGGTGTCGGTCTCTGGTGGGTTGGTTTGAGCCAGGTAAGACTAGACTATTGGATACTGATTTGGTTCAGGATGCTTCGGAGAAGGTTAAATTGATTCAGGAGCGGCTTTGCACGGCACAGTCTAGATAGAAGAGTTATGCCAACCGGAAGGTCCGTGATGTTGCTTACATGGTTGGGGAGAAGGCTCTGCTCAAGATTTCGCCCATGAAGGGTGTGTTGAGGTTCGAGAAAATGGGCAAGTTGGGCCCTCAGTATATTGGGCCTTTTGAAATACTTAAGAAGATTGGAGAGGTGGCCTATGAACTTGCATAGCCGCCTAGTCTATTGAATGTTCATCCAGTGTTTCATGTATCTATGCTCCGGAAGTATGTTGGGGATCCGTCTCATGTTTTGGATTTCAGCACAATGCAGTTGGATGGTAATTTGACATATGATGTGGAGCTGGTGGCCATTTTAGACCGGCAGGTTCGAAAGTTGAGATCAAATAACATAGCTTTAGTGAAGGTGTAGTGGAGAGGCCAGCCAGTCGGAGAAGCTACTTGGGAGACTGAGCGGGAGATTTAGAGAAAGTATCCACACCTATTTGAGACTCCAAGTATAATTCTAAACCCGTCCGAGGATGAACGTTTGTTTAAGAGGGGGAGAATGTAACGACCCGACCGGTCATTTTGAGTATTACAACTCCGTTCCCCCATTTACTGCTCAATGTATGCCTTACATTTGTTTTGTGACTTGCCGGAGGTAATTGGTTCGGGTCCGGTGAGGTTTTGGAATGATTTGGAACACTTAGTTCCAAGGTCTAGAATTTAAGTTGAAAAGGTTAACCGGATGTTGACTTATGTGTAACGACCCCGGAGAAGTTTTGCTAAGGAAATTAAGGGTTTGTGGTGCTGAGGTAGATTAATTGGTACAAAGGTCTAGAAGGGTTATGATTGAATATTTGAACTTGATTACGACTTCGGCTTGACAATCGAGGATGAATGTTTCTAAGAGGGGGAGATTGTAAAGCCCCAGAAAGTTTTCTAACAATATTAAGCCGAACTTGAGCTAAAGAGAATATTTTGCGAGACCTCGAAGTGCTTGCGAACCTACACAAGGGTATCGAGATCATTAAAATACTTGGACATGAATATTATGAGGGTTGAAGGTCACTAAGTTGCATGAATAAAGGCATGGCTTGGAATGATGGAGAAAAGAGGGAAGAAGGAAACCCAACAAGCCTGTGTAGCCTTCTTGCATAGCCTACACCAATCAACATGGAAGTGAAGGGGAGGGTTTAAGATGTGTAGCCAATCTGCGTAGGCTACACAGATCATTTTCTATAAAATAGGGAAGGTTCGGGGAGAGAGAAAAAGATAACATTTTTGGCTAAGTTTTGGGTTCTAGAGAGAAGGTGGAGCATCCTCAACCCAAATACACATCAAAGGTGAGTTTTATGATATTTTTTATAATGGATTAACACTAGTTAATGGTAGTATAAACATCTACATGGATTTAAATTCATATGGATTTCTCTAATCTTCAAAAATCATTCAAAAGGGTTCAAGTTAGGGTTTGAGCTACAAGAGGTAAATTCTCCATCCTACACTTAAATACAACTATGGATTAAGTATTTGGAATGTATTGTGAAGTACAAAGCACCAATTGGTTGAAGAAATATTCTAGTCCTTGAAATGGGTATTGTGAGTTAGGGTTCTTGAATGGAGAAGAAGATGAATAGTGAATTTTTGAATCTTGTTAGGATGGTAGGTGATTCTAGTGCTTCAATAGCTTAATAATGATTAAATATTGAATCATATAACCTAGATTGGGGCTTAAAGGCCAAGGATGAAATCTATTAAGGATAAAAGGGATATGTATGGGTGAATTGGGCTTGTTGAAGACTTACAGTCAACTTGTTAACCTTAAATGGGTATCGACATATATATTTGAAAAGGTTTTGATGTATTGGGATGTCTAATGTAGATATTGGCATGTTGGCGATGTTTGTGAGTTCTAAATGAATTGGAGCATCGTACTATTATTTGAAGCTTGGACTTGAGGTAAGTAACAGTTCTAAATTTGGTTCTGAGGGTATGAAACCCCGGATTATGTGATATGTGATTGGTTTTGAGGTGACGCACATGCTAGGTGACGGGCGTGTGGGCGTGCACCGTAAGAATTGTGACTTGGTCAATTCCATGGAACTATATAGTTGAATAATATGCTGATATCCGTATAGTTTTCCACGTATTTAGAGAAATTGATCTATAAATCATATTTAAACTATGTGTTGACATCGTTGGGACCCATAGAGGTCGTGTACATGTTGAATTATCTGCTAAATTGTTGTTTCATACTCAGTCACAATTTTTACTCGCATATTACATCTCAGTTTCTCTTAGTCATTATTGATGCATCATATCATTATTTTTGGGCTGTTTATCATGATTTCTGAGAGCTAGAGAGACTGGAGAGGTTGATGAGTGAGTGAGGCCGAGGGACTAATTGTGAGGATAATTATGGGATCAGGCTGCACGCCGCAGCATGTTTCATTGATTTATGCCACGATTGGCTTGTTATAGCGCTTGGGCTGAAGGAGCCCCTCCGGAGTCTGTACACACCCCCAGTGAGCGCAGGTACCTACTGAGTGCGAGTGCCGAGTGTCGAGTGCTGAGTGATTGGGAGGAATGAGTGACTGTGAGGAAAGAGTGACTGTAAGGTTGGAGTGAATGGGAGGACTGAGTGACTGTTACTCTGAGAGGATGCATTGATTTCATTATTGCTACATTTCAGCTATCATATATCACTGTTTTGGAAAATTTCTAAAAGACATCCTCTTCTGTTTCATTCAAAGTTGTTATAAAATTACTGTGGAGTTTTAAATGTTAAACTTGAAAGCATGCCTACCTTTTTATGTTGGAAGGTACTGTATTTGGACTTAGCTGAGAAGCTCGTCACTACTTTCAGTTCTTTATTTATTATTGTTACTTACTGAGTTAGTTGTACTCATACTATACCCTGCACTTCATGTGCAGATCCATGTGATCCCGGACACAGAGGGTATTGATTCTTTCACACAGTCGATTTTTCCGAAGATTCAGAGGTAGCTGCCATGTTTCGCAGACCTTGTCTCTCCTTCCCTATCCTTTTGTTTATTGTATTTGGTCTCAGATTATTATAGACCGTGTTTTCCAGATTTGAAATGTATATATGCTTATGTACTCAGTAACACCGAGTTTTGGGAGTATATTTGTATCTGAAATTGTGAGATCTTTTATTAAATTCAAATTATTATATTTTTCATATTTAAAAGAAATTATAGTTTATTGAGGTTGTCGACTTGCCTAGTATCGAGATAGGCGCCATCACGACAGGTTAGGATTTTGGGTCGTGACAATTATATTATAATGAAAAAGTGTAAAACAACGGAGAGGTTGTATCCAGAACAATTTGCTGAAATTAAAGACTTTAAAATTTTGCTTTTTGTATATTATGTTGGAGGTCTATCATCTGAAATGATATTATCCAGCATTTTATCCTGGAGGTATATAATCTAGTTTTTTTTTTTATGGATTTGAAGCGATTTATTGGTTGAAATAAAGATTAATGGATTGGAGTTTATATTTTTTATGGTGTGTTTTTATGTATAATAAGTTGTATTTCATAATTTTTGTTGATGATATTCTAGTATAATTAGTTGGAGTTCTTATTTTGTTTGGTTCCTGTATATTATGCTAAAAATATTCCTTATGATGCTATAAGCCAGTATATTATAATGGAGGAGTGTAAAATAACGGAGAAGTTGTATCCAGAACAATTTGCTGGAATTAAAGACTTTAAAATTTTGCTTCCTGTATATTATGCTGGAGGTCTATCATCTGAAAGGATATTATCCAGTATTTTATCCCGGATGTGTACAATCCAGTTTTTTTTTGAAGCGCTATTATCCATTGGAGAAGTGTAAAACAATAGAGAAGTTGTATCCAGAACAATTTGCTGGAATTAAAGACTTTAAAATTTTGCTTCTTGTATATTATGTTGGAGGTCTATCCTCTGAAAGGATATTATTCAGTATTTTATCGTGGATGTGTATAATCCAGTTTTTTTATGGATTTGAAGCTATTTATTGATTGAAATAAAGATTAATGGATTGAAGTTTATATTTTTTATAGTGTGTTTTTTTGTATAATAAGTTGGATTTCATAATTTTTGTTGACGATATTCTATTATAATTAGTTGGAGTTCTTATTTTATTTGGATCTTGTATATTATGTTGGAAATGCTACTTATGAAGTGCTATAAGCCAGTATATTATAATGGAGAAGTGTAAAACAATGGAGAAGTTGTATCCAGAATAATTTGCTAGAATTAAAGAGTTTAAAATTTTGCTTCCTGTATATTATGCTGGAGGTCTATCATCTGAACGGATATTATTCAGTATTTTATCCTGGAGGTGTATAATCCAGTTTTTTTTTTAATGGATTTGAAGCGATTTATTGATTGAAATAAAGATTAATGTATTGGAGTTTATATGTTTTATGGTGTGTTTTTACGTATAATAAATTGGATTTCATAATTTTTGTTGATGCTATTCTAGTATAATTAGTTGGAGTTCTTATTTTGTTTGGTTCCTGTATATTATGCTGGAACTGCTACTTATTGTGATGACCCAAAAGGTCATCTTTAAATTTAATAATTATTTATATGTCCTAAGACCTCAAAAAGCACTATTCATCATTCCTCAACTGTCACGACCCCAAATTCCCTCCGTAGGATGTTGTGATGGCACCTAGTCTGTAAGACTAGGTCAGCCTATCAATGCAGAAATAACAATAGAAATTTAAAATAAATGAACTGCAATTCAAATAATTACAACTCTCAAAACCCGGTAGAAATAAGTCACAAACTTCTAAGAATTTATCCCCAATGTATCCATATATCAGGGTCTAAGGAAAATAAGGAAGCAACATAATAATGATAGTTTGGGACTCCGGAGTCTGCGGACGCTGGTAGATATACCTCGAAGTCTCCGTACATAGGTAGCTCACTGATGTCTGGATTGGTAGGATATACCTGAATCTGCACAAACAGATGTGCAGAAGCGTAGTATGAGTACACCACAGCGGTACCCAATAACCTCGCTAGAGTAGTGACGAGGTCAGGTCAGGCCCTATTGAAATAATAAAAGACAAGGTGAAATGTTTAACAATATAATAACAATGAAATGACAATGAGAATGAATAAAGTAAGTAGTATGTCACAAATTTACTACGCAAAATAATGGCAAATAACACCTCGTGGAAACAAAACAGAATTTTTTTCAACTTTAAGAAAAATCACAAACAATAATCAAAGGCAACTATGGCCATAAATCAATATCAACAAGGGCACTCCCGAGGTACCGCCTCGTAGTCCCAAATCATAAATAAATTCACAATATCTCATTTTCTTATATCACCGCGGGAGCCTTCACATTTAATTTTAAAGAAAACATTTTTCCCCGAAATAACATCCCGCGTTTTAGCCACCCTTATCACACCGCATGACTTCTAGTAGTTCCCCTACTAGCCACGCGTATCAAGCCGCCCTTATCTCACTGCATATGATTCAACACCCAGACCTTATACCACCGGATGTGTATCAATATCACAATATATCGCAATATGAACCTCAAGTGCTCAAAGATTTCAATTTACCAAAATAAACAATATCAACAATATTTTCCTCAACATGGAGCTCACGGATCAATCACAATGAGTACAAAAAATCTCACAAAAATATTCGGGAATAAATAACTCAACAAAAATAATATTTCAAAATTTTTAATACGTTGCTTCAATACCAAATTTAAAATGTCAAATACTTCATATTAATAATATATAAATTAAAGAAAATCAACCTTCAAATAATGCACAGAATAAAAGAAACCAAGTTTCAACTAAACATGTAAAATAATTAGCAGGAAAGGTCCAGCTAATTTAAAAATATAAAAATTAAATCAATGATGAAGAATATAACAAGGTAAAATTATTTAATTAATATGAAACAGTGATCTACACAATTTAAAGACATAATCTTCCACATTTAGCCCGTGTACACACTCGTCACCTCGTGTACACGACTTTCAACACATTACAATTTATCACTTTAATACCAATCCTAAGGAAAATTTCCCGCACACAAGGTTAGACAAGTCACTTACCTCGACTTGTTCCAATTTAATCAAGTAGTATGCCTTTTCCTCGATTTTCCGACTCTGATCGACTCGAATCTAGTCATAATTAATTTAATACAATCAACAAAAATTATAGAATCAATTCCATGAGAAAATACTACATTTTTCAATATAAACCCGAAATTAACTCAAACATCGCCTGTGGGATCCACGTCTCGGAATCCGGCGAAGGTTACGAAATATGAACGCCCATTCAACCACGAGTCTAACCATACCAAAATGACTAAATTCCGATAACAATTCAACCATCAGATCCTCAAATCTAATCCAAGAGGGTTTTCAAGTTTTTCCAACTTAAATCACCAATTAAATGTTAAAAACAGTGATGGGTTCGGGTAATCTAACCAAAATTGAGTTAAGAATACTTACCCCGATGTTTTCTCTGAAAAGATCTCAAAAATCGCCTCTTCCCGAGCTCCAATCCGTCAAAAATGGAACATGGGACGAAGTCCAATTTTCAGAACTTAAACTCACTGCCCAGGCTTTTACTCTTCGCGATCGCGAAGCACAAATTTCCACTGCTCAGATTTAACCCTACGCGATCGCAAACAATGCCACGCGATCGCGATGCACAAGATTCCAACTCTACACAATCGCATCCCTCTTCACGCGATCACATAGAGCAAACGCGTGGCCCAGCTTCCTCTCAAGTTTCCCTTACGCGATCACAAACAATGCCACGCGATCGCGGTTGACCTCACGCGATCGCGAAGAACAAAATTAACACTGCCTCAACTAAGACTACGCGATCGCATCCCAATCTTGGCGATCGCGATGGAGGTTTGAAATATCAAAAATCAGCAGCTACCAGCAGTGCAAAAATGAAGGAAAATAATCCGAACACCATCCGAAACACGCCCGAGCCCCTCGGGACCTCAACCAAATATACCAACAACTCCTAAAACATCATACAGACTAAGTCGAAACTTCAAATCGCATCAAATATCGCTAAAATCACAAATCGCACTCCAATTCAAGTTTAATGAAACTTAAGAATTTCCAACTTCTACATTCGATGCCGAAACCTATCAAATCAAGTCCGATTGACCTCAAATTTTGCACACAAGTCATAAATGACACATCGAAGCTATGAAAAGTTTTGGAACTGGATTCCGACCTCGATATCAAAAAGTCAACTCCCCGGTTAAACTTTCAAACTTAAATTCTTATTTTAGCCATTTCAAGCCTAGTTTAACTATGGTCTTCCAAATACAATTCCGAACATGCTCTAAAGTCCAAAATCACCATACGGAGCTGTTGGAATCATCAAAATTCTATTCCGGGGTTGTTTGCACATAGGTCGACAACCAGCCAACCTTTTCAACTTAAGTTTTAAACTTTAGAACTAAGTGTTCCAATTCATTCTAAAATCTTTCCAGACCCGAACCGACTACCCCGGCAAGTCACATAACAGTTATAAAGCACAAAATGAGCAGTAAATTGGGGAATGGGTCTACAACTTTCAAAACGTCTGGCCGGTCATTACATCAACTTGCGTGCGCATTCCGTATAATTTTTCAGAAAGTTTTTATATGAATAATTGATTAAAATGAGAAATACAGCTTTAAAACTCAACTAAGTTGACTTTGATCAATATTTTGAGCAAACGGATGCGGATCAGTATTTTGATAGTTCCGGTAGGTCCGTATCATGATTTGGGACTTGGGCTTATGCCTAGAATTTAATTTGGAGGTCCCTAGCTTGAATTATCGCCAGTTGGCGAAACCTAGAAGCCTAAAGGCTTAAAGATTTCAAAGTTTGACCACAAATTGACTTTTATTGATATCGGGGTCGGATTCGAGTCCTGAAAATTTTCATAGGTCCGTTATGTCATTTATGACTTGTGTGCAAAATTTGAGGTTAGTGGGACTTGATTTGATAGGTTTTGGCATCGAATGTAGAAGTTGAAAATTATTAAGTTCCTTAAGCTTGAATTGTGGTATGATTTGTGGTTTTAGCGTTGTTTGATGTGATTTGAGATTTTGACTAAGTTCTTATGATGTTTTAGGACTTAGTGGGGTATTTGGTTAAGGTCCCAGGGGCCTCGGGTGAGTTTCAGATGGTTAACCGGTTGAATTTTGGACTTGGAACTTTACTGGAAACTTTCTGATGCACTGTCTGGTTTCCTTCTTCGCGTTCGCGATAGAGGTCTCGCGTTCGTGAAGAGGAACTGGAGGCAGGCAAAATTTACTCTTCGCATTCGCAAAGAGGGGACCGTGTTCGCGAAGGGGTAAAGGGAAGTGTTCATCGCGAACGCGTGGGAGTGTTCGCATTGGCGTTCACGTAGAAGGGCGAGGCCTGGCCGGGCACCAGGCAATAAGGCTTTGCATTCGCATAGGGGAGACCGCGTTCGCGAAGGCCAAGTTTAGCAAGGCATCGCATTCGCGAGACTGCCATCGCGTTTGCGAAGAAGAAATCTGGGGCAGCACAAAAATGTTCTTCGCGAACGCGAGGGTGCTATCGCGTTCGCGAAGAAGAAATTCCTGGACAGCAGAACTTAAGTTCTGGAAATGGGATTTTGTCCCTTTTTCATTATTCAATATTTTGAGCTCGGGTAAGGCGAGTTTTGGGAGATTTTCACGAAAAACATTAGGGTAAGTGTTCCTTATCCTATATTGTTTATATTGCATGATTCCATACTCATTTACATCATGAATCCATGAGTTTATGGAAGAAAAATTAGATTTTTATAAAATCTTCCAAAAATGTTAAATGAAGATTTGAAAGCCAATCCAGTGTCGGAATTCGATAATTTTTGTATGGTTGAACTCGTATCGGAACGGGTGTTCGGATTTCATGAGTTTTTCTGAGATTCGAGACGTAGGTCCCACAATTGATTTTTGAAATAAATTTCGGATTTTAATCTGGAAAATTTGTAAATTCATATGGAATTAATTCCTACGATTTGTATTAAATATATTGAATTATTTATGACTAGATTTGAGGATTTTGGACACTAATTCGCGAGGCAAGGGTGTATTGGAAACTTGAATTTGGTTGCAAAGCGAGGTTAGTGTCGTTGTTAACCTTGACTTGAGGGAATAAAACTCTTGAATTATTTGCTACGTGAATTTCATGTGTAGCGATGTATAAGCAAGGTGACGAGTGCCTATACTTTGTCAAATTAATTGTTTGCTTAATTATTTAAACATGTTAAATTGTTTTAAGACACGAATTAATTATTATAATAATTATTTCTCTCATATTCCTTGTCAAATATTAATTCTTGAATTCCTGCAATAATTATTACATGTTTATTTGATTTATGTGTCTTAAATGCTACTTGACATTTAGCATATTAAATATTAAAGTGTCTATTTTCTCCCTGATTTTCACAATTAATTTCTACTTGTCACTATTTATTTCATAAATAAATTATAATTATTGTATGAGTTGATGCTTAATAGTTTCTCATTGGACGTGGTATTTATTGAAATATATTTTTATTACATTTAAGAGTTGTTAAAATATATTGGGGGATCGGGTTGCACGCCGCAACGAAAATAAAAATGAATATATTGGGGGATCGGGTTGCACACCATAACAGATTTATTTAAAGTTTATATTGTTGGAGCGGGTTGCACGTCGCAACGGAATTTAATTGAAAGTTTATATTGTTGGATCGGGTTGCATGCCGCAACAGATGTTATTCTAAGTTTGTATTGTTGGAGTGGGTTGCACGCCGCGATGGAAATAAATTGAGGGATTATGACTGCTGAATTGACTTCAATTATTGATATTATTTACCGGTCTTACTTCTATTCCTGTTATTATTATTATTATTATTATTTTGTACAGGTTAATGTAAGCGACCTGCCTTAGCCTCGTCACTACTTCGTCGAGGTTAGGCTCGGCACTTACAGAGTACATGGGATCGGTTGTACTCATACTACACTCTGCACTTCTTGTGCAGATTTCGGAGTTGGTCCCAGCGGCATACTATAGATTTGCTCGGATTTCAGCTATCCAAAGGAGACTTGAGGTATAACTGCACAGCGTCCGCACTTTTGAACTCCCCGTCTACTTTATTTTAGCTGTGTGTTTTCTTTTAGACAACTTTATTTTATTCAGACCCTTATTTGTATTATTCTAGAAGATCGTGCACTTGTGACTCCAGTTCTGGGATGGTATTTAGACATCGCGATTATTATGGATTATTCACTTTATTTTAGACTTTATTTCCGCATTTGTTTCTTTGTTATTAATTAATTTAAAATTTTGTTAAAATGGCAAATTATATTCTAACGTTGGCTTGCCTAGAAAGTAAAACGTTAGGCGCCATCACGGTCCCGAAGGTGGGAATTTCAGGTCGTGACAGTTGGTATCAGAGCACTAGGTTACATAGGTCTCACGAGTCACGAGCAAACTTAGTACAATTTGAAGGATCGGTACGGATACGTCTGTACTTATCTTTCATAGGCTATAAAGTTTAGGAACAATATCTCTTCTTTCTTATTCTGTCATGCGATTTTATTCTATCATCGATGATTGAACCATTCTATTATTATTCTCTCACAGATGGCGAGAACATGTAATACATCTACTGACGGACAGGGACCAGAGCCCTCGGTGGCAACTATGGCCAGGGGTAGAGGTCGAGGCCGAGGTCGTGCTAGAGACCGAGACAGAGGCAGAGGTAGAGATCAGTCTAGAGCTCAAGCAGCAGCACCTGTTGTAGAACCTCAGGTGGATCTTCAGGAGGAGGTTCCCGTTCAGACTGTACCGATTGGACCAGTTCAGGTCCCAGAAGGATTCATAGCTACTCTAGTACTTCAAGATGCTCTAGTCCGTTTGGTGAGCCTTATGGAGGGTGTACCCCAAAATGGTACATTTCCAGTGGCACCAGTCAGCTCACAGACTGGGGGAGGATCACAAACTCCCACTACTCCAGCTCCGGAGTAGATGGCACCCCAGTATCAAACTCCAGCAACCCCGCCAGTTGGGTTAGTTCAGCTAGTTATTGCGGCACATCCGGTGATAGGCCCGCCATGTCTTCTGAGGCCTTATTGAGACTGGATAAGTTTACTAAGCTCTTTCCAGTTCACTTCAGTGGTACACCTTCTGAGGACCCACTGGATTATCTTGACCGCTGCTTTGAGGTACTGCGGAACATGGGTATAGTTGAGACTAATGAGGTTGATTTTGCTGTATTTCAGATGACGGGTTCTGGAGAGAGGTGGTGGAGAGATTATACACTGACCAAACTAGTTGGATCGCCTGCATTGACCTGGGAGCAGTTCTCACGTCTATTTCTAGAGAATATCCTCCCTATCACATTGAGAGAGGATTACCGCAGGCAATTTGAGTGTCTACAGTAGGGCAGTATGACTGTTACTCAGTATAAGTCCCGTTTTGTGGATTTAGCCCGTCATGCTCTCCTTTTACTACCTACTGAGGGAGAGAGAGTGATGAGGTTTATTGAGGGACTTACTTACTCTATTAGGCATTAGATGGCCAAGGAAACCGGGAGTCCGATTTCCTTTCAGGCGGCTGCTAATGTTGCGAGGAGGAACAAGATGGTTCTTGCAAAGGATAGAGGGCAGGGGTCCGATAAGAGGCCTCGTCAGTTCGGTAGGTTCAGTGGTGCCTCGTCTAGAGGTAGGGGTAATTTTGGTAGGGTCATCCTCCCAGACCGTTTCATTCAGCACTTCAGGCATCTAACGGTGATTTAGGGAGTCACGGTCCTATTATGCCTTACTCTGGGCAGCCATCATTTAGTGCATATTCAGCTCCTATCAGAGCACCACCACTCCAGAGTCACTATAACGGTTATCCAGCACGTTCGGGTCAGCTTCAGCTTCAGCAGCCACGACAGCAGGATGGGTGTTATGAGAGTGGGAACATTGGTCACATTATGAGGTATTGCCCTAGGTTGTCGAGTAATAGATCTCGGAAGGATTCTCGTGCCATCATACCGGCACCGGTTGCTTCACCAGTTACTCAGCCTGCTAGAGGTAGGGGTCAGGCAGCTAGAGGTAGAGGTCAGGCCATTAGAGGTGGAGCCCAACCAATTAGAGGCCATCCCAGAGACGCAGTTCAGAGTGGTGGAGCCCAGCCTCGATTTTATGCTTTTCCAGCCAGGCATGAGGCCGAGTCATCTGATGATGTGATCACAGGTATTATTCCAGTTTGCCATAGAGATGCTTCAGTTCTATTTGATTCAGGATCTACTTATTTCTACGTGTTCTCTTATTTTGCTTCATATTTGGTTGTGCCTCGTGATTCTCTGAGTGCTTCTGTGTGTGTATCTACACCGGTGGGAGACTCCGTTGTAGTAGACCATGTCTATCGATCGTGTGTGGTTACTATTGGTAGTCTTGAGACTAGTGTGGATCTTCTACTTCTTGATATGGTAGATTTTGATGTCATCTTGGGTATGGATTGGCTGTCACCTTATCATGCTATATTGGATTGTCATGCCAAGATGATGACCCTAGCCATGCCGGGGTTACCTCGGTTAGAGTGGGAAGGAACTCCTGGTCATTCTACCAGCAGGGTTATTTCTTACATGAAGGCTCGGCATATGGTCGAGAAAGGGTGTCTAGCCTATCTGGCTTATATTCACGATCCGAGTGCGGATGTTCCTTCTATGGACTCAGTACTAGTTGTTCAAGAATTTCCAGATGTATTTCCTGCAGATTTATCGGGGATGCCACCCGACAAAGATATAGACTTCTGCATTGATTTGTCTCCGGGCACGCAGCCCATTTCTATTCCACCATACCGTATGGCCCCGCCGGAACTGAAAGAACTGAAGGATCAGTTACTAGACTTGCTTGATTAGGGATTTATTAGACCTAGTATCTCGCCCTGGGGTGCACCAGTGTTTTTTGTAAAGAAGAAAGATGCTTCAATGCGAATGTATATAGATTATCGACAGTTAAACAAGGCTACTATCAAGAACAAGTATCCACTTCCAAGAATTGATGACTTATTCGATCAGCTTCAGGGTGCCAAGGTGTTATCAAAGATCGACTTGAGGTCTGAGTACCATTAGTTGAAGATTAGGGCATCTGATGTCCCTAAGACAAATTTTCAGACTCGGTATGGGCATTACGAATTCCTAGTGATGTTATTTGGGTTGACAAATGCCCCAGCAGCATTTATGGATTTGATAAACCGGGTATTCAAATATTATCTGGATTCTTTTGTGGTTGTATTCATTGATGAAATCTTAATTTACTCTAGCAATCGAAATGAGCATGAGCAGCATCTTTGGATTGTGCCTCAGACTTTGAAAAATAATCAATTATATGCAAAAATTTCCAAATGTGAATTTTGGTTAGACTCAGTAGCCTTTTGGGGGCATGTTGTGTTGGAAGAAGGTATAAAATGGATCCTAAGAAGATTGAGGCTGTTTAGAATTGGCCTAGACCAACTTCAGTTATAGAGATCCGGAGTTTCCTAGGTTTGGCAGGTAATTATCGTTGGTTCGTGGATGGGTTTTCATCTATAGCAAGCCCATTGACCAGACTGACGCAAAAAGGTGTTCCATTTGGATGGTAAGACGAGTGTGAGTTGAGCTTTCAGAAGCTCAAGACTGCTTTGACTACGGCGCCAGTGTTGGTATTACACATAGGTTCAGGATCTTATACGGTGTATTGTGATGCATCTCGCATTGGGCTTGGTGTAGTATTGATGCAAGATGGCAGGGTGATTGCATATGCGTCGCGGTAGTTGAAAGTTCACGAGAAGAATTATCATGTTCATGACTTAGAATTGGCAGCCATTGTTCATGCGCTGAAGATTTGGAGGCATTACCTTTACGGTGTCTCGTGTGAGGTATTAAATGATCATCGTAGCTTTTAATATCTATTCAAACAAAAGGATCTCAATTTGAGGCAGAGAAGATGGTTGGAGTTGTTGAAGGACTATGATATCACTATTTTGTATCACCCCGAAAAAGCCAATGTGCTAGCCGATGCTTTGAGTAGAAAGGCTGTGAGTATGGGCAGTCTTGCATATATTCTGGTTGGTGAGAGGCCGTTAGTTGCAGATGTTCAGACTTTGGCTAATCAGTTTGTGAGGTTAGATGTTTCAGAACCCAGTCGAGTTCAAGCTTGCACATTCGCTCGGTCTTCTTTCTATGAGCGCATCAGAGAGAGGCAGTATGATGATCCTCATTACTTTTCCTTAAGGACACGGTGCGGTATGATGATGCAAAGCAGGCTTCTGTGGAGGAAGATAGAGTTATGCGAATGCAGGGTTGTATTTGTGTGCCTAATGTTGACGGGCTTCGTGAATTAATTCTTGAAGAGGCACACAGTTCCAGGTATTCCATTCATCCAGGTACCGCCAAAATGTATCAAGATTTGTGGCAACATTATTGGTGGAGCAGAATGAAGAAGCATATAGTTGTATATATAGCTCGATGTCTGAATTGTCAGCAAGTTAAGTACGAGTATCAGAGACCTGGTGGTTTGCTTCATAAGTTAAAAATTCTTGAGTGGAAGTGGGAGCGTATCACTATGAATTTTGTTGTTGGGCTTCCATTGACTCAGAGAAATTTGACACAGTATGAGTTATTGTGAACAAGTTGACCAAGTCGGCACATTTCATTCCAGTGGACGTTACCTATTCTTCAGAATGGTTAGCTGAAATTTACATTCGTGAGAGTGTCCGCCTTCACGGTGTGCCCGTGTCTATCATTTCTGATCAAGGTACGTAGTTCACCTCGCACTTTTGGAGAGTTGTACAGCGTGAGTTAGGCACATGGGTTGAGTTGAGTACAACATTTCATCCACAGACAGACGGACAGTCAGAGCGCACTATTCAGATATTGGAAGATATGCTTCGCGCTTGTGTTATAGACTTTGGAGGTTCTTGGGATCAGTTATCGCCACTTTCGGAGTTTGCTTATAATAATAGCTACCAGTCGAGCATTCAGATGGCTCCATATGAGGCATTGTACGGAAGGCGATGCCGATCGCCAGTTGGCTGGTTTGAACCGGGAGAGGCTCAGTTTTTGGGTACCAATTTAGTATAGGATGCCTTGGATAAGGTTAAAATTATTCAGGATCGACTTCGCACAGTTCAGTCTAGGCAAAAGTGTTTTGCCGACCGTAAAGTTCATGATGTTGCATTCATGATTAGAAAAACGGTATTGCTCTGGGTTCACCTATGAAAAGTGTAATGAGGTTTGGAAAGAAGGGCGAGCCTTAGGTATATAGGACCTTTCGAAATTCTTGAAAGGGTGGGCGAAGTACCCTACAGGCTTGCATTACCATCGAGTTTATCAGCGGTTCGTCGGGTGTTCTATGTGTCTATGCTCTGGAAATATTATGGTGATCAGTCCCATGTGTTAGATTTTAGCTCAGTCCAATTGGACAAGGATTTGACTTATGAGGAGGAGACGGTAGCTATTCTAGCCCGGCAGATCCGACAATTGAGGTCTAAAAGTTATCCTTCAGTTCGGGTGCAATGGAGAGGTCAGCCGGTAGAAGCATCTACCTGGGAGTCCGAGCCGGACATGTGGAGTAAATATCCACACCTTTTCACCAGCTCAGGTACTTTTTCTAACTTCGTTCGAGGACGAACATTTGTTTTAGAGGTAGAAAATGTGATGACCCAAAAGGTCATTTTTAAATTTAATAATTATTTATGTGTCCTAAGACCTTGAAAAGTACTATTCATCATTCATCGACTTGCGTGCGCAGTCAGTATAATTTTCCAGAAAGTCTTTATATGAAAAATTGATTAAAATGAGATATAGAGCCTTAAAACTCAACTAAGTTGACTTTGATCAATATTTTGAGCAAATAGACTCGGATCAGTGTTTGACATTTTTGGTAGGTCCGTATCGTGATTTTGGACTTGGGCGTATGCCCAGAATTTAATTTGGAGGTCCATAGCTTGAATTATTGCCAGTTGGCGAAAACTAAAAGCCTAAAGGCTTAAAGATTTTAAAGTTTGACCACAAATTGACTTTTATTGATATCGGGTCGGATTTGAGTGCTGAAAATTTTCATAGGTTCGTTATGTCATTTATGACTTGTGTGCAAAATTTGAGGTCAATCGGACTTGATTTGATAGGTTTCGGCATCGAATGTAGAAGTTGAAAATTCTTAAGTTCCTTAAGCTTGAATTGTAGTATGATTTTTGGTTATAGCGTTGTTTGATGTGATTTGAGGTTTCGTATAAGTTCGTATGATATTTTAAGACTTGGTGGTGTATTTGGTTGAGCAACTGGGGGCGTCGGGTGAGTTTTATATGGTTAACGGTTTGAATTTTGGACTTGGAACTTTGCTGAAATATTTTTGATGCACTGTCTGGTTTCCTTCTTCGCGTTCACGATAGAGGTCTCGCATTCGGGAAGAGGAACTGGAGGCAGGCGAAATTTACTCTTCGCGTTTGTGAAGAGGGGTCCGCATTCATGAAGGGGTTGAGGGCAGTATTCATTGGGAGCGTTCGCGTTCACGTAGAACGGCGAGGCCTGGCCGAGCACCAGCGATAAGGCTTAGCGTTCGCGTAGGGGAGACCGCGTTCGCGAAGGCCAAGTTTGGCAAGGCATCACGTTCGCGAGACTACCCTCGTGTTCACGATGAAGAAATCTGGAGAAATACAAAAATATGCTTCGCGAACACGAGGGTGCTATCGCGTTCGCGAAGAAGAAATTCCTGGACAGAAGAACTTCAGTTCTGGAAATGGGATTTCGTCCCATTTTTCATTATTCAAGATTTTGAGCTCGGGTAAGGCGATTTTTGGGTGATTTTTATGGGAAAACATTGGGGTAAGTGTTCCTTATCCTATATTGATTATATTTCATGATTACATACTCATTTACATCATGAATCCGTGAATTTATGGAAGAAAAATTAGATTTTTATAAAATCTTCCAAAAATGTAAAATGAAGATTTGAAAGCCAATCCGATGTCGGAATTCGATAATTTTTATATTGTTGAACTCGTATCTGAACGGGTGTTCGGATTTCGTAAGTATTCCAGGATTTGAGATGTGGGTCCCACTGTTGAAATTTTAAATAAATTTCGAATTTTAACCAGGAATATTAGTAAATTCATAGGGAATTAATTCCTACGATTTGTATTGAATATATTGAATTGTTTATGACTAGATTTGAGGATTTCGAACACTAATTTGTGAGGCAAGGGTGTATTGGAAACTTGAATTTGGTTGTGAAGCGAGATAAGTGTTGGTTAACCTTGACTTGAGGGAATAAAACCCTTGAATTATTTGCTACATGAATTTCATGTGTAGCGATGTATATGCAAGGTGACCAATACCTATACTTTGTCAAATTAATTGTTTTCTTAATTATTTAAACATGTTAAATCGTTTTAAGACACGAATTACTTGTTATAATAATTGTTTCTCTTATATTCCTTGTCAAATATTAATTCTTGAATTCCTGCAATAATTGTTACATATTTATTTGATTTATGCATCTTAATTGCTACTTGACATTTAGTATATTAACTATTAAACTGTCTATTTTCTTCCTGATTTCCATAATTAATTACTACTTTGTATTATTTATTTCATAAATTAATTATAATTATTGTATGACTTGATGCTTAATAGTTTCTCATTGAACGTGGTATTTATTGAAGTATTATTTTTTATTACATTTAACAACAACAACAACCCAGTAAAATTCCACTAATGGGGTCTGGGGAGGGTAGTGTGTACGCAGACCTTTTATTACATTTAAGAGTTGTTAAAATATATTGGGGGTATCGGGTTGCATGCCGCAACGGAAATGAAAATAAATATATTGGGGATCGGGTTGCACACCGCAACAGATATATTTAAAGTTTATATTGTTGGAGCGGGTTGCACGCCGTAACGGAATTTAATAGAAAGGTTATATGTTGGATCGGGTTGCACGCCGCAACGGATTTTATTCTAAGTTTATATTCTTGGAGCGGGTTTGCACGCCGCAATGGAAATAAATTGACGGATTATGACTGCTGAATTGACTTTAATTATTGATATTATTTACCGGTCTTACTTCTATTCCTGTTATTATTATTATTATTATTGTGTATAAGTTAATGTAAGCGACGTGCCTTAGCCTCGTCACTACTTCGTCGAGGTTAGGCTCGGCACTTACAAAGCACATGGGGTCGGTTGGAGTTGGTCCCAACGGTGTACTATAGACTTGCTTGGATTTCAGCTACCCAGAGGAGACTTGTGGTATAACTGCACAGCGTCCGCAGTTCTGAATTCCCCTTCTACTTTATTTTAGCTGTGTATTTTTTTCAGACAACTTTATTTTATTCAGACCCTTATTTGTATTATTCTAGAAGCTCGTGCACTTGTAACTCCAGTTCTGGGATGATATTTAGCCATCTCGATTATTATGGATTATTCACTTTATTTTAGACTTTTTTTCCGCATTTATTTTTTTGTTATTAATTAATTTAAAAATTTGTAAAAATGGCAAATTATATTCTAACATTGGCTTGCCTAGCAAGTTAAATGTTAGGCACCATCACGGTCCCGAAGGTGGGAATTTCGGGTCGTGACAGTTGGTATCAGAGCACTAGGTTACATAGGTCTCACGAGCTACGAGCAAACTTAGTAGAATCTGAAGGATCGGTACAGAGACGTCTGTACTTATCTTTCAGAGGCTATAAAGTTTAGGAACAATATCACTTCTTTCTTATTCTGTCGTACGATTTTATTCTATCATCGATGATTGAACCATTCCATTCTTATTCTCTCGCAGATGGCGAGAACACGTAATACATCTACCGACGGACAGGGACCACAACCCCTGGTGGCAACAATGGCCAGGGGTGGAGGTCGAGGCCGAGGTCGTGCTAGAGGCTGAGGCAGAGATAGAGCTCTGTCTAGAGCTCAAATAGCAGCACCTGTTGTAGAACCTCAGGTGGATCTTCAGGAGGAGGTTCCTGTTCAGATTGTACCGATTGGACCAGTTCAGGTCCCAGAAGGATTCATAGCTACTCCAGTACTTCAGGACGCTCTAGTCCGTTTGGTGAGCCTTATGGAGGGTGTGGCCCAGAATGGTACATTTTTAGTGGCACATGCCATCTCACAGGCTGGGGGAGGAGCACAAACTCCTACTATTCCAGCTCAGGAGCAGATGGCTCCCCAGTATCAGGCTCCAGCAGCCCCGCCAGTTGGGGTAGTTCAGCTAGTTGTTGCGGCACAGGGCGGTGATAGGCCCTCCATGTCTTCTGAGGCCTTATTGAGACTAGATAAATTTACTAAGCTCTTTCCAGTTCACTTCAGTGGTACACCTTATGAGGAACCACGAGATTATCTTAACCGCTGCCATGAGCAGCTGCGGAACATGGGTGTAATTGAGACAAATGGGGTCGATTTTTCTATATTTCATATAACGGGTTTCGCAAGAGGTGGTGGAGAGATTATACATTGACCAGACTAGTTGGATCGCCTGCATTGACCTGGGAGCTATTCTTACGTCTATTTCTAGAGAAGTTCTTCCCTATCACATTGAGAGAGGATTACCGCAGGCAATTTGAGCGTCTACAGCAAGGCAGTATGACTGTTACTCAGTATGAGTCCCGTTTTGTGGATTTAGCCCGTCTTGCTCTACTTTTACTTCTTGCCGAGGGAGAGAGAGTGAGGAGGTTTATTGAGGGACTTACTCACCCTATTAGGCATAAAATGGCCAAGGAAACCGGGAGTGAGATTTCCTTTCAGGCGGTTGTTAATGTTGCAAGGAGGATCGAGATGGTTCTTGCACAGTAGAGTGGGCAGGGGTCTGATAAAAGGCCTCGTTAGTTCGGTGGGTTCAGTGCTACCTCGTCTGGAGACAAGGGTAATTTTGGTAGGGGTCATCCTCTTAGACCGTTTCATTCAGCACTTTAGGCATCTCACGGTGCTTCAGGGAGTCACGGTCTTATTATGCCTTACTCTGGGCAGCCAGCATTTAGTGCATATTCAGCTCCTATCAGAGCACCACCACTCCAGAGTCACTACAACAGTTATCCAGCGCGTTCGGGTCAGCTTCAGCTTCAACAGCCACGACAGCAGGATGAGTGTTATGAGTGTGGGAACATTGGTCACATTATAAGGTATTGCCCTAGGTTGTCGAGTAACAGATCTCTATAGGATTCTCGTGCCATCATACCAGCACAGGTTGCTTCACCGCCTGCTCAGCCAGCTAGAGGTAGGGGTCAGGTAGCTAGAGGTGGAGTTCAGGCCATTAAAGGTAGAGGTCAGGCCGTTAGAGGTGGAGGCCAACCAGTTAGAGGACGTCCTAGAGACACAGTTCAGAGCGGTGGAGCCCAGCCCCGATTTTATGCTTTTCCAGCCAGGCCTGAGGCCGAGTCAACTGATGCTGTGATCACATGTACTATTCCAGTTTTCCATAGAGATGCTTCAGTTCTATTTGATCCAGGATCTACTTATTCCTACGTGTCCTCTTATTTTGCTTCATATTTGGTTGTGCCTCGTGATTCTCTAAGTGATTCTGTATGTGTATCTACACCGGTGGGAGACTCTGTTGTAGTAGACTATATCTATCGTTCGTGTGTGTTTACTATTGGTAGTCTTGAGACTAGTGTGGATCCTCTACTTCTTGATATGGTACATTTTGATGTCATCTTGGGTATGGATTAGCTATCACCTTATCATGCTATATTGGATTGTCATGCCAAGACGGTGACCCTATCCATGCCGGGGTTACCTCGATTAGAGTGGAAAGGAACTCCTAGTCATTCTACCAGCAGGGTTATTTCTTATATGAATGCTCGGCGTATGGTCGAGAAAGGGTGTCTAGCCTATTTGGCTTATATTCGCAATCTCAGTGCGGATGCTCCTTCTATGGCCTCAGTACCAGTTGTTCGTGAATTTCTAGATGTATTTCCTGTAGATTTATTGGGGATGCCACCCGACAGAGATATAGACTTCTGTATTGATTTGTCTCCGGGCACTCAGCCCATTTGTATTCCACCACACCGTATGGCCCCGCCGGAACTAAATGAACTTAAGGATCAGTTACAAGACTTGCTTGATCAGGGATTTATTAGACCTAGTATCTCGCCCTGGGGTGCACCAGTGTTTTTTGTAAAGAAGAAAGATGGTTCAATGTGAATGTGTATAGATTATCGACAGTTAAACAAGGCTACTATGAAGAACAAGTATCCACTGCCAAGAATTGATGACTTATTCGATCAGCTTCAGGGTGCCAAGGTGTTATCAAAGATCGACTTGAGGTCTGGTTACCATCATTTGACGAATAGGGAATCTAATGTCCCTAAGACAACTTTTCGAACTCGGTATGGGCATTACGAATTCCCAGTGATATCATTTGGGTTGACAAATGCCCCAGCAGCATTTATGGATTTGATGAACCGGGTATTCAAATGCTATATGGATTCTTTTGTGGTTGTATTCATTGATGGTATCTTGATTTACTCTAACAATCGAAAGGAGCATGAGCAGCATCTTTGGATTGTGCTTCAGACTTTGAAAAATAATCAATTATATGCAAAATTTTCAAAATCTGAATTTTGGTTAGACTCAGTTGCCTTTTGGGGGAATGTTGTGTTGACATAAGGTATAAAAATGGATCCTAAGAAGACTAAGGCTATTCAGTATTGGCCTAGACCTACTTCAGTTACAGAGATCCGGAGTTTCCTGTGTTTGGCAGGTAATTATCGTCGGTTCGTTGATGGGTTTTTATCTATAGCAAGCCCATTGACCAGAATGACCCAAAAAAGTGTTCCATTCGGATTGTCAGACGAGTGTGAGTTGAGCTTTCAGAAGCTCAAGACTGCTTTGACTACGGCGCCAGTGTTGGTATTACCCACAGGTTCAGGATCTTATACGGTGTATTGTGATACATCTCGCATTGGGCTTGGTGCAGTATTGATGTAAGATGGCAGGGTGATTGCATATGCGTCGCGGCAATTGAAAGTTCACGAGAAGAATTATCTTGTTTATGACTTAGAATTGGCAGCCATTGTTCATGCGCTAAAGATTTGGAGGCATTACCTTTACGGTGTCTCGTGTGAGGTATTTACTGATCATCATAGCTTACAATATCTATTCAAAGAAAAGGAACTCAATTTGAGGCAGAGAAGATGGTTGGAGCTGTTGAAGGACTATGATATCACTATTTTGTATCACTCCAGAAAGGCCAATGAGGTGGCCGATGCTTTGAGTAAAAAGGCTATGAGTATGGGCAGTCTTGCATATATTCTGGTTGGTGAAAGGCCGTTAGATGCAGATGTTCAGACTTTGGCTAATCAGTTCGAGAGGTTAGATGTTTCAGAACCCAGTCGGGTTCTAGCTTGCACAGTCGCTCGGTCTTCTTTCTATGAGCGCATCATTGAGAGGCAGTATGATAATCCTTATTTACTTGTCCTTAAGGACACGGTGCGGTACGATGATGCAAATCAGGTTGCTGTGGGGGAAGATAGAGTTATGCGAATGCATGGTCGTATTTGTGTGCCTAATGTTGACGGGCTTCGTGAATTAATTATTGTAGAGGCACACAGTTCCAGGTATTCCATTCATCCAGGTACCGCCAAAATGTATCAAGATTTGCGGCAACATTATTGGTGGAGGAGAATGAAGAAGGATATAGTTGTATATGTAGCTCGGTGTCTGAATTGTCAGCAAGTTAAGTACGAGCATCAGAGAACTGGTGGTTTGCTTCAGAAGTTAGAAATTCTTGAGTGGAAGTGGGAGCGTATCACTATGGATTTTATTGTTGGACTTCTATGGACTCAGAGAAAATTTGATGCAGTATGAGTTATTGTGAACAGGTTGACCAAGTCGGCACATTTCATTCCAGTGGACGTTACCTATTCTTCAGAGCGGTTAGCTAAAATTTTCATTCGTAAGATTGTCCGCCTTCACGGTGTGCCCGTGTCTATCATTTCTGATCGAGGTACGTAGCTCACCTCGCACTTTTGGAGAGTTGTACAGCGTGAGTTAGGCACATGGGTTGAGTTGAGTACACCATTTCATCCACAGACAGACGGACAGTCGGAGCGCACTATTCAGATATTAGAAGATATGCTTCGCGCTTGTGTTATAGACTTTGGAGGTTCTTGGGATCAGTTATTGCCAGTTGCGGAGTTTGCTTATAATAATAGCTACCAGTCGAGCATTCAGATGGCTCCATATGAGGCATTGTACGGAAGTCGATGCTGATCGCCAGTTGGATGGTTTGAACCGGGAGAGGCTCGGTTGTTGGGTACCGATTTAGTACATGATGCCTTGGATAAGGTCAATTATTCAGGATCAATTTTGCACAGTTCAGTCTAGGCAAAAGTGTTTTGCCGACCGTAAAGTTCATGATATTGCATTCATGGTTGGAAAAAGAGTATTGCTCCGGGTTCACCTATGAAAGGTGTAATGAGGTTTGGAAAGAAGGGCGAGCCTTAGGTATATAGGACCTTTCGAAATTCTTGAAAGGGTGGGCGAAGTAGCCTACAGGCTTGCATTACCACCGAGTTTATCAGCGGTTCGTCCGGTGTTCTATGTGTCTATGCTCTGGAAATATTATGGTGATCAGTCCCATGTTTTAGATTTCAGCTCAGTCCAATTGGACAAGGATTTGACTTATGAGGAGGAGCCGTTAGCTATTCTAGCCCGGTAGATCAGACAATTGAGGTCTAAGATTTATCCTTCAGTTCGGGTACAATGAAGAGGTCAGCCGGTAGAAGCATCTACCTGGGAGTCCGAGCTGGACATTGGAGTAAATATCCACACCTTTTCACCAGCTCAGGTACTTTTTCTAATTCCGTTCGAGGACGAACGTTTGTTTTAGAGGTAGAGAATGTGATGACCCAAAAGGTCATCTTTAAATTTAATAATTATTTATGCGTCCTAAGACCTTGAAAAGTACTATTCATTATTCCTCGACTTGCGTGCACAGTCCATATAATTTTCCAGAAAGTGTTTATATGAAAAATTGATTAACATGAGAAATAGAGCCTTAAAACTCAACTAAGTTGACTTTGATCAATATTTTGAGCAAACGGACTCGGATCAGTGTTTGACATTTCCTGTAGGTCCGTATCATGATTTTGGACTTGGGCGTATGCCGGGAATTTAATTTGGAGGTCCCTAGCTTGAATTATCACCAGTTGGCGAAAACTAAAAGCCTAAACGCTTAAAGATTTCCAAGTTTGACCATAAATTGACTTTTATTGATATCAGGGTCGGATTCGAGTGCTAAAAATTTTTATAGGTTCGTTATGTCATTTATGACTTGTGTGCAAAATTTGAGGTCAATCGGACTTGATTTGATAGGTTTCGGCATCAAATGTTGAAGTTGAAAATTCTTAAGTTCCTTAAGCTTGAATTGTAGTATGATTTGTGGTTATATCATTGTTTGATGTGATTTGAGGTTTTGACTAAGTTCGTATGATATTTTAAGACTTGGTGGTGTATTTGGTTGAGCTACTGGGGGCCTCGGGTGAGTTTCAGATGGTTAACGGTTTGAATTTAGGACTTGGAACTTTGCTGAAATTGTTTTGATGCACTATCTGGTTTCCTTCTTCGCGTTCGCGATAGGAGGTCTCGCGTTCGCGAAGAGGAACTGGAGGCAGGCGAAATTTACTCTTCGCATTTGCGAAGAGGGGTCCGCATTCATGAAGGGGTAGAGGGCAGTCTTCATTGGGAGCGTTCGCGTTCACGTAGAACGGCGAGGCCTGGCCGGGCACCAGCGATAAGGCTTTGCGTTCGCGTAGGGGAGACCGCATTCGCGAAGGACACGTTTGGCAAGGCATCGTGTTCGCGAGACTGCCCTGGCGTTCAAGATGAAGAAATCTGGAGCAATACAAAAATATGATTCGCGAACGCGAGGGTGCTATCGCATTCGCGAAGAAGAAATTTCTGGACAGGAGAACTTAAGTTCTGGAAATGGAATTTCGTCCCATTTTTGATTATTCAAGATTTTGAGCTCGGGTAAGGCGATTTTTTGGTGATGTTCACGGGAAAATATTGGGGTAAGTGTTCCTTATCCTATATTGATTATATTTCATGATTCCATACTCATTTACATCATGAATCCGTGAATTTATGGAAGAAAAATCAGATTTTTATAAAATCTTCCAAAAATATAAAATGAAGATTTGAAAGCCAATCCGATGTCGGAATTCGATAATTTTTATATGGTTGAACTCGTATCGGAACGGTTCGGATTTCATAAGTTTTTCCAGGATTCGAGATGTGGGTCCTACTGTTGAATTTTAAAATAAATTTCGAATTATAATCCGGAATATTAGTAAATTCATAGGGAATTAATTCCTACGATTTGTATTGAATATATTGAATTGTTTATGACTAGATTTGAGGATTTCAGACACTAATTCGCGAGGCAAGGGTGTATTGGAAACTTGAATTTGGTTGTGAAGCAAGATAAGTGTTGGTTAACCTTGACTTGAGGGAATAAAACCCTTGAATTATTTGCTACGTGAATTTCATGTGTAGCGATGTATATGCAAGGTGACCAGTACTTATACTTTGTCAAATTAATTGTTTGCTTAATTATTTAAACATGTAAAATTGTTTTAAGACATGAATTAATTATTATAATAATTGTTTCTCTCATATTCCTTATCAAATATTAATTCTTGAATTCCTGCAATAATTATTACATGTTTATTTGATTTCTGCGTCTTAATTGCTACTTGATATTTAGCATATTAAATATTAAACTGTCTATTTTCTTCCTGATTTCAACAATTAATTGCTACTTGGTATTATTTATTTCATAAATTAATTATAATTATTGTATGACTTGATGCTTAATAGTTTCTCATTGAACGTGGTATTTATTGAAGTATTTTTTTTCTTACATTTAAGAGTTGTTAAAATATATTGGGGGTATCGAGTTGCACGCCGCAACGGAATTTAATAGAAAGGTTATATTGTTGGATCGGGTTGCACGCCACAACAGATTTTATTCTAAGTTTATATTCTTGGAGCGGATTGCACGCCGCAATGGAAATAAATTGAGGGATTATAACTGCTGAATTGACTTTAATTATTAATATTATTTACCGGTCTTACTTCTATTCCTGTTATTATTATTACTATTGTGTACAAGTTAATGTAAGCGACCTGCCTTAGCCTCGTCACTACTTCGTCGAGGTTAGGCTCGGCACTTACAGAGTATATGGGGTCGGTTGTACTCATACTACACTCTGCACTTCTTGTACAGATTTTGGAGTTGGTCTCAGCGGCGTACTATTAACTTGCTCGGATTTCAGCTACCCAGAGGAGACTTGAGGTATAACTGCACAGCGTCTGCAGTTCTGAATTCCCCGTCTACTTTATTTTAGCTGTGTGTTTTCTTTCAGACAACTTTATTTTATTCAGACCCTTGTTTGTATTATTCTTGAAGCTCGTGCACTAGTGACTCTAGTTCTGGGATGATATTTAGACATCGCGATTATTATGGATTATTCACTTTATTTTAGACTTTATTTCCGCATTTGTTTCTTTGTTATTAATTAATTTAAAATTTTGTAAAAATGGCAAATTATATTCTAACATTGGCTTGCCTAGCGAGTGAAATGTTAGGCACCATCATGGTCCCGAAGGTGGGAATTTTGGGTCGTGACAGTTGATATCAGAGCACTAGGTTACATAGGTCTCACGAGTTACGAGCAAACTTTGTAGAGTCTAAAGGATCGGTACGGAGACGTCTGTACTTATCGTTCAGAGGATATAAAGTTTAGGAACAATATCATTCTTTCTTATTCTGTCGTGAGATTTTATTCTATCATCGATGATTGAACTATTCTATTCTTATTCTCTCCCAAATGGCGAGAACACGTAATACATCTACCGACGGACGGGGACCAGAGCCCCTGATGGAAACTATGGCGAGGGGTGGAGGTCAAGGCCGAGGTCGTGCTAGAGGCTGAGGCAGAGATAGAGCTCTGTCTAGAGCTCAAACAGCAGCACATGTTGTAGAACCTCAGGTGGATCTTCAGGAGGAGGTTCCCATTTAGATTGTACCGATTGGACCAGTTCAGGTCTCAGAAGGATTCATAGCTACTCCAGTACTTCAAGACGCTCTAGTCCGTTTGGTGAGCCTTATGGAGGGTGTGGCCCAGAATGGTACATTTCCAGTGGCACCTGCCGTCTCACAAGCTAAGAGAGGAGCACAAAATCCTACTATTCCTGCTCAGGAGCAGATGGCTCCCCAGTATCAGGCTCCAGCAGCCCCGCCAGTTGGGGTAGTTCAGCTAGTTGTTGCGGCACAGGCTGGTGATAGGCCCTCCATGTCTTCTGAGGCCTTATTGAGACTAGATAAGTTTACTAGGCTCTTTCCAGTTCACTTTGGTGTTACACCTTCTGAGGAACCACGGGATTATCTTAACCGCTGCCATGAGGTGCTGTGAAACATAGGTATAGGTGAGACCAATGGGGTCGATTTTGTTATATTTCATATAACGGGTTCCGCCAAGAGGTGGTGGAGAGATTATACATTGACTAGATCAGTCGGATCGCCTACATTGACCTGGGAGCTGTTCTCACGTCTATTTCTAGAGAAGTTCTTCCCTATCACATTGAGAGAGGATTACCGCAGGCAATTTAAGCGTCTACAGCAGGGCAGTATGACTGTTACTCAGTATGAGTCCCGTTTTGTGGATTTAGCTCGTCATGCTCTACTTTTACTTCCTACTGATGGAGAGAGAGTGAGGAGGTTTATTGAGGGACTTACTCACCCTATTAGGCTTCAAATGGCCAAGGAAACCGGGAGTGAGATTTCCTTTCAGGCAGCTGCTAATGTTGCGAGGAGGATCGAGATAGTTCTTGCACAGTAGAGAGGGCAGGCATCTGATAAAAGGCCTCATCAGTTTGGTGGGTTCAGTGCTGCCTCGTCTGGAGGCAAGGGTAATTTTGGTAGGGGTCATCCTCCCAGACCGTTTCATTCAGCACTTCAGGCATCTCACGGTGCTTCAGGGAGTCACGGTCCTATTATGCCTTACTTTGGGCAGCCATCATTTAGTGCATATTCAGCTCCTATCAGAGCACCACCACTCCAGAGTCACTACAAGGGTTATCCAGCGCGTTCGGGTCAGCTTCAGCTTCAGCAGCCATGACAACAGGATGGGTGTTATGAGAGTGGGAACATTGGTCACATTATGAGGTATTGCCCTAGGTTGTCGAGTAACATATCTCGGAAGGATTCTCGTGCCATCATACCGGCACCGGTTACTTCACCGCCTGCTCAGCCAGCTAGAGGTAGGGGTCAGGCAGCTAGAGGTGGAGTTCAGGCCATTAGAGGTGGAGGTCAGGCCGTTAGAGGTGGAGGCCAACCAGTTAGAGGCCGTCCCAGAGACACAGTTCAGAGTGGTGGAGCCCAGCCCCGATTTTATGCTTTTCCAGCCAAGCCTGAGGTCGATTCATCTGATGCTATGAGCACAAGTACTATTCCAGTTTTCTATAGAGATGCTTCAGTTCTATTTGATTCAGGATCTACTTATTTCTACGTGTTCTCTTATTTTGCTTCATATTTGGTTGTGCCTCGTGATTCTCTAAGTGCTTCTGTGTGTGTATCTACACCGGTGGGTTACTCCGTTGTAGTAGACCATGTTTATCGATCGTGTGTGGTTACTATTAGTAGTCTTGAGACTAGTGTGGATCTTCTACTTTTTGGTATGGTAGATTTTGATGTCATCTTGGGTATGGATTGGCTGTCACCTTATCATGCTATATTGGATTGTCATGCCAAGACGATGACCCTAGCCATGCCGGGGTTACCTCGGTTAGAGTGGGAAAAAACTCATGGTCATTCTACCAGCAGGGTTATTTCTTATATGAATGCTCGGTGTATGGTTGAGAAAGGGTGTCTAGCCTATTTGGCTTATATTCGTGATCTCAGTGCGGATGTTCCTTTTATGGCCTCAGTACCAGTTATTCGTGAATTTCCAGATGTATTTCCTGTAGATTTATCGGGGATGCCACCCGACAGAGATATAGACTTCTGTATTGATTTGTCTTCGGGCACTCAGCCCATTTCTATTCCACCATACCGTATGGCCCCCCCGGAACTGAAAGAACTGAAGGATCAGTTACAAGACTTGCTTGATTAGGGATTTATTAGACCTAGTATCTCGCCCTGGGGTGAACCAGTGTTATTTGTAAAGAAGAAAGATGGTTCAATGCGAATGTGTATAGAATATCGACAGTTAAACAAGGCTACTATCTAGAACAAGTATCCACTGCCAAGAATTGATGACTTATTCAATCAGCTTCAGGGTGCCAAGGTGTTATCAAAGATCGACTTAAGGTCTGGTTACCATCAGTTGAAGATTAGGGCATCTGATGTCCCTAAGATAACTTTTCGGACTCGGTATAGGCATTACGAATTCCTAGTAATGTCATTTGGGTTGACAAATGCCCCAGCAACATTTATGGATTTGATGAACCGGGTATTCAAACGCTATCTGGATTCTTTTGTGGTTGTATTCATTGATAATATCTTGATTTACTCCGGCAATCGAAAAGAGCATGAGCAGCATCTTTGGATTGTGCTTCAGACTTTGAAAAATAATCAATTATATGCAAAACTTTCAAAATGTGAATTTTAGTTAGACTTAGTTGCCTTTTGGGGGCATGTTGTGTCAGCAGAAGGTATAAAAATGGATCCTAAAAAGATTGAGGCTATTCAGAATTGGCCTAGACCTACTTCAGTTACAGAGATCCGGAGTTTCGTGGGTTTGGCAGATAATTATCGCCGGTTCGTGGATGGGTTTTCATCTATAGAAAGCTCATTGACCAAACCGACCCAGAAAGGTGTTCCATTCGAATGGTCAGACGAGTGTGAGTTGAGCTTTCAGAAGCTCAAGACTGCCTTGACTACAGTGCCCGTGTTGGTATTACCCACAGGTTCAGGATCTTATACGGTG
Source organism: Nicotiana tomentosiformis (assembly GCF_000390325.3). Taxonomy (NCBI): domain Eukaryota; kingdom Viridiplantae; phylum Streptophyta; class Magnoliopsida; order Solanales; family Solanaceae; genus Nicotiana; species Nicotiana tomentosiformis. The sequence goes on along the minus strand of NC_090818.1, from coordinate 1,994,647 downwards.
TATTGTGATGCATCTCGCATTAGGCTTGGTGCAGTATTGATGCAAGATGGCAAGGTGATTTCATATGCGTCGCGGCAGTTGAAAGTTCACGAGAAGAATTATCATGTTCATGACTTAGAATTGGCAACCATTGTTCATGCGCTGAAGATTTGAAGGCACTATCTTTACGGTGTCTCGTGTGAGGTATTTACTGATCATCATAGCTTACAATATCTATTCGAACAAAAGGATCTCAATTTGAGGTGGAGAAGATGGTTGGAGCTGTTGAAGGACTATGATATCGCTATTTTGTATCACCCCGGAAAGGCTAATGTGGTGGCTGATGCTTTGAGTAGAAAGGTTGTGAGTATGGGCAGTCTTGCATATATTCCGGTTGGTGAGAGTCTGTTAGCTGCAAATGTTTAGACTTTGGCTAATCAGTTCGTGAGGTTAGATATTTTAGAACCCAGTCAGGTTCTAGCTTGCACAGTCGCTCGGTCTTCTTTCTATGAGCGCATAAGACAGAGGTTGTATGATGATCCTCATTTACATGTCCTTAAGGACACGGTGCGGTACGGTGATGCCAAATAGGTTGCTGTGGGGGAAGACGGAGTTCTGTGAATGTAGGGTCGTATTTGTGTGCCTAATGTTGACGGGCTTCATGAATTAATTCTTGAAGAGGCACACAGTTTCAGGTATTCTATTCATTCAGGTACCGCCAAAATGTATCAAAATTTACGGCAACATTATTGTTGGAGGAGAATGAAGAAGGATATAATTGCATATGTAGCTTGGTGTCTAAATTGTCAGCAAGTTATGTACGAGCATCAGAGACGTGGTGCTTTGCTTCAGAAGTTAGAAATTCCTGAGTGGAAGTGGGAGCGTATCACTATGGATTTTGTTGTTGGGTTTCCATGGACTCAGAGAAAATTTGACATAGTATGGGTTATCGTGGACAGGTTGACCAAGTCGGCACATTTCATTCCAGTGGCAGTTACCTATTCTTCAGAGCGGTTAGCTGAAATTTACATTCCTGAGATTGTCCGCCTTCACGGTGTGCCCGTGTCTATCATTTCTAATCGAGGTATGCAGTTCACCTCGCACTTTTGGAGGGCTGTACAGGGTGTGTTAGGCACGCGGGTTGAGTTGAGTACAACATTTCATCCACAGACACACGGACTGTCAAAGCGCACTATTCAGATATTGGAAGATATGCTTCGCGCTTGTTTTATAGACTTTGGATTTTTTTGGGATCAGTTCTTGCCACTTGCAGAGTTTGCTTATAATAATAGCTACCAGTCGAGCATTTAGATGGTTCCATATAAGGCATTATACGAAAGGCGATGTTGATAGCCAATTGTCTAGTTTGAACCGGGAGAGGCTCGATTGTTGGGTACCGATTTGGTACAGGATGCCTTGGATAAGGTCAAAATTATTCAGGATCGACTTCGCACAGCTCAGTCTAGGCAGAAGAGTTATGCCGACTGTAAAGTTCGTGATATTGCATTCATGGTTGAAGAAAGAGTATTGCTCCGGGTTTCATCTATGAAAGGTGTAATGAGGTTCGGAAAGAAGGGCAAGTTGAACCCTAGGTATATAGGACCCTTCGATATTCTTGAAAGGGTGGGCGAAGTAGCCTACAGGCTTGTATTACCACCGAGTTTATCAGCGGTTCATCCGGTGTTCCATGTGTCTATGCTCTGAAAATATTATGGTGATCTGTCCCATGTGTTAGATTTTAGCTCAGTCCAATTGGACAAGGATTTGACTTATGAGGAGGAGCCGGTAGCTATTCTAGCCTGGCAAGTCCGACAGTTGAGGTCTAAGAGTTATCCTTCAGTTCGGGTGCAATGGAGAGGTCAGTCGGTAGAAGCATCTACCTGGGAGTCCGAGTCGGACATGCGGAGTAAATATCCACACCTTTTCACCAGCTCAGGTACTTTGTCTAATTCCGTTCGAGGACAAACGTTTGTTTTAGAGGTGGAGAATGTGATGACCCAAAAAGCCATCTTTAAATTTAATAATTATTTCTTTGTCCTAAGACATCGAAAAGCACTATTCATCATTCCTCGACTTGCGTGTGCAGTCCGTATAATTTTCCAGAAAGTTTTTATATGAAAAATTGATTAAAATGAAAAATAGAGCCTGAGTTGACTTTGTTCAATATTTTGAGAAAATGGACTAGGATAAGTGTTTTGATAGTTCCTATAGGTCCGTATCGTGATTTGGGACTTGGGCATATGCCCGGAATTTAATTTGGAAGTCGCTAGCTTGAATTATCGCCAGTTGGCGAAAACTAGAAGCCTAAAGGTTTAAAGATTTCAAAGTTTGACCACAAATTGACTTTTATTGATATCGGGGTCGAATTCGAGTCTATAAAATTTTCATAGGTCCGTTATATCATTTATGACTTGTGTGCAAAATTTGAGGTCAATCGGACTTGATTTGATTGGTTTCGGCATCGAATGTAGAAGTTGAAAATACTTAAATTCCTAAAGCTTGAATTGTGGTATGATTTGTGGTTTTAGCGTTGTCTGATATGATTTGAAGTTTTGACTAAGTTCGTATGATGTTTTAGGACTTGGTGATGTATTTGGTTGAGGTCTCCAGGGCCTCGAGTGAGTTTCAGATGGTTAACGGGTTGAATTTTGGACTTGGAACTTTGCTGCAATTTTTTTGATGCACTGTCTGGTTTCCTTCTTCGCGTTCGCGATAAAGGTCTTGCGTTCGTGAAGAGGAACTGGAGACAGGCAAAATTTACTCTTCGCGTTCGCGAAGAGGGGACCGCGTTCGCGAAGGAGTAGAGGAGGGCAGTGTCCATCGCGAATGCATGGAAGCGTTCGCGTTCGCGTAGAAGGGCTGGCCGAGCACTAGGCGATAAGGCTTCGCGTTCGCGTAGGGGAGACCGCGTTCACGAAGGCCAAGTTTGGCAAGGCATCACGTTCGCGAGACTGCCCTCGCATTCGCGAAGTAGAAATCTGGGGCAGCACAAAAATGTGCTTCGCGAATGCGAGGGTGCTATCGCGTTCGCGAAGAAGAAATTCCTGGACAGGAGAACTTAAGTTCTGGAAATGGGATTTCGTCCCATTTTTCATTATTCAAGATTTTGAGCTCGGGTAAGGCGATTTTTGGGAGGTTTTCACGGAAAAATATTGGGGTAAGTGTTCCTTATCCTATATTGATTTTATTTCATGATTCCATACTCATTTACATAATGAATCCGTGAATTTATGGAAGAAAAATCAGATTTTTATAAAATCTTCCAAAAATGTAAAATGAAGATTTGAAAGCCAATCCGATGTCGGAATTCGATAATATTTGTATGGTTGAACTCATATCGGAACGGGTGTTCGTATTTCGTGAGTTTTTCGGGATTCGAGACGTGGGTCCCACTGTTATTTTTGAAATAAATTTCGGATTTTAATCCAGAAAATTAATAAATTCATATGGAATTAATTCCTACGATTTGTATTGAATATATTGAATTATTTATGACTAGATTTGAGGATTTCGGACACTAATTCACGAGGCAAGGGTGTATTGGAAACTTGAATTTAGTTGTGAAGTGAGGTAAGTGTCGTGGTTATCCTTGACTTGAGGGAATAGAACCCTTGAATTATTTGCTACCTGAATTTCATGTGTAGCGATGTATAGGCAAGGTGACGAGTGCTTATACTTTGTCAAATTAATTGTTTGCTTAATTATTTAAACATCTTAAATTGTTTTAAGACACGAATTAATTGTTATAATAATTGTTTCTCTCATATTCCTTGTCAAATATTAATTCTTGAATTCCTGCAATAATTGTTACATGTTTATTTGATTTATGTGTCTTAATTGCTACTTGACATTTAACATGTTAACTATTAAACTGTCTATTTTCTCCCTGATTTCCACAATTAATTGCTACTTGGCATTATTTATTTCATAAATTAATTATAATTATTGTATGACTTGATGCTTAATAGTTTCTCATTGAACGTGGTATTTATTTAAGTATTGTTTTTATTACGTTTAAGAGTTGTTAAAATATATTGGGGGTATCGGGTTGCATGCCGCAACGGAAATGAAAATGAATATATTGGGAATCGGGTTGCACACCGCAACAGATATATTTAAAGTTTATATTGTTGGAGCGGGTTGCACGCCGTAACGGAATTTAATAGAAAGGTTATATTGTTGGATCGGGTTGCACGCCGCAACGGATTTTATTCTAAGTTTATATTCTTGGAGCGGGTTGCACGCCGCAATGGAAATAAATTGAGGGATTATGACTGCTGAATTGACTTTAATTATTGATATTATTTACCGGTCTTACTTCTATTCCTATAATTATTATTATTATTGTGTACAGGTTAATGTAAGCGACCTGCCTTAGCTTCGTCACTACTTCATTGAGGTTAGGCTCGGCACTTACAGAGTACATGGGGTTGGTTGTACTCATACTACTCTCTGCACTTCTTGTGCAGATTTCGGAGTTGGTCCCAACGGCGTACTATAGACTTGCTCGGATTTCAGCTACCCAGAGGAGACTTGAGATATAACTGCACATCGTCCGCAGTTCTGAAGTCCTCGTCTACTTTATTTTAGCTGTGTGTTTTCTTTCAGACGTCTTTTTTTATTCAGACCCTTATTTGAATTATTTTAGAAGCTCGTGCACTTGTGAATCAAGTTCTGGGATAGTATTAAGACATCGCAATTATTATGGATTATTCACTTTACTTTAGACTTTATTTCCGCATTTGTTTCTTTGTTATTAATTAATTTAAAATTTTGTTAAAATGGCAAATTATATTCTAATGTTGGCTTGCTTAGCAAGTGAAATATTAGGCACCATCACAGTCCAGAAGGTGGGAATTTTGGATCATGACACTTAAGAAGCGCTATAAGCCAGTATATTATATTGGAGAAGTGTAAAACAACGGAGAAGTTATATCCAGAACAATGTCACGACCCAAAACCTAACATGTCATAATGGCGCCTATCGTGGAACTAGGCAAGCCGACATTCTCAATATGCTTTCGATATATAACAGAAGTGAGCTAAAGCAATTAAACTAATTGAAGGTTTACATAATAACGGGGTAAAAACCCAAAATACAAGTGCGGAATGATATCCCGACATCGGGGTGTCACTAGTCATGAGCATCTAATAACCAATCTAGAAACAAAGTCTACTACAGTCTGTGCGAAATGCCAATACAAGAGAGAAAAGATAATAAGAAAGAGTAAACAAGGACTGCGGATGTCGGCAGCTACCTCGTAATTCTCCGATAATCAACTCGCGCACGAACTCAGCGACTGCCAGAACAGTACACACCTGGATCTGCACATGAAGTGCAGGGTGTAGCATGAGTACAACCAACTCAGCAAATAAGGAACTGAGAAGCAGTGACGAGCAATAAAAATACATATCATTTCAAAAGTTTTCAGTAAAGAGTGAACATGCTTTCAAATCCGGTGGTATAAGTCAAATCAATTCGTGCTCAAGTAAAATAGATATAAATCTTCCAGAAATTTCACAACAACGACAGATAACAACTAAGTGCAACAATAAATAAAAGCAAGTACGCCTCTCAAGGAAGCAGTCACTCAACTCCTCTCAACAGCTCATACTCTCGGCTCTCAGCCCTCAATACACACTCTCAATAGGTACCTGCGTTCACTGGGGGTGTACAGACTCTGGAGGGGCCCCTTCAGCCCAAGCACTATATTGCTACGGCGTGCAGCCCGATCCAATATTATTGCGGTGTGCAAATCGATCCAATATTGTTGCGGCGTGCAACCCGATCTAATATTGTTGCGGTGTATAACCCGATCTAATAATATATATATATATATATATATATATATATATATATATATATATATATATATATATATATATATATATATATATATATATATATATCCAGAAGGCTTGTTGCGGCGTGCAACCCGATCCATATACCTCACATCTCGTAGCTCGACACTCAGGCCCTATCTCAGTCACTAACCTCTCCAGCCCCTCGGGCTCACAGAATATCATAATAATCAGCCCAAATAGAGAATACAACAAGTATCAACAAGAAATGAGAGGAAACGGAGATGTAACACACAAGTAAGACTGTGACTGAGTACAAGACAGCAATTAGCAGTCAATTCAGCAAGTATACGACCGTTGCGGGTCCCAACAATGATATCATACGGCCTAAGCATGGTTTCTAACATGAAAGGTAGTCAATTGCTCAAAGACAGGGAAAAACAAGTAATAACAATGGCTATTCGACTTTACAGTCTCACAGGACGGATCAAGTCACAATCCCTCATGGTGCACGCTCACATGCCCATCACCTAGCATGTGCGTCACCCCCCAAACACTCACATCATACCAATTCTCGGGGTTTCAAACCCTCAAAACCAGATTTGAGACTGTTACCTCAAACCGCGCAAAATCCTACTCCGCAATTCCCTTGACCCTCGAATCAATCTCCAAACGCCCTGAATCTAGCCACAAACAGTACGATATAATTAAAATAAGCTAAAAGAATCAATTCCACAAGAAAAACACGACATTATAAGCCAAAATCCGAAATAGGCTCAAACCGGCCCCCGGGCCCACGTCTTGAAATCCGACAAAAGTCACAAAATATGAACACCCATCCACTCACGATTCCAACCATACAAGAATTACTCGAATCGAACCTCAAATCACCTTCCAAAACTCGACATTTTAGCCTACGAAGTTTCTACCATTTTCCCCCAAATTTACAACTCAAATCCCTAATTAGATGATAAAAATAGTAATAGATTCATGAAATATAGTCCAATCCGAGTTAGAATCACTTATTCCAACAATCTTCTTGAAGAAACCTCAAAAAATCGCCTCACACCGAGCTCTCAAAGTCCCAAAATCGAAATGGGAATCAAACCCTCAAAGTTCCATTTTTTGCCCAGTTCTTCCGCACCTGCGGACCTTCTGTCACATCTGCAATGCCGCACCTGCGGAAATTCCATCGCAGGTGCGGATCCCACTTAAGCTCCTAGATTTCGCATCTGCGGTCACTCAATCGCACTTGCAGGCCCTGCCCGCTTCTGCAATCCTACCCACTCAGGCCTTTTTTCGCATCTGCGCCTCCCCTTCCACATCTGCGGTTTCGCAAATGCGCTCCTAACCTAGCACTTGCGCTTCCAGTCTAACCCAGCCTTGCCCGCATCTGTGTCCTCCTCTTCGCTTTTGTAGGGCCACACCTGCGTGCTCCCACCGCAGGTGTGAAACACCATAACACCAGAAAAAAACCAGCAATGCCTAAGTCCAAATTTCCTTCCGATGGGCATCCGAAACACCCCCGAGGCCCCAGGGACCTCATCCAAACATACCAACAAGTCATATAACCCCATACGGACTTAGCCGAACCTTTGAATCACTCAAAACAACATCAAAACACCAATTACACCTGGATTCAAGCCTAAAAAACTTCTAAACTTTCAAATTCCACAAACGACGCCGAAACCTACCAAGCCTAAATTAGCTACAAACCTCAAATTCACAGCCCGGACACGCTCCTAAGTCCAAAATCACCCAACAGAGCCGACAGAACCGACAGAACTCCATTCCGGAGTCGTCTTCATAGAGTTCTAACTACGGTCAAAATCTTAAGACTTAAGCTTCCGTTTTAGGGACTAAGTGTCTCAAAACACTCCGAAACCAAAAACAAGACCTCCCGGCAAGTCACATAAGCAGAAACAGATACGGGGAAAGCAGTAAATAGGGGATCAGGGCTATTACACTCAAAACGATTGGCCGGGTCGTTACAAACAATTTGCTGGAATTAAAGACTTTAAAATTTTGCTTCTTGTATATTATGCTGGAGGTCTATCATCTGAAAGGATATTATCCAGTATTTTATCCTAGATGTGTACAATCCAATTTTTTTTGAAGCGCTATTATCCATTGGAAAAGTGTAAAACAACGGAGAAGTTGTATCCAGAACAATTTGCTGAAATTAAAGACTTTAAAATTTTGCTTCTTGTATATTATGCTGGAGGTCTATCATCTGAAAGGATATTATTCAGTATTTTATCCTGGATGTGTATAATCCAGTTTTTTTTATGGATTTGAAGTGATTTATTGATTGAAATAAAGATTAATGGATTGGAGTTTATATTTTTTATAGTGTGTTTTTATGTGTAATAAGAAGGATTTCATAATTTTTGTTGATTCTATTCTATTATAATTAGTTGGAGTTCTAATTTTATTTAGTTCCTGTATATTATGTTGGAACTGCTACTTATGAAGCGCTATAAGCCAGTATATTATAATGGAGAAGTGTAAAACAACGGAGAAGTTGTATCCAAAACAGTTTGCTGGAATTAAGGACTTTAAAATTTTGCTTCATGTATAATATGCTGGAGGCCTATCATGTGAAAGTATATTATCCAATATTTTATCCGTAATGTCACGACCCAAAATCCGTCAAAGGTCGTGATTGTTCCGGACACCAATATCGGGCAAGCCAACACTAAATACAAAATTTGGTCCTCGTCTTTAATATTTTTGAAATCATATTTTCCTTCAAATTAAATAGTAAAGGATGAAATATTTGAATAAATAATAATATTTTTATCAATTTCAATACTGAACGCCCATAATCAATACCAAAACCTGGTGTCACAAGTGCATGAGCATTTACTAGAAGATAAAATGAAATACTATAACTGTCCAGAATACAAATTTGGACAGAAAAGAAAAATACAAATACTCTTAAGGAGACTCCGCTGGCTGCGAATCGTCTCACAAAAATGCAGCTCACCTAAGTCACCGTATCAACCACGCCACTACACCCATAAGGCCAATAATATATATGTGCCTGCACAACAAAATGTGCAGCAAGTGTAGTATGAGTATGTAAATCAACGCGTACCCAGTAAGTATCCCGCCTAACCCCGAAGAAGTTGTGATGAGGGGTCAACTTCGACACTTACTAGTTGTCTAATAATATCAGGTACAGTAAAGAAGTGAATGAATGCGAGACAGAGAAAATATATGAAACAAACAAGTATAAAATACGTGGTACAATTTTCCTCTTTACAATTTACTCAAATTTTCAACTAGCAAGTTCCCTCCGTAACCGGAGCATACATATAGATATAGTGGATTTCATCAAAGAGGTTGTCATAATCCAAATCACGAAAAAACCTCCGATACACCGGCTTCTTGCCAAATGTTACGCACGATTATATGAGGATAATATATATATATATATATATATATATATATAGGAAATGTCGAGGCGTACGGCCCGATCCAACATAAAAGTAACTGTGCACTGTCGAGGGTCGAACGGCGCGAACCATAGATGCATCTATTAACCTGCCGAGGTGAATGGCCCGCTCCCATGAAAGTGTGGTACATAAATCCTGTCGAGGCGAACGGCCCGATCCTATAAGAGTGGTAGAAGGAAATACCCCGCTCGTGAATCATACGTGCGACGCGGTCATATATAAATTTAAGGAATCTTTCCGCTCGCGGATCATACTTGCAACGCGGTCAATAAATTTAAAGGATCTCCCCGCTTGCGGATCATACTTGCGACGCGGTCAAATATAAGTTTAACATTAAAATTCATATCTCTTTCTTGATTCTTTTCAAAATAAGGGAAGCTTGTAGCTTTTTAAGGATATAACCCGCTCGCGAAACATACATGCAACGCGGTTACACATAGATTTCTTAAGTTATTATAGCATTTCTCAACCCCTTGTCGAAATTATGAAGTTCAAATGAAACCTTTTAAATCTCAAGTACTTCAATTTCAACTCCTTTTAAAACATTTAATAAGCAAACTCAATCTCGCTCCCTCTCGAGGCAAACAATAAACATAAATCAATAAAAATATCAACAAGGCAAGATATGAGCCTAAAACTACCCGAACATAGGCATAGCTAGTAGCTACGTACGGACTCTCGTCACCTCGTTCGTACGTAGCCCCCACAAATAGAAGCACACAATAACTTCGTTCACCTATGGGGTTAATTCCCTCTTACAAGGTTAGAAAGGAAACTTACCTCGCTCCGAAATTCCATAATCGGCTCCAACGCCGCTCCAACAACTCAAACTGAAGTCTGTTGCTCCCAAACTAGTCAAATATAATGCAACCGAATCAAAATAAACTCTAATATTCATAATTAATAATTTTATAACAATTTCCAACTCCGCTCGAAAAGTCGGTAAAATCACACGCGGGCCCACATACCTGGATTCCAAAAATATTCGAAGATAACCATTACACATAACCTCACGAACTTAAATATATGATTTATTTCCAATTCCACGCCCAAATTCTTGGTCAAAAATCCAAGAAAACCAATTTCTAGGTTTTTCTTCAAAATTCCAATTTTCTACTAATTTCTATGTTTAAATCCATAGGTAAACCAAGTACTTAACTTGCAATAGATGATGAAGATGGAGCTCCAAAATCGTTCCTTGGTCGGCTCCCATTGATGAAAATGAAATGAAAAGGCCAAACTCCCGTTTAAAACAATCTGCCCAGATACTGCCCTTCTTCTTCGCGAACATGTAACCTTCCTCGCGTTCGCGAAGCACACGAGTCACTGCCCCAGCATTTCTCTTAAGCGAACGCAAGTTTCCTCACGTGAACGCGAAGCACAACCTCTCATGCCTCAGACCAATGCCTTCTGCGATCGCGTACTTGCCCCTGCGATCGCGAAGAACAACTTCGCCAGCTCCCAGTCAGCACTATGCGATCACGTGCCCATCTACACGATCGCGATGAACAACCCAAACACCAGAAACCAGCAATCATAAACAAGGGTAATTTGGTCTGAAACCATCCCGAAACACATCCGGGGCCCCCGAGACCCCAACCAATCATACCAATCAGTCCCATAACACATTACGAACTTGCTCGAAACCTCAAATCGCATCAAACAACACTAAAATCTTGAATCGCACCCCCAATTCAAACTTAATGAACTTTGAAACTTCAACTTCTACAATTGATGCCGAAACCTATCAAATCACGTCTGATTGTCCTCAAATTTTGAACACAAGTCATAATTGACATTATGGACCTACTCCAATTTCCGGAATTAGATTCCGACCCCGTTATCAAAAAGTCCACTTCCGGTCAAACTTCTCAAAAACCTTCAAATTTCTAGTTTTAGCCAAATGACTCCAAAATGACCTAGGGACCTCCGAATCCACTTCCGGACGTGCTCCCGATTCTAGAATCACCATACGGAGCTATTCCTAGACTCAAAATCCTAAACAGACATTTATAACATTGAAACGCACTTCAACCCGAATTTATGAAATTCTTCCAAAGTGCTAACTTCTACAATAGGCGCCGAAATGCTCCCGGGTCATCCAAAACCTGATGCGAACATATGCCCAAATCCAAAATCATCATACGAACCTGCTGGAACCTTCAAATCCCGATTCCGAGGTCGTTTACTCAAAATCAACCCTTAGTCAGGTTCTTCCAACTTTAAGCTTTCGAAATGAGAATTCTCTTTCCAAATCAACTCAGACCTCCCTGAATCTCAATTCCAACTACGCTTACAAGTCATAATACCCGAAGTGAAGTTGCCCATGGCCTCAATCTGCTGAACGATGTGCTAGAGCTCAAAACGATCGGTCAGGTCATTACATTCTCTCCCACTTAAACATACGTTTGTCCTAGAACGTGTTAAGAACTGCGCTGGAGTTGTCCGAAATCACTGTTTAACACCTCGTGCACCTACCCGTGCTACCACAACTTAGTTGAGCACATTAACCTGATCAAATCTGAAGATATTCTCTTTTATTTAGGCAAATAAGCTTTAGAGACCAGTTCCAACATGCCAGGCCTGCTTCCAACATATGAACATCGTATCAATCACCACACAATGTACCAGAACATGACTGCATGCCTTTGTTGAATTCACACCATGCACCGCAATATTCACATGACCATAATAACATTCTCTGATCATAATATCCGACATTCCCCGAATTTGATGCTCACCATGCACCTCATGACATATATAAGTCTGGTTCCAACTCTTGCAATACCGCCACGACAGAAGAGATATGTAGAAATTCATAACCGACTGCCGAGTCAACAAATCATTGAGTCTCTCCTCCTGACTAGAATCATTACCCCATTATAACCAAATAATGTTATTTTCTCTTTACTAAACTTTATATAATCCGATCGCACTGATCCCAGATCCAATAATCTCATCTCACCCAGTATAAGTTGTTCGGGAAATAAGCTACCGCAGACGCTGCCAGAAGTCTCATATGATGCCACCATGTGCCAATAAGCTACAAAAGTCAAGCACAACTAAGGTGCGATAATGTCTTGTACCTTGAGAGCCTTTCTGCTTTCACAACACCACAATTTACACGGGATCTCATTACGAGTGTGAATAATCAAACCGCCTCATAACCCACATGGCACAATAGAGACTTCCAAGGCCCGAAGACCTCTCCGAACATAACGCTATGCTGAAATGAACACATCCGGCCCGATATAGAGCCCATATTCACATTTAGATCCATCCACGGACCTCAAGCCGATTCGGATCGCACCGTACTAGTCTAATAACCTTTCAAGGGTTCATAATAACCCTTTTTTCCCATAACACACAAGAACAACCATCGTATCCGGAATAAACCTCCACAGTCCACAACCAACTGAACCGAGCGCCCTCCAGGCATAAATTCTCACATAAACAATAGTACCGCGATCTCCATACTTTGTTCCAATCTTTGATCAATCAAGTGACTACATGTCACACTTATACAATCTTCTCGTGGGACATGCTCCCACGACCTTCTGCACCAGATATCAAGTCTGCACATCCATTCCACTGGTTGCACAAATGTTGCAAATCAAATCAAAAATCCGAGATCACTACTCAAAGTCTCTTACACAGGACACCGATCTCATGTGATGCTAAAGACAATACCAGCTTACTCTAACCATCTGAATCCCTTCCCGCTCATCCGAGCTCTTGACATTCTTGTCGACAGCAAACTACAACCTCGATCCCTAACTTCTGAATCTCATGCCGATCACTGCACTTAATTATGCCAATGCGCAAGAGTACCGAAATTTCATCATAACTCCTGAACCACTAATAGGGTAAACACTTCATCATATAGAAATCTTCTACTTAACTCATTTCAAGAGAACCTTTGCAACACGTGACTGAATTCTCATATCCACAGAAAAATACCAACCTCAAGTAGTGGTCTAAACCACCGTAACTCTTCCGGGATCCATCTACACGTAACATGCCATAATACTTGAATTCCTCCAAATAAAATCAATCACGGAGGCCGTCAAGCCTCGCACGAACCGCCATAAATCACATGCATAAGTCAATGCGATGAAGGAACTGATCATTGCTGCGAGTCACCCACTCTAACTTGGTCTTAAATATAATCAACTCCACGGCTCTGCTAGCACGTGTACACCCTCTCAAAGAAGCAACCGACTAAATTCTTTTCTTTATACATCACATCCACATGAAGCATAGACTCTGAGTCTTTCCAAAAACCTGAACATGAACCGATAAGGCTAAAGACAGCACAAATCCCTCCAATCCTTTGCTCAAATTACCACTGATGTTTTCTTTCCTTAGTCGTAATAACCCATCAATTTGCCCATAACTAGAAATCTCACAAATAGACGACCATGCAATCCAACTATAGGCGGTAGGTCTCTCCCACTTAGCTTGAAGCTACCATTGCATAAACCTGGAACCCACCAAGATTCTTTCTTCGCCGTCGACCTGTTCTTGCACAATCAACCCGCCAAATTTCTCGAAATCCTTCTGATAAACCCTTTATGAATACTCTGAATTACTAGCCACATTTACATATCCGACCTCCTACTGGATAGCCAGTAAAATTCTTCGTAGAAGCTTCGTCGACACTACATGATTGCTAACCTACTCGCAGGAGATAACCCATCTGAGCCTGTGCTCATTCATTAGTTGTACAAATCCGTCCACTCCTCACGGACATCAACTAAAGGTGAGACAATACCTTCAATTCCAAAGCCATGTTGTATCCTGCTTCATATCAAGAAACTCCTTTCTGTTGTATCCAAATCTCCCGCCGTATAATAGCCAATATTTCAAATTAAGTCCGTAGACCTAGTCACTGTCCACCACGAATCCCAAATAACTCTAAACTTTCCTCAAGACGTGTAGCTATCCTACCCCGTAACCCATATGCTACCTTGCCACTCTCCCACTTTGGTCAAACTCACTCCTTTAAGTAACTACCCGACTCATGTTTCTCACACTTGGCCTTCTATAAGTTTATCCACCGCAAGGCACCTCCCACGTGTCCTTCCTCATCCTTCGCTGTCCAGTTGTGGCCTTAAATCAAGATCTACCTCTGTAGCACTTGAACCGATAGATCGCTACCAACTTTAAACCTTTTCGTAAATCATCTTTCTTGAGCCATCAATACCAGGAATGGTGAATCGATCCTGAACCTCTGCACACTGCGACCTCTGACAGCCGCTTTCCCGACACCATTTATAATACTCTGCCCTAAGGCGAATTGAAGGAAACCATAACACCAGCGAACTTAACACATTATAACCAATCAAGGACGATGACGCCACATCATAGGCGAAGATTCCACCACACTCGAAAATATCGAGTCTCGCTACTCCATCAACCCAAGTCTAAACACTCTTAGTTCGATTGCCTTTCCTCCGTTGGAAGTAAAATACCGAATCTCTGAATCATGCACAAAGTAAACCTCCTTTTAAGTCATTCACTGCCCCGACACATTGGCAAGCATCCTACCATCACATCAATACTGTGTGATAAAACTCATGAGCATCATAGCAACCTGTGCATAGCCTCAAAGCTCTCAAAAGTACAGCTACTGAGCTAAATTGACAGAATATCCTTCCACAAGGCGACGACAATAGCCCAGTCAATTACGCAGGGAGAAACATCCCGCACCACATCTATATTACCACTAAAATTCCTCAATTCCCGATTTATAACCAGCGCTTCACGTCGCATAAAATCGAATAGGAAGGAAATGAAGACATAATCCTCAAAGGAATCAAATCGCACGATGAGGAATCCAGAAAGGGAAGTGCTCCTAACAGCCCTGTAGCCTCTCGAAGATAAGTACAGACGTCTCCATACCGATCCGCAAGATTCTACTAGACTTGCTCATGACTCTTGACACCTACGTGAACCTAGTGCTCTGATACCATGATGTCACGACCCAAAATCCGTCAAAGGTCGTGATGGCGCCGGACACCACTGTCGGGCAAGCCAACACTAAATACTAAATTTGGTCCTCGTCTTTAATATTTCTGAAATCATATTTTCCTTCAAATTAAATAGTAAAGGGTGAAATTTTTGAATAAATAATAATATTTTTATCAATTTCAATACTGAATGCCCATAATCAATCCCAAAACCCGGTGTCACAAGTGCATGAGCATTTACTAGAAGATAAAATGAAATACAATAACTGTCCGAAACACAAATTTGGATAGAAAAGAAAAATACAAATACCCTGAAGGAGACTTTGCTGGCTGCGAATCGTCTCACAAAAATACAGCTCACCTAAATCCCCGTATCAACCATGCCGCTGCGCCCACAAGGCCAATAATATATATGTGCCTGCACAACAAAATGTGCAGCAAGTGTAGCATGAGTACGCAAATCAACGCGTACCCAGTAAGTATCCCGCCTAACCCCGAAGAAGTTGTGACGAGGGGTCGACTTCGACACTTACTAATGGTCTAATAATATCAGGTACAGTAAAGAAGTGAATGAATACGATACCGAGAAAATATAGAAACAAACAAGTATAAAATACGTGGTACAATTTTCCTCTTTACAATTTACTCAAGCTTTCAACTAGCAAGTTCCCTCCGTAACCGGAGCATACATATAGATATAGTGGATTTCATCAAAGAGGTTGTCATAATCCAAATCACGAAAAAACCTCCGATACACCGGCTTCTTGCCAAATGTTACGCACGATTATATGAGGATAATATATATATATATATATATATATATATATATATATATATATATATATGAGGAAATGTCGAGGCGTACGGCCCGATCCAACATAAAAGTAACTGTGCACTGTCGAGGGTCGAACGGCGCGAACCATAGATGCATCTATTAACCTGCCGAGGTGAATGGCCCGCTCCCATGAAAGTGTGGTACATAAATCTTGCCGAGGCAAACGGCCTGATCCCATAAGAGTGGTAGAAGAAAATACCCTGCTCGCGAATCATACGTACGACGCGGTCATATATAAATTTAAGAAATCTCCCCGCTCGCGGATCATACTTGCGACGCGGTCAAATATAAGTTTAACATTATAAATCATATCTCTTTCTTGATTCTTTTCAAAATAAGGGAAATTCAGCTTGTAGCTTTTTAGGGAAATTACACCGCTCGCAAAATATATATGCGACGCGGTTACACATAGATTTCTTAAGTTATTATAGCATTTCTCAACCCCTTTTCGAATTTACGAAGTACAAATAAAACCTTTTAAATCTCAAGTTCTTCAATTTCAACTCCTTTCAAAACATTTAATAAGAAAACTCAATCTCGCTCCCTCTCGAGGCAAACAATAAACATAAATCAATAACAATATCAACAAGGCAAGATGTGAGCCTAAAACTACCCGGACATAGGCATAGCTAGTAGCTACATACGGACTCTCGTCACCTCGTGCGTACGTAGCCCCCACAAATAGAAGCACACAATAACTTGGTTCACCTATAGGATTAATTCCCTCTTACAAGGCTAGAAAAGAGATTTACCTCGCTCCGAAATTCCATAACCGGCTCCAAGTCGCTCCAACAACTCAAACTGAAGTCAGTCGCTCCAAAACTAGTCAAATATGACGCAACCGAATCAAAAAATACTCTAATACTCATAATTAATCATTTTATAACAATTTCCAACTCCGCTCGAAAAGTCGATAAAATCACCCTCGGGCCCACGTGCCCGGATTCCGAAAATATTCAAATATAACCATTACCCATAGCCTCACGGACTTAAATATATGATTTATTTCCAATACCACACCCAAATTCGTGGTCAAAAATCCAAGAATACCAATTTCTAGGTTTTTCTTCAAATTTCCAATTTTCTACTAGTTTCTATGTTTAAATCCATATGTAAACCAAGTATTTAACTTGCAATAGGCGGGAATCACTTACCTTGACATAGATGATGAAGATGGAGCTCCAAAATCGTTCCTTGGTCGGCTCCCATGGATGAAAATGAAATGAAAAGGCCAAACTCCCGTTTAAAACAATCTGCCCAGATGCTGCCCTTCTTCTTCGCGAACGCGTAACCTTCTTCGCGTTCGCGAAGCACACGAGTAACTGCCCCAGCATTTCTCTTATGCGAACGCGAGTTTCCTCACGCGAACGCGAAGCACAACCTCCCATGCCTCAGACCAATGCCTTCCACGATCGCGTACCTGCCCTTGCGATCGCGAAGAACAACTTCGCCAGCTTCTAATCAGTACTATGTGATCACGTGCCCATCTACGCGATCGCGATGAACAACCCAAACACCAAAAACCAACAATCATAAACAAGGGGAATTTGGTCCGAAACCATCCCGAAACACACCCGGGGGCCCCAGGACCCCAACCAATCATACCAACCAGTCCCATAACACATTACAAACTTGCTCGAGACCTCAAATCGCATCAAACAACACTAAAACCATGAATCGCACCCCCAATTCAAACTTAATAAACTTTGAAACTTCAACTTCTACAATCGATGCCGAAACCTATCAAATCATGTACAATTGTCCTCACATTTTGCACACAAGTCATAATTGACATTTTGGACCTACTCCAACTTTCAGAATCGGATTTCGACCCCGATATCAAAAAGTTCACTTCCGGTCAAACTTCTCAAAAACCTTCAAATTTCTAGTTTTAGCCAAATGACTCCAAAATGACCCAGGGACCTCCGAATCCACTTCCGGACGCGCTCCCGATTCCAGAATCACCATACGGAGCTAGTCCCAGACTTAGAATCCCTAACGGACATTGATAACATTGAAATGTACTTCAACCCGAATATATGAAATTTTTTCAAAGTGTTAACTTTTACAATAGGCACTGAAACGCTCCCGGGTCATCCAAAACCCGATCCGAAATCAACATACGAACCTGCTGGAACCTTCAAATCCCGATTTCGAGGTCGTTTACTCAAAATCAACCCTTAGTCAGATTTTTCCAACTTTAAGCTTCTGAAATGAGAATTCTCTTTCCAAATCAACTCCGAACTCCCTGAATCTCAATTCCGACTACGCTTACAAGTCATAATACCTGAAGTAAAGTTGCTCATGGCCTAAAACTGTTGAACGACGCGCTAGAGCTCAAAACGAACGATCGGGTCGTTACAATGGATGTGTACAAACCAGTGTTTTTTTAAGCGCAATTATCCATTGGAGACATGTAAAACAATGGAGAAGTTGTATCCAAAATAAATTGCTGGAATTAAAGACTTTAAAATTTTGCTTCCTGTATATTATGCTGGAGGTCTATCATCTGAAAGGATATTATTCAATATTTTTTCATGGATGTGTATAATCCAGTTTTTTTTTGATAGATTTGAAGCGATTTATTGATTCAAATAAATATTAATGGATTGGAGTTTATATTTTTTTATAGTGTGTTTTTATGTGTAATAAGTTGGATTTCATAATTTTTGTTGATGTTATTCTATTATAATTAGTTGGAGTTTTTTTTATTTGGTTCATGTATATTATGCTGGAACTGCTACTTATGAAACGGTATAAGCCAGTATATTATAATGGAGAAGTGTAAAACTACGGAGAAGTTATATCCAGAACAATTTGCTGGAATTAAGGACTTTAAAATTTTGTTTCGTGTATAATATGTTGGAGGTCTATCATCTGAAAGTATATTATCCAGTATTTTATCCTGGATGTGTACAATCCAGTTTTTTTTAAGCGTAATTATCCATTGGAGAAGTGTAAAACAGTGGAGATGTTGTATCCAGAACAATTTGCTGGAATTAATGACTTTAAAATTTTGCTTCCTGTATATTATGCTGGAGGTCTATCATCTGAAAGGATATTATTCAGTATTTTATCCTGGATGTGTATAATCCAGTTTTTTTTGATGGATTTGAAGCGATTTATTGATTGAAATAAAGATTAATGGATTGGATTTTATATTTTTTATAGTGTGTTTTTATATATAATAAGTTGGATTTCATAATTTTTGTTGATGCTATTCTATTATAATTAGTTGGATTTCTTATTTTATTTGGATCTTGTATATTATGATAGAAATACTACTTATGAAGCGCTATAAGCCAGTATATTATAATGGATAAGTGTAAAACAACGGAGAAGTTGTATCCAGAACAATTTGATAGAATTAAAGACTTTAAAATTTTTCTTCCTGTATATTATGCTGGAGGTCTACCATCGGAAAGGATATTATCCAGTATTTTATCCTGGAGGTATATAATCTAGTTTTTTTATGGATTTGAAGCGATTTATTTGATGAAATAAAGATTAATGGATTGGAGTTTATATTATTTATGGTGTGTTTTTATGTGTAATAAGTTGGATTTCATAATTTTTTTTGATTATATTCTAGTATAATTAGCTGGACTTCTTATTTTGTTTGGTTCATGTATATTATGCTGGAAATGCTACTTATGAAGCGCTATAAGCCATTATATTATAATGGAGAAGTGTAAAATAATAGAGAAGTTGTATACAGAATAATTTGCTGGAATTAAAGACTTTAAATTTTTACTTCCTGTATATTTATGCTAGAAGTCTATCATCTGAAAGGATATTATCCAGTATTTTATCCTAGATGTGTACAATCCAGTTTTTTTTTCAAGCGTTATTATCCATTGGAGAAGTGTAAAATAATGGAGAATTTGTATCCAGAACAATTTACTGGAATTAAAGACTTTAAAATTTTGCTTCTTGTATATTGTGCTGGAGGTCTATCATCTGAAAGGATATTATTCAGTATTTTATCCTGGATGTGTATAATCCAGTTTTTTTTAATGGATTTAAAGCGATACATTAATTGAAATAAAGATTTATGGATTGGAGTTTATATTTGTTTTAGTGTGTTTTTATGTATAATAAGTTGAATTTCATAATTTTTGTTGATGTTATTCTATTATAATTAGTTGGAGTTCTTATTTTGTTTGGTTCCTGTATATTATGCTGAAAATGCTACTTATGAAGCACTATAAGCCAGTATATTATA
The DNA here is from genome assembly GCF_000390325.3 of Nicotiana tomentosiformis. Lineage (NCBI taxonomy): Eukaryota > Viridiplantae > Streptophyta > Magnoliopsida > Solanales > Solanaceae > Nicotiana > Nicotiana tomentosiformis. Next base: position 1,974,373 of record NC_090818.1, on the reverse strand, counting down.
ATGGAGAAGTGTAAAATAACAGAGAAGTTGTATCCACAACAATTTGCTGGAATTAAAGACTTTAAAATTTTTCTTCCTGTATATTACGTTGGAGGTCTATCATCTGAAAGGATATTATCCATTATTTTATCCTGGATGTGTACAATCCTATTTTTTTTTTTTGAAGCGCTATTATCCATTGGATAAGTGTAAAACAATGGAGAAGTTGTATCCAGAACAATTTGCTGGAATTAAAGACTTTAAAATTTTGCTTCCTGTATATTATGCTGGAGGACTATCATCTGAAAGGATATTATTCGGTATTTTATCCTGGATGTGTATAATCTAATTTTTTTTAATGGATTTGGAGCGATTTATTGATTGAAATAAAGATTAATGGATTGGAGTTTATATTTTTTATAGTGTATTTTTATGTATATTATAAGTTGGATTTCATAATTTTTGTTGATGCTATTCTATTATAATTAGTTGGAGTTCTTATTTTATTTGGATCATGTATATTATGCTGAAAATGCTACTTATGAAGCGCTATAAGCCAGTATATTATAATGGAGAAGTGTAAAATAACAGAGAAGTTGTATCCACAACAATTTGCTGGAATTAAAGACTTTAAAATTTTTCTTCCTGTATATTACGTTGGAGGTCTATCATCTGAAAGGATATTATCCATTATTTTATCCTGGATGTGTACAATCCTATTTTTTTTTTTTTTGAAGCGCTATTATCCATTGGATAAGTGTAAAATAATGGAGAAGTTGTATCCAAAACAATTTGCTGGAATTAAAAATAAAATTTTGCTTCCTGTATATTATGCTGGAGGACTATCATCTGAAAGGATATTATTCAGTATTTTATCCTGGATGTGTATAATCTAATTTTTTTTAATGGATTTGGAGCGATTTATTGATTGAAATAAAGATTAATGGATTGGAGTTTATATTTTTTATAGTATATTTTTATGTATATTATAAGTTGGATTTCATAATTTTTGTTGATGCTATTCTATTATAATTAGTTGGAGTTCTTATTTTATTTGGATCCTGTATATTATGCTGAAAATGCTACTTATGAAGCGCTATAAGCCTATTTAAAAAAATAGTCATCACTCTGTATGACCGTTCCTCATTTTAAGCGCTTTTGGGCCATAAAACAGGAATTCAAGACGATTTCCAAATTTTCGTACGCTACATTCTATGCCATCTGTATGAATTCAGGTGATCGGCTCCGAATGGCCTAAAATTTTGTGGAGCCATGAAAAATGACATAATGAACAATAGTCATGGGTTCGCCATGACCGTTCCTCATTTTTGGCAATTTAGGGTCATAAAATAAGAATTTAGGACGATTTCCAAATTTTCGTATAATATAGTCCATGTCATCTGCTTAAATTAGGGCGACCGGCTCTGAATCGTCTAAAATTTTGCGGGCCCATCAGAAATGATCTAATGAACAATAGTCATAGGTTCGCTATGATCGTTCCTCGTTTTTGGCATTTTAGGTTCATAAATGACCTAATGATTAATAGTCATGCGTTCGCCATGACCGTTCTTCATTTTTTGGCATTTTATGGTCATAAAATAGGAATTTATGACGATTTATAATTTTTCGTGTGCTATAGTCCACGCCATCTGCATAAATTCGGGCGACTGGCCCCTAATCGCCTAAATTTTTGCGGGCCCATTAGAAATGACCCGATGAGCAATAGTCATGGGTTCGCCATGACCGTTCCTCATTTTTTGGCATTTTAAGGACATAAAACGGGAATTCAAGACGATTTTTAAATTTTTATGTGCTATAGTCTACGTCATCTGCATTCATTCGGGCGACCGACTCCGAATCGCCTAAAATTTTACGGGCCTATCTGAAACAACCCAATGAATGATATCGTGGGTTCGCCATGACTATTCCTCGCTTTTCTGCGTTTTAGGTCCATAAAACAGGAGCTAATGACGATTTCCATAAAACGCCATCTCTATTAATTCGGGCGACCGGCAATGAATCGTTTAAAATTTTGCTGGCCTATCATAAACCACCTAATGAACAATAGTTATGGGTTTGCCATGACCTTTCCTCATTTTTAGCATTTTAGGGCCATAATATAGGAATTCATGACGATTTCCAAATTTTTGTGTATTATAGTCCACGCCATCTACATAAATTCGGGCGATCGGTCCCAACTCGCCTACAATTTTCCGGGCCCATTAGAAACGACCTAATGAATAGTCATGGGTTCGCCATGACCATTCCTTATTTTTTGGTGTTTTAGGGACATAAAACAAAAATTCATAACGATTTCCAAATTTTCGTGTGCAATAGTCCATGCCATTTGCATGAATTTGGGCGACCTACTCCGAATCGCCTAAAATTTTGCGGGCCCATCAGAAACGACCCAATGAACAATAGTCATAGGTTCGCCATGACTGTTCCATATTTTTTGGTATTTTAAGGCCATCAAACAGGAATTCAGGGCGATTTGCAATAGTCCACGCCATATGCATGAATTGGGGCGACCGGCTCCAAATCACCTAAAATATTACGGGCCCATCAAGAGCGTTTTAATGAACAATAGTCATCGGTTCGCCATGATCGTTCCTCATTTTTTGGCATTTTGGACCATAAAACAGGAATTCATGACGATATCCAAATTTTCATGTGTTATAACTATGCCATTTGCATGAAATCGGGCGACCTACTCCGAATCGCCTAAAAATTTTCGGTCCCATCAGAAACGACCTAATAAACAATAGTCAAAGTTCGCCATGATGACTCTACTTTTTTGAAGTTTTAGGGCCATAAAACAGGAATTTAGGATGATGTGAAATTTTTCGTTTGCAATATATAGTCCACGCCATCTACATGAATTCGGGCGACCAATCCCGACTCGCCTAAAATTTTGCGGTCCCATTAGAAACAGCCTAATGAACAATAATCATGGGTTCGTCATTACCGTTCCTTATTTTTGGCGTTTTAGGGACATAAAACGAAAATTCATGATGATTTCCAAATTTTCGTGTGCAATAGTCCATGCCATTTGCATGAATTCGGGCGACCTACTACGAATCGCCTAAAATTTTGCGGGCCTATCAAAAATGACCTAATGAACAATAGTCATGTGTTCGTCATGACCGTTCCATATCTTTTGGCAGTTTAGGGCCATAAAACAGGAATTCGGGACGATTTGTAATTTTTCGTGTGCTATACTCCATGCCATATGCATGAATTCGGGCGACCGACCCTAAATCACCTAATATTTTTTGGGCCCAATAGAAACGATCTGAACAATAGTCATGGGTTAGCCATAATCGTTCCTCTTTTTTTTGTCATTTTAGGGCCTAAAATAGGAATTCAAGACGATTTCTAAATTTTCGTGTGCTATAGTCGACGCAATGTGCATGAATTCGGGCAACTAGCTCCGAATGAACTAAAATTTTGCGGGCCCATCATAAACTACCTAATGAACAATAGTCATGTGTCGTAAACAACTTATCTTAAAAGTAATTTTTTAACAAAAAGTTATTTCTTAAATAAATCTTATAATTTGAAAGTCAACTTAGTCTTAAAAAAATTGTAAACTATCAATAGATATTAATTTGTTGTAAAAACATTCACTTATTATAGCAAGTTATGTATAGCAATTTTTAAGTGATTTAATAGTATAAAAAAATTAGGTTATCAATATGTAGAAATTGAATTTCTTTTAAACTAGGTACATTCAATCTTGGTTAGTTTAGCTATTGTGCTTCAAAACACTGTGGTGAAGAAAGGTTTGTAAATTTAATTTGAACTTACTTGGCGTCGTTGATGATGACATGAAGCCTATTATCAGCAAAGGCTTCTTGATTTGCCGTAAGGTGTTTACGGCAAATATTCACAACTTCCTGCAAAATAGACAATTTAACACACTTTCCACAAGTTATATTTTTTGACTTTGCAAGGAGCTATGGTGATTAACTATAATTAAGCAAGTAGGTTGATGAGATTTATAACACAATTATTTAATATATTAAAAAAGAATTAATTAAAATAACCCTCCATCCAATTGTATTAACTAAAAATAGCCTACACACATATATAATCCACGTATAATATATATCGAATCGTGTGTAATTATTATATAATTTATGTATATCGATAAAGAAAAGTGCTACAGTCCACGCTATTTGTATTAATTCGGGCGACCGGCTCTGAATAGTCTAAAATTTTGCGGGTCTATCATAAACCACCTAATGAACAATAGTTATGGGTTCGCCATGACCGTTCCTCGTTTTTTAGCGTTTGAGGGCCATAATATTGGAATTCAAGACGAATTCCAAATTTTCGTGTGCTATAGTCCACGCCATCTACATGAATTTGGGCGACCGGTCCCGACTCGCCTAAAATTTTGCGGGCCCATTAGAAATGGCCTAATGAACAATAGTCATGGGTTCGTCATGACCGTTCCTTATTTTTGGCATTTTAAGGATATAAAACGAAAATTCATGACGATTTATAAATTTTCGTGTGCAATAATCTATGCCATTTGCATGAATTCGGGAGACCTACTACGAATCACCTAAAATTTTACGGGCCCATAAAAAATGACTTAAGGAACAATAGTCATCGGTTCTCCATGACCATTCCTTATTTATTGGCATTTCAGGGCCATAAAATGGGAATTTAGGACAATTTTCAAATTTTTGTGTGTTATAGTTTACGCCATCTGCATGAATTCGGGCCATTAGAAAAACCTTTTTTCTAACTTTTTGCGGGCCCATAAAAAACTACCTAATGAACAATAGTCATAGGTTCGCCATGACTGTTCCATATTTTTTGACCTACTTTGAATCGCTTCGCCATGACCATTTCTCGTTTTTTGGTATTTTAGGGCTATAAAAATAGGAATCCCCACAATTCTCATATTTTCGTGTGCTATAGCTCACGCCATCTACATCTATCCGGACGATCGGACCCGAATCGTCCAAAATTTTGCTGGCCCATCAAAAACGACCTAAGGAACAATATTCATCGGTTCTCCGTGACCGTTCCTTATTTATTGGCATTTCAGGGCCATAAAATGGGAATTTAGGATGATTTCCAAATTTTTGTGTGTTATAGTTTACGCCATCTACCTTAAATTCGGGCGACCGATCCCGACCTAACTTAAATTTTTGCGGGCCCATTAGAAACGGTCTAATGAACAATAGTCATGGGTTCGTCATGACCGTTCCTTATTTTTGGCGTTTTAGGGGCATAAAACGAAAATTCGTGATGATTTTCAAATTTTCGTGTGCAATAGTCCATGCCATTTGCATGAATTCGGGCGACCTACTCCGAATCACCTAAAATTTTACGCGCTCATAAAAAATGACCTAATGAACAATAGTCATAGGTTCGCCATGACTGTTCCATATTTTTGGCGTTTTAGGGCCATCAAACAGGAATTCAGGACGATTTGCAATAGTCCACGCCATATGCATGAATTGGAGCGACCGGCTCCAAATCACCCAAAATATTACGGTACATCAGAAATGTTCTAATGAGCAATAGTCCTCGGTTCGCCATGATCGTTTCTCATTTTTTGGCATTTTTGGACCATAAAATAGGAATTCATGACGATGTCTAAATTTTCATGTGCTATAATCATGCCATTTGCATGAATTCGGGCGACCAACTCCGAATCGCCTAAAATTTCTCGGTCCCATCAGAAACGACCTAATAAACAATAGTCATAGGTTCGCCATGACCATTCCACTTTTTTGAAATTTTAGGGCCATAAAACAGGAATTTAGGACGATGTGAAAATTTTCATGTGCTACAGTCCATGCCATATTAATTCGAGCGACCGGCTCCGAATCATCTAAAATTTTGCGAGCCTATTAGAAACAACCTAGTGAATAATAGTCCTGGATTTTCCATGACCGTTCCTCATTTTTTGGCGTTTAGGGCCATAAAATAGGAATTTAGAACGATTTGCAATTTTTTATGTGCTATAGTTCACGTCATCTGAATGAATTCGGGCGACATGGCCCGAATCGCCAACAATTTTGCGGGCCCATCAGAAATGATCTAATGAATAATAGTCATGGGTTCGCCATGATCGCTCCTTATTTTTTGGTATTTTTGGGCCATAAAACTGAAATTCATCCAATTCATAGATTTTCGTGTGCTATATAGCTCACGCTGTGTGCATGCATCCGGGCGACCGGATTCGAATCATCTAAAATTTTGTCGGCCCATCAAAACGATCTAAGGAACAATAATCATCGCTTCGCCATGACCGTTTCTCGTTTTTTGGTGTTTTAGGACTATGAAACAGGAATTTCAAACGATTCCCATATTTTCGTGTGCTATAGCCTATACCATCTGCATGCATCTGGGCGACCGGACCCGAATCGCCTAAAATTTCGCCTATATTTTGTTTATTTTAGTTTCATACTTATGCTCATATTCAATGGCGTAGCCACCCAATGTCAAGGGTTGTCAAATGCACACTTTTCGCCAAAAAATTATAATGCGTATATAAATTAAATACTACTTTATATGATTATATATTATATTTTGAACACCCTTAACATAGTTAAGAGAGGCAGTCCAGCGGTTCAGAGTGTTCAAAGTGACGTGTTGTTCATGGGTTCAAAGTTCTATTGATTTTATTTGCCAAAACTAAACAGAGACTTTATATGATTATATATTATATTTTGAACACCCTTAACATAGTTAAGAGATGCAGTCCAGCGGTTCAGAGTGTTCAAAGTGACGTGTTGTTCATGGGTTCAAAGTTCTATTGATTTTATTTGTCAAAAGTAAACAGAGACCACCACGTGTTGTGGTCTATTTGATTCCTTTTCAATCTAAAAAAATTCCTAATAAAATAACACTTTAAATTTAAAATTGGGTAGAAATAAACAACTTATCTTAAAAGTAAATTTTTAACTAAAGATATTTCTTAAATAAGTCTTATAATTTGAAAGTCAAGCTCTATAAAAATTTCTTCAATAAAAGCTCTCTACAAACTACAAACCTCTCGACTCTCTTTTTTCTCTTGTTTTATGCTTGCTTTTATTAATAAAATTTCTAATATTGTCTTCCTGTTATTATAATTTTGATTTATAAAATTATATTTCTATTAAAATTGTTTTTATTGTTTAGCTAAATATTGCGTAATATGATTTAAAAAATTTAATACACCATTCATCGACAAAAACAATTATAGACTTGTTCAAAGTTTAAACACCTTTGACGGAATTCCTAGCTACGCCACTGCTCATGGTACTTAATAACACTCAAAATAATTCATAGAAATTAAACACTATCAGCTGCAAGCAGTCCATGTCCAAAGAGGAACTTCTCATTCTCTTCTGTTAAAATATTTGTCTCATTCAGGAGCCTACAACAAGGAAAGAAAATAAATTTTAGTCATTTAACAAACAAATAAACGTGATGTTGTCAACATATGAATGAGTCAAATTAATGACTAAACTCTTTATTTGTATTATCTATATTGCCAAATTATTTACGCAAATCATCATCATAAAATAATGTGTTGAATAACCATTAACCCCTTTCTACTACTTTTTTATTTCTTTTTTATTAATAGAACCTAAAAGATAAAAGTATATCGACTTCCAATTCTGGCATCATAATATGCAAAACTTCGACATTGCTTTAATCGGAATTTTGCAACTAAAATATCCAAGTAAAACAAATTAGTAAAGTAATAAAAATCGGTTGTTAGTGGTGGCAAAATGGATTAAAAAAATAGTTTCCATCAATATTATCCACTAAAAAAAGTGGTGGATAATGTACTTTTTAAAAACGGGTCAAATATAGATAAGAACAATATTATCTACTTAGAAAATGGATAATCATTTGATAACTAATGGGTTTAACTTTTATATTTGTAAAGATTCAAATTGGGTTTTCCTCCGGCTTGGAATACTAGGAATTCTCCCTTCAGTGATCATATTCAAAATGTCATGAATAATATGGTTATCCGTATTATATATGGGGCGAGTCGGATAATTTATCCGTTTTTACATTACCCGTTTCTAACCCGCCCATATTCTACCCGACTCGCCCGTCGCCGCCCCTAAGTTGTTATAAATATTTGACGAAATATTTGAATATTAAAAATCAACAATAATTTGTCAGCATTAGTTTGAGCAAATATATTATTTCAGAAAAATCATTTTTCCACTCCTAATGAAAATTATTTTTTTTGAATTTTTTTTTGTATAATCAAACATTGAAAAATGATTATATATCGAGACTTACGATGTATCAACAGTTTTGTTCATAACGGTACGAGAAAGCATGAAATCAGCATCAAGATACTGAAGCTCTCCATTAATCCTCTCTTTAATCCTCTTCTCAAGAACCTCAGCATCTAGTTTAAATGGTTGATCCGAAGCCTATAGGAAAATTAATTATAATTAAGCTATTGATTATGAAACTAAACAAGAGTTAATTAGAAATTTGAACAAAAGATAGATGAGGGATTATACCAAAACCCATCCACGTGTATCAGCAAAAGATGGCACATGAGCAGTGTAAGCTATAACATCTGCAATATAACATCATTAAGCTAAGCATTAACTGTGGAATACACAGGATTTTTTGTAAGCAATATTAACATCGGAGAAAATTAACAAATAAGTAAATTAATATAATAATAAGCAGTATTCCTTTTTATATTTGTACTAAATAACTTCATATTACTTATTATTTATATATACATATTTAGTATTTTAAAAAATCAACGAAGCGATCTCACGTGACGTCGCTTAGGGCTAAGTCAATCTACTCTAATGGGTTAATTAGGACAGATATGAGACGGCTTTTAAATGGTAGCTGAATCAGTGATCCGAAAGTATAACGGAGGATTATATTATAAAACTTAGTCAAAAGTAAAGAGATGAATTTGGTATTATTTTCTTGAAAATATCAGTTCTCCTATTGAAATCAAGAGAAGAGAGGAATTGTAACATTGGTCATCCAATAACAAGATCAAATGAAGTGTTAAATATGGTAGAATTACACTTGAAGACTTGTTTAGTAGTGTTGTAAATTGATGAGAACAATCCCTTATGTGAGAGAATTCCAGCAAAACCAGCCTGCAACAATCACAGTCTGGTAAGTTTTGCTTGGTATATTAACATATTCTGTACAGTTCAAAAGTTATCCGATACCTGTATTGGTCGGACATAGCATGTATTTCATTTAAATTAGTCAAGATGCGCGCAAACTGGCCTCGAACACCACGATTATTAAAAAAAGAAAAGGATTGTGAAGAGAGAAATGAAAAAACCTGAGTGACAAAGATGCCATTTTCATTGAGTTTGGGCTTAATGACACTTTCATAGAAAGATTTAAAGTAGAGATGATTGCAAGGCCCTCCTTCTCGAGTATCAGAGAGATCTCCCGCTATCACATCATACTTCGACTCGCTCTTTTCTAACTCCATCCTTTCACATGCACAAACAAGCCGTTAACCAAATACTTTAACTTATAGTATGCACTAATAATAATATAAATTTGGAAATTCTAACCAGAGTTTTAATGATAAACGAGCGGTGAAAGCATACAAAAAATAGTGTGGTTTCCATCGCTTAGATTTAGTGCGATAAGGTGCACCACAGAGATGATAAGAAGCACCCCTCAATCGATAGGTCAAAGACAAAATATAGTATACCAGTGTCAACCTAGCTAGTCTAATCTTTAAGAAAATCGGGGTCTTTTCCACATAGCAGGCGTCAACTTAGTCTAAAACAAATTGTAAACTATCAATAGATATTAATAATATAAATTTATAAATTCTAACCATAGTTTTAATAATTAATAACGGGCAGTGAAGCATACAAAGATAGTGAGGTTTCCATCGCTTAGATTTAGTGCGATAGGGCGCACCACATAGACGATAAGAAGCACCCCTCAATCGATAGGTGAAAGACCGAAATATAGTACTAGCGTCAACTTAGTCTATTCTTTGAGAAAATTAGGGTCTTTTCCGCATAATAGCGTCAACTTAGTATACAAAAAATTGTATAACTATCAATAGATATTAATTTGTTGTAAAAATATTCACTTATTATAGCAAGTTATATATAGTTATTGTTAAGTGATTTGATAGTATAAAAAAAATTACATTATCAATATGTAGAAATTGAATTCCTTTAAATATTGTGGTGAAGAAAGGTTTGTAAATTTAATTTGAACTTACTTGGCGTCGTTGATGATGACATGAAGCCTATTATCAGCAAAGGCTTCTTGATTTGCCGTAAGGTGTTTACGGCAAATATTCACAACTTCCTGTAAATACACAATTTTATCACACTTTCCACAAATTATGTAATTTTGACATGCAAGGAGCTTTGGTGATTAATTATAAGCAAGTTGGTAATTAAATATGTTTAAGAAAATTAATTAAAATAGCCGTCTATCAAATCGCTTTAATAAAAAATAACCAACGGATGTATAATATACATACATATATATATATATATATATATATATATATATATATATATATATATATATATATATATATATAAATCAGGGGTGGATCTATAGCCCAGTGTATGGGGCACGTGAACACATGATCTTTCCGTCAAACTAGGTATTTTATATAAATATTTTTTAAGAATTGATTAAATATTACATATTGGCACGCATGCTCCAAAAAAGGCCAAATTGTGCACTTTGTTGAATGCTAAGTTATTTACCTACAGGAATAGGGATCAATTCCCACTTAATACTTTTATTTTATTTTTTTCCTTTTTAGTAGTGCACATATGTTATAAAAATCCTAGATCCGCCTCTGTATCTAATCATGTATTTATATATACTTATTAAAAAAAGTAAACAATAAATTTGGCCGGCTATTTGTCTAAATAAAAAATAAAGAAATATATAAAGAAATAAATACATAAATACTCCCGAACTCAAAGCAACTGAATGTAATTTAAGCATTCACCAAATAATTAATCCAAACTGAGATTCCATTTGATTAAATAATAAAATGATAGACTACAAAAAAGAAATAGAAGAGAATGGTCATAAATCATACTTGATCAATATCAGACATTACAACTTTCTCAATGCTGTAATGCTTAAGAGCCTCTCTTGCAGCTGATCCTTCCCCACCTCCCATAATAAACACTGTTTTGGGCCTGATCATCAATCCAATTCAAAAGAGAAAAAAATTAAAGGGTATTATCACTTTTAGCCCGCATAAGAAACTATTTACATTCGATAGCCGAAAAGGTTTGTAAAATTTGTATAATTTTTGTATATATATATACAAACAAAAAATAATATTTTTCGGTTATTATTTTGAGAATGACTATACAATATCATTTTCCCAAAAAAGAATCAGAACAACTTTCAGAACAGAACAATTATAATTTTAAAGTCGCGCCGAATACACCCACTAAGGGAGGTAGACTGCTCCATACCAAGAAGATTTTCACTTATGGTGCTTAAACCGAAAATTCTAGATAAGGGTGAAGTGATCTTAATCATCCTACGACGTAACACAATATGAAAAAACTAGGCCAAATAGGTGTACGGCCCCTTAAAGTTGGCTCCAGTTTCCATTTTGATACTTTAACTAAGTTCAGTACATATTGGAACTTTAATTTCAATATAAATGTACCTATTGAACTCATATGCTAACATGACGTAATGTCTGTAATTACATGCTCTTTTGAGAGCGTGGAAAGAAAAAGATAAGTAAATACTCCTTAATTCTAATTTTTTTCTCTTCTCTCCTTAATCTTATTGTTTGCCACCATCATCTCTAGCACGACTCAACCATAGCCAATACCTTTGACAGAAAATTCCATCCCTACTGGTCCACATCACTGCCCAATCACCTAAACTTAGAAGCCTCTCCATTGTTGAGAATTTTACTCCAACAGTCTAAGTTTAATCACAATTTTGAACTCTAATTTCGTGGGGTTAACCATAGACTATTATTGTCTATCTCGATTTTGAGATTTAGGGAATAAATTTGGAGTTCTAATTTCATTTGAGTTGGAATTTGTTGGCTAAAACCGTTTGCTGCATGAGAATTAATTTGAGGAGAAACTTTGACCTCCATTAAAGAAGCTTCGAGCTTGAATTAAAAAAAAAAAGATATAAAAACTTTGACCAGAAATCAATTGGGTGTTATAGATTCTTGTTGGAAACATTTTTGAAAACATTTTAAGCCGATCGAATTGGGTTTTGGTTCGAATTTTTCAGAGCCTTCATTGCGAGAAAGACGACTTGGCTTCCTTGAATTCATACCTATTTTTTGAATTTAATTACTGATTTATGTTCGAATTTACGAATATGTTTATTTCAATTGGTTGTTGTTTGCTCAGATTAGTAATTGTGTGTGGTTCTACTTGTTATTTGGAGAAAACGAGGAAGGGGTTCAACGAGCCGGTGAGGAGTTGGGGACGATGGTGGGACGATGGTAGGTAGGGGGGGTGCAACGAAGGTGTTGTGGAGGGCCTTTTTCTTTTTTTTTCTCTTCGAATTTGATTATTTTTGTCTTACTTACATGTCATTTTCTCATTGGTCTTGTTTGCCAAGTAGATAGCAAGTGATATTCACGCTCCAAACACAATGTAGAATTATTAAATTTGTGTTTAATCGGTACATTTTTATTGAAGTTAAAGTGTTCAATAGGTACTGAGTTTAGTTAAAATATCAAAATGAAAACTGGAGCCAACTTTAAGGACCGCCTAGATATTTGGCCAAAAAACTAATATAAAACGAAAAATAGAATATACAGTACATAAAGATAGATCTATGAAAAATATAAGTACTTGTCATGAAGTAAGAGAGCAGGATGGACTAAGCTTTCATGGTATATAAACTCGTCATTTTCAGCACTTTGCATTTTTCCATCAATCACCAAAACCTGCATATCATTCATATATACATATCCATATATTAAAATCCTAAAATAAGATTAGAAAATTTCAATTTTAATTTTGGGGTAGTTTTGTTATAGCCAACCTTTCCAAAGTGCTTTGTGTCTAAAAGTGCCACATCTTGAAACTTGGTGGTACCTTTGTACATGACACTGCAACATTTCATGGTTAAACTCAACGAAATCAGGAATTTCGTCAAGGGGTTTCATTCAAAAAAATAAAATAAAATATATATATATATATATTTGACATATATATACAGTATAAGTTTTCGGCGACGGATGTTCAATTGACCACCCTTTGCTGGCTGTAGCTACCCCCTTGATTAGACTTGTTTGTTGGTATAGCAAGAAATTGTTTTTCTTCTGAAAAGGGAAACTTTGTGTTTAAATTGAGAATTTTTCAAGTGTTGCATTACCTGTTTATGGCTAAAGACCATTTGAGATCAGCTTCAAGAGACTCTTCAAACCATTGAATATTCTTCCCGTTTTCCTCACAACTCTCAAAAGTGACATTTGAGTGAACAATTTCTTTGTCACTTATTTGCTCCATTCTTCAATTAGAAAAAAGAAAATGCAAAGACCATAAAATGAAAGTTCTATTTATATGGGACAATAGGATATACACTCTGATTATTATATAAAGATATATAGATGTCAAACTTGTACATCATGTCAAATTTATTTCTCGATTGAAGATTATATAAATCTGATCCCTTTTTTCATGTGAACATAGACAATCAAGTCAAATTTTTGGATAATGAATTATTTACTACTTTTTATTTTATCTATTCTTCATTACGTACTTGTCCTAAATGTTGCAAAATATGGATTTGAGTAATCCAACTTATAGGGGAGGTGGGTTGGGGTTGGAGGACATGAGGAAAAATAAATTAAATGCGTCATACATTTTTTTTATTCGTCAACAATTAACTCATTCTAAACAATCAATTTATATTGTTAATACTCTTTCCGATAACATCTATTTTTCATCTTACAAAACTGAAATTGTTAAAAAAAAATACATAACATTTTAAAAAATAAGACATAATTTGTTACTGTTTTCAAATCTATTCTCATTGTTTTAATTAGCTGTGTTAATTAAGATAGATGCTTGAGGATAGATAGAGGTAGTTTCGTAATGTTAAATTCATGTTCCCAAACAAATTTTTAGTAGTTCATAAAATGTTTTATCTTCTTCATAATTTATAAACTGTTATTTACGATTTTGGAATGGATAAAAGATTGTCTTGGTCGATCAAAATAGTGTATTCCGAAGTGAGGAAATCGTCGCAGTTATGGCAAACTAATAAATGGAAGTCATTGCTTAAGGAATATAGGAAAATAAAATCACCAGAATATTTAATTTCACTTTCATTTTTCATACTCAAAAATGACAAACATAACAAGCAAAAACATAATCATAAAACAAATCACCAGGATGTTTAATGGGTGTTTGGACATAAGAATTGTAAAAATTACAAAAAAAAAGTGAAAAGAATTTAAGTGAAAATAGTATTTGAGAATTAGAGTTGTGTTTTGACATTAATAAAATTTGGAGTTATTTTTAAATTTTTGTGAGTGATTTGAAATGAAAATTTTGAAAAACGGATTTTTGGAGTTTTTCAAGTTTTCAAAAAATTCTGAAATTCAACTTCAAGTGAAATTTGAATTTTTCGTGGACAAACAATGATTCCGAGAAAAAAGTGAAAATTTTCTTATGGCCAAACGGGCCCTTAATTTCACTCCCCATTTTTCACTCAGAAAATGACGAGCATAAAAAAAATTCTACACAAAAATATAATCTAGGTACTCGTTACAGGTAACAAATAGATCAAATAGATACTATTTGTTGATCCATTTACATTATTTTCTGCCCAGTTACTCCATACCAAACATCTAGAATTTTAGTTGAACAAGTGACAAAAATAAGAAAACTGAAACTTTGTAAGAAACATTCAAGTCTAAGTAAAGCTGGAAAACCATAACACTCTAAGAACACAATATCCACATGCTAAATAAAAAAAGAAAGAGAGAGTACTAAATAATTCGATTCAGCTTTTTCTGCTGCTAATACAAAACTCTTAATCAATCAAAAGTGTAGGGGTCGACTTGTTCAATTTTAATAATTCTATATAAGCATTTTTTATTTCGTATAAGCTACCCCACACTTCCTTCAAGTCTTCCCAAATTGTGATTTTTGAAGATAAA
This sequence comes from Nicotiana tomentosiformis, assembly GCF_000390325.3. NCBI lineage: Eukaryota > Viridiplantae > Streptophyta > Magnoliopsida > Solanales > Solanaceae > Nicotiana > Nicotiana tomentosiformis. The sequence goes on along the minus strand of NC_090818.1, from coordinate 1,959,261 downwards.
ATTGAAAAATGATATTTGAAGTTTAAAACTAAATTGGGACATGCATTTCTCTTGAAAAAATAATACAATTTTATAAGAGAAAATAAATTTTTACTTGGGACAAAATTGAACTCATCTTAAAAAATTTAGTTTAATATATAACCAAACACTTACTTTGAAAACTTCAAAATATAAGAAAGGAAAATTAATCTGTCAATAAAAACTGTAATTAATATTTGACCAAGCTTTTCAACTGTTTCTGATTCCCCTCAAACTTGACCAAACACCTGAATTTTAGGCCAAAAACACTTTTAGCCGAAAAAAGCACTTTTGGCCCAAAAAAAAAGGGCTTGACCAAACAGGAAGTCTTCCCAAGTTTCAAAAGTTAAATCAAACTCTTCCATGTTAAAAACTTTTACGGGGAAAAAAATAAGCGCTTCACATAGTGCAAATTGCTGTAAGCACACACACTAGGTTTAAAATACAAAATCTCCATGAGTTAATACAGGTGCGATCACTGATGAAACAGCAAAGACAAATGAACGCACCACGGAAAAAATGGCTAAAATTGATAGAGCAAAAGTTTAATTTAAGCATTACGATTGTCGATGTAACAAATAGCAATTCCCCAAACATGTCTCTATATATAGAGTACCCAGCGTTGATAAAACAAAACTAACACTCAACTTAAACAAAATACAGTATTTAGAAAATTGTTAAGATGATGAAACTGAATCTAGCCGTCTACATAATTGGAACAGGAACCTCAATGTCAACAACTGGCACCACTGGTGGAGGAATGTTGTATTCTTCTTCATCCTTGGGAGTATGGATTGTGACAAGATCTGGAAGGGGTGTTGTTGGACCTTGCTTTCCTTTGGGATCCCAATCAAGCATAATCTTGACCTTGATGCCCAGTACTCCCTACAGAACAAAAGAAAAATCAAAATCACATCAGAAACCAGAATGACATAATAAATAAAAAGCAACCACCAGGAACAGCAAAACTAAAGCGCCAAGTGATCTAAACTTTACCTGTCTCATGAGAATGTGCCTAACAGCAGAGTCAATATACTCTTTCACTGGCTGCCCAGAAGAAATCATGTAACCATCTTTGAACTTCATGGACTTGGCACGCTGAGCTCTCAATTTTCCACTAACAATCACCTGAATAAAGTATCTGTGAGGAACTAGTACAATCTAATAGTCATGTCATGAGCAGATAGAGAATTGAAGCAGCATACCTCACATCCCTTGGCTCCACTCTCCATGATAAACCTCAGGACACCATAGCATGCCCTGATAATGTTTTTGAGGATACTTGTTAGAGCAACACAAATAATAATTAACCTAGTCAAACAACAACAACCCAGTATAATCCCACTAGTAGGGTCTGGGGAGGGTAGTGTGTACGCAGACTTTAGCCCTACCCTGGGGTAGAAAGGTTGTTTCCGATAGACCCTCGGCTCCCTCCCTCCAAGAACTCCCCACTTTGTTCTTGGGGTGACTCGAACTCACAACCTCTTGGTTGGAAGTGGAGGGTGCTCACCACTAGAGCAACCCAGTCCAATTAAGCATGTTGCAAACCAAGGATAGAGGTGTAAAAATTACAACTCATACATCTTTAGCCTGCTTCAGCTGATATAGTCATCTTCCGACACAAATTTGATACAAGTAAAATCTATTTGCTTTATAGATGACAGGAGGCATGGATTACTAAATTGCACATAGAAACACATATGGAAACAAATGAAGCATGTTGCAAACCAAGGTCAGAGGTGTAAGAAGTTACAACTCAGAAAATGTCTTCAGCATGCTTCAGCTGATATAGTCATCTTCCGACACAAATTTAGTACAAGGTAAACCTATTTGCTTATAAATGACAAGAGGCATGGAGGACTAAATTGCACATAGAAACACATGGAAACAAATTAAGCATGTTGCAAACCAAGGTCAGAGGTGTAAGAAGTTACAACTCAGAAAAAGTCTTTAGCATGCTTCAGCTGATATAGTCATCTTCCGACACAAATTTAGTACAAGGTAAATCTATTTGCTTTATAGATGACAAGCACAGGCGATCGAGATACGATTGAACTCTAAATTGAACTGTAAATATCTAAAAACACCTAGTTCCAAGTTAACGCAGCAGAACAATCTTTACAAATATGTCCTCGCCAAGATTACTGCATAAGACTAAATTACAACATGAGAATGATGGCATGGAGGACTATAACTCTAGTCATCATCCGACACATGATTGGTATTAGAAAACCAATTTGCTTTGTGGATGACATGGAACCTTCTGAGAAATCCAAGACGCTGCTCTTCTTATACAAAAACATTACTAACCTTAGCTCGTGAGGACCATAAATTAATGAACAAAAATTGAAAAAGACACAAGACATGTAGAGACTAATATTTTAGCAGAGAAAAGCATTGCAGAAAGTAAAGGCACAAGCATATCATTATCTTTTACAAGTTAGAGTAACAAAGTGGAAGAGCACAAGTCACTAGCACAAAGCAAAATGTAACATATGGCAGATAGATTGAAAATTACCTCCTAACAGCAAGACCACCAAGGAGCTTGTATCGAAGTGACTCAGCCTGAGCAACAGCACACAGTCCTCTGTTGTTAACCTTTTCAGCATACAGCTCAACAGTGCCCTCTTTAAAGTTGAATCTCTTCTGGACAACTGATGTCAACTCCCTGATCCTCCTTCCCTTCTCACCTAATAAAACCAAATGTACCAATAATCAATCACACACACAAAATATATTCAGATTACTACCAAAAAGACTTAGATCCATTCTATACACACTACTTGTCAAAGGAAAGCAGTATCGCACAGCTGCATTAATCTAAGGAAATATATGACCAAATACATGATGATGAGAGAACAACTTCTTCAATCACTTTTCCTCCTTGCTTATTCCTTTACTTATAAAACCAAAAGAGGTACTCCTAATAAGGATATAAGTAGCATTATTCATTCTCTTTCACCCTCTAATTTATGTGACACTTTTACATTTAATATGTCACAAAAAGAATTGATATATTCTCTCTTTCAAAACAATTCAACTTTAATAAACTTGTCATTTTACCTTAATTACATTTTTTATAGCCACAAAAATGTCTACATCATATAAAATGCTAAACAATTTACTTTACACTTGTCGTTTTACCTAAATGAAATGACTTTTAGCCACACAAATGTCTATATCATATAAAATGGAACGGAGGAATCAGTATCCAATCAAACCACAAATACAGAAGCATGCTGCTGGAGATAACATAAGCCCAAAAGTTCATTTTAAACATACGCTATCTATTGGATCTGTTAGTTAACACACAGAAAATTATAATTAAGAACCTTACAACTAGTTACAAAAATAGTCAAACACAAATTACCACATAAATAGCAGTTCAAGTCAAAAAATGAATAACCACTGCGATAAAAATTCATAACGAAGAAGGTTAAAGGGGCTACCGAGAACATTCTGAGTACGAGTGGCTCTGATGATGATTTCAGTCCTCATAGGAGTAACCCTAACCTCCACTCCAGAGTATCCGTCCTCAGCCAACTCACGTGTCAACACCTCGTTCAGCTCGGCGAAGAATACGCCATCGGCAACAAACTGAAACGGCCAAATGTATTAATAACTTTTCAAATAAATTCACAAATGTGATATCTATACACACAGGGTGAAAACAAATTACAAACCTTTCGCTTTTTGCTAATCTGAGTAGCCATCTTTGCTTTCGAAGTTTTGAAAGCCTAGCAGATAGAACCACTAAGCTCAGGTTCGGCGTTGGATTTTGCAAGCGATATGCAGTATAGGGTTTTTCACCTTCTGTGGCATGCTTATATATATGGTGAAACCTAGGGTTATGTTACTGGGCTTTCTTTTGGGTCAGAACAATTAAAGGCCCAGGCTATAAAACGCACTCGTACCTTGTATTAAATTAGGCGACTTACCGACAAAATGGCATGGCGTAGCCATTTTAACGGCTGGCTATCCAAAAATAGCCACCATCGCTAGTGTAATCAATTTCTAGCCATTTTAACTTAAAATATATTAATAAATGACATTTTTGCCCTTGTCCCTTTTAACGTCCTATTGAGTTACTTTTCGTTTTTTAATCGCTTTTCGCTTTCTTTTTAGAGCAGTGTACGGATTTCGCTTCGTGAGAGCACTTTCTTCGAATTTTAGTCTGGGTAAGTGTTGTTTTTATAGTAATGTGTTTGAATTTTCATTGATATTGTTGTTTTGTTTGTTTTAATTTTGATTTTCGTACTGTTAGCGTTTAAATATTTATGGTATTTTAACATCTATGATTTTATTTTTCTCTGTTCAGTAGTTCGTCTTATTTCTGATAATTTTATCACTATGTTATTAGTTTTATGTTGTAATGTTGTAATCGTTGCGTAACTTGTTTTGATAAGTTGTTCATATATTTTTGTAGTCGTTGTATATTAGGGTTAATTTTCAAGTAGTTTTTTTGCTTCAACAACATTATAGATTGCTCGAGTTCTTGTTAAAACTTGAAATCCAGAACTATGTGCTACACTTCATACTTAAAAATTTTAATTTTTTTGTAATAAATTTAGTTCCAGTATATTATTCTGTAAGTCTGGCCTCTGAAGTCTTGTTGTCCAGCATTATATACTCGATGAGTTTTATAATATACTGGAGTTCTTTTATTTTTGAAAATACTTGTTTTTACTAATAATTCTTATATGTTTTTTTTTTGTTTTTTGTTTTTTGTTTTTTACATGTTGTATTTGATTATATTTTTTAATTGACTTCTGAAGGCTTGTTGTGCAGTATAAATTAATTTCTATATATTTTTTTTTTAAGTATGATGTGTCTGATTATGTTTTTCAGTATTTTTTTATGGATATTTATTGTTACTAATAAATTTGGTTCCAATATATTATACGGGAAGTGTGACCTCTGACGGCTAATTGTTCAATTTTTTATTATTTTTGTAATAAATTTGGTGCAGTCTATTTTACGGGAAGTCTGTCTTCTGAAGGCTTGTTTCTCAGTATTTTATACTGGATGATTATTATAATATACTGGAGTTCTATTTATTTCTGATTACTTGCCTTTAATGATAATTTGTATGTGTGTGTTTTTTATATGGTTTTTGATTATATATTTTAATTCTAGCCCAGTATTTGTTTATGGAGTTTTATTTTTGTAATAAATTTGGTGCAGTATATTATACGGGAAGTCTGTCCTCTAAAGGCTTGTTGTATATTATTTTTTACTGGATGATTATTATAATATACTTGAGTTCTACTTATATCTGATTACTTGTGTTTTAATTATAATTTGTATCTGTGTTTTTTTATATGGTGTTAGATTATGTTTTTTAATTCTAGCTCAGTATTTGTTTCTGGAATTTTATAATAAATTTGGTCCAGTATATTATACGGAAAGTCTGTCTTCTGAAGGTTTGTTGTCCAGTATGTTATACTGGATGATTATTATATTATAAGCTTGTTGTCTAGTATGTTATACTGGATGAGTTTTGTTTATACTAGAGTTGTGTTTTATTTATGATTATTTTGTTTCAATGATTATTTGTCTCTGTTTTTTTTTAATATGCTCTTTGATTATGTTTCTTATTTATACCCCATTATTTATTTCTGGAGTTTCATTATTTCTAATTAATTTGATCTGGTATATTATATGGGAAGTCTGCCGGCTGTAGGCTTTTGTCATGACCCAAATTCCCTCTGTATAACGTCGTGACGACACCTAGTTTCTACGACTAGGTAAGACTAACAAATTGCGGAAATAACAATACGATAGTAAAACTTGATAATTATTGTTATTGCAAAATTTTCTGGAGGTCTTATATTGTTGTACCTGAGCTCGAAATGTTTGATTTAAAACACTGGATTGAAAGCATGCCTATTTTTCTTGCTGGAATTACTGAAATGAACTATATTTGTGTAGCTCGTTACTGCTTCTCAGTTCCTTATTTAATTCTATTACTTACTGAGCTGGAAGTACTCACGTTACTCTATGCACCTTGTGTACAGATTCAGGTGTGACTGGACGTGGAGGTCATTGAGTTCATGAGTAGTTGATCTTCCGGAGATTTATGAGGTAGCTGTCGGCATTCGCAGACCTTGTGCTCCTTCCTTATTATATTTCTTTCTCTATATTGATATCTAGACACAGACTATTGTAGACACTGTCTTTTAGATTAAGAGTCTAGTTGCTCATGCCTTAGTGACACTCCAATGTCGGGCTATTTTTCCGAACTTATGTTTTATTTGGGTTTTACCATGTTACCCCGTATTTATGAGAAACTCTGGTTATTTTAAATGTCTTAATTCATTTCTGTTAAATTTTGAAAGTGCTTTGGAAAGGTCGGCTTGCCTAGTACCACGCCATCACGACGGGTTAGGTTTTGGGTCGTGACAAGTTGGTATCATAGCCTAGGTTACATAGGTCTCACGAGTCATGAGCGAGTTTAGTAGAGTCTTGCTGATCGGTACGGAGACGTCTGTACTTATCTTCGAGAAGCTGCAGAACCTTTAGGAAAAAATTCACATTCTTGAATTCTTGTCGTGCGAATCTGTTGATTCTAGTAACTAAACATTTGTTGTTTCATTCTCTCACAGATGGTGAGGACTCGTACTACCAGTCATGAGGGCCAGCCACCAGTACCACCAGCCAGGGCGGCGAGAGGCTTAGGCCACGGTAGAGGCTGTGGTAGAGGCAGAAGTGCAGCCTGCAGATCCACCAGTTACCCCAGATCAGGACCATATTCCAGTTGTTGATGCACCAGCTCAGGCACCACCTGTGCCTATTGTGATTCCAGACCTTCAGAAGGCCTTAGCTCAGATTCTGACCGAGCATACCAGCCTTACTCAAGCGGTCTCTGTTCCGGCCGCAGCAGCCACTTCTCAGGCCGGGGGAGGTGCTCAGACTTCCACTGCCCACACCCCAGAGCAGGTGGTACAGGGATTCCTGACATCGGGGGCACCACCAGCCCAGCCAGTTGAAGCTGCTCAGGACTATGTTGTTCCTACTATGCCTGAGGATGATCACCGTAGATTGGAGAGGTTTGGGATACTCTAGCCTCCATCTTTCAGTGGTGCAGAGGGAGAGAATGCACATGGTTTCTTGGACAGGTGTCAGAGGATATTTCGTACAGCAGGTATTCTGGAGACCAGTGGGGTCTCGTTCACTACCTTTCAGTTCTCTAGGGCTGCATTCAGTTGGTGGGAGGCTTACGAGAGGCATAGGTCGGTCGGTGTAGCACCCCTTACCTAGCAGCAGTTCTCCGTTATCTTTCTGTAGAAGTTCATGCCTCAGTCCCGCAGAGAGGAGCTCGCAGATAGTTTGAGCAGCTTCGTCAAGGTGATATGTCTGTGACGCAGTATGAGAAGGAGTTGGACCATCATGCTATCTGGTTGGTTCCCATAGACAGGGAGAGGATTAGGAGGTTTATAGATGGCCTCACTTATCATATGTGATTGCTTATGACTAGAGAGAGAGTGCCTGGTGCTACTTTTGATGAGGTTGTCGACATTGCTCGGCAGATTGAGATTGTTCGCGGTCAGGAGAGGGTTGAGAGGGAGGCAAAGAGGCTTTGTGGACATGGTGGATTTAGTGGTACTCCTTCTGGGGGTCAGTTCCAGCACGGTAGAGGCCGTCCATACAGACATGCTCAGACGGCTAGCCCAGTTCACCGTGGTGCATCATCTGGCCATGGTTCTCATAGTTATCAGCAGGGCCGTTCATCTATTGGTGCCCTTCTAGTGTAGAGTTCTTCTCATGCTCCATCGGGTTAGGGTTCATCTATGTCGGGTCCTTTTGCTAGTTATCCCGGAGCTCGAGGCTCCTTTCAGTCCCCAGCACCAGCACCGGAGTGTTGCTATGAGTGTGGTGAGTTTGGTCACATGAGGAGAGAGTGTCCCCATCTAGTGGGAGGTCCCGCTCCACAGAGGAGCCAGTCTATGTCATCAGCATCAGTTCCTCCACCAACCGCCCAGTCAGCTAGGGGTGGTGCCCAGTCAGCTAGGGGTCGCCCGAGAGGGGGAGGCAGATCAGGGGGTGGCTAGGCCCGTTTCTACGCTCTTCCGGCCATACCAGATGATATTGCTTTGGATGTTGTGATTATAGGTATTGTCTCAGTTTGGCACAGAGACGCCTCTGTATTATTTGACCCTGGTTCCACTTATTCATATGTTTCCTCGTATTTTGCTCATTTTCTAGATATGCCCCTTGAGTCATTAGTTTCATCTGTTCATGTATCTACTCCTGTGAGCGATACTATTATTGTGGACCGCGTATATTGGTCATGTGTGGTGACTATTGGGGGTCTGGAGACCAGAGTAGATCTCTTGTTGCTTAGTATGGTCGATTTTAATGTGATATTGGGTATGGATTGGTTGTCTCCATGTAATGATGTTCTAGATTGTCACGCTAAGACCGTGACGTTGGCGATGTCGGGGTTGCCGAGGGTTGAGTGGAGCGGTTCTATAGACTATGTTCCTAGTAGGGTGATTTCATACTTAAAAGCTCGGCGGATGGTTGAGAAGGGTTGTCTATCCTATTTGGCTTTTGTGAGAGATGTTAGTGTAGAGACTCCTGCCATTGATTCTGTTCCGGTGGTACGTGATTTTCTAGATGTGTTTCCTGCAGACATGTCGGGCATGCCGCCTGACAGGGATATTGACTTTGGTATTGATTTGGTGTCGGGCACTCAGCCCATTTCTATCCCACCGTATCGTATGGCACCGTCGGAGTTAAAAGAACAGCTTCAGGAACTCCTTGATAAGGGGTTTATTTGGCCTAGTGTGTCACCTTGGGGTTTACCGGTTCTATTTGTAAAGAAGAAGGATGGTTCCATGAGGATGTGCATTGATTACAGGCAGTTGAACAAGGTCACAGTCAAGAACAAGTATCCTTTGCCTCGTATTGATAATTTATTTGACCAGGTTCAGGGGGCGAGGGTGTTCTCCAAGATTGATTTGAGGTCAAGGTATCACAAGCTGAAGATTCGGGATTCGGATATTCTTAAGACAGCGTTCAGGACCCGATATGGCCATTATGAGTTCTTAGTGATGTCTTTTGGGCTGACCAATGCCCCAGCAGCGTTCATGTATTTGATGAACATTGTATTCCAGCTCTATTTAGACTCATTCGTTATTGTATTCATTGATGACATCCTGGTGTACTCTCGTAGCCAGGAGGAGAATGCTTAGCATCTGAGGATTGTGTTACAGAGATTGAGGGAGGAGAAGCTTTATGTAAAGTTCTCCAAGTGTGAGTTTTGGCTCGGTTTAGTAGCGTTCTTGGGGCACGTGGTGTCCAGTGACGGTATTCAGGTGGATCCGAAGAAGATAAAGGCGGTATAGAGTTGGCCTAGACCGTCCTCAGCCACGAAGATTAGGAGCTTCCTTCGTTTGGTAGGCTATTACCGTTGCTTTGTGGAGGGATTAACCTTGACCAAATTGACCCAAAAGGGTGATCCATTCAGGTGGTCGGATGAGTGTGAGGAGAGCTTTCATAAGCTCAAGACTGCTTTGACCACAGCTCTAGTGTTAGTTTTGCCATCAACTTCAGGTTCTTATACCGTGTATTATGATGCCTCGAGGGTAGGTATTGGATGTGTTCTGATGCTGGAAGGTAGGGTGATTGCCTATGCCTCGCGCCAGTTGAAGACCCATGAGAAGAACTATCATGTCCACGATCTTGACTTAGCATCCTTTTTTCACGCCTTGAAGTTTTGGCGTCATTATTTGTATGGGGTTCATTGTGAGATCTATATTGATCACCGGAGTTTGCAACATCTATTTAAGTATAAGGATCTTAATTTGCGCCAGTGGAGATGGTTGGAGCTTCTCAAGGACTATGATATCACTATTTTGTACCATCCGGGGAAGGCCAATATGGTGGCCGATGCTTTGAGTCGCCGGGCGGAGAGTTTGGGGAGTTTAGCATATCTTCCAGCAGCAGAGAGACCCTTGGCATTGGATGTCTAGGCCTTAGGTGGCCAGCTTGTCAGATTGGATATTTCGGATCCGAGTCGGGTATTGGCTTGTGTGGTCTCTAGGTCTTCTCTTTATGACCGTGTCAGGGAGCGTCAGTATGATGACCCCCACCTGCTCGTTATTCAGGACAAGGTACAGCGAGGTGATACTAGGGATGTGACTATTGGTGATGACGGTGTGTTGAGGATGCAGGGCCGGATATGTGTGCCTAATGTAGATGGGCTCTGAGAGTCGATTCTTGAGGAGGCCCACAGCTAGCGGAATTCCATTCATCCGGGGGCCGCGAAGATGTACCAGGATTTGAGACAGCACTATTGGTGGAGGTGGATGAAGAAGGATATAGTTGGGTTTGTGGCTCGGTGTCTCAACTGTCAGCAGGTTAAGTATGAACATCAGAGACCGGGTGGCTTGCTTCATATGTTAGAGATCCCAGAGTGGAAGTGGGAGCGGATCACCATGGACTTCGTAGTTGGGCTCCCGCGGACTTAGAGGAAGTTCGATGCTATTTGGGTTATTGTGGATCGGCTGACCAAGTCCGTGCACTTTATTCTAGTTGGTACTACTTACTCTTCAAAGTAGTTGGCTGAGATTTACATCCGAGAGATTGTTCGCCTGCATGGTGTCCCAATTTCCATCATTTCAGATAGGGGCACTCAGTTTACATCGCAGTTTTGGAGGGTCGTGTAGTGAGAGTTGGGTACTCAGGTTGAGTTGAGCATAGCCTTTCACCCTCGGACGGACGGACAGTCCGAGTGCACTATTCAGATATTGTAAGACATGATACGTGCTTGTGTCATCGATTTTGGGGGTTCATGGGACCAGTTTCTGCCGCTCGCGGAGTTTTCATATAATAACAGTTATCAGTCGAGCATTCAGATGGCTCCATACGAGGCTTTATATGGGAGGAGGTATAGATCTCCAATAGGATGGCTTGAGCCGGTGAGGCTAGGCTCTTGGGTCCATACTTGGTCCAGGATGCATTAGACAAGGTAAAATCGATTCAGGAGCAGCTTCGCATGGCGCAGTCTAGGTAGAAGAGCTATGCAGACAGGAAGGTCCGTGATGTGTCTTTCATGGTTGGGGAAAAGGTTTTGCTGAAGGTATCACCCATGAAGGGTGTTATGAGGTTTGGGAAGAGGGGCAAGTTGAGCCCCCGGTTCATTGGGCCTTTTGAGTTGCTTTAGAGGATATGGGAGGTGGCTTATAAGCTTGCCTTGCCACCCAGCTTGTCGAGTGTGCATCCAGTGTTTCATGTTTCCATGCTCCGGAAGTATATTGGAGATCCGTCCCATGTTTTGGATTTCAGCACAGTTCGGTTGGATGGTAATATGACTTATGATGTGGAGTCGGTGGCCATTTTGGATCGACAGATTCGGAAGTTGAGGTCAAAGGATATAGCTTCAGTGAAGGTGCAGTGGAGAGGTCAGCCTGTGGAGGAGGCCTCCTGGGAGACCGAGCGGGAGATACGGAGCAGATATCCACACCTATAGGTATGTTTCTAGACTCGTTCAAGGACGATCGTTTGTTTAAGAGGGGGAGGATGTAACGACTCGGCCGGTCGTTCCGAGAGTTATAGCCTCGTTCCCCTATTTCTGCTTCCTTTTGTGTTCTTCAGCTATATTATGATATATCGGGTTAGTTGGTTCGGGTCCGGAGTGGTTTCGGAATGAATTGAGACACTTAGTCTCTTCATTATCAGCCTAAGTTGAAAAAGTCAATCGAATATTGATTATGTGTAAACGATCTCGGATTTGAATTTTGATGGTTCCGTTAGCTCCGTTAGGTGATTTTGGACTTAAGAGCGCGTTCGAAATGTGATTTGGTGGTTCGTGGTAGAATTAGGCTCGAATTGGCGAAAGTTAGAATTTTGGTAATTTTGGCCGGTAGTGGAAATTTTGATATCGCGGTCGGGTTGGATTTTCGAAAGTTGGAGTAGGTTCGTGGTGTCATTTCAGACTTGTGTGCAAAATTTGAGGTCATTCGGATGTGGTTTGGTAGGACTCGGCGTCGTTTGTGGAATTCAGAAATTTCTAAGTTCATTAGGCTTAGTGAGATAGCTGATCTACTGCTGTATTTTGGTTCTGGTTTCCTCTTACGTGTTCGTGAGAGGGGGCTTGAAATCGCGAAGAGTGTTTCTGAGATGGTGAATTTTTGTTCAACACGTTCGTGAAGGTGAGGACGTGAACGTGAAGGGTAGGGCAGTGTGTGCATCGCGAGCGCGTGAGTGGTGTCGCGTTCGCGAAGAGAGTAAGGTTGTTTGGCCCCAGGTCCTTGGTCTATGCATTCGCGAGCTGAGGGTCACATTCACGAAGGTTTGAGCTGGTAAGGCATCGCGTTTGCGAAGAGTAAAGCGGAGAGGCAGTCTGAGTTGGTCTACGCGAACGCGAGAGTGCGTTCGCGTTCGCAAAGAAGGAATCTCGGCAGACAGTGTTAAATTCAAAAATCAAGGGTTTGAGCTCATTTTTCATATTTTGAGCTAGAGATCACGGATTTGGGCCATTCTTGAAGGGATTTTTGCGGAGTTGATTGGGATTCGGGACGTTTGGAGGCCGATTTGAGAGGCAAGGGCATTGTGGAGTAGGATTTTGCATAGATTGAGGTAAGTAACAGACTTAAATCTGGTTTTGAGGGTATAAAATCCTGAGAATTTATATGATGTGAATATTTGGAGGTGACGCACATGCTAGGTCACGGGCGTGTGAGCGTACACCGTGAGGGATTGTTTCTTGGTCCGTCCTGTGAGACTGTAAAGTCGAATAGCCATTGTTATTACTTGTTTTTCCTAGTCTTTGAGCAATTGACTGCCTTTCATATTAGAAACCATGCTTAGGCCATATGATATCACTATTGGGACCTGCAGCGGTCGTATACTTCTTGAATTGACTGCAAATTGCTGTCTTGTACTCAATCATAGTCTTATTGTGTGTTATATCTCTGTTTCCTCTCATTTCTTGTTGATACTTGTTATATTCTCTGTTTGGGCTGGTTATTATGATATTTTGTGAGCCCGAGGGGCTGGAGAGGTTAGCGACTGAGATAGGGCTTGAGTGTCAGGTTGAGAGCTATGTGAGATATATTGGATTGGGCTGCACGCTGCAGCAATATTGGATTGGGTTGCACGTCGCAACAAGCCTTCGGCCCATATATTGGATCGGGTTGCACGCCGCAACAAGCCTTCGGGCCATATATCGGATCGGGCTGCACGCCGCAGTAATATATAGATCGGGCTGCACGCCGCAGCAGTACTGGGTCGGGCTGCACACCATAACAATATATAGTGCTTGGGTTGTAGGAGCCCCTCCGGAGTATGTACTCCCCTAGTGAGCGCAGTTACCTTTGATTGTGAGTATTAAGGCTGAGAGTCGAGTGATTGAACTGTTGAGATAAATGAGTTATAGTAGCCCTGTGAGGCTGTACTTGCTCTTAATTGTTGTTGCACGTCGTTGCTAATGGTTGTTATTGCGGAATTTTCTGGAGGTCTTATATTGTTGTACCTGAGCTCGAAATGTTTGATTTAAAACACCGGATTGAAAGCATGCCTATTTTTCTTGCTGGAATTACTGAAATGAACTGCATTTGCGTAGCTCGTCACTGCTTCTCAGTTCTTTATTTAATTTTGTTACTTATTGAGTTGGAAGTACTCACATTACTCCCTGCACCTTGTGTGCGGATCCAGGTGTGACTGGACTTGGAGGTCATTGAGTTCGTGCATAGTTGATCTTCTGGAGATTTACGAGGTAGCTATCGGCGTTCGCAGACCTTGTGCTCCTTCCTTATTATCTTTCTTTCTCTGTATTGATATCTAGACGCCAACTATTGTAGACATTGTCTTTTAGATTGAGAGTCTAGTTGTTCATGAAATAGTGAGACCCCGATGTCAGGCTATTTTTCCGCACTTATGTTTTATTTGGGTTTTACCCTGTTACCCCGTATTTATGAGAAACTCCGATTATTTTAAATGTCTTAATTCATTTCTGTTAAATTTTGAAAGTGCTTTGGAAAGGTCGGCTTGCCTAGTACCACGATAGGCACCATCACGACGGGTTAGGTTTTGGGTCGTGACAAGTTGGTATCAAAGCCTAGGTTACATAGGTCTCACGAGTCATGAGCGGGTTTAGTAGAGTCTTGCAGATCGGTACAGAGACGTTTGTACTTATCTTCGAGAGGCTGCAGAACCCTTAGGAAACTCCACATTTTTGAATTCTTGTCATGTGAATCTGTTGATTCTAGTTACTAAACATATGTTGTTTCATTCTCTCACAGATGGTGAGGACTCGTACTACCAGTCAGGAGGGCCAGCCACCAGTACCACCAGCCAGGGCCGCGAGAGGCCGAGGCCTCGGTAGAGGTCATGATAGGGGCAGAAGTTCAGCCCGCACAGCAGCTGGGGCAGTACTTGCAAATCCACCAGTTGCCCCCGATCAGGACCAGATTCCAGTTGTTGATGCACCAGCTTAGGCACCACCTGTGCCTATTGTGATTCAAGACCTTCAGGAGGCCTTAGCTCAGATTCTGACCGAGCGTACCAGCCTTGCTCAGGCAGTCTCTATTCCAATCGCAACAACCACTTCTCAGGCTGAGGGAGGTGCTCGGACTCCCACTGCCCGCATACCAGAGCAGGTGGTACAGGGATTTCAGAGACCGGGGGCACCACCAGCCCAGCCAGTTGCAGCTGCTCAGGACTATGTGGTTCCTACTATGCCTGAGGATGAGCAGCGTAGATTGGAGAGGTTTGGGATACTCCAGCCTCCATCTTTCAGTGGTGAAGAGGGAGAGGATGCACATGGTTTCTTGGACAGGTGTCAGAGGATACTCCATACAGCAGGTATTCTGGAGACCAGTGGGGTCTCGTTCACTACCTTTCAGTTCTCTGGGGCTGCATTCAGTTAGTGGGAGGCTTACGAGAGGTGTAGGCCGGTCGGCGCAGCGCCCCTTACCTGGCAGCAGTTCTCCATTATCTTTCTGTAGAAGTTCGTGCCTCAGTCCTGTAGAGAGGAGCTCGTAGACAGTTTGAGCAGCTTCGTCAAGGTGATATGTCTGTGACGCAGTATGAGATGCGATTCTCGGAGGTGGCCCACCATGCTATCTGGTTGGTTCCCACAGACAAGGAGAGGATCAGAAGGTTTATAGATGGCCTCACTTATCAGATGTGATTGCTTATGACCAGAAAGAGAGTGCCCGGTGCTACTTTTGATGAGATTGTCGACATTGCTCGGCATATTGAGATGGTTCACGGTTATGAGAGGGTTGAGAGGGAGGCCAAAAGGCTTTGTGGACAGGGTGGATTTAGTGGTACTCCTTCTAGGGGTCAGTTCCAGCACGGTAGAGGCCGTCCATTCAGACATGCTCAGACGACTCGCCCAGTTCACCGTGGTGCATCATCTGGCCATGGTTCTCAAAGTTATCAGCAATGTCGTTCATCTCTTGGTGCCTTTCCAGTGTAGAGTTCTTCTTGTGCTCCATCGGGTTAGGGTTCGTCTATGCCGGGTCCTTGTGCTAGTTATCCCGGTGCTCGGGGCTCCCTTCAGTCCCCAACACCAGTATCGGGGTGTTGCTATGAGTGTGGGGAGTTTGGTCACATGAGGATAGAGTGTCCCCGTCTAGTGGGAGGTCCCGCTCCACAGAGGAGCCAGTCTATGTCATCAGCATTAGTTCCTCCACCACCCGCCCAGTCAGCTAGGGGTCGCCCGAGAGGGAGAGGCAGATCAGGGGGTGGCTAGGCCCGTTTCTATGCTCTTCCTGCCATATCAGATGCTTATGCTTTGGATGTTGTGATTACAGGTATTGTCTCAATTTGCCACAGTGATGCCTCTGTATTATTTGACCCTGGTTCCACTTATTCATATGTTTCCTTGTATTTCGCTCATTTTCTAGATATGCCCCTTGAGTCATTAGTTTCATCTTTTCATGTATCTACTCCTGTGAGCGATACTATTGTTGTGGACCATGTATATCGGTCATGTGTGGTGACTATTGGGGGCCTGGAGACCAGAGTAGATCTCTTGTTGCTTAGTATGGTCGATTTTGATGTGATATTGGGTATGGATTGGTTGTCTCTATGTAATGATGTTCTAGATTATCACGCTAAGACCATGACATTGGCGATGCCGGGGTTGCCGAGGGTTGAGTGGAGCGGTTCTATAGACTATGTTCCCAGTAGAGTGATTTCATACTTGAAAGCTTGGCGAATGGTTGAGAAGGGTTGTCTATCCTATTTGGCTTTTATGAGAGATGTTAGTGTAGAGACTCCTGCCATTGATTCTGTTCCGGTGGTATGTGATTTTCTAGATGTGTTTCCTGCAGACCTGCCGGGCATGCCGCCTGACAGGGATATTGACTTTGGTATTGATTTGGTGCCGGGAACTCAGCCCATTTCTATCCTACCGTATTGTATGGCACCGTCGGAGTTGAAGGAGTTGAAAGAACAACTTCAGGAACTCCTTGATAAGGGGTTTATTCGGCCTAGTGTGTCACCTTGGGTGCACCGGTTCTATTTGTAAAGAAGAAGGATGGTTCCATGAAGATGTGCATTGATTACAGGCAGTTGAACAAGGTCACGATCAAGAACAAGTATCATTTGCCTCGTATTGATAATTTATTTGACCAGCTTCAGGGGGCAAGGGTGTTCTCCAAAATTGATTTGAGGTCAGGATATCACCAGCTGGAGATTCGGAAATAGGAAATTCTTAAGACAGCGTTCAGGACCCGATATGGCCATTATGAGTTCTTAGTGATGTCTTTTGGGCTGACCAATGCCCCAGCAGCATTCATAAATTTGATGAACATTGTATTCCAGCCCTATTTAGATCATTTGTTATTGTATTCATTGATGACATCCTGGCGTACTCTCGTAGCCAGGAGGAGCATGCTCAGCATCTGAGGATTATGTTACAGAGATTGAGAGAGGAGAAGCTTTATGTAAAGTTCTCCAAGTGTGAGTTTTGGCTCGGTTTAGTAGCGTTCTTGGGGCACGTGGTGTCCAGTGACGGTATTCAGGTGGATCCGAAGAAGATAGAGGCGGTGCAGAGTTGGCCTAGACCGTCCTCAACCATGGAGATTAGGAGCTCCCTTAGTTTGGCGGGCTATTATCGTCGCTTTGTGGAGGGATTAACCTTGACCAAATTGACCCAAAAGGGTGCTCCACTTAGGTAGTCGGATGAGTGTGAGGAGAGCTTTCATAAGCTCAAGACTGCTTTGACCACAGCTCCAGTGTTAGTTCTGCCATCAACTTCAGGTTCTTACACCGTGTATTGTGATGCCTCGAGGGTAGGTATTGGATGTGTTTTGATGTTGGAGGGTAGGGTGATTGCCTATGCCTCGCGCTAGTTGAAGACCCATGAGAAGAACTATCCTGTCCATGATCTTGAGTTAGCAGCCATTGTTCACGCCTTAAAGATTTGGCATCATTATTTGTATGGGGTTCATTATGAGATCTATACTGATGACCGGAGTTTGCAATATCTATTTAAGTAGAAGGATCTTAATTTGCACCAGTGGCGATGGTTGGAGCTTCTCAAAGACTATGATATCACTATTTTATACCATCTGGGGAAGGCCAATGTGGTGGCCGATGCTTTGAGTCGCCAGGCAGAGAGTTTGGGGAGTTTAGCATATCTTCCAACAGTAGAGAGACCTTTGGCATTGGATGTCCAGGCCTTAGCTGGCCAGCTTGTCAGATTGGATATTTCGGAGCCGAGTCGGGTATTGGCTTATGTGGTCTCTAGGTCTTCTCTTTATGACCGTGTCAGGGAGCATCAGTATGATGACCCCCATCTGCTCGTTCTTCAGGATAGGGTTCAGCGAGGTGATGATAGGGATGTGACTATTGGTGATGACGGTGTGTTGAGGATGCAGGGCCGGATATGTGTGCCTAATATAGATGGGCTCCGCGAGTTGATTCTTGAGGAGGCCCACAGCTCGCGTAATTCCATCCATCTGGGGGCCGCGAAGATGTACCAAGATTTGAGACAGCACTATTGGTGGAGGCAGATGAAGAAGGATATAGTTGGGTTTGTGGCTTGGTGTCTCAACTATCAGCAGGTTAAGTATGAACATCAGAGACCGGGTGGCTTGCTTCAGATGTTAGAGATCCCAGAGTGGAAGTGGGAGCGGATCACCATGGACTTCGTAGTTGGGCTCCCACGGACTTCGAGGAAGTTCGATGCTATTTGGGTTATTATGGATCGGCTGACCAAGTCCGCGCACTTTATTCCAATTGGTACTACTTACTCTTCAGAGCGGTTGGCTGAGATTTACATTCGAGAGATTGTTCGCCTGCATTGTGTCCCAGTTTCCATAATTTCAGATAGGGGCACTTAGTTTACATCGCAGTTTTGGAGGGTCGTACAGTGAGAGTTGGGTACTCAGGTTGAGTTGAGCATAGCCTTTCACCCTCAGACGGACGGACAGTCCGAGTGCACTATTCAGATATTTGAGAACATGTTGCGCGCTTGTGTCATCGATTTTTGGGGTTCATGGGACCAGTTTCTGCCGCTCGTGGAGTTTTCATATAACAACATTTATCATTCGAGCATTCAGATGGCTCCGTATGAGGCTTTATATGGGAGGAGGTGTAGATCTCCAGTAGGATGGTTTGAGCCGGGTGAGGCTAGGCTCTTGGATACAGACTTGGTCCAGGATGCATTAGACAAGGTAAAATCGATTCAGGAGCGGCTTCGCATGGAGCAGTCTAGGCAGAAGAGTTATGCGGACAGGAAGGTCCGTGATGTGTCTTTCATGGTTGGGGAAAAGGTTTTGCTGAAGGTATCACCCATGAAGGGTGTTATGAGGTTTGGGAAGAGGGGCAAGTTGAGCCCCCGGTTCATTGGGCCTTTTGAGGTGCTTTAGAGGATATGGGAGGTGGCTTATAAGCTTGCCTTGCCACCCAGCTTGTCGAGTGTGCATCCAGTGTTTCATGTTTCCATGCTCCGGAAGTATATTGGAGACCCGTCCCATGTTTTGGATTTCAGCACGGTTCAGTTGGAGGGTGATAAGACTTATGAAGTGGAACCGGTGGCTATTTTGGATCGGCAGGTTCGAAGGTTGAGGTCAAAGGATATAGCTTCAGTGAAGGTGTAGTGGAGAGGTCAGCCTGTGGAGGAGGCCTCTTGGGAGACCGAACGGGAGATACAGAGCAAATGTCCACACCTATTTGAAACTCCAGGTATGTTTCTAGACTCGTTCGAGGACAAACGTTTGTTTAAGAGGGGGAGGATGTAACGACTCGGTCGGTCGTTCCGAGAGTTATAGCCTCGTTCCCCCATTTCTGCTTCTTTTTGTGTTCTTCAGCTATATTATGATATATCGGGTTAGTTGGTTCGGGTCCGGAGTGGTTTCGGAATGAATTGAGACACTTAATGTCTTTATTATAAGCTTAAGTTGGAAAAGTCAACCGAATGTTGACTTATGTGTAAACGATCTCGGATTTGAATTTTGATGGTTCCGTTAGCTCTGTTAGGTAATTTTGGACTTAGGAGCGCGTTCGGAATGTGATTTGGAGGTTCGTGGTAGAATTTTGGCGATTTTGGCCTGTAGTGGGAATTTTGATATCAGTGTCAGGTTGGATTTCCGAAAGTTGGAGTAGGTTCGTGGTGTCATTTCAGACTTGTGTGCAAAATTTGAGGTCATTCGGACGTGGTTTAGTAGGTTTCGGTGTTGTTTGTGGAATTCGGAAATTTCTAAGTTCATTAGGCTTAGTGAGATAGCTGATCTGCTGTTGTATTTTGGTTCTGGTTTCCTCTTACGCGTTCGCGAGAGGGGGCTTGCATTCACGAAGAGTGTTTCTGAGATGTTGAAGTTTTGTTCTACGCGTTCGTGAAGGTGAGGACGTGAACGTGAAGGGTAGGGCAGTCTGTGCATCGTGAACGCATGAGTGGTGTCGCGTTCGTGAAGAGGAGTAAGGCTGTTTGGGACCCCAGGTCCTTGGTCTACACATTCGCGAGGTGAGGGTCGCGTTCACGAAGGTTTGAGCTGGTAAGGCATCACGTTCGCGAGGAAGTTATCGCGTTTGCGAAGAGTAAAGCAGAGAGGCAGTCTGAGTTGGTCTACACGAACGCGAAAGGGTGTTCGCATTCGCGAAGAAGGAATCTGGGCAGATAGTGTTAAATTCAAAAATCGAGGGTTTGAGCTCATTTTTCATATTTTGAGCTAGAGATCACGGATTTGGGCGATTCTTGAAGAGATTTTCGTGGAGTTGATTGGGATTCGAGACGTTTGGAGGCCGATTTGAGAGGCAAGGGGATTGCGGAGTAGGATTTTGCTCGGATTGAGGTAAGTAACAGTCTTAAATTTGGTTTCGAGGGTATGAAATCCCGAGAATTTGTATGATGTAAATATTTGGAGGTGACACACATGCTAGGTGACGGGCGTGTGAGCGTGCACCGTGAGGGATTGTGATTTGGTCCGTCCCGTGAGACTGTAAAGTCGAATAGCCATTGTTATTACTTGTTTTTCCTCGTCTTTGATCAATTGACTGCCTTTCATGTTAGAAACCATGCTTAGGCCATATGATATCACTATTGGGACATGCAGCGGTCGTATACTTATTGAATTGACTGCTAATTGTTGTCTTGTACTCAGTCACAGTCTTATTGTGTGTTATATCTCTATTTCCTCTCATTTCTTGTTGATACTTGTTGTGTTCTCTGTTTGGGCTGGTTATTATGATATTCTATGAGCCCGAGGGGCTGGAGAGGTTAGTGACTGAGATAGGGCCTGAATGTTGGGTTGAGAGCTATGTGAGATATATTGGATCGGACTGCACGCCGCAACTATATTGGATCGGGTTACACGCTGCAACAAGCCTTCGGGCCATATATTGGATCGGGTTGCATGCCGCAGCAATATATAGCGCTTGGGCTGTAGGAGCCCCTCCGTAGTCTGTACACCCCCAGTGAGCGCAGGTACCTTTGATTATGAGTATTGAGGCTGAGAGTCGAGTGATTTAGCTGTTGAGATAGATGAGTGACAGTAGCCCTGTGAGGCTGTACTTGCTCTTAATTATTGTTGCACTTCGTTGCTAATTATTGTTATTGCGAAATTTCTGGAGGTCTTATATTGGTGTACCTGAGCTCGAAATGTTGATTTAAAACACCGGATTGAAAGCATGCCTATTTTTCTTACTGGAATTACTGAAATGAACTGCATTTGTGTAGCTCGTCACTGCTTCTTAGTTCCTTATTTAATTTTGTTACTTACTGAGTTGGAAGTACTCACATTACTCCCTGCACCTTATGTGCAGATTCAGGTGTGACTGAACGTGGAGGTCATTGAGTTCGTGCGCAGTTGATCTTCTGGAGATTTACGAGGTAGCTGCCGGCGTTCGAAGACCTTGTGCTCCTTCCTTATTATCTTTCTTTCTCTGTATTGATATCTAGACGCAGACTATTGTAGACACTGTCTTTTAGATTGAGAGTCTAGTTGCTCATGACTTAGTGACACCCCGAAGTCGGGCTATTTTTCCGCACTTATGTTTTATTTGGGTTTTACCCTGTTACACCGTATTTATGAGAAACTCCGATTATTTTAACTGTCTTAATTCATTTCTGTTAAATTTTGAAAGTGTTTTGGAAAGGTCGGCTTGCCTAGTACCACGATAGGCACCATCACGCCGAATTAGGTTTTGGGTCGTGACATACCCTCACAAATGGCACGACAACACCCTTCGTGCTTTTATACTCACAAATGGCACGACAACATTCTTCGTGCTTTTACACTCACAAATGGCATGACAACATCCTTCGTGCTTTTACACTTACAAATGGCACGGCAACATCCTTTGTGCTTTTACACTCTTCCTTACCATGAAAATAATAATATAAATTCGAAAGAGAATTTAAATGCGGGGATATACACTTATCAATCAATTCAATACCAAAATACCGACTTCACCTTCCAAAATATTCAACAATAATTAAATGAATAATAATTTCAGGAATAATGATCAAATAATCAATAATAAATTTAAGTAGAAATATCTTAATTAAATAGAAAATTATTCACAATAAACAAATTCCACTCGCATGCTTTGACTCAACCATAACGCATAAGTACTCGTCACCTCACATATGCGTTATACCCGCACATTAAATTATGTAGCAAATAGACAAATAAGTCATACTCCCTCAACTCAAGGTTAACCACGACACTTACCTCGCTTTGCAATCAAATTCAGGAATCCAATAAACCTTTGCCTCGTGAATTCTTGTCCGAAATCCTCAAATCTAGTCATAAACAATTCAATATACTCAATACAAATCGTAGGAATTAATTCCATATGAATTTACTAATTTTTCGGATTAAAATCAGAAATTCATCTAAAATATTGATAGTGGGGCCTACGTCTCGAATCTCTTAAAAACTTACGAAATCCGAACACCCGTTTCGAGACGAGTCCAACCATACAAAAATTACCAAATTCCGATGTCAAATGGACCTTCAAATATTAATTTTTTATTTTTGGAAAGTTTTACAAAAGTTTCAATTTCTTGCATCTAAATCTGAAATAAATGATGAATATAGACATGGATTCATGGAATACAATCACTTTTGGTTATAAAATACTTACCCACTTCAAAGTGGTAAAAATCTCTTTTGAAATCGCCCAACTTCGAGACTTAAAACTCAAAAATGAGTAAAAATGGCGACTTCCGAATTTATGGGTTCTGCCCAGTGATTCCTTAATCGCGATCGCGTGAATAGCCTCGCGATCGCGAAGCTCTACTTTGTTGTCCCAGAAATTTACTCTACGTGAACGCGTAAAATACCACGTGAGCGCAATGCTCTAACTCTCATACTTACGCGATAACGAACGACCTCACGCATTCGCGATGAGTAAAGCGCGTGGCTCGGCTTTAGCCTCCTAAACTCTACGTGAACGCGACCTTGGCCACGCGTTCGCGAAGCACCACTTCACACCCCTACGCGATCGCGTCTTCAAATTCGTGAACATGAAGAACAACTTTAGTTGGCCACTCAGATTACTTTACGCGATCGTGAGATCTCCCCCGCGAACGCGATGAAGAAAAATTCTGCAACAAAACACCAGAAAATCTGTTATCTTCCTTATGTCCAAAATGGCCCGTTGAGCATCCGAAACTCACCCGAGCCCTCGGGGCTCCAAAATAAACATGAAAACAAGTCCAAAAACCTCATACGAACTCACTCGCGCGATCAAAATACCAATTTAACACCTAGAATTACGAATCGGACACCAAATCTAATGAAATTTTTAAGAAAACTTTAAAACTTCTATTTTCACAACTGAACGTCCGAATCACATCAAATCAACTCTGTTTCTCACCAAATTTGGCAGACAAGTCATAAATGACATAAAGGACCTATAAAAATTTCCAGAACTCGAATCTGACCCCGATATCAATACAAGTCAATTTGTGGTCAAACTTTGAAATCTTTAAGCATTTAGGCTTCTAAGTTCCGTTAAATTGCCATAACTTGAACTAGGGACCTCCAAATAAATTTCCGGGCATACGCCCAAGTCCCAAATCACGATACGGACCTACCAAAACTATCAAAATACTGATCCGGATCTGTTTACTCAAAATATTGGCCAAAGTCAACTTTTTGAGTTTTAAGGCTCTATTTCACATTTTAATCCATTTTTCACATAAAAACTTTTCGAAAAATTATACGGATTGTGCATGCAAGTCAAGGAATGATGAATAGTGCTTTTCGAGGTCTTAGAACATTGAAATAATTATTAAATTTAAAGATAACCTTTTGGGTCATCACATTCTCCAACTCTAAAACAAACGTTCGTCCTCGAACGGAATTAGAAAAAGTACATGAGCTGGTGAAAAGGTGTGGATATTTACTCCGCATGTCCGACTCGGACTCCCGGGTAGATGCTTATACTGGCTGACCTCTCCATTGTACCCGAACTGAAGGATAACTCTTAGACCTCAACTGTCGGACCTGCCGGGCTAGAATAGTTACCCGCTCCACCTCATAAGTCAAATCCTTGTCCAATTGGACTGAGCTGAAATCTAACACATAGGACGGATCATCATGATATTTTCGGAGCATAAACATATGGAACACCGGATGAATTGCTCATAAACTAGGTGGTAGTGAAAGCATGTAGGCTACTTCATCCACCATTTCAAGAATCTCGAAGGGTCCAATATACCTAGGGCTCTACTTGCCCTTCTTTCCGAACCTCATCACACCTTTCATAGGTGAAACCCGGAGCAATATTCTTTCTCCAACCATGAATGCAATATCACGAACTTTATGGTCGACATAACTCTTTTGCCTAGACTGAGCTGTGCGAAGTTAATCCTGAATAACCTTGACCTTATCCAAGGCATCCTGTACCAAATCGGTACCCAACAACCGAGCCTCCCCCGGTTCAAACCAGCCAACTGGCGATTGACATCATCTTCCGTATAATGCCTCATATGGAGCAATCTGAATGCTCGACTGGTAGTTATTATTATAAGCAACTTCACAAGTGGCAAGAACTGATCCCAAGAACCTCCAAAGTCTATAACACAAGCGTGAAGCATATCTTCCAATATCTGAATAGTGCGCTCTGATTGTCCGTCTGTCTATGGATGAAATGTTGTACTCAACTCAACTCGCATACCTTACTCACGTTGTACACCCCTTCAGAAATGTGAGGTAAAGTGCGTACCTCGATCTGAAATAATAGACACAGGCACATCGTGAAGGCGGACAATCTCACGAATGTAAATTTCAGCTAACCGCTCTGAAGAATAGGTAATTGCCACCGGAACGAAATGTGCTGACTTGGTCAACCTGTTTACAATGACCCAAATTGCGTCAAATTTTCTCTGAGTCCATGGGAGCCCAACAACAAAATCCATAGTGATATGCTCCCACTTCCACTCAGGAATTTCTAACTTCTGGAGCAAACCACCAGGTCTCTAATGCTCGTACTTAACTTGCTGACAATTTAGACACCGAGCTACATATACAACTATATCCTTCTTCATTCTCCTCCACCAATAATGTTGCTGCAAATCTTGATACATTTTGGCGATACCTTGATGAATAGAATACCTGGAACTGTGGGCCTCTTCCAGAATTAATTCACGAAGCCCATCCACATTAGGCACACAAATACGACCCTACATTCGCAGAACTCCATCTTCCCCCCACAACAACCTGTTTGGCATCACCGCGTCGCACCGTGTCCTTAAGGACAAGTAAATGAGGATCATCATAGTGACGCTCTCTGATGCGCTCATATAAAGAAGATCGAGCGACTGTGAAAGCTATAACCCGACTGGGTTCCGAAACATCTAACCTCACGAATTGATTAGCAAAGTCCGAACATCTGCAGCTAACGGTCTCTCACCAACTGGAATATACGCAAGATTGCCCATACTCACAGCCTTTCTACTTAAAGCACCAACCACCACATTGCCCTTTCCGGGGTGATACAAAATAGTGATATCATAATCTTTCAACAACTCCAACCATCTTCTCTGCCTCAAATTGATATCTTTTTTCCTGGACAGATACTGCAGACTACGATGATCGGTAAATACCTCACACGAGACACTGTAAAGGTAATGTCTCCTAATCTTCAAAGCGTGGACAATGGCTGCCAATTCTAAGTCATGAACAGGATAATTCTTCTCATGAACTTTCAACTGTCGCGACGCATATGCAATCACCCTGCCATCTAGCATCAATATTGCACCAAGCCCAACGCGAGATGCATCACAATACACCGTATAAGATCCTAAACCTGTGGGTAATACCAACACTAGCGTCGTAGTCAAAATAGTCTTCAGCTTCTGAAAGCTCAACTCACACCCGTCTGACCACCCGAATGGAACACCTTTCTGGGTCAGTCTGGTCAATGGGCTTGCTATAGATGAAAACCCCTCCACGAACCAATGATAATAACCTACCAAACCCAGGAAACTCCGGATCTCTGTAACTGAAGTAGTTCTAGGCCAATTCTGAACAACCTCAATCTTCTTAGGATCCACGTTTATGCCTTATGCCGATACAACATGCCCCAAAAAGGCAACTGAGTCTCACCAAAATTCACATTTTGAAAATTTGGCATATAACTGATTATTCTTCAAAGTTTGAAGCACACTCCGAAGATGCTGTTTATGCTCTTCTCGACTGTTGGAGTAAATCAAGATATCATCAATGAATACAACTACAAAAGAATCCAAATAGGGCTTGAACACCCGATTCATCAAATCCATAAATGTTGCTGGGGCATTTGTCAACCTAAATGACATCACTAGGAATGCGTTATGCCCATATCGAGTCTGAAAAGCTGTCTTAGGGACATCAGATGCCCTAATCTTCAACTGATGGTAACCAGACCTCAAATCGATCTTCGAAAATACCTTGGCACCTTGAAGCCGATCAAATAAGTCATCAATTCTTGGTAACGGATATTATTTTTTGATAGTGGCCTTGTTCAACTGCCGATAATCTATACACATCCGTATAGAGCCATCTTTCTTCTTTACAAATAGTACTGGTGCACCCTAGGGCGAGACACTAGGTCTAATGAATCCCTGATCAAGCAAGTTTTGTAATTGCTCCTTTAATTCTTTCAACTCTGGCGGGGCCATACGGTATGGTGGGATAGAAATGGGCTGAGTTCCCGGAACTAAGTCAATATCTCTGTCAGGTGGCATCCCCGACAAATCTGCAGGAAATACTTCTGGAAATTCACGAACAACTGGTACTGAGTCCATAGAAGGAACATCCGCATTGGAATCGCGAATATAAGCCAAATAAGCTAGACACCCTTTCTCGACCGTATGCCGAGCCTTCATATAAGAAATAACCCTGCTGGTAGAATGACCAAGAGTTCTTTTCCACTCTAATCAAGGTAACCCCGGCATGGTTAGGGTCACCATCTTTCATGACAATCCAATATAGCATGATAAGGTGACAGCAAATCCATTCCCAAGATGATATCAAAATCTACCATATCAAGAAGTAGAAGATCCACACTAGTCTCAAGACTACCAATAGTAACCACACACGAACGATAGACATGATCTACTACAACAGAGTCTCCCACCAGAGTGGACACACACACATGAGCATTTAGAGAATCACGAGGCATCACTAGATATGAAGTAAAATAAGAGGACACATAGGAATAAGTAGATCCTGGATCAAATAGAACCGAAGCATCTCTATGGCAAACTGGAACAATACCTGTAATCACAATATCGGATGACTCGGCCTCAGGCCTAGCTGGAAAAGATAAAATCGGGGCTGGGCCCTACCACTCTAAACTATGTCCCTGGGACGGCCTCTAACTGGCTGGCCTCCACCTCTAACGGCCTGACCTCCACCTCTAACGGTCTGACCTTTACCTCTAGCTGCCTAACCTTACCTCTAGCTGGCTGAGCAGGCGGTGAAACAACCGGTGCTAGAACCATAGCACGAGAACCCTACTGTTGCATGCTGCCCTGAGACATGGGGCAGAATCTAGCAATGTGCCTCGGATCACCACAAGTATAACAGGACCTCGGCTGATGTGACTGCTGACCCGAATGGACCGAATAACCGATGTAGTGACTCTGGAGTGGTGGTGTACTGATAGGAGCTGAATGTGCACTAAATGTTGGCTGCCCAGAGTAAGGCATAATAGGACCGTGACTCCCTGAAGCACCGGAAGATGCTTGAAGTGCTGAATGAAATGGTCTGGGAGGATGACCCCTACCAAAATTACCCCTGCCTCCAGACGAGGCACCACTGAAATCACCGAACTAACGAGGCCTCTTATTAGACTTTTGCCTTCTCTCCTTTGCAAGAACCATCTCGATCCTCTTCGCGACATTAGCAACCGCCTGAAAGGAAATCTCACTTCCGGACTCCTTAGACATCTGAAGCCTGATAGGGTGAGTGAGTCCTTCAATAAACCTCCCCACTCTCTCTCCTTCAGTAGGTAGTAAAAGGAGAGCATGACGGGTTAAATCCACAAAACGGGATTCATACTGAGTAACAGTCATACTGCCATGTTGTAGACTCTCAAATTGCCTGCGGTAATCCTCTCTCAATGTGATAGGGAGAAACCTCTCTAGAAATAGCCGTGAGAACTATTCTCAGGTCAATGTAGGCAATCCAACTGGTCTGGTCAATGTATAATCTCTCCACCACCTCTTGGCGAAACCCGTCATCTGAAATACAGCAAAGTCGACCTCATTGGCAACTATACCCATGTTCCGTAGTACCTCATGGCAGCGGTCTAGATAATCCTGTGGGTCCTCAGAATGTGTACCACTGAAGTGAACTAGAAAGAGCTTAGTAAACTTATCCAGTCTCAATAAGGCCTCAGAAGACATGGCGAGCCTATTACCGACCTGTGCCGCAATAACTAGCTGAATTACCCCAACTTGTGGGGCTGGAGCCTGATATTGTGGAGACATATGCTCCGGAGCCGGGGTAGTGGGAGTCTGTGCTCCTCTCCCAGCCTGTGAGACGGCTGGTGCCACTGGAAATGTACCATTCTGGGCCATGCCCTCCATAAGACTCACCAAACGGACTAGAGCGTCCTGAAGCACTAGAGTAGCTATAAAACCTTCCGGGGTCTGAACTGGTCCAACCGGTACAGTCTCAACGGGAACTTCCTCCTGAAGATCCACTTGAGATTCTACAATAGGTGTTGCCGCTCGAGCTCTAGACTAAGCTCTACCTCTGCCTCTGCCTCGACCTCTAGCACGACCTCGGCCTCGACCTCTACCCCTGGCCATAGTTGCCACCGGGGGCTCTGGTCCCCGTCCGTCGGTAGATGTATTACGTGTTCTCGCCATTTGCGAGAGAACAAGAATAGATAGTTCAATTATCGATGATAGAATAAAATCGCACGACATGATAAATTATTCCTAAACTTCATAGCCTTTGAAAGATAAGTACAGACGCCTCCGTACCGATCCTTCAGACTCTACTAAGTTTGCTCATGACTCGTGAGACCTATGTAACCTAGTGCCTTGATACCAACTGTCACGATCCGAAATTCCCAACTTCGGGACCGTGATGGCGCCTAATATTTCACTTGCTAGGCAAGCCAACATTAGAATAATATTAGCCGTTTTAAAACAATTTTAAATTAATTAATAACCAAGAAACAAATGCGAAAGTAAAGTTTGAAATGTAGTGAATAATCCATAATAATGGCGATGTCTAAATACCACCCAGAACTGGAATCACAAGTGCACGAGTTTCTAGAATAATACAATTAAAGGTCTGAATAAAATTCAAGCTGTTTGAAATATAATACACAATTGAGATAAGATAGAAGGGGACTTCAGAACTGCAAACGTTGTGCAGTTATACCTCAAGTCTCCACTGGTAGTTGTATCCAGGAAAATCTATTGTACGCCACTGGGACCAACTCCGAAATCTGCACAAGAAGTACAGAGTGTAGTATCAGCACAACCGACCCCATATACTGGTAAGTGCCGAGCCTAACCTCGACGAAGTAGTGACGAGGCTATGACAAGACACGTACATAAACAACTTGTACAAGTATATACAAATACGAAGTTACAATAATACAATAAATAATAATTTATAAATTGGGAGGGAACATGCGAAGGGGCAAGATGTAATAATTTCAGCAGGAGATGTATCACTTAGCAGTCAATTAATTTATCAATAATAAAATGAACAAATGATAATATGAAAATGGCATGGCACCACCCTTCGTGCTTTTACTCTCATTTGACACGGCATCACCTTCGTGTTTTTACCCTCACAAATGGCACGACAACACCCTTCGTGCTTTTACACTCACAAATGGCACGATAACATCCTTCGTACTTTTACACTCACAAATGGCACGGCAACATCCTTCGTGCTTTTACACTCACAAATGGCACGACAACATCCTTCGTGCTTTTACACTCTTCCTTACCATGAAAATAATAATATAAATTCGGAAGAGTATTTAAATGCAGGGATATACACTTATCAATCAATTCAATACCAAAATATCGACTTCACCTTCCAAAATATTCAACAATAATTAAATGAATAATAATTTCACGAATAATGATCAAATAATCAATAATAAACTTAAGTAGGAATATCTTAATTAAATAGACAATTATTCACAATAAACAAATTTCACTCGCATGCTCTGACTCAACCACAATGTATAAGTACTCGTCACCTCACATATACGTTCTATCCGCACATTAAATCATGTAGAAAATAGACAAATAAGTTCTACTCCCTCAAGTAAAGGTTAACCACGACACTTACCTCGCTTTGCAACCAAATTCAGGAATCCAATAAACCTTTGCCTCGTGAATTCTTATCTAAAATCCTCAAATCTAGTCATAAATAATTCAATATACTCAATACAAATCGTAGGAATTAATTCTATATGAATTTACTAATTTTCCGAATTAAAATCAGAAATTCATCTCAAAAATCAACAGTGGGGCCCATATCTCGAATCTCAAAAAAACTTATGAAATCCGAACACCCATTCTGAGACGAGTCCAACCATACAAAAATTACCAAATTCCGATGTCAAATGGATCTTCAAATATTAATTTTTTATTTTTGGAAAGTTTTACAAAAATTCTAATTTCTTGCATCTAAATCCGAAAAAATAAATGAATATAGACATGGATTCATGAAATATAATCACTTTTGGTTATAAAACACTTACCCACTTCAAAGTCATGAAAATCTCCTTTGAAATCGCCCAACTGCGAAACTTAAAACTCAAAAAATGAGTAAAAATGACGACTTCCAAATTTATGGGTTCTGCCCAGTGATTCCTTAATCGCGATCGCGTGAATAGCCTCACGATCGCGAAGGCTGTCCCAGAAATTTACTCTACGCGAACGCGTAAAACACCACACGAGCGCTATGCTCTGACTCTCAGACTTACGCGATCACGAACGACCTCACGCATTCGCGATGAGTAAAGCGCGTGGCTCAGCTTTAGCCTCCTTAACTCTAAGCGAACGCGGCCTTGGCCATGCGTTCGCGAAGTACCACTTCACACCCCTACGCGATCGCGTCCTCAAATTCGTGAATGCAAAGAACAACTTTAGCTGGCCTCTCAGATTGCCCTACGCGATCGCGAGATCTCCCCTGCGAACGCGATAAAGAAAAATTCTGCAATAAAACACTAAAAAATCTGCTATCTTCCTTAAGTCCAAAATGGCCCGTTGAGCATCCGAAACTCACCCGAGCCCTCGGGGCTCCAAACCAAACATGCGCGCAAGTACAAAAACATCATACGAACTCGCTCGCGTGATCAAAACACTAATTTAACACATAGGATTACGAATCGAACACAATCAAATAAAATTTTTAAGAAAACTTTAAAACTTCTATTTTCACAACCGAACGTCTGAATCACATCAAATCAACTCCGTTTCTCACCAAATTTGACAGACAAGTCATAAATGATATAACGGACCTATAAAAATTTTCAGAACTCGAATCTGACCCCGATATCAATAAAAGTCAATTTGTGATCAAACTTTAAAATCTTTAAGCCTTTAGACTTCTAGTTTCTGTTAAATTGCCATAACTTTAGCTAGAGACCTCCAAATAAATTTTCGGGTATACGCCCAAGTCCCAAATCACGATACAGACCTATCAAAACTGTCAAAATACTGATCCATGTCAGTGTGCTCAAAATGTTGACCAAAGTCAACTCAGTTAAGTCTTAAGGCTCTATTTCACATTTTAATCCATTTTTCACATAAAAACTTTTTGGAAAATTATACGGACTGCGCATGCAAGTCGAGGAATGATGAATAGTGATTTTTGAGGTCTTAGAATACAGAAATAATTATTAAATTTAAAGATGACCTTTTGGGTCATCACACGTACACATGCTATTTGTTGTAAAATCCGATTTATTTTACTGAGTAGTAATCTGTTTTCTCCTTTAAATTGAGTTATACTGTTTAAATAAGTATTAGTCTGTTTTTATTCTTAATTGAGCTATTCCAATATGTGTAGCTATACTGCTTAGTCTAATATCACATGTCTACGTGCTTTAATTGCTTATTTGAACTCTGTGAAGCATGCCTAGTTGACTTCCTGCTTTTCCTTGTTCTTTATCAGTATAACTGTAGAAATCTTGCTGTTAACTGTTGTATTTATCTGTTTGAGCTGTGTGTTTACTTTTGAGACTACGAGGCGGTTCCTCGGGAGTTCTCCCTGCATATTTACTTTTGAGACTACGAGGCGGTCCCTCGGGAGTTCTCCCTACATATTTACTTTTGAGACTACGAGGCGGTTCCTCGGGAGTTCTCCCTGCACATTTACTTTTGAGACTACGAGGCGGTACCTCGGGAGTTCTCCATGTACATTTACTTTTGAGATTACGAGGCGGTACCTCGGGAGATCTCCTCGCATATTTACTTTTGGGACTACGAGACGGTATCTCGAGAGATCCTATGTTGAGTATTTACTTTTGGGACTACGAGACGGTATCTCGGGAGCGCCCATGTTGTTATCACATTATTTGTGTGTTGCTATTTCTCTGTGAATTCCTTCTGTTAAATTCTCCGTTTTACTTCATTTTATTATATCACATGTCTTGTTATTATATCCCAGTAGGGCTCGGACCTGACCTCGTCACTACTCTATCGAGGTTTGGCTTGGCACTTACTGGGTACCAATTGTGGTGTACTCATGCTACTCTTCTGCACATATTTTTGTGTGCAGATTCAAGTTCTCGTTATCAGGCGCATTACCAGTGAGTCGAGAGAGTTTTGGAGACTTCAAGGTATATCTGCCATGTCCGCAAACCTCATAGTCCCCCTCTATTCTCCCCCGTGTCAAACACTTCATGTATTTTCTTTTTATTAGACTCTGGTGTATAGAGATACTAGTTTTCTTCTATAGCTTGTGACTCATGATGTTCCGAATTTTGGGAAGACTGTGTATTATAGAGTATTGGTTATTATACATGTCGAGCGATATTGTTACTAGGTATTCAGTTATCCACTGCTGTTAGTTCACACAATAATTTAGTTCACCTATGGGGTTAATTCCCTCTTACAAGGTCAGAAAAGAGACTTACCTCGCTCCGAAATTCCATAACCAGCTCCAAAGCCTTTCCAACAACTCAAATCGATGCCCAACGCTCCAAAACTAGTCAATAAATGTGCAAATCCATAACTATATACTCTAATACTCGTTATAATTCAATTTACTACAATTTCTAACCCCGATCGAAAAGTCGATAAAAATCACCCTTGGGCCCACGTGCCCGGATTCCAAAAATATTCGAAGATAAACATTAGCCATAACATCACGAACTCAAACATATAATTTATTCTCAATCCCATGACAAAATTCATGGTCAAAATCTAAAAATACCATTTTCTAGATTTTTCTTCAAAATCCCATATTTCTACAAATTTCCATGAATCTTCACGCCTAAATTCGTATATAAACCAAGTATTTACCTTGCAATAGGTAGGAATTACTTACCTTGACATAGATGATGAAGATGGAGCTCCAAAATCGCTCCTAGGTCGGCTCCCATGGAGGAAATGAGATGAAATGAGCCAAACCCATTTTTTCAAACTTATACACTGCCCAGGCGACCCTTCTTCGCGTTCGCGAGACCCCCATCGCATTCGCGATGCACAAAATTCTCAAAAGCCATTTTCAAACTCTTCTCAGACAGCCTCTAGTATAATGGTCAAAACTTTTTGTACAAAACTCCAAATCACAAATGGTTTAACTTTATGGAAACTATACATTAAGGGCTATAATTTCATATGTTGATCATCGCCTAATTCATTGTATATTGCAACATATAAACTTCCAAACTTAGCCCTGTGTAGCAGATATTTCCAAACTCTTCTCGGACAGTCTGTAGTGTATCTACCATAACTTTTTTTTTTACACAACTCCAAATGACAAATGGTTTACCTTTCTGAAAACTAGACACCAAGGGCTACAACTTTTATTTTTGGATCATCTCCAGATTCGTTATAGATTGAGAGATATAAGCTTCCGAAGTCAGACGACGGACAGCAAAATTTCTTCTTCGCGAACGCGAGAGCCTCTTCGCGAACGTGAAGAACAAAGTCCCAGTAGCAAAAACCTTCTTCGCGAACGTTAGAGGCTCCTCGCGAACGCGAAGAACAACACGAGAACCAGCAACCAGTAGCATCAAAACACCCAAACTTGGTCCGAAAACACCCTGAATCACCCCCGGGATCGCGTCTAATCGTACCAACCAGTCCCAATACATAACACAAACTTGCTCGAGGCATCAAATCACATTAAACAACATTAAAACCACAAATCTCACCCCAATTCAGGCTTTATGAACTTTAGAACTTTAAACTTCTACATTCGATGCCGGAACCTATCAAATCACGTCCGATTGACCTCAAATTTTACACACAAGTCACATTCGGCATTACGGACCTACTCCAACTTCCGGAATTGGAATACGACCCCGAAATCAAAAAGTTCACTCCTGGTCAAACTTCTCAAAAACCTTCAAATTTCTAACTTTCGCCAAATGACCCCAAAATGACCTAAGGACCTCCAAATCCACATCCGTGCGCACTCCCAATACTAGAATCACCATACGGAGATATTCCCAGGCTTGGAATCCCAAACGGACATTGATAACATTAAAATGCACTTCAACTCAAATTTATGAAATCTTTCTCAAAATGCCAACTTCCACAATAGGCGCCAAAATACTCCCGGGTCATCCGAAACCCGATCCGGACATACGCCTAAGTCTGAAATCATCATACCAACCTGTTGGAACCTTTAAATCCTGATTCTGAGGTCGTTTACTCAAAAGTCAAAGTTTGGTCAACTCTTCCAACTTAAAACTACCAAATTTAGAATTTTCTTTCCAAGCCAACTTCGAACTTCCCGAAATTAAATTCCGACCACACGTACAAGTCATAACACCTGAAGTGAAGTTACCCAAGGCCTCGAACCGCCGAATGACACGCCAAGGCTCAAAATGATTGGTCGGGTCGTTACAATCTAAATAGTGCGCTCGGACTGCCCAGTCGTCTGAGGGTGAAATGTGGTACTCAGATGAACCGGTGTACCTAATCCTCATTGTACTGCCCTCCAAAACTGTTATGTAAACTGCATACCCCGATCTGAAATGATGGGCACTGACATACCGTACAGTCGAAAAATCTCGCGGATATAAATCTCAGCCAACCAATACAAAGAATAAGTAGTGCCAACTAGAATAAAATGTGCGGACTTAGTCAACCGATCTACAATAACCCAAACAGCATCAAACTTTCTCAAAGTCCATGGGAGCCCAACTACGAAGTCCATGGTAATACGCTCTCACTTCCACTCCGGAATTTCAAGTCTCTGAAGTAATTCGCCCGGTCTCTGATGTTAGTACTTCACCTGTTAACAATTTAAACACCGAGCTACAAATCCAACTATATCTTTCTTCATTCGCCTCCACCAATAGTGCTGCCTCAAATCATGATACATCTTCGCGGCACCTGGATGAATGGAGTACAACGAACTGTGAGCCTCCTGGAGAATCAACTCACGCAAACCATCTACATTAGGCATACATAGCATGCCCTGCATCTGTAATACACCGTCATCCCCAATAGTGACTTCCTTGGCATCACTGTGCTGAACCGTGTCCTTAAGGACAAGCAGATGAGGGTCATCATACTAACGTTCGTTGATATGGACAACTCGCGTGCTATAGTATAATATATGAATCTGCATGGACAACTCGTGTGCTGCACAGACAACTCGCGTGCTATAGTATAATATCTCACAATCAGGCCCTCGGCCTCACTCAGCCATAAATCTCTCCAGTCTCTCGGGCTCTCAATAATCATGAAATCATCCCAAACAACAATGATATGATGCATCAATAATGAACAATAGAGACTGAGATAAAATAAACAAGTAAATTATGACTGAGTACAAAACAATAATTAAGCAGATAGTTCAATATGTACACAACCTCTGTGGGTCCCTATAATGCCAACACATAATCTAAACATGACTTGTGGTTCAATTTCTCTACTACATGAAGAATGTATAGATAACAACAGATTATTCAACTACACAGTTCCATGGAATTTGACCTAGTCACAATTCCTACGGTGCACGCCAACACACCCGTCATCTAGCATGTGCATGTAACGACCCGACCGATCATTTTGAGCTCTAGCGCATCGTTCGGTGGTTTGAGGCCATGAGCAGCTTCACTTCAGGTATTATAACTTTTACGCGTGGTCGGAATTGAAATTTCGGAAGTTCAGAGTTGATTTGAAAAGAAAATTCTCATTTCAAAAGCTTTAAGTTGAAAGAATTGACTAAGATTGGATTTTAGAGTAAATGGCATCAGAATTGGGATTTGAAGGTTCCAGTAGGTATGTATGATGATTTCGGACTTGGGCGTATGTTCGGATCGGGATTTGGATACCCCGGGAACTTTTCGGCACCTATTGTGGAAGTTAGCATTTTTGAAGAATTTCATAAATTTGGGTTGAAGTCCATTTCAATGTTATCGATGTCTGTTTGGAATTCCAAGTCTGAAAATAGATCTGTATGGTGATTCCAATATTGGGAGCGTGACCGGAAGTGGATTTGGAGGTCTGTATGTCATTTTGGGGTCATTTGGCGAAAGTCAAAAATTTGGATAATTTTGAGAAGTCTGACTGGGAGTGACTTTTTGATATCGGGGTCAGAATTCGATTCCAAAAGTTGAAGTAGGTCCGTAATGTCAATTATGATTTGTGTACAAAATTTGAGGTCAATCAGACGTGATTTGATAGGTTTCGGTATCGAATGTAGAAGTTGAAGTTTTAAAGTTCATTAAGCTTGGAATGGGGTGTGATTCATGAATTCGACGTTGTTTGATGTGATTTGAAGGCTCGACTAAGTTTGTAATGTATTTTGGGACGTGTTGGTATAATTGGTTAAGGTCCCAAAGGCCTCGGGTGGATTCCGGAAGGCTAACGGATCGATTTCTTTGGACTTAAGAATTTCTGAAGCTTAATGCTTCTGGTGTAATCGCACCTGCGTGACTTTGGCCACTGGTGCGAGATCGCGGGTATGGAGGATTTGCTCGCATAAGCGAGAAAGGATTGGAGTTGGGGGAGCCGCAGAAGCGGACTGGATGAAAGCACATGCGAGTGCGCAGGCACGAGGCAGCGACCGCTGGTGCGTAAATTGCGCAGATGCGTAGACCAGGTCGCACCTGCGATGCTCGTAGAAACGAAGAACATCCGCAGGTGCGAGGTCTTGGCTAGACAGTGAGGACCGCAGGAGCAGAATTTGGACAAGCACCTGCGGAGCCGCAGGAGCGGAATTTGGACAAGCACCTACGGAGCCGCAGGAGCGGCTATTGGACCGCAGGAGTGAAGGACGGGGTTGGGCAGTGTGATCTTTAAAAATGAGGGCTTGGCTCATTTTCACCTCATTTTCTCCATGAGAGCCGGTCTTGGAGCGAGTTTGGAGCTCATTCTTCATCATCAATGCCAAGGTAAGTAATTCTCACCTATTATAAGTTAAATACATGGTTTGTATAAGGATTTAAATATGAAAATTAGTATAAATTGTGGGATTTTGGTAGAAGACCTAGAATTTGGTATTTTTGGATTTTGACCACGAAATTAGGCATGGAATTGAGAATAAACTATATATTTGAGTTTGTGAGGTTATGGGTAAAGTTATCTTCGAAAATATTTGGAATCCGGGCACGTGGGCCCGAGGGTGATTTTTATCGACTTTTCGATCGGGGTTAGACATTGTTATAAATTAGATTATATTGAGTATTTGAGTATATATTAATGGGTTTGCATAATTATTGGCTAGTTTTGGAGCGTTGTGCATCAATTCAAGTTGTTTCAAGGGCTCGAAAGCCGGTCATAGAACTACGGAGCGAGGTAAGTCTCCTTTCTAACCTTATAAGGAAAAATTAACCCCATAGGTGAACTAAATTATTGTGTGATTCTATTTGTGGGGGCTACGTACGCACGAGGTGATGAGAGTCCGTACATAGCTACTAGCTATGCCTACGTCCGGGTAGTTTTAGGCTCACATAATGCCTTGTTGATATTGTTATTTATTTATGTTTATTGTTTGCCTTGAGAGGGAGCGAGATTGAGTCTATTTACTAAATATTTTGAAAGGAGTTGAAATTGAAGAATTTAAGATTTAAAAGGTTTCATTTGAATTTTGTAATTTTGAAAAGAATTGAGGAATAATATAATAGCTGAAGAAATCTATGTGTAACCGCGTCGCATGTATGTTTCGCGAGCGGGGTAATTTCCTTAAAAAGCTACAAGCTGAATTTCCCTTATTTTGAAAAGAATCAAGAAAGAGATATGATTTTAATGTTAAATTTATGTTTGACCATGTCGCACGTACGATTCGCGAGCGGGGTATTTCCTACTACTCTCATGGGAGCGGGTCGTTCGCCTCGGCAGATTAAATAGATGCATCTATGGTTCACGCCATTCGACTCTCTGGCAGTGCATAGTTTAAATATTTGTTGGATCGGGTCGTACGACCTCGGCATGATTTGCGCATGCTTATATTGCTTGCCTTGAAATTTATAAATAATGATACTGCCTCCCTGGTCTGAGATAAATTGATAAATGATGAAATGTGGATTTGGAAACCTCTTATTAACAAAGGAATTGTTTACCTGATTCATGATTTTCTTGAGTTTACTGTCGCTTTTAATAAATCCACGACTAATTATATTATTGATGGCCACAGTAAGTGTTGAAGTCGACCCATCTTCACTACTTCTTTGAGGTTAGGCGGGATACTTACTGGGTACGCATTGATTTACGTACTCATAGTACACTTGCTGCACGTTTAGTGCAGGTACATATATGACTAGTGGCCTTGTGGGCGCAGAGGTGCGGTTATTACGGGGACTTAGGTGAGTTGCATCTTATGTACGACCCGCAGCCAGCAGAGTCTCCTTCAGAGTATTGTATTTTCTTTCCTGTCCAAATTTGTATTCCATACAGTTATTGTGTTTTATTTTAAATTCCTATAAAATGCTCATGCACTGGTGACACCGGGTTCTGGGATAATTATGGGATGTTCAGAATTGAAATTGGAAAACATTGTTATTATGCATCTTTTATTAGATAAATTGAAGTAAATTTACGATTTCAAAAATATTAAAATGAGAATTTAATTAACTGTTTAGTGTTGGCTTGTCTGGCAGTGGTGTCCGGCGCCATCACGACCTTTAATAGAATTTGGGTCGTGACAACATGGTATTAGAGCAATAGGTTCACTTAGGTCTCACGAGTCATGAGCTCTAAGGTAAATGCTTTAGCAGGCAAATCTCTATTAAGGTGGAGCCATTTTGAAATTTGAAATTTGAATTGATTACTTTTACAATTCTATTATTTGGTTTCTCAATTTATGTGATTTTGGTTTTTTGTATAATTGTAAGATTGTGTTATTTTTTTTGTAGCCACCAAAGAGAGAGAGAGAGAGAGAGAGAGAGAAGCAATCATAAGCAGAAATCATCGCCTAATATATCGCTAATTCAACTTTATAAGGAAATTCAAAATCTCTCTATCTTTTTTTTTTCTAATTTTTCTTCATCAACTTTATTTTTTTATGGTAAATTAAATATTGCACCTTTTTTTAATGTTCAAAACTTTGCATTCGGATGCTCTATTATAAGATGCAAAGGCGATCGAACCTATAAATTAATTAATTTTCTTCTTTTAAGTTTTAACCTCTCTTTTGCCTGAAGAAAATTTTCTTTTTTCTAAGGTAAATGCTTTAGCAGGCAAATCTCTATTAAGGTGGAGCCATTTTGAAATTTGAAATTTGAATTGATTACTTTTACAATTCTGTTATTTGGTTTCTCAATTTATGTGATTTTGTTTTTTTGTATAATTGTAAGATTGTGTTATTTTTTTTGTAGCCACCAAAGAGAGAGAGAGAGAGAGAGAAGCAATCATAAGCAGAAATCATCGCCTAATATATCGCTAATTCAACTTTGTAAGGAAATTCAAAATCTCTCTATCTTTTTTTTCCTAATTTTTCTTCATCAACTTCATTTTTTTATGGTAAATTAAATATTGCACCTTTTTTTAATGTTCAAAACTTTGCAGACGGATGCTCTATTATAAGATGTAAAGGCGATCGAACCTATTAATTAATTAATTTTCCTCTTTTAAGTTTTAACCTCTCTTTTGCCTGGAGAAAATTTTCTTTTTTCTAAGGTAAATACTTTAGCAGGCAAATCTCTATTAAGGTGGAGCCATTTTGAAATTTGAAATTTGAATTGATTACTTTTACAATTCTGTTATTTGATTTCTCAATTTATGTGATTTTGGTTTTTTGTATAATTGTAAGATTGTGTTATTTTTTTTGTAACCACCAAAGAGAGAGAGAGAGAGAGAGAGAGAGAGAGAGAGAGAGAGAGAGATAAGCAATCATAAGCAAAAATCATCGCCTAATATATCACTAATTCAACTTTGTAAGGAAATTCAAAATCTCTCTATCTTTTTTTTTCCTAATTTTTCTTCATCAACTTTATTTTTTTATGGTAAATTAAATATTGCACCTTTTTTTAATGTTCAAAACTTTGCAGACGGATGCTCTATTATAAGATGCAAAGGCGATCGAACCTATTAATTAATTAATTTTACTCTTTTAAGTTTTAACCTCTCTTTTGCCTGAAGAAAATTTTCTTTTTTCTAAGGTAAATGCTTTAGCAGGCAAATCTCTATTAAGGTGGAGCCATTTTGAAATTTGAAATTTGAATTGATTACTTTTACAATTCTGTTATTTGGTTTCTCAATTTATGTGATTTTGGTTTTTTGTATAATTGTAAGATTGTGTTATTTTTTTTGTAGCCACCAAAGAGAGAGAGAGAGAGAGAGAGAGAAGCAATCATAAGCAGAAATCATCGCCTTATATATCGCTAATTCAACTTTGTAAGGAAATTCAAAATCTCTCTATTTTTTTTTTCCTAATTTTTCTTCATCAACTTCATTTTTTTATGGTAAATTAAATATTGCACCTTTTTTTAATGTTCAAAACTTTGCAGACGGATGCTCTATTATAAGATGCAAAGGCGATCGAACCTATGAATTAATTAATTTTCCTCTTTTAAGTTTTAACCTCTCTTTTGCCTGAAGAAAATTTTCTTTTTTCTAAGGTAAATGCTTTAGCAGGCAAATCTCTATTAAGGTGGAGCCATTTTGAAATTTGAAATTTGAATTGATTATTTTTACAATTCTATTATTTGGTTTCTCAATTTATGTGATTTTGGTTTTTTGTATAATTGTAAGATTGTGTTATTTTTGTTGTAGCCACCAAAGAGAGAGAGAGAAGCAATCATAAGCAGAAATCATCGCCTAATATATCGCTAATTCAACTTTGTAAGGAAATTCAAAATCTCTCTATCTTTTTTTTCCTAATTTTTCTTCATCAACTTCATTTTTTTATGGTAAATTAAATATTGCACCTTTTTTTAATGTTCAAAACTTTGCAGACGGATGCTCTATTATAAGATGCAAAGGCGATCGAACCTATGAATTAATTAATTTTCCTCTTTTAACTTTGAACCTCTCTTTTGCCTGAAGAAAAGTTTCTTTTTTCTAAGGTAAATGCTTTAGGAGGCAAATCTCTATTAAGATGGAGCCATTTTAAAATTTAAAATTTGAATTGATTACTTTTACAATTCTGTTATTTGGTTTCTCAATTTATGTGATTTTGGTTTTTTGTATAATTGTAAGATTGTGTTATTTTTTTTGTAGCCACCAGAGAGAGAGAGAGAGAGAGAGAGAGAGAGAGAGAGAAGCAATCATAAGTAGAAATCATCGCCTAATATATCGCTAATTCAACTTTGTAAGGAAATTCAAAATCTCTCTATCTTTTTTTTCCTAATTTTTCTTCATCAACTTCATTTTTTTTTATGGTAAATTAAATATTGCACCTTTTTTTAATGTTCAAAACTTTGCAGACGGATGCTCTATTATAAGATGTAAAGGCGATCGAACCTATTAATTAATTAATTTTCCTCTTTTAAGTTTTAACCTCTCTTTTGCCTGGAGATTTTTTTTTTTTTTCTAAGGTAAATACTTTAGCAGGCAAATCTCTATTAAGGTGGAGCCATTTTGAAATTTGAAATTTGAATTGATTACTTTTACAATTCTATTATTTGGTTTCTCAATTTATGTGATTTTGGTTTTTTGTATAATTGTAAGATTGTGTTATTTTTTTTGTAGCCACCAAAGAGAGAGAGAGAGAAGCAATCATAAGCAGAAATCATCGCCTAATATATCGCTAATTCAACTTTGTAAGGAAATTCAAAATCTCTCTATCTTTTTTTTTCCTAATTTTTCTTCATCAACTTCATTTTTTTAT
Source organism: Nicotiana tomentosiformis (assembly GCF_000390325.3). NCBI lineage: Eukaryota > Viridiplantae > Streptophyta > Magnoliopsida > Solanales > Solanaceae > Nicotiana > Nicotiana tomentosiformis. The sequence continues at coordinate 1,916,902 of NC_090818.1, read as the reverse complement.
GGTAAATTAAATATTGCACCTTTTTTTAATGTTCAAAACTTTGCAGACGGATGCTCTATTATAAGATGCAAAGGCGATCAAACCTATGAATTAATTAATTTTCCTCTTTTAAGTTTTAACCTCTCTTTTGCCTGAAGAAAATTTTCTTTTTTCTAAGGTAAATGCTTTAGCAGGCAAATGTCTATTAAGGTGGAGCCATTTTGAAATTTGAATTGATTACTTTTACAATTCTGTTATTTGATTTCTCAATTTATGTGATTTTGGTTTTTTGTATAATTGTAAGATTGTGTTATTTTTTTTGTAGCCACCAAAGAGAGAGAGAGAGAGAAGCAATCATAAGTAGAAATCATCGCCTAATATATCGCTAATTCAACTTTGTAAGGAAATTCAAAATCTCTCTATCTTTTTTTTTCCTAATTTTTCTTCATCAACTTCATTTTTTTATGGTAAATTAAATATTGCACCTTTTTTTAATGTTCAAAACTTTGCATTCGGATGCTCTATTATAAGATGCAAAGGCGATCGAACCTACGAATTAATTAATTTTCCTCTTTTAAGTTTTAACCTCTCTTTTGCCTGAAGAAAATTTTCTTTTTTCTAAGGTAAATGCTTTAGCAGGCAAATCTCTATTAAGGTGGAGCCATTTTGAAATTTGAAATTTGAATTGATTACTTTTACAATTCTATTATTTGGTTTCTCAATTTATGTGATTTTGTTTTTTTGTATAATTGTAAGATTGTGTTATTTTTTTTGTAGCCACCCGAGAGAGAGAGAGAGAGAGAGAGAGAGAGAGAGAGAGAGAGAGAGAGAGAGAAGCAATCATAAGCAGAAATCATCGCCTAATATATCGCTAATTCAACTTTGTAAGGAAATTCAAAATCTCTCTATCTTTTTTTTCCTAATTTTTCTTCATCAACTTCATTTTTTTATGGTAAATTAAATATTGCACCTTTTTTGAATGTTCAAAACTTTGCAGACGGATGCTCTATTATAAGATGCAAAGGCGATCGAACCTATGAATTAATTAATTTTTCTCTTTTAAGTTTTAACCTCTCTTTTGCCTGAAGAATTTTTTTTTTTTTCTAAGGTAAATGCTTTAGCAGGCAAATCTCTATTAAGGTGGAGCCATTTTGAAATTTGAAATTTGAATTGATTACTTTTACAATTCTGTTATTTGGTTTCTCAATTTATGTGATTTTAGTTTTTTGTATAATTGTAAGATTGTGTTATTATTTTTGTAGCTTCCATTGACAAGAATGATGTGGAAAGTTGATTCTAAGAAGAAAACTGGTGCAAATTCTGGAAATGAGAAATTATTGAATGATATTGAAGCTATAAATAAAGCTCTATATTTGGATAAAACCCATTTATTGGATTCAAAATCAAAGAATAAAGGAAATAATAAAGATTCAATAGAGAATGAGAGTAAGAAATTCATATGGAGTTGGAAGGGCCTAAAATCTTTGGCTTCTTGAAACAAAAAGTTTAATTGTTTTTTTTCTTTATCCAAATAACATAAAGAAATCTAATTTTCATAAATGTACTTTTCTTTTTAAAATTTGTTTTCTCTACCAAAGTCATGTCTTAGATCCAAATAGAGCTTTCGTAAATCGAAAATTGATTTGAAACCATTGGCGCTGAAATTTGAATATATTGGCTGGGCCACGTTGGAAAAAAGCAAAACAAATCTGTCCACGTTTGATAAGCATAGGCTCCCCCTTGTTGAAAAAAGGTTCATCATTGTCTAATCATAGGTGGGAAAGGAGCAAAGAAAATTAAATGTTACAAAAGGTTAAATATTTAATTTAAGAAAATTAGGAAATACAGTATTTTACTTTATCAATGCTTTTTACGATGGAATTCGTCAATGTTATACTAGGGGTGTCAAATGCATATTTGAAAACCGACTAAACCGACCGAACCGTACCGTATCGAACCAACTTTTAGGTTTCTATTAATAAAACCACACGTTTTTATATAAATCTACACCAATAATTAGGGTAGATTTTTTATTTTATGAAAATAAATCAAAAAAATACGAAGCGTATCGAATAGATTACATGTGAAAAATATATATGTTAAGATTAAAAATAATAATTAAACTTTACGCTGTTGTAGAGTAGTTGATGGATCTACACTCTGACCATCTTTCATGTTTTCTTAATTCATCACCATTTAAACAGTAAAATTATCTAAATTTTTTTGCTAAATCCTATAAAAATATGTATGTTATGATATTCTACTTTTACTAGTAATTTTGGTGTGATTATATCATAAATTAATGATAAGTTAGGTACAAAAAAAAAAGCAATTAAAAAATGGAAGGTAAATCGAACGAGCATTTTCTCCAACTTCCAATGCTTAAAATTGAAGAACAGTCAAATTTGATATTTTGCATTAATTTGCTTTCTCCCTCATATGTTCAAAATATTTCTTTCTTTATCTTTTGCTTTTTCTTTCCAAACCAAAGTTTTTTTCTTTACCTTTTGCCTGTTTTACTATCTCTTTTAAAAGGAAGTAAATTTTTTGATGACGAATATACCATGAATATGGTGATAAATTCAAGTTGATCTTCCTCACGTATGTATGTATAGCAAGAGAATTAAGTATTTTCCAAATAAAACTTGACACACTAAGAGCTATTATTTATTACTTTTCTCTAATTAAGTTGAATATAGTTTTCGTTTTTTACTTAAACAATTAACACATTTAATTAATTTGCTAGCATACAGAGTTAAGGATGACAAACAAATAAGAAACAATGTGATGTTATTAATTACTGTGAGCACTTAATTTTTGCCATAATACAAAATTACTCCTAAAAAAAAAAAATCCAAAAAATAGCTTTAAATTATTTTTCTATATTTTTACTTAGTTTGCTTTGTACGTATTCATGTTTGATGCATTTTTAAGTTGCATTTTAAATCCTAAAGAAAATACAAAAATATTTTTTTATTTTTTACATTTTTTAGATTTTAATTGCATAATCAATTGCATTTGTAAAATACTAAAATACCAAAAAATACATTAGTAACTCTACATGCATTTGTTAGCTAAATGAATTAATAGTTATAGAAAAGTAGGTTATTAGGTTAATTTTATAAATTAGTTGGAATTAGGAGTGTTAAATAAATTGATTAGTCTTGCAAAATACAAAGAAAGAAAAGAGTAGGCTATTGGGTCTTTAATATCGTTCGGGCCATTTAATTCTGTCCGCCCCAGCCCTCTATCCAATACTCGGTCCAAATCCTTACCTCTGAGACCATGAAACGACGTAGTATCACCCCAGTACTACGTCGTTTTCCCTTTCCATTTTCATAAAAACCTTCCCTTCCCCTTAACCCTAAAAAAGGGACAAGAAAATTCGAAGGACCCAGCTGTTCCTTTTTTTTTCCTCCATCTCCAAAAACCACAACAGAGACAACAGATCCCTTCCCCCTTTTTTTAGAAAACCCTAAGCAGCCTCCCCCTTATCCATCTTGATCCTCCTAGCAGCCGCCGGCTTTGATTCCTCTCACTCATACACACTCCTCCCTTTCACACACGCTTAGACCTCTAGTAGTAGCTTGAAATTACAGAGTTCAGATCTGAAATTCAAGGTTACAAAGTTGGGTTCAATTTCAATTAGTTTTTTTTACATTTTTTGGGGGAATTTCAGAGTTTAGTGAAGCTGTAGAGCTTGTTTCGAATCTGGAAGAAAGAAAAATACACGGATTCCTGCATCTTTGATTACAAAAAATCTCATACAAAAAATAGGAAAAATCAAGAGCAAAACTGTTTGAAGTTGCCACTGCCTTGTTTTCTCATTTTTCTGGGATTCTGAAGTTTGTGCCGATTATATGGTGTTGCATCTGCTGTATCTACTTTGCCGAGCTCTTCGAACTGATTTGCTACCCTTATTTGGCTCATATTAACATCTTCCTTGCTCAGGTAGGTCAGTCTGAACTCCTTTGTATTTATGGTTTCAGTGGATAATCAAAATTACTAGCTCACAGCTTGATTTCTGTTGATCTGTTATATTCTGAATTTCTGTCATTGTAGTATGTGATAGCTGTATTCGAATATGTATCACATAGTGACCCTGAGGCATGCAATTGTTAAGGATGATATGATTTGAATCACACTTTGACAATGGATACATGATTAAATCAGATTAACCTCCTTATTTAGAGTTACTGTTGTTTTGTCACTAAGTCACCTCAGGTTTATTGTATGTTTATCAGCTCAAACTTGGTCCTAAAGACGATTGAAATATCAGCAAGCATGTTGAATCCGAGATAGCGTGTAAAACTTTGTTTGGATAATGAATTTTGCAACTGCACTGCCTAAACATAGTGTAATGGAAGTTTGAAGTTCAAGAATGACTGTAATTCATTAGGATGGTTATTTGTGCAATATTGAATTGATGTTTAAATCGTTGTGGTGATCTGATCTGATTTGTGTAATAAGAATGAACACTTTGGGCGTTAAGATTGGCTCAAAATGCCACAAGTTGAAATGATTAGAATAAAACTCTCACGTTTACCATTTTTTTTTCTTTCCATAATCCTTCACAAATAATCTCAAAGTTAGCCTTAAATAGTAACTTATAAATATTCGTAGAATGCTTTAGACTCGTTTTAATCTATTATCGTGATTGTGTACACGTTCGCGTGACATAATTGTAAGCATATAATTTTTGACCCGCGTAACTTTTAAAAGGAATATTTCAAAAAATATTTGTTTATTTTTATTTTTAATAGGATTTCAGTCAACTTTTAGTTTTAATTTTAAAACATATGTTTGAAAATACAAAAATAGTTTCATTTTTTCTATTTAATACATGTGTTAGGTATTTTTAGAAAGATATCACTTTTAACCCATTTTTATTTAATACATGTGTATTGACTTGTTCTTGTTTAAAATCACGGCATCTTTAGACTTTTAAAATCACGAATCTGCTCGCAATTTGGTTACTCTTTGTTTCATAGGATTTGGCTTTATTTAGAGCTTAATTAGTTTGGAAAATTAGAGATTGAGAACTGATTGCAGTAAATCGCTTTACAGAATCACAAACATCATAGCTTGCTTTAGGCGCGATTAATATAAATCATCGTGACTATGGGTACAATTCCCGTGGCATAGTCGTGATACGTAATCCCCAATTCGGGTGTGCATTTCATGTGACCCGACCATAACTTCAGATAATAATAAAAATAAGCATGTCGTAAATCGCGAGTGCATTTCATGTGGCGCGGTTTGCGACGTGTGTCAAAACGACAAGTGTACGACATCGTGACTTGTTTCAAATAAATTCCATAAATAATAAAAGCGGTCAGAAAGCTAAAAAGCACAATAGATTTTAAATATGTAATAAATCAGATAATTAGGCCAATTATTAATAGTTGAGCGACCGTGCTGAAACCACGGAACTCGGGAGTGCCTCACACCTTCTCCCGGATTAACAGAATTCCTTATCCGGTTTTCTGTGTTCGCGGACCATAAATAGAGTCAAATTTCCTCGATTTGGGATTTAAAAAAAATCGGTGACTTGGGACACCATAAATTATTCCAAGTGGAGACTCTGAAATAAATAAATAATCCCATTTCGATTAATGTCACTTTAATCGGAAAAACTCCCCTATCCCTCCTTCGGGAAAAAGGAGGTGTGACAATTACATTGACTTTTTTGGCTAGAAATAAGCTTAGCAAATCAGGATGAAGTTCAGCGCAATTAATTTTCTCCTTTTATCGTTAAAACTTGACTTCATTGATAAAATCAAAATGTAAAAATATGATCAATGCTATCTGCAACAATAATAAATGAGTTTATTTTAATTTTAAATGATTAAGCGATAAACGACTAATTTTTCTTTTCGTTTCTAAATTTTAAAAAGCGACAGGATTTAAAGCAACACCTGATAAAAATACAGGGGGTATTACGTGAATAGACAAAATAGAGTATACAAAGTCTAATACAATAAAAGTTGAGGAGTGCGTCTGATAATTTCTCAAATTTTGCGCATAATTTATTGTTTGAACTTTAAATTAAACATGACGACACCAGAGAGAGAGAAGCAATCATAAGCAGAAATCATCGCCTAATATATCGCTAATTCAACTTTGTAAGGAAATTCAAGATCTCTCTATCCTTGTTTTCCTAATTTTTCTTCATCAACTTCATTTTTTTATGGTAAATTAAATATTGCACCTTTTTTTAATGTTCAAAACTTTGCAGACGGATGCTCTATTATAAGATGCAAAGGCGATCGAACCTATGAATTATTAATTTTCCTCTTTTAAGTTTTAACCTCTCTTTTGCCTGAAGAAAATTTTCTTTTTTCTAAAGTAAATGCTTTAGCAGGCAAATCTCTATTAAGGTGGAGCCATTTTGAAATTTGAAATTTGAATTGATTACTTTTACAATTCTGTTATTTGGTTTCTCAATTTATGTGATTTTGGTTTTTTGTATAATTGTAAGATTGTGTTATTTTTTTTGTAGCTTCCATTGACAAGAATGATGTGGAAAGTGGATTCTAAGAAGAAAATTGGTGCAAATTCTGGAAAGGAGAAATTGTTGAATGATATTGAAGCTATAAATAAAGCTCTATATTTGGATAAAACCCATTTATTGGATTCAAAATCGAAGAATAAAGGAAATAATAAAGATTCAATAGAGAAGGAGAGTAAGAAATCTATTTGGAGTTGGAAGGGCCTAAAATCATTGGCTGCTAGAAACAAAAAGTTTAATTGTTGTTTTTCTGTGCATCGGAAGAGGAGAGATGGCGAGTTGACGACTCGTCCAGTTGTGGTTTCTCAAGGGGTAGCTGAGTTTGAGGAACAGTTGACTCATACTTGTTCTATATCTGGTGGCAAAAATGGCCCCAATCAATCAGCAAAGTACGAGGCGAAACATTTCTTGTTGTATGCTTCGATATATGGTACTCCCGAGCTTGATTTGGGGAAGCATCGGGTTGATCTTACCAGGTTGCTTCCTCTTTCATTAGATGAATTGGAGGAGAATAGCTCGGGGAAGTGGACGACTAGTTTCAGGTTAGCAGGTAAGGCTAAAGGAGCAATCTTGTATGTCAGTTTTGAGTATCACATAGTTAGGAACACTTTCACGGTTCCCACTAACAGGCTTCTTAACGAGGGGAAGAACTTGAGGCGCAATAGTGAAAATGCAGCAAAACTTTTGGCACAATGTGAGCAATGTGATGAGCTGAGTACGATAAGACGAACAGGAAGCCTTCCTGCTCGATCTTCTACTTCACAGCGTTCCGCTGAGAATATAAAAGATCTTCATGAGGTTTTACCAGTTCCGTCATCTGAAGTGTCCGTATCTGTAAATGTGCTGTATCAGAAACTTGAGGAAGAGAAAGTGGAAGCTTCAGTTGATTGCAAACCACAGATTGATGTTTTCTATAATGATGTTGAGACCATAAAACATGACTTAGCCTTGTCATCAGAGCCCGAGAAGGGAAATGTTGAAAATGGGGGTGGCATAAGTGAGGTTTCTATAAGAGAGCAAGGTGTAGAAGTTGCCTCAAACGAATGGGAGGGAAAAGAAGAAGATACCATGAAAACTGGTGATAGTCCTTTGGAAGAGAATGTTGTTGAACCTGAGATTGAAGACCTTTCTCAGCTTGCACCGTTTGCCAAGGAAGTCGACACTGAGAATGAAGAACTTTCAGTGAGTCCCTGCAATTTCGAGACAGATGAATCTGCCAACGAGACAATCATGAAAGAAGTGGAGTCTGCATTAAAGCGTGTGTCGGACTTGGCAAATGAGGGATTAGACTCTCAAGAAGATGAACATGAAGCTATAAATCATGATGGAGACTTGGACGAATCCCTAAGCTTGGATTATGTTGCCGAATCTGTGGCTAGTGATTTTCTGGATATGCTAGGGATAGAGCATAGTCCATTTGCCCCAAGTTCTAAGAGTGAGCCTGATTCTCCAAGGGAAGGATTGTTGAGGCAATTTGAGAAGGACACTCTGGCGAGTGGGTGTTCCTTGTTTAACCTTGATATGGATGTTGATCACCAAGAATTTGGTTGTGACGATCCTAGTGGACCTGATTGGAGGAGCATTTCCGAGGATTTTGACTATTCATCTAATATGGAGATGCCCAAGATAGAAATTGAAGCAACTAATAACAAAACAAGGGCCACCATGTTGGAGGACTTGGAGACAGAGGCTTTGATGCGCGAATGGGGCTTGAACGAGAGGGCGTTTCAATATTCCCCTCCTAAGAGCTCAAGCGGATTTGGGAGTCCAATTGATGCTCCTCTTGAGGAAGACCCTTACCAATTGCCTCCTCTTGCAGAAGGCTTAGGACCCTTCATTAAGACTAAAAATGGAGGATTGTTAAGGTCGATGAACCCTACACTTTTCAAGAATTCCAAGAGTAGAGGGAGTTTGATAATGCAGGTATCGAGTCCAGTAGTGGTTCCTGCAGAAATGGGATCTGGTATAATGGACATACTGCAGCATTTAGCCTCCATTGGAATTGAAAAGCTATCTATGCAAGCAAGTAAACTTATGCCTTTGGAAGATATAACTGGACAGACAATGCAACATATAGCCTGGGAAACTGCACCAAGCTTAGATGGAACTGTGAGGTTTGAACTTTTATTTTTTTCACATTTTGTTCTATATTTGAAAATGCACATATCTAGCACACACTATTTCTACTAAGAAATTGTCTTATATGACTTTTGCCAACTGCAGACAAGATTTGTTGCAGCAAGAGCTTGAGTTTGGACAAAATATGGCTGGTACTCAAAGTAAAAAGTGTAAACGGCACAGACCAAAGTCCAGTAAGTTGGAGTCAAATTCTGTTGGCGTGGACAGGGACTCGGAATATGTATCAATAAAGGACCTCGCTCCATTGGCGATGGATAAAATTGAAGCCCTTTCAATTGAGGGTTTGAAAATACAGTCAGGGATGTCAGATGAGGGCGCACAATCCATTGGTCAGTTTTCAGCCATTGAGGGAAAGAAGGTCAACTTTGGAGGAGCTGTAGGTTTGGAAGGAACAGGTGGATTGCGGCTACTGGACGTTAAAGACAACGGTGGTGATGAAGTTGACGGGCTTATGGGTTTATCTCTCACACTTGAAGAATGGATGAGGTTGGACTCGGGAGAAATTGACGATGCAGATGAAATCAGCGAGCGTACCTCCAAACTGCTCGCAGCCCATCATGCTATCTGCACTGACATGTTTCGTGGCAGGTCGAAGGGAGAGAAGAGACGTGGCAAGGGTAAGAAATGTGGATTGTTGGGAAACAACCTCACGGTGGTACTAATGGTGCAGCTTCGTGATCCTTTAAGGAACTACGAGCCAGTTGGTACACCTATGCTTGCTCTTGTTCAGGTGGAGAGAGTGTTTGTAACACCTAAATCTAAGATATACCGCACACTTTCTGAAGTTAGTTACAGCAATGAAGACGACGACGATGATGAATACAAACCTCCCAAAACGGACTCTGTGGGGGAGGTCAAAGAAGTTAACATTCCTGAGGAAGAACAAATTCCTCAGTGCAAATTCACTGAAGTGCATGTTGCTGGTTTAAAGACAGAGAAAGGTAAAAAGAAATTATGGGGTTCGTCAACTCAACAACAGTCTGGATCTCGTTGGTTGCTTGCGAATGGAATGGGAAAGAAGAATAAGCATCCATTACTGAAGTCTAAAGCTAGTAACAAATCCTCTACACCAGCTGCTGCTTCGGCGACAACTACTACTACTACTACTACAGTGCAGCCTGGTGAAACATTATGGAGTATATCTTCACGGGTCCATGGTACAGGAGCTAAATGGAAGGAATTGGCTGCATTAAATCCACATATCAGAAATCCAAATGTTATTTTTCCATTTTTCCTAATGAAAAAATTAGATTGAGGTAGCAGTATAGAACATGATTTTTTATTTATATGATTGAAATTTTTCCAGTTGCCTCTCTTCCCCTGAAAAAAAAGCTTGGTATACAGTGCAGCTTAATACATATTCAACATCTAGAAAAGGGTTGAATATATTAAAGGCAGCTCCAGGAATTGATAGGAAATATCTTACCTTTTTTAGTAAGTCATTGGATAACAACAACAACAACATACCCAGTATAATCCCACATAATGGGGTCTGGGGAGGGTAGTGTGTACGCAGCCTTAGCCCTACCTTGTAAAGATAGAGAGACTGTTTCTTATAGACCCTCGTCTCAGGTGAAGCACAAGCTGTAACCATGAAGAGGCATGTTGCTCATGGCAGTCATTTCTAAAACATGTCATCAATTACTCGAGTTCAAAATCAATAAGCATACATCTTATGATCAAACAAGGAAAACCCATGTAGTTGAAAAACATAAACTATAGCTGCAATAACATACTGCACATGAACTGTATTAATTAGCATTGATACTGAAAGATGCATCCCATAAGATTAAAATCCCTATATATCCAATTGTTTAGAGTTGAATAGAAGAGTTCCTCAAGAGAACTAAACTAGTAAAAAGCATGCTGATAAACAAAGGTTAGAGACCAGAACTCCGAATACACGCCTTGCTGATATGTGCAGTGAGCTGAGTTCTACATGAACAATTACAAATTGTGGAACTCAGCACACATCCTACAGGACGTCAGGGGCGTGACCTCTTGTTGCTGCATGAAGGGCATTTGTACTGCTTTATATGCTCAGCCCTAGCGGGGGTGATCTTCACACACTTGCCATGGAACCACCTCTCACATATGTCGCAACAAATCCAAAATTCATCTGAAGCATAGTTCTCACCACATGCACCACACAGAGTATCGCCATGCTCCTCGTCTCCTTCCTCATTGAATCCATCATCCTCATCTTTCACATGGGCCTTTGAGTACTTACCCTGAGATTTAAAATAAATAAATTAAAAAAATCTATCTCTAGTGGTAAGATGCTGGGCCATGCATGGAGAAATCCAACGAAGCATGGTTGGTTATATAACTAAGATGTCATCACATCAGAGGAATAATGATATAGGTTACATGTGGCAGGATACTGAATTTAGTTTAAGAGGAGCATGGCCTAGTGCATTGAGACAGAGCAATAGTGACAGTGTGACGAGACCAGAAGACAGAAAACTTAAGCAACTTCAACAAGGCACATGTTCATTTTTTTTGAGAAGAGAAGGCTAATGGGGCCTTTCAAGCTCTTTACTGAATTCGCGAAAGACAACCAAAAATGTACGAAACATAGGACAAAGAAATATACAGTGTAAGAATTTAGCACAACGCAAGTGCCAAAATCACAAACTGGTTCTAAACTAAGAACCCATTATGCAAAAGGTCAGTTATCAAGCAGCTGCAAGAGTTGAGGTAGTCATAAAATACATTGGAAGAGATTACATGAGAGAAATTCAAAGAAGAAAGAAACAACACTAAAGTTCATTAGGAGTATCATCCTTTACCTCACACTGTACTTCTTTCAAAATACTCCAGCATTGACTTTACACTATGCACCCAAAAGCCTCTTCTAACAAACTTAAGCATAAAAATCAGATGCGTCACCTGCAAACACCATGACTCCAATTAATACAACTTTAAAGAAAACATGTGTAATACTGCAGACAAAAATTTAGTCTCCAAGGCTTTGATCTAGTGGTAAGAGCATAGCTTGTGACGTGTGGATTAGGGGCATGTCACGGGTTCGAACCCTGCTATTAAGGGCGGAGCTACTCTTGTCCAAGAGAAGTCATATGACACCCCTTCACAGAATAATTACTCTAGGTCAAATTTTTATTTTTTATGTAAATATACTATATGTTGAATCCCCTTGGATTCTTCATGTGTTTACTTATATATTTTGAACCCTTAGTAAACAACCTAGCACTGCCACTGTCTATTGCAGACAGAAGCAATTGAGAAGCAAGGGCGGAGCTAGAGTGTCTGTGACAAGTTCGGCCGATCCCAGTAGCTTTGAATTTATTTAAAAATTTATTAAATATATCTAAATTATTAATTTAAAACCCAATAACTTAAAAGAATTAGAATGATAAAGTTGCTTAATTTCAAAATATAAAAAATCAAAACAAATTTAGCAGTTTTAAATAAGTATGTTTACATTGAATCTCAAAGTTGCAAACTCAAAAACAAACGCCAAATATCATTTCATTAAATCTCTCACCTGAGGACTAACGTTTGGTAGTTGAAAAGATTACATAGCTTACATGTAAGGTGTAAAGATCTCCTAATGGTGTGGGGTTATTCGGAAAAAATCGTACGAGTTCGGTTTAAAGCGGACAATATCACATCATGTTAAGAGTATTTATGGACCGTTTAGCTCAACAATGGGTGTCAGAGCCCAGGTTCAGTAAAACGATTATGGCGATGGCAAATTGATGGTGCAGGGCTCGATTCGCTTATCCTTACGAGCTTGGAGACACGCTCATAGAAAGAAACTAGTTTGTAGGCTTTGATTGCCATAAATACTCTAACGATATGGGTGGAACACAGTGAATCTATGAAATTGACTTGTGAATCGTGGTAACGGCCATGTGGAACGTTGTTCGAGGAAAAGATTGTTGGGTGTGCGAAAAAAGAGCCCGTTTGGATTGGCTTAAAAAAGTGGCTTTGTAGGAGAAATACTCCCTCCGTTTACTTTTACTTGGCAGGTATACTAAAAATAGATTTTTATTTTTACTTGTCACTTTATACATATCAAGAGAAGACAAAAAAAAAATCCGTGTTTTACCGACAGTATTTATTACTTATTTCAATTCATTTTCTCAAATCCAATAAAATATGCATCAATTAATATGGGTATCATGGTAAATTATGCAATTCATTTATTATTTCTCGAGGGGCGTGAAAAGTCAAAATGTACCAAATAAAAGTGAACAGAGAGAGTAACTTTTAAGCCAAAAAGTAATAAGCTAGGGTTGCCCAACCTATTGCTTGTGGCTTGTTTTAAGTAATTTTTTAACTTATTTTAAGCACTTTTTGACTTTGCCAAATACTAAAAAGAACTTAAAAGCTTATTTGATCACCTTAAAAGCCAATCCAAACACCCTCAAAGTCCTCATTGATAGCTGAAAATATTAGGTATCTTATGTATAAAAGACAGATCTTTTACGTGTAAAAGTAAATCTATCATGTGTAAAAAAAAAAATAAGGTCATAAAACTAAAAATAAATTTGTAAAGAACCACAAAATAAATCGACCCCATTTGGAAATGACAATCGAGATGCATTATCTATAAATGGTTAAAAACTAAGCAATTATGCAAGCTAACTATTCATGCTCTAAATTTCTGCTGATAATCGGACTGCAAATATTTGAGGAGTTTTGGACATGAAAGGTGCATAACAGGTGAGCATAAATGTAGTGTGTGGTTTCCCTATTGCCCAACCAAATAACTTTGGAGTGAAAAAAGGAGGAAAAAAATTAAAATTCTTATACAAATAAGAAAAAGTCCAAAGTCATACATTATTTTTGGCTTTAGATTCAAAATAATACGTATTCTTTTACATGGACCACTAATAGTCAGTCTTCTTTCTTTAACAAAGTGATGCATTTTTAGTCATAATCATAGACGTTGTTAGTTTTTTAACGGATAAATGATAACCTAAAGCCAAAAATAATGTATGATTTTGGCCTAAAGCCGGTTGAATTTACTGTTTGTTTTTTCTGGTTGAAATACATAGTATATACTCTCTCCGATCCACTTTAAGTGAGCTTTTGGCTGTTTTCACACATATTAATGAATCCATCTTTTAGCATTAATTAACAATATAATTGACCATATTATTCTTAATTTGTTCATTGAAAATACAAGAAATACTCCTATGCTCTTTACTGCAAGTGCAACTTTGAAAAAAAGAAGGTAATTATTTATTGATATTTGAAAAAATTAAATATTATGGACCGAGAGGCGGACCCAGGATTTGAGGACGACGGGGGCACCACTGTGTGCTAATCACTAGCGATAAAATTCGGCATGCAACTCTTTGAAAACTTAATGATTATATTGACTTATCTTCCAAGTATAAACAAAAAGAAGTTCTAAAGAAAAGAAAGCACCGAACAAAGAGAGATTTCTTAGCAAAATAGGTGCTATGGGAAGGAAAAGTGTTTGATTAAGCATGTTTCGCACTTTAAAATTTTAATTTTTTTTTAAATAAAATAAAGGGTCAGTGATCATAAGGGCGTTCAAAAATTAAAGAAATCAAGATTAAGGGTATGTTAATAGTAAAAAAAAAATAAAGAAGAGTCTTAAACTCTTAAATTTCACTGTCGAGTCGGATTCAAAGTGATTGATGAAGAAGGCTGTGGTATAAGAATTTGTATTTTTCTATTTGTGGAGTGATAAATTACAATTTAAAGCTTTTTACTTTAATTTTAAGGGATGAATTTGAAAAAATATTTAATTAAGTTGACTGTTATGTATTATAAAGTTAGAACTAAACCATAATTGAATTAAAAGAAAAAGAAAAAAGAAAAAAAGAAAATAATTTGTTATTAAGTATAAAGAAAGTACGTTGTATTCGATTAAATAAAAAAGTTGAAGACGAATTCGAACCCGGATCATCTAGTAAACTAGGGAATTGAAGCTCCCAACATAACCACTTCCTCCGTCTGCCTTTTTTGTGTCCGGGGACATAACTAAAATATTTAAGGGGTCATATATATATGTACAGATATATATAACATATATATATACAAAGTTTTTGCCGAGACTAACGGGGTCCCGTGACCCCTCTACATACAACGTAGGTCCACAGAAAATCAATTAAAATGGATCGGAGGGAGTACTAATTATACATGATTGTATACATATTTTATATGGACTATATATATGTTATATATTCGTCCATTATTTTTGTTTAAGCGATTGAATGAATAATTATTTGATTAATAAATAAATAAAAAGAACCTTGGCTATCTTCTAGAATTTGAAGTTTCCACTTTCCAAGGACAACAATGGCTTCTGATTTTTGTTTCTCCAAACCCCAATGAGACATTAAAATCTCACAATCTGCTACAGTAGTAGTATTCATTTCTCAATTAAAACGAAATGGCTTTTCATCCATAATAAATAATCCTAGTAATAAATGCCTTTAATGGGAAGCGACTTGCATCCATAAAAGGAAAATTTTCAGAGATGTACCAAGTCGTATTATCTCTATAACGTTTTGTTACACAAGTCTATTTTGCTAAACACACAAAGGAAGTTCAAATTTTTTGAGACATTGGACTTGAGCAATATTGCAATATTTTAATTCATTTAAGTTGAAATTTAAATAATCGAGTACCTTAATTCGATTTAAAAATCACTATTATATGTTAGTTTATTGGATTATGTTGAATGATTACACTGAAAACTCCATGGATAATCATTGAAGCTTGCTTAAGCTTGAATTCAAAAATTTTGGGTTTTCAAAATTGAAATTTATTTCGAGTGAGTGTTGTTTGAATAGATTAGGTACATCATAAGGAGTTTGAATCTCAGTTTTTGGATCATTTGGTGGAGTTTTGAGGTAGTTTGAATTGAAATTTAGAAGTAAAAGATGAACATGGAAAAATATGATATGTGTATCACACTGTGTATCATTTGTGTATCGCATATGTATCATATGCATATCAAATATGTATCACATGTATATCCATGTATATCTATGTGTAAGATATATGCACGATACGCGTTTGATACATGTGTCGCATAAGTATTTTTTTAACTCGATTTTAATTACGAATTTTGATATCAAACCAGTTCAAATCACCATCAATCTTACTCGAGTTTTGTATATTACCTCATCTACATGTTTTGAACAAATTTCAACTATACCCATTGAAAATTCTTTTTTGCCTAATTTTTTAATATTGTATATCATTTTTTTTATGGTAAATTAAATATTGCACATTTTTTTAATGTTCAAAACTTTGCAGACGGATGCTCTATTATAAGATGCAAAGGCGATCGAACCTATGAATTATTAATTTTCCTCTTTTAAGTTTTAACCTCTCTTTTGTCTGAAGAAAATTTTCTTTTTTCTAAGGTAAATGCTTTAGCAGGCAAATCTCTATTAAGGTGGAGCCATTTTGAAATTTGAATTGATTACTTTTATAATTCTGTTATTTGGTTTCTCAATTTATGTGATTTTGGTTTTTTGTATAATTGTAAGATTGTGTTATTTTTTTTGTAGCTTCCATTGACAAGAATGATGTGGAAAGTGGATTCTAAGAAGAAAATTGGTGCAAATTCTGGAAAGGAGAAATTGTTGAATGATATTGAAGCTATAAATAAAGCTCTATATTTAAGAAAATTAGGAAATACAGTATTTTACTTTATCAATGCTTTTTACGATGGAATTCGTCAATGTTATACTAGGGGTGTCAAATGCATATTTGAAAACCGACTAAACCGACCGAACCGTACCGTATCGAACCAACTTTTAGGTTTCTATTAATAAAACCACACGTTTTTATATAAATCTACACCAATAATTAGGGTAGATTTTTTATTTTATGAAAATAAATCAAAAAAATACGAAGCGTATCGAATAGATTACATGTGAAAAATATATATGTTAAGATTAAAAATAATAATTAAACTTTACGCTGTTGTAGAGTAGTTGATGGATCTACACTCTGACCATCTTTCATGTTTTCTTAATTCATCACCATTTAAACAGTAAAATTATCTAAATTTTTTTGCTAAATCCTATAAAAATATGTATGTTATGATATTCTACTTTTACTAGTAATTTTGGTGTGATTATATCATAAATTAATGATAAGTTAGGTACAAAAAAAAAAGCAATTAAAAAATGGAAGGTAAATCGAACGAGCATTTTCTCCAACTTCCAATGCTTAAAATTGAAGAACAGTCAAATTTGATATTTTGCATTAATTTGCTTTCTCCCTCATATGTTCAAAATATTTCTTTCTTTATCTTTTGCTTTTTCTTTCCAAACCAAAGTTTTTTTCTTTACCTTTTGCCTGTTTTACTATCTCTTTTAAAAGGAAGTAAATTTTTTGATGACGAATATACCATGAATATGGTGATAAATTCAAGTTGATCTTCCTCACGTATGTATGTATAGCAAGAGAATTAAGTATTTTCCAAATAAAACTTGACACACTAAGAGCTATTATTTATTACTTTTCTCTAATTAAGTTGAATATAGTTTTCGTTTTTTACTTAAACAATTAACACATTTAATTAATTTGCTAGCATACAGAGTTAAGGATGACAAACAAATAAGAAACAATGTGATGTTATTAATTACTGTGAGCACCTAATTTTTGCCATAATACAAAATTACTCCTAAAAAAAAAAATCCAAAAAATAGCTTTAAATTATTTTTCTATATTTTTACTTAGTTTGCTTTGTACGTATTCATGTTTGATGCATTTTTAAGTTGCATTTTAAATCCTAAAGAAAATACAAAAATATTTTTTTATTTTTTATATTTTTTAGATTTTAATTGCATAATCAATTGCATTTGTAAAACACTAAAATACCAAAAAATACATTAGTAACTCTACATGCATTTGTTAGCTAAATGAATTAATAGTTATAGAAAAATAGGTTATTAGGTTAATTTTATAAATTAGTTGGAATTAGGAGTGTTAAATAAATTGATTAGTCTTGCAAAATACAAAGAAAGAAAAGAGTAGGCTATTGGGTCTTTAATATCGTTCGGGCCATTTAATTCTGTCCGCCCCAGCCCTCTATCCAATACTCGGTCCAAATCCTTACCTCTGAGACCATGAAACGACGTAGTATCACCCCAGTACTACGTCGTTTTCCCTTTCCATTTTCATAAAAACCTTCCCTTCCCCCTTTTTTTAGAAAACCCTAAGCAGCCTCCCCCTTATACATCTTGATCCTCCTAGCAGCCGCCGGACAAGAATGATGTGGAAAGTGGATTCTAAGAAGAAAATTGGTGCAAATTCTGGAAAGGAGAAATTGTTGAATGATATTGAAGCTATAAATAAAGCTCTATATTTGGATAAAACCCATTTATTGGATTCAAAATCGAAGAATAAAGGAAATAATAAAGATTCAATAGAGAAGGAGAGTAAGAAGTCTATTTGGAGTTGGAA
The DNA here is from genome assembly GCF_000390325.3 of Nicotiana tomentosiformis. Taxonomy (NCBI): domain Eukaryota; kingdom Viridiplantae; phylum Streptophyta; class Magnoliopsida; order Solanales; family Solanaceae; genus Nicotiana; species Nicotiana tomentosiformis. The sequence continues at coordinate 1,898,841 of NC_090818.1, read as the reverse complement.
GGGCCTTAAATCTTTGGCTGCTAGAAACAAAAAGTTTAATTGTTGTTTTTCTGTGCATCGGAAGAGGAGAGATGGCGAGTTGACGACTCGTCCAGTTGTGGTTTCTCAAGGGGTAGCTGAGTTTGAGGAACAGTTGACTCATACTTGTTCTATATCTGGTGGCAAAAATGGCCCCAATCAATCAGCAAAGTACGAGGCGAAACATTTCTTATTGTATGCTTCGATATATGATACTCCCGAGCTTGATTTGGGGAAGCATCGGGTTGATCTTACCAGGTTGCTTCCTCTTTCATTAGATGAATTAGAGGAGAATAGCTCGGGGAAGTGGACGACTAGTTTCAGGTTAGCAGGTAAGGCTAAAGGAGCAATCTTGTATGTCAGTTTTGAGTATCACATAGTTAGGAACACTTTCACGGTTCCCACTAACAGGGTTCTTATCGAGGGGAAGAACTTGAGGCGCAATAGTGAAAATGCAGCAAAACTTTTGGCACAATGTGAGCAATGTGATGAGCTGAGTACGATAAGACGAACAGGAAGCCTTACTGCTCGATCTTCTACTTCACAGCGTTCCGCTGAGAATATAAAATATCTTCATGAGGTTTTACCAGTTCCGTCATCTGAAGTGTCCGTATCTGTAAATGTGCTGTATCAGAAACTTGAGGAAGAGAAAGTGGAAGCTTCAGTTGATTGCAAACCACAGATTGATGTTTTCTATAATGATGTTGAGACCATAAAACATGACTTAGCCTTGTCATCAGAGCCCGAGAAGGGAAATATTGAAAATGGGGGTGGCATAAGTGAGGTTTCTATAAGAGAGCAAGGTGTAGAAGTTGCCTCAAACGAATGGGAGGGAAAAGAAGAAGATACCATGAAAACTGGTGATAGTCCTTTGGAAGAGAATGTTGTTGAACCTGAGATTGAAGACCTTTCTCAGCTTGCACCGTTTGCCAAGGAAGTCGACACTGAGAATGAAGAACTTTCAGTGAGTCCCTGCAATTTCGAGACAGATGAATCTGCCAACGAGACAATCATGAAAGAAGTGGAGTCTGCATTAAAGCGTGTGTCGGACTTGGCAAATGAGGGATTAGACTCTCAAGAAGATGAACATGAAGCTATAAATCATGATGGAGACTTGGACGAATCCCTAAGCTTGGATTATGTTGCCGAATCTGTGGCTAGTGATTTTCTGGATATGCTAGGGATAGAGCATAGTCCATTTGCCCCAAGTTCTGAGAGTGAGCCTGATTCTCCAAGAGAAGGATTGTTGAGGCAATTTGAGAAGGACACTCTGGCGAGTGGGTGTTCCTTGTTTAACCTTGATATGGATGTTGATCACCAAGAATTTGGTTGTGACGATCCTAGTGGACCTGATTGGAGGAGCATTTCCGAGGATTTTGACTATTCATCTAATATGGAGATGCCCAAGATAGAAATTGAAGCAACTAATAACAAAACAAGGGCCACCATGTTGGAGGACTTGGAGACAGAGGCTTTGATGCGCGAATGGGGCTTGAACGAGAAGGCGTTTCAATATTCCCCTCCTAAGAGCTCAAGCGGATTTGGGAGCCCAATTGATGCTCCTCTTGAGGAAGACCCTTACCAATTGCCTCCTCTCGCAGAAGGCTTAGGACCCTTCATTAAGACTAAAAATGGAGGATTGTTAAGGTCGATGAACCCTACACTTTTCAAGAATTCCAAGAGTAGAGGGAGTTTGATAATGCAGGTATCGAGTCCAGTAGTGGTTCCTGCAGAAATGGGATCTGGTATAATGGACATACTGCAGCATTTAGCCTCCATTGGAATTGAAAAGCTATCTATGCAAGCAAGTAAACTTATGCCTTTGGAAGATATAACTGGACAGACAATGCAACATATAGCCTGGGAAACTGCACCAAGCTTAGATGGAACTGTGAGGTTTGAACTTTTATTTTTTTCACATTTTGTTCTATATTTGAAAATGCACATATCTAGCACACACTATTTCTACTAAGAAATTGTCTTATATGACTTTTGCCAACTGCAGACAAGATTTGTTGCAGCAAGAACTTGAGTTTGGACAAAATATGGCTGGTACTCAAAGTAAAAAGTGTAAACGGCACAGACCAAAGTCCAGTAAGTTGGAGTCAAATTCTGTTGGCGTGGACAGGGACTCGGAATATGTATCAATAAAGGACCTCGCTCCATTGGCGATGGATAAAATTGAAGCCCTTTCAATTGAGGGTTTGAAAATACAGTCAGGGATGTCAGATGAGGGCGCACCTTCTAACTTAAGCCTGCAATCCATTGGTCAGTTTTCAGCCATTGAGGGAAAGAAGGTCAACTTTGGAGGAGCTGTAGGTTTGGAAGGAACAGGTGGATTGCGGCTACTGGACGTTAAAGACAACGGTGGTGATGAAGTTGACGGGCTTATGGGTTTATCTCTCACACTTGAAGAATGGATGAGGTTGGACTCGGGAGAAATTGACGATGCAGATGAAATCAGCGAGCGTACCTCCAAACTGCTCGCAGCCCATCATGCTACCTGCACTGACATGTTTCGTGGCAGGTCGAAGGGAGAGAAGAGACGTGGCAAGGGTAAGAAATGTGGATTGTTGGGAAACAACCTCACGGTGGTACTAATGGTGCAGCTTCGTGATCCTTTAAGGAACTACGAGCCAGTTGGTACACCTATGCTTGCTCTTGTTCAGGTGGAGAGAGTGTTTGTAACACCTAAATCTAAGATATACAGCACAATTTCTGGGAGCCCAATTGATGCTCCTCTTGAGGAAGACCCTTACCAATTGCCTCCTCTCGCAGAAGACTTAGGACCCTTCATTAAAACTAAAAATGGAGGATTGTTATGGTCGATGAACCCTACACTTTTCAAGAATTCCAAGAGTGGAGGGAGTTTGATAATGCAGGTATCGAGTCCAGTAGTGGTTCCTGCAGAAATGGGATCTGGTATAATGGACATACTGCAGCATTTAGCCTCCATTGGAATTGAAAAGCTATCTATGCAAGCAAGTAAACTTATGCCTTTGGAAGATATAACTGGACAGACAATGCAACATATAGCGTGGGAAACTGCACCAAGCTTAGATGGAACTGTGAGGTTTGAACTTTTATTTTTTTCACATTTTGTTCTATATTTGAAAATGCACATATCTAGCACACACTATTTCTACTAAGAAATTGTCTTATATGACTTTTGCCAACTGCAGACAAGATTTGTTGCAGCAAGAGCTTGAGTTTGGACAAAATATGGCTGGTACTCAAAGTAAAAAGTGTAAACGGCACAGACCAAAGTCCAGTAAGTTGGAGTCAAATTCTGTTGGCGTGGACAGGGACTCGGAATATGTATCAATAAAGGACCTCGCTCCATTGGCGATGGATAAAATTGAAGCCCTTTCAATTGAGGGTTTGAAAATACAGTCAGGGATGTCAGATGAGGGCGCACAATCCATTGGTCAGTTTTCAGCCATTGAGGGAAAGAAGGTCAACTTTGGAGGAGCTGTAGGTTTGGAAGGAACAGGTGGATTGCGGCTACTGGACGTTAAAGACAACGGTGGTGATGAAGTTGACGGGCTTATGGGTTTATCTCTCACACTTGAAGAATGGATGAGGTTGGACTCGGGAGAAATTGACGATGCAGATGAAATCAGCGAGCGTACCTCCAAACTGCTCGCAGCCCATCATGCTATCTGCACTGACATGTTTCGTGGCAGGTCGAAGGGAGAGAAGAGACGTGGCAAGGGTAAGAAATGTGGATTGTTGGGAAACAACCTCACGGTGGTACTAATGGTGCAGCTTCGTGATCCTTTAAGGAACTACGAGCCAGTTGGTACACCTATGCTTGCTCTTGTTCAGGTGGAGAGAGTGTTTGTAACACCTAAATCTAAGATATACCGCACACTTTCTGAAGTTAGTTACAGCAATGAAGACGACGACGATGATGAATACAAACCTCCCAAAACGGACTCTGTGGGGGAGGTCAAAGAAGTTAACATTCCTGAGGAAGAACAAATTCCTCAGTGCAAATTCACTGAAGTGCATGTTGCTGGTTTAAAGACAGAGAAAGGTAAAAAGAAATTATGGGGTTCGTCAACTCAACAACAGTCTGGATCTCGTTGGTTGCTTGCGAATGGAATGGGAAAGAAGAATAAGCATCCATTACTGAAGTCTAAAGCTAGTAACAAATCCTCTACACCAGCTGCTGCTTCGGCGACAACTACTACTACTACTACTACAGTGCAGCCTGGTGAAACATTATGGAGTATATCTTCACGGGTCCATGGTACAGGAGCTAAATGGAAGGAATTGGCTGCATTAAATCCACATATCAGAAATCCAAATGTTATTTTTCCATTTTTCCTAATGAAAAAATTAGATTGAGGTAGCAGTATAGAACATGATTTTTTATTTATATGATTGAAATTTTTCCAGTTGCCTCTCTTCCCCTGAAAAAAAAGCTTGGTATACAGTGCAGCTTAATACATATTCAACATCTAGAAAAGGGTTGAATATATTAAAGGCAGCTCCAGGAATTGATAGGAAATATCTTACCTTTTTTAGTAAGTCATTGGATAACAACAACAACAACATACCCAGTATAATCCCACATAATGGGGTCTGGGGAGGGTAGTGTGTACGCAGCCTTAGCCCTACCTTGTAAAGATAGAGAGACTGTTTCTTATAGACCCTCGTCTCAGGTGAAGCACAAGCTGTAACCATGAAGAGGCATGTTGCTCATGGCAGTCATTTCTAAAACATGTCATCAATTACTCGAGTTCAAAATCAATAAGCATACATCTTATGATCAAACAAGGAAAACCCATGTAGTTGAAAAACATAAACTATAGCTGCAATAACATACTGCACATGAACTGTATTAATTAGCATTGATACTGAAAGATGCATCCCATAAGATTAAAATCCCTATATATCCAATTGTTTAGAGTTGAATAGAAGAGTTCCTCAAGAGAACTAAACTAGTAAAAAGCATGCTGATAAACAAAGGTTAGAGACCAGAACTCCGAATACACGCCTTGCTGATATGTGCAGTGAGCTGAGTTCTACATGAACAATTACAAATTGTGGAACTCAGCACACATCCTACAGGACGTCAGGGGCGTGACCTCTTGTTGCTGCATGAAGGGCATTTGTACTGCTTTATATGCTCAGCCCTAGCGGGGGTGATCTTCACACACTTGCCATGGAACCACCTCTCACATATGTCGCAACAAATCCAAAATTCATCTGAAGCATAGTTCTCACCACATGCACCACACAGAGTATCGCCATGCTCCTCGTCTCCTTCCTCATTGAATCCATCATCCTCATCTTTCACATGGGCCTTTGAGTACTTACCCTGAGATTTAAAATAAATAAATTAAAAAAATCTATCTCTAGTGGTAAGATGCTGGGCCATGCATGGAGAAATCCAACGAAGCATGGTTGGTTATATAACTAAGATGTCATCACATCAGAGGAATAATGATATAGGTTACATGTGGCAGGATACTGAATTTAGTTTAAGAGGAGCATGGCCTAGTGCATTGAGACAGAGCAATAGTGACAGTGTGACGAGACCAGAAGACAGAAAACTTAAGCAACTTCAACAAGGCACATGTTCATTTTTTTTGAGAAGAGAAGGCTAATGGGGCCTTTCAAGCTCTTTACTGAATTCGCGAAAGACAACCAAAAATGTACGAAACATAGGACAAAGAAATATACAGTGTAAGAATTTAGCACAACGCAAGTGCCAAAATCACAAACTGGTTCTAAACTAAGAACCCATTATGCAAAAGGTCAGTTATCAAGCAGCTGCAAGAGTTGAGGTAGTCATAAAATACATTGGAAGAGATTACATGAGAGAAATTCAAAGAAGAAAGAAACAACACTAAAGTTCATTAGGAGTATCATCCTTTACCTCACACTGTACTTCTTTCAAAATACTCCAGCATTGACTTTACACTATGCACCCAAAAGCCTCTTCTAACAAACTTAAGCATAAAAATCAGATGCGTCACCTGCAAACACCATGACTCCAATTAATACAACTTTAAAGAAAACATGTGTAATACTGCAGACAAAAATTTAGTCTCCAAGGCTTTGATCTAGTGGTAAGAGCATAGCTTGTGACGTGTGGATTAGGGGCATGTCACGGGTTCGAACCCTGCTATTAAGGGCGGAGCTACTCTTGTCCAAGAGAAGTCATATGACACCCCTTCACAGAATAATTACTCTAGGTCAAATTTTTATTTTTTATGTAAATATACTATATGTTGAATCCCCTTGGATTCTTCATGTGTTTACTTATATATTTTGAACCCTTAGTAAACAACCTAGCACTGCCACTGTCTATTGCAGACAGAAGCAATTGAGAAGCAAGGGCGGAGCTAGAGTGTCTGTGACAAGTTCGGCCGATCCCAGTAGCTTTGAATTTATTTAAAAATTTATTAAATATATCTAAATTATTAATTTAAAACCCAATAACTTAAAAGAATTAGAATGATAAAGTTGCTTAATTTCAAAATATAAAAAATCAAAACAAATTTAGCAGTTTTAAATAAGTATGTTTACATTGAATCTCAAAGTTGCAAACTCAAAAACAAACGCCAAATATCATTTCATTAAATCTCTCACCTGAGGACTAACGTTTGGTAGTTGAAAAGATTACATAGCTTACATGTAAGGTGTAAAGATCTCCTAATGGTGTGGGGTTATTCGGAAAAAATCGTACGAGTTCGGTTTAAAGCGGACAATATCACATCATGTTAAGAGTATTTATGGACCGTTTAGCTCAACAATGGGTGTCAGAGCCCAGGTTCAGTAAAACGATTATGGCGATGGCAAATTGATGGTGCAGGGCTCGATTCGCTTATCCTTACGAGCTTGGAGACACGCTCATAGAAAGAAACTAGTTTGTAGGCTTTGATTGCCATAAATACTCTAACGATATGGGTGGAACACAGTGAATCTATGAAATTGACTTGTGAATCGTGGTAACGGCCATGTGGAACGTTGTTCGAGGAAAAGATTGTTGGGTGTGCGAAAAAAGAGCCCGTTTGGATTGGCTTAAAAAAGTGGCTTTGTAGGAGAAATACTCCCTCCGTTTACTTTTACTTGGCAGGTATACTAAAAATAGATTTTTATTTTTACTTGTCACTTTATACATATCAAGAGAAGACAAAAAAAAAATCCGTGTTTTACCGACAGTATTTATTACTTATTTCAATTCATTTTCTCAAATCCAATAAAATATGCATCAATTAATATGGGTATCATGGTAAATTATGCAATTCATTTATTATTTCTCGAGGGGCGTGAAAAGTCAAAATGTACCAAATAAAAGTGAACAGAGAGAGTAACTTTTAAGCCAAAAAGTAATAAGCTAGGGTTGCCCAACCTATTGCTTTTGGCTTGTTTTAAGTAATTTTTTAACTTATTTTAAGCACTTTTTGACTTTGCCAAATACTAAAAAGAACTTAAAAGCTTATTTGATCACCTTAAAAGCCAATCCAAACACCCTCAAAGTCCTCATTGATAGCTGAAAATATTAGGTATCTTATGTATAAAAGACAGATCTTTTACGTGTAAAAGTAAATCTATCATGTGTAAAAAAAAAAATAAGGTCATAAAACTAAAAATAAATTTGTAAAGAACCACAAAATAAATCGACCCCATTTGGAAATGACAATCGAGATGCATTATCTATAAATGGTTAAAAACTAAGCAATTATGCAAGCTAACTATTCATGCTCTAAATTTCTGCTGATAATCGGACTGCAAATATTTGAAGAGTTTTGGACATGAAAGGTGCATAACAGGTGAGCATAAATGTAGTGTGTGGTTTCCCTATTGCCCAACCAAATAACTTTGGAGTGAAAAAAGGAGGAAAAAAATTAAAATTCTTATACAAATAAGAAAAAGTCCAAAGTCATACATTATTTTTGGCTTTAGATTCAAAATAATACGTATTCTTTTACATGGACCACTAATAGTCAGTCTTCTTTCTTTAACAAAGTGATGCATTTTTAGTCATAATCATAGACGTTGTTAGTTTTTTAACGGATAAATGATAACCTAAAGCCAAAAATAATGTATGATTTTGGCCTAAAGCCGGTTGAATTTACTGTTTGTTTTTTCTGGTTGAAATACATAGTATATACTCTCTCCGATCCACTTTAAGTGAGCTTTTGGCTGTTTTCACACATATTAATGAATCCATCTTTTAGCATTAATTAACAATATAATTGACCATATTATTCTTAATTTGTTCATTGAAAATACAAGAAATACTCCTATGCTCTTTACTGCAAGTGCAACTTTGAAAAAAAGAAGGTAATTATTTATTGATATTTGAAAAAATTAAATATTATGGACCGAGAGGCGGACCCAGGATTTGAGGACGACGGGGGCACCACTGTGTGCTAATCACTAGCGATAAAATTCGGCATGCAACTCTTTGAAAACTTAATGATTATATTGACTTATCTTCCAAGTATAAACAAAAAGAAGTTCTAAAGAAAAGAAAGCACCGAACAAAGAGAGATTTCTTAGCAAAATAGGTGCTATGGGAAGGAAAAGTGTTTGATTAAGCATGTTTCGCACTTTAAAATTTTAATTTTTTTTTAAATAAAATAAAGGGTCAGTGATCATAAGGGCGTTCAAAAATTAAAGAAATCAAGATTAAGGGTATGTTAATAGTAAAAAAAAACTAAAGAAGAGTCTTAAACTCTTAAATTTCACTGTCGAGTCGGATTCAAAGTGATTGATGAAGAAGGCTGTGGTATAAGAATTTGTATTTTTCTATTTGTGGAGTGATAAATTACAATTTAAAGCTTTTTACTTTAATTTTAAGGGATGAATTTGAAAAAATATTTAATTAAGTTGACTGTTATGTATTATAAAGTTAGAACTAAACCATAATTGAATTAAAAGAAAAAGAAAAAAGAAAAAAAGAAAATAATTTGTTATTAAGTATAAAGAAAGTACGTTGTATTCGATTAAATAAAAAAGTTGAAGACGAATTCGAACCCGGATCATCTAGTAAACTAGGGAATTGAAGCTCCCAACATAACCACTTCCTCCGTCTGCCTTTTTTGTGTCCGGGGACATAACTAAAATATTTAAGGGGTCATATATATATGTACAGATATATATAACATATATATATACAAAGTTTTTGCCGAGACTAACGGGGTCCCGTGACCCCTCTACATACAACGTAGGTCCACAGAAAATCAATTAAAATGGATCGGAGGGAGTACTAATTATACATGATTGTATACATATTTTATATGGACTATATATATGTTATATATTCGTCCATTATTTTTGTTTAAGCGATTGAATGAATAATTATTTGATTAATAAATAAATAAAAAGAACCTTGGCTATCTTCTAGAATTTGAAGTTTCCACTTTCCAAGGACAACAATGGCTTCTGATTTTTGTTTCTCCAAACCCCAATGAGACATTAAAATCTCACAATCTGCTACAGTAGTAGTATTCATTTCTCAATTAAAACGAAATGGCTTTTCATCCATAATAAATAATCCTAGTAATAAATGCCTTTAATGGGAAGCGACTTGCATCCATAAAAGGAAAATTTTCAGAGATGTACCAAGTCGTATTATCTCTATAACGTTTTGTTACACAAGTCTATTTTGCTAAACACACAAAGGAAGTTCAAATTTTTTGAGACATTGGACTTGAGCAATATTGCAATATTTTAATTCATTTAAGTTGAAATTTAAATAATCGAGTACCTTAATTCGATTTAAAAATCACTATTATATGTTAGTTTATTGGATTATGTTGAATGATTACACTGAAAACTCCATGGATAATCATTGAAGCTTGCTTAAGCTTGAATTCAAAAATTTTGGGTTTTCAAAATTGAAATTTATTTCGAGTGAGTGTTGTTTGAATAGATTAGGTACATCATAAGGAGTTTGAATCTCAGTTTTTGGATCATTTGGTGGAGTTTTGAGGTAGTTTGAATTGAAATTTAGAAGTAAAAGATGAACATGGAAAAATATGATATGTGTATCACACTGTGTATCATTTGTGTATCGCATATGTATCATATGCATATCAAATATGTATCACATGTATATCCATGTATATCTATGTGTAAGATATATGCACGATACGCGTTTGATACATGTGTCGCATAAGTATTTTTTTAACTCGATTTTAATTACGAATTTTGATATCAAACCAGTTCAAATCACCATCAATCTTACTCGAGTTTTGTATATTACCTCATCTACATGTTTTGAACAAATTTCAACTATACCCATTGAAAATTCTTTTTTGCCTAATTTTTTAATATTGTATATCATTTTTTTTATGGTAAATTAAATATTGCACATTTTTTTAATGTTCAAAAATTTGCAGACGGATGCTCTATTATAAGATGCAAAGGCGATCGAACCTATGAATTATTAATTTTCCTCTTTTAAGTTTTAACCTCTCTTTTGTCTGAAGAAAATTTTTTTTTTTCTAAGGTAAATGCTTTAGCAGGCAAATCTCTATTAAGGTGGAGCCATTTTGAAATTTGAATTGATTACTTTTATAATTCTGTTATTTGGTTTCTCAATTTATGTGATTTTGGTTTTTTGTATAATTGTAAGATTGTGTTATTTTTTTTGTAGCTTCCATTGACAAGAATGATGTGGAAAGTGGATTCTAAGAAGAAAATTGGTGCAAATTCTGGAAAGGAGAAATTGTTGAATGATATTGAAGCTATAAATAAAGCTCTATATTTAAGAAAATTAGGAAATACAGTATTTTACTTTATCAATGCTTTTTACGATGGAATTCGTCAATGTTATACTAGGGGTGTCAAATGCATATTTGAAAACCGACTAAACCGACCGAACCGTACCGTATCGAACCAACTTTTAGGTTTCTATTAATAAAACCACACGTTTTTATATAAATCTACACCAATAATTAGGGTAGATTTTTTATTTTATGAAAATAAATCAAAAAAATACGAAGTGTATCGAATAGATTACATGTGAAAAATATATATGTTAAGATTAAAAATAATAATTAAACTTTACGCTGTTGTAGAGTAGTTGATGGATCTACACTCTGACCATCTTTCATGTTTTCTTAATTCATCACCATTTAAACAGTAAAATTATCTAAATTTTTTTGCTAAATCCTATAAAAATATGTATGTTATGATATTCTACTTTTACTAGTAATTTTGGTGTGATTATATCATAAATTATTGATAAGTTAGGTACAAAAAAAAAAGCAATTAAAAAATGGAAGGTAAATCGAACGAGCATTTTCTCCAACTTCCAATGCTTAAAATTGAAGAACAGTCAAATTTGATATTTTGCATTAATTTGCTTTCTCCCTCATATGTTCAAAATATTTCTTTCTTTATCTTTTGCTTTTTCTTTCCAAACCAAAGTTTTTTTCTTTACCTTTTGCCTGTTTTACTATCTCTTTTAAAAGGAAGTAAATTTTTTGATGACGAATATACCATGAATATGGTGATAAATTCAAGTTGATCTTCCTCACGTATGTATGTATAGCAAGAGAATTAAGTATTTTCCAAATAAAACTTGACACACTAAGAGCTATTATTTATTACTTTTCTCTAATTAAGTTGAATATAGTTTTCGTTTTTTACTTAAACAATTAACACATTTAATTAATTTGCTAGCATACAGAGTTAAGGATGACAAACAAATAAGAAACAATGTGATGTTATTAATTACTGTGAGCACCTAATTTTTGCCATAATACAAAATTACTCCTAAAAAAAAAAATCCAAAAAATAGCTTTAAATTATTTTTCTATATTTTTACTTAGTTTGCTTTGTACGTATTCATGTTTGATGCATTTTTAAGTTGCATTTTAAATCCTAAAGAAAATACAAAAATATTTTTTTATTTTTTATATTTTTTAGATTTTAATTGCATAATCAATTGCATTTGTAAAACACTAAAATACCAAAAAATACATTAGTAACTCTACATGCATTTGTTAGCTAAATGAATTAATAGTTATAGAAAAATAGGTTATTAGGTTAATTTTATAAATTAGTTGGAATTAGGAGTGTTAAATAAATTGATTAGTCTTGCAAAATACAAAGAAAGAAAAGAGTAGGCTATTGGGTCTTTAATATCGTTCGGGCCATTTAATTCTGTCCGCCCCAGCCCTCTATCCAATACTCGGTCCAAATCCTTACCTCTGAGACCATGAAACGACGTAGTATCACCCCAGTACTACGTCGTTTTCCCTTTCCATTTTCATAAAAACCTTCCCTTCCCCCTTTTTTTAGAAAACCCTAAGCAGCCTCCCCCTTATACATCTTGATCCTCCTAGCAGCCGCCGGACAAGAATGATGTGGAAAGTGGATTCTAAGAAGAAAATTGGTGCAAATTCTGGAAAGGAGAAATTGTTGAATGATATTGAAGCTATAAATAAAGCTCTATATTTGGATAAAACCCATTTATTGGATTCAAAATCGAAGAATAAAGGAAATAATAAAGATTCAATAGAGAAGGAGAGTAAGAAGTCTATTTGGAGTTGGAAGGGCCTTAAATCTTTGGCTGCTAGAAACAAAAAGTTTAATTGTTGTTTTTCTGTGCATCGGAAGAGGAGAGATGGCGAGTTGACGACTCGTCCAGTTGTGGTTTCTCAAGGGGTAGCTGAGTTTGAGGAACAGTTGACTCATACTTGTTCTATATCTGGTGGCAAAAATGGCCCCAATCAATCAGCAAAGTACGAGGCGAAACATTTCTTATTGTATGCTTCGATATATGATACTCCCGAGCTTGATTTGGGGAAGCATCGGGTTGATCTTACCAGGTTGCTTCCTCTTTCATTAGATGAATTAGAGGAGAATAGCTCGGGGAAGTGGACGACTAGTTTCAGGTTAGCAGGTAAGGCTAAAGGAGCAATCTTGTATGTCAGTTTTGAGTATCACATAGTTAGGAACACTTTCACGGTTCCCACTAACAGGGTTCTTATCGAGGGGAAGAACTTGAGGCGCAATAGTGAAAATGCAGCAAAACTTTTGGCACAATGTGAGCAATGTGATGAGCTGAGTACGATAAGACGAACAGGAAGCCTTACTGCTCGATCTTCTACTTCACAGCGTTCCGCTGAGAATATAAAATATCTTCATGAGGTTTTACCAGTTCCGTCATCTGAAGTGTCCGTATCTGTAAATGTGCTGTATCAGAAACTTGAGGAAGAGAAAGTGGAAGCTTCAGTTGATTGCAAACCACAGATTGATGTTTTCTATAATGATGTTGAGACCATAAAACATGACTTAGCCTTGTCATCAGAGCCCGAGAAGGGAAATATTGAAAATGGGGGTGGCATAAGTGAGGTTTCTATAAGAGAGCAAGGTGTAGAAGTTGCCTCAAACGAATGGGAGGGAAAAGAAGAAGATACCATGAAAACTGGTGATAGTCCTTTGGAAGAGAATGTTGTTGAACCTGAGATTGAAGACCTTTCTCAGCTTGCACCGTTTGCCAAGGAAGTCGACACTGAGAATGAAGAACTTTCAGTGAGTCCCTGCAATTTCGAGACAGATGAATCTGCCAACGAGACAATCATGAAAGAAGTGGAGTCTGCATTAAAGCGTGTGTCGGACTTGGCAAATGAGGGATTAGACTCTCAAGAAGATGAACATGAAGCTATAAATCATGATGGAGACTTGGACGAATCCCTAAGCTTGGATTATGTTGCCGAATCTGTGGCTAGTGATTTTCTGGATATGCTAGGGATAGAGCATAGTCCATTTGCCCCAAGTTCTGAGAGTGAGCCTGATTCTCCAAGAGAAGGATTGTTGAGGCAATTTGAGAAGGACACTCTGGCGAGTGGGTGTTCCTTGTTTAACCTTGATATGGATGTTGATCACCAAGAATTTGGTTGTGACGATCCTAGTGGACCTGATTGGAGGAGCATTTCCGAGGATTTTGACTATTCATCTAATATGGAGATGCCCAAGATAGAAATTGAAGCAACTAATAACAAAACAAGGGCCACCATGTTGGAGGACTTGGAGACAGAGGCTTTGATGCGCGAATGGGGCTTGAACGAGAAGGCGTTTCAATATTCCCCTCCTAAGAGCTCAAGCGGATTTGGGAGCCCAATTGATGCTCCTCTTGAGGAAGACCCTTACCAATTGCCTCCTCTCGCAGAAGGCTTAGGACCCTTCATTAAGACTAAAAATGGAGGATTGTTAAGGTCGATGAACCCTACACTTTTCAAGAATTCCAAGAGTAGAGGGAGTTTGATAATGCAGGTATCGAGTCCAGTAGTGGTTCCTGCAGAAATGGGATCTGGTATAATGGACATACTGCAGCATTTAGCCTCCATTGGAATTGAAAAGCTATCTATGCAAGCAAGTAAACTTATGCCTTTGGAAGATATAACTGGACAGACAATGCAACATATAGCCTGGGAAACTGCACCAAGCTTAGATGGAACTGTGAGGTTTGAACTTTTATTTTTTTCACATTTTGTTCTATATTTGAAAATGCACATATCTAGCACACACTATTTCTACTAAGAAATTGTCTTATATGACTTTTGCCAACTGCAGACAAGATTTGTTGCAGCAAGAACTTGAGTTTGGACAAAATATGGCTGGTACTCAAAGTAAAAAGTGTAAACGGCACAGACCAAAGTCCAGTAAGTTGGAGTCAAATTCTGTTGGCGTGGACAGGGACTCGGAATATGTATCAATAAAGGACCTCGCTCCATTGGCGATGGATAAAATTGAAGCCCTTTCAATTGAGGGTTTGAAAATACAGTCAGGGATGTCAGATGAGGGCGCACCTTCTAACTTAAGCCTGCAATCCATTGGTCAGTTTTCAGCCATTGAGGGAAAGAAGGTCAACTTTGGAGGAGCTGTAGGTTTGGAAGGAACAGGTGGATTGCGGCTACTGGACGTTAAAGACAACGGTGGTGATGAAGTTGACGGGCTTATGGGTTTATCTCTCACACTTGAAGAATGGATGAGGTTGGACTCGGGAGAAATTGACGATGCAGATGAAATCAGCGAGCGTACCTCCAAACTGCTCGCAGCCCATCATGCTACCTGCACTGACATGTTTCGTGGCAGGTCGAAGGGAGAGAAGAGACGTGGCAAGGGTAAGAAATGTGGATTGTTGGGAAACAACCTCACGGTGGTACTAATGGTGCAGCTTCGTGATCCTTTAAGGAACTACGAGCCAGTTGGTACACCTATGCTTGCTCTTGTTCAGGTGGAGAGAGTGTTTGTAACACCTAAATCTAAGATATACAGCACAATTTCTGGGAGCCCAATTGATGCTCCTCTTGAGGAAGACCCTTACCAATTGCCTCCTCTCGCAGAAGACTTAGGACCCTTCATTAAAACTAAAAATGGAGGATTGTTATGGTCGATGAACCCTACACTTTTCAAGAATTCCAAGAGTGGAGGGAGTTTGATAATGCAGGTATCGAGTCCAGTAGTGGTTCCTGCAGAAATGGGATCTGGTATAATGGACATACTGCAGCATTTAGCCTCCATTGGAATTGAAAAGCTATCTATGCAAGCAAGTAAACTTATGCCTTTGGAAGATATAACTGGACAGACAATGCAACATATAGCGTGGGAAACTGCACCAAGCTTAGATGGAACTGTGAGGTTTGAACTTTTATTTTTTTCACATTTTGTTCTATATTTGAAAATGCACATATCTAGCACACACTATTTCTACTAAGAAATTGTCTTATATGACTTTTGCCAACTGCAGACAAGATTTGTTGCAGCAAGAGCTTGAGTTTGGACAAAATATGGCTGGTACTCAAAGTAAAAAGTGTAAACGGCACAGACCAAAGTCCAGTAAGTTGGAGTCAAATTCTGTTGGCGTGGACAGGGACTCGGAATATGTATCAATAAAGGACCTCGCTCCATTGGCGATGGATAAAATTGAAGCCCTTTCAATTGAGGGTTTGAAAATACAGTCAGGGATGTCAGATGAGGGCGCACAATCCATTGGTCAGTTTTCAGCCATTGAGGGAAAGAAGGTCAACTTTGGAGGAGCTGTAGGTTTGGAAGGAACAGGTGGATTGCGGCTACTGGACGTTAAAGACAACGGTGGTGATGAAGTTGACGGGCTTATGGGTTTATCTCTCACACTTGAAGAATGGATGAGGTTGGACTCGGGAGAAATTGACGATGCAGATGAAATCAGCGAGCGTACCTCCAAACTGCTCGCAGCCCATCATGCTATCTGCACTGACATGTTTCGTGGCAGGTCGAAGGGAGAGAAGAGACGTGGCAAGGGTAAGAAATGTGGATTGTTGGGAAACAACCTCACGGTGGTACTAATGGTGCAGCTTCGTGATCCTTTAAGGAACTACGAGCCAGTTGGTACACCTATGCTTGCTCTTGTTCAGGTGGAGAGAGTGTTTGTAACACCTAAATCTAAGATATACCGCACACTTTCTGAAGTTAGTTACAGCAATGAAGACGACGACGATGATGAATACAAACCTCCCAAAACGGACTCTGTGGGGGAGGTCAAAGAAGTTAACATTCCTGAGGAAGAACAAATTCCTCAGTGCAAATTCACTGAAGTGCATGTTGCTGGTTTAAAGACAGAGAAAGGTAAAAAGAAATTATGGGGTTCGTCAACTCAACAACAGTCTGGATCTCGTTGGTTGCTTGCGAATGGAATGGGAAAGAAGAATAAGCATCCATTACTGAAGTCTAAAGCTAGTAACAAATCCTCTACACCAGCTGCTGCTTCGGCGACAACAACTACTACTACTACTACTACTACAACAGTGCAGCCTGGTGAAACATTATGGAGTATATCTTCACGGGTCCATGGTACAGGAGCTAAATGGAAGGAATTGGCTGCATTAAATCCACATATCAGAAATCCAAATGTTATTTTTCCATTTTTCCTAATGAAAAAATTAGATTGAGGTAGCAGTGTAGAACATGATTTTTTATTTATATGATTGAAATTTTTCCAGTTGCCTCCCTTCCCCTGAAAAAAAAGCTTGGTATACAGTGCAGCTTAATACATATTCAACATCTAGAAAAGGGTTGAATATATTAAAGGCAGCTCCAGGAATTGATAGGAAATATCTTACCTTTTTTAGTAAGTCATTGGATAACAACAACAACAACATACCCAGTATAATCCCACATAGTGGGGTCTGGGGAGGGTAGTGTGTACGCAGACCTTACCTCTACTTTGTGGAGGTAGAGGTTATTTCCAATAGACCCTCGGCTCAGGCAAGCATAGGTACCACAATAATAACAAGAAACAATACAGGACAACACCGAAAAACCATGTAAAAGCAGAGGAAAAAAAAAACAGATATTCAAATAAGCCTACTACCAACCAAATGCGAGAGTACGTACTAACACTACCGGTATAAATAATCTAGACTACCTAACCTACTATCCTAATCTTAGACCTCCACCCCTTCCTATCACGGGTCATGTCCTCGGTCAACTGTAGCTGCGCCATGTCATGCCTAATCACCTCACCCCAACTCTTCTTCGGCCTACCTCTAACTCTCCTAGTAAGTCAGAGGATAAAAAAGAAAAAAGAGGAAAGATATTTTCTTGGTGCTTCCTAATCATAAGACATATTTCCTCTTTCTTTTATATTCTTTTCAAGCGGCTTTTTAGTTTCAATTGAACTGGTTTGTGTACTTCAATTTCAACAACCGCAATAGAAGAGGTCTATTCACGACATTGTTTTTTTAACTGCAATTGATGATTCTTTTCCAAGCGAGAGTAGTGATGTATATACATCAACAACAACAAATCCAGTGAAATTCTACAAGTGGGTCTGAGGAGGATAGTGTATACGCAGACCTTACCCCTAACCCGGGAAGATAGCGAGTGTAGTGGTGTATATCTAGGACAGAAAACAAAGCATAGTTGAAAGGATGGATATTCATGCTAATGGTTAAAGATGCTAAAGAAGGTTTCATTAAGAAACCTTAATTGGGGAAAACAAGGTTTAGGCATCACAAGTTCAAAACATGTAAGATAAAGCAGAAAATAATATCTGTTCAACATATGAAACTGACTATGAGACCAGCACAGGTATCTCATACTTCCTACAGCGTCCACTAAGTTCATAATTCAATCTTCATTGGAATGTTTTTATTCACCTAATCAATAACTTGTCAACTAGATCGCAAGCGGTAACCATAACAACAACAACAACAACAACAACAAACAACAAACAAACCAAGTGTAATACCTTAAGTGGGGTCTTGGGAGGGTAGTGTGTACGCAGCCTTAGCCCTACCTTGTAAAGATAGAGAGACTGTTTCTGATAGACCCTCGTCTCAGGTGAAGCACAAGCTGTAACCATGAAGAGGCATATTGCTCATGGCAGTCATTTCTAAAACACGTCATCAATTACTCGAGTTCAAAATCAATAAGCATACATCTTATGATCAAACAAGGAAAACCCATGTAGTTGAAAAACATAAACTATAGCTGCAATAACATACTGCACATGAACTGTATTAATTAGCATTGATACTGAAAGATGCATCCCATAAGAGTAAAATCCCTATATATCCAATTGTTTAGAGTTGAATAGAAGAGTTCCTCAAGAGAACTAAACTAGTAAAAAGCATGCTGATAAACAAAGGTTAGAGACCAGAACTCCGAATACACATGCCTTGCTGATATGTGCAGTGAGCTGAGTTCTACATGAACAATTACAAATTGTGGAACTCAGCACACATCCTACAGGACGTCAGGGGCGTGACCTCTTGTTGCTGCATGAAGGGCATTTGTACTGCTTTATATGCTCAGCCCTAGCGGGGGTGATCTTCACACACTTGCCATGGAACCACCTCTCACATATGTCACAACAAATCCAAAATTCATCTGAAGCATAGTTCTCACCACATGCACCACACAGAGTATCGCCATGCTCCTCGTCTCCTTCCTCATTGAATCCATCATCCTCATCTTTCACATGGACCTTTGAGTACTTACCCTGAGATTTAAAATAAATAAATTAAAAAATTCTATCTCTAGTGGTAAGATGCTGGGCCATGCATGGAGAAATCCAACGAAGCATGGTTGGTTATATAACTAAGATGTCATCACATCAGAGGAATAATGATATAGGTTACATGTGGCAGGATACTGAATTTAGTTTAAGAGGAGCATGGCCTAGTGCATTGAGACAGAGCCATAGTGACAGTGTGACGGGACCAGAAGACAGAAAACTTAAGCAACTTCAACAAGGCACATGTTCATTTTTTTTGAGAAGAGAAGGCTAATGGGGCCTTTCAAGCTCTTTACTGAATTCGCGAAAGACAACCAAAAATGTACGAAACATAGGACAAAGAAATATACAGTGTAAGAATTTAGCACAACGCAAGTGCCAAAATCACAAACTGGTTCTAGACTAAGAACCCATTATGCAAAAGGTCAGTTATCAAGCAGCTGCAAGAGTTGAGGTAGTCATAAAATACATTGGAAGAGATTACATGAGAGAAATTCAAAGAAGAAAGAAACAACACTAAAGTTCATTAGGAGTATCATCCTTTACCTCACACTGTACTTCTTTCAAAAAACTCCAGCATTGACTGTACGCTAGGCACCCAAAAGCCTCTTCTAACAAACTTAAGCATAAAAAGCAACTGTAAATACTTTAGTTCAAAGCACTTTAACTGACTACTAAGCCTTCCTCAAACCAGAAGTGGGCAACCATTCCAGACCTGCCTAGAATTGTATAAACCAAAGTCTGTTCCGTTTCCAAATGGAACATCAAGGTAAACAATTTTACAAGAAAATGATAAATCAACAATATATCAACTTAGGAGGCCAGTTTTAACTCCTAAATACTATAACAGGCAAGAAAGATAGATTTTCCTCTATAGAAGAAAACTGGACAAATGCTTGACTCAGTTTCCAGCTTCATACCTCTCAATTATTAAACGGACATGACAATAGCAAGCTAGTCACTAGGACATCACTAATATATGCTACGTACTACCTTGAGAGTCATCATACACATTAATTATTCAAACTGTTGTGGATGCTGGAAAACAGAACCATGGCTCAAATCACAGAATACCTATTTGCTGATCTAGTGGACTATATCTTTGGTCCACAACCATAAACTTCAAGGCAAGTATTCAGTGGCAATGTCCTAAGCTGAAGGATTTTCAATTAAACACTGGACAGAGGAATCGTTGTAAAGAGCATTGCACAGACTGTTATCCAAGGAGAGCATCTTTTGGGGGTAAGGGAGAAGGATGAGGTGTGGAAGAGGTTTCCAACCATACCGCTTTAGAATTTGGCTTCGACTTGTTGTTGCTGTGATTTGAAATTGTTGATCTATCCTTTACTTGCTTCTTGGCCACTCCAGTAACAACTTCATATATTGTTGGCAGCTCATTTATCATGTTGAATAGGCGTTTCCTAGATCAAAGAAATCACAAAGATTTAGCAAAGAGCTGAAACTTTTCATCCTAAGTAGACTACTACACCAAAGCAGTAAACCTTTTTTTATTTCCATTAGAGCAACACAGATGTCTCCAGGGACTATTCTCCTCCAAGATTTGACATCCGATAAGGTGTTATTATAATTTCTAGGCATACTTCCAGAATGCTTTACAAAGTGAGACTGTTTAGTTAACAGAAAAAACATAGGCTTTGTAGGCCGTTCACAACTATTTATGATTTGAAGCAACTGGAAAGGTGACATTTGAACAAAAGAAACAAAGCTGATATCATTAAAAAGAAAATATACACAAATAAATCACTTGAAAGGTGCCTATAAAAACAGCAAACTAGAAGGAAAGTACAAAAGGACCAAGTAACTGTTTTATTAAAGGTTGTCGTAGAATAGTTTACCTGTCGGTTTTATCAAATCCAAATCTGGCGCCAAAATAGAAGGCAACAGAGAGTAGCCATGCATCACTATGGACAGCAACTAGAGCCAACCAGTCCTTTTCTTGCATCCCATCTCTAGCAAAGTTTATACCTAATGCTGGCTCTGGCAGCTCGGGAGGCACTTCCTCAGCGGGCAAATTGACTTCCCACTGCTCGCTTGGAAATCCATATAGGCAGAGATTTTCCTTTTCTGCAAGGTTTCCAAGAGTGAGAGAGAGAGAGAACAAATGTGAAACTTTTGAGTTGAAAACAATTTGCAGTATCTAATCTCAATCATAGAAACACTTGTTCAATAACAAACGGGGTCTTATGCAAGAAAGGCAGAATAAAACATTCCATCACCCATATCTTTATGATGCAAAATGCATTTTAGACTCTAAATCAGGCACTAACTTCAATTTTTTTTCATAAAATTTGTTAAATTTGATTAAGAAAAACTGCGAGAGTTTACTGAAACCATAAGTTAGACTACATAAAATGAACAATTTGAGACTTAAGTCGATGACAAGCTGCACAGTAAACAAAAAGTTATCCAACAGAAAATAAGCCAAAAATGAAGCCCATATATGAAGTAGGACCAATACCTTCGAAGCTATGTAAACTTCAAACATGAAAAAATTGATTGCTAAGTCAAGTCGTGAGGGACAACTGCTATTAGGCAGATAACACTGTGGTTATCATTCACATCATCTCCAGGTGAAGTCCAACCAACCAGTACATGGCAATTCCAAAGTGGGCAAAAAGCTTAATCAGTGCTCTAAAATAAGAGATTTTCCTCACAGTAAATTCACATTGCACACAAACTCAGAGACAAAAATGCTCTTGAAGTAATATGGATACCTCTAGAAGCAAGCAGCAAATACCATATCAAACTCTAAAATCTTGAATTGGATGTGAGATTAACCAGTAAAAAACTTTTTACTCAGTTAAAACACATACCATATATACTAGTAGTAATTGAAAAGAGAAAAAGAGCAATGAAGTTCCTTTTCTTCTGTCCTTAGACCCAATACCCAGACTCCCGAAATAGCAGAATAATGCCTTTTATTATGTCAAATAAAAATGTCTCGTTGGGGTCAGCATCACAAACAGTAGAAATTTGCTAATCTGAACAATCCAATAAGAACAGCACGTGTTTCCACATGTTCACTCTTCCTAAAAGCAATTATTACTAAAAAAGAGCAGGCCAAAATGACATTAGAACCCAAAACCCACCAAAATTCAAAAACGAAAAAAATTAAGTACAAACACACAAAGCAAAACTAAACCCGACGGACGACAATCGCGTAAATGTGCATAAAAAAGAACGCAAAAAGATCCATAACTAACCCGGGTCACACTGCTGATAAAATTCCTCAACATCTGCAAAAGCAAATAAGAAACAGAATGGTCAGAATGTAGCACAGCTCAAAACCCAAAAAAAGCTCAATAATTAGAGCATAAAAACAAACAAAGCTAGTCGGTTTAACGAAAAAATAAAAATAAAAGGAATGTGTGTACGTCAAAATTGTACATTACCAGTGGTAAGGGCTTTGATCATGCCAGCTCGACGGCCTTTAAAATCCCTAAAAACTTCCTCTACGGTGCGGGGATTGTACTGTGCGCCTCCCTCCATTGCTACACACTGCTGCTCAGTCGACTGTCACTTGCTCTGTTTCAGTTCCGGTATTTACAAGAACTTTTTAAGCACGAAAAGAATATGAAGGTGGTAGTACTAAGAAAGGAGGAAGGGCATTCTCGTAATATTACTGAATTTGGAGGGTTATTTTGGTAAAAATAATTCTGCGAAGGTACAACAGGAACCGAAGTGGAAATGAAAACGGAGACAAATTTGAATGAGGAATTCTTGTATGGAGCAGTGCTGTAGGACTGCTGCTGACGTGGAATAATTTTATTGGCGGACGTGAGGTTTCAATAGTTTAAACGGAATTCAGGTACGTATGGATAAAATGAGAGTGAAAGTTTATTTTGAGAAGTATTTTTTTTTAAAAGTATTTTTTAAAAAAATTATTTTTTGTTGAAAATCAGTTTGTGTTTGACTAATTTATTTAAAAAGTATTTCTGAACAACAATTAGTGTTTGATCAAGTTTTTAAAAACTGCTTCTAAGTATATTTTTCTCAAAAGTACTATTTTCTTCTAAAAGCTTGGACAAACACTTCAACTTTAAAAAAAAAAATACTTTTTTTTGACAAAAAAATATTTTTAGCTTGGAGAAGCCAAACATGCTATTAATCACGTTAGTTATAAAATTTACTATGTTACAATTTAGTTTAGTGTTTATGATGAAAATTTACATATAATTAATTTACAAGGAACCTAATTGAACATCTTTAACACTTTCATAGTCAATGTTGCACGGACTCTCCAAAATAGTTACCGCACCCATATCGAATCCTCCAAAAATACACTATTTCTGGAGGATCCAACACGCACCAATCGATATTTTCAGAGTGTCCGAGCAACATAGGTCAAAACATAGAATATTTGTCATACTTCAAAATTTTAATATTACAAGATGTGCACTAATTAAATATTTTGTGCCATTAATACAATAATACCCTAGGGAAAATGTTTGTTCTTGTATATCCAAGCGTCATTCGCATTCATACACCCACGACGAGGTTTCTCAATTCCATTCCGCTTCTATATGCTGGTCAATCTGTTGTACGAAAGAATTTCCCACGGTAAAGCATTTTCATCTCAGCAATTTGACAGAAAAAAAGGTAATAACTAATGGAAGGATACAAACATATTGAATAATACAAGATATAGGCTGAAAGTTCACCAATTACAACTCGGTTCGAAGAAAAAGCATCACACCAAAATAAGAGTTACTCATTCAGACGTTCTGTAACTGGGTGGTAGAGTTGGCATTTACGTTTTGCATACAATTGAAACGTTTGAATCTTTATTCATACAACACGAGTCAGCCGGACCTATATCTGGAGATGCTAGTATTGTTAGTGAGATGCAGTATAAATTAAGACCATTCACATCTTTCTGCCTTCTGAAAATAGGATTGCAAAAATATATTCAGAAGAATAAATTTGAAGGGATGCACTTCTCGTTCCTTGATATCACAAATCGCTCTTGGTCACTGCAACATCAAAAGAAATGTATTTGAATCCTGGAATCCAAAGTTACATCTGAACTGCCTGAAACTCAAGATTTCAGCTTGCGACAAATTCTGAAGATACTGCAAATTATATCACAAACCAAAAGGCCGCAATTAGTCTACAGAAGATTGTTCGCAAAGATTGTAAGTTTTTAACATGCAAATTCAACGCACTGATAAACAATGATCCACAAGGTAAAGATAAATGACTTAAGCGAGGAAACAGGTATTTCTATTTTAAAAGGTACTTTTCCAACAATCTTATAGGTATAGAAAGGAGACATAACAGGAGCTTCATCGGAAGAAATAATAGGATTTACTCTTCTATGAGTTTATAGATACCCGTCAGATATAGTTGCTCCCGAAGTCCTTTCCAAATTTACTTTATCTTGATCTTCGAGACAGTGGATTTTGGACATTACAAGGTGATAAAGAGATATTCCTTAGGCTCAAAAAATAGGAAACTTCCCTTTCAGATGTTGGGAGGAGTCAATTATACTCGAGCCCTTTCTTTAACAGAGAAAACTTTATCCAGGAGAGTTTCAAAGGAGTTTGTGGTCCAGGTATCTTTAGGAGGCTTGCAGCCTATAATACCTTAACTTAACATTACCCTCACAAGAAGGTTTATCAACCATGTCTTTGCAGAAAAATTGCCTAGAGAAAGTTGAGATGCCCAAAACCATACAGAGAAGATAGCAGAATAGTAGCAGCAGGTGAAATAATCTGCAACTAACCATTTTGCTTAGAGGACAATTCCTTATCTTCCTTTGATTCATCGTCCTTCTTCTTTCGAACAGTTTCTTCCAAAAATTGCTGAATTGTCCTCCAATAGTGATCACCACCTGCCAACCAGGTATCCATGTGCATCCCGTTAGGAAATTCCACAAATAAGCATTGCCTGTTGCGTGCAGCTGCCTTTGCATATAACATCTGCATGTGGACTGGTGGAACCATCTCATCTTGTAATCCAGATAGGAAGAGGATTGGTTGCCTGATCTGCACTCAAAAGCATCAGCAAGTATGAGCCTGAACCCTGAAGTCTGAGTGAACTTGTGAACACAACGAGGTCAACAAAGGCAGAAACATAATTTCAACCGCTTCTAGCAACTCAATAATAATTATAAATAAAAGGCAAGAAGACAAAAAGTTATTTCACAAGTTCAAAGAAAATCCAAGATGTTCAGGCTACTATAATACACAGATTCATGGTCAATAAGAACCCCAAAATGCATTGTTATCAACACGTGCCATTGGAAAGGATGGTAACTAGATCGCTGAACAGCGTCATTTGCATATCATCTATGAAAAACAAAAATACGACTGACATGCGATTTATGTGCCTTTCATAGCAGACAAATATGTCAGAAGATAAAGTTCCTTTTCAAAGAAATTAATCATATAGAGAAAAAAGCATCTGAAATGTCTTATCAAGGTTATCACATTAAAAAGGTCCGCTATTAGATAAACCATGAAATCTATCCAATTTAATTTACTTAGTTCTGTTTTAGTCCATCTTAAAAGTGATGAACTATTTGCTAAAACGTAATTTTGTCCCTCCAAGAATTTAACTTATATAAACTTCGCAAACTTGAGTGACATCTTCACAACTTTCTCTACCTCTAGTAAGCTCAACAGAACTATAAATTCAAAGACTTTACTTCTATGGAAAACCAACTCAAGTCAATTATAATGGAAGAGAGAAAGAGAGTTTTAAAGATGCACCCTCACCTCACCAATGACATCAATGGTATTCCATGGAGATCGAACAACAAAGTTAAGAAGTTTGAGACCCTTTGAACCACTTCCTCCAATGACCCACTTCAAGAATGGCAAGAGAACTCCAGCCATATCCAGGATAGAGGTGAAAGTATTCTCCAATATGAGCCCAGCAACCTACAATAGTAAAAGACAACTAGGACATAAATGCCAAAAACATGCACAAGTTATAAGCACCTTCAGCAGTTTAAACACCTTGGAATCGA
This sequence comes from Nicotiana tomentosiformis, assembly GCF_000390325.3. NCBI lineage: Eukaryota > Viridiplantae > Streptophyta > Magnoliopsida > Solanales > Solanaceae > Nicotiana > Nicotiana tomentosiformis. Next base: position 1,872,850 of record NC_090818.1, on the reverse strand, counting down.
AAAACTCTGGAATAAAACCCAGAAAGACAGACACAGAAGAAAGTAACAAAAAGGTGGTGCATAGAGATTCCACAAAACAAAATGACGAGGACTCTATTCTTATGCACAGCTTGACCAAGATACATGCTTAATCAACTATACATGATCGGCAGCAAAACCACCTCAAAATACACTACCTCACACAACAAACAAGAAATCCATAAGCAAGGAACTTGGATATCAAACAAGAAAGCCATACTCGAGGCATATCAATTTGGAGATCGTCTAAGAAACTGGATCAACTGAAGAATACAAATAGAATTACCAGAATCTAGATGTGTTATTCACTGACCATGAAGCTAAATTAAGGAAAGGGAGATTTTGTGCCACACCCCAAAATAATGTTACTTGGCATGTGGAGGTAATGTGATTTTTAATACCGATAAAGATTCAGTAGAAGAGTAGACTACTACTGCATTCTTTTAGACACCAATCCTTTCTCCTATGCATGAACTGGATGTAATGATGGATGAAGATCAAGAGTATGTGATAATGAACTAAGATTATGCAAACTCAGGTTTCAACTGTGCGTAGTATTGAAGACGGGTAGAGCATGATAAGTTTCTAGTATACATAATGAACAAATAAGCACAAAAGAGGATCATATACTTAAAGAAAATTACAGCCACGAGTAAATCATAGAGGGTATACACTGAAGAGATCAACACCATAAGTCTACATTAACCTCTATTGTATTCAGGGAAAAAAGGGAGCAGTACATCCTCCCAAAATCCTCCATAAATTGATAAAACAAAAATTAAACTCAAACCACAAAAACGAGATATCCACATATTTGAAGAGTAGCCTGTAAATTCTACATGCATTATACAAAATACCTATATTATAGGCTGATATCTTATCTTACGGTCAATAATTTGGACGAGAATGATTGTTTTTTACATCCAAGAAGAAAGAAAACTAGCTTTCCTTTTTTACTTTGTCATTTGTTGTAAGTTGCACTCCCTTACTGGTGATAACTCAGATTTGTTTAGTTATGTCTTGAAAGCTTGGAAGAGTGCCTCTAAAGTTATTTACTTCAATCAGGTGGAGCCAAGAGTACTAACAGAGAATATAAGTTTGAAAGAAACTTAACAAAGTAGACTGATTTCTTTTGCTCCAATACCTTGTCAGGATTGTTTTTGGTAAGAACAGATCCAACGGCTCCTCCAAGTGACCTTCCAAATACTACTATTCTTGATGTGTCAATATCAGTCCTCTGAACTAAATGATCCAGTGCAGCCTTTTGAAAGAGACAAGCATAACTATGTAATTTCATCTATAGATCTCAGGTAAAAATCTATGGAAGTGGGGAAACTAACAAACCTGAGCATCCTTTGTGATCCCGAGTTGAGAAGGGTATCCATCACTGGCTCCATAACTTTGTTACAACAAAAATATTAGAAATTAAAAAAGAAAAAAGGACACCAGCATTGTCAAAGGCAAAGCACAGACAGGAAACTGATAAATACAGGGAAGAGACTTATACCCTCGGTATGAAAGCATAAAAACATTGCATTGCAGACGTTGTAACATTATGCGAACCATTTCAAGACGGTGTGCGATATCTGCAATTAACTAGTAAAGGATAACCAAACGAGATAGGATTGACTTATACGACATGAAGTTCAAGAGGTAAATCAAGAAAAGGAATATGGAAACAAGGTCGGTAAATCATTCAATAACACCTTATAACAAAAGGATACTTCCTGCATTTTCTTGGAAAAAGATGATAGTTGGGCCTGCAGAATCAAAACGCTATCTCAGCTTAAAGTACACTGAACCAGCAATCAAAAACTAATCACAAGTGGACAACACATTCAAAATAAATGCAAATGCTAACAGCATCATTTCCTATATCAGTAGAAACAACATGGAAACATCATAGTGGTGCATGCTCCAGCTAGGTTGCTAAATGTACTGTAGATATTTAGTTTGAACGCACAAATGAGCTACTGAATTATGGAGTTCGAAGGTGAATGTTCATATCGTATAGTTGTATTTAGGTTCTTTATTCCGCTCAGAGATGGCTGACTAGCACATCCTGTCATCAGATCCATACTTCTTGGCTTGGCAACAGAATAAAACTATCACACACACTAATTTACAACGAGTTTTTTTTTACCTTGAGCTAGTAGATGTTGCTGTCCATCTGTAGCAGTATTCTAAACATTTCGCCACCACTACATTTTAGCAGAACTGTTTGCAGCCATAGATAACTACAAACACTGAACTCTTGGACACAGAAATAATCATTTTATATGAAATTTTTAGCTCATTTGCATAATCAAATTACCCAAAGAGTCAATCAGTAAGTAAAACCCTCCAATATGAAGTCTCACCACAGAAATTAACGAGCAAATAAAAAAATCACATCAAACATGCTTATCTGGTCAAAGTAACTCCCAGATCAGTTTAACAAAATTCTACCACAACAATTCAGGTCAAAACCTAAAACAAAATGGTTGTACAACTGAAATTAGGTCCAAATAGTCACCAAATTCAGAAGAAATTTCAATTTTTTTTGTATATTCTACCAGCACTTACTTCAAAATCACAAATTCAAGCTAAATAACGACCTACTTGTCGAACTTTTCAGTATAATTAGATCGAATGCAAATCTCACTAAACCTATACATCATAAAAGCCGAAAAATGATTTTAAGAGAGAGCGGACCTCTACAGTTAGGGAAAAGCTTAATGAACCAAGCATGAAGGCGAACTCCATCAGAAGATCTGAGCCACACATCTTCGTAAAGCAGCCGAAGCCGAGCCGGAGTAATTGGATATGATTTTGTGAGTCCAGGCAACACCGGCACATATACAAGTTTTTCCTGAAATGCAACCAGTATTGCCATCCCCGCCACAACTATACCTCCCACTCCGTACAGCAACAAGCTTACGTACGACACCATTTCGTTTTCGCCTCTGATTCCTCAAGCTTTTTGTTTTCTCTAAAATTGACTGTAGATACAGATGTGTGTGTGCGTAATCGAAACAGTAGCACAGTAACGGAGAGTGAATTGGAGGAGGAAAATGGCGAGAATGAGAGAGTTAAGAGTTAAATTCTTCACAATTCCTACTTGAGCCAAAGACGGTTTACTCCTATGTACCGTACAATATACTTCTCATAAAATAAATGGGGAAAAGGGCAAATATAGTATATTGTTTATATATATATATATATATATATATATATATATATATGTGCTATTCGTTATACTATCGGGTCACATCTAACCTTACCGTTAGCTAAATTTTTTAAAAATACCCCTACCTAGTTAAATATTTTTTATTTACTACACTTCTTCCTTACATATTAGTTATCTGTTTCGTAGTTAGTTAAATATTTTTTATTTACTACACTTCTTCCTTACATATTAGTTATTTCTTAAGGGATGCCATATTATAACCAAAAAAAATACAACCAAAAGTGATAACATGACATCCTAACGCCACCATGAACAACTAAGAACCAAAAATATAAATTCTTACTAATCCTACTTCCACCATTATTCTCGGTCTCTCTCTAAATGAATAAAATATGTTAAGACGTCTTACAAATCTAGGTTTCGTATTTTGATATGATGAGTTTAACGGGTTATAATGATTTTTTTAAAAATGATTATTTTATTAATCTGGTGGATTTTGTTAGATGAGGGTATTTTTAAAAAGCTTTGTTAACGGTAAGGGTAGATATGTCCCGATAATATAACGGATGATAAATGTGAACAATATACCAAAATAGAGGGGTATATTTGACCCCTTTCCCAAATAAATGCGACCTATAGTCTTCTCCAGCGAAGCGACGTCGCCGTCTGTTCCTCGTACGAGTGTTTGATTTTATTTTACTTTGGGTTAATACATTTTTAAAAAATCAAATTTATCTACGTTTTGTAATTTCTATAGTTTTTATTAGGGTCCAAAAGTAGCACACTATATTATATTAAGGAGATAACATACAGGGAAATCCATATGTTAAACTATGGGGTGTTATTATTAGTTTATTACTCCTGAATTATAAGTTTTTCTATTTACAGTTCTGATAGAATATGGAGAGTGATATTACTCTCTTTGTAAAGTATATAAGCTAAAAATTAAGCAAAAAAAATAAAAAGATGACACGTGTTCATTCATTTTTAATTAATTATTCTTATTTTTTATTTGTTTTTTGTTTTTTCTTATTCAACTTTATTGATTCTTTTATTCTTCAAAACTATACATCATTTGCTAATAAAAGTAAATCCAATTGATACCATAACTTTAAAACAATAACATCAAAATTGAATAATCAAAATCACAATTTTATCAATAAAAGTTTAGCTCTTACTTGAATATCAGACAGGATAGATTTGAGATGGGATACTTATTCCTATGAATTGCTCCAACTTTTGTGCCTTTTTTTGCATAAAATAATGATTCCAACTATCATATCATCACGCAACTCATATTAATTAGTACTTAGCTTTCAGCAAAGTTCTTGTTTATTTTTTCCTAGGAAAATTCTTTCTTATTTCTATTTTGGAAAATTAAAAACACAGCTCTCCTTTTCTCTTTCCAGTCTTCAATCATGAAAAGTATGCTTTGTGCCCAGCCTATTCTGCCACTCCTTAAACAACCTGAAAACATTTCCTTTAATTTTTATAAGTATATTTTAGGGGGGGTTTGTTAGAAAAATATAGCATAATTTGGACGAAATAATTAGGCCTTAATGGTGTAGTCATTGTCCTTACAGAATTTAAGCCTCCCAATTTCGTTGCTGCAGGGATTATGCTAGAATTACTCCAGGATTCTACAATGCCTCTGAAATTCGAATATCAGCAATTAACTCGAATTTCCACTAGAATAAACTTTGTGAATTGTAGATAGCAGAAAGAGAAGAAAATGAAAACTATTGTTTTTCTGATGATTTTCGTTTTGGAGAGGAATATATATTTATAAACCCTTTTAGGCGTGTGTTATAATTAACATACTCAACCTTTGACAACATGCACCTTTTAAAATCAATAGTCACCTTTTTTGAATTTAAAAAAAAACTGTTAAAAATGTTTTTCTGAAATTTAATAAAAAATATTTTTTATTTAATCAATCTATCTATCTATCTATCTATATCTATATCTATATTATTATAAAAATACGAATATTCTATGCTAAATATTGAACGACCAAAATATTCTTCATGATGGACTTTTACGTCCTTTATTAATTAGAGATATCTCTATAATATTAATGTGCTAAAACGTAAACGTACTTCATTATTTGTAGAGTTCTAAGTCAAAATGTAAAACTTTAGAAATTATTATCCGCCTCATAATATGAATTCATCGGAAACAATGACTGTGTTCAAGTTCAAGTGAAATTGGAAGTCTTCCGCTTCTGGATATTAAGAGTCTTGAAATAAAGCAAATCAAACCAGCTCATGATTATGCCTAAGTCATACCTTTTTATTATTCCTGGTTCAACTCAACGACAAAGCATAACAGAAAAGCAATTTGTACCAAACCAGGAGCTCATGATTCTTGCCGAGTTCCTAAAACTTTTAAATGTAGAAGGCTTGGGATTTAACTTTAGAATTGGAAGTTTTATTTATGGTTTGATTTCTCTATGTATTTATTGTATTGAGAACTTTTGGTCGATCTACTTGTAAGTGTTATCTATATATGTTTGGTCGCTATTGTGCCAAAAACTAAAGGTTGGCTACCAATTGCGTTTATTCGATGCTCAAGGATTTTGAGACAAGTGTTTGATGGTATTCTATATGTGTAAGTTCTATGATATTTTTTGTTTCCCTTGATCAATAATTTCATTGCGCTTCAGTCGTAAATTTCTACTTTTAGTCCACTAGACTAGCAATACTAATTACCGTACCCTCTATTTTCTCTTTTCTTACTACTTTGTTGCCTCATTTTCAACCTCCGAAATTATCAACGCCTTTATTGCCTTCAGAGAAAGAAGCTTGGTGTAGTTGTACCCATATTTTTTATCCATAATGATGAGTTATGGCTCATCTCTCATTACCATCTAATCCATTAGATGTTCTATTTAATTTTGTTTGATTGTATATTTTAGTTTATGGGGCTCAGAATTAAGGTAAGTGGTGCGGGGTTGCAGAATTTGTTACGAAGAATTTACTCGGCCACGGTGATTAGTGGAGATGATATACCACATGTATAAATATTTTTTTCTTAAATATACATAATTTATATATATCTTTTATATATTTAGAATATATATAATGTACAAATAAATATATAAGTAGTATTATTTATCCTACATATATAAATAAATATACTTGAAGCAGAAAATAAGTCACTAGATAGAGTATTACAAACAACATACCTAATTTATTTTAAAATTATACGTTATTGTTAAATATACATAGTGATATCCCTTAGATTTTTTATTATACCATAAGTGGTTTATGGTACATTTTACCATATATAAGTGAATAAGCATGCATGATTTATAATGTACATATACCACATATATAACCTTACATTTCCTGTGGTATATATACATGATGTATACGGGAAACAAATAAATAAATAGGTTATATAATATAGACAAAGTTGTAGATTTTATACCAAAAAATATTATTTTTGCTAGGCTTTAATGGTAGAAAAGATCAATCCATGGATGGAAGGAATCATTGCAACAAACTAAGAATAAATCATTTGGGCCAAAATAGGAGAATAATTCTTATTAGCTATAAAATAGGAAAGGATTGGTACAAGCGTGATTCATGGTCTATAATTCATAAATTGGAATGTAAATCTTTTGTTGCTACTTTTGTTAATTCATTAATGCTATTAAGATTTTGTAATATTTTATTAAATACTGGACAATTATGTAACTTCCTCGAATTATTACACATCCAAAGTGCTATATACGATAGAGTTTTACATATTATAATATTTTGTTTTGTAATACAGAATTTTTGCTTGAAGTCTAATATAGAATCATTCACGGCAAGAGATATAATAAACATAGAATATTTTTATAATAAAACATGTACCCTAAATTTTATTTTTCACAAAACACCAAATCCCACTGATAGTGTTAGATTTTAATTTGGACTACAAAATAACTTATCCTTATTCTAAACCAAACCTAAACATTTATGAACAAATCACAAATAAACTTTACACGGATTAAACGAACAAAACTAAGATAATCCAAGGTAATAGATATAATAGATATATATCAATATATGTTTTTTAAGAAAAACATATTCCCTATGACATCTTTTTATTTTTCAAGAATTTTTTTAACCAATGGTGTCTTTAAGTTTAGTGATAGATTTAATTTTGTGATGACCCAAAAGGTCATCTTATGTTTTAGAACTCGAATTTGCGATCTTAAGCCTTAAAAATCTCATTTTTACCCTCTTCGATTTGCGTGCGCAGTCCGGACAGGTTTTCGGAAAGCTTTTATGTTGAAAATTGATGAAAATAGGATTTTATGCCTTAAAAGTTAATTTTTATTGACTTCGGTCAATATTTTTGGTAAACGGGTCCGTATCCGTATTTGATAGTCCTGGTGGATCCGTATCGAATTATGGGACCTGGGCGTATGCCCGGAATCGAATTCGGAGGTCTCTAGCTCAAGTTATGGAATTTTGATAAAAATTAAAAGTCTGAAAATTAATTATTTTTAAGAATTGATTGATGTTTGGCATTGTTAGTATCGGGTTCGTATTCTGGTTCCGGAACCCGGTACATGTTCATTATGATGTTTAAGACTTATCTGTAAAATTTGGTGAGAAACCGAGTTGATTTGACGTGATTCGGACGTCCAGTTGAGAAAATAAAAATTTTAAAGTGTTCTTGAGAATTTCATTTGATTTGGTGCTAAATTTGTAGTTCTATGTATTATTTTGGCGATTTGATCGCGCGAGCAAGTTCGTATGATGTTTTTAGACTTGTGTGCATGTTTGGTTTGGAGCCCCGATGTGATGACCCAAAATGTCATCTTTAAATTTAATAAGTACTTTTATGTTCTAAGACCTCGAAAAGCACCATTTAGCATCCTCGACTTGCGTGCGTAGTCCGTACAATTTTCTGGAAAGTTTTCATGTGAAAAATGGATTAAAATGTGAAATAGAGCCTTAAAACTCAACTAAGTTGACTTTGGTCAACATTTTGAGCAAATGGACCCGGATCAATATTTTGACAGTTCCGGTAGCTCCGTATCGTGATTTGGGACTCGGACGTATGCCCAAAATTTAATTTGAAGGTCCCTAGCTCAAGTTATGACCATTTAACGGAAACTAGTAATTTAAAGGCTAAAGATTTTAAAGTTTGACCACGGGGTTGACTTTTTGATATCGGAGCTGGAATCCGATTCTGAAAATTTAAATAGCTCCGTTATGCCATTTATAAATTGTGTGCCAAATTTGAAGTCATTCCGGATCTATTTAATATGTTTTAGTACGAGATTTGTAAATTGAAAGTTTAAAACTCAAAGTTCGAATCGGGGCGTGAATTGTAATTTCAGTGTTGTTACGGGACTTGTTGGTATATTCGGACGGGGTCCCGAGTACTCCGAGTGTGATTCGAATCGAAATCGGAATAAGAATTGGACTTAAGCAAAATCTGAAATTTTGGGTTCTGGTGTAATCGCACCTGCGGATTTTTTACCGCAGGTGCAAGCTCGCAGAAGCGAGCCTTCCATCGCAGATGCGGGACTGGGCTGGCTTGGGATTTTCGCAGGTGCGGCCTTTTTGCGCAGATGCGGATGTCGCAGGTGCGACAGGGGTGTCCGCAGATGCGGAACTTCACCTGGCAGCCTGGCATCGCAAATGCGAGTCTGCAAATGCGGAACTTTTATCCGCATATGCGAAATGACTGGGCAGAGCCCATAAATTTGGAAGTCGCCATTTTTACTCATTTTTGAGTTTTAAGTCTCGGATTTGGGCGATTTTCAGGGGGATTTTCACGATTTTGAATTGGGTAAGTGCTCTTTAACCAAAAGTGATTATATTTCACAAATCCATATCTATATTCATCATTTATTTCGGATTTAGATGGAAGAAATTGGAATTTTTGTAAAACTTTCCAAAAACGAAAAATTAAGATTTGAAGGTCAATTTGATATCGGAATTGGACAAATTTTGTATGGTTGAACTCGTATCGGAACGGGTGTTCGGATTTTGCGAGGTTTTTCGGGATTTGAGACGTGGGTCTCACTGCCGAATATTTTAATAAATTTCGGATTTTTATCTGAAAAATTTATAAATTCATATGGAATTGATTCCTATGATTCATATTGAATATATCGAATTGTTTGTGAATAGATTTGAAGCTTTCAGAGACAAAATTAAAAGGAAAAACTGTGGTTGAATAATTGATTGGAATTTGCAAAACGAGGTAAGTGTCGTGGTTAACCTTGACTTGAGGGAATATAACCCTTAATCTAATTGTTATGTGAATTGCATGTGAACGACGTATAGGCGAGGTGATGAGTGTCTATACGTCATCAAATTAATTGTTTGCCTGCTTACTTGAAAAATTATAAATTATTTTAAATCATGAATTAATTATAATAATTATTTCTTTCCTATTCTTTGCCAAATATTAATTCTTGAATTCCTGCATTAATTGTTACATGCTACTTGAATTATGTGTCTTAATTGTTATTTGACATTTAGCATATTAAATATTAAACTGCTTATTTTCTCCCTGATTTCTTTAATAATTTGCTATTTGATCTTGTCTGTTTCATGATTAAATCATAATTATTGTATGCTTGTTGTCTTATAATTTCATATTAATTGTTGCATTTATTGGGAAAATTCCTTCTATAAGAATTGGTAAATGAATATACTGGAGGAGCGGGTTGCACTCCGCAACAAAATTAATTATAATGAGTATATTGGAGGATCGGGTTGCACGTCGTAACAGACTTATGAAAAGTCCATATTGGAGGATCGGGTTGCACACGGCAACAGACTTATGAAAAGTCCATATTGGAGGATCGGGTTGCACGCCGCAACAGACTTATTTAAAAGTCGATATACATACATATATATATATATATATATATATATATATATATATATATATATATATATATATATATATATATATATATATTGGGGGATCGGGTTGCACGCCGCAACAGACTTGATTAAAATGAATATATTGGAGGAGCGGGTTGCACGCCACAACAGAATTGAATATGAATATATTGTGAGAGTGGGTTGCACGCTGCAACAGAATTAATTGAAATGATAATTGGTTATGACTGCTGAGTTGCCTTAAATTATTATAAATGGATTACCTGATTTATTTCTATTATTGTTGTTGTTACTAATATTGCGTACAAGTTAATGTAAGTGAACCGCCTTAGCCTTGTCACTACTTCGTCGAGGTTAGGCTCAACACTTACCAGTACATGGGGTCGGTTATACTGATACTATACTCTGCACTTCTTGTGCAGATTTTAAAGTTGGTCCCATCGACGTACCATAGACTTGCTTGGATTTCAACTACGAGAGGAGACTTGAGGTATAACTGCACGACGTCCGCAGTTCTGAAGTCCCCGTCTATTTTACTTTAGTTGTGTGTTTATTCCCAGATAACTTTATTTTATTTAGACCTTATTTGTATTTATTCTAGAAGCTCGTGCACTTGTGACACCAATTATGGAATGATATTTAGACACCGTTGTTTTTATGGATTATTCACTATATTTCAAACTTTGCTTCCGCTTTTGTTTCCTTGATTATTAATAATTTAAAAATTAGTTAATATTATTCTAACATTGGCTTGCCTATCAAGTGAAATGTTAGGCGCCATCACGGTCCGAAGGAGGAAATTTCGGGTCGTGACAGTTGGTATCAGAGCACTAGGTTACATAGGTCTCACGAGTCACGAGCAAGCTTAGTAGAGTCTGAAGGATCTGTACGGAGACGTCTGTACTTATCTCTCAGAGGCTATGAAGTTTAGGAACAATATCACTACTTTCTTATTCTGTCATGCGGTTTTATTCTATCATCGATGATTGAACCATTCTACTCTTATTCTCTCGCAGATGGTGAGAACACATAATACCTCTACCGATGGACAGGGACCAGAACCCCCGGTGGCAACTATGGCCAGGGGTAGAGTGTCACGACCCGAAATTCTCACCAATTCTGTTACAGCGTGCAACCCGCTCTCACAATATATTCACATTCAATTCTGTTGCAGTGTGCAACCCGCTCTCACAATATATATTTTAATCAAGTCTGTTGCGGCGTGCAACCCAATCCTCCAATATTAACTTTTTAACAAGTTTGTTGCGGCGTGCGACCCGATCCTCTAATATTGACTTTTAATAAGTCTGTTGCGGCGTGCAACCCGATCCTCCAATATTGACTTTTAATAAGTTTGTTGCGGCATGCAACCCGATCCTCCAATATAGACTTTTAATAAGTCTGTTGCGGCGTGCAACCCGATCCTCCAATATATTCATTATAATCAATCATGTTGCGGCGTGCAACCCACTCCTCCAATATAGACTTTTAATAAGTCGGTTGCAGCGTGCAACCCGATCCTCAAATATATTCATTATAATCAATCATGTTGCGGCGTGCAACCCGCTCCTCCAACATTTTTATTTACCAATTCTTATAGAAGAAAATTTTTCAATAAATATAACAATTAATATAAAATTACGAGACAACAAACATACAATAATTGTGGTTTAATTATGAAGTAAATAATGACAAATAGCAAATTATTATGGAAATCAGGTAGCAAATAAGCAGTTTAATATTTATTATGATAAATATCAATTAATAATTAAGGCACATAATTCAAATAGCATGTAACAATTAATGCAGGAATTCAAGAATTTATATTTGCAAAGAATAAGAGAGAAACAATTATCATAATAATTAATTTATAATTAAAAATAATTTATGATTTTTCAAGTAAGCAGGCAAACAATTAATTTGAAGACGTATAGACACTCGTCACCTCGCCTATACGTCGTTTACTTGCAATTCACATAACAAATAATTTAAGAGTTCTATTCCCTCAAGTCAAGGTTAACCCCGACACTTACCTCGTTTTGCAAATTCTAATCAATTATTCAACAACAGCTTTTCCTTTTAAATTTGCCTCCGAAATCTTCAAATCTATTCACAAACAATTCAATATATTCAATATTAATTATAGGAATTAATTCCATATGAATTTATAAATTTTTCGGATAAAAATCCGAAATTCATTAAAATATTCGGCAGTGGGACCCATATCTCAAATCACAAAAAAACTCATGAAATCCGAACACCCATTCCGATACGAGTTCAACCATACAAAATTTGTCCAATTCCGATATCAAATGGATCCTCAAATCTTAATTTTTCGTTTTTGGAAAGTTTTACAAAAATCTGATTTTTCTTCCATAAATTCACGGATTCATGATATAAATGAGTATGAAATCATGAAATATAATCAATATAGGATAAGTACACTTACCCCAATGTTTCCCGTGAAAATCACCCAAATATTCGCCTTAACCGAGCTCAAAATGACCAAAATGAGTAAAAATGTCGGACTCTTCGATATATACACTGCCTAGTAATTTCCGCACCTGCGGTGCCTGGGCTCGCACATACGAGCTCGCATCTGCGAACGCGCGAGTGCGTGCAGATTTCCGGACCTGCGGACTTTTGCCTAGCCATGCCCGGGTGCATCTGCGATTGAATGCTTGCTTCTGCGAGCTCGCACCTGCGGTCAAAAATCCGCAGGTGCGATTATAACAGAAGGTAAAAATACAGATTTTGCTTAAGTCCAATTCTTGATTCGATTTCAATCCGTTTCACTCTCGGGGTACTTGGTACCCCGTACTAATATACCAACAAGTCCAATAACATAATACAGACTTACTCGGGGTCTCGTATCACGTCAAAAAATGCTGAAATTACAATTCACACCCCGATTAAAACTTTGAGTTTTAAACTTTTAAATTTGCAAATCTCATGCCAAAAAATATTAAATAAATCTGGAATGACTTCAAATTTGGCACACAAGTCATAAATGACATAACGGAGCTGTTTAAATTTCCAGAATCGGATTCCAGCTCTGATATCAAAAAGTTAACCCCGCGGTCAAATTTGGAATATTTAGCCTTTAAATTGCTAGTTCCGTTAAATGGTCATAACTTGAGCTAGGGACCTCCAAATTAAATTCTGGGCTTACGCCCAAGTCCCAAATCACGATACGGAGCTATCGGAACTGTCAAAATATTGATTCGGGTCCGTTTGCTAAAAATATTGACCAAAGTCAACTCACTTGAATTGTAAAGCTCTATTTCACATAAAAACTTTCTGGATAAATGTACGGACTGCGCACGCAAGTCGAAGAATGATAAACGGTGCTTTTCGAGGTCTTAGAACACAGAATTACTTATTAAATTTAAAGATGACATTTTGGGTCATCACATTCTCCACCTCTAAAACAAACGTTCTTCCTCGAACGGAGTTAGAAAAAGTACTTGAGCTGGAGAAAAGTTGTGGATATTTACTCCGCATGTCCGACTCGGATTCCCAGGTAGATACCTCTACCGGCTGACTTCTCCATTGCACCCGAACTGAAGGATAACTCTTAGACATCAACTGTCGGACCTGCCGGGCTAGAGTAGCCACCGACTCTTCTTCGTAAGTCAAATCTTTTTCCAATTGGACCGAGCTGAAATCTAACACATGGGACGGATCATCATGATATTTTCGGAGCATAGACACATGGAACACCGGATGAACCGCTGATAAATTAGGTGGTAATGCAAGCTTGTAGGCTACTTCACCCACCCTTTCAAGAATTTCAAAGGGTCTGATATACCTAGGGCTCAACTTGCCCTTCTTTCCGAACCTCATTACACCTTTCATAGGTGAAACCTGGAGCAATATTCGTTCTCCAACCATGAATGCAATATCACGAACTTTACGGTCGGCATAACTCTTTTGCCTAGACTGAGCTGTGCGAAGTCGATCCTGAATAATCTTGACCTTATCCAAGGCATCCTGTACCAAATCGGTACCCAACAACCGAGCCTCTCCCGGTTCAAACCAACCAACTGGCGATCGGCATTGCCTTCCGTATAATGCCTCATATGGAGCCATCTGAATGCTCGACCGGTAGCTATTATTATAAGCAAACTCCGCAAGTGGTAAGAAATGATCCCAAGAACCTCCAAAGTCTATAACACAAGCGCGAAGCATATCTTCCAATATCTGAATAGTGCGCTCTGACTGTCCGTCTGTCTGTGGATGAAATGATGTACTCAACTCCACCCGCGTGCCTAACTCACGTTGTACAGCCCCCCAGAAATGTGAGGTAAACTGTGTACCTCGATCTGAAATAATAGACACGGGCACACCGTGAAGGCGGACAATCTCACGAATGTAAATTTCAGCTAACCTCTATGAAGAATAGGTAACTGCCACTGGAATGAAATGGGCTGACTTGGTCATCCTATCCACAATGACCCAAATTGCGTCAAATTTTCTCTGTGTCCGTGGGAGCCCAACAACAAAATCCATAGTGATACGCTCCTACTTCCACTCAGGAATTTCTAACTTCTAAAGCAAACCACCAGGTCCATGATGCTCGTACTTAACTTGCTGACAATTCAGACACCGAGCTACATGTGCAACTATATCCTTTTTCATTCTCCTCCACCAATAATGTTGCCGCAAATCTTGATACATTTTAGCGGTACCTGGATGAATAGAATACCTGGAACTGTGTGCCTCTTCAAGAATAAATTCACGAAGCCCATCCACATTAGGCACACATATACAGCTCTGCATTCGTAGAACTCCATCTTCCCCCACAACAACTTGTTTGGCATCACCGTGCCGTACCGTGTCCTTAAGGACAAGTAAATGAGGATCATCATACTGCCTCTCTCTGATGCACTCATATAAAGAAGACCGAGTGACTGTGCAAGCTAGAACCCGATTGGGTTCTGAAATATCTAACCCCATGAACTGATTAGCCAAAGTCTGAACATTTGGAGCTAATGGCCTCCCACCAACCGGAATATATGCAAGATTGCCCATACTCACAGCCTTTCTACTCAAAGCATCAGCCACCACATTGGCCTTTACGAGGTGATACAAAATGGTGATATCATAGTCTTTCAACAACTCCAAGCATCTTCTCTGCCTCAAATTAAGATCCTTTTGTTTGAACAGATACTGGAGGCTACGATGATCAGTAAATAGCTCACACGAGACACCGTAGAGGTAATGCCTCCAAATTTTCAGTGCATGAACAATGGCTGCCAATTCTAATTCATGAACAGGATAATTCTTCTCGTGAACTTTCAACTACCGCGACGCATATACAATTACCTTGCCATCTTACATTAATACTGCACCAAGCCCAATGTGAGATGCATTACAATATACCTTATACGATCCTGAACCTGTAGGTAATACCAACATTGGCGCCGTAGTCAAAGCGGTCTTGAGCTTCTGAAAGCTCAACTCACACTCGTCTGACCATCTAAATGGAACACCCTTCCGGGTTAGTCTGGTCAATGTGCTTGCTATATATGAAAACCCTTCCACGAACCAACGATAATAACCTGCCAAACCCAGGAAACTCCGGATCTCTGTAACCGAAGTAGGTCTAGGCCAATTCTGAACAACCTCAATCTTCTTAGGATCCACCTTTATGCCTTCTGCCGATACAACATATCCCAAAAAGGTAACTGAGTCCAACCAAAACTCACATTTTGAAAATTTGGCATATAACTGATTATTCTACAAGGTGTGAAGCACACTTCGAAGATGCTGTTCATGCTCCTCTAGACTGCTAGAGTAAATCAAGATATCATCAATGAATACAACCACAAAAGAATCCAAATAAGGCTTGAACACCCGATTCATCAAATCCATAAATGTTGCTGGAGCATTTGTCAACCCAAATGACATCACTAGGAACTCATAATGCCCATACCGAGTCCGAAAAGCTGTCTTAGGGACATTAGATGCCCTAATCTTTAACTGATGGTAACCAGATCTCAGATCAATTTTCGAAAATACCTTGGCACCCTGAAGCTGATCAAATAAGTCAACAATTCTCGGCAGCGGATATTTGTATTTGATAGTGGCCTTGTTCAACTGCCGATAGTCTATACACATCCGCATCGAGACATATTTCTTCTTTACAAATAATACTGGTGCACCCCAGGGCGAGACATTGGGTCTAATGAATATCTGATCAAGCAAGTCTTGTAACTGCTCTTTCAATTCTTTAACTCTGGCGGGGCCATACGGTATGGTGGAATAGAAATGGGCTGAGTGCTCGGGGCCAAATCAATACAGAAGTCAATATCTCTATCGGGTGTCATCCTCGGCAGATCTGCAGGAAATACTTCTGAAAATTCACTAACAACTGGCACTGAGTCCATAGAAGGGACATCCGCACGGGGATCGCGAATATAAGCCAAATAGGCTAGATATCCTTTCTCTACCATACGTCGAGCTTTCATATAAGAAATAACCCTGCTGGCAGAATGGCCAGGAGTTCCTTTCCACTCTGAACTGCATATCTGGGACGGCCTCTAACTGGCTGGCCTCTACCTCTAATGATCTGACCTCCACCTCTAATGGCCTGACCTCTACCTCTAATTGCCTGACCACTACCTCTAACCGCCTGAGCAGGCGGTGAAGAAACCGGTGCCGGTATGATGGCACGAGAATCTTACCGAGATCTTTTACTCGCCAATCTAGGGCAATACCTCCTGATATGACCAATGTTCCCACACTCATAACACCTATCCTGATGCCGTGGCAGCTGAAGCTGAAGCTGACCCAGATGGGCCGGATAACCATTATAGTAACTCTGGAGTGGTGGTGCATTGATAGAAGCTGAATGTGCACTGAATACTGGCTGCCCAAAGTAAGGCATAATAGGACCGTGACTCCCTGAAGCACCGGGAGATACAAGAAGTGCTGAATGAAACGGTATGGGAGGATGACCCCTACCAGAATTACCCCTGCCTCCAGACGAGGCACCACTATAACCACCGAAAGGACGAGGCCTCTTATCAGACCTCTGCCCTCTTTCCTATGTAAGAAACATCTCGATCCTCTTTGCGACATTAGCAGCCGCCTGAAAAGAAATCTCACTTCCGGTCTCCTTGGCCATCTGAAATCTGATAGGGTGAGTGAGTCCCTCAATGAACCTCCTCACTCTCTCTCCCTCCGTAGGTAGTAAAAGGAGAGCATGACAGGCCAAATCCACAAAACGGGACTCATACTGAGTAACAGTCATACTGCCCTACTGTAGACGCTCAAATTGCTTGCGGAATTCCTCTCTCAGTATGATAGGGAGGAACTTTTCCAGAAATAGATGAGAGAACTGCTCCTATGTAAGTGCAGGCAATCCGACTGGTCGGGTCAATGTGTAATCTCTCCACCACCTATTGGCAAAATCTGTCATCTGGAATACAGCAAAATCAACCCTATTAGTCTCAACTATACCCATGTTCCGCAGCACCTCATAGCACCGTTCAAGATAATCATGTGGGTCCTCAGAAGGTGTACCACTGAAGTGAACTGGAAAGAGCTTGGTGAACTTATCCAGTCTCAATAAGGCCTCAAAAGACATGGCTGGCCTATCACCGGCCTCTGCCATAACAACTAGCTGAACTACCCCAACTGACGGGGCTGCTGGAGCCTGATTCTGGGGAGCCATCTGCTCCGGAGCGGGAGTAGTGGGAGTTTGTGCTCCTCCCCCAGCCTGTGAGACGGCTGGTGCCACTGGAAATGTACCATTCTGGGCCACGCCCTCCATAAGACTTACCAAATGGACTAGAGCGTCCTAAAGTACTGGAGTGGCTATGAATCCTTCCGGGACCTGAACTGGTCTAACTGGTACATCCTGAACTAGAACCTCCTCTTGAAGGTCCACCTGAGGTTCTACAACAGATGCAGCTGTTCGAGCTCTGGACTGAGCTCTACCTCGGCCTCTGCCTCGGCCTCTAGCACGACCTCGAGCTCTACCCCTGGCCATAGTTGCCACCGGGGGTTCTGGTCCCTATCCATCGGTAGAGGTATTACGTGTTCTCACCATCCGTGAGAGAATAAGAGTAAAATGGTTCAATCATCGATGATAGAATAAAATCGCACGACAGAATAAGAAAGAAGTGATATTGTTCCTAAACTTCATAGCCTCTGAGAGATAAGTATAGATGTATCCGTACCGATCCTTCAGACTCTACTAAGCTTGCTCGTGACTCGTGAGACCTATGTAACCTAGTGCTATGATACCAACTGTCACGACCCGAAATTCCAACCTTCGGACTGTGATGGCGCCTAACATTTCACTTGCTAGGCAAGCCAATGTTAGAATAACATTATCCATTTTGAAAATAATTTTTAAATTTATTAATAACAAGGAATCAAATGCGGAAGCAATTTTGAAATAATCTATAATAATAACGGTGTCTAAATACTATCCCAGAATTGGTGTCACAAGTGCACGAGCTTCTAGAATAAATACAAATAAAGGTCTGAATAAAATAAAGCTGTCTGGAAATAAACACACAGCTTAAGTACAATAGACGGGGACTTCAGAACTGCGGACGCCATGCAGTTATACCTCAAGTCTCCTCTGGTAGCTAAAATCTGAGCAAGCTATGGTACGCCGCTGGGACCAACTCCAAAATCTGCACAAGAAGTGCAGAGTGTAGTATCAGTACAACCGACCCCATGTACTGGTAAGTGCTGAGCCTAACATCGATGAAGTAGTGACGAGGCTAAGGCGGGTCACTTACATTAACCTGAATGCAATATTAATAACAACAAAAATAATATAAATAATTCAGGTAACTTATTTATAATAATTGAAACCAACCCAGCAGTCATAATCCATTATTATTTCAACCAATTCTGTTGCAACGTACAACCCGCTCTCACAATATATTCACATTCAATTCTGTTGCAGCGTGCAACCCGCTCTCACAATATATTTATTTTAATCAAGTCTATTGCGGCGTGCAAACCGACACTCCAATATTGACTTTTAATAAGTTTGTTGCGGCGTGCAACCCGATCCTCAAATATTGACTTTTAATAAGTTTGTTGCGGCGTGCAACCCGATCCTTCAATATTGACTTTTAATAAGTTTGTTGCGGCGTGCAACCCGATCCTCCAATATAGACTTTTAATAAGTCTGTTACGACGTGCAACCCGATCCTCCAATATAAACTTTTAATAAGTCTGTTACGGTGTGCAACCCGATCCTCCAATATATTCATTATAATCAATCATGTTGCGGCGTGCAACCCGCACCTCCAATATAGAATTTTAATAAGTTTGTTGTGGAGTGCAACCCGATCCTCCAATATATTCATTATAATCAATCATGTTACGGCGTGCAACCCGCTCCTCCAACATTTTCATTTACCAATTCTTATAGAAGAAATTTTCCCAATAAATGTAATAATTAATATAAAATTACGAGACAACAAGCATACAATAATTATGGTTTATTTTATGAAGCAAACAATGACAAATAGTAAATTATTATGGAAATCAGGGAGCAAATAGGCAGTTTAATATTTATTATGCTAAATGTCAAATAATAATTAAGGCACATAATTCAAATAGCATGTAACAATTAATGCAAGAATTCAAGAATTTATATTTGCAAAGAATAAGAGAGAAACAATTATCATAATAATTAATTTATGATTAAAAAGAATTTATGATTTTTCAAGTAAGCAGGCAAACAATTAATTTGACGACGTATAGACACTCGTCACCTCGCCTATACGTCGTTTATATGCAATTCACATAACAAATAATTTAAGGGTTCTATTCCCTCAAGTCAAGGTTAACCCCAACACTTACCTCGCTTTGCAAATTCCAATCAATTATTCAACCACAACTTTTCCTTTTAAATTTGCCTCCGAAAGCTTCAAATCTATTCACAAACAATTCAATATTAATCATAGGAATTAATTCCATATGAATTTATAAATTTTCCGGATAAAAATCTAAAATTCATTAAAATATTCGGCAGTGGGATCCACATCTCAAATATCGGAAAAACTCGCAAAATCCGAACACCCGTTTCGATACGAGTTCAACCATACAAAATTTGTCCAATTCCGATATCAAATGGACCCTCAAATCTTAATTTTTTGTTTTTGGAAAGTTTTACAATAATATGATTTTTCTTCTATAAATTCACGGATTCATGATATAAATGAGTATGAAATCATGAAATATAATCAATATAGGATAAGGAACGCCTTACCCCAATGTTTTCCGTGAAAATTACCCAATTATTCGCCTTAACCGAGCTCAAAATGAGTAAAAATGTCGGACTCTTCGATATATACACTGCCCAGGAATTTACGCACCTGCGGTGCCTGGGCTCGCACATGCGAGCTCGCATCTGCGAGAAAAATCTCGCATATGCGAAAAGGACTGCTTGCGTATGTCTGCATCTGCGAACTTTGCGCACATCTGCGGACGCGCTTCTGCGAACGCGCGGGTGCATGCAGATTTTCGGACCTGGAGACTTTTACCTAGCCACGCCCGGGCGCATCTGCGATGGAATGCTCGCTTCTGCGAGCTCGCACCTGCAGTCAAAAATCCGCAGGTGCGATTATAACAGAAGGTAAAAATACAGATTTTGCTTAAGTCCAATTCTTGATCCGATTTCAATCCGTTTCACTCTCGGGGTACTCGGGACCCCGTACTAATATACCAACAAGTCCAATAATATAATACGGACTTACTCGGGGTCTCGTATCACGTCAAACAACACTAAAATTACAATTCACACCCCGATTCAAACTTTGAGTTTTAAACCTTAAAATTTGCAAATCTCGTGCCAAAAAATATTAAATAAATCCGGAATGACTTCAAATTTGGCACACAAGTCATAAATGACATAACATAGCTGTTCAAATTTCCAGAATCAGATTCCGGCTCCGATATCAAAAAGTCAACCCCGCGGTCAAACTTGGAATATTTAGCCTTTAAATTGCTAGTTCCGTTAAATGGTCATAACTTGAGCTAGGGGCCTCCAAATTAAATTCCGAGCATACGCCCAAGTCCCAAATCCTGATACGGAGCTATCAGAACTGTCAAAATACTGATCCGGGTCAATTTGCTAAAAATATTGACCAAAGTCAACTCACTTGAATTTAAAAGCTCTATTTCACATTTTAATCTATATTTCACATAAATACTTTCCGAAAAAATGTACGGACTGCGCACACAAGTAGAGGAATGATAAATGGTGCTTTTAGAGGTCTTAGAACACATGATTACTTATTAAATTTAAAGATGACATTTTGGGTCAATCACATAGAGGTCGAAGTCGAGGTCGTGCTAAAGGCCAAGGCAGAGGCTGAGGTAGAGCTCAGTCCAGAGCTCGAGCATCTGCACGTGTTGAAGAACCTCGGGTGGACCTTCAGGAGGAGGTTCCAGTTCAAAATGTACCAGTTGGACCAATTCAGACCCCTGAAGGATTCATAGCCACTCCAGTACTTCAGGACGCTCTAGTCCGTTTGGTAAGTCTTATGGAGGGCGTGGCCCCTAATGGTACATTTCCAGTGGCATCAGCCATCTCACAGGTTGGGGGAGGAGCACAAACTCCCACTACCCCCGCTCCGGAGCAGATGGCTCTCCAGAATCAGGCTCCAGCATCTTCGCCAGTTGGGGTTGTTCAGCCAGTTGTTGCGGCACCGATCGGTGATAGGCCTGCCATGTCTTTTGAGGCCTTATTGCGACTGGATACGTTTATCAAGCTCTTTCCAGTTCACTTCAGTGGTACACCTTCAGAGGACCCACATGATTATCTTGAACGCTGCCATGAGGTGCTGCGGAACATGGGTATAGTTGAGACCAATGGGGTTGATTTTACTGTATTTCAGATGACGGGTTTCGCCAAGAGGTGGTGGAGAGATTATACATTGACCCGACCAGTTGGATCGCCTGCACTTACATGGGATCAGTTCTCTTAGATATTTCAGGAAAAGTTCCTCCCTATCACACTGAGAAAGGAATTCCGCAAGCAATTTGAGCTTCTATAACAGGGCAATATGACTGTTACTCAGTATGAGTCCCGTTTTATGGATTTGGACCGTCATGCTCTCCTTTTACTACCTACGGAGGGAGAGAGAGTGAGAAGGTTTATTGAGGGACTCACTCACCCTATCAGACTTCAGATGGCCAAGGAGACCAGAAGTGAGATTGTTTTTCATACGGCTGCTATTGTCGCAAGGAGGATCGAGATGGTTCTTGCACTAGAGAGAGGGCATAGGTCCGATAAGAGGCCTCGTCAGTTCAGTGGTTTTAGTGGTGCCTCTTCTGGACGCAGAGGTAATTTTGGTAGGGGTCATCATCCCAGACCATTTCATTCAGCACTTCATGTATCTCTCGGTGCATCAGGGAGTCACGATCCTATTATGCCTTTCTCTGGGTAGCCAATATTTAGTGCACATTCAGCTCCTATCAGTGCACCACCACTCCAGAGTTACTATAGTGGTTATCCAACCCATTTGGGTCAGCTTCAGCAGCCACGACATCAGGATGGGTGTTATGCATGTGGGAACATTGGTCATATTAGAAGGTATTGCCCTAGATTGGCGAGTAACATATCTTGGCAAGATTCTCGTGCCATCATACTGGCATCGGTTGCTTCACCACCTGCTCAGCCAGCTAGAGGTAGGGGTCAGGCAGCTAGCGGGGGAGGTCAGTCCATTAGAGGTTGAGGTCAGGCCATTAGAGGTTGAGGTCAGACCGTTAGAGTGGAGGCCATCCAGTTAGAGGTCGTCACAGAGACGTAATTCAGAGTGGTGGGGCCCAGCCCCGATTTTATGCTTCAGTTCTATTTGATCCAAGATCTACTAATTCCTATGTGTCCTCTTATTTTGCTTCATATTTGGTCATGCCTTGTGATTCTTTGAGTGATTCTGTGTGTGTATCTACACCGGTGGGAGACTCTGTTGTAGTAGATCATGTCTATCATTCATGTGTGGTTACCATTAGTTGAATATTAGGGCATCTGATGTCCCTAAAACAGCTTTTCTGACTCGGTATGAGCATTAAGAATTCCTAGTGATGTCGTTTGGGTTGACAAATACACCACTAAGATTTATGGATTTGATGAATTGGGTGTTAAAGCCTTATTTGGATTCTTTTGTGGTTGTATTCATTGATGATATCTTGATTTACTCCAGCAGTCGAGGGGAACATGAGCAACATCTTCGAAGTGTACTTTACACCTTGAAGAATAATCAGTTATATGCCAAATTTTCAAATGTGAGTTTTGGTTAGACTCAGTTGAATTTTTGGGGCATGTTGTATCGTAGAAGGCATAAAGGTGGATCCTAAGAAGATTTAGATTGTTCAAAATTGGCCTAGACCTACTTCAGTTACAGAGATCCAGAGTTTCCTGGGTTTAGCATGTTATTATCGTCGGTTCGTGGAAGGGTTTTCATATATAGCAAGCCCATTGACCAGATTGACCCAGAAAGGTGTCCCATTCAGATGGTCAGACGAGTGTGAGATAAGCTTTTAGAAGCTCAAGACCGCTTTGACTACGGTGCCAGTATTGGTATTACCCATAGGTTCAGGATCGTATACGGTATATTGTGACATATCTCACATTGGGCTTAGTGCAGTATTAATGCAAGATTGTAAGGTAATTGCATATGCGTCGCGGCAGATCAAAGTTCATGAGAAGAATTATCTTGTTCATGACTTAGAATTGGCAGCCATTGTTCATGCGGTGAAGATTTGGAGGCATTACCTATATGATGTCTCGTGTGAGGTATTTACTAATCATCGTAGCCTTAAGTATCTGTTCAAACAAAGCGATCTTAATTTGAGGCAGAGAAGATGGCTGGAGTTGTTGAAAGACTAGGATATCACCATTTTGTATCACCCCGAAAAGGCCAATATGGTGGCCGATGCTTTGAGTAGAAAGGCTGTGAGTATGGGCAGTCTTGCGTATATTCCGGTTGGTGAGAGGCCATTAGCTGCAGATGTTCAGACTTTGGCTAATCAGTTCGTGAGGTTAGATGTTTCAGAACCCAGTCGGGTTCTAGCTTGCACGGTCGCTCGGTCTTCTTTATATGAGCACATCAGAGAGAGGCAGTATGATGATCCTCATTTACTTGTCCTTAAGGACACGGTGCGACACGATGATGCCAAACAAGTTACTGTGGGGGAAGATGGGGTTCTGCGAATACAGGGTCGTATTTGTGTGCCTAATGTGGATGGGCTTCGTGAATTAATTCTTGAAGAAGCACACAGTTCTAGGTATTCTATTCATCCAGGTACCGCCAAAATGTATCAAGATTTGCGGCAACATTATTGGTGGAGGAGAATGAAAAAGGATATAGTTTCATATGTTGCTCGGTGTCTGAATTGTCAGCAAGTTAAGTACGAGCATCAGAGACCTGGTGGTTTGATTCAGAAGTTAGAAATTCCAGATTGGAAGTGGGAGCGTATCACTATGGATTTTGTTGTTGGGCTCCCACGGACTCAGAGAAAATTTGACGTAGTTTGGGTTATTGTGGACAGGTTGACGAAGTCAGAACATTTCATTTCAGTGGCAGTTACCTATTCTTCAGAGAGGTTAGCTGAAATTTACATTCGTGAGATTGTACGCCTTCACGGTGTGCCCGTGTCTATTATTTCAGATCGAGGTACGCAGTTTATCTCACATTTCTGGAGGGCTGTACAACTTGAGTTAGGCACGAGAGTGGAGTTGAGTACAACATTTCATCCACAGACAGACGGACAGTCAGAGAGCACTATTTAGATATTGGAAGATATGCTTCGCGCTTGTGTGATAGACTTTGGAGGTTCTTGGGATCATTTTTTACCACTTGCGGAGTTTACTTATAATAATAGCTACTAGTCAAGCATTCAGATGGCTCCATATAAGGCATTATACGGAAGGTGATGCCGATTGCCAGTTGATTGGTTTGAATTGGGAGAGGCTTGGTTGTTGGGTACTGATTTGGTACAGGATGCCTTGGATAAGGTCAAGATTATTCAGGATCGACTTCGCACAACTCAATCTAGGCAAAAGAGTTATGCCGAACGTAAAGTTCGTGATATTGCATTCATGGTTGGAGAACGAATATTGCTCTGGGTTTCACCTATAAAATGTGTAATGAGGTTCGGAAAGAAGGGAAAGTTGAGCCCTAGGTATATCGGACCCTTTGAAATTCTTGAAAGGGTGGGTGAAGCAGCCTACAGGCTTGCATTACTACCTACTTTATCAGCGGTTCATCCAGTGTTCCATGTGTCTATGCTCCGAAAATATCATGATGATCCGTCCCATGTGTTAGATTTCAGCTTAGTACAATTGGACAAAGATTTGACTTACGAGGAGGAGCCGGTGGCTATTCTAGCCCGGCAGGTCCGACAGTTGAGGTCAAAAATTTATTCTTCAGTTCGGGTGTAATGGAGAGGTCAGCCGGTAAAGGCATCTACCTGGGAGTCCGAGTCGGACATACGGAGTACATATCCACACCTTTTCTCCGGCTTAGGTACTTTTTCTAACTCCGTTCGAGGACGAATGTTTGTTTTAGAGGTGGAGAATGTGATGACCCAAAATATCATCTTTAAATTTAATTAGTAATTTTGTGTTCTAAGACCTCGAAAAGCACCTTTTATCATTCCTCGACTTGCGTGCGCAGTTCGTACAATTTCCCGAAAAGTTTTCATGTGAAAAATGGATTAAAATGTGAAATAGAGCCTTAAAACTCAACTGAGTTGACTTTGGTCAACATTTTGAGCAAATGGACCCGGATTGGTGTTTTGACAGTTTCGAAAGTTTTGTATCGTGATTTGGGACTTGGGCGTATACCCAAAATTTAATTTGGAGGTCCCTAGCTCATGTTATGACCATTTAACGGAAACTAGTAATTTTAAGGCTAAAGATTTCCAAGTTTGACCACGAGGTTGACTTTTTGATATCGGAGCCGGAATTCAATTTTGGAAATTTGAACAGCTCCGTTATGTCATTTATGACTTGTGAGCCAAATTTGAAGTCATTCCGGATTCATTTAATATGTTTTGGCACGAGATTTGCAAATTGAAAGTTTAAAACTCAAAGTTTGAATCGAGGCGTGAATTGTAATTTCAGTGTTGTTTGACATGATTTTAGACCCCGAGTCAGTCCGTATTATATTACGGGACTTGTTGGTATATTAGGAGGGGGTCCCGAGTACCCCGAGTGTGATTCAAATCGAAATCGGAACAGGAATTGGACTTAAGCAAAATCTGAAATTTTGGGTTCTGGTGTAATAGCACCTGCGGATTTTTGACCGCAGGTGCGAGCTCGTAGAAGAGAGCCTTCCATCGCAGATGCGGGATTGGGCTTGCCTGGGGTTTTCGCAGGTGCAGCCTTTTTGCGCAGATGCAGATGTCGCAGGTGCGACAGGGGTGTCCGCAGATGCGGAACTTCACCTGGCAACCTGGCATCGCAAATGCGAGTCCGCAAATGCGAGTCCGCAAATGCGAAACTTTTATCCGCATATGCGAAATGACTGGGTAGAGCCCATAAATTCGGAAGTCGCCATTTTTACTTATTTTTGAGTTTTAAGTCTCGGATTTGGGCAATTTCCAGGGAGATTTTCACGACTTTGAATTGGGTAAGTGTTCTTTAACCAAAAGTGATTATATTTCACAAATCCATGTCTATATTCATCATTTATTTTGGATTTAGATGGAAGAAATTGAAATTTTTGTAAAACTTTCCAAAAACGATTGTATCGGAACGGGTGTTCGAATTTCGCGAATTTTTTCGGGATTTGAGACGTGGGTCCCACTGCTGAATATTTTAATAAATTTCGGATTTTTATTCGAAAAATTTGTAAATTCATATGGAATTAATTCCTATGATTCGTATTGAATATATCTAATTGTTTGTGAATAGATTTGAAGCTTTCAGAGACAAAATTAAAAGGAAAAGCTGTGGTTGAATAATTGATTGGAATTTACAAAGCGAGGTAAGTGTCGTGGTTAACCTTGACTTGAGGGAATAGAACCCTTAATTTAATTGTTATGTGAATTGCATGTGAACGACGTATAGGCGAGGTGACGAGTGTCTATACATCGTCAAATTAATTATTTGCCTGCTTACTTGAAAAATTATAAATTATTTTAAATCATGAATTAATTATTATAATAATTATTTCTTTCCTATTCTTTGCCAAATATTAATTCTTGAATTCTTGCATTAATTGTTACATGCTACTTGAATTATGTGTCTTAATTGTTTTTTGACATTTAGAATATTAAATATTAAACTGCCTATTTTCTCCCTGATTTCTATAATAATTTGCTATTTGATATTGTCTGTTTCATGATTAAATCATAATTATTGTATGCTTGTTGTCTTATAATTTCATATTAATTGTCACATTTTTTGGGGAAATTCCTTCTATAAGAATTGGTAAATGAATATACTAGAGGAGCGGGTTGCACACCGCAACAGAATTAATTATAATGAGTATATTGGAGGATCGGGTTGCACACCGCAACAGATTTATAAAAAGTACATATTGGAGGATCGGGTTGCATGCCGCAACGGACTTATGAAAAGTCCATATTGAAAGATCGGGTTGCACGCCGCAACAGACTTATTTAAAAGTCGATATACATATATATGTATATTGGGGGATCGGGTTGCACGCCGCAACAGACTTGATTAAAATTAATATATTGGAGGAGCGAGTTGCACGCCGCAACAGAATTGAAGTGAATATATTATGAGAGCGGGTTGCACGCTGTAACAGAATTAATGGAAATGATAATTGGTTATGACTGTTGAGTTGCCTTCAATTATTATAAATGAATTACCTGATTTATTTCTATTATTGTTGTTGTTACTAATATTGCGTTTAAGTTAATGTAAGTGAACCGCCTTAGCCTCGTCACTACTTCGTCGAGGTTAGGCTCAGCATTTACGAGTACATAGGGTCGGTTGTACTGATACTACACTCTGCACTTCTTGTGCAGATTTTAGAGTTGGTCCCTGCGGAGTACCATAGACTTGCTCGGATTTCAGCTACTAGATGAGACTTGAGGTATAACTGCACGGCGTCCGCAGTTCTGAAGTCCCCGTCTATTTTACTTTAGATGTGTGTTTATTCCCAGACAACTTTATTTTATTCAGACCTTATTTGTATTTATTCTAGAAGCTCGTGCACTTGTGACACTAATTCTGGGATGGTTTTTAGACACCGTTATTTTTATGGATTATTCACTATATTTCAAACTTTTCTTCCGCTTTTGTTTCCTTGATTATTAATAATTTATTTTTTTAAAAAAAATTGGTTAATATTATTCTAACGTTGGCTTGCCTAGCAAGTGAAATGTTAGGCGCCATCACGTTCCGAAGGAGGGAATTTCGGGTCGTGACACCCGAGGGCTCGGGTGAGTTTCGGATAGGCCACAAGATGTTTTGGACTTTGGAAATATGGTATTTTGCTGCAGCAGGTGTTCTGAAGTGTCCTTCTTCGCGTTCGCAAAGGTACTCTCGCGAACGCGAAGAGTAAACTGGACAGCTGAAGATTTCTTCTTCGCGAACGAGACAAGCCCATCGCGAACGCGTAGTGTTAGGCATTGGGGAAGGGGGGGTCAACCGTTCCTTCATCACGAATGCAAAGGCCAGGGGGAGTAACCATCGTGAACGTGAGCTGGGTCTCGTGAACGCGTAGGCTTAGCAGCTAGTACCCTGTGCGAATGCGACAGTGCTCTCGCGAACGCGATGAACACTGTCGCCTAGCAATTAACAGAATCCAAAATGGGATTTTAGCCAAAAATTTATTTTTCTCAAAAACTAAACGGTGAGAGGCGCTTTCTCAAGAGCGATTTCTTTCCCAAATTGTTGGTAAGTGATTCTAAAAAATTTTCTTTCAATTACCCATTACATTTTATGAATTATCAACCTAAAATCTAGAGTTTTCATGGTAGAATTAGGGGTTAGGGTAGAAACTAGGGATTTCGGAAGTTTGAGGATTTAGACCCCAATTTGAGGTCGGATTCCAAAACTAATTACATATTCGGTCTCGGGGGTGAATGGGTAAATGGATTTTGGTCCGAACTTCGGGTTTTGACCAAGCGGGCCCGGGGTCGATTTTCGACTTTTTGGAGGAAATATTTGGGAAATTTGTAATTATTCATTAAACTTGATTCCTTTAGCAATGTTTGATATTATTGAGTTATTTTGAATAGATACGAGTGATTTGGAGGTGAATTCCAAAGGAAAAGTTGTGATTGAGAATTAAGTGGCCTTCGAAACAAGGTAAGTGTCATGTCTAACTTTGGCTTGAGGGAATAGGTATTGTGTGAGTATTTTCTACGTGTTTAGTTGTTGAATACGATGTATAGTTGAGGTGACGAGCATCTATGCGTTGTGGTCGAGTCATAGCATGCGAGTGAAATTTTTATTCTTGCAAATTTGTAGTCTTAAATCTTGTTATCCATGCTTATTGTTGTTGTTGAAATGTTGGGAGACTTGTATCCGGTTCCACCAAGGTTGATAAAATTGTGAATATTGATTTGAGGTTGAAATGTTAAATTGTGAAAGTAATCATTGATGAAATATTGATCTCTTTGTGAAACTTCTCTCTATCCGTTGTTATTGATTCTGTGAATTGTGAGGAAGAGTGTAAAGCACGAAGGGTGATGCCGTGCATGATTTATTTATATCGTGAGGAAGACTGTAAAGAACGAAGGGTGATGCCGTGCATGATTTATTTCTATCGTGAGGAAGAGTGTAAAGCACGAAGGGTGATGCTGTGCGTGATTTATTTCTATTGTGAGGAAGAGTGTAAAGCAGGAAGGGTAATACTGTGCGTGATTTATTTATATGGTGAGGAAGAGTGTAAAGCATGAAGGGTGATGCCGTGCTTGAATTAATTATATTGTGAGTAAGAGAGTAAAAGCACGAAGGGTGATGCCGTGCAGTCTTATTTATTATTTGGTGAGGTTGAGAGTAAAAGCACGAAGGGTGATGCCATGCAGTTTTCCTTGCTGTTTTAATTGCTCAATTCGTTTAAGGACTTCCGATTTAATTCTGTCTTTTCATTATTCTCACTCTTTATGTTGTATTCCCCCCATTGTATGTTCCCTTCCCATTATTTCTGCGTTATTTCTTTATTTACTGTTGTTGCCACTAGCATGATTATACTGTTCAGGTTATATATGGGTGTCTTGTCCTAGCCTTGTCACTACTTTGCCGAGGTTAGGCTCGACACTTACCAGTACATGGGGTCGGTTGTACTGATGCTGCACTCTGCACTTTCTGTGCAGACTTTGATACCGGTTCGGGTTGATCGAGATTTTGCTATTGGTCCGCTGTCCGAAGACTCAAGGTAGATCTGTCGGCGTTCACAGACCTTGAAGTCCCCGCCTATCTTTTATGTTCTACTGTTTTTTTCTTTTAGACAGTTGTATTTCTTTCAGATTATTACTTGTAGTAAATTCTAGAATGCTCGTAAATTGTGAGTCCAGATCCCGGTGGTAGTAATTTGTAATGACCCGGCCGGTCGTTTGACTATTACAATCCCGTTCCCCCATTTACTGCTCAAATTGTGAATTACAGTTGTTATTTGGCTTGCTGGGGTAATTGGTTTGGGTTCAGTGAGGTTTTAAAATAATTTGGAGCGCTTAGTTCCAAGGTTTAGAATTTAAGTTGAAAAGGTTGACCGGATATTAACTTATGTTGAATAATGCACTGAAGTGTAAAGGAAAACTTTGTTGGAAAATGGTCATTTATGCGACCACTGTGCGGTCGCAAAATCACTCTGCAGACAGCATAATGGTCGCAAAGTGGAGCAGGAGGAGGGCAAGATTTAAGGAAAATATGCGGTGCACTATGCGACCACAGACCTATTTTACGGTGCATTATGCGACCGCAGAACAAGAATGCGGACCGTATAATGACCGCAGACTAGGTCAGTAACGCCTAGCTTTGGAGGCCAAATTATGCGGCCGGTATGCGGACCGCATACCTGTTATGCGATCGCAAATGCGACTGCATAACTGCGTTGGAGCTTCCATTCTTTCTAATTTTTGACCCGACCCAACTTCGATTTATAGCCCTTGAAGCTCATTTTTGAGCCAAAATTTGATATTTTAGAGGGAGGTGAGAGCATTTTAGAGAGAGAAAGTGAAGACTTAGTCATTTATCCATCAATTCTTGTTCAAGGTTTGAAGATTTCACAAGGATCTTGCTAGGGCTTCAAAGAGGTAAGAATTTCTTTCCCTAATTCTTCAATTTCGGGTTTGGAGTAAAGATGGGTGATTAATAGTATGATTCTTGGGTGTAGAGTATCATGTATACATACCAATAAGGTTGTGGAAAGATTGTTAGGTTCAGATGGGTAAGGATTGGGTTGAAAATGGTAGAGATCTTCATAGACTTTAATTGAAGATTTGAGGGTCGAGTTGGTGTCGGATTTTGATGAAATTTATATGGTTGGACTCGTGGTTGGATGGGTGTTCATATTCTATAACTTTTGTCGGGTTCAGAGACGTGGTCCCTACGGAAGATTTTTGAGTTAATTTTTGATTTTATTGGGAAAATTAGTATTTTCTTATGGAATTAATTACAATAATTTGTATTGACCGATTCGAATTAATTGTGGCTAGATACGAGGCTTCCGGAGACCAATTCTCGTGGCAAGGGCATAGAGGAATAAATAATTACACGGGTTGAGGTAAGTAACAGTTATAAATCTGTACATGAGGGTATGAAACCCAGGATTTTATGTCATGTGATTATTTTGGAGGTGACGCACATGCTAGGTGACGGGCGTGTGGGCATGCACCGAAGGGATTGTGACTTGGTCCGTCTCGTGAAACTGTAAAGTTGAATAACATGTTGTTAGCTATAAGCTCTCTTTGTGTTGAAAAAATTTGACTGTAAATCATGTTAAAAATCATGCTTAGGCTATGTGATAGTACTGTTGGGACCCACAGAGGTCACGAACTAGTTGAATTATTTGCTAATTGCTATCTTATGCTCAGTCTTGATTTTATTAGCGAATCATACCTAAGTCTTTCTTGATATTTATTGATGCACTATGTTATCTTTGTTTGGACTTAGCTTTGTGTTTTCTGAGAGCCCGAGAGACTAGAGAGGTGAAGGACTGAGTAAGGCAGAGGGCCTGTTAGTGAGGTAATGATATTATGGCACGTGAGCTGTCCGTGCAGGGTATTATAGCACGTGAGTTGTCCGTGCAACACGTGAGTTGTCCGTGCATATTATGGCGCTTGGGATGTAGGAGCCCCTCTGGAGTCTGTACACACCCCTAGTGTGCGCGGGTACCCATTGAGTGTGAGTGTTGAGGGCTGAGAGTCGAGTGGTTGAGCTATTGTGATGAGCTGAGTGACTGTTGCCTGAGAGGCTGTACTTGCTTTGCATTTGTTGTTGCAATTGGTTGCTATCTGTCATTATTGTAAAATCTCTGAAAGAATTTATATCCGGATTACTTGAAATTGAACTGTATAAAATTTATTTGACTTAAACTGCTAGATTCAAAAGCATGTTTATTCTTTGATGGGATTACTGAAAGTGAACTATAACTATGTTGCTCGTCACTATCTTCAGTTCCTTAGTTTTTTTTTTACTTGCTGAGTTGGTTGTACTCATACTACACCCTGCACTTTGTGTGCAGATCCAGGTGTTTCCGGACATAACGGGTGTTGATCATTTTGCGCAGTTGATTTTCAGGAGATTTTGAGGTAGCTGCCGTGTTTCGCAGACCTTGTCTCTCCTTCTCTATATCCTTGTATACTGTATTTGGTCTCAAACTATTATAGACCGTATTTTCCAGACTTGTACTCATATTAGATGCTCATGTACTCAGTGACACCAGGTTTTGGGAGTGTTGTATTGGAAATTTCTAGATTTTTGGTATTGTATTAAACGTTATGTTTTTAAATTTAAAGGAAATCGTGGGTTATTGATGTTGTCGGCTTGCCTAGTACTGAGATAGGTTCCATCACGACAGGTTAGGATTTTTGGGTCGTGACAGGTTGGTATCAGAGCCTAGGTTACATAGGTCTCACGAGTCATGAGCAGGTTTAGTAGAGTCTTGAGGATCGGTACAGAGATGTCTGTACTTATCTTCGAGAGGCTGCAGAAACTGTAGGAAAACTTCACTTTCTTGTATTCCGTCGTGCGAATTTGTTGATTCTGGAAACTAAATTTTTGTTAATCTATTCTCTCACAGATGGTGAGGACACGTACGACCGGATCAGATAGTCAACCACTAGTGCCACCAGTTAGGGCCACGAGAGGCCGGGGCCGTGGTAGAGGCCGGGGTCCAGGTAAAGGTTGAGGTGTAACTCGTACCACAGTTGGACCAGCACTTGTAGTACCACCAGTTGCTCCAGCTTAGGAGCAGATTCCAGATATAGCTGAGCCGACAGGATCAGCTCAGGCACCAGCTGTGCCCATTGAGATTCCAGGCCTTCAGGAGACTTTGGCCCAGATATTGGCAGCTTGCACTGGTCTGGCTCAGGTGGTTTAGGCTCAGGCCGCACATGCCGCTTCTCAGGTAGGGGGAGGTACTCATACCCCCGTTGCCCGTACTCCAGACCAGGTAGTACAGGGACTTCAGATACCGGGGGAACTACCAGCCCAGCCGGTTGCAGCTGCTCAGGCCTGGTAGTTCCTGTTATGGCAGATGATGAGCATAGGAGACTTGAGAGATTTGAGAGGCTTCGACCTCCATCTTTTAGCGGTGCTGAGTCAGAGGATGCCCAGGGTTTTCTGGATAAGTGTTAGCGGATGCTTCGGACAACGGGTATTCTGGAGACCAGTGGGGTCTCATTCACTACTTTTCAGTTTTCTGGGGCTGCCTTCAGATGGTGAGAGTCTTATGAGAGGTGTAGGCTGGTCGATGCAACACCCCTTACCTGGCAGCAGTTCCCCGGTCTATTCCTGGAGAAGTTCGTACCTCAGTCCCGCATAGAGGAGCTGCGCAAGCAGTTTGAGCAGCTTCGTCAGGGTGATATGTCCGTGACACATTATGAGATGAGATTTTCAGAATTGGACCGTCATGCTATTTGGTTGATTCATACAAACAAGGAAAGGATAAAGAGGTTCATAGATGGCCTCACTTTTCAGCTGCGATTAATCATGACTAGAGAGAAAGTGTCTGGTACTACTTTCGACGAGGATGTTGACATTGCTCGTCTGATTGAGATGGTTCATAGTGAGGAACGAGTTAAAAGGGAGGCTAAGAGGCCTCGTGGTTCAGGTGATTTCAGCGGTGTTCCTTCTGGGGGTCAGTTTTACCGTGGTAGGGGCCGTTTTTACAGACATGCTTAGGCGGGTCGTCCAGTTCATCGTGGTGCATCAGCTAGCCACGGTTCTTACAGTGCTCACTCAGGCTAGTCTTCATTCAGTGCACTACCAACACAAAGTTCTTATCATGCCTCGTCTACTCAGGATTCTACAGGTAATTCTTCGGGTTATCAGGAGTAGCAGTTCCATCAGAGGAGGGGTTGTTTTGAGTGTGGAGAATTGGGTCTGTGAGAAGGCACGGGAGAAAATATGTTATTGATATTGGATGATAAATACAATACAAGAGGTCCCTATTTATAGCTATACACTACAAGTAGATATTACTCCTCTTCCAATGTGGGACAAGACTACACTATACATATCTATAAACTAACACTCCCCCTCAAGCCGGTGCATACACATCATATGTACCGAGCTTGTTACACATGTAACTAATACGAGAACCAGTAAGAGACTTAGTGAAAATATCTGCTAGTTGATCATTCAACTTTACAAACTTTATAATAATATCTCCTGAAAGTATTTTTTCTCTGACAAAGTGACAGTCGATCTCAATGTGTTTAGTCCTCTCATGGAACACCGAATTTGATGCAATATAAAGAGCAGCTTGGTTATCACACACTAGTTCCATCTTGCTGATTTCTCCGAACTTTAACTCCTTGAGCAACTGCTTGACCCAAACTAACTCACACGTCGCCATAGCTATGGCTCGATATTCGGCTTCGGCGCTAGATCGAGCAACTACATTCTGTTTCTTACTCTTCCACGAGACCAAATTACCTCCTACTAGAACACAATATCCAGACGTAGAACGTCTATCAAAAGGTGATCCTGCTCAATCAGCATCTGTGTATCCAACAATCTGCTCGTGGCCTCGATCCTCGAATAGTAATCCTTTGCCTGGAGCTAACTTTATATACCGAAGAATGCGAACAACTGCATCCCAGTGACTATCACATGGAGAATCCATAAACTGACTTACAACACTCACCGGAAAAGAAATGTTAGGTCTAGTCACTGTGAGGTAATTCAATTTGCCAACCAACCTCCTATATCTCGTAGGGTCTCTAAGAGGCTCCCCATGTCCAGGCAGAAGCTTAGCATTCGAATCCATAGGAGAGTCAATAGGTCTGCAACCCATCATTCCAGTCTCCTCAAGAATGTCTAAGGCATACTTTCGCTGTGAAATAACAATACCTGAGCTAGACTAAGCGACCTCAATACCTAGAAAATACTTCAATCTGCCCAGATCCTTAGTCTGGAAGTGCTGAAAGAGATGTTCCTTCAGATTAGTAATACCATCCTGATCATTACCAGTAATAACAATATCATCAACATAAACTACTAGATAAATACACAGATTAGGAGCAAAATGCCGATAAAACACAGAGTGATCAGCCTCACTACGAGTCATGCTGAACTCCTGAATAATTGTGCTAAACTTACCAAACCAAGCTCGAGGGGACTGTTTCAAACCATATAGTGACTTGCGCAATCTACACACACAACCATTAAACTCCCCCTGAGCAACAAAACCAGGTGGTTGCTCCATATAAACTTCTTCCTCAAGATCACCGTGGAGAAAAGCATTCTTAATGTCTAATTGATAAAGAGGCCAATGACGTACAACAGCCATGGACAAAAAGAGACGAATAGATGTTACTTTAGCCACGGGAGAGAAAGTATCACTATAATCAAGCCCAAAAATCTGAGTATATCCTTTTGCAACAAGACGAGCCTTAAGCCGATCAATCTGGCCATCCGGGCCGACTTTGACTGCATAAACCCAACGACAACCAACAGTAGACTTACCTGCAGGAAGAGGAACAAGCTCCCAAGTGTCACTCGCATGTAAAGTAGACATCTCGTCAGCATGTCGCCATCCTGGATGAGATAGTGCCTCACCTGTAGACTTAGGGATAGAAACAGTGGCAAAGAAGATATAAAAGGATAATGTGGTGACGACAGACGATGATAACTTAAACCGACATAGTGGGGATTAGGATTAAGTGTGGATCGTACACCTTTGCGGAGTGCAATTGGTTGACTAAGAGGAGACAAGTCCACAGTAGGTGCAAAATCTGATGCGGGGCGTGAATCACCTGGGCCTGATGCTGGATGTGGACGACGATGATAAGTCAAGAATGGTGGAGCTGCAGAAGGTTGAACTGGATTATATGGAGGAACTGGAGCTATAGGTGGTGGAGTACAACCGGAGCTGTAGGTGGTGGAACTGGAGCTATAGGTGGTAGAGCTACAACTGGAGCTATAGGTGGTGGAGCTACAACTGGAGCTGTAGGTGGTGGAGCTAGAATGACTGAATCTCCAAAAGATGAAACTGGTAGTACCTCAGAAATATCTAAGTGATGACCTGAACCTATAAAGTATGATTGGGTTTCAAAGAAGGTAACATCAGCGGACATAAGGTACCGCTGGAGGTCAGGAGAGTAGCGTCGATACCCCTTTTGTGTTCTCGAGAAACCCAGAAATACGCACTTAAGAGCACGAGGAGCTAACTTATCTGTTCCTGGAGTAAGGTTATGGACAAAACAAGTGCTTCCAAAGATACGGGGTGGAAGAGAGAACAAAGGTAAGTGGGGAAATAAGACAGAGAATGGAACTTGGTTCTGGATAGCTGAAGATGGCATACGATTAATAAGATAGCAAGATGTAAGAACTACATCCCCCAAAAATGCAACGGAGCATGAGATTGTATGAGTAGGGTACGAGCAGTTTCAATAAGATGTCTATTCTTTCTTTCAGCTACCCCATTTTGTTGAGATGTGTACGGACAAGATGTTTGATGAATAATCCCATGATATTTCATAAACTACTGAAATGGGAAAGACAAATACTCTCGAGCATTATCACTACGAAATGTGCGAATAGAAACCCCAAATTGATTTTGAATTTCAGCGTGGAAGGTCTGGAAAATAGAAAACAGCTCAGATCGATTTTTTATCAAAAATATCCAAGTGCACCTGGAAAAATCATCAATGAAACTAATAAAGTAGCGGAATCCTAAGGTGGAACTGACCCGACTAGGACCCTAAATATCTGAATGGACTAAAGTAAAAGGTGACTTTGCTCGATTATCAAGACGTCGAGGGAAATGGGAGCGGGTATGCTTATCGAGCTGACATGACTCACACTCTAGAGCTGACACGTGAGATAAACAAGATACCATTTTCTGAAGTTTTGACAAACTGGGATGTCCCAACCGTTTATGCAATAAATCTGGTGAATCAGTAACAGGACAAGTTGTAGAAGGAAGACAAGATGTGAGTCCATGTGATTTAGCAAGGATAAGGTAATAAAGTCCGTTTGATTCACGCCCGGTACCAATGATCCACCCCGTACTGCGTTCCTGTATAAAAACATGGTCATCAAGAAATAAAACAGCGCATTTAAGTGATTTGGCTAAGCGACTAACAGCTATGAGATTAAAAGGACTATTAGGAACATAAAGGACTGAATCTAAAGGTAAGGAAGGAAGTGGGCTTGCTTGACCTATTGCAGTTGCCATGGTTTGAGACCCATTGGCCATTGTGACTTTTGGAAGAGATTGAGAATACGAAATAGTAGTGAAAAGAGATTTGTTACCAGAAATATGATCTGATGCACCTGAATCAATGACCCAAAATTCAGAGGATAAAGATTGGGAGAAACAAGTCACGCTATTACCTGTTTGAACAACAGAAGCTATCTCAGAAGATGTCTGCTTACATGCTTTATACTGAAGGAACTCAATATACTCTGCTAAAGAAACCATCCGACTATTCAAAGCATCGGTTCCCATGTCACTACAATTTGTAGTAGTAGGGTTAACTTAAAATAGTGGAAATAAGTAACTCCTGTGAGAAAACTGAAGAAATAGCTTGAAAAACACTGTTTACAGCAGGAAAACAGAATACTGTTCTGTGCCGGAAACACTGTTCACGTCGAAACACTGTTCACGCCGGAAACACTGTTCACGCCGGAAAATTCCAAAGTTGTCGGAATTTGTTGTAACCAGGATGGATAGACTCGGAATTCCTTTGTGAGCAAGCTGTCCTGAAGAAATATTTTCAAAAAATGGCCAGAAAAGTCACTGTTCACGCCGGAAAAATATAAAAGTGGCCGAAATTTGATTTAAATTAGATGGGTAGGCTTGGAATTTTAAGGAGAACACACTGTCCTGAAGAAGCTTCGCGAAAAAATGGCCGAAAAGAGGCCGGAACCCTCACCGGAAAAGTTATTGCCGGCGCGTGGAGGAGCGTGGCGGCTTTTCTGCCGGATAAAATTTCAGGGGTTGGTAGTCGGAGGGTGATCTACCTCATGGTGGTGTTGGTTTTAGCACAACACCGACATTAAGTGACTTTCACTTAGACAAGCCTTAGGTCACCGGAAAAATTACACGATGACTAAGTTCTTTCTTCCCGGTTAACGCTGGAATGACGCACATCGATCTTTTCTCACTAATGCTCTGATACCATGTGAGAAGTCATGGGAGAAAATATGTTATTGATATTGGATGATAAATACAATACAAGAGGTCCCTATTTATAGCTATACACTACAAGGAGATATTACTCCTCTTCCAATGTGGGACAAGACTATACTATACATATCTATAAACTAACAGGGTCATTTCAAGATAGATTGTCCTAGGCTGTTGAGTGGGGCTCCACAGCAGAGTTCTCGACTAACGGCACCAGCACCAGCGCCAGCAGTTACACCACCCGTCCAACCAGCTCGGGGTGGGGGTCAGGCAGCTAGGGGTTGCCCAAGAGGGGGTGCGCGATCAGGCCCGATTCTATGCTTTTCCTGCCAGGCCATATGTTGTTGCTTCAGATGCAGTGATCACATGTATTGTTTCAGTGTGACACAGGGAGGCTTCTATATTATTTGACCCTGGTTCTACTTATTCATATGTATTATCATATTTTGCTCATTATCTGGATATGCCCTGTGAGTCTTTAGTTTCACATGTTAGTGTATCTACACTTGTGGGAGATATTATTACTGTGGACCGTGTGTATCGGTCGTGTGTGGTAACTATTGGGGAACTTGAGACTAGGGTTGATCTTTTATTACTCGGTATGGTCGATTTCGATGTAATCATGGGTATGGATTAGTTGTTTCCATGTCATGCTATTCTGGACTGTCACACAAAAACTGTGACGTTGACCATGCCGGGTTTGCCAAAGGTTGAGTGGAGAGGTTCTTTAGATTTTGTTCCTAGCAAGGTAATTTCTTATTTGAAAGCCCAATGTATGGTTGGGAAGGGATGTTTGTCATACTTGGCTTTTGTGAGAGATGTTGATGCAGATACTCCTACTATTGATTCAGTACCGGTAGTGAGAGATTTTTCTGATGTATTTCCTACAGACCTGCCGGGTATGCCGTCCGACAGGGATATCAATTTCGGTATTGACTTGGTGCAGGGCACTCAACCCATTTCTGTACCTCCGTATCGTATGTCACCATCTGAGTTAAAAGAATTGAAAAAGCAACTTCATGAACTCCTTGAAAAGGGGTTTATTAGGCCTAGTGTGTCACCTTGGGGTGCACCGGTTCTATTTGTGAAAAAGAAAGATGGTACTATGTGGATGTGCATCGATTATAGGCAGTTGAACAAAGTTACAATCGAAAATAAATATCCCTTGCCACGTATTGATGATTTATTTGACCAGCTTCAGGGAGTGAGGATGTTCTCCAAAATTAATTTGAGGTTTGGGTATCACCAGTTGAAGATTCGGGACTCGGATATTCTGAAGACGGCATTCAGAACTCGTTATGGTCACTATGAATTTCTTGTGATGTCTTTTGGGCTAACCAATGCCCCAGCAATATTTATGCATTTGATGAATAGTGTATTCCAGCCATTTTTGATTTATTTGTCGTGGTATTTATTGATGATATTCTGGTGTACTCATATAACCAGGAGGAGCATGCACGACACTTGGGGTATTGTATTACAGAGGCTATTGATGATATTCTCGTCTATTGCATCTCCTATGACTAAATTGACCTAGAAAGGTATTCAGTTTAGGTGGTCGGATGAATGTGAAAAGAACTTTCAGAAGCTCAAGACAGCTTTGACTACAACTCTGGTATTAGTGTTGCCTAGAGGTTTAGAGTCTTATACTGTGTATTGTGATGCGTTGCGTATTGGTCTCGATGCAGTGCTGATGCAAGACGGTATGGTGATTGCCTATGTGTCCCGACAGCTAAAGGTACATGAGAAGAATTATCCAGTCCATGATCTTGAGTTAGCAGTTATTGTTCATGCCTTAAAAATTTGGCGGCATTACTTGTACGTTGTCCAGTGTGATGTTTATACCGATCATTAGAGTCTACAATATTTTTTTAAATAGAAGGATCTTAACTTGCAGCAACGAAGGTGGTTGGAGTTGCTAAAGGATTACGATAATACCATTCTCTATAATCCCGAGAAGGCCAATGTAGTGGCCGATGCCTTGAGTCGTAAGGCAGAGAGTTTGGGCGGCTTATCATACTTACCAGTAGCAGAGAGGCCTTTAGCCTTGGATGTTCAGGCCTTGGCTAATCAATTTGTTAGATTTGATGTTTCCGAGCCGAATCGAGTTTTGGCCTGTGTAGTTTCTCAGTCTTCTTTATATGATCGCATCAGAGAGCGCCAATATGATGATCCACATCTGCTTGTCCTTAAGGACACGGTTCAGCATGATCATGCCAAGGAAGTCACTATTGGAGATGACGGTGTATTACGGATGCAGGGCAGGCTATGTGTGCCTAATGTAGATGGTTTGCGTGAGCTGATTCTCCAGGAAGCTCACAGTTCACAGTACTCTATTCATCCAGGCGCCGCAAAGATGTATCAGGATTTGTGACAACACTATTGGTGGAGACGGATGAAGAAAGATATAGTTGGGTTTGTATCTCGGTGTTTAAATTGTCAACAGGTAAAGTACGAGCATCATAGACCGGGCGGATTGCTACAAAGACTTAAAATTCCGAAGTGGAAATGGGAGCGTATTACCATGGACTTCGTAGTTGGGCTCCCACGGACATTGAGAAGGTTTGATGCTATTTGGGTGATTGTAGATCGACTAACCAAATCTGCGCATTTAATTCCAGTTGGTACTAATTATTCTTCGGAGCGGTTGGGTGGGATTTATATTCGCGATATTGTTCGCCTACATGGCGTGCCGGTGTCCATTATTTCAGATCGGGGTACGTAGTTTACCTCATAGTTTTGGAGGGCAGTGCGGCGAGAATTGGGCACACGGGTTCAGTTGAGTACAATATTTCACCCTTAGACGGACGAACAGTCCGAGCGCACTATTCAGATATTGGAGGATATGCTACGCGCTTGTGTCATTGATTTTAGGGGTTCTTGGGATCAATTTCTACCACTCGCGGTGTTTGCTTACAATAATAGCTATTAGTCAAGCATTCAGATGGCTCCGTATGAAGCTTTATATAGGAGACAATGTCGGTCTCCGGTGGGTTAGTTTGAGCCGAGTGAGGTTAGACTATTGGGTACTGACTTGGTTCAGGATGCTTTAGAGAAGGTTAAAGTAATTCAGGAACGGCTTCGCACGGCACAGTCTAGACAGAAGAGTTATGCCGACAGGAAGGTTCGTGATGTTGTTCACATGGTTGGGGAGAAGGTTCTGCTCATGATTTCACCCATGAAGGGTGTGTTGAGGTTCGGGAAGAAGGGCAAGTTGAGCCCTCGGTATATTGGTCCTTTTGAGATACTTAAGAAAATTAGAAATGTGGCTTATGAACTTGCCTTGTCACCTAGTATATCAGGTGTTCATCCAGTGTTCCATGTATCTATGCTCCGAAAGTATGTCGGGGATCCGTCTCATATTTTGGATTTCAGTACAGTGCAGTTGGACGGTAATTTGACTTATGATGTGGAGCCGGTGGCCATTTTAGATCGGCAGGTTCGAAAGTTGAGATCAAAGAACATAGCTTCGGTAAAGGTGCAGTGGAGAGGCCAGCCAGTCGGAGAAGCTAATTGGGAGATTGAGCAGGAGATGCGGAGAAAATATACACATCTATTTGAGACCCCAGGTATGATTCTAAGCTCGTTCGAGGACGAACGTTTGTTTAAGAGGGGGAGATTGTAACGACTCGGCCGGTCGTTTTGACTATTGCAATCCCGTTCCCCCATTTACTGCTCAAATTGTGAATTATAGTTGTTATTTGGCTTGCCGGGGTAATTGGTTTGGGTTCAGTGAGGTTTTGAAATGATTTAGAGCGCTTAGTTCCAAGGTTTAGAATTTAAGTTGAAAAGGTTGACCGGATGTTAACTTATGTGTAACGACCTCGGAAAATTTTTGCTAAGGAAATTAAGGTTAGGTGGTGCCGAATTTAATTGAAGATTTGAGGGTTGAGTTGGTGTCAGATTTTGGTGAAATTTATATGGTTGGGCTCGTGGTTGGATGGGAGTTCATATTCTGTAACTTTTGTCGGGTTCCGAGACGTGGGCCCTACGGGCGATTTTTGAGTTAATTTCTGATTTTATTGGGAAAATTAGTATTTCCTTATGGAATTAATTACAATAATTTGTATTGACTGATTCGAATTAATT
The DNA here is from genome assembly GCF_000390325.3 of Nicotiana tomentosiformis. Taxonomy (NCBI): domain Eukaryota; kingdom Viridiplantae; phylum Streptophyta; class Magnoliopsida; order Solanales; family Solanaceae; genus Nicotiana; species Nicotiana tomentosiformis. The sequence continues at coordinate 1,829,936 of NC_090818.1, read as the reverse complement.
GTGGCTAAATACGAGGCTTTCAGAGACCAATTCTCATGGCAAGGGCATATCGGAATAAATAATTACTCAGGTTGAGGTAAGTAACAGTTATAAATCTGGTCCCGAGGGTATGAAACCCCGGATTTTATGTCATGTGATTATTTTGGAGGTGACGCACATTCTAGGTGACGGGCGTGTGGGCGTGCACCAAAGAGATTGTGACTTGGTCCGTCCCGTGAAACTGTAAAGTTGAATAACCTGTTGTTAGCTATAAGCTCTCTTTGTGTTGAAGAAATTTGACTGTAAATCATGTTAAAAATCATGCTTAGGCTATGTGATAGTACTGTTAAGACCCACATAGGTCACAAACTTGTTGAATTATTTTCTAATTGCTATCTTGTGCTCAGTCTTGATTTTATTAGAGAATCATACCTCAGTCTTTCTTGATATTTATTGATGCACTATGTTATCTTTGTTTGGGATGATCTTTGTGTTTTCTGAGAGCCCGAGAGACTAGAGAGGTGAAGGACTGAGTAAGGACGAGGGCCTGTTAGTGAGATAATGAGCTTTCCGTGCAGGATATTATAGCACGTGAGTTGTCCGTGCAACACATGAGTTGTCCGTGCAGATTATGGCGCTTGGGATGTAGGAGCTCCTCCGGAGTCTGTATACACCCCTAGTGAGCGCGGGTACCCATTGAGTGTGAGTGTTGAGGGCTGAGAGTCGAGTGGTTGAGCTGTTGTGATGAGCTGAGTGACTGTTGCCTGAGAGGCTGTACTTGCTTTGCATTTGTTGTTGCACTTGGTTGCTATCTGTCATTATTGTGAAATCCCTAATGAATTTATATCCGGATTACTTGAAATTGAAATGTATAAAATTTATTTGACTTAAACTGCCGGATTCGAAAGCATGTCTATTCTTTGCTGGGATTACTGAAAGTGAACTATAACTGTGTAGTTCGTCATTATCTTCAGTTCCTTAGTTATTTTTGTTACTTGCTGAGTTGGTTGTACTCATACTACACCCTGCACTTCGTGTACAGATCCAGGTGTTCCCGGTCATAGCGGGTGTTGATCATTTTGCGCAGTTAATTTTCAGGAGATTTTGAGGTAGCTGCCGTGTTTCGCAGACCTTGTCTCTCCTTCTCTATATCCTTGTGTAACGGTATTGGGTCTCAAACTATTATAGATCGTATTTTCCAGACTTGTACTCATATTAGATGCTTATGTACTAAGTGACGCCAGGTTTTGGGAGTGTTGTATCGGAAATTGCTAGATTTTGGGTGTTGTATTAAATGTTACATTTTTAAATTTAAAGGAAATCGTGGGTTATTGATGTTGTCGGCTTGCCTAGTACTGAGATAGGCGCCATCATGACAGGTTAGGATTTTTGGGTCGTGACATAATTAATACAGTTTTATGATATTCCGTACTTATTATATTTCATCTTAGTTAATTAGTATTAATTACTGAATAAAAATAATGAATTGGTTTAATGATTCTCTAACGTTGGCTTGCCTAGCAAGTGAAATGTTAGGCGCCATCACGGTCCCGTCAGTGGGAAATTTTGGGTCGTGATAGTTGGTATCAGAGCCCTAGGTTACATAGGTCTCACGAGTCACGAGCAAACTTAGTAGAGTCTGGAGGATCGGTACAGAGTCGTCTGTACTTATCTCTCAGAGGCTATGAAGTTTAGGAACAATATCACTTCTTTCATTCCTTATCATGCGACATTGATTTTTGCTTGAAACATATATCTCGTATTCTTTTGTATCCACTCGTGTATGACATTGCGCACTCGGTATCAGTTGTGCGTCGACGGTTCGTGATTCTGCAAATGAACTACGAGGGAGCCAGAGATGCTCAAACAATGCCTCAACGTGTGATTCCGACTGAAGATGCGGACGTATAAAGAGATCACCTAGTGAATAATGTGGGGGTGCAACGTACCTTGGCATCTGGTTGATTTATACGAGTTGTGAAGGTTAGTATTGTGGACCATCAGACATGGTGAACTATGACTTCGCGCCGAGTGGGGCAGTCCACTACCAATGAATGGATTGCGGGGTCATGTGCTATATCAGTGTTGGCCTGAAATGTATATATGTGGTACTGAAAGGTTCTCCAAAAGTTTACACATGTTTAAGGCCTGAGATTTTGTAGATGATAAGGTTGGTACTTGCGGTATGTCCGCCTACTTAATAACCCTATACTTAAGTACCAAAGGAGTTAGAGAAACAACTTTAAATTTACTGAAGATCTACTCAGCGTGCACGTCATGGTTTCAGATTTTGGGATGCTTCGGAGGAAGTATAGTGGTTGACGAGATTCTGGACTATGTGGTTTGTGCCAAGATTTGTCTGTATGGAGATCTACTTTTGTGATTGTTGTGTATAAATAGGGGTAAGGGTTACCTTTGAGAAGAATCGAAGAGTATGTTAAGAAATGGGTCAGCTCAACAGTGTTGAGTCAGCATAACAAAAGAAGAAATTGGCCTTGGGAGAGATAATTCTCCATAGGTGTCTGTGGCAAGCCTATGAAGAGGGCAGACCAGCCAATGCAACACTACCCACTTGGCTCAGTTCTCAGAAACGCTTTTGAAAGAGTTTGTTCCCGGACTCTCCGTAATTCATAGAGCATAGGGTTTGAACGATTGCGTCAGGTCACCATGATGGTGTCATAATATGCCATCAGGTTCAATAAGTTAACCCATCATATTCCTACTTTGCTTCCTACAACCAGAGAGCGAGTCCACAGACTCATTAAAGAACTTAATTATGATCGTAAAATTTTGTATGACTCGGGAGCTACAGGCTGATACTTCATTTCAACTAGTGGTAGAAATTTCCAAGATATTAGAACGTGTTCGGGGTGAGTAAAAATGAAACTAAGGAGACCAAGACGTCTCGAGGTTCTGGGGGATTTAGTGGATTCTACTCTGCGAGTATAAATCATTATGGCGGGGGCTCGGGTAGTCGGCCAACCCAGTTCGCACATCGAATTAATCGAGGTGCTCCAGTAAGTTTTTTAATGCACCACTGACATAAGTGTCCTACAATGGTTATTCTAGTTATCTGGCACAGACTTAGTATGAGCAGCCAAACCCGATAAATGGGTTGTTATGAATGTGGTGATACTAGGCACATCAAGAGAAAATTGTCCCAAACTTGGGAGAGATATATTTCATCAAATCACTCAGGCTAAGTTCCCCATTGCAATTACCACACCACCCACACGATCAGTTAGGGGTGGAGGACATGCGGGTAGAAGGCGTCCTAGAGGTGGAGACCCAACCGTTGTTATATTTGTTTTATGGTATGGTGGAGGTCGTTACATAAGATGGTGTCGTTATAGGTACAACCTCGATTTAAAATAAAGGAATAATTTCATTAACTTGATTCGGTTCTGAGTATAAAGACGAGTCCTCCTATTGTGCTCCACTTATGAGTGAGCTTTGTAATTCTATAATCTACTTATGTGTCTACTTCTATGGGGAGGTTTTATGGAGATAACTACACCTATTATTCCATGATGGACTCTAATAAGATCTGTGAGGCTAAAGGTGCCTTTCTGGTACTTATTTCGGTATGTTTTGATGTATTTCCGGATAATTATTTACAAATTATGAATTATATGCCCTACCGGTGTGGGGTTCATTATGTATTGTGATTTTGTTTAACGAAAGTTATTTAATAGGAGAAAATGGAAAGTTTCGATTGGCAAGATGTGTATATTACTTGTGATTCAGAACTGAGGCCGAGGTCCTCGTATTTTTAAAATAAATTAATATGTTTAAACCGGGCTATGAGCTGCGGTGGAAGTTATATAAGGACGAGATCCTTGTGATAAAAATTCTTGTGTTTAAATTCTCCCTTGTGAAATTAAATTTGTACGATAGTACTAATAGGGAGTCATGCCTGCTAGGCTTATTTAAAAATATTTGTATGGAATTCTCTGTGCGTACTTGCCAAATTCGTGTTGTAATATTGAGTTGTAACCTACGAGGTAGGTGCCCCGCCCAGGTGGCATTAAATGTGACTAGTTAATTCGGGTAAATAATTATGAGGTCTTCATGCCTCGCATCTCGTTATTAGTATTGTGAAGGTTTGAAACAAGATTTTTGTTAACATGAAGTTAATTGGCAATTCTGTAATTGATTATGAACAATTATTAAGACCATATTGACCCAGAAGGGTGCCCCATTTAGATGATCAGATGAGTGTGAGTTAAGCTTTCAGAAGCTCAAGACCGCTTTGACTACAACGCTAGTGTTGGTATTACCCACATGTTCAGGATCTTATACGGTATATTGTGATGCCTCTCACATTGGGCTTGGTGTAGTATTAATGCAAGATGGCAAGGTAATTGCATATGAGTCGCAGAAATTGAAAGTTCACGAGAAAAATTATCCTATTCATGACTTAGAACTAGCAGTCATTGTTCATGCGCTAAATTGATAAAATGGTATCAGAGCCATAACAAATAAATATAATATACCAATTATAATTGATAAAAATAATAAAAAAATAACAAGTAAAAATCCTAAAAAAGAAAAGAAAACAATAACAAAATTACAGGAATTATATAAAGAATATAAAACCACGAAAAAGGACAAATTAATAAACAAAATGTCAAAACTAGAATATAAGTATATCTTACAACTTAAGATTAAACATAAAATATGAATAAAGAAGAATTTGCGGTAGACGAAAAAACATACGAAAATTTGGATGGATTAAAAATAAAAATAATAACTTCAAATATAGGAAGAAGATATAAGAAAGTAGGAGAAAACATATATTTAATGTTAGAAAAAGAAACTGCAAGATTAGAAGATAGTTTAACAGCAATGACAAGAATAATAAAAGAAAATGAAGAAATTGATAGGAAAAATGAAATTGAAAAAATTAGGCAACAAGCTAAAAAAGAATTACAGCAAGTGGAAGAAAACAAAAACACCAGGATAATGGAATTAGAAAAAGAATTAGCAATATTAAAAGAATTGTATGAAAACAAACAGAGAGAAAGAGAAAAGAAAAAAGAATTAGAGCAAGAAGAAAGATTGAAGGAAGAAATAGAAAAATTTAGGGAAAAATTAAAAGAGGACATAGAAGTAAAACTTGAAGAAATAAATGAAACTAATAATGAAAATGAACAGAATACAGAAAGTTCAGAAGATTCAGAAATAAGTGAAACATATACAGAACTTATAACTAAAACAAATAACATAATAAATCCAGAAATATATGCCGGAGATATAAGCGAAAAACCAAGTACATCAAAAGAAAGAAAATACAAACAAACAATACCAACATATTACAATAATAATTATGAACGAAGTGACAGAAGTAAAGTATTATGGGATAAAAGATTAAACAGAAAATGGACACCAAAAATAATAAATGAACAATATAACTTTTTGGACTTAGATTGCGTAGAAGACGTTAATAAAATAATACAACTATGGGTAGGATATATATCAAAACAATTAATAGATAATAAAATACCAATTCCAGAAGCACCAGGATATATAGAAAGGACAATAATAGGAACAGTAAAATTATGGATACAAAATCTAAATGATGAAAGTATAAAAGCATTAAGAAGTAATAAAAAATTCGATGGTGAATCAGCTACAACAACTATAGACATATTAATAAAATATGAATTAGCTATAAGAAATGAATTTAGTAGTATGACAACAGAAATAGAAGAGCAACAAAAAGAAAAAACAGTAAGTAGAAATCTAATGAACAAACTAGCTATATGTAACATGTGTTACATAGACGAATATACGTGTGCATTTAAAGAATATTACTATAAAGGAACATATAGTGTTGAAGAAGGAAAAGAAATCAGAAAAATATACTTTACAAAATTACCAGAACCTTTTAGTTCTAAAATAATAAGAGATTGGGAAAAAGCAGGATTAGAAGATACCTTAGGAGCTAGAATTAGATATTTAAAGAATTGGTTTATAGAATTATGTGAAAAACATAAAGAAGAAATTAAAATGGAAAAAACACTGATAAAAAACCTTACATGTTGTAAAATTAAAACTGCACCCCAGTTTGGATGTACAGATAATTATTATAAAAAGAAAAATTATAAAAGAAAATATAAAAAATATAGAAGAAATAAGTTAAAATATAAGTATAAAAACCCGAGGAAAAGATATTATATAAAAGATTACAAAAGAAAAAGACCATATAGAATTAAGAAAAAGTTATCCGAATGTACTTGTTACAATTGTGGAAAATTAGGACACCTAGCCAAAGATTGTAAATTACCTAGAGACCCTAAAAAGAAACAAATAACAGAAATTAACACTGATAATGAAGAATACATGCAACTAGACTATATAGATTATGAATTAGATAGTGAAGATAGTATTTATGAATTAGAACCTGAATTAGAAACAGAAATAGAATCAGAAAAAGAACTATCAGATATAGAGGAAAATGACTGAAAACGATATACAAATAATAAGCAGAGAAGAATATAAGGATGAAGAATCAAGTGAACAAAAAGTAATATTTGATAATGATATTTTTGAAAAAATAAAAGGAAAAGATTTAGATTTAAGCATCGGTAAAATATTAGAAGTACCAACAATAAAAAACTGGTTCAAAATTAAAAAAGAAGAATATTATGTAATAAGTCAAAAAGAACATATAATAGATTGTAAATATACTAGAGGAAAAGCTAAAATACCTATAATAAATAAAAGAACAATAAATAAAGAAATTCAGAATATAAAAGCAAAAAATCCGATCAAATATGTACACTTAGGAGGAACAGAAATACTTATAAAAGCCTGTTTTAGAGAAGGGATAGATACACCAATAGAAATATATTTAGCAGATGATAGAATAGTACAACCTATAGAAAAGAGTATAATTTGTGCAATAAAAGGAAATTTGATATACCAAAAATTTAAATTTATAATTAGTGCTAACTATACAGTAGCATTAAAAGATGCTAATATAGATAAATCACTAGTATTGTACTGGAAAATGTCAGGAATAGAGCTGGCACCAGGAAGTAAAATATTTACAGCAAAATGTAAAAATTTATATATATTAACAACCAATCACAAAATAACAGCACGAAATAAGATTGAAAAAATAAAGATAGAAAACCCATTTGATAGTATAATATCAGTCATAGACAATAATGATTATAGTTACAAAGATATAGATATGGAAGGAGATTTAGAAATAGTAAGAGAAAGACTAAGCACATCTAAAAGAATAAATTATGAATCCCCACAAACTACATCTTCAAGAGCAAGTACCTCGAGAAGATTAGAATATACAAACCCACAAAGATTAATAAAAGAACCGGAGTTACACAACTATTATATAACAGGAGTAATAGATCAAAGAAAATACCTAATAATGATAAATACTGGACAAGAAGACAATTATATAACTAAAGAACTAGTTAAAGAAAGTGAAATAATAACTACAGAAACAATATGCCCAGGATTACCTAAAAATTTGGTAGGAACAGAAGAAATAACAAAGAAGGAACTAATTATTGGAGGAATCCCAGTAGAAATAGAATTTAATATTTACCAAGGAAATGAAAATATTACCTTAGGAATAAAATGGTTAGAAACAGTTAAACCATATAACCTAGGAGATAGACATCTTATAATAACATATAAAAATAAGAAAATAACAATTGAAAGAACCTTAACATGACAAAAATATATATACTAGCAAAAATAATAATAGAAGGATATTACAGCAGATATTATACACCCATGATAGATACAGGAGCAGGAGTAAATGTATGCAGACATAACTGTTTACCTGAAGATAAATGGGAAAAATTATTAACACCTATTGTGGTAACAGGATTTAACAATGAAGGAAGCTTGATAACGCAAAAAGCAAAAAATATAAAAATACAAATATGGGATAAAATACTAACTATGGATGAAATATATAGTTATGAATTTACAAATAAAGATATATTAATAGGAATGCCCTTTTTAGATAAATTATACCCACATATAATAACAAAAACTCATTGGTGGTTTACTACACCATGCAAACAAAAAATAGGAGCAAAAAGAGTAAGAAATAAAATAAGAAAAACAACACCGTGGATTAAAGGAAGTGAAAAGGTAACCCAAAAATTAGAAAATGAAAAAATAAATGAGCAACAAATAGAATTAATAATATTTGCTATAAATAAGATAAAAATAATTCAAGACAAATTAGAATCATTATATAATGAAAATCCCCTTCAAGGATGGGATAAACATAAAACGAAAGTAAAAATAGAATTAATAGATGAAAATAGTATAATAACACAGAAACCATTAAAATATAATTTTAATGATCTAGAAGAATTCAAAATGCATATAAAAGAACTATTAAAAAATAATTATATACAGGAAAGTAATAGTAAACATAATAGCCCAGCATTTATAGTAAATAAACATAATGAGCAAAAAAGAGGTAAAAGTAGAATGGTAATAGATTATAGGAATTTAAATGCAAAAACAAAAACATATAATTACCCGATACCAAATAAAATATTAAAAATAAGGCAAGTACAAGGATATAATTACTTCAGTAAATTCGATTGTAAATCAGGATTTTATCACCTAAAATTAGAAGAAGAATCTAAAAAATTAACAGCTTTTACAGTACCACAAGGATTTTATGAATGGAACGTTTTACCATTTGGATATAAAAATGCACCAGGAAGATACCAACATTTTATGGATAGCTATTTTAATCAATTAGAAAACTGTATAATCTACATAGACGATATACTACTATACTCAAGGACACAAGATCAACATATAAAATTATTAGAAAAATTCATACATATAATAGAATCCTCAGGAATTAGCCTTAGTAAAAATAAGGCAGAAATACTTAAAAATCAGGTGGAATTCTTAGGAATTCAAATAGATAAAAATGGAATTAAAATGCAAACACATATAGTACAAAAAATAATAAATTTAAATGAAACCCTAGATACAAAAAAGAAATTACAATCATTCTTAGAATTAGTTAACCAAGTTAGAGAATATATACCTAAATTGGCAGAAAATTTAAAACCTTTACAGAAAAAATTAAAGAAAGATATAGAATATCACTTTGATGAAAAAGACAAAACATATATACAAAAAATAAAAGATATGTGTAAAAAATTACCAAAACTATATTTTCCAGATGAAAATAGAGAATTTATATATATAGTAGAGACAGACTCAAGTAACCATAGTTATGGAGGAGTACTTAAATACAAATATAAGGATGAAAAAATAGAACATCACTGTAGATATTATTCAGGATCATTTACGGAACCACAGTTAAAATGGGAAATAAATAGAAAAGAATTATTAGCTTTATATAAGTGTTTATTATCGTTTGAACCATATATAGTATATAACAAATTTATTGTTAGAACAGATAACACACAAGTTAAATGGTGGATAACCAAAAAGGTACAAGACTCAGTTACAACGAAAGAAATACGAAGACTCGTATTAAATATACTAAATTTCACATTTACAATAGAAATAATTCCTACTGACAAGAATGTGATTGCAGATTACTTATCAAGACAAAAGTACACAAACAAATGAAGAAGAAACTACACAAGACCTATTTTCAATACTTACTACACTATCACTACAAATGACGGAAGTAGAAAAGAGGTTGCAGATTATAGAAGCAAAAAACCTAAGCCAGCAGCATGGCTCAAAACATGCGGAACTAAGCCAGCAGCATGGCTCAAAACATGCGGACCTAGGAGGTGACGTTGGGAAACACCTAAAAACCCAAAACCTACAAACTAACACTATTTTACATACAGCTGCAGGTACATCAACATCAGCAATAAGAAAAGGAAAACATACAAATACAAATATGAACGCCATGTTCAACAAGCCATATACCCCAAAATCCCAAAATCCTTTGACACCATCACCACAAACAACTAGCTATAGAGAAAGCTTAAACCAGGAAAAACAAACCTACGATTATATTACCAACAGCTATATACAAAATATCCACAAGATTCAAACCTTTTTAAACCTAAATCCGAGATCAAAAACAATCCAAAACCCAAAAACAGACTATATAACACAACCATTACAAGGATACAACCGACTGATTGCCCAACCAGGGACGAATGCAAATTTAGTTAAAACATGTTACAATTACGGACTATTAAGTACAGTGTACACACAAACCGGACAAGAAATAGCTACAATACCAGAGCTATATAGTGCCTTTACTACCTACAAGAGAATCACCAAAGGAGACCTATTTTATATAAAATTTTATGTAGCACCAGCAGAGATACTCTATAACGAGATAAAACCAATAATCCAAGTTATTAAATTAGGACTAACTAGAGAAATGATTATCCCAGAAAATGTACAAATACAACCAGAAATACCCAAACCTGATATACCAGCATTCTACTCAAACAAAAGAATTATAGGACTATCAACCATTCTAAGTGAACTAGTCAACAATTATGTAGAAGAAAAACCTATTTGGGGATACCAATCCCGAGAACACACGATGATCTACACCCATTCAAAAAACCTAAGGGAAAACGACATGGAAGAGATACGGAGATGGATTAAAACATTAATCCAACCAGAAGAAGCACCCATTACAAGAGCAATTAGAGGAGAATTTATTTCTCAAAACTTAATGACAAGATACTGCAAACAAATTAGTCCAATCTACTCAGAGCACATATGTTCGAAATGTCAAGGAGAGAAAAACATAGTTCCAGAAATCAAATTTGAAGAAGAAGAAAACTAAAAAGATACGCAACAAAATATCAAGAAAGAGACAAAGGAATCTTACAACAAAAGCTACAAGACAAAAACAAAAGGACAGCTAGCAGGATCGGCAGGACCCAAGAAGAAGCAGAAAATGACATAAAGAAAAAAGCTATGTAATTATTAAAGCAACTTTTGACTTTATGTAAATTATTTTCCGTCTTTTAGTTTTTAAGTTGTTGTTGTGAGTCCCACTTTATCACTACCACTGTCAGTGGAAAAACTGTTGGGAACGCGTCTTTTACTTTAATTTTAGACCGTCCAAGTGTAAAGTTAGGAGGACGATGTTTGGATTAGTTTCCGTTATAAATAGACAGCCCTTAAGGCTTAGAGGGACACACCTTACCTTACCCCTTTCACATCCTTCTGAAAAAACTCTCTTGTAACCTCTCTTGTAAAAATCTATTCAGTGAAATAAATTAACATCTTTAATCTATGGAGCAATCCAAACCTATGAAAGAAGAAATCCCCGATATACAGTATCAAGTAAGTTTTTTTTAAAATATGTATAGCTAAATACATATATTCCTGAAATCTCTAGATTATCATAATTGTTATCATGTTATAACTGTTATTTAGAATAATTTTAGTAAGTTTGCCATGAATAATTATGCTGAGAGTAGTTTAAGCCCAGACTATGCCATCCTAAGGGTGAAACCAGTAAGGCAGAAGGCCGTGGTAGGGAAGTAACCAGAGTTGAGGCGCTGTTAGGGTAAAACGATTGAAGCAAAAAATCATGGTAGTGACTAAAAGAATTATTCTTAATAACTTGTTATAGGATGACGATAAACATGATAAACGAAGAGATTAAAGGAATATTTTTAGCCAAAACATCAAACAAAAATGGATCATCCTTACATCTTAGATAACACTGATGAATATAAAATAACCATTTTACACATACTTAGATCACTAAATAATGATATCAAAAATATAATATTTGACAAATTACTTATGAACGAAATACTAGAACTAATGACCCAACAATGGTATGATTTAGCAGAATTATCTGACTTAGAAGAAGAGAATACAATAAGCCTATCTGAATTTGATATACTTACAGAGGATATATATTCAGACTAGATGAACCTAACAGAAACCCGAAAAATAATAGAATTACAAGAACATAGATTACATCAAAATATGCAATTATATCAAGAATCTAAAGATCTAATCTTTTTAGAACATATAAGAGATAATATAAAACAATTAAAAGAACTACATAATAAGGATAAACTAGAAAAACTAAATATAAACAAATTAATAACATTCTTCCAACTCCAAAAAATTAATATAAACGAATATATAGAAACAGGAGAAATAGAATATGTAGAATATATAACAAATTGTAAAATAGAAATATCAAAATTAGAATCTATAATAAGAGAATATTATGATTAAGCATGATAAATCAAGAATATTTATCATACTGGATAGAAATTACGGAAAAAATAGAAGCTTTAGAACAACAACTAAAATTAACAATCAATACTTACTTAATAACAAAGGATATAGACCTTCTGATAAATATACAACAAGACATAACGGAAATATTAAAAATAAAACCGTTACAAACAGAATATTACAATAAAATATTTACAATATAAAAATAGTCATAAATACAACAAATCCACTAAAGACTAAACAAAAATATAATCTGAACCACTTTTAAAGAATGATAGAAAAATACAGAATAACTACTTACATGACAAAAAGAATGCTAGAAAAATATAAAATACTAGTCCTATATTTTATCAAAGAATTAAAACCTACTGACATAAAAATAGATATTTGGGAAAAAATACTTAAATACGAAAAAGAAGTAGAAGACCCACAAAATACATACGATTTGGTAGAAGAATATTCAGACTTATGAAGATTTATGAACAAAAGCTAATCGGAGCTAAATCCGACCCACAAACCCCCCAAAATGGTAAAGTAGGAGAAAACATATATTTAATGTTAGAAAAAGAAACTGCAAGATTAGAAGATAGTTTAACAGCAATGACAAGAATAATAAAAGAAAATGAAGAAATTGATAGGAAAAATGAAATTGAAAAAATTAGGCAACAAGCTAAAAAAGAATTACAGCAAGTGGAAGAAAACAAAAACACCAGGATAATGGAATTAGAAAAAGAATTAGCAATATTAAAAGAATTGTATGAAAACAAACAGAGAGAAAGAGAAAAGAAAAAAGAATTAGAGCAAGAAGAAAGATTGAAGGAAGAAATAGAAAAATTTAGGGAAAAATTAAAAGAGGACATAGAAGTAAAACTTGAAGAAATAAATGAAACTAATAATGAAAATGAACAGAATACAGAAAGTTCAGAAGATTCAGAAATAAGTGAAACATATACAGAACTTATAACTAAAACAAATAACATAATAAATCCAGAAATATATGCCGGAGATATAAGCGAAAAACCAAGTACATCAAAAGAAAGAAAATACAAACAAACAATACCAACATATTACAATAATAATTATGAACGAAGTGACAGAAGTAAAGTATTATGGGATAAAAGATTAAACAGAAAATGGACACCAAAAACAATAAATGAACAATATAACTTTTTGGACTTAGATTGCGTAGAAGACGTTAATAAAATAATACAACTATGGGTAGGATATATATCAAAACAATTAATAGATAATAAAATACCAATTCCAGAAGCACCAGGATATATAGAAAGGACAATAATAGGAACAGTAAAATTATGGATACAAAATCTAAATGATGAAAGTATAAAAGCATTAAGAAGTAATAAAAAATTCGATGGTGAATCAGCTACAACAACTATAGACATATTAATAAAATATGAATTAGCTATAAGAAATGAATTTAGTAGTATGACAACAGAAATAGAAGAGCAACAAAAAGAAAAAACAGTAAGTAGAAATCTAATGAACAAACTAGCTATATGTAACATGTGTTACATAGACGAATATACGTGTGCATTTAAAGAATATTACTATAAAGGAACATATAGTGTTGAAGAAGGAAAAGAAATCAGAAAAATATACTTTACAAAATTACCAGAACCTTTTAGTTCTAAAATAATAAGAGATTGGGAAAAAGCAGGATTAGAAGATACCTTAGGAGCTAGAATTAGATATTTAAAGAATTGGTTTATAGAATTATGTGAAAAACATAAAGAAGAAATTAAAATGGAAAAAACACTGATAAAAAACCTTACATGTTGTAAAATTAAAACTGCACCCCAGTTTGGATGTACAGATAATTATTATAAAAAGAAAAATTATAAAAGAAAATATAAAAAATATAGAAGAAATAAGTTAAAATATAAGTATAAAAACCCGAGGAAAAGATATTATATAAAAGATTACAAAAGAAAAAGACCATATAGAATTAAGAAAAAGTTATCCGAATGTACTTGTTACAATTGTGGAAAATTAGGACACCTAGCCAAAGATTGTAAATTACCTAGAGACCCTAAAAAGAAACAAATAACAGAAATTAACACTGATAATGAAGAATACATGCAACTAGACTATATAGATTATGAATTAGATAGTGAAGATAGTATTTATGAATTAGAACCTGAATTAGAAACAGAAATAGAATCAGAAAAAGAACTATCAGATATAGAGGAAAATGACTGAAAACGATATACAAATAATAAGCAGAGAAGAATATAAGGATGAAGAATCAAGTGAACAAAAAGTAATATTTGATAATGATATTTTTGAAAAAATAAAAGGAAAAGATTTAGATTTAAGCATCGGTAAAATATTAGAAGTACCAACAATAAAAAACTGGTTCAAAATTAAAAAAGAAGAATATTATGTAATAAGTCAAAAAGAACATATAATAGATTGTAAATATACTAGAGGAAAAGCTAAAATACCTATAATAAATAAAAGAACAATAAATAAAGAAATTCAGAATATAAAAGCAAAAAATCCGATCAAATATGTACACTTAGGAGGAACAGAAATACTTATAAAAGCCTGTTTTAGAGAAGGGATAGATACACCAATAGAAATATATTTAGCAGATGATAGAATAGTACAACCTATAGAAAAGAGTATAATTTGTGCAATAAAAGGAAATTTGATATACCAAAAATTTAAATTTATAATTAGTGCTAACTATACAGTAGCATTAAAAGATGCTAATATAGATAAATCACTAGTATTGTACTGGAAAATGTCAGGAATAGAGCTGGCACCAGGAAGTAAAATATTTACAGCAAAATGTAAAAATTTATATATATTAACAACCAATCACAAAATAACAGCACGAAATAAGATTGAAAAAATAAAGATAGAAAACCCATTTGATAGTATAATATCAGTCATAGACAATAATGATTATAGTTACAAAGATATAGATATGGAAGGAGATTTAGAAATAGTAAGAGAAAGACTAAGCACATCTAAAAGAATAAATTATGAATCCCCACAAACTACATCTTCAAGAGCAAGTACCTCGAGAAGATTAGAATATACAAACCCACAAAGATTAATAAAAGAACCGGAGTTACACAACTATTATATAACAGGAGTAATAGATCAAAGAAAATACCTAATAATGATAAATACTGGACAAGAAGACAATTATATAACTAAAGAACTAGTTAAAGAAAGTGAAATAATAACTACAGAAACAATATGCCCAGGATTACCTAAAAATTTGGTAGGAACAGAAGAAATAACAAAGAAGGAACTAATTATTGGAGGAATCCCAGTAGAAATAGAATTTAATATTTACCAAGGAAATGAAAATATTACCTTAGGAATAAAATGGTTAGAAACAGTTAAACCATATAACCTAGGAGATAGACATCTTATAATAACATATAAAAATAAGAAAATAACAATTGAAAGAACCTTAACATGACAAAAATATATATACTAGCAAAAATAATAATAGAAGGATATTACAGCAGATATTATACACCCATGATAGATACAGGAGCAGGAGTAAATGTATGCAGACATAACTGTTTACCTGAAGATAAATGGGAAAAATTATTAACACCTATTGTGGTAACAGGATTTAACAATGAAGGAAGCTTGATAACGCAAAAAGCAAAAAATATAAAAATACAAATATGGGATAAAATACTAACTATGGATGAAATATATAGTTATGAATTTACAAATAAAGATATATTAATAGGAATGCCCTTTTTAGATAAATTATACCCACATATAATAACAAAAACTCATTGGTGGTTTACTACACCATGCAAACAAAAAATAGGAGCAAAAAGAGTAAGAAATAAAATAAGAAAAACAACACCGTGGATTAAAGGAAGTGAAAAGGTAACCCAAAAATTAGAAAATGAAAAAATAAATGAGCAACAAATAGAATTAATAATATTTGCTATAAATAAGATAAAAATAATTCAAGACAAATTAGAATCATTATATAATGAAAATCCCCTTCAAGGATGGGATAAACATAAAACGAAAGTAAAAATAGAATTAATAGATGAAAATAGTATAATAACACAGAAACCATTAAAATATAATTTTAATGATCTAGAAGAATTCAAAATGCATATAAAAGAACTATTAAAAAATAATTATATACAGGAAAGTAATAGTAAACATAATAGCCCAGCATTTATAGTAAATAAACATAATGAGCAAAAAAGAGGTAAAAGTAGAATGGTAATAGATTATAGGAATTTAAATGCAAAAACAAAAACATATAATTACCCGATACCAAATAAAATATTAAAAATAAGGCAAGTACAAGGATATAATTACTTCAGTAAATTCGATTGTAAATCAGGATTTTATCACCTAAAATTAGAAGAAGAATCTAAAAAATTAACAGCTTTTACAGTACCACAAGGATTTTATGAATGGAACGTTTTACCATTTGGATATAAAAATGCACCAGGAAGATACCAACATTTTATGGATAGCTATTTTAATCAATTAGAAAACTGTATAATCTACATAGACGATATACTACTATACTCAAGGACACAAGATCAACATATAAAATTATTAGAAAAATTCATACATATAATAGAATCCTCAGGAATTAGCCTTAGTAAAAATAAGGCAGAAATACTTAAAAATCAGGTGGAATTCTTAGGAATTCAAATAGATAAAAATGGAATTAAAATGCAAACACATATAGTACAAAAAATAATAAATTTAAATGAAACCCTAGATACAAAAAAGAAATTACAATCATTCTTAGGATTAGTTAACCAAGTTAGAGAATATATACCTAAATTGGCAGAAAATTTAAAACCTTTACAGAAAAAATTAAAGAAAGATATAGAATATCACTTTGATGAAAAAGACAAAACATATATACAAAAAATAAAAGATATGTGTAAAAAATTACCAAAACTATATTTTCCAGATGAAAATAGAGAATTTATATATATAGTAGAGACAGACTCAAGTAACCATAGTTATGGAGGAGTACTTAAATACAAATATAAGGATGAAAAAATAGAACATCACTGTAGATATTATTCAGGATCATTTACGGAACCACAGTTAAAATGGGAAATAAATAGAAAAGAATTATTAGCTTTATATAAGTGTTTATTATCGTTTGAACCATATATAGTATATAACAAATTTATTGTTAGAACAGATAACACACAAGTTAAATGGTGGATAACCAAAAAGGTACAAGACTCAGTTACAACGAAAGAAATACGAAGACTCGTATTAAATATACTAAATTTCACATTTACAATAGAAATAATTCCTACTGACAAGAATGTGATTGCAGATTACTTATCAAGACAAAAGTACACAAACAAATGAAGAAGAAACTACACAAGACCTATTTTCAATACTTACTACACTATCACTACAAATGACGGAAGTAGAAAAGAGGTTGCAGATTATAGAAGCAAAAAACCTAAGCCAGCAGCATGGCTCAAAACATGCGGAACTAAGCCAGCAGCATGGCTCAAAACATGCGGACCTAGGAGGTGACGTTGGGAAACACCTAAAAACCCAAAA
Organism: Nicotiana tomentosiformis; assembly: GCF_000390325.3. Lineage (NCBI taxonomy): Eukaryota > Viridiplantae > Streptophyta > Magnoliopsida > Solanales > Solanaceae > Nicotiana > Nicotiana tomentosiformis. The sequence goes on along the minus strand of NC_090818.1, from coordinate 1,812,155 downwards.
CCTACAAACTAACACTATTTTACATACAGCTGCAGGTACATCAACATCAGCAATAAGAAAAGGAAAACATACAAATACAAATATGAACGCCATGTTCAACAAGCCATATACCCCAAAATCCCAAAATCCTTTGACACCATCACCACAAACAACTAGCTATAGAGAAAGCTTAAACCAGGAAAAACAAACCTACGATTATATTACCAACAGCTATATACAAAATATCCACAAGATTCAAACCTTTTAAAACCTAAATCCGAGATCAAAAACAATCCAAAACCCAAAAACAGACTATATAACACAACCATTACAAGGATACAACCGACTGATTGCCCAACCAGGGACGAATGCAAATTTAGTTAAAACATGTTACAATTACGGACTATTAAGTACAGTGTACACACAAACCGGACAAGAAATAGCTACAATACCAGAGCTATATAGTGCCTTTACTACCTACAAGAGAATCACCAAAGGAGACCTATTTTATATAAAATTTTATGTAGCACCAGCAGAGATACTCTATAACGAGATAAAACCAATAATCCAAGTTATTAAATTAGGACTAACTAGAGAAATGATTATCCCAGAAAATGTACAAATACAACCAGAAATACCCAAACCTGATATACCAGCATTCTACTCAAACAAAAGAATTATAGGACTATCAACCATTCTAAGTGAACTAGTCAACAATTATGTAGAAGAAAAACCTATTTGGGGATACCAATCCCGAGAACACACGATGATCTACACCCATTCAAAAAACCTAAGGGAAAACGACATGGAAGAGATACGGAGATGGATTAAAACATTAATCCAACCAGAAGAAGCACCCATTACAAGAGCAATTAGAGGAGAATTTATTTCTCAAAACTTAATGACAAGATACTGCAAACAAATTAGTCCAATCTACTCAGAGCACATATGTTCGAAATGTCAAGGAGAGAAAAACATAGTTCCAGAAATCAAATTTGAAGAAGAAGAAAACTAAAAAGATACGCAACAAAATATCAAGAAAGAGACAAAGGAATCTTACAACAAAAGCTACAAGACAAAAACAAAAGGACAGCTAGCAGGATCGGCAGGACCCAAGAAGAAGCAGAAAATGACATAAAGAAAAAAGCTATGTAATTATTAAAGCAACTTTTGACTTTATGTAAATTATTTTCCGTCTTTTAGTTTTTAAGTTGTTGTTGTGAGTCCCACTTTATCACTACCACTGTCAGTGGAAAAACTGTTGGGAACGCGTCTTTTACTTTAATTTTAGACCGTCCAAGTGTAAAGTTAGGAGGACGATGTTTGGATTAGTTTCCGTTATAAATAGACAGCCCTTAAGGCTTAGAGGGACACACCTTACCTTACCCCTTTCACATCCTTCTGAAAAAACTCTCTTGTAACCTCTCTTGTAAAAATCTATTCAGTGAAATAAATTAACATCTTTAATCTATGGAGCAATCCAAACCTATGAAAGAAGAAATCCCCGATATACAGTATCAAGTAAGTTTTTTTTAAAATATGTATAGCTAAATACATATATTCCTGAAATCTCTAGATTATCATAATTGTTATCATGTTATAACTGTTATTTAGAATAATTTTAGTAAGTTTGCCATGAATAATTATGCTGAGAGTAGTTTAAGCCCAGACTATGCTATCCTAAGGGTGAAACCAGTAAGGCAGAAGGCCGTGGTAGGGAAGTAACCAGAGTTGAGGCGCTGTTAGGGTAAAACGATTGAAGCAAAAAATCATGGTAGTGACTAAAAGAATTGTTCTTAATAACTTGTTATAGGATGACGATAAACATGATAAACGAAGAGATTAAAGGAATATTTTTAGCCAAAACATCAAACAAAAATGGATCATCCTTACATCTTAGATAACACTGATGAATATAAAATAACCATTTTACACATACTTAGATCACTAAATAATGATATCAAAAATATAATATTTGACAAATTACTTATGAACGAAATACTAGAACTAATGACCCAACAATGGTATGATTTAGCAGAATTATCTGACTTAGAAGAAGAGAATACAATAAGCCTATCTGAATTTGATATACTTACAGAGGATATATATTCAGACTAGATGAACCTAACAGAAACCCGAAAAATAATAGAATTACAAGAACATAGATTACATCAAAATATGCAATTATATCAAGAATCTAAAGATCTAATCTTTTTAGAACATATAAGAGATAATATAAAACAATTAAAAGAACTACATAATAAGGATAAACTAGAAAAACTAAATATAAACAAATTAATAACATTCTTCCAACTCCAAAAAATTAATATAAACGAATATATAGAAACAGGAGAAATAGAATATGTAGAATATATAACAAATTGTAAAATAGAAATATCAAAATTAGAATCTATAATAAGAGAATATTATGATTAAGCATGATAAATCAAGAATATTTATCATACTGGATAGAAATTACGGAAAAAATAGAAGCTTTAGAACAACAACTAAAATTAACAATCAATACTTACTTAATAACAAAGGATATAGACCTTCTGATAAATATACAACAAGACATAACGGAAATATTAAAAATAAAACCGTTACAAACAGAATATTACAATAAAATATTTACAATATAAAAATAGTCATAAATACAACAAATCCACTAAAGACTAAACAAAAATATAATCTGAACCACTTTTAAAGAATGATAGAAAAATACAGAATAACTACTTACATGACAAAAAGAATGCTAGAAAAATATAAAATACTAGTCCTATATTTTATCAAAGAATTAAAACCTACTGACATAAAAATAGATATTTGGGAAAAAATACTTAAATACGAAAAAGAAGTAGAAGACCCACAAAATACATACGATTTGGTAGAAGAATATTCAGACTTATGAAGATTTATGAACAAAAGCTAATCGGAGCTAAATCCGACCCACAAACCCCCCAAAATGGTAAAGTAGGAGAAAACATATATTTAATGTTAGAAAAAGAAACTGCAAGATTAGAAGATAGTTTAACAGCAATGACAAGAATAATAAAAGAAAATGAAGAAATTGATAGGAAAAATGAAATTGAAAAAATTAGGCAACAAGCTAAAAAAGAATTACAGCAAGTGGAAGAAAACAAAAACACCAGGATAATGGAATTAGAAAAAGAATTAGCAATATTAAAAGAATTGTATGAAAACAAACAGAGAGAAAGAGAAAAGAAAAAAGAATTAGAGCAAGAAGAAAGATTGAAGGAAGAAATAGAAAAATTTAGGGAAAAATTAAAAGAGGACATAGAAGTAAAACTTGAAGAAATAAATGAAACTAATAATGAAAATGAACAGAATACAGAAAGTTCAGAAGATTCAGAAATAAGTGAAACATATACAGAACTTATAACTAAAACAAATAACATAATAAATCCAGAAATATATGCCGGAGATATAAGCGAAAAACCAAGTACATCAAAAGAAAGAAAATACAAACAAACAATACCAACATATTACAATAATAATTATGAACGAAGTGACAGAAGTAAAGTATTATGGGATAAAAGATTAAACAGAAAATGGACACCAAAAACAATAAATGAACAATATAACTTTTTGGACTTAGATTGCGTAGAAGACGTTAATAAAATAATACAACTATGGGTAGGATATATATCAAAACAATTAATAGATAATAAAATACCAATTCCAGAAGCACCAGGATATATAGAAAGGACAATAATAGGAACAGTAAAATTATGGATACAAAATCTAAATGATGAAAGTATAAAAGCATTAAGAAGTAATAAAAAATTCGATGGTGAATCAGCTACAACAACTATAGACATATTAATAAAATATGAATTAGCTATAAGAAATGAATTTAGTAGTATGACAACAGAAATAGAAGAGCAACAAAAAGAAAAAACAGTAAGTAGAAATCTAATGAACAAACTAGCTATATGTAACATGTGTTACATAGACGAATATACGTGTGCATTTAAAGAATATTACTATAAAGGAACATATAGTGTTGAAGAAGGAAAAGAAATCAGAAAAATATACTTTACAAAATTACCAGAACCTTTTAGTTCTAAAATAATAAGAGATTGGGAAAAAGCAGGATTAGAAGATACCTTAGGAGCTAGAATTAGATATTTAAAGAATTGGTTTATAGAATTATGTGAAAAACATAAAGAAGAAATTAAAATGGAAAAAACACTGATAAAAAACCTTACATGTTGTAAAATTAAAACTGCACCCCAGTTTGGATGTACAGATAATTATTATAAAAAGAAAAATTATAAAAGAAAATATAAAAAATATAGAAGAAATAAGTTAAAATATAAGTATAAAAACCCGAGGAAAAAGATATTATATAAAAGATTACAAAAGAAAAAGACCATATAGAATTAAGAAAAAGTTATCCGAATGTACTTGTTACAATTGTGGAAAATTAGGACACCTAGCCAAAGATTGTAAATTACCTAGAGACCCTAAAAAGAAACAAATAACAGAAATTAACACTGATAATGAAGAATACATGCAACTAGACTATATAGATTATGAATTAGATAGTGAAGATAGTATTTATGAATTAGAACCTGAATTAGAAACAGAAATAGAATCAGAAAAAGAACTATCAGATATAGAGGAAAATGACTGAAAACGATATACAAATAATAAGCAGAGAAGAATATAAGGATGAAGAATCAAGTGAACAAAAAGTAATATTTGATAATGATATTTTTGAAAAAATAAAAGGAAAAGATTTAGATTTAAGCATCGGTAAAATATTAGAAGTACCAACAATAAAAAACTGGTTCAAAATTAAAAAAGAAGAATATTATGTAATAAGTCAAAAAGAACATATAATAGATTGTAAATATACTAGAGGAAAAGCTAAAATACCTATAATAAATAAAAGAACAATAAATAAAGAAATTCAGAATATAAAAGCAAAAAATCCGATCAAATATGTACACTTAGGAGGAACAGAAATACTTATAAAAGCCTGTTTTAGAGAAGGGATAGATACACCAATAGAAATATATTTAGCAGATGATAGAATAGTACAACCTATAGAAAAGAGTATAATTTGTGCAATAAAAGGAAATTTGATATACCAAAAATTTAAATTTATAATTAGTGCTAACTATACAGTAGCATTAAAAGATGCTAATATAGATAAATCACTAGTATTGTACTGGAAAATGTCAGGAATAGAGCTGGCACCAGGAAGTAAAATATTTACAGCAAAATGTAAAAATTTATATATATTAACAACCAATCACAAAATAACAGCACGAAATAAGATTGAAAAAATAAAGATAGAAAACCCATTTGATAGTATAATATCAGTCATAGACAATAATGATTATAGTTACAAAGATATAGATATGGAAGGAGATTTAGAAATAGTAAGAGAAAGACTAAGCACATCTAAAAGAATAAATTATGAATCCCCACAAACTACATCTTCAAGAGCAAGTACCTCGAGAAGATTAGAATATACAAACCCACAAAGATTAATAAAAGAACCGGAGTTACACAACTATTATATAACAGGAGTAATAGATCAAAGAAAATACCTAATAATGATAAATACTGGACAAGAAGACAATTATATAACTAAAGAACTAGTTAAAGAAAGTGAAATAATAACTACAGAAACAATATGCCCAGGATTACCTAAAAATTTGGTAGGAACAGAAGAAATAACAAAGAAGGAACTAATTATTGGAGGAATCCCAGTAGAAATAGAATTTAATATTTACCAAGGAAATGAAAATATTACCTTAGGAATAAAATGGTTAGAAACAGTTAAACCATATAACCTAGGAGATAGACATCTTATAATAACATATAAAAATAAGAAAATAACAATTGAAAGAACCTTAACATGACAAAAATATATATACTAGCAAAAATAATAATAGAAGGATATTACAGCAGATATTATACACCCATGATAGATACAGGAGCAGGAGTAAATGTATGCAGACATAACTGTTTACCTGAAGATAAATGGGAAAAATTATTAACACCTATTGTGGTAACAGGATTTAACAATGAAGGAAGCTTGATAACGCAAAAAGCAAAAAATATAAAAATACAAATATGGGATAAAATACTAACTATGGATGAAATATATAGTTATGAATTTACAAATAAAGATATATTAATAGGAATGCCCTTTTTAGATAAATTATACCCACATATAATAACAAAAACTCATTGGTGGTTTACTACACCATGCAAACAAAAAATAGGAGCAAAAAGAGTAAGAAATAAAATAAGAAAAACAACACCGTGGATTAAAGGAAGTGAAAAGGTAACCCAAAAATTAGAAAATAAAAAAATAAATGAGCAACAAATAGAATTAATAATATTTGCTATAAATAAGATAAAAATAATTCAAGACAAATTAGAATCATTATATAATGAAAATCCCCTTCAAGGATGGGATAAACATAAAACGAAAGTAAAAATAGAATTAATAGATGAAAATAGTATAATAACACAGAAACCATTAAAATATAATTTTAATGATCTAGAAGAATTCAAAATGCATATAAAAGAACTATTAAAAAATAATTATATACAGGAAAGTAATAGTAAACATAATAGCCCAGCATTTATAGTAAATAAACATAATGAGCAAAAAAGAGGTAAAAGTAGAATGGTAATAGATTATAGGAATTTAAATGCAAAAACAAAAACATATAATTACCCGATACCAAATAAAATATTAAAAATAAGGCAAGTACAAGGATATAATTACTTCAGTAAATTCGATTGTAAATCAGGATTTTATCACCTAAAATTAGAAGAAGAATCTAAAAAATTAACAGCTTTTACAGTACCACAAGGATTTTATGAATGGAACGTTTTACCATTTGGATATAAAAATGCACCAGGAAGATACCAACATTTTATGGATAGCTATTTTAATCAATTAGAAAACTGTATAATCTACATAGACGATATACTACTATACTCAAGGACACAAGATCAACATATAAAATTATTAGAAAAATTCATACATATAATAGAATCCTCAGGAATTAGCCTTAGTAAAAATAAGGCAGAAATACTTAAAAATCAGGTGGAATTCTTAGGAATTCAAATAGATAAAAATGGAATTAAAATGCAAACACATATAGTACAAAAAATAATAAATTTAAATGAAACCCTAGATACAAAAAAGAAATTACAATCATTCTTAGGATTAGTTAACCAAGTTAGAGAATATATACCTAAATTGGCAGAAAATTTAAAACCTTTACAGAAAAAATTAAAGAAAGATATAGAATATCACTTTGATGAAAAAGACAAAACATATATACAAAAAATAAAAGATATGTGTAAAAAATTACCAAAACTATATTTTCCAGATGAAAATAGAGAATTTATATATATAGTAGAGACAGACTCAAGTAACCATAGTTATGGAGGAGTACTTAAATACAAATATAAGGATGAAAAAATAGAACATCACTGTAGATATTATTCAGGATCATTTACGGAACCACAGTTAAAATGGGAAATAAATAGAAAAGAATTATTAGCTTTATATAAGTGTTTATTATCGTTTGAACCATATATAGTATATAACAAATTTATTGTTAGAACAGATAACACACAAGTTAAATGGTGGATAACCAAAAAGGTACAAGACTCAGTTACAACGAAAGAAATACGAAGACTCGTATTAAATATACTAAATTTCACATTTACAATAGAAATAATTCCTACTGACAAGAATGTGATTGCAGATTACTTATCAAGACAAAAGTACACAAACAAATGAAGAAGAAACTACACAAGACCTATTTTCAATACTTACTACACTATCACTACAAATGACGGAAGTAGAAAAGAGGTTGCAGATTATAGAAGCAAAAAACCTAAGCCAGCAGCATGGCTCAAAACATGCGGAACTAAGCCAGCAGCATGGCTCAAAACATGCGGACCTAGGAGGTGACGTTGGGAAACACCTAAAAACCCAAAACCTACAAACTAACACTATTTTACATACAGCTGCAGGTACATCAACATCAGCAATAAGAAAAGGAAAACATACAAATACAAATATGAACGCCATGTTCAACAAGCCATATACCCCAAAATCCCAAAATCCTTTGACACCATCACCACAAACAACTAGCTATAGAGAAAGCTTAAACCAGGAAAAACAAACCTACGATTATATTACCAACAGCTATATACAAAATATCCACAAGATTCAAACCTTTTTAAACCTAAATCCGAGATCAAAAACAATCCAAAACCCAAAAACAGACTATATAACACAACCATTACAAGGATACAACCGACTGATTGCCCAACCAGGGACGAATGCAAATTTAGTTAAAACATGTTACAATTACGGACTATTAAGTACAGTGTACACACAAACCGGACAAGAAATAGCTACAATACCAGAGCTATATAGTGCCTTTACTACCTACAAGAGAATCACCAAAGGAGACCTATTTTATATAAAATTTTATGTAGCACCAGCAGAGATACTCTATAACGAGATAAAACCAATAATCCAAGTTATTAAATTAGGACTAACTAGAGAAATGATTATCCCAGAAAATGTACAAATACAACCAGAAATACCCAAACCTGATATACCAGCATTCTACTCAAACAAAAGAATTATAGGACTATCAACCATTCTAAGTGAACTAGTCAACAATTATGTAGAAGAAAAACCTATTTGGGGATACCAATCCCGAGAACACACGATGATCTACACCCATTCAAAAAACCTAAGGGAAAACGACATGGAAGAGATACGGAGATGGATTAAAACATTAATCCAACCAGAAGAAGCACCCATTACAAGAGCAATTAGAGGAGAATTTATTTCTCAAAACTTAATGACAAGATACTGCAAACAAATTAGTCCAATCTACTCAGAGCACATATGTTCGAAATGTCAAGGAGAGAAAAACATAGTTCCAGAAATCAAATTTGAAGAAGAAGAAAACTAAAAAGATACGCAACAAAATATCAAGAAAGAGACAAAGGAATCTTACAACAAAAGCTACAAGACAAAAACAAAAGGACAGCTAGCAGGATCGGCAGGACCCAAGAAGAAGCAGAAAATGACATAAAGAAAAAAGCTATGTAATTATTAAAGCAACTTTTGACTTTATGTAAATTATTTTCCGTCTTTTAGTTTTTAAGTTGTTGTTGTGAGTCCCACTTTATCACTACCACTGTCAGTGGAAAAACTGTTGGGAACGCGTCTTTTACTTTAATTTTAGACCGTCCAAGTGTAAAGTTAGGAGGACGATGTTTGGATTAGTTTCCGTTATAAATAGACAGCCCTTAAGGCTTAGAGGGACACACCTTACCTTACCCCTTTCACATCCTTCTGAAAAAACTCTCTTGTAACCTCTCTTGTAAAAATCTATTCAGTGAAATAAATTAACATCTTTAATCTATGGAGCAATCCAAACCTATGAAAGAAGAAATCCCCGATATACAGTATCAAGTAAGTTTTTTTTAAAATATGTATAGCTAAATACATATATTCCTGAAATCTCTAGATTATCATAATTGTTATCATGTTATAACTGTTATTTAGAATAATTTTAGTAAGTTTGCCATGAATAATTATGCTGAGAGTAGTTTAAGCCCAGACTATGCCATCCTAAGGGTGAAACCAGTAAGGCAGAAGGCCGTGGTAGGGAAGTAACCAGAGTTGAGGCGCTGTTAGGGTAAAACGATTGAAGCAAAAAATCATGGTAGTGACTAAAAGAATTGTTCTTAATAACTTGTTATAGGATGACGATAAACATGATAAACGAAGAGATTAAAGGAATATTTTTAGCCAAAACATCAAACAAAAATGGATCATCCTTACATCTTAGATAACACTGATGAATATAAAATAACCATTTTACACATACTTAGATCACTAAATAATGATATCAAAAATATAATATTTGACAAATTACTTATGAACGAAATACTAGAACTAATGACCCAACAATGGTATGATTTAGCAGAATTATCTGACTTAGAAGAAGAGAATACAATAAGCCTATCTGAATTTGATATACTTACAGAGGATATATATTCAGACTAGATGAACCTAACAGAAACCCGAAAAATAATAGAATTACAAGAACATAGATTACATCAAAATATGCAATTATATCAAGAATCTAAAGATCTAATCTTTTTAGAACATATAAGAGATAATATAAAACAATTAAAAGAACTACATAATAAGGATAAACTAGAAAAACTAAATATAAACAAATTAATAACATTCTTCCAACTCCAAAAAATTAATATAAACGAATATATAGAAACAGGAGAAATAGAATATGTAGAATATATAACAAATTGTAAAATAGAAATATCAAAATTAGAATCTATAATAAGAGAATATTATGATTAAGCATGATAAATCAAGAATATTTATCATACTGGATAGAAATTACGGAAAAAATAGAAGCTTTAGAACAACAACTAAAATTAACAATCAATACTTACTTAATAACAAAGGATATAGACCTTCTGATAAATATACAACAAGACATAACGGAAATATTAAAAATAAAACCGTTACAAACAGAATATTACAATAAAATATTTACAATATAAAAATAGTCATAAATACAACAAATCCACTAAAGACTAAACAAAAATATAATCTGAACCACTTTTAAAGAATGATAGAAAAATACAGAATAACTACTTACATGACAAAAAGAATGCTAGAAAAATATAAAATACTAGTCCTATATTTTATCAAAGAATTAAAACCTACTGACATAAAAATAGATATTTGGGAAAAAATACTTAAATACGAAAAAGAAGTAGAATAGCTACAATACCAGAGCTATATAGTGCCTTTACTACCTACAAGAGAATCACCAAAGGAGACCTATTTTATATAAAATTTTATGTAGCACCAGCAGAGATACTCTATAACGAGATAAAACCAATAATCCAAGTTATTAAATTAGGACTAACTAGAGAAATGATTATCCCAGAAAATGTACAAATACAACCAGAAATACCCAAACCTGATATACCAGCATTCTACTCAAACAAAAGAATTATAGGACTATCAACCATTCTAAGTGAACTAGTCAACAATTATGTAGAAGAAAAACCTATTTGGGGATACCAATCCCGAGAACACACGATGATCTACACCCATTCAAAAAACCTAAGGGAAAACGACATGGAAGAGATACGGAGATGGATTAAAACATTAATCCAACCAGAAGAAGCACCCATTACAAGAGCAATTAGAGGAGAATTTATTTCTCAAAACTTAATGACAAGATACTGCAAACAAATTAGTCCAATCTACTCAGAGCACATATGTTCGAAATGTCAAGGAGAGAAAAACATAGTTCCAGAAATCAAATTTGAAGAAGAAGAAAACTAAAAAGATACGCAACAAAATATCAAGAAAGAGACAAAGGAATCTTACAACAAAAGCTACAAGACAAAAACAAAAGGACAGCTAGCAGGATCGGCAGGACCCAAGAAGAAGCAGAAAATGACATAAAGAAAAAAGCTATGTAATTATTAAAGCAACTTTTGACTTTATGTAAATTATTTTCCGTCTTTTAGTTTTTAAGTTGTTGTTGTGAGTCCCACTTTATCACTACCACTGTCAGTGGAAAAACTGTTGGGAACGCGTCTTTTACTTTAATTTTAGACCGTCCAAGTGTAAAGTTAGGAGGACGATGTTTGGATTAGTTTCCGTTATAAATAGACAGCCCTTAAGGCTTAGAGGGACACACCTTACCTTACCCCTTTCACATCCTTCTGAAAAAACTCTCTTGTAACCTCTCTTGTAAAAATCTATTCAGTGAAATAAATTAACATCTTTAATCTATGGAGCAATCCAAACCTATGAAAGAAGAAATCCCCGATATACAGTATCAAGTAAGTTTTTTTTAAAATATGTATAGCTAAATACATATATTCCTGAAATCTCTAGATTATCATAATTGTTATCATGTTATAACTGTTATTTAGAATAATTTTAGTAAGTTTGCCATGAATAATTATGCTGAGAGTAGTTTAAGCCCAGACTATGCCATCCTAAGGGTGAAACCAGTAAGGCAGAAGGCCGTGGTAGGGAAGTAACCAGAGTTGAGGCGCTGTTAGGGTAAAACGATTGAAGCAAAAAATCATGGTAGTGACTAAAAGAATTGTTCTTAATAACTTGTTATAGGATGACGATAAACATGATAAACGAAGAGATTAAAGGAATATTTTTAGCCAAAACATCAAACAAAAATGGATCATCCTTACATCTTAGATAACACTGATGAATATAAAATAACCATTTTACACATACTTAGATCACTAAATAATGATATCAAAAATATAATATTTGACAAATTACTTATGAACGAAATACTAGAACTAATGACCCAACAATGGTATGATTTAGCAGAATTATCTGACTTAGAAGAAGAGAATACAATAAGCCTATCTGAATTTGATATACTTACAGAGGATATATATTCAGACTAGATGAACCTAACAGAAACCCGAAAAATAATAGAATTACAAGAACATAGATTACATCAAAATATGCAATTATATCAAGAATCTAAAGATCTAATCTTTTTAGAACATATAAGAGATAATATAAAACAATTAAAAGAACTACATAATAAGGATAAACTAGAAAAACTAAATATAAACAAATTAATAACATTCTTCCAACTCCAAAAAATTAATATAAACGAATATATAGAAACAGGAGAAATAGAATATGTAGAATATATAACAAATTGTAAAATAGAAATATCAAAATTAGAATCTATAATAAGAGAATATTATGATTAAGCATGATAAATCAAGAATATTTATCATACTGGATAGAAATTACGGAAAAAATAGAAGCTTTAGAACAACAACTAAAATTAACAATCAATACTTACTTAATAACAAAGGATATAGACCTTCTGATAAATATACAACAAGACATAACGGAAATATTAAAAATAAAACCGTTACAAACAGAATATTACAATAAAATATTTACAATATAAAAATAGTCATAAATACAACAAATCCACTAAAGACTAAACAAAAATATAATCTGAACCACTTTTAAAGAATGATAGAAAAATACAGAATAACTACTTACATGACAAAAAGAATGCTAGAAAAATATAAAATACTAGTCCTATATTTTATCAAAGAATTAAAACCTACTGACATAAAAATAGATATTTGGGAAAAAATACTTAAATACGAAAAAGAAGTAGAAGACCCACAAAATACATACGATTTGGTAGAAGAATATTCAGACTTATGAAGATTTATGAACAAAAGCTAATCGGAGCTAAATCCGACCCACAAACCCCCCAAAATGGTATCAGAGCTAACCATTTTATTCCTAAGGTAATCCTGGGCTGGGATACCAATCCCGAGAACACACGATGATCTACACCCATTCAAAAAACCTAAGGGAAAACGACATGGAAGAGATACGGAGATGGATTAAAACATTAATCCAACCAGAAGAAGCACCCATTACAAGAGCAATTAGAGGAGAATTTATTTCTCAAAACTTAATGACAAGATACTGCAAATAAATTAGTCCAATCTACTCAGAGCACATATGTTCGAAATGTCAAGGAGAGAAAAACATAGTTCCAGAAATCAAATTTGAAGAAGAAGAAAACTAAAAAGATACGCAACAAAATATCAAGAAAGAGACAAAGGAATCTTACAACAAAAGCTACAAGACAAAAACAAAAGGACAGCTAGCAGGATCGGCAGGACCCAAGAAGAAGCAGAAAATGACATAAAGAAAAAAGCTATGTAATTATTAAAGCAACTTTTGACTTTATGTAAATTATTTTCCGTCTTTTAGTTTTTAAGTTGTTGTTGTGAGTCCCACTTTATCACTACCACTGTCAGTGGAAAAACTGTTGGGAACGCGTCTTTTACTTTAATTTTAGACCGTCCAAGTGTAAAGTTAGGAGGACGATGTTTGGATTAGTTTCCGTTATAAATAGACAGCCCTTAAGGCTTAGAGGGACACACCTTACCTTACCCCTTTCACATCCTTCTGAAAAAACTCTCTTGTAACCTCTCTTGTAAAAATCTATTCAGTGAAATAAATTAACATCTTTAATCTATGGAGCAATCCAAACCTATGAAAGAAGAAATCCCCGATATACAGTATCAAGTAAGTTTTTTTTTAAAATATGTATAGCTAAATACATATATTCCTGAAATCTCTAGATTATCATAATTGTTATCATGTTATAACTGTTATTTAGAATAATTTTAGTAAGTTTGCCATGAATAATTATGCTGAGAGTAGTTTAAGCCCAGACTATGCCATCCTAAGGGTGAAACCAGTAAGGCAGAAGGCCGTGGTAGGGAAGTAACCAGAGTTGAGGCGCTGTTAGGGTAAAACGATTGAAGCAAAAAATCATGGTAGTGACTAAAAGAATTGTTCTTAATAACTTGTTATAGGATGACGATAAACATGATAAACGAAGAGATTAAAGGAATATTTTTAGCCAAAACATCAAACAAAAATGGATCATCCTTACATCTTAGATAACACTGATGAATATAAAATAACCATTTTACACATACTTAGATCACTAAATAATGATATCAAAAATATAATATTTGACAAATTACTTATGAACGAAATACTAGAACTAATGACCCAACAATGGTATGATTTAGCAGAATTATCTGACTTAGAAGAAGAGAATACAATAAGCCTATCTGAATTTGATATACTTACAGAGGATATATATTCAGACTAGATGAACCTAACAGAAACCCGAAAAATAATAGAATTACAAGAACATAGATTACATCAAAATATGCAATTATATCAAGAATCTAAAGATCTAATCTTTTTAGAACATATAAGAGATAATATAAAACAATTAAAAGAACTACATAATAAGGATAAACTAGAAAAACTAAATATAAACAAATTAATAACATTCTTCCAACTCCAAAAAATTAATATAAATGAATATATAGAAACAGGAGAAATAGAATATGTAGAATATATAACAAATTGTAAAATAGAAATATCAAAATTAGAATCTATAATAAGAGAATATTATGATTAAGCATGATAAATCAAGAATATTTATCATACTGGATAGAAATTACGGAAAAAATAGAAGCTTTAGAACAACAACTAAAATTAACAATCAATACTTACTTAATAACAAAGGATATAGACCTTCTGATAAATATACAACAAGACATAACGGAAATATTAAAAATAAAACCGTTACAAACAGAATATTACAATAAAATATTTACAATATAAAAATAGTCATAAATACAACAAATCCACTAAAGACTAAACAAAAATATAATCTGAACCACTTTTAAAGAATGATAGAAAAATACAGAATAACTACTTACATGACAAAAAGAATGCTAGAAAAATATAAAATACTAGTCCTATATTTTATCAAAGAATTAAAACCTACTGACATAAAAATAGATATTTGGGAAAAAATACTTAAATACGAAAAAGAAGTAGAAGACCCACAAAATACATACGATTTGGTAGAAGAATATTCAGACTTATGAAGATTTATGAACAAAAGCTAATCGGAGCTAAATCCGACCCACAAACCCCCCAAAATGGTAAATTAACAGCTTTTACAGTACCACAAGGATTTTATGAATGGAACGTTTTACCATTTGGATATAAAAATGCACCAGGAAGATACCAACATTTTATGGATAGCTATTTTAATCAATTAGAAAACTGTATAATCTACATAGACGATATACTACTATACTCAAGGACACAAGATCAACATATAAAATTATTAGAAAAATTCATACATATAATAGAATCCTCAGGAATTAGCCTTAGTAAAAATAAGGCAGAAATACTTAAAAATCAGGTGGAATTCTTAGGAATTCAAATAGATAAAAATGGAATTAAAATGCAAACACATATAGTACAAAAAATAATAAATTTAAATGAAACCCTAGATACAAAAAAGAAATTACAATCATTCTTAGGATTAGTTAACCAAGTTAGAGAATATATACCTAAATTGGCAGAAAATTTAAAACCTTTACAGAAAAAATTAAAGAAAGATATAGAATATCACTTTGATGAAAAAGACAAAACATATATACAAAAAATAAAAGATATGTGTAAAAAATTACCAAAACTATATTTTCCAGATGAAAATAGAGAATTTATATATATAGTAGAGACAGACTCAAGTAACCATAGTTATGGAGGAGTACTTAAATACAAATATAAGGATGAAAAAATAGAACATCACTGTAGATATTATTCAGGATCATTTACGGAACCACAGTTAAAATGGGAAATAAATAGAAAAGAATTATTAGCTTTATATAAGTGTTTATTATCGTTTGAACCATATATAGTATATAACAAATTTATTGTTAGAACAGATAACACACAAGTTAAATGGTGGATAACCAAAAAGGTACAAGACTCAGTTACAACGAAAGAAATACGAAGACTCGTATTAAATATACTAAATTTCACATTTACAATAGAAATAATTCCTACTGACAAGAATGTGATTGCAGATTACTTATCAAGACAAAAGTACACAAACAAATGAAGAAGAAACTACACAAGACCTATTTTCAATACTTACTACACTATCACTACAAATGACGGAAGTAGAAAAGAGGTTGCAGATTATAGAAGCAAAAAACCTAAGCCAGCAGCATGGCTCAAAACATGCGGAACTAAGCCAGCAGCATGGCTCAAAACATGCGGACCTAGGAGGTGACGTTGGGAAACACCTAAAAACCCAAAACCTACAAACTAACACTATTTTACATACAGCTGCAGGTACATCAACATCAGCAATAAGAAAAGGAAAACATACAAATACAAATATGAACGCCATGTTCAACAAGCCATATACCCCAAAATCCCAAAATCCTTTGACACCATCACCACAAACAACTAGCTATAGAGAAAGCTTAAACCAGGAAAAACAAACCTACGATTATATTACCAACAGCTATATACAAAATATCCACAAGATTCAAACCTTTTTAAACCTAAATCCGAGATCAAAAACAATCCAAAACCCAAAAACAGACTATATAACACAACCATTACAAGGATACAACCGACTGATTGCCCAACCAGGGACGAATGCAAATTTAGTTAAAACATGTTACAATTACGGACTATTAAGTACAGTGTACACACAAACCGGACAAGAAATAGCTACAATACCAGAGCTATATAGTGCCTTTACTACCTACAAGAGAATCACCAAAGGAGACCTATTTTATATAAAATTTTATGTAGCACCAGCAGAGATACTCTATAACGAGATAAAACCAATAATCCAAGTTATTAAATTAGGACTAACTAGAGAAATGATTATCCCAGAAAATGTACAAATACAACCAGAAATACCCAAACCTGATATACCAGCATTCTACTCAAACAAAAGAATTATAGGACTATCAACCATTCTAAGTGAACTAGTCAACAATTATGTAGAAGAAAAACCTATTTGGGGATACCAATCCCGAGAACACACGATGATCTACACCCATTCAAAAAACCTAGGATGGCATAGTCTGGGCTTAAACTACTCTCAGCATAATTATTCATGGCAAACTTACTAAAATTATTCTAAATAACAGTTATAACATGATAACAATTATGATAATCTAGAGATTTCAGGAATATATGTATTTAGCTATACATATTTTAAAAAAAAAACTTACTTGATACTGTATATCGGGGATTTCTTCTTTCATAGGTTTGGATTGCTCCATAGATTAAAGATGTTAATTTATTTCACTGAATAGATTTTTACAAGAGAGGTTACAAGAGAGTTTTTTCAGAAGGATGTGAAAGGGGTAAGGTAAGGTGTGTCCCTCTAAGCCTTAAGGGCTGTCTATTTATAACGGAAACTAATCCAAACATCGTCCTCCTAACTTTACACTTGGACGGTCTAAAATTAAAGTAAAAGACGCGTTCCCAACAGTTTTTCCACTGACAGTGGTAGTGATAAAGTGGGACTCACAACAACAACTTAAAAACTAAAAGACGGAAAATAATTTACATAAAGTCAAAAGTTGCTTTAATAATTACATAGCTTTTTTCTTTATGTCATTTTCTGCTTCTTCTTGGGTCCTGCCGATCCTGCTAGCTGTCCTTTTGTTTTTGTCTTGTAGCTTTTGTTGTAAGATTCCTTTGTCTCTTTCTTGATATTTTGTTGCGTATCTTTTTAGTTTTCTTCTTCTTCAAATTTGATTTCTGGAACTATGTTTTTCTCTCCTTGACATTTCGAACATATGTGCTCTGAGTAGATTGGACTAATTTGTTTGCAGTATCTTGTCATTAAGTTTTGAGAAATAAATTCTCCTCTAATAGCTCTTGTAATGGGTGCTTCTTCTGGTTAGTTTAAGCCCAGACTATGCCATCCTAAGGGTGAAACCAGTAAGGCAGAAGGCCGTGGTAGGGAAGTAACCAGAGTTGAGGCGCTGTTAGGGTAAAACGATTGAAGCAAAAAATCATGGTAGTGACTAAAAGAATTGTTCTTAATAACTTGTTATAGGATGACGATAAACATGATAAACGAAGAGATTAAAGGAATATTTTTAGCCAAAACATCAAACAAAAATGGATCATCCTTACATCTTAGATAACACTGATGAATATAAAATAACCATTTTACACATACTTAGATCACTAAATAATGATATCAAAAATATAATATTTGACAAATTACTTATGAACGAAATACTAGAACTAATGACCCAACAATGGTATGATTTAGCAGAATTATCTGACTTAGAAGAAGAGAATACAATAAGCCTATCTGAATTTGATATACTTACAGAGGATATATATTCAGACTAGATGAACCTAACAGAAACCCGAAAAATAATAGAATTACAAGAACATAGATTACATCAAAATATGCAATTATATCAAGAATCTAAAGATCTAATCTTTTTAGAACATATAAGAGATAATATAAAACAATTAAAAGAACTACATAATAAGGATAAACTAGAAAAACTAAATATAAACAAATTAATAACATTCTTCCAACTCCAAAAAATTAATATAAACGAATATATAGAAACAGGAGAAATAGAATATGTAGAATATATAACAAATTGTAAAATAGAAATATCAAAATTAGAATCTATAATAAGAGAATATTATGATTAAGCATGATAAATCAAGAATATTTATCATACTGGATAGAAATTACGGAAAAAATAGAAGCTTTAGAACAACAACTAAAATTAACAATCAATACTTACTTAATAACAAAGGATATAGACCTTCTGATAAATATACAACAAGACATAACGGAAATATTAAAAATAAAACCGTTACAAACAGAATATTACAATAAAATATTTACAATATAAAAATAGTCATAAATACAACAAATCCACTAAAGACTAAACAAAAATATAATCTGAACCACTTTTAAAGAATGATAGAAAAATACAGAATAACTACTTACATGACAAAAAGAATGCTAGAAAAATATAAAATACTAGTCCTATATTTTATCAAAGAATTAAAACCTACTGACATAAAAATAGATATTTGGGAAAAAATACTTAAATACGAAAAAGAAGTAGAAGACCCACAAAATACATACGATTTGGTAGAAGAATATTCAGACTTATGAAGATTTATGAACAAAAGCTAATCGGAGCTAAATCCGACCCACAAACCCCCCAAAATGGTATCAGAGCCATAACAAATAAATATAATATACCAATTATAATTGATAAAAATAATAAAAAATTAACAAGTAAAAATCCTAAAAAAGAAAAGAAAACAATAACAAAATTACAGGAATTATATAAAGAATATAAAACCACGAAAAAGGACAAATTAATAAACAAAATGTCAAAACTAGAATATAAGTATATCTTACAACTTAAGATTAAACATAAAATATGAATAAAGAAGAATTTTCTTCTAATTTTAGGTGATAAAATCCTGATTTACAATCGAATTTACTGAAGTAATTATATCCTTGTACTTGCCTTATTTTTAATATTTTATTTGGTATCGGGTAATTATATGTTTTTGTTTTTGCATTTAAATTCCTATAATCTATTACCATTCTACTTTTACCTCTTTTTTGCTCATTATGTTTATTTACTATAAATGCTGGGCTATTATGTTTACTATTACTTTCCTGTATATAATTATTTTTTAATAGTTCTTTTATATGCATTTTGAATTCTTCTAGATCATTAAAATTATATTTTAATGGTTTCTGTGTTATTATACTATTTTCATCTATTAATTCTATTTTTACTTTCGTTTTATGTTTATCCCATCCTTGAAGGGGATTTTCATTATATAATGATTCTAATTTGTCTTGAATTATTTTTATCTTATTTATAGCAAATATTATTAATTCATTGGAGGCATTACCTCTACGGTGTTTCGTGTGAGGTATTTACTGATCATCGTTGCCTTCAGTACCTGTTCAAATAAAAAGATCTTAATTTGAGGGAGAGAAGATGATTGGAGTTGTTGAAAGACTATGATAGCACCATTTTGTATCCCCCCGGGAAGGCCAATGTGGTGGCCGATGCTTTGAGTAGAAAGGCTGTGAGTATGGGCAGTCTTGCGTATATTCCGGTTGGTGAGAGGCCATTAGCTGCATATGTTCAGACTTTGGCTAATCAGTTCGTGAGGTTAGATGTTTCGGAACCCAGTCGGGTTCTAGCTTGCATAGTCGCTCGGTCTTCCTTATATGAGAGCATCAGAGAGAGAGGCAATATGATGATCTTCAATTACTTGTCCTTAAGGACACGGTGCGGCACGATGATGCCAAACAGGTTGCTGTGAGGGAAGATGGGGTTCTGCGAATGCAGTGTCGTATTTGTGTGCCTAATGTGGATGGGCTTCGTGAATTAATTCTTAAAGAGATACATAGTTCCGGGTATTCTATTCATCCAAGTACCGCCAAAATGTATCAAGATTTGCGGCAATATTATTGGTGGAGGAGAATGAAAAAAGATATAGTTGCATATGTAGCTCGGTGTCTGAATTGTCAGCAAGTTAAGTACGAGCATCAAAGAGCTGGTGGTTTGCTTCATAAGTTAGAAATTCCTGAGTGGAAGTGGGAGCGTATCACTATGGATTTTGTTGTTGGGCTCCCATGGACTCAGAGAAAATTTGGCGCAGTTTGGGTCATTGTGAACAGGTTGACCAAGTCAGCACATTTCATTCCAGTGACAGTTACCTATTCTTTAGTGAGGTTAGCTGAAACTTACATTCGTGAGATTGTCCGTCTTCAAGGTGTGCCCGTGTCTATTATTTCAGATCGAGGTACGCAGTTTACCTCCCATTTCAGGGGGCTGTACAACGTGAGTTAGGCACGCGAGTGGAGTTGAGTACAACATTTCATCCACAGACAGACGGACAATCAGAGCGCACTATTCAGATATTGGAAGATATGCTTCGCGCTTGTGTTATAGACTTTGGAGGTTCTTGGGATCAGTTCTTGCCGTTAGCGGAGTTTGCCTGTAATAACAGCTACTAGTCGAGCATTCAGATGTCTTCATATAAGGCATTATATGGAAGGTGATGTCGTTCGCTAGTTGGCTGGTTTGAACCGGGAGAGGCTCGATTATTGGGTATCGATTTGGTACAAGATGCCTTGGATAAGGTCAAGATTATTCAAGATCGACTTCGCACAGCTCAGTCTAGGCAAAAGAGTTATGACGACTGTAAAGTTCGTGATATTGCATTCATGGTTGGAGAAAGAATATTTCTTCGGGTATCGCCCATGAAAGGTGTTATGAGATTTGGGAAGAAGGGCAAGTTGAGCCCTAGGTATATCGGGCCATTTGAGATCCTCGAGAGAGTGGGGAAGGTAGCTTATAGACTTGCATTGCCTCTAGGGTTATCCTCAGTTCATCCGGTATTCCATGTGTCTATGCTCCAGAAATATCATGGTGACCCATCCCACGTGTTAGATTTCAGCTCTGTCCAGTTGGACAAGGATTTGACTTACGAGGAGGAGCCGGTGGCAATTTTAGCCCGGCAAGTTCGCCAATTGAGATCAAAGAGTTACCCTTCAGTTCGGGTGTAGTGGAGAGGTCATCCTATTGAGGCAGCCACTTGGGAGTCCGAGTTCGATATGCGGAGTAGATATCTCCACCTTTTCACCAGCCCAGGTACTTTTCTATGTCCGTTCGAGGATGAACAATTGTTTTAGAGGTGGAGAATGTGATGACCCAAAAGGTCATCTTATGTTTTAAAACTCGAATCTGCGCTCTTAATCCTTAAAAATCTCATTTTTACCCTCCTCGATTTGCGTGCACAGTCCGGGCAGGTTTCCAGAAAGCTTTTATGTTGAAAATTGATGAAAATAAAAATTTATGCCTTAAAAGTTGATTTTTGTTGACTTCAGTCAATATTTTTGATAAACGGGCCCGGATCCATGTTTTGACAGTCCTGGTGGGTCCGTATCGAATTATGGGACCTTGTCGTATGCCCGGTATCGAATTCGGAGGTCCCTAGCTCAAGTTATGAATTTTTGATGAAAATTAAAAGTTTAAAAATTAATTATTTTTAAGAATTGATTGTTGTTTGGCATTGTTAGTGCTGGGTCTGTATTCTGGTTCCGGAGCCCAGTACAAGTTCATTATGATGTTTAAGACTTGTCTGTGAAATTTGGTGAGAAACAGAGTTGATTTGACGTGATTCGGACGTCCAGTTGAGAAAATAGAAATTTTAAAGTGTTCTTGAGAATTTCATTTGATTTGGTGCTAAATTCGTAGTTCTAGGTGTTATTTTGGCGATTTGATCATGCGAGCAAGTTCTTATGATGGTTTTGGACTTGTGTGCATGTTTGGTTTGGAGCCCCTAGGGCTCGGATGAGTTTCGGATAGGCCACAGGATGTTTTGGACTTTGGAAATCTGGTATTTTGCTGCAGCAAGTGTTCTGGCATGTTCTTCTTCGCGTTCGCGAAGGTACTCTCACGAATGCGAAGATTAAACTGGGCAGCTAAAGATTTCTTCTTCGCAAACGCGAAACAATGGGGGCGTTACCCTTCGCGAACGCGACAAGTCCATTGCGAACGCGTAGTGTTAGGCGTTGGGGAGGGGGAGTCAGGCGTTCCTTCATCGCAAACGCGAGCAATAACTCGTGAATGTGAAGGCCAGGGGGGAGTAACCATCACGAAAGCGTAGGCTTGGAAGCCAGTACCCTTCGTGAACGTGACAGTGCTCTCGCGAACGCGATGAACACTGTCGCCCAGCACTTAACAGAATCCAAAACGGGATTTTAGCCAAAAATTCATTTTTCTCAAAAACCAAACGGTGAGAGGCAATTTTTCATGAGCCATTTCTTCTCCAAATTGTTGGTAAGTGATTCTAAACCATTTTCTTTCAATTACCCATTACATTTTATGAATTATCAACCTAAAATCTAGAGTTTTCATGGTAGAATTAGGAGTTAGGGTAGAAACTAGGGATTTCGGAAATTTGAGAATTTATACCCCAATTTGAGGTCAGATTCCAAAACTAATTACATATTCGGGCTCGGGGGTGAATGAGTAAATAGATTTTGGTCCGAACCTTGGGTTTTGACCAAGCGGGCCCGGGGTCGATTTTCGACTTTTTGGAGGAAATATTTGGGAAATCTGTAATTATTCATTAAACTTGATTCCTTTAGCAATGTTTGATATTATTGAGTTATTTTGAATAGATACGAGTGATTTGGAGGTGAATTCCAAAGGAAAAGTTGTGATTGAGAATTAAGTGGCCTTCGAAATAAGGTAAGTGTCATGTCTAACTTTGGCTTGAGGGAATAGGTATTTTGTGAGTATTTTCTACATGTTTTGTTATTGAATATGATGTATAGTTGAGGTGACGAGCATCTATGCGTTGTGGTCGAGTCATAGCATGCGAGTGAAATTTTATTCTTGCAAATTTGTAGTCTTAAATCTTGTTATCCATGCTTATTGTTGTTGTTGAAATGTTGGGAGACTTGTATCCGGTTCCACCAAGGTTGATAAAATTGTGAATATTGATTCGAGGTTGAAATGTTAAATTGTGAAAGTAATCATTGATGAAATATTGATCTCTTTGTGAAACTTCTCTCTATCCGTTGTTATTGATTCTGTGAATTGTGAGGAAGAGTGTAAAACACAAAGGGTGATGCCGTGCATGATTTATTTATATCGTGAGGAAGAGTGTAAAGCACGGAGGGTGATGTCGTGCATAATTTATTTCTATTGTGAGGAAGAGTGTAAATCACGAAGGGTGATGCCGTATGTGATTTATTTATATGGTGAGGAAGAGTGTAAAGCACGAAGGGTGATGTCGTGCGTGAATTAATTATATTGTGAGGAAGAGAGTAAAAGTACGAAGGGTGATGCCGTGCAGATTTCCTTGTTGTTTTAATTGCTCAATTCGTTTAAGGATTTACTGTTTAATTCTGTCTTTTCATTATTCTCACTCTTTATGTTGTATTCCCCCACTGTATGTTCCTTTCCCATTATTTCTGCATTATTTCTTTATTTACTGTTTTTGCCACTAGCATAATTATACTGTTCAGGTTATATGTGGGTGTCTTGTCCTAGCCTCGTCACTACTTCGCCGAGGTTAGGCTCGACACTTACCAGTACATAGGGTCGGTTGTACTGATGCTGCACTCTGCACTTTCTGTGCAGACTTTGATACCGGTTCGGGTTAATCGAGATTTTGCTATTGGTCCGCTGTCCGGAGACTCGAGGTAGATTTGTCGGCGTTCACAGACCTTGAAGTCCCCGCCTATCTTTTCTATTCTACTATTTCTTTCATTCAGACAGTTGTATTGCTTTCAGATTATTACTTGTAGTAAATTCTAGAATGCTCGTGAATTGTGACTCCAGATCCGGGTGGTAGTAATTAATACAGTTTTATGATATTCCGCACTTATCTTATTTTATTTTAGTTAATTATTGTTAATTACGGAATGGAAATAAGGAATTGGTTTAATGATTCTCTAACGCTGGCTTGCCTAGCAAGTGAAATGTTAAGTTCCATCACGATCCCGTCGGTGGAAAATTTCGGTTCGTGACAAATTTGGACTCCAAAGAGTCTTTTAGGATAGTGAGAAAAAGGTGGGCTTGCGAGAAATTATTGAGAACATTAGAAACTTAGCAATACTAAGGCAAAGAGTAAGATGTAAAGAGATGCTCAGGGGAAACGATCGAGAGCTACCGCAATTCTAGGGTAATGAAATAAAATTACTGTAATAATTTTCGCAAAAATAAATCTCAGTACGCTTGTGTTTAAATAATAAATATTAAAGCACAGGGGCTAACAATCCCAAATATTGGATTGTATTTATCACTATATATTTTCTCACACGAATGACTATATATTTGACTGTCAAGAGAGATATTATTGTCGTAAATAGATCAAGATGGAGTAACCAAGGAATCAAAAGGAAAAATAAACCCAAAATATTATCTATAAAGAAAGTGTTAGATAAGATATGATCTCACTACATATTTCTATGATATAAATAGATATACTACCTAATTAACTCAACTAAATTACTTATATTTGCATTTTGACTTCAAGTATTAAACGATTTTTGCTTCTTCGTTTTTTCACTTCAATTGCTA
Organism: Nicotiana tomentosiformis; assembly: GCF_000390325.3. Taxonomy (NCBI): domain Eukaryota; kingdom Viridiplantae; phylum Streptophyta; class Magnoliopsida; order Solanales; family Solanaceae; genus Nicotiana; species Nicotiana tomentosiformis. The sequence continues at coordinate 1,786,529 of NC_090818.1, read as the reverse complement.
TATTAAAATATTCATATAAATAATTGATTAAATATTTACGTGCAAAGCGTACATAGAGACTAGTTTATATCTATTTATATTCTATATTATTATAAAAGCACGAATATCTCACGTTAAATGTTGATGTGTATTCATTATTTGTATTACAAAAGTGATAACGTATTACATTTATATTATTTAGATAGTAAATATAAAAGTTATTCAAAAGTTTGACCAATGTTGACCTAATAACCGACCAACTTTGGTCGGTTATTTTCCAGAAAATAAAATATACCGACCAAAGTTGGTCGGTAAATGCTTCCCCTGCATTAACCGACCAACGTTGGTCGGTAATTTTAAATATAAATTCTTAAATTTTATAAAATATTTTAAATAATAAAATAATTATTAAAATTTAAAAAATTGGGTCCACATTACCGACCAAAGTTGGTCGGTAATCCAAAAGTTTCTTTGACTAAGCAAGTCTGACCAGCTGGGTCAACTTGTTGACCAATTTACCGGCCAACTTTGGTCGGTATTTATTTTTAAAAAAATATAAAATATTTTTTTCAGTTTCCGTCTAACCTGGACGGTTTTTGGTCGCTTTTTTGACCGACCAACGTTGTCGAAAACTTTTTGTCGGTTTTTAGCGAATTTCTAGTAGTGCATGACACATCGTGCATCAAGGAAAATAAAGAGGGAACTAATCAATGTATAGACATTGCTTTATTATCTAAAGATTTAAAACATGATTTTTTTATAATAAAAAATAAAAGTTAAAAGGCAAAATCCAAGATAGAGAAATAGCTTTAATAACCTGAAGATTAAAACGCCATCCTGCAGGAGATAAAGATCATGAAGATGAAAAAGAAACTTCGTCGATGTATTTGAGTCTTGAACAATTTGTGGGAGATAGCGTTTTAAAAGCTAAAAATGAAATTTGTTAGTAGGAATAGAGAAAATCATCAACGATGCAATGGATTCCTATTAGAATTGAGACTCATTAGCAAAACGTATTCTTGGCAAACACGGATTCTTCAACTACACTTCGATCTAAAGTTTTCAATAGATTAATTACAATTATATTCACCTTTAACTTGCTTCGTTAAACAAATAATTAAGGGCATAAAATTTGATCAATATTTTAAGGATATTTTGAGCTCCGCAGGTACAGTCCAGTAAAAATAATGGTACAGAAATGTAGGCATGCTTTCAAGTTCAACAGATAAACTCAGTACAAGTGAAATAGATAAATATTGCATGATATAAGAGATATGACATCTCACTAGCAAGACTTCCTGTAGATACTGGTCACCAATTATTCGATCACTCGGTACAGTTTATGGCCAGTCCAACCCTAGGGTGTTTCAACCCGTATATATATATACACATCGACTGACAGTCAGTCATTCAGTACCGTATAAGGCCAATCCAGCCCTTGAATAATTTATCCCCAAATGCAAATGATACGGACAAGATCCATATCTAGGTAATTCATTACAATATAAACAAGTAAGACAAGTCCATGCCCTGGGAAAATCTATCCCAAACATATATATAAGCAGTAAGTAAGGCAAATCCATGCCTTGGGAAATCCATCCCGAATATATATAATCATCTACGCTCATTTGGGTGTACAGACTTCGGAGGGGCTCCTTCAGCCCAAGCGCTATATTTCGACCGCTCTCACTGGGGGGGTGTACAGACTCTCGGAGGGGCTCCTTCAGCCCAAACGTGATATAAAGCCAATATGGCCTACTGCAGGCGGGCAGTCCATCTGTATAATAATAAAGCCAATGAGGCCTGCTGCAGGCGGGCAACCCCGATCCATTTAATAATAAAGTTAATAAGGCCTGTTGCAGGCGGGCATCCCCGATCCATAAAATAGTAAGCCTATAAGGCCTGCTGCAGGTGGGCAGTCATGATCCATAAAATAGTAAAGCCAATAAGGCCTGCTGTAGGCGGGCAGCCCCGATCCATAAAATAGTAAAGCCAATAAGGCCTGCTGTAGGCGGGCAGCCCCGATCCATAAAATAGTAACATATATAAAGCCAAATGGCCTGCTGCGTTGCACAGCTCAATCCCATAAATATCCTTACACTGGACAATTATTACTGAGTGTGAAATGTATAATTTAGAACAATTAATTCAACAGCATCACGACCCCATGGGTCCTAAAATATCGGCACATAGCCTAAACATGATCTTTATCACTAGCCTCAGCTAAATTCCTCTAACACGTGCCACATGTTCAGATAATAACATGATTCTTTAATTTTACAACTTTACAGGATTTATTCAAGACACAATTTCTGTGGTGCACGTCTACATGTTCGTCACCTATCGTGTGAGTCACCTTCAACAATTTATATCATACCAAATTTGGGGATTCATACCCTCAGAACCAAGTTTAGAAGTGTTACTTACTTCAAACCGTGTAATTCTTTAATCCGATATGCCTTTGCCTCCAAACGCCTCAAATCTAGCCACAATTAATTCGATTCAGTCAATTAAATTTATTGGAATTAATTCCATAAGAAAATGCTAATTTTTCACAAAAATCCAAAATTTAGCTCAAAAATCGACCGTGGGGCCCACGTCTCGAAATCCGACGAAACTCACAAAATCCGATAACCCATCCAATTACAAGTCCAACCATACTAATTTCACGGCTCTGAATCGGTGTTCAAATCTCGAAAATTCATTTTTATGAAATTGTAGAAATTCCTCCAATTTCTCTTGAAAAATCAATAATCTAACTCCAAAAACGAAGATTAATTCATGGAATATAATTACAAGGGAGTCAAGAACACTTACCCCAAGTTTTATGGAAAATTTCCTCTCCAAAGTCGCCCAATCCGAGCTCCAAAATCCGAAAATGAAGAAAAAACCAAAACCCACGATTTTATTTTCTGTCCAGTCATTTACTTTTCCCGATCGCGAAGCACAAAAAATTCCAGCCCAAAATTTTCCTTTCGCGATCGCGAAGAACAAATTTCCAGCACTTCCAGACAACCTCTAGTATAATGGTCATAACCTTTTGTACAAAACTCCAAATTGCAATTGGTTTAGCTTTCTGAAAACTAGACACCAAGGGATATAACTTTTATTTGTTGCTCATCTCCCAATTCCTTATATATTCCGAGCTATAAGCTTCCAAAGTCAGCCCTGTGTAACAAAGAATTTACAAACTCTTCCCAGATAGCCAAGAGTGTATCCATCATAACGTTTTGTACACAACTCCAAATGACAAATATTTTACCTTTCTGAAAACTAGATACAAAGGACTACAACTTTCATTTTTTAATCATCTTAAAATTCCTTATATGTTGCGAGATATAACCTTTTAAAGTCGGGTCAGTGCAACAGAGGTTTGTTCTACGCGATCACGAAATAGCTTCCGTGATCACGATTCACAACGCCTCAAACTGCTGTTTACTCTTCGCGAACGCGACCTGATGTTCGCAATCGCGATTCACACCTCTGTGGACTAAATCCAACAATTTAAAATGGCCTAGAAATAGTCCGAAACCACTCCGAAACTCACCTGAGCCACTCGGGACCTCAACCAAATATACCAAAAAGTCCTAAAATATCATACGAACTTAGTCGAAGCCTCGAATCACATCAAACAACGCTAAAAACATGAATCATACCTCAATTCAAGCCTAATGAACTTTGAACTTTCAAATTCTATATCTTGTGCCGAAATACATCAAATCAATCCGAAATGACTTCAAATTTTGCACACAAGTCATAAATGACATAACAAAGCTATTCCAATTTCCAGAATTGGATTCCGACCTCGATATCAAAAAGATAAACCCCCGGTCAAACTTTCCAAAAATTTAACTTTCGGCATTTCAAGCCAAATTCCTCTACGTACCTACAAATAATTTTTCGGACACGCTCTTAAATCCAAAATCACCATACAGAGCTATTGAAATTATCGAAACTCCATTCCGAGGTCGTTTACACATAAGTCGACATCCGGTCACTATTTTAACTTAAGTTTTAAACCTTGGAACTAAGTGTTCCAATTCATTCCAAAACCTCACCGGACCCAAACTAATTACCCTGGTAATTCACACAACAACTGTAAAGTACAATTTGAGCATTAAATAGGGAGACAGAGTTATAATACTCAAAACGACCGGCCTGGTCGTTACAGGAATTGATCGAAATGAATATATTGGGGAATCAGGTTGCACGCCGTAACAGACTTATTAAAATCCATATTGGGGGATCGGGTTGCACATCGCAACAGACTTATTAAAAGTCCATATTGGGGGATCGGGTTGCACGCCGCAACAAACTTGATTAAAAGTTTATATTGGTGGATTAGGTTGCACGCCTCAACAGACTTGCTTAAAAGTCGATATATATATATATATATATATTGGTGGATCGGATTGCACGCCGCAACAGACTTGATTAAAATAAATATATTAGAGGAGCGGGTTGCACGCCGCAACAGAATTGCATATGAATATATTTTGGGAGCGGTTTGCACGCTGCAACGGGAACTGATTGAAATACTAATTGGATATGATTGCTGAGTTGACTTCAACTATATGAATGAGTTATCAGATTATTTCTATTATTGTGGTTATTACTATTATTGCGTACAGGATAATGTAAGTGATCTGTCTTAGCCTCATCACTACTTCATCAAGGTTAGGCTCGACATGTAACGACCCAACCGGTCGTTTTGAGTATTACAACCTCGCTTCCCAATTTACTCCACAAATTGTATCTTACAGTTTTTATGTGAATTGTCGGGGTTAATTGGTTCGGGCCCGGTGAGGTTTTGGAATGATTTAGAACACTTAGTTCCAAGGTTTAAAGTTTAAGTTAAAATGGTGACCGTGTGTCGACTTATATGTAAACTACCCCGGAATGGATTTTTGATAATTGCAATAGCTCCGTATGGTGATTTTGGACATAGGAGCGTGTCCGGAAAATTTTATGGAGGTCCGTAGTGGAATTAGGCTTTAAATGCCGAAAGTTGAATTTTTGGGAAGTTTGACCGGGGGGTTGACTTTTTGATATCAGGGTCGGAATCCGATTCTGGAAATTTGAATAGGTCCGTAATGTGAATGTGACTTGTGTGCAAAATTTGAGGTCAATCGGACGTGATTTGATGTGTTTCGGCACAAGATATAGAATTTGAAGTTTCAAAGTTCAATGATTTCGAATTGAGGTGTGATTCATTGTTTCGATGTTGTTATGTGTGTTTTGAGGCCTCGAGTAGGTCCGTGTTATGTTATGGGACTTGTTGACATAATCGGTTGAGGTTCCGGGGGCCTCAGGTGAGTTTCAGATGGTTAACGGATTGATTTTTGAATTTGGAAGACTGTTGGAACTGAAGCCTTCTGGTGTAATCGCACCTGCGGAAAAGTAGTCGCAGGTGCAAGCTCGCAAGTGCGAGTAGGGGTGAGCTGAAGTGAGGTGTGCAGGTGCGGAATCGCACCTGCACGAGAAGGAGCGCAGATGGGGACAGAGGGCTGTGAGGCATTGGTCGCAGGTGCGAGGAAAAATTCTGCACCTGCGTGATCGCAGATGCGGGAACATGCGCGCATTATCGAAAACTGGGCAGGCGAGTGAAGTCCGCAAATGCGACGTTTTGCTTGTACAAGCGGAGGCGCAGGTGCACAAATCTTGTTCACAGGTGCTGATCGACTGGACATAATCCTTTAAGTTCGAGGGTTCGACATTTTCACCCATTTTTTCAGATTTTGGAGCACGGTTTGCACGATTTTGGAGAGGAATTTTTCCACACAACTTGGGGTAAGTGTTCTTGACTCCCTTGTAGTTATATTTCATGAATTAATCTTCATTTTTGGTGTAAGATTAATTAATATTCAAGAGAAATAGAAGGAAATTTCTATAATGTCATAAAACAAAATTTTCAAGTTTGAATATCAATTTGGAGTCAGATTTGAGTGAAATTAGTATGGTTGAACTTGTAATTGGATGGGTTATCTTATTTTTTGAGTTTCATCGGATTTCGAGACGTGAGCCCCTTGGGTATTTTTGGGGCATAATTTCAAATTTTATGGAAAATATTAGTATTTTGATATGGAATTAATTCCTATAAATTTTGTGTGCTGAATCAAATTAATTGTGACTAGATTCGAGCCATTCACAAGTTGATACGCGCAGAATGGGATTTCTGGAGCACTGTTTAGCTTGCTCGGCATTTGATTTGGCTTGTTCAAGATAAGTAACTCTTCTAATCTTGGAGTTGAGGGTATGAACCCTGAATGTATGTATTATATGATTTTTTGAGAGGTGACGCACATGCTAGGTGACGGGCGTGTGGGCGTGCACTATAGAAATTGTGACATAATTGTTTATGTGGAATTTTGTAGTTAAATAATCTTGGCATTTTCATGCGGTTTTATGTGTTAAGGAAATTGAGCTGAAAAGCATATTAAAAATTATGTTGAGGCTATGTGCTAGTATTTTGGGACCCACAAAGGTCATATTGTTGTGAGTTATTTATTTTGAATTGAAAATTCATACTCAGTCATATTCATTTCATTACATTTCATATCTCAGTCTCTGTTGTTATTTATTGATACATCATATCATTATTTTGGGCTATTCTCATGACATTGTGAGCCCATGAGAGAGAGAGACTGGAGAGATTGATGACTGAGGGAGGCCGAGGGCCTGATTGTGAGGATATTTTTGGGATCGGGCTGCACGGCGCAGCAGGCCATCTTGGCTTTATATATATTATTACAATTATATGGATTGGGGTTGCCCGCCTGCAGCATGCCTTATTGGCTTATTATGGCACGTGAGTTATCCGTGCGGATTTTGATATGATATTATAACACGCGAGTTGTCCGTGTAGCACGTGAGTTGTCAGTGCAGATTATAGTGCTTGGGCTGTAGGAGCCCCTCCGGAGTCTGTACACCCCCCAGTGAGCGCAAGTACCTACTGAGTGCGAGTGCCGAATGCTGAGTGACTGGGAGGCATGAGTGATGGTGAGGTATGCCCGATGGGCTGTTTACGAGTGATTGTGAGGTATGCCCGAGGGGCTGTATACGCGTGTTGTGAGGTCTGCCCGAGGGGCTATTTATGATTTTATCACTAAGTTTCATCGCATTGGCATGCACACATGACATACAAGCATAGAGATGTATTTTTCTCATGCTGTACAACATCACATCATTCATAATTTTCTCACACATTTTGACAGATGGGCATAGTGATGCATTTATTTTACACGGGACATCTGGAAAGAAAATGAAATATCTCTTTTATTATTGAAAGGATTTTTGGGAAAAATTATTATTTTCAAACTTATTCATACTTTCGGCAACTTCGGTAAATGATTTGGGTTTTCACTGATGTACTTGAAAGGAAGAAATATTTTTGAAATCATGAGTTAGGTGAGCATTTTATTTCTGAGTTATTTCTTGTAATATTTGCTTTACGTGGTTATGAACTGTTGTGGACTATTGGTTTTTGGACCCGACCTTGTAAACGCTCGTCACTGCCTTCAACCTAAGGTTAGGTTTGTTACTTACTCAGTACATGGGGTCGGTTGTATTGATACTACACTTCTGCACATTGCGTGCAGATGTTGGCTGTTGTTGTTGCTGTGCTCGATGGTTGCCAAATTTGAAGATGTACCTGCGTTCTTATGGTTGCTGCCTCTTGTTCATGGTAGCCTTAGATTATAAAAACTCTATTTATGTACTTTTCAAACAGAAGATGTATTTACTTCATATCAGCTTTGTAAACTCTATTCTTAGAAGCTCATGATTTATACTACTAGTTCTTGGGGAAATGTAATGGTTTCATATATTTTCTTTAATAATTGTCTTGTTAAATTACATTGGAATTGGATAGTGAATAGTTGGCTTACCTAACGGGTTGGGTTAGGTGCCATCACGACTAGTTGGATTTTGGGTCGTGACATGGCACTTACCAATACATGGGATCGGTTGTACTGATACTATACTCTACACTTCTTGTGCAGTTTTCGGAGTTGGTCCCAGCAACGTACCATAGACTTGCTCGGATTTCAGCTACCAGAGGAGATTTGAGGTATAACTACACGGCGTCTGCAGTTCTGAATTCCCCGTCTACCTTATTTTAGTTGTGTGTTTGCTTTAAGACAACTCTATTTTATTCAGACCTTTATTTGTATTATTCAAGAAGCTCGTGCACTTGTGACATCAATTCTAGGATGGTATTTAGACTCTGTTATATTGTTTTATATGGATTATTCACTACATTTCAGACTTTACTCCTGCATTTGTTTCTCTGTTATTAATAAATTTAAATATTGTTTTAAAATGGAAAATATTATTCTAACGTTGGCTTGCCTAGCAAGTGAAATGTTAGGCGCCATCACGGTCCGAAGGTGGGAATTTCGGGTCGTGACAGTTGGTATCAGAGAACTAGGTTACATAGGTCTCACGAGTCACGAGCAAGCTTAGTACAGTCTGAAGGATCGGTACAGAGACGTCTGTACTTATCTCTCATAGGCTATGAGGTTTAGGAATAATATCACTTCTTTCTTATTTTGTCGTGTGATTTTATTCTCTCATCGATGATTGAACCATTCTACTCTTATTCTCTCGCAGATGGTGAGAACACGTAATACCTTTACTGATGGACAGGGACCAGAACCCTCGGTGGCAACTATGGCCAGGTGTAGAGGTCGAGGCCGAGGTCGTGCTAGAGGCCGAGGTAGAGCTCAGTCCAGAGCTCGAGCAGTTGCACCTGTTGTAGAACCTCAGGTGGATCTTCAGGAGGAAGTTCCAGTTCAGAATGTACCAGTTGGACCAGTTCAGGTTCCGGAAGGATTCATAGCCACTCCAGTGCTTCAGGACGCTCTAGTCCGGTTGGTGAGTCTTTATGGAGGGCGTGGCCCAAAATGGTACATTTCCAGTGGCGCCGGCCATCTCATAGGCTGGGGGAGGAGCAGAAACTCCCACTTCTCCCGCTCCGTAGCAGATGGCTCCCCAGAATCAGGCTCCAGCATCCCCGCCAGTTGGGGTAGTTCATCCAGTTGTTGCGGCACGGACCGGTGATAGGCCCGTCATGTCTTTTGAGGCCTTATTGAGACTGGATAAGTTTACCAAGCTCTTTCCAGCTCACTTCAGTGGTACACCTTCTAAGGACCCACATGATTATCTTGAACGCTGCCATGAGGTGCTGCGGAACATGGGTATAATTGAGACTAATGGGGTTGATTTTGTTGTATTTCAGATGACGGGTTCCGCCAGGAGGTGGTGGAGGTATTATACATTGACTAGACTAGTTAGATCGCCTGTACTTATCTGGGATCAGTTCTCTCAGCTATTTCTCTCAGCTTGCGAAGAGTAAAATTGGTCAGTAGAAATTTGTGCTTCGCGAACGCGAGGCACTGACCGCATTCGCGAAGGGTAAAAAATCCCAGAAACAGAACTTGAGTTCTATAAAATGGGATTCGTCCCATTTTCAACTCTTTTCCATTTTTGAGCTCGGGTAAGGCGATTCTTGGGCGATTTTTACGGAAAAACATTGGGGTAAGTGTTACTTATCCTATATTATTTATATTTCATGATTCCATACTCATTTATATCATGAATCCATGAAATTTGGAAGAAAAATCAGATTTTTATAAAATCTTCCAAAAACGAAAATATAAGATTTGAAGGTCCATTTAACATCGGAATCGGATAATTTTTGTATGGTTGAACTCATAGCGGAACGTGTGTTCGGATTTCGTGAGTTTTTTTGGGATTTGAGACGTGGGTCCCACTGTCGAATATTTAAATAAATTTCAGATTTATATCCGAAAAATTAGTAAATTCATATGGAATTAATTCCTATGATTCGTATTGAGTATATCGAATTGTTTGTGAATAGATTTGATGCTTTTGGAGACAAATTCAAAAGAAAAGGCTGTGGTCGAATAATTTATTGGAATTTGCAAAGCGAGGTAAGTGTCGTGATTAACCTTGACTTGAGGGAATAAAACCCTTAAATTATTTGTTATGTGAAAAGCATATGAACGACGTATAAGCGAGGTGACGAGTGTCTATACGTGATCAAATTAATTGTTTGCATAATTATTTTAAAATCCTAAATTGTTGTAATACACGAATTAATTGTTATAAATATTGTTTCTATCCTATTCTTTATCAAATATTAGTTCTTGAATTCCTCCAATAATTGCTACATGCTTATTTGATTTATGTGCATTAATTGCTACTTGACATTTAAAATATTAAATATTAAACTGCCTATTTTCTCCCTGATTTCCATAATAAATTACTATTTGTCATTGTTTGTTTCATAATTAAATCATAATTATTGTATGCTTGTTGTCTTATAATTTTATATTAATCGTTGCATTTATTTGGGCAATTTCTTCTATAAGAATTGGTAAATGAATATATTGGAGGAGCGGGTTGCACGCCGCAACAAAATTGATTGAAATGAATATATTGGGGGATCGGGTTGCATGCCGCAACAGACTTATTAAAAGTCTATATTGGGGGATCGGGCTGCACGCCGCAACAGACTTATTAAAAGTCCATATTGGGGGATCGAGTTGTACGCCACAATAGACTTGATTAAAAGTCCATATTGGTGGATCGGGTTGCACGCCGCAACAGATTTGCTTAAAAGTCGATATATATATATATAGGTGGATCGGGTTGTACGCCGCAACAAACTTGATTAAAATAAATATATTGGAGGAGCGGGTTGCACGCCGCAACAGAATTGCATATGAATATATTGTGGGAGCGGGTTGCACGTTGCAACGAGAATTGATTGAAATACTAATTGGATATGATTGCTGAGTTGACTTCAACTATAAGAATGAGTTACCAGATTTATTTCTATTATTGTGGTTATTAATATTATTGCGTGCATGGTAATGTAAGTTACTTGCCTTAGCCTCGTCACTACTTCGTCGAGGTTAGGCTCGACACTTACCAGTACATGGGGTTGGTTGTACTGATACTACACTTTGTACTTCCTGTGCAGATTTCAGAGTTGGTCCCAGCGGCGTACCATAGACTTGCTCGGATTTCAGCTACCAGAGGAGACTTGAGGTATAACTGCACGGCGTCCGCAGATCTGAAGTCCCCGTCTACCTTATTTTAGTTGTGTGTTTGCTTTCTGATAGCTTTATTTTATTCATACCTTTAGTGGTATTATTCTAAAAGCTCGTGCATTTGTGACACAAATTTTGGGATGGTATTTAGACTCCGTTATATTTTTTATATGGATTATTCACTACATTTCAGACATTACTTCCGCATTTATTTCTCTGTTATTAATAAATTTAAAAATTGTTTAAAAATGGCTAATATTATTCTAACGTTGGCTTGCCTAGCAAGTGAAATATTAGGGGCTATCACGGTCCGAAGGTGGGAATTTCGGGTCGTGACAAGATCCTAATTAGTATATATAATTTATCATCAAATATATCTATTTGTAAATTGATTCATCGACTTATAACTTTCTTAGATACATCGATGAATATTAAAAATAAAATGTTTGACCTATATCGACTAATAGTAAAAACAAAATGTCTCGACCTATATCGATTAATCTATGTCATGCATTATTAGTGATGAACGAATGAATAAAGAAGTTATTAGTATCAATTACAATATAGTATATGTGTGTGTGACAGAGAAATTACTCATATACTTAATTATAACTTAGAAAATTTACTTAGATAGATGCTATTATAATTTATTAAAAGTAAATAGTTAATATAATTATTTATAAAGATTATGCTTATAGTTTATAATTATTTATAATAATTGTATAGTTAAATAAAATAAATGCTTATAGTTTATAATATTGTTTTTATATTTTATAATATTTTAAGGAAAAAAACACAAAACAAAAACAATTTAGTTTTATTTTTTTTTAAAAACCTACCAAAGTTGGTCGGTTTTTGGTCAAACGGTCAATACTTAATGTACCGAACAAAATTACCGACCAATTTTAGTCGGTAATTCTGAAATCAGAATTGAAATACGGGATTCCCCCCCATTTCTCTTACCTTTCTTCTCCAAATTTCCCCTAACTCCTCACTCAATACCTTCCCCTCTCCTTCTCTATTTCCCTCACACAAATCCCATTCCCCACCCCGCGTCGCCACCGCCCAGCTACCGCCATCGCCGCTGCCACTGCTGCGCTGCCTCCTTCTCCACCTCCTAAAAATTCTAGGTTTGAATTACAACTTATTTCTTTGTTAATTCTAGGATTTGTTAATTAGTTATGAATTAGTTTTAATTGCATTTTATTGAAATCTAGGGTTTAAGTCTTGTTTTAATTAGTTTTGTTAATTAGTTAATTAGTTATGAATTAGTTTTAATTGATGAGCGTTTCAATTTTGAATTTGTATTGTCTTGAATAGTTTATTTAGAATTGAATTATTAACTTTGTATTGTCTTGAATAGTTTAGTTAGAATCTAGGGTTTAGGATTTGTTCTTGTGAATCGAACTTTTAGGGTATGGGTTGAATTTTTAGGATATAAATTTAACATTTAGTTTATGTTTAAACTCGTAGGATATGAATTGAACTTTTAGTTTTTAGGATTTGTTCTTGTGAATTGAACTTTAAGGATATGTATTAAACTTTTTGGATATGAATTGAACTTGTAGGATATAAATTGAACCTTTAGGGTATCAGTTGAATTTTTAGGATATAAATTGAACTTTTAGTTTATGTTTAAACTCGTAGGATATGAATTGAACTTTTAGTTTTTAGGATTTGTTCTTGTGAATTGAACTTTTAGAATATGAATTGAACTTTTTGGATACTAATTGAACTTGTAGGATATAAATTGGACCTTTTGGATATGAATTGAACTTTTAGGATATAAATTGAACTTTTAGGATATAAATTGAACTTTTAGGATATAAATTGAACCTTTTGGATGTGAATTGAACTTTTTAGGATATAAATTGAACTTTTAGGATATAAATTGAACCTTTTGGATATGAATTGAACTTTTTAGGATATAAATTGAACTTTTAGTTTATAATTAATTATATTTAATATAATTTAATTTTTGGTGTAATTAGGAAAAATAATTATCTTTAATTAACTAAAAAGATTTAATTAATTTATAATTGTAGAATAAATTAATTTATTCTTGTTTTATTTGTATAGATGGAACATCGTACGTGGATGTACAATAGGAATCATCCTAATCGGCGGGGATTGCAGGATGATTTTGTAGAAGGGGTTGATAACTTTATTAGACATGCAATGTCATTTCTACCATACCAAAGTGAATGAGTAATTAGGTGCCATTGTGTCAGGTGCGATTGTATGAAGTTTAAAAAACTAGAGAAAGTTAAGCTTCATCTTTATAGTAAGGGGTTTATAGAGAATTACTTTGTGTGGACTAATCATAGAGAGATCGATGGTAGCCGTGGGATATTTCATAACATGGTTGTTGGTAAAAGTAGTTGGTCCGTGGAGAATACAAATCTTGATTCTAGAATTCAGGATATGGTTGCGGATGCTTTTGGGATGCACTTCGGGGGTGAGCCCAATGAAAATGCTGAACAAACTCCTAATGATGACGCAAAATGTTTTTATGAATAGTTAGAGGAAGCTAGTCGTCCACTACGTGAAGGAAGTCCGCCCTCTGAGCTGTCTGTTGCAGTTAGATTACTAAGTATCAAATCTGATTGGAATATTTCTCAAGCAGCCATGGACTCTTTCATTAACCTTATGAGTGAACTAGTTGACCCTAATATCAACTTACCTGGTGATTTCTATAAGGCAAAGAGATTGGTTTCTAAGTTAGGACTTTCGTCAATGAGAATTGATTGTTGTGAAGATGGTTGCATGTTGATCACGCCCAGCTACGCCTTATAAAAAGAACTAAGCGGTCACTGCAAAAATAATCTGGTTCAAGAGTCCGGAGTCGAATTCCACATAGAACTAACCTATTTGCTACAACTTTTAGTATCGCTAATGATAAGCTCAGACAATTTTCAGAGTTCAAGATTTTATTTGATAATTAACATAAATTATTTTACTAAGGAAAATTGACAATAAAAACTATCAATAAGCAAGAATGAAGTTGAATTCAAGAGTAAAAGAATCTAGGGTTATTGATTTCCCCAATTGTCAGATTAATTCCTGACACGTTAGCTATAATCTTGTCGTAACACTCTATAAAGATGATGAGTTCTTGCATACCGTGCTTATCTCTCGATCAATTACGATAATTTACTAGAAGCATTCTCTCGAACTACTCTAGTTGACAATTTGTTCAACTCATAAATATCATACCAAAGCTTCGTTATCTCTAATCCCGCTTTTAAATTCAAGTAATTAATCTCTTAACTTACTCGAAAGTGGCGTTGTTCAACAACAATCTAACCAAGTATTCTTTCTCAAGCAACACTAGACAACTAGACACGATTAATCAAGGGCACTTTCAATTAATCACAAGAAACACATAGTTGAACAATTATAGAATAAAAACGGCTCAATTATATCAAAACGTAATCAAGACTTCATCCAACAATTAGTTCCATCAACCCTAGATGATGGGTTTAGCTACTCATACTACTATGAAAGATTACAATATAAAAAGTCATAACCAACAATGGAATTAAGAAGATGAAGATGAAAAACTCGTAGGAGAATTCTCCGTCTTGCTCTCGTTTTGTTCTTGCCTCCAAAATTCTTCTAAAAACAGTGATACCCTATTTTTGGGCGAGTTGGGCTTCATATAGGTCAAGGTTAGTCGCCTCTCAAATTACAAAATTGGCCTTGGACAAAAATTCTCGGAAGCACGTGCGCGGCCGCGCACTGACCGCGCACTTTGGCCAGTTTCTGTCTGACATGCGCAGCCAGTGCACGGCCGCGCGTAGACCGCGCACCTGGAGGATTTTCTGCAGAATTTTTCTTTCATGATCCAATTGGACTTCAATGCTCCATATTAGCTCCAAAACACTCTTTAACGTCCTCATAACCCGGAATTACTCCTGCAAAGCATAAAGTTCTTAATTAGAGGAATTTGTTATCATTTAACATTCAAATATCAATAAAGTGCAGCTAAGTTAGAGTGCAAATAGTAGCTAAACTACATACTTATCGCCTATTATCAATACCCCACACTTAAACCATTGCTCATCCTCGAGCAATCAAACCACACTCTACAGAGGCCTAACTTTACTAAGCGACTTCCCTAACTCATCACACCAATAATATTTCACATGATTGCGCACATGGTGTAACATCTTCACCTCAAGAGTTGACTCCCACGCACCACGCAATATTCCTAACTTACTCCAATGCAGAGGTCAAGAATTACCTTTCCTTCATGAATCAAGTGCCTGCTCACAACAATATAGACTCATTCTACAATCAATAAAATTCACGCAGAATGAAGGACTTCAAAATAGACAGAATTCACTCACTCTCAAAAACGATATTCTTGTGCCACAAAAGATGCTCCAGAGGCTTGCACGTAGTGTACTACTCTACTAATCGAGCTCATTCAATCTAGGATCAAGTAGGACTTTATTTGGTTGTAATGTAGGCTGCGGGTCGGGTAAGATATATTTGGATATAAGGGTGACTACACCTCCCTAAGCACTTTAATACATATACTTTAACATTCAAGTCCATACTTATGTCAAACCAACACTCCACCTTCACATCAACGTATATTACCCCATACTTCTTTAAGCACAATTACATCAAGAGTCACCACTTATCAAGGAATATTATTATTATTTTTTATTTTTTTTTAATTCAAGTGGCTCTCACTTTTTCAAAACAGTGCACCTTTCTCCTTATTTCATTAGTTCCACTCAAAAGCCAAACCAACCACCCCACACTTTAACTTTTACACAGTTCATAATAATTCAAGTGCTCATGAGAGGTTAATAGGTTCAAATAGATGGTTAATTCAAACAAAGGGGAAGGCTTGTAATGTGGTTGCCAAAGAAACAGGATTACATGATCAAAGGGGTTAACTACGATACATAATAATTAGGTGGGTGGAATATATACATGACTTAACAAAGAAGTGCCTATATCACTTCCAAGACTGAACAAGACTATTATTTCGCTTTGCAAACACATAGGGCAAGTTCTAAGCATCAAATGCAGTGCACAGAATACACCAAGCCTCACACACACATGGAACAAGAGTCACTCCAGATTGGATCATCAAAACACTCTAGTCAGGGTACTTAAGCCAAGTTAAGAACATTCAATTTAAGGCACTCTTACAAGAATCAACAATTGAGCCTAAGCGTCACACTAAAGTGCCCACTATATTCAAGGCATAACGTCGTTAAGAGATCCTATTTCCAATTCAGCTCATAGCCCAAGGGTTCCTAACTAAAAAAAAAATTTAAAAAATAACTAACTACACCCGGTTCAAACGAAACCCTTGGAAAAGAACCGTGGCCCAAAGAAAAACCAAGAGGGAATTGATACACTCCTAACAAAAGAAATGTTTTTTGTGTTTTTTTTTCTTTGACTTGAATCCCTCAAGAAACCCATCGAATGATATCCATCATTGGGACAAATTGATTTTTTTTATATATGTTAACTAACGAAACTACACTACTCTACATAACTCTATACATACAACATACATACAAAATATCCCCCACCCCACACTTAAAATGGTGACATGTCCCCATGCCACAAAATAAAAAATACGAGGTAAAGAACTTCCCTGGTACATCAATCATGATCGGAGACAGTGCTGGGGTCGAGAAGACACGCTCTCCCCAGCCCACACAACCAAGCCATGATTTTCTTCTCAGATTTTGCATTTTGGGTGGCCAGTGCATCAACTCGAGTCCCCAAATCCATGACAGAAGTGCGTAACCCTACCATTTCATGTTCTAGGGCTGTCATCCGCATCTACCTTATGACCACAGATATTCCCTCGGCCTCAGCCTGCCCTTCATCTCCCTCCTCTTGTGTATCAGACTCATCACTATTAGCTCTGCCAGGTACCACATGATCCTTTCCAATGGTCACTTTATCTGCCCGGAACTTTGGTTCTTCTTTTTACTCTTACATCCACATTCTTGTTCTCCGGCACCCGTGCTGCCCGACATAGTTTAGTGACTAGTAAAGGGAAGAAGAACCCATACCTCTGCAATGGACAATAGATGAGCATCTCGTCGTGAATAACCTTAGCCATATCAAAATCATGGTCATTCATGAAGCACCAGATCAATGCAGCTCTGGGACCGTTCACCTCAGTGGTGTTGGAAGAAAGCAGCAGGCGGCTATTGATGATATAAACCCAATACTTCCCTCCAAAGGTGAGTGAGGCTGAATGAAGCTTCCGCCCCGGCGTGACCCACACTATGTATTTGTTTGGCACACAGATTATTCTGAAAAACAGATTCCAGGAGGTTGGTTCTCGCCTATACGTATCATAATAGTCCTCCTCCCCATAAAATACTGGCAGCCGATACGCCCTCCTAAGGGCGTCTATGGATGCATCAACACTCTTTTGTCGCACATTGTATATATGGTCCTCATGATCAGGGCAGTTCGCGTAGAACTCCCGTACAACCATCAAGTTGGCCTCCTCAGGTTCTTCAAAGAAAATATCCATCCTGCGCCGAACCAACTCCTGATACATATTGGGGAAATCAACCTGGATGGACCCCCTATCAATACCTCGTTACAGTATGGGCTTCTTAGGAGCCTTCTAACTAAAACATTCTTGGGCTGAGCTTGATACAAACCTTGTGCTGCCACACTGAGGTGCATTGGTCGAGGCCCGTGCCCGGGACGAGCCTGCATGACCACTAGAAGAGGCACCATTAGTTCGTCTTTTCTTTGAGGGTATTATAGTACCTACAAAACAAATACCACTATCAGTACAAGGCGGGATGTGTGAACCAATAGCGGTTACTTAGACTTCACTCGCACAATTGGTCACAAATTACATTCACGAACTCAACGTGGCATTTAAACAAACACTTGATGTGCAAATTCACCCCAATTTCCCCAAACACCCAATTATACCTCAATTCCACCATAATATTAACAATGTTTAATCCAACCCAACAAGATGAAATTCCACTATCCTCACATACCAATAGTATACTTAGTAATACCAAGCAAAGAAAATAACAACAACAACTTCTACTACCATACAATTAAAAGAGAAGAAGAAAAGAGAAAAAAACTGAAGGAAAGGGAAAATAAAAGCCATGGCACTTACCTGAAGAAGCTTGTGAGGAATAGAGATTGGGGAGTGATTGAGTAGGGAAGAGGGGGAAAGGGAAGTAGGTTTTAGCTTTTGAAATTGGGGAGAAGGGAGGGTTTTGGGAGTGTGTTTGTTGTGAGAGAGGAGGGTTTGTTTTGTTGTTATTTAGATTTTAGGGGGAGTGGGGGGGGGGGGGGTCGATTATTAGTAAGGAAATAATTAAAAAAAAATTAACCAAGGAAATAACCTAAAAACGGCGCCCAGTGCGCGGTCCATGCGCGGTCGTGAACATGGGGAAGTGGATCTCGAAAATTGCACGGTCCATGCGCGGTCGGTGCGCGGCCGCGCACGTTTGTCCTTCGAAATATTTCCTTATTTAGCCACATTTTACCTATCTCCGGATGGATTTCCTCACCCCGAGTCCTTCCATCGCGCACAATTTTATCCCTGCACATTAATAGACCTGTCTATACTTTCACCGTGAAAATAAGAACAAGGAAAAAATATTGGGTTGCCTCCCAAGAAGCGCCTGATTTAACGTCGCGGCACGATGAATTACAGAAAATTCATGGGTTGCCTCCCAGGAAGCGCCTGATTTAACGTCGCGGCACGACGCAGGCTTTCATGATTGCACTTCGCTCACATATTGAGGCTCTTCCAAAGACATCACAACTTTCTCCCCTTTTTCTTTCACCATTCCAAGGTAATGTTTCAACCTTTGCCCATTCACTTTAAACCTATTCGTTCCATCTTCGGAGTCAATTTCTACTGCTCCACTTGAGAACACTTGCACAACTCTAAATGGTCCTGACCATCTAGATTTCAGCTTACCCGGAAACAATCTTAATCTCGAGTTGTATAACTGTCACGACCCAATTTCACCTATAGGTCGTGATGGCACCTAACACCATAGCTAGGCAAACAAACTAATAAATTAGACATATATCGTTAAAATTTGAATCCAAGAAAAAACATATAAGATACCAAATTCTACCAATGTGTGTGCCAAGACCTGGTGTCACAAGTGTATGAGCATCTAGTAGATTATACAAAACCTCTACTACTGTCTGAAATAAAAATAGACAGAATGAAAAATACAAGGAGAGACATTGGTAGCTGCAGAACGGCTCTGAAAGGCAGCTCACCACTATGCCCCTGGATAACGTGGGTGTAAGACGATAGGTCCCCCACTAGTACTTGCCTTAGGCCCTCCACAAAAAGTGCATAAAGTGTAGTATGAGTACGTAAACAACGTGTACCCAGTAAGTATCAAGCCTAATCTAGAAGTGGTAGAGACGAGATGGCCGACTTTGACACTCACTATGGGTCAATAATAATAATAATTGAAATAAAACTACAATATCTAGATCAGCATGATTCATAGAATATAACAATAATTTATTTAACCAGCAGGAATAATCAAATTCCTTCAAATGCAACAATTCTCAATATATTAATTAAATTCCTTCGATTCAAATAATTTCCAATTTATCAATTAATATCATTTACAGGAATAACCAATAATTCCTTAGCAAGCAGAAATAATAATTCTTTAAATTCCAAGAATTCTCCAATTTATCAATTAGTTTCGCAAGCTAAAATAAACTATCAAATTATCGTGTAATTATTATTATTAAGCACGTTTTCTGCCGATGTCGTACGACCCGATCAAGAGTTTCGTGTACACTACCGAGGGACGTGCGACACGATCCATAGATGCATCTATTCTGCCGAGGCATTCGGCCCGCTTCACAAGAAAGGAGGACATTTTCTTATGTACCTCAGGAATGAGAGTATATTTATTATAAGATAAATTCAAGAGGAAGAACAATTTCTCTTAATAATTAATTAATTTAAACAGAAAATCAAGTATATGAGATTTTCATCCTTTAATATTTTTATCTAACAATTCACAATATATATATATATATATATATATATATATATATATATATATATATATATATATATATATATATATATATATATATATATTACTTAAATAAAGAATACAATTTACACAAGTAATTCATGTTTTGAGTCCTAAACTACCCGGACTTTAGCATTAATAGTAGCTACGCACGGACTCTCGTCACCTCGTGTATACGTAGCCCCCACAATTAGCAATAATTATTTAATTTTAATCACCTATGAGGTAATTTCCCCCTCACAAGATTAGATAAGAGACTTACCTCGTCTTGCTCCAATTTAATGCACTAGAAGGCCTTTTCCACGATTATCCAACTATATCTGGCTCGAATCTAGCCAAAATAATTCGATACAATCACTAAAAATTATAGGAATCAATTCTATAGGAAAATACTATATTTTTAATAAAAATTTCGAAATTAATTAAAACTTTGTCCGTGGGGCCCACCTCTCGGAATCCGGCGAAAGTTACGAAATATGAATGCCCATTCAACCAAGAGTCTACCCATACCAAAATTTCTAAATTCCGATAATAATTCGGTCCTCAAATCCTCAAATCTATCAAAGAGGGTTTTCAAACTTTTCCAACTTAATTCACCAATTAAATGATAAAAACAGTGATGGATTCGGGTAATTTAACCAATATTGAGTTAAGAACACTTACCCCGTTGTTTTCACTGAAAATCTCCCAAAAATCGCCTAAATCCTAGCTCCAAATCATTAAAAATGGAAAATGGGACGAAGTACCATTTTCAGAACTTAAACTCCCTGCCCAGTGATTTCTTATACGCGATCGCGAACTTCCTCACGCGATCGCGTAGCACAAACTTTTCTACCCAGAAATTAACTCTACGTGATCGTGGAAAATCCCACGCGATCGCGAAGCACAATCTCCGCAAGCCTACGCAATCACGAGCCTCCTCACGCGATCGTGAAGCATTAAGCGCGTGGTCAGCTTCTGCTTTGTTTCCTCTTCGCGAACGTGGCCTTAGCCACGCGTTCGCATAGCACAACTGAATCCAACCTACGTGATCGAGGACTTGCCCACACGATCGCATAGAAAAAATTCTCAGCTGCCAAATTAAGCCTACGCGATCGCAACCCAATCCACGCGATCGCGTATAAGGAAATCAGAAGAAAATTTTCAGCAGCTATCAGCAATGTTCCAAAAGCCAAAAATGATCTGTTAGCCGTCCGAAACTCACCCGAGTCCCTCGGGACCTCCACTAATTATACCAACAAGTCCTAAAATATCATATGAACTTAGTTGGGACCTCAAATCACACCAAACAATGCTAAAATCATGAATCATCCTTCAATTCAAGCTTAATGAAACTTAAGATTTCCAACTTCTACATTCGGTACCGGATCCTATCAAATCAAGTCCGAATGACCTCAAATTTTTCACACAAGTCATAAATGACATATTGGAGCTATGTAAAGTTTCAAAACGATTCCAACCCCGATATAAAAAAGTCAACTCTCCGGTCAAACTTCTAAACTTAAATTCCTATTTTTGCCATTTCAAGCCTAATTTAAGTACGGACTTCCAAATAAAATTCTGAACACGCTCCTAAGTCCAAAATCACCATACAGAGCTGTCGGAATCGTCAAAATTCTATTCCGGGGTCGTTTTCTCAAAAATATTGATCGAAGTCAAACTTGGCCTTTTAAAGCCAGCTTAAGGAACCAAGTGTTCTGATTTCAACCCAAACACTTCCAAATCCCGAACCAACCATCCCCACAAGTCATAAATCATTAAAAGCACATACGAGAAGTTTTATTTTAGGGAACGAGGTTCTAAAAGTCAAAATGATCGGTTGGGTCATTACAATAACAACACTAGATCTTTGGGTTTGAAGTTCCGATCTAGAATATGCTTATCATGCATCATCTTCATCCTTTCTTTGTACAATCTTGCATTCTCGAATGCATGGAACTGAAATTCCTCGAGTTCATGTAGCTCTGTGATTCTACTTGTGCCTACGATTTCCATATCCAGGTTTAACTACCGTAGTGCCCATAAGGCTTTATGCTCAATCTCCACTGGAAGATGGCATGCTTTTCCAAATACCAACTTGTATGGAGACATACCAATTGGAGTTTTAAATACTGTGCGGTATGCCCATAACGCATCATCCAACTTCTTTGCCCAATCAGTCCTTGTCGCATTCACTGTTTTGGTCAGGACACTTCCACTTGCCCGCTCATTTGTGGGTGGTAAGGTATGGAAACCTTATGGCGAACTCCATACTTTTCTAACAGCCTTGGGAACGCTCTATTGCAAAAATGGGTTCCACCATCACTGATTATAGTTCTCGGGGTGCCAAAACGTGTGAAAATATTTTTCTTTAGAAAGCCTGTCATTCCTTTGGCATCATTTGTAGGAAGGGCCACAGCTTCAACCCATTTGGGGACGTAGTCCACTGGTACCAATATGTACTTTTTACCATACGAGCTGACAAATGATCCCATAAAATCAATCCCCCACATGTCAAATACTTCCACCTCTTGAATTGTAGTCATCGACATCTCGTGACGGCAAGATATGTTGCCTGTCCTTTGGCACTCATCACAACTTTTCACCCAAGCATGGGCATCCTTGAATAAAGTCGGCTAATATAAACCCGACTCTAACACCTTCGCCGCTGTCCGAATTCCTCCAAAGTGACTACCATATGGTGAAGCATGGCAAGCCTACAAAACAGAAGATTGATCTTTCTCGGGGATACACCTCCGGATCATGTTATCTACACATATTTTAAAAAGTAAAGGCTCATCCCAGTAATAAGATCGACAATCACGAAAGAACTTTTTCTTTTGAATCGAAGAGAGTTCATAAGGTACAATACCACTTGCCAAATAATTAGCAATATCAGCATACCATGGCGTCTCCTCCATTGCCACTGCTAGTAATTGTTCGTCCGGGAATGTATCAGTTATATCTTCAACCTCTACTTTCTTTTCAACTCCCTCCAACTTTGAAAGGTAGGCTGCCACTTGGTTATCTGTCCCTTTCCTATCGCGGATCTCCAAATCAAATTCTTGTAGCAAAAGAACCCAACAGATCAAGCGTGGCTTTGACTCCTTCTTTGCTATCAAGTACCTAAGTGCTGCATGGTCAGTATAAACAATAATGTTTGAACCAATCAAATAAGACCTAAATTTGTCGAATGCAAATGCCACAACTAACATCTCTTTCTCAGTCACGGTATAATTGAGTTGTGCACCTCTTAGCGTTCTGTTTGCATAGTAAATTGGGTGCACCAGTTTGTCTTTTCGCTGCCCCAGGACTGCTTCTATAGCACAATCACTCGCGTCACACAAGAGCTCAAACGGTTGCTCCCATTTGGGTGCAATAATGATTGGTGCAGTCACCAGTCTCTTCTTCAGTCCCTCAAATGCCAATCTGCAATCATCAGAGAACACAAAGGGATGATCTTTTTCAAGGAGTTTACATAAGAGGTTAGCAATTTTAGAGAAATCTTTTATAAATCGCCTGTAAAACCCGGCGTGCCCAAGGAAACTTCTCACTGCCTTGACCGAAGTGGGTGGTGGAAACTTCTCAATCATGTCAACCTTAGCATGGTCGACCTTAATGCCTTTACTGGACACTTGATGCCCCAATACTACACCTTCTTGTACCATAAAATGGCACTTCTCCCAGTTCAACACTAAATTTGTCTCCACACACCTTTTTAACACTCTTCTTAAATAGTGAAGACAGTCTTCGAATGAATCCCCCACCACTGAGAAATCATCCATAAAGACTTCCATAATATCCTCCACCATATCAGTGAAAATGGCTAGCATACACCTCTGAAATATTGCTGGTGCATTGCACAGGCCAAACGACATTCTCCGAAAGGCAAAGATTCCATACGGGCAAGTAAATGATGTTTTCTCTCTATCTTCAGGGGCTATTGAGATCTAATTGTACCCCGAATATCCATCTAAAAAGTAGAAGTGAGACCGCCCAGCCAACCTATCCAACATTTGGTCAATGAATGACAAGGGGAAATGGTCTTATCGGGTGGCTATGTTCAGTTTTCTATAATCCATGCAAATTCGCCAAGACGTGACTGTACGAGTCGAGATTAACTAGTTAGTCTCATTTTGCACAACCGTCACTCCACCCTTATTTGGCACACACTGAACTGGGCTGACCCAGTTACTGTCAGAGATGGGGAAGATGATATCCGCATCTAACCATTTGATCACTTCTTTCTCCACCACTTCTTTCATGTTCGGGTTCAGCCTTCTTTGATGTTCTTTGGAAGGTTTGTTCCCTTCTTCCAAGAGAATATTGTGCAAGCAAAAGTCCGGGCTGGTACCCTTTATATATGCCATGTCCAACCAATAGCAGTCTTATATTCCTGTAACACTTGTAGGAATTGTTCTACCTGCAGATCTAACAAACCAGATGAGATAATAACAGGTAAAGTAGAGTTAGGCCCTAAGAAGGCGTACCTGAGGTGAGCTGGAAGCGGTTTCAGGTCCAACTGTGGTGGCTCCTCTATTGATGGCTTCGCATGTGGTGTTGTCCTTTCTTCTAAGTGTAATGGCTCGAACTGGGGTTCCCTTTTCCAGAACCCTTGACCTTCGAGAGCCATGACCCACTATGCCAACTCTTCACCATCCACATCTTCCAAATTCATCAAGCAAGCTTCTAACGGATCTCTGACATTAAGGGTTTCATCCTCCACTTGTAGTATTACATCCACCGCCTCCACTAGTGAACAATTTGCAAATTCGCTGGGCCTCCTCATAGATTGTTGAACATTGAATATTATTTCCTCATTATTCAACCTTATTTTTAACTCTCCAGTCTCACAGTCGATCAATGCTCTCCCAGTGGCTAAGAATGGCCTCCCCAAAATTATTGGTATTTCTTAGTCAACTTGACAGTTAAGAATAACGAAGTCGGCAGGAAATACAAACTTCCCCACTTGGACGAGCACATAATCCAGAATTCCTGTCGGCCTTTTGACTATGCGATCTGCCAATTGCAACAACATTGAGGTTGGTCTAGCTCTGCCAATGCCTAATTTTGTGTAGATTGCCAAAGGCATCAAGTTAATACTGGCTCCTAAGCTACACAATGCTTTCACAAAAGCATAACTTCCAATTGTGCATAGGATAGTGAAATTCTTGGGATCAGATAATTTTTAAGCCATAGGCCTTGTCACTACCGCGCTGCAAGTTTGAATTAGAGTTACAGTAGACAGGTCCTGGAAGTCAAATATCCTTCATCATTTTTGCATAGCCTGGCATTTCCCTCAAAGCATCCATCAATGAAATATTCAATTGAATTTGTCTAAGCATTTTCATGAATTTCCTGTACTGATTATCTTTCTTTTGCTTTGCCAATCTTTGAGGGAATGGTGCAGGAGTTAGCTTCTGCCCACTGCTTGGTGTCTTTTCTTTATTAGGAGCCTTTTCCACCACTTGTTCTGGGAGTTTCTCAATTCCTTCTCCTTGCCTTTGTCCACTTGTGCCTGTTCAATTACAACTTCTATGAGATCCGTTGACTCTCCGGTCTCTAATGTCACTGAAGTACTTGGCACTACGTCTCTCCTATATTGAACAACTTCTTTCTCTCTATCTAAATCCCTTCCATTCCTGAGACTCACTGCCATTAGCTGATTTGGATTTTGCTCCTTTGGATTGATGTTTGTGTCTGCAGGCAACGTTCCTTGTGTGCGATTGTTCAAGGCCATAGATAACTGGCCTAATTGAGTTTCAATGCCTTTAATAGATGAATCATGTGGGGCTAACTTTTCTTGCATCTTTCCATTTGTCCCCATGAGTTGTTGCAGCATGCCCTTAATTTCTATCATATTACTATCCTACTGTTGATGAGGCGGTTGGTAGACCAACTATTGTTGGTGCTGCTGATTGTAGCCCTGCTGCCTTTGGTAAGGCACGACTTGGCCTTGTGGTCGTACTCCCCCTGGAATGGTATTGTATTGTTGCTGGGTTGGTCTGTACTGCTAATTTTGAGGTCCCCATTGCTGTCCACCTTGCCTCTGACCCCTAAAATTATTGATGTAATTCATGTATTCTCTGAAGCCCTGATTATCATTTTCTCCACTCCACGAGCAAACATATGACTGATTTATGCAGGGAGTGCATAGGCCTCCATTTGTCGTATCAACAATGTGCACCTGTTTCGTACCTATCCCATCAATTTTCTTTGTCAATAAGCTCATCTGGGTCATGAGAGGTATGTTTTCTGCATTTGTATTGTTTGGGTCAAGAGCAACAGAATGCACTATTGGAGTGAGTGTTGTATCTTTCATCATCCAGCCTGAATTTTGAGCCATCTTGTCAAGAAGAATCTTGCACTCTGTGAATGTTTTGCTCAAGAATGCACCCCCAGCTAAAGCATCTACATTGGCCTTCAGACCGTCAGCCAAACCCATATAGAATCTCTGTCCTAGCATCTGATCTGGAATGCCATGATGTGGACACTTCACTAGCATTCCCTTAAATCTCTCCCAAGTTTCTTGCAAAGTTTCAGTCGGTTTCTGCCTGAATTGCAATATCTCATCAATTTGCCTCGCAGTTTTGTTGGGTGGATAGAACTTGTTTAAGAACTACTTGACTAGTTCTTCCCAAGTAGCAATGGAGTTTATTGGGAGTGAATTCAGCCAAGTTTGAGCTTCCCCAGTCTCTGAGAATGGGAACAGTAATAATCTGATTGCTTCAGGAGTCACATTCGGTTGTCTTTGAGTGACACAAATTGATAGAAAGTTCTTCAGATGTTGTTGTGGGTATTCGACGTACGACCCGGAGAACAGCCCTTTATTTTGCAGCAAGTGCAGCATGTTGTTGGTAATATGAAACATCTCCTCTTGTATCGGAGGGATTGCAATTGCAGTAGCCAGGTTATCAGCAGTTGGTTACGCCCAATCATATAGAGCAGCTTCCAGCACAAGAGGTGCTACCACTCCGATGTATGGGTCAACTCGATCATTCCTATTGTTCTCGTTGACGTTCTCGACATTGTCCATTTCAATTTCGACTTGTTCATCTTGTTTTAGCAGTTTGCCCTTCTTTTTTGCCCGAATCAATGCCCTAAATGCTTTCTCGGGATCTGAGAGTCCTTCAAAAGGTTCACCAGTTCTCAAGGAGCTTCTAGGCATGCACCCGAGTCACAGAAGAGTTCAAACATGAGAATTTCAATGGAAATATTTTTAACACCACAGAAAATCGATCTTAAAATAAAAATCCTAGAAATTCTTCCAAGTTGTAATAAATAACACCGTTAGTTCCCCGGCAACGATGCCAAAATTTGATCACGCCCAACTATGCCTTATAAAAAGGACTAAGCGGTCACTGCAAAAATAATCCGGTTCAAGAGTCCGGAGTCGAATCCCATAGGGAACTAACCTATTTGCTACAACTTTTAGTATCGCTAATGATAAGCTCAGACAATTTTCAGAGTTCAAGATTTTATTTGATAATTAACATAAATTATTTTACTAAGGAAAAATGACAATAAAAACTATCAATAAGCAAGAATGAAGTTGAATTCAAGAGTAAAAGAATCTAGGGTTATTGATTTCCCCAATTGTCGGATTAATTCCAGACACGTTAGCTATAATCTCGTCGTAACACTCTATAAAGATGATGAGTTCTTGCTTACCGTTCTTATCTCTCGATCAATTACGATAATTTACTAAAAGCATTCTCTCGAACTACTCTAGTTGACAATTTGTTCAACTCATAAATATCATACCAAAGCTTTGTTATCTCTAATTCCGCTTTTAAATTCAAGTAATTGATCTCTTAACTTACTCGAAAGTGGCGTTGTTCAAAAACAATCTAACCAAGTATTCTTTCTCAAGCAACACTGACAACTAGACACGATTAATCAAGGGCCCTTTCAATTAATCACAAGAAACACATAGTTGAACAATTATAGAGTAAAAACGGCTCAATTATATCAAAACGTAATCAAGACTTCATCCAACAATTAGTTCTATCAAACCTAGATGACGGGTATAGCTACTCATACTACTATGCAAGATTACAATATAAAAGTCATAACCAATAATGGAATTAAGAAGATGAAGATGAAAAACTCGTAGGAGAATTCTTCGTCTTGCTCTCTTTTTGTTCTTGCCTCCAAAATTCTTCTAAAAACATCGATACCCTCTTTTTGGGCGAGTTGGGCTTCATATAGGTCAAGGTTAGTCGCATCTCAAATTACAAAATTGGTCATGGACGAAAATTCTCGGAAGCACGTGCGCGGCCGCGCATCGACCGCGTACTTTGGCCAGTTTCTGCCTGACATGCACGGCCGCGCATAGACTGCGCACCTAGAGGATTTTCTGCAGTATTTTTCTTTCATGATCCAATTGGCCTTCAATGCTCCATATTAGCTCCAAAATACTCTTTCACATCCTTATAACCCGGAATTACTCCTGCAAAGCATAAAGTTCTTAATTAAAGCAATTTGTTATTATTTAATATTCAAATATCAATAAAGTGCAGCTAATTTAGGGTGCAAATAGTAGCTAAACTACATACTTATCGCCTATTATCATATGTTATATTATAAAGATGATGCAACTTTAGAGAGCTGTAAATTTTGCGAAAAGCCTCGTTTCAAGAGGCTTTCCAGCGGGAATATGGTCGATGTCAAGGCGAGGCATTATTTACATTCTTATACCTGGGTTAAAGATGTTATATGCGTCGATGAGTTATGCTCTTCATATGAGATGGCACTTTGAAAATAGAAGATAACCTGGTGTTATGTGTCATCCTTCACATGGAGAAGCTTGGAAGCACTTTGAAAGGACATATCCAGATTTTGCTAGTGAACCAAGGAACATTCGGTTAGGTCTGTGTGTGGATGGCTTCACGAATTTTTCTATATCTGTGACACCATATTCATGTTGTCCTGTCTTTCTTACACCTTATAATCTACCACCTGAGTTGTGTATGACTAGTCTATATATATTCTTAAATTGTATTATCCCCAGTCCACGTAATCCAAAAAGTTTGATTGATGTATATTTGCAACCTTTGGTTGATGAGCTAAAACAGTTGTGGTATGATGGTGTTGAAATATATGACATATCAACCAAGAAGAATTTCAATTTTCATGCTAATTTAATGTGGACTTTTAACGATTTTCCTGAGTATAGAATGTTGTCTGGGTGGATGACTACTGGGAAGCTAGCTTGTCCTTATTGCATGGAAAATGGTAAATCGTTCACTTTGAAACATGGCCGAAAGCAATCATGGTTTGATTGTCACTGTCAATTCTTGCCTGATGATCATGAGTTTAGAAGGATGAAAAATGCATTCAAAAAGAATAAAGTGGAATATGATTCTCCACCTCCGATACTTTCAGGTGAGGAAATTTGGGAGAGGGTCCAAAACTTCAGTAAAATTACTGAGGCTCCACCTTATAGATTCCCCGGATATGGTGTTAGTTATAATTGGACGAAACATAGTATATTTTGAGAGTTGCCTTATTGGAAGGATAATTTTCTTTGACACAACCTTGATGTCATGCATATTGAAAAAAATTATTTTGACAATTTGTTCAACACAGTGATGGATGTTAAAGGTAAGACAAAAGATAACCCGAAGGCTAGAATGGACTTGCAAGAATATCGCAGGCATCCTGAATTATACTTGCAGACAACAAACAATGGTAAGATGTTCAAGCCCAAAGCAAGTTACACATTCACTTTGGAGGAAAGACGACAAATTTGTGATTGGGTTACAAAATTGAAGATGCCTGAGGGTTATGTGTCAAATCTTGAAAAAAAGTAGATATGGAGGTAGGGAAGTTGAGCCATTTGAAAAGTTATGACTGTCATGTTTTCATGGAGACCTTAGTGCCTATTGCATTTTGTGGGTTGCCTGAAAGAATCTGAAAACCCATCACATAGATTAGTTTGTTTTTCAAAGACTTGTGCTCTACCACATTAAGGGAAGAAAACCTACTTCAGATGGATCAGAACATTCGTGTAACTTCTAATAAGATGGAAAACATATTTCCATGTGGTTTCTTTGATGTGATGGAACACCTTCCAATCCACTTTGTACACGAGGCATGACTTGGAGGGCCTGCTCAATGCAGATTTATGTATCCCTTTGAGAGGTAATATTATAAGTTTGATATAATATTCTATTTTATTTGAATGTTCTTGGCTTACATGACATTATGTAGGACAATTGGCAAATGCAAACAATTTGTTAAGTAAAGGAATAAGATTGAAGGATCTATATGTAAAGCCTATCTTGCAAAGGAAACTGCACATTTTTGTTCTTATTATTTTGAGCGTAACGTGCCATGGTCTAGGAATAGGCCCAATAGGCACACGGTCGAATGTGTGAATGATCCATTATATCCACCAATGTCCATATTCAATCAACTAGGCCGATGTTCTAAGGATGTTAGAAAGAGAAGTTTGAGTGATATAGAGTACAAGTCAGCTACACTTGATGTGTTGCTAAATTGTCCCGAAGTTGTACCATTTCTCAAATAAGTATTGATTTATTAGTTATCAAAATGTAAAATTTACTGTGATTACATATTGATGCAACTACTAAAAATATTTGAAGTGTCACACTCACTTCGTGGGTCAATTTGGCCATGATGTTGTATATACGATATTTGATACTTGGTTCAAACAGTTATCCGGATATTGTTCTTCTTATGTTCCCGCTATAAAAATTGATTCATAAGTTGTGCTAACTTATGATTTATTTTAACACTATGTAGGTAAATAATTCAAATAATGGTGTAAATCAAATTTTGAAAGATATATCTTGGGGACCTAGGCTTCAGGTCACAACAATGTCTAAGTACGTAATGAATGGTTATAAATTTCATACAGAGGATTGCTCTAAAAATAAAAATAGCAACAACAACGGGGTGTGGATTCAAGGTGGTGATGGCAACCAAGCTGGAGATATTGATTATTATGGTGTGGTCAAAGAAATATTACAACTAGAATATACAGGTTGGCCATATAAGAAATTGATACTCTTTAGATGCAAGTGGTTTGACCCAAATCCAACAAAAGGTACAAGAGTACACCACCAATACAACATAATTGAGGTTAATCATACAAGGGAGTAGGATCACTATGATCCTTTCATAATTGCCCATAATGTTAGGAGAGTGTATTATTCTCTTTATCCATTGCGGCGGAATAAGTCCGATTGGTGGGTTGTAATAAAAACTAAGCCTGTGGTAGGGTGGAAGTCGAGAATGTTTAGATGTTGCATATCAAAACGATATCTCCAGTGTTCACCAAATAGTGGACGATCAGTTAGAAAATAATTTGGAACATCCTGAACGCAGATTGGAAGAAGTTAATATAAATGAAGTAACAATTATAGAAAATGAGGACGAAGAATCAACTAATGAAGCTCAAACAAGTGAGGACGAAGAATTCTCGGAAGAGGAACAATACGTCGATGAGGATTAAAAAGTTGGTTTTTTAAAGCACTCTCGTTTTATAGCTAGTTTCTTATATGTTTCAATCTAAATATGTATTATATTATGCAGATGGCAGGCAAGGGTCAAGGTAACAATGACCCTAGTAGTTCTCGGGGTCGAGAAAATGGTAGGAAGGGAAAGAGGAGGGTAGATAATAATAGTCCCTCTTGTCTACCCTTTTCAGAGATGCCTATGTCTTATCCTCCACCACACGGCTATACTGAGCTGCCACAACATCACGAGCCTTACACCTTCATCCAGACATCAGGTCTTCCATCACAGGTCCATAGGACTATACGTCCGACATATAGTCCAGCTGCCTCACAACCATCTGCATCGCAACCATCTACATCACATCCATGTGGATCACATCCCTACATATCATAGCCACATAGATCGCATCTGTCACGACCCGAAATTCCCACCTTCGGACCGTGAGGGCGCCTAATATTTTACTTGCTAGACAAGCCAACGTTAGAGTAGTATTATCCATTTTTAAAATAATTTTTAATTATTAATAATCAAAGAAACAAATGCAGAAGCAAAGCTTGAAATATAGTGAATAATCCATAAATACAACGGTGTCTAAATACCATCCCATAATTGGTGTCAAAATTCACGAGCATTCTAGAATAATACAAATAAAGGTTTGAATAAAATAAAGTTGTCTGGAAATACACACACATCTAAAGTAAAATAGACGGGGACTTCAAAACTGTGGACGCCATGCAGTTATACCTCAAGTCTCCTTCGAATAGCTAAAATCCGAGCAAGTCTATGGCACGCCGCTGGGACCAACTCCGAAATCTGCACAAGAAGTGCAGAGTGTAGTATCAGTACAATCGACCCCATGTACTGGTAAGTGCTGAGCCTAACCTCGACGAAGTAGTGACGAGGCTAAGGCGGTTCACTTACATTAACCTGTACGCAATATTAATAACGACCATAAATAATAGGAATAAATTAGGTAAATCATTTATAATAATTGATGCCAACCCAGCAGTCATAATCCATTATTATTTCAACCAATTCTGTTGCAGCGTGCAACCCACTCTCATAATATATTCACATTCAATTCTGTTGCAGCGTGCAACCCGCTCTCCCAATAATTTTCTTTTAATCAAGTCTGTCATATATTTATTTCAATCAAGTATATATATATATAGACGTTTAAATAAGTTTGTTGCGGCGTGCAATCCAATCCCCCAATATTGATTTTTCATTAATTCTATTGCGGCGTGCAATTCGATCCCCCAATATTGACTTTTCATTAAGTCTATTGCGGTGTGCAATCCGATCCCCAATATTGACTTTTAATAAGTCTGTTGCGGCGTGCAACTCGATCCTCCAATATTTTCATTTCAATCAATTCTTAAAGAAGAAATTTTCCCAATAAATGCAACGATTAATATGAAATCATAAGACAACAAGCATACAATAATTATGATTTAATTATGAAACAAACAATGACAAATAGCAAATTATAATAGAAATCAGAGAAAAAATAGGTAGTTTAATATTTAATATGCTAAACGTCAAATAACAATTAAAACACACAATTCAAATAGCATGTAACGATTAATGCAGGAATTCAAGAAATAATATTTGACAAAGAATAAGAGAGAAATAATTATTATAATAATTAATTTATAATTAAAAATAATTTATGATTTTTCAAGTAAGTAGGCAAACAATTAATTTTGACGATGTATAGACACTCGTCACCTCGCCTATACGTCGTTCACATGCAATTCACATAACAAATAATTTAAGGGTTCTATTCCCTCAAATCAAGGTTAACCCCGACACTAACCTCGCTTTGCAAATTCCAAATCAATTATTCAACCACAACTTTTCCTCTTAAACTTTCCTCCGAAAGATTCAAATCTATTCACAAACAATTCAATATATTCAATACTAATCATAGAAATTAATTCCATATGAATTTACACATTTTCTGGATAAAAATTTGAAATTCATTAAAATATTCGACAGTGGGACCCACGTCTCAAATCCTTGAAAAATTTGCGAAATCTGAATACCCGTTCCGATACGAGTTCAACCATACAAAATTTATCCAATTCTGATATCAAATGGACCTTCAAATCTTAATTTTTTGTTTTTGGAAAGTTTTACAAAAATTTCAATTTCTTCCATCTAAATCCGAAATAAATGCTGAATATAGACATGGATTTGTGAAATATAATCACTATTGGTTATAGAACACTTACCCAATCTAAAGTCGTGAAAAATCCCTTTGGAATCGCCAAAATCCGAGACTTAAAACTCAAAAATGAGCAAAAATAGCTAAGACCCGATTTTATGTAATCTGCCCAGCATTTTCGCATCTGCGGGCTATATTTTAGCACTTGCGGTCTCGCATTTGCGGAATAGGGCAGCTTGACCAGTGGCCGCATCTGCGCTAAAAAATGTCGCACCTGCGACGTCCGCTTTTGCGCAAAAAGGCTGCACCTACGAAGACCCCAGGCCAGCCCAGTCCCGCATCTGTGATGGAAGTCTCGCTTCTGCGAGCTCGCACCAGCGGTCCAAAATCCGCAGGTGCGATTATAACAGAAGGCAAAAATACAGATTTTGCTTAAGTCCAATTCTTGATCTGATTTCAATCCGTATCACTCTCGGGGTACTCGGGACCCCGTAGGAATATACCAACAAGTCCAATAACATAATACAGACTTACTCGGGTCTCCTATCACGTGAAACAACGCTGAAATTACAATTCACTCCCCAATTCAAACTTTGAGTTTTAAACTTTTCAATTTGCAAATCTCGTGCCAAAACATATTAAATGAATCCGGAATGACTTCAAATTTGTCACACAAGTCATAAATGGCATAACAGAGCTGTTCAAATTTTCAGAATCGGATTCTCAGATATCAAAAAGTCAACCCCGTGGTCAAACTTGAAAATCTTTAGCCTTTAAATTACTAGTTTTCGTTAAATGGTCATAACTTGAGCTAGGGACCTCCAAATTAAATTCCGGGCATACGCCCAAGTCCCAAATCACGATACGGAGCTATCAAAATTGTCAAAACACCGATCCGAGTCCATTTGCTCAAAATGTTGATCAAAGTCAACTCAGTTGAGTTTTAAGGCTCTATTTCATATTTTAATCCATTTTCACATGAAAACTTTCCGAAAAATATTACGGACTGTGCACGCAAGTCGAGGAATGATAAATGGTGTTCTTTGAGGTCTTAGAACACAGAATTACTTATTAAATTTAAAGATGACATTTTAGGTCATCACATTCTCCACCTCTAAAACAAATGTTTGTCCTCGAACGGAGTTAGAAAAAGTACCTTAGCTGGAGAAAATGTGTGGATATTTACTCCGCATGTCCGACTCGGATTCCCAGGTAGATGCCTCTACCGGCTGACCTCTCCAGTGCACCCGAACTGAAGGATAACTCTTAGACCTCAATTGTCGGACATGCCGGGCTAGAATAGCCACCGGCTCCTCCTCGTAAGTTAAATCTTTATCCAATTGGACTGAGCTAAAATCTAACACATGGAACGGATCACCATGATATTTCTGAAGCATAGACACATGGAACACCGGATGAACCGCTGATAAACTAGGTGGTAATGCAAGCCTGTAGGTTACTTCACCCACCCTTTCAAGAATTTCAAAGGGTCCGATATACCTAGGGCTCAACTTGCCTTTCTTCCCGAACCTCATTACACCTTTCATAGGTGAAACCCGAAGCAATATTATTTCTCCAACCATGAATGCCATATCACGAAATTTACGGTCGGCGTAACTCTTTTACCTAGACTGAATCGTGCGAAGTCGATCCTGAATAATCTTGACCTTATCCAAGGCATCCTGTACCAAATCGGTACCCAACAACCGAGCCTCTCCCGGTTCAAACCAGCCAACTTGCGATCGACATCGCCTTCTGTATAATGCCTTATATGGAGCCATTTGAATGATCGACTGGTAGCTATTATTATAAGCAAACTCCGCAAGTGGCAAGAAATGATCCCAAGAACCTCCAAAGTCTATAACACAAGCGCAGATCATATCTTCCAATATTTGAATAGTGCGCTATGACTGTCCGTCTCTCTGTAAATGAAATGTTGTACTCAACTCCACCCGCTTGCCTAACTCACGCTGTACAGCCCTCCAGAAATGTGAGGTAAACTGCGTACCTTGATCTGAAATAATAGACACGGGCACACCGTGAAGGCGGACAATCTCACGAATGTAAATTTCAGCTAACCTATCTGAAGAATAGGTAACTGCCACTGGAATGAAATGTGCTGACTTGGTCAACCTGTCCACAATGACCCAAACTGCGTCAAATTTTCTATGGTCCGTGGGAGCCCAATAACAAAATCCATAGTGATACGCTCCCACTTCCACTCAGGAATTTCTAACTTCTGAAGCAAACCACCAGGTCTCTGATGCTCGTACTTAACTTGTTGACAATTCAGACACCGAGCTACATATGCAACTATATCTATTTTCATTCTCCTCTACCAATAATGTTGCCGCACATCTTGATATATTTTGGCGGTACCTGGATGAAAAGAATACTTGGAATTGTGTGCTTCTTCAAGAATTAATTCATGAAGCTCATCCACATTAGGCACACAAATACGACCCTGCATTCGCAGAACACAATCTTCCCCCACAACAACCTGTTTGGCATCACCGTGCCGCACCGTGTCCTTAAGGACAAGTAAATGAGGATCATCATACTGCCTATCTCTGATGCACTTAAATAAAGAAGCCCGAGCGACTGTGCAAGCTAGAACCCAACTGGGTTCTGAAACATCTAACCTCACGAACTGATTAGCCAAAGTCTGAACATCTGCAGCTAATGGCCTCTCACCAACCGGAATATACGCAAGACTGCCCATACTCACAGCCTTTCTACTCAAAACATCGGCCACTACATTGGCCTTTCTGGGGTGATACAAAATGGTGATATCATAGTCTTTCAACAAATCCAACCAACTTCTCTGCCTCAAATT
The DNA here is from genome assembly GCF_000390325.3 of Nicotiana tomentosiformis. Lineage (NCBI taxonomy): Eukaryota > Viridiplantae > Streptophyta > Magnoliopsida > Solanales > Solanaceae > Nicotiana > Nicotiana tomentosiformis. Next base: position 1,749,944 of record NC_090818.1, on the reverse strand, counting down.
AAGATCTTTTTGTTTGAACATATACCGAAGGCTACGATGATCAGTAAATACCTCACACGAGACACCATAGAGGTAATGCCTCCAAATCTTCAGCGCATGAACAATGGCTGCCAATTCTAAGTCATGAACAAGATAATTCTTCTCGTGAACTTTCAACTGCCACGACGCATATGCAATTACCTTGCCATCTTGCATTAATACTGCACCAAGCCCAATGTGAAATGCGTCACAATATACCGTATACGATCCTGAACCTATGGGTAATACCAACACTGGTGCCGTAGTCAAAGCGGTCTTGAGCTTCTGAAAGCTCATCTCACACTCGTCGGACCATCTGAATGGGACACCTTTCTGGGTCAATGGGCTTGCTATAGATGAAAACCCTTCCAGGAACCGACGATAATAACCTGCTAAGCCCAGGAAACTCCGGATCTCTGTAACTGAAGTAGGTCTAGGCCAATTCTGAACAGCCTCAATTTTTTTAGGATCCACCTTTATGCCTTCTTCCGATATAACATGCCCCAAAAAGGCAACTGAGTCTAACCAAAACTCACATTTTGAAAACTTGGCATATAACTGATTATTCTTCAAGGTGTGAAGCACACTTCGAAGATGCTGCTCATATTCCTCTCAACTGCTGGAGTAAATCAAGATATCATCTATGAATACAACCACAAAAGAATCCAAATAAGGCTTGAACACTTGATTCATCAAATCCATAAATGCTGCTGGGGCATTTATCAACCCAAATGACATCACTAGGAATTCGTAATTCCCATACCGAGTTTGAAAATCTATTTTAGGGACATTAGAGGCCCTAATCTTCAACTGATGGTAACCAGACCTCAAATCGATCTTTGAAAATACCTTGGCACCCTGAAGCTGATCAAATAAGTCATCAATTCTTGGCAGCGGATATTTGTTTTTGATAGTGGCCTTGTTCAACTGCCGATAGTCTATACACATCCGCATATAGCCATCTTTCTTCTTTACAAATAATACTGGTGCACCCAGGGCGAGACACTAGGTCTAATGAATCCCTGATCAAGCAAGTTTTGTAACTGCTCTTTCAATTCTTTCAACTCTGGCGGAGCCATACAGTATGGTGGACTAGAAATGGGTTGAGTGCCCGGAGCCAAATCAATACAGAAGTCAATATCTCTGTCGGGTGGCATCCCCGACAGATCTACAGGAAATATTCTAAAAATTCACGAACAACCGGTATTGAGTCCATAGATGGGACATCCGCACTAGGATCGAGAATATAAGCCAAATAGGCTAGACCCCATTTCTCTACCATACGCCAAGCTTTCATATAAGAAATAACCCTACTGGCAGAATGGCCAGGATTTCCTTTCCACTCTAACCGAGGTAACCCCGGCATAGGTAGGGTCACTGTCTTGGCATGAAAATCCAATATAGCATGACAAGGAGACAACCAATCCATACCCAAGATAACATCAAAATCTACCATATCAAGAAGTAGAAGATCCACACTAGTCTCAAGATTACCAATAGTAACCACACACGAACGATAGACACGATCTACTACAACAGAGTCTCCCACCGATGTAGATACACACACAGAAGCACTCAGAGAATCACAAGGTACAACCAAATATGAAGCAAAGTAGGAGGACACATAGGAATAAGTAGATCATGGATCAAATAGAACTGAAACATCTCTATGGCAAACTGGAATAATACCTGTGATGACAACATCAGATGACTCGGCCTCAGGCCTAGCTGGAAAAGCATAAAATCGGGGTTGGGCCCCACCACTCTAAACTGTGTCCCTGGGACGGCCTCTGACTGGCTGGCCTCCACCTCTAACAATCTGACCTCTACCTCTAATGGACTAACCTCCACCTCTAATAGCCTGACCTCCACCTCTAGCTGCCTGACCCCTACTAAAATTACCTCTGCCTCTAGACGAGGCACCACTGAAAACCACCGAACTGACGAGGCCTCTTATCGGACCTCTGCTCTCTCTCCTGTGCAAGAACCATCTCGATCCTCCTTTCGACATTAACAGCTTCCTGGAAAGAAATCTCACTTCCGGTCTCCTTGTCCATCTGAAGTATGATAGGGTGAGTGAGTCCCTCAATAAACCTCCTCACTCTCTCTCTCCCTCCGTAAGGAGAGAATGACGGGCCAAATCCATAAAACGGGACTCATACTGAGTAACAGTCATACTGCCCTACTGTAGACACTCAAATTGCTTGCAGAATTCCTCTCTCAGTGTGATAGGGAGGAACTTTTCTAGAAATAGCAGAGAGAACTGCTCCTATATAAGTGCAGGTGATCCGACTGGTCGGGTCAATGTATAATCTCTCTACCACCTCTTGGCAGAACCCGTCATCTGAAATACAGCAAAATCAACCCCATTGGTCTCAACTATACCCATGTTCTGCAGCACCTCATGGCAACGTTCAAGATAATCATGTGGGCCCTCAGAAGGTGTACCACTTAAGTGAACTGGAAAGAGCTTGGTAACTTATCCAGTCTCAATAAGGCCTCAAAAGACATGGTGGGCCTATCACCGATCTGTGCCACAATAACTGGCTAAACTACTCCAACTGGCGGGGCTGTTGGAGCCTGATTCTGGGGAGCCATCTGCTCCGGAGCGAGAGTAGTGGGATTTTGTGCTCCTCCCCCACCCTGTGAGACGGCTGGTACCACTAGAAATGTACCATTCTGGGTCATGCCCTCCATAAGACTTATCAAACGGACTAGAGCGCCCTGAAGTACTGGAGTGGCTATGAATCCTTCCTGGACCAGAACTGGTCGAACTGGTCTATTCTGAATTGGAACCTCCTCCTGAAGGTCCACCTGAGGTTCTACAACAGGTACAGCTGCTCAAGCTCTGGATTGAGCTCTACCTCGGCCTCTGCCTCGGCCTCTAGCATGACCTCGGCCTTGACCTCTACCCCTGGCCGTAGTTTCCACCGGGGGTTTTGGTCCTTGTCCATCGGTAGAGTATTACGTGTTCTCACCATCTGCGAGAGAATAAGAGTAGAATGGTTCAATCATCGATGATAGAATAAAATCGCACGACAAAATAAGAAAGAAGATATATTGTTCCTAAACTTCATAGCCTCTGAGAGATAAGTACAGACATCTCCGTACCGATCCTTCAGACTCTACTAAGCTTGCTCGTGACTCGTGAGACCTATGTTACCTAGTGCTCTGATACCAACTGTCACAACCCAAAATTCCTACCTTCGGACTATGATGGCGCCTAACATTTCACTTGCTAGGCAAGCCAACGTTAGAGTAATATTATCCATTTTTTAAACAGTTTTAAATTATTAATAATCAAAGAAACAAATGCAGAAGCAAAGTTTGAAATATAGTGAATAATCCATAAATACAACTGTGTCTAAATACCATCCCAGAATTTGTGTCACAATTCACGAGCATTCTAGAATAATACAAATAAAGGTCTGAATAAAATAAAGCTATCTGGAAATACACACACAGCTAAAGTAAAATAGATGGAGACTTCAGAACTGCGGACGTCATGCAGTTATACCTCAAGTCTCCTTCGAATAGCTGAAATCCGAGCAAGTCTATGGCACGCCGCTAGGACCAACTCCGAAATCTGCACAAGAAGTGAAGAGTGTAGTATCAGTACAACCGACCCCATGTACTGGTAAGTGCTGAGCCTAACCTCGATGAAGTAATGACGAGGCTAAGGCGGTTCACTTACATTAACTTGTACGCAATATTAATAACGACCACAAATAATAGGAATAAATCAGGTAACTTATTTATAATAATTGAAGACAACCCAGCAGTCATAATCCATTATTATTTCAACCAATTCTGTTACAGCGTGCAACCCGCTCTCCCAATATTTTTCTTTTAATCAAGTCTGTCATATATTTATATCAATCAAGTATATATATAGACTATTAAATAAGTCTGTTGCGGCGTGCAATCCGATCCTCCAATATTGACTTTTCATTAAATCTATTGCGGCGTGCAATCCGATCCCCCAATATTGACTTTTCATTAAGTCTATTGTGGCGTGCAATCCGATCCCCCAATATTTTTCTTTTCATTAAGTCTATTGCGGCGTGCAATCTGATCCCCCAATATTGACTTTTAATAAGTCTGTTGCAGCGTGCAACCCGATCCTCCAATATTTCCATTTCAATCAATTCTTATAGAAGAAATTTTCCTAATAAATGCAACGATTAATATAAAATCATAAGACAATAAGCATACAACAATTATGATTTAATTATGAAACAAACAATGACAAATAGCAAATTATTATAGAAATCAGGGAGAAAATAGGTAGTTTAATATTTAATATACTAAATATTAAATAACAATTAAAACACATAATTCAAATAGCATGTAACAATTAATGCAGGAATTCAAGAATTAATATTTGACAAAGAATAAGAGAAACAATTATTATAATAATTAATTGATGATTAAAAACAATTTATGATTTTTCAAGTAAGCAGGCAAACAATTAATTTTGACAACGTATAGACACTCGTCACCTCACCTATACGTCGTTCACATGCAATTCACATAACAAATAATTTAAGGATTCTATTCCCTCAAGTCAAGGTTAACCCCGACACTTACCTCGCTTTGCAAATTCCAAATCAATTATTCAACCACAGCTTTTCCTCTTAAATTTGCCTCCGAAAGCTTCAAATCTATTCACAAACAATTCAATATATTCAATACTAATCATAGGAATTAATTCCATATGAATTTACACATTTTTCGGATAAAAAACCGAAATTCATTAAAATATTCGACAGCGGGACCCACATCTCAAGTCCTGGAAAAACTCACGAAATTCGAACACCCGTTCCAATACGAGTTGAACCATACAATATTTGTCCAATTCCGATATCAAATGGACTTTCAAATCTTAATTTTTCGTTTTTAGAAAGTTTTGCAAAAATTCCAATTTCTTCCATCTAAATCCAAAATAAATGATGAATATAGGCATGGATTTGTGAAATATAAACACTTTTGGTTATAGAATACTTACCCAATCCAAAGTCGTAAAAGACTCCTTTGGAATCGCCAAAATCCGAGACATAAAACTCAAAAATGAGCAAAAATGGCTAAGACCTGATTTTATGTATTCTGCCTAGCATTTTCGCATCTGCGTGCTATATTTTCGTGCCTGCGGTCTCGCATTTACGAGACAAAGCTCGCATTTGCGGAACAGTGCAGCTTGACCAGTGGCCGCATCTGCGCTCAAAAATGTCGCACCTGCGACATCTGTCTCTGCGCAAAAAGATTGCACCTACGAAGACCCCAGGTCAGCCCAGTCCCGTATCTGCGATGGAAGTCTCGCTTCTGCGAGCTCGCACCTGTGGTCAAAAATCCGCAGGTGCGATTATAACAGCAGGCAAAAATACAGATTTTGCTTAAGTCCAATTCTTGATCCGATTTCAATCCGTATCACTCTCGGGGCACTCGGGAGCCCGTACGAATATACCAACAAGTCCAATAACATAATACGGATTTACTCGGGGTCTTGTATTACGTGAAACAACACTAAAATTATATTTCACACCCCGATTCAAACTTTGAATTTTAAACTTTTCAATTTGCAAATCTCATGCCAAAATATATTAAATAAATCTGGAATGACTTCAAATTTGGCACACAAGTCATAAATGACATAATGGAGTTGTTCATATTTCCAGAATCAGATTCCGGCTCCGATATCAAAAAGTCAACCCCGTGGTCAAACTTGAAAATCTTTAGCCTTTAAATTACTAGTTTCCGTTAAATGGTCATAACTTGAGCTAGGGACCTCCAAATTAAATTCCGGGCAAATGCCCAAGTCCCAAATCACGATACGGAGCTACCAAAATTGTCAAAATACTGATCCGGGTCCCTTTGCTCAAAATTTTGACCAAAGTCAACTTAGTTGAGTTTTAAGGCTCTATTTCACATTTTAATTCATTTTTCACATGAAAACTTTCCGAAAAATTTTACGGACTATGCACGTAAGTCGAGGAATGACAAATGGTGCACTCGGGTCACAACCATGAGTATCACAGCCAGTTGGGTCGTATCCAGCTATGTCGCAGTCACAGGGATCGCAACCATCTTCATCATCGACTCCATCTATTTCAGGCCTTCGCTTGCGAGGCAGTATCTCTGATCCACCTACACCATCTACGCATGCCTCTGATACACATGCTTCGGATGATGATGACGAGGTAGTACATTATGATCGATATGGCAGGATCATCATAGTCCGTGAGGGTGATGGATAAGTGTTATTTGTTATTTTTGCATCTATTGTTTTATAATATTTTTACTAAGATATTAATTTATTTTTATTGTTAAATTGCAGGTTCAGCCGGGTAATAAGACTACGAAGATATTCATCAATGCCATCAGAAAGTTTTATGATGGCCCTTATGCTACTTGGACTGATTTCCCATTTTCTCTGAAGGAGCAAATTTTCAATCAATTTAAGGTATAAATATTCTTTTAAGCAGTTTAATAATTTATATTTATGATGTTTCCATCTAATATTTAACTTTTGAAATATAGAGCAAGTGTGTATAGGAAGAACGCTATAGCGCGGAAGTGGCTGCAAATTTTCATCATAAAGCTCGCAAGAGATTGGCAGATGCTTTCTCGGATGCTAGAAAGAAGAACAAGAGGCCTAGCTGGTTACTTGAGAATATGCGGAATGATTTGCAAAGGCAATGGCTTACCGCGGAGTTCCTATAAAAGAGCAAAAAGGGAAAGAAAGCTCGCGCATTCGAGAAGGGAGGATCCTTGCACACTGGAGGTGCGATCAACCTAGGGACAATAAAAAGAAGATTGGTACGTAATTGCTTAAATTATTTTACTTTTCTAAGTATATCAATTTTATTTATTAACTAAATTAATTTTTTTCAGGAAAAGAAGTATGGGCGTCTAATGAGCCATGATGAGCTATTCAAGGAGACGCATATTGTAAAGAAGAAGAAAGAGGGAGATCAAGATAGGTGGGTCGAGGACCGAGCCTCGACTACATATGTAAGCTTTCAATTTTTTTTAAGTATTATAATTTACTTTTATAAGAATTTTGAAATACTGATTTAATTTTTAAAGTAATATAAGGTCGCTACCAAAGTAACGTGGAGGAATTCATTCGTAGTCATCCAGCTGGTGAATCGGGCGAGCCAACCCAACCTTCAGATGAGGATGCTGAAAGAATATGGTTGGAGTCTGTTGGCGGTCCAAAATGGGGGAAGGTATACGGGCTTCCTACTAAAACATTCCATCGCTATAAGTGTGGAATGCAAGGAATAGGGACTTCCTCGCAAAGCGAGCAACTTAATAGAGAGAGCCTCTCCGCTATGTGGGAGACAGTGACAAAGCTCACATCCGAGCTAGAAGCGGCCAAGGAAAAAGAAAGGCTTAGAGATGCTCAATTCCTTGGCATGCAAGCTCAGATCAGAACTCTCCTATCTAATGAAGCTTTTTCGTTGCCCCGGTCTCGTGAGTCATCGCCAGAGGGTCGACCTCCACGTAATCGTTCCTCCCGTCCTACTCATGATCGTTCCTCCCGTCCTCTACTACCGTCTTGTAAATGAAAGTTCATCAGACGGTGATAATGATATTGTAGAAAATACCCCTTGACTTTTATATACTTTGAACTAGACAAATAAAACCAGTTTTGAACTTGTTATAATTAGTTTTAACTTGGTTTTGGATTGTTATGTTCAATTGAACTTTAATTTGTTTGTTTGAAAGTATATATTGAATGTTTGGTTGTTGTTGTGTTGTTGTTGTGTTGTTGTTGTTGTTATTGTTGTTGTTGTTGTAATTCAGTTGTTAGGGGTATTGGTATGCTGACAGGTGGTGTAGCTACCAAAACAAGCATTTTATGCCAAAATTAAACCCAGAAAACCTACCAAAGTTGGTCGGTTTTTAATAAATAAAACATTAATTGCAAATTACCGACCAAAGTTAGTCGGTTAATGAACATTGAATTCCCAGAATTCAACATTACCAACCAACTTTGGTCGGTATTTTGCCTGCACTGTTGAGGTTACCGACCAAAGTTGGTCGGTAATGTTTAATTTTAATTATTTAAAATATATATATATTTTCAATTACCGACCAAAATTGGTCTTTTTTTTTAAATTTTTTAATAATTAATAAAAAAACATAAATTAATTACACCGACCAACTTTGGTCGATAAAATTAAATTAATAAAATATGTTTCCGACCAAAGTTGGTTGGTAAATAATTTAAATTGTCAGATGGTCGTTTAAAGCTACCGTCCAACGTTGGTCGGTAATTTCTGACCAACTTTAATCGGTAAGCTATTCCGACCATCAAAATACCGTCCACACCTAAATGGTCACGTTTTGGTCGGTAATTGGCCATAACCGACCAACTTTGGTCGGTTTTAAGCGGATTTCTAGTAGTGATGTTTGTTGATAATTTTTGTTGGTATTTTCTATATTATAACTGTATTTGTGAAATTCCAAATCATAAGAATATAAAAAATATTTGCCTAACATGTCCTAACTTCTTAATGTGATAGGTATTTGAGAGTGTGAATTCAGGGTACTCAGAGATGAGAATTATGGTAAATATTGTGGTTTAGATTGTTATATTTTGTGAGTTTAACGCATAGATGGTTCCTCCAAAATTAGACTGTTTAAATATACGGCAGGAATTCTTTTTTAATTATTACTCTTAGTTCACTTATGAGTTTGTTAAACGAATATAGAGATTTAGAACTTAGAAGCTTTCGTCCTCTTGCTCAATTGTGTATGAAAGTTTTACTACTGCGTAGTATGTCATCTTCTACATTAATGTATCATATTACCGAGCTAACTTTTGTTTGATTTTTTTATTTTTGCTTCTTATTTTTCTTGCACTTATGGATATCTTCTCACTTGATATAAAAAGTTAAATTTTATATTGGATTCTTACTTCTGTCTTTCTTTTTCTTCTCCTTTAAAATATTTGATAAATTTAGAATATATATATATACACACTTATCCCTTTTCTTTTCTGACTTTGTGGCAATCGCTTTATAACTACAGGGAACCACTTCAAGCATTGAAGGGATGTATTTTGGAATGTATTCTGGGAAGAAAGAGAACAAGTTCCTCAAGGAGTTGGGAATAAGTGTGTCGATTATATAGTCAAACGGGTTAGAAGAAGATCATACATTCTATTTTAGCATTCTTAATGGTTTCATAACAGGAATCACATCACATTATCCGTATAGTTCGCCGCTAATAAATTGTATGAAATGAAACTAGCATTAGTATTTAAAGTTTACTTTAGCATTCTTGTGTGTGGTAAAATTTAATTCACCATTAGTATTTACAGTCTACTTTGAATTGGCATAAAATACTTACCGCGTGTTTATTTCCGAGACTAAAGTCTTTTTAGGCCAGGTTAAAGACTTAAATATTTATTTACTCTAAACATGTATGTACAAATACAAGAGAAACACAATGTACAATTGTACAATACAATATTTACACACATACACCTATTTTTCCCAAAAAGTTAAAAGAATCACATAATAAATTGACGTAAGATAATAACTTAATAATAGGATAGGTAAAGTGACAATGTCTTAACATAATGACGCGAAAAAAGTCTTTCATATGAAGATATTTTTTTTAAATCTTTTAACTATTAGCGGAAGACATACGTGCAAAGCATGTACATAGATATTAGTCTGTATTATTATAAAAACACGAATAATTTACGCTAAATGTTGTACGACAAAAATATCCCTGAAATATCAATCGACTTTTATGCCCTTAAAATTTTACAGTCTTTCTTTTAATATATAATTTCATATTAGATAAAAGTGTAAAATTAAGAATTTCTCTCATACTAAGATTTTGAAACTACCATCACTAGACACGGCCGGTTACTATACCTAATTTGTAATTGGTTGTAATTAAGTGCTAACTTTAACCCTCTATAAATAAAAACCTTTTGCTTACAAAGTTTACATGTGATTTGCATTGTTGTTTGATATCATGCGTTTCTGCTGGGGATGGATGCCAACATTGATGTAGCCAATCAGCAGGAAAATTTTCATCTAATCTATATTCTATTTCATATTTATAGCTTCAGTTATTGAACTAAGCTTTTGTTTTTGTTTTTTAATTGATTTTTTGTGTTCATCATGTGCCTGTGAGAATGAATTCAATTCACTTACTTCTCGCCTTGTCTTCCTCTTAAATTTGATGCGAAGGTTTTAGATGCCAGCAAAAAGTTCGACAAGTCAAAATAACAGATTGTCACGACCCAATTTCACCTATAGGTCGTAATGGCGCCCAACACTACAGCTAGGCAAGCCAACTAATAAGTCAAACGTACATCGGTTAAACTTTTATTCAAAAAAAATAATAAAATACCAATTTCTACCAATGTGTGTGCCAAGACCCGGTATCACAAGTGCATGAGCATCTAGTAGATTATACAAAACTCCAAATACTGTCTGAAATGAAATAGACAGAATATAAATATCAGAAGAGACACTGGTAGCTGCAGAACGGCTCAGAAAGGCAGCTCACCACTATGCCTCGGATGACGTGGGTATGTGATGATAGGTCCTCCACTAGTACTTGTCTCAGATCCTGCACAAAAAGTGCAGCAAGTGTAGTATGAGTACGTAAACAACGTGTATCCAGTAAGTATCAAGCCTAATCTCGAAGTGGTAGAGACGAGATGGCCGACTTTGACACTCACTATGGGTCAATAATAATCGAAATAAAATTAGAATATTCAAATCAGCATGATTTACAGAATTTACAAATAATTTATTTAATCAGCAGAAATAATCAAATTCCTTCAAATGTAACAATTCTCAATATATTAATTAAATTCCTTCAATTCAAATAAATTCTAATTTATCAATTAAATCTCATTTATAGGAGTAACAATTAATTCTTAAATAAGCAAGAATAATAATTCATTATATTTCAAGGATTTTTCAATTTATTACTTAGCTTCACAAGCTGAAATAAATTATTAAAGTATCGTGTAATTATTATTATTAAGCACGATTTCTGCCGAGGACGTACGGCCCGATCCAGAGTGTCGTGTATACTGCCGAGGGACGTGCGGCGCGATCCATAGATGCATCTATCCTGCCGAGGCGTTCGGCCCGCTCCACAAGAAAGGAGGATATTTTCTTATGTGCCTCCGGAAGGAGAGTATATTCATTATAAGATGAATTTGGGAGGAGAACAATTTCTTTTAACAATTAATTGATTTAAACAGACAATCAAGCCTATGAGATTTCCATCCTTTAATATCTTTATCTAACAATTCACAATATATTCATATAGATATCAATTAATATAAATAAATCAAAGAATACAATTTACACAAGTAAGGCATGCTTTGAGTCCTAAACTATCCGGACTTTAGCATTAATAGTAGCTACGCACGGACTTTCATCACCACGTGCGTACGTAGCCCCCCACAATTAGCAATAATTATTTAATTTTAATCACCTATGAGGTAATTTCCCCTTCACAAGATTAGATAAGAGACTTACCTCGTCTTGCTCCAATTTAATCCATAATTTTGCCATTTTCACGATTATCCAACTCTGTCTGGCTCGAATCTTGCCAAAATAATTCGATACAATCACTAAAAATTATAGGAAATAAATTCTATAAGGAAATACTATATTTTTAAAAAAAAATCCGAAATTAATTAAAAATTCGCCCGCGGGGCCCACATCTCGGAATCCGGTGAAAGTTATGAAATCCGACAACCCATTCAATTACGAGTCCAACCATACCAGTTTCACTCAATTCCGTCTCCGAATCGATACCGAAATATCAAAATTTCGTTTCTATGAGATTTCTAAACTTTTTCAAATCTCAAATCTCAAAACACTAATTAAATTGTGAAAAACAATGATACACTTGTATATGTAGACTAAATCCGAGTTAGAATCACTTACCCCAATGTTTTTCCTCGAAAATCTACCAAAAGTCGTCTCTACTCAAGCTGAACTTCGTCAAAAATGGCAAATGGGATGAATGCCCTCTTTTTATAAAACTGCCCAGCAGCCTTCGGAACTAGTCCTCGAACTGGGCCTCGATCGCGGTATCGAACATGTGCCTTCGATCAGGGCATTGAGCTTGGGTCTCGATCCTAGCCCTCGAGCCATACCTTCGATCATGCCCTCGAGCCTTGCCTTCGATCGCGGCTTCGATCACAGGCTCGAGCCCGGACCTCGGTCATGACCTCGATCAGGGTATTGAGGTTGGGCCTTCGATCATAGCCTCAATCATGGCATCGAGCTTGAGCCTTCGATTGTGACCCTCGATCTTGGGTCTCGATCCTGGCCCTCGAGCTTTGCCTTCGATCATGGCCCTCGAGCTGGACCTTCGATCATGGCCCTCGAGTTGGACCTTCGATCATGGCTTCGATACACTAGCTCGAGCCTGTACCTCGTCAACCCTGGCTCGATATCTGGCTCGATATCTGGGCTCGATCACAGCCCAGAATGTCCAACAGAAGAGGAAAAATTGCAGCATCTTTTTAACTCAAATTTTTGATCCGTTAACCATCCGAAACTCACCCGAGGCCCTCGGGACCTCAACAAAATATACCAACAAGTCCTAAAACATCATACGAACTTAGTCGAACCTCTAAATCACATCAAACAACGCTAAAACCATGAATCATACCCCAATTCAAGCTTAATGAAACTAAGAGTTTTCAACTTCTACATTCAATGCCGGAACCTATCAAATCAACTCCGATTGACCTCAAATTTTACACACAAGTCATAGATTATATAACAGAGCTATAAAAATTTTCGGAACTGGATTGCGACTCCGGTATCAAAAAGTCAACTCATTGGTCAAACTTCCAAACTTAAGTTCTTGTTTTTAGCCATTTCATGCCTAATTTAACTACGGACTTCCAAATAAAATTCCGAACATGCTCCTAAGCCCAAAATTACCATACGGAGCTGTTGGAATCATTAAAATTCTATTCCGGGGTCGTTTTCACAAAAAGTTGACCGAAGTCAAACTTAGCACTTTAAGGCCAACTTAAGGAACCAAGTGTTCCGATTTCACCTCAAACACTTCCAAATCCCGAACCAACCATCCCCGCAAGTCATAAATCATTACAAGCACCTACGAGAAGTTTTATTTTAGGGAGTGGGATTCTAAAAGTTAAAATGACCGGTTGGGTCATTACATAGATCATACAAAATAGATTGAGAATTATCCGTTACCATGCTTGGTTTGATAGCACAAACATCGACATCCAAGGTAACGAAAGAAATTGTTTTTCTTTGCATGGTTGGCAATTATATTATCATTGGTTATTATTTTTTTCTTAGGTGGTTCTTTGCGTAGTCTAATTGATACATAAAAATATCTCTGTAGAGGCGGGATTTCTGGATAATCACATTCGATGCACCAAGTTATATGTGTCTAGCATATAACATACGAAGGATCTAAATTTAAAGAAGGAGGCTTGCCGTACCTATAAATTGTGCTTGTGCTTATGTAGAAAACTTTGATAATACTATATTTATTGTTTTTGTTTGTATGGACGTAGGTTGACAGTCCAAGCTAACTATCTGTACATGTGTATTGGTTTTTTTTCCAAGAAAGGTTGTACATACAAATCTATTTTGTCATCCATCATAATATATATGTTGTTCTTTCTATGTTACTTTTCTACTTTTGTGTATGTCTAAACTCCCTTCTTTTGTTAAAATTTCAAGCTTGAAATTGTTCATATTTATCCCACAACTAATATAATTATGCGGAGAGAATGAGGGAATTTTTGCAGATTTGATATTAGTATCAACATTTATATTATATAATATTGTATCTGCATATTGGTTTTCTGACAAAATGGTTTTTGCATTGATGAAAGTATATATGAGAAAATTAGGGAAAGTGTACTATATATAAATAGAAGATTTATCCTTTTTCGGCTTCAACATATGATTGTTAAATTAAAATATTGATATTTCGGACATTGCCTAATATTTAAAACCATAAAGTCAACTAAAAGTTTGTGTTTTATGGAACACGCATATTATTTAACCACTCAAAATTATTTGATATTTCTTAGGAGGAATCATATGTCATTCACGTTTGACAAGTTGAACTTGCAATGGAGTTAGAACTCTTCTTCACAAGTCTAAATCCTTTTAGCCTAGGAGATGTCTATTAGCTTATGCTTTATAAATCAAGTCGAGTTATGAACCGAAGAAGTTAGAACAATAGGATACAAATCTCAAGGTACCTTTTCTCATCTTTTCCAAAGATATAGAATAGAAATAAATCTCGTAGAACGACATTAATGTTTTTAAGGTTGCCATAGAATAAAAAGAACTAACCAAGTGTTATAAATCTGTATTGCTGTAATAAATAATTAAACTATTATACTTTCTGAAATATATAAACAAAACAGAAAGTTAGTAATACTTGTTTAACGAAATAAATTCTGGAAAAACAGTATAGGAATAAATCGAGCCCACTGAATACACAGTGTGTCCTTAAGGAAATTATTTCCCTCAAGTACCCGAGGTACTGGAATATATCCTCCCAGGATAGAATGATTTAACTCACCGGCGAGCCACTCGAAGGCTGTAAAACACATTAGAATTTTTGTGCAGAAGAAGAAGAAGATTAGAAAATTTCGTAAGGAAAGATTCTAGGATTTAAACTCTATTTATAGAGTTGCTGACATTATTTCTGAAAGGTTGCACAGAAACAACCATGGCTGTTGGAACAGGTTGTTTGAAATATTGCGAAAAAATAAATTTAAAATAATCCGGAAAAGAAAACAGGTCTGACCGGATCGGATCGGGGGTCATGGGTTATTCTGCATTGAATTTTTTGTTAATTATTTAATTAATTAAATAATTAAAAGGAATTTTGTCTAAAAAGATTAATCAATCAATCGATCTTTGACCAAATCCAAATCCAAATCCAAATCCAAATCCAAATCCGAATCCAAATCCAAATCCGAATCCAAATCCGAATCCGAATCTGAATCCGAATCCGAATCCGAATCCGAATCCGAATCCGAAGCCGAAGCCGAAGCCGAAGCCAAAGCCGAATTCGAGGCCGAGTCGAGCGAGCGACGACGATGACGGCGCGAGGCTTGCCTTCTTCTTAACTCTTTAAGAGCTAGAAGAAGAGCAATTATATATATACTGATGTGTGGCTATATTTTCATAGTTTTGTACATTATGTGCCTTGTATTTTACATGCTTTAATGATAAATTACACTTTATTTGTGCATAATGGAGTCTATTTTATGTGTAGGTGAATTGGAGATGAAAGTAGAGCAAAAGAGATACTTAAATGTTGAAAGTGTGAGATGAAAGTAGAGCAAAAGAGATACTTAAATGTTGAAAGTGTGCTCGAGAACAGTAAAAAGGAGAGACCTGGCGAGGCCAGCCTAAGGCCAGGCTGAACCAGGCTTTAGCCTGGCGAGGCCAGCCAAATTCCAGGCGTTAGGCTGGCGACGCCAGGCCTGAGGCCAAGCCCAGTCCGAGTTTTGAAGACTTAATTCGTTCCGGATTTGACTAGGACTCGACCCACACGTTTAGGGTTTCTTCTACACATATAAATAGACCTAAACACACCACTTGGAATAGGTTTTTTCAGCAGCCAGAGGTTGGGCAGCCAGAGGCAAGAAGAGCTGGTGGAATCATCCCTTGGGAGTGAGAATCATCAATTTCTACATCTTTTTATCTTTACTCTGTATTTTAATTATGCAAAATATTTGGGATATTGGTACTATGAGTATGAGTAGCTAAATTCCTAATCTAGGGTTTTGATGGAACATATTGAAGGATGATTTTCTTATTACGTTAATATAGATTTGCCGTAGTAATTTCTCTATTTGTTCAACTATATTATTCTTGTAGTTGATTGAAGGGCCCTCAATTAGTTGTGCCTATTTAGTATGTATTACTCGGGAGAGAGTGCATATTTAGGTAATTGTTGAACAACATCACTCCTAAACGTATATGAGGGATCAATACGGAGATTTAAAGGTGGATTAGGGATAACGAAACCTTGGTGCGATCTGAGTGAGTTGTACTTAATGCCAGCTAGCGTAATTCGGGAGAATATGTCTAGTAAATTATGGTAATTACTCGGGAGAGAGTTACGACAGTTATAGTGCTCATGATCGGTAGAGACGACTTAGGCAAATTTATAGGAAACGAAGCGAAAAGGATTCCGACAATTGGAGAAATCATAACTCTAGACTTCCTTAATCTTGTCTATAATTTCATCCATGTTAGTTGATAATTTTGCTGCTTTATAATATTTTCTAGTTAATTAGTAGAAATAAAAATCAAATCTTTATAACTAGAAAATTATTTGAACTTGTATTTCTTTGCAATATTGAACAGTTGTAGCTAAGCCTTAGTACTCTGTGGGATTCGACTTCGGACTTGTAAACCGGATTATATTTACAACGACCGCTTAGTTCTTTTTATAAGGCATAGTTGGGCGTGATCATATAACCATCAAAAGCCTTTTCTTCCTCCAATATGGGACAATGTCCCTTGGCCAAGGAGGGAAATTCAAATATTTCATTTTCCTCCATTTCTCAATTACCCTCTTTAAGCTACACAAGCTTACAATCCTAACAATCCCCCACATGAATGGGGAATGACTATAAAATAAAGGAATGCACATATGCGTGTGTGATTTACATGCAAGAATTAATTGCATCTGGATAAGTAGGTTTCCCTTTGAACTTTCCGTAGTGAACTTATATCGGATATACTCGGTCAATCGGTAGATTTGATATCTTTGAACCGTCGAGCTTTGTTGTATACCTAGACAACATAAGTCACACAATCAATCCTTAACCATCTATGGTTCTCACGGTTGTGTTCGTTTCAGCCATGAACACCGCCTGGTTTCATGAGTGCTTAGAGAATGGGCCTTTACTTTCATTTCCCTTGAAACGGCTTACACTTCACACTCACATAGGTGATTTCTAAATGTGTAATCCTATAGACACACTATCTGGTCATATCCTGCCAGACTTAGCAAATCATTAAAAAACCTTTAAGCTTTGTTGACTCATTAAAAAATCTTAATGCTTTACTTCGATTTCTGAATATTGTCTTCATCACGAGAATGGGTTGAGTTATTTGACAATGTTGAACCGTCATTCATAACTTTGTTTGATCTCTTTGAACCTAGCTCGTGGGATCTCCAGTCTGCTAGGTAGAGTTACCGCCATGATGACTTGTCCTAGACCTTAACCCCATTCCCTTTGATGATCTTTCAACTGCCTCTCTAGATAGGCCTTTTGTAAGTGGATCCGACACATTATCTCTTAACTTTACGTAGTCAATTGTGATAACACCACTAGAGAGTAGTTATCTAACGGTATTGTGTCTCCGTCGTATATGACGAGATTTTTCGTTATGCATAACGCTCCCTGCCTATTGCCGCTTGACTATCACAATGTATACAAATAGGTGCCAAAGGTTTGGTCCAAAATAGAATATCTTCCAAGAAATTCCTGAGCCATTCAGCTTCTTCACCGGTCTTACTAAAGCTATGAATTCAGATTCCATTGTAGAACTGGTGATGCATATTCGTTTGGATAATTTCCAAGACACTGCTCCACCCCCAATTGTGAAAACATATCCACTCGTGGATTTAACTTCAGATGATCCAGTGATCCAATTTGCATCACTATATCCCTTGATCACGGAGGGATATTTGTTATAATGCAAAGCGTAATTTTGGGTATGTTTGAGATACCCCAAAACTCGTTTCATTACCATCCAATGTATGTGATTGGGATTACTTATAAACCGACTCAGTTTACTAATAGCACATGCTATATCTGGTCGCGTACAATTCATGATATACATCAAACTTCCCAATACTCTTGCATAGTCCAGTCGTGAGTCACTTTCACCTTCATTATTTTGAAGTGCATAACTCACATCAATTGGAGTCTTGGCAATTTTTAAATCCAAATACTTGAACTTGTCAAGTACCTTTTTAATGTAGTGAGACTGTGATAATGCTAGACCTTGTGAAGTCTTGTGAATTCTGATTCCTAAGATCACATCAGCAACTCCTAAGTCTTTCATATCGAATTTGCTAGCCAACATGCGCTTAGTGGAATTTATATCTCCCATGTTTTTGCCCATTATCAACATGTCATCAACATATAAACAAACAATGACTTCATGACCTAGAGTATTTTTAATGTAAACACATTTGTCGCACTCGTTGATTTAAAATCCACTGCCAACATTGTTTGGTCAAATTTGGCATGCCATTGTTTGGGTGCTTGTTTAAGTCCATAAAGCGACTTAACAAGTTTGCACACTTTCTTTTCTTTACTAGGAACCACAAAACCCTCAGGTTGTTCCATGTAAATCTCTTCCTCTAATTCTCCATTTAAGAAAGCTATTTTAACATCCATTTGATGGATTTCAAGATCATACACGGCCTCTAGTACCACTAACACCCTAATAGATGTTATCCTCATTACTGGCGAGTAAGTGTCGAAGTAATCAAGGCCTTCCTTTTCTCTATAACCTTTGACAACAAGTCTTGCCTTATCTTTGTCAATAGTGCCATCAGCTTTCACTTTCCGTTTAAAGATCCATTTCGAACCTAAAGGCTTATTTCCCGGAGGAAGATCTACCAATTCCCATGTATGATTATCCAAAATTGATTGAATCTCACTATTGACTACCTCTTTCCAAAATACTAAATCAGAAGATGACACGGCTGCTTTAAAAGTTTGAGGCTCATTTTCAAGCAAGAATGTCACAAAATCTGGTCCAAAGGAAGTAGATGTTCTTTGCCGTTTGCTACGCCTTGGATATTCTATACTTGGAATATTTTCCTTTGGTTCTTCCCGAGGTCGTTTAGGTCTTTCACTTAACGACTCACATTCAGTTTTATACGGATAGATATTTTCAAAGAATTCAGCATTATCTGATTCCATTACCGTATTAATGTGAATTTAGGAATTATCGGATTTATGAACCAAAAACTGACATGCTTTATTATTTGTAGCATATCCAATGAAAATGCAATCAATAATTTTTGGTCCGATTTTAACCCTTTTAGGTAAAGGAACTTGTACCTTTGCTAGATACCCCCACACTTTGAAATATTTCAAGTTGGGTTTTCTTCCTTTCCATTTTTTATATGGAATATATTGCATTTTACTGTGGGGTACTCTGTTAAGTATTCGGTTAGCTGTAAGGATAGCTTTGCCCCACAAACTTTGCGGTAATCCGGAACTTATTAATAAAGAATTCATCATTTCCTTTAATGTCCGATTTTTCCTTTCCGTAATTCCATTGGATTGAGGTATGTAAGGTGCAGTAGTTTGATGGATAATTCCATATTCCGAACATATTTCTGCAAATAAAAATTCATATTCTCCACCCCAATCACTTCTAATCATTTTGATCTTTTTATTCAATTGATTCTCCACTTCATTCTTGTATTGATTAAATGCTTCAATTTCTTCATCCTTACTATTAAGCAAATAAACATAACAATATCGAGTGCAATCATCAATAAAAGTAATAAAATACTTTTTCCCACCTCGTGATGGTGTCGACTTCATATCACAAATATCAGTATGAATTAAGTCTAAAGGATTTGAATTCCTTTCAATAGACTTATAAGGATGTTTTACAAACTTAGACTCAACACATATTTGACATTTTAATTTATTACACTCGAATTTAGGCAATACTTCTAAATTAATTAACTTCCGCAAGGTTTTGTAATTGTCATGTCCTAAACGAATATGCCATAAATCATTTGACTCCAATAAATAAGAAGAAGCTGAAATTTTATTCATACTGTCAACAACCATTACATTTAGTTTGAAGAGGCCCTCTGTGAGGTAGCCCTTTCCAACATACATTTCATTCTTTCTTACAACAACTTTATCAGAAACAAATACACATTTGAATCCATTCTTAACAAGCAAAGAAGTAGAAACTAAATTCTTCCTAATAGTAGGAACATGAAGAACGTTGTTGAGCGTTAACACCTTGCCGGAAGTCATCTTCAGGAATATCTTCCCATAACCTTCAATCTTGGTTGTTGCAGTATTTCCCATGGAAAGCTCTTCTTCGGTACCAGCAATAGAGTAAGTCGCAAATGCTTCCTTGACAGCACAAATATGTCGAGTGGCTCTAGAGTCAATCTACCACTCCTTCGGATTTCTAACTAGGTTGTATTCCGAAAGCACTGCACACAGATCATCAATGTCATCATTCTTCTCCACTATGTTAGCTTGTCCCTTCTTCTTATACTTTTTCGGGAGATGACAATCAGGGGCTTGTGACCGGTTTTTCCACAATTGTAGCAGCTGCCCTTGAATTTTTTTTTTGTTCTGCTCCTTAGTCTGTCCAGAAGACCTCTTTCTCTTCTTATTTTTTGGAGAAGTCTCCTCAATGATATTAGCTCCCATGATCGTTGAATTTCCACGAGACTTCTTCTCGGCTGTTTTGTTGTCTTCCTCAATCTTGAGACGAATCATAAGATCTTCCAACTTCATTTCTTTGCGCTTGTGCTTAAGATAGTTCTTGAAATCTCTCCACGAAGGAGGTAATTTTTCAATCATTGCAGCCACTTGAAATACTTCATTCACGACCATACCTTCAGCAATAAGGTCATGAAAAATAAGTTGAAGCTCCTGAACTTGGGTTCCAATAGTTTTGTTGTCTATCATTTTATAGTCTAGAAACTTGACAATCACGAACTTCTTCAAGCATACATCTTCAGTTTTGTACTTCTTCTCAAGTGCGTCCCATAATTCTTTCGAAATATTCATCGCATTGTACACATTGTACAAGTCATCCTCTAAAGCGCTTAAAATATAGCCTCTGCAAAGAAAATCTGCCTACTTCCACGCCTCGACAATCATGAATTTCTCGTTGTCCGGCATGTCCGCAGCAGGCACTGGAGGTTCTTCACTAGTGAATTTCTGCATACCAAGTGTGGTAAGTCAGAAGAACACCCTTTGCTGCCATCCTTTGAAGTTGGCTCCGGAAAATTTCTCCGATTTCTCTGCCGGTGGAACAGCAGTCCGGCTTGATGATGCTATCATCATTGCTGCAATAGTCACAGAAGAATTTCCGTTATCAATTGCCATTTCTCATTGTAAACAACAGAAGAGTTAAATTAATGGCAAAACCAGAACAGTAAATAATACTGTTATTAACAAAAAACAGTATGTATAATAAATAAAACCGAAGTATTTTTTTAAATACTGTTTCACAGAAAACGATGAAGTTTTTATGTTCTTCAAATCGTTTTATGAATTTCAATACTCTGATGAAGTTTTTTATATTTTCAAATCAGAATAGTAAAATTCAGAAGCATTAGAAAACCACACAGGTTTTAATCTCCACAAACAAAATACAGAATATAATAAAATAATTTCCTTAAGATTGTTATAAATCTGTATTGCTGTAATAAACAATTAAACCATTAAACTTTCTTAAATATATAAACAAAACAGAAAGTTAGTAATACTTGTTTAACGAAATAAATTCTGGAAAAATAGTATAGGAATAAATCGAGCTCACTGAATACACAGTGTGTCCTTAAGGAAATTATTCCCCTCAAGTACCCGAGATGCTAGAATATATCCTCCCAGGATAGAACGATTTAACTCACCGGCGAGCCACTCGAAGGCTGTAAAACACACTGGAATTTTTTTCCAGAAGAAGAAGATCAAAAAATTTCGTAAGGAAAGATTCTTGGATTCAAACTCTATTTATAGAGTTGCTGGCATTGTTTCTGAAAAGGTTTGCAACCTTTCAGAAACAGCCATGGTTGTTGGAACAGATTGTTTGAAATATTGCGGAAAAATGGATTTAAAATAATCCGAGAAAGAAAACGGGCCTGACCGAAGCCGAAGCCGAGCGAGCGAGCGACGACGACTGCGCGAGGCTTGCCTTCTTCTTAACTCTTTAAGAGCTAGAAGAACAGCAATTATATAGAGTAATAACAAACAATGTTTATTAATTCGTCACATTAATGGAGATCAACCTCCTACGACTCAAATTTTAATATCAGATCGGAGGACAAGGAGAAAAACATAAATAGAAGAAGGAAAAGAAGAAAGAGCAAAAAAAACGGTGGTAAATTAATCATAAAAGTATGAATGAAAACATTTGTAGATTAACTATAAGGCTAACCCGAAGTACTTACATGTTTTATCTGGATGCAGATCTCTCATGGATGCTCTTGCTAAAGCTAGAAAGGTCAGGGATCCTCTCAGTGACCCCCCCCCCCCCCCCCCAACACACACACACACACACCTTTCTTTCATGCTTTTTGGACAAGAGTTAATAGGGACTGTAACTTCACATTCAGTTCCTATTTGTAATAACTCTCCTTAGTTTTCTTTTAATAAATGCATCTGTTTAGCCCAGAAGCTTGTTCTCCTTCCTATAGTGAAAACAAGCTCTTATAGTTAAATCTGCCAAATTAATTCATATGCTCACAAAAGTCTTCCTTACCCCAAATATGCTCATATAAGTAACCAAGAAGTAAAAATCATAATGAACGTTCATGATATGAATTAGCTAAAAGAGTGGTATCTTAGATATCTTCATATGATGCATGAAGTCAACTCTTTTTTGTAACAAGAATTAATCAGTGTTTAATTTATGTTGTACATTTCTAATATTTAATAATCTCTTACAATAATTATTTTTTATATTTTTTATTTTCAGTTCTAGGGTTTTCACGTGCGAGGCACGTACATAGAGACTAGTTATATTAAAAGCACGAATGTCCTTAGCGAAATGTCGTTTGTCTTTTTTAACCTTTAAAAATAAAGTTCACACTAGACAAAATAGTCATTTTATTATATTCATAATATTTAGAAATAATTATTAAATTAATTTTCTAATATTTAGCAATAGTAATTTAATTACTGCCTAATATTTGGTACTTTGATATTCCTCTATAATTCCTTCAAAATCCTTTAGAAGGAAACTTATCTACTTTGATTGTGAGAATTTTTTCCCGAAGACATTGCTTATCAAAAAAAACTTAAAAAGGAAAATTTGAAAACTTTCCTCTTTATGGCATCTAAACGCACCAAAGGATTCTCCTATAAAATTTTATTGCTAAATTTATTTCTTTGAAATATGTCCTATTCCTTTTTTGGAGAAAAAAGTCAAAATAAATTTTTAGGGAAAATAAAAAAGTATCACAACATAAATAAAAAAGACAGTTATCTTTTCAAGAAGTAACAAAATTATTTTCAAAGTGTTTAGGAATTCCTAATTTAAATAACAAAGAAATAAACTATTTGTAACTACATAAACTTATGAAGAGCAAAAATAATTGATGTACGGGTTAAAAATAAAAATATAACATTCCTAAATTTTGTAACATATATAAAAGAAAGTAAAAAAATACATTCCTAAAATCTTACGATAAATAAATTAGAAAAATACTTTTTTAAGAAAGAGTCAAATTGTCTTCAATTCTTAAAATCTAAGTCTAAGTTAAACAAAAGAGAAATGTCTTTTTCAAGAGGTAATCAAATTGTTTCCAATTATCCCTTATTAAAATTCTAACTACTTTTATTATGGGAAGACTTTTCAGCAACTTTGTTGATTATCAAACAAAAAATTAGGAATTATGTCTATCCCTTTTTACTTACATTTTGAATTGCACAATGTTACGTATACTTTGAGTACAATTATTCCTTCTTGCAAAATGTCAACTTTATTTAATTTCATGTAAGAAAATAACCAACATTACTTCTGTATAAAATTATTTTTAATATGAATTTATGTCTAAAACTAAGAATATTATAACTCAAACAATATGCATATTATTTTATAATGAATAGTAGGTAATATTCTTAATTTGGAAGTTGAAGTTGGACATAAATTTGGTGATAATTGAAAAAAATAGTATTTGAAGTTGAGTTGAAAGATGATATTTGGAAGTTACACTATTTTTTCAGTTTTTATTTTATAATTTAAGACACCTTTTAAATAATATTTAGGTGATTTGTAAAAAGTTTTTACTCATGACATGGGGTACACGCGCATTGCATGGGGTACACGCGCATTGCACGTACTCTAAGACAAAGAAGTGCTTTTAAACACCTCTTCCTTTCATTCTTTTTTCAACGAGGAAAAAAATAACCTCTTCTCAAATACTTCCATCAAACACACTAATCTCTAGCAGGTTTGGGGGTTTGTGGGGGGGGGGGGGGAATCATGTCTTCACACGGTGTTTACACCAAATCGAACGAGTTAACCTTAACATTAAAGTGAGAATATGTCATGTAATCATATGTGTTTACTCTCAAAATCGGATAACAATTAAATTTGTAAGTGATTTTAAGGATACGCGGATTAATTTGATACAAAACGATAAATTGGGTTAGAATGACTAAATAGAAATACAGTAAATTCAAATCATGCGAGGATGATTCCAGTTTTATTGAAATATTCACCCTCGATCCGGGCTCACGGTGGGCAATATTGATGAAAGAAAGAAAAAGCTTAGAATAACAGTGAAAATAATAGTATATTACCTTGGAATGCGTGTTACAATATGTTTAATGAATTATCTGACCCTCCTTTATATAGTAGGGGAATCCTACTCTAAGTACAACTCTATAAAAGGTAAAAAACAATCTTCTGTTTAACTGATTGCTGGTTCTACATCGATACATGCCGAGATCCACGCCATGATATCCTGCCGGTCGCGGATATTACGATCTTTTGTTGGTCGTGCTTGATTGACCGACAATGTTCTCCGAAGTCTCTCAGTGCTTGGATCGATCTCCAATTATGACCTCGATATTCTCGAGGGCAGACAATCGGCCTCCGGCCTATGACTCGATGAGACCCTTGCTTCGATTCCGATCCTTCGCAATCATATCTTGAGCTCGTTTTACCCTATTAGAGGCCGGAGTGTATCATGAGCTCAGTTTTTAACCGTAAACAGATAATCCCCTCGTTTCTAGAAAAGCAAGCTGACGAGAAACGACATGAGCATCCTGATTCCTTCTTCAATACACAGTGACATAAATGACAAAAAGCCTGAAACGTCTCGTCAGTCATGTCATAATTGCATTAAATGTGCGTCAGCCGCTGGTCGGCCGTCCCTGGAGGTGAACCGTCGCGGAACCACTATAAATAACCCCTATTTTGTTCATTTTTTACTTTGCATCAAACCGTCTACCCTCGTACCCTCAGGATTTCACTACTCTTTTTCACATTCTAGCATTTTTACCTCTGTTATTCGAGATTCTTTTGAAATTTTTACTCATCATCCACTCAAGCCAACACATTTGAGCTTCCAGCTTTCAACCTTTTTTCCATCTCCTTCAAGCTTTCCTTTATAACAATGGCAAAAACCTCAAAATCTGTTCTCCAAAAGGTTTCTTCTACCTCCTAAACGACTATCGGAACCAATGAAACCACTTCCGATGTGTTTGACGTCGGGAGATCCGCTGCTAACGTGGTCATCAATGAACCAGCTCCTGAACCTCCCTTGAAGATGTTCATTCCCGGGGGTTGCTCGGTTGCTGATGACTTCAAGGTCGAGAAACCCTCCTCAGTGCAGGGTCGGTGTGAGGAGGCATCGAGATTTATTTGCTTAATCACCGAAGACGATCTCCCCTTAATCCGAGAGGACTGTAACTGGGCCGATAAAGACATAGTGGTCCCCGACTCTGAGAAGGACATTATTACACACGTTGAGGGATACCTAAGTGTCTTCACTTATCCCTTTACGCTGGGCCTAGTGGATCCGATCATCATAGACTTCTGCAAGAGGTACGAGGTATGTCTCGGCCAAATTCACCCTTCACTGTGGAGGATTATGATCCTCCTCCGATTTTTTGTGAATAAAATCAATTCGTGCACCTTCACCATCGATTATCTGCTCCATTTATACAGTCCCTGAATCTTCCGGGAGAACTGGGGACTGATAAAGCTTGTTCGTCGTGCCAACAAATCCCTATTTTCGAGTATCGACGTAGACCGTGACTAAGGCTGGCAGGGTCATTTTGTCCGAGTGAGGACCTCGAATTTGATCCTGGACGAATTTAGGCCATTCCCCGAGAAGTGGAATATATCACGTAAGTAAACCTTTCCCTCGAATGTTGATTCCGTGTTCATCTCTCTTTTTCTTATTGGCATTTGTGGTGTTGCAGTTGTCGCCCGAAATCCAAATGTCATCCTTTGACTCAAGGAGTGGGTCGACGGTATCGTCTCACAGATTCCCTACTCCGAACGCTCGTGGCGCAAACTCTCGTAGGGCTGTTGGGAGGCCTGCTCCCATGGTTAGATTCATTTCCTGAGTAGGTTGAGTTAGGCTCCTTCTCTTAGTATTACATTCTTTCTTTTTTTTACTTCTCTTTTGCAGGTTTGCCTAAGACCGTTGAGCTTACCTGCCGATTCTTCCGCTTCGGGATATCCCGGAGTCACAACAGGGGAGAAGAAAATAAAAAGGGCATTGAGTTCACCGAGTTCGGAGAAAGAGAAAACGAGAAGGAGTCTGGTTCGTAAGCCAAAGGAAACCTCTAGCTCCCGAGTGCTTGACTCGTAATCACCCTTCCGGCTCAGAGACGAGCTCGAGGAGGATGAAATCTTTGTGGCCCATGAGCCATCTGTACCCGAGGAACGGGTAGCAGTCGAGGGGGAAACGACGGAAGCGAATCCCTCTCAAGTTCCTCAAGTTTGCGAGGCTAATGCCGAAGTAAGGGCCGAAGACTCGCGAGACGTCGTCCCTTCCCCACTCGATGTTATAGATATTTAGGGGTCGCTTTCGTTCACAGAATAAATGTTTGATGAAGCCCGAACGATGAAGGAGTGATCCCATAAAGGGGTCCATGAAGCGAATGATCCCTTCTGAGGGTTTTTTGACGGTGTAGACTCATCCGCCCCAGAGGATTTAACCGTCTTGGGTGACTTAGAGATGCCGAGGAAAAGTCCACCCTCGGAGGTTGGTGGGTCGAGCTTGAGCCCGAGATTGACCAATCGGTTCCCCGCTCCGAGCACAGATCCTAGTCGAAAGCAGACTGTCATTATCACTATTCCGGAGGATGCCCGGATCCTTTCTGCTTCCGTAGGGATAGCTAGTTACCTCTGGTGTCTGGTAACCGAATAAGTCCATGCCAAAATGAACGAGGTAGATGTGCCATGCCTGTTTAACAAAGCACAATAGGCATTGAACCAGGTAATTTTTGATAATTCTTAATAATTCTAATATCTCTTCTAATATTTGAATTAATTCTTGATAATTCTAATATCTCTTCTCGTATTTGTTGGCCTCGGTGCTCCACCACAAAACCTTTCTCCGGTACCAGTATGAGCTGAGACAACTCGAGGCCGAAGTTAAAGAGCTTGTTAAGAAGAGAGGCATGTATAAGATTTTTAGCGAGCAACGTGAGGGAGAAGTCAAGAGCCTCCAAGCCGAGTTGGACGCGGCCTAGAAAGAACATGGCGACTTGTGGGAATAGGTTAAAATCTTTGAATTAGTGATGATGAGTTAGACACGGTGTCTAACAGTCAGAATCCATAGGTCCAGCAGAATATTGATTGGGTCGACCAGCTCTTGGCTGAGATGGACAAAATCAATGCCATGGTCGAGGAGTGGAAGGGCAAGATGGACCGATTGGCTTCGAAAAAGGAGACTGCCCGGGAGCAGCTAGCCTCGGCGGAGGCCCAACTTCGATCGATGAAGGAGAAAGCTGAGACTGGATATCAAAACATTGAAGACTTCCAGTTTCAACTGGGCTCGGCCTTAGCCGCACGGGATACCCTTGCCAGGGAGCTTGAATCAGCCAAGTCAGCGGTAGAAACAACTAGGCCCGGAGCTGAAGAGATGGTAGCTAGTAGAAAGTCGATGCTAAGACAGCTCAGGAACACCTAAAGGCCATTGTCAAAGATGTGAAGTGGCAGTTCCGAAGGGAAGCTCTCGAGGAGGTTCATGATCGGGGGTTCAATTTATCGGCCAAGATAAAAAATATTAAGTGGCTCGAGGCCGAGGCCAAAAGGTTGGCGTACCCCGAGGATGAGGAAGATTCCGAGGGTTCGGGAGGATCCGAGGACCGGGAAGACCCCGATGGCTCCGGTGACAAGGTGGGCTCCGGCAAAGATTAGGCTTCTTATGTGCCTTGTAAATTTTTCTTCGCTTTTGTACTTTCGCATTTTGTTGAGGCCATTTGGCCTTTGTAAATTCTTTATATATACAAGGATTTTTCCCTTCGGCAAATTTCAAGTCTATTTCTTTTTGGTTTTTCCTTTATGATTGCAAAGATTCCTGAAATGTTTACTTAAATTGTTTTATAATTTTGCCGAGGGTAGCCTTAGAACCGATTTAGAAATGTTGAAGGCTTTATATTTTGGATACGGATCTCGAATGTCTCTGAGCCATTCTAGGATGGCCGTAGCATTTTAAGCCCGGATGTAGCCCAATGGGCTTATTACCCCGAGCCACCCGGGATTGCCCGAGACAACAGTCCCAAAATAGGGATGGCCATAGCCTTTGAAGTTCGGGCACTGCCTAATAAGTTTTGTTCCTCCGGGCTTCATAGCCCGAGGTGTCCGGGCTTACCCATGACTATAGTCCCTGAGAGGGGGTGATCCCTTGGATTCGGATAGAGGTATCCCTTGGGCCCAATGTCCTTAAGGTATAAAATTCAGTAGTTTTTAAGAGACAAAATATGTATCTGCAAGGTAGAAACTTTATTTCATTTTTGTGCAACATACAAGATTGCGAATATGCACAAGTTTCATGTTGTGGCTTAAGTGGTCTATGTGGGAATGGTTCATTTGACCATTTGGCCCTTACAACAAATCATATCCACCAAGCTCAAACTTGTTTGAGCATGAAGTTTCCTTCCTTGCTAAAATCATTACCCGAGGGTGATGGGCCCTATTATTCGAGGCCAATCTTTGAGAGGGCTCGGATACTGTTGATGTGAACCTTGACTCCGATTCATAGTCGTCCTTCAATTCTAAGTTAGGTCGATCCATTGTTGCCTTGTTAAAATCCTCACTGAAAAACCCATTTGGGACAAAAACGGTTCAAGGGAAAATGAGTGCAACACGTGATTTCAGGCCTAATAGTTGCATCATTCCCTGGTCGTCACCTGCAAGTGTTACTCCAATCCATAATATATTTAAAGAAAGGTAATGAATGGGGTCGTACCTTAGTAGTAGTATCGTTTTAAGTGGGTTATGTTCCAGTTGTTCGGTAGCCGTTCACCGTTCTGCGTTTCAAGTTTGTACGATCCTTTGCTGGTGATCTCAATAATTCGATATGGGCCTTCCCAATTCGGTCCCAGTTTCCCTTCATTCGGGTTCCGGGTGTTCAGTGTCACCTTTCTTAACACTAAGTCCCCGACATTGAAGTGTCAAAGATTGGCTCTCCGATTGTAATATCTTTCGATCCGTTGCTTTTGGGTGGCTAACTGGACGAGGGCGGCCTCACGCCTTTCGTCTAACAGTTCCAGGGTCCTATTCATGGCCTTGTTGTTTTACTTTTCGGTCGCATATCGGAACCTGAGACTCGATTCTCCTACTTTGACTGGTATAAAAGCTTTGGCACCGTAGACCAACGAGAACGGGGTGGCCCCGATACTGGATTTTGAGGTTGTACGATATGCCCATAGGACTTCGGGCAAGCTTTCCTTCCATTTCCCTTTGACGTTGGCCAACATCTTTTTGAGGTTATGGAGTATAGTTTTGTTTGTGGACTCTGCCTGCCCGTTTCCACTAGGGTAATAGGGCATTGATATGATCCTTTTGATCTTATGGTCCTCGAAAAACTTCCTCACCTTGCTGCCGATGAACTGCTTCCCATTGTGGCACACGATCTCGGCCGGCATTCCGAACCGACATATTATATGGTCCCAAATAAAATCAATAACCTCCTTCTCCCTGACTTTCCCAAATGCATGGGCTTCCACCCACTTAGAAAAATAATCAGTCATAAATAAGATAAATTGAGCCTTGCCGGGCGCCAGGGGCATACGCTGGAATTTTTGCAAGCGGTGTCAAAATTTATAGAAGTACAAGAATATTCATAGTCTATTAGTTTGTTGAGTTTCAAGTTAGAAAATGTCATGGGTTCAATTCTAATTCATCTCAATTTTTAACCACGCACCTTTTAGAGAAAAATCAAGTACATAACTGATGCACCAAGAGACAATTTATGTCAAGTGGTATCAATTTTTCCTACTTATCTGTTTCCTCATAGTATTAATACATATATTTAGCAAAACTTTTTGATGAAGCGGTGTCGCGTAACACTGCTTCGCCAAGAGTGGATACGCCCCTGCCGGGTGCCCAAGGCAAGGGACCAACAATGTCCATTCCCAATTTCATGAACGGCTAGGTGATAAGACCGAATGTAGCGGTTCCCCGGGCTGATGGATTATCAGAGCATGCCTCAAACATTAGTCTTTTCGCACGAACTCTTTTGCGTCTTTTTCCAAGTCGATCAATTAGTAGACGACTTTGATTATCTTCCGAACCAATGACTCGACGCCTGAATGGTTCTAGCAGGTGCACTCGTGGATTTCCCTTAAAACATACTCAGTGTCTCCCGGTCCCAGACATATGGTGAGTGGGCTATAGAATGCTCTTCTGAATAGGGTACCGCCTTTGGACAAGCTGAATCGGGCCGTCTTTGTATGCAAAACTCTCGATTCTTTAGGATCCGAGGGAAGTTTTCTGGTCTTCAGGTAATCTATGTATTTGTTTCTCCAGTCCCAGGTTAAGCTTGTCAAATCTATCTTGGCATGGACTTCTTCCACTACCGATTTCATGAGTTGTACGACCATTCCCAAGTTGAATTCATCGTCATCGACTGACGATCCCAAGTTAGCAAGAGCATCGGCCTCGCTGTTTTGATCCCGAGGCACATGTTGTAAAGTCCATTCCCTGAACCGATGTAACGTTACCTATAGCTTATCCAGGTATCTTCATATTCGTTCCTCTTTGACTTCAAACTTTCCATTGACTTGGTTCACCACAAGAAGGGAATCTCACTTAGCTTCGACCACCTCGGTCCCCATGCTTTTAGCCAGTTCAAGACCTGCAATCATGGCCTCATACTCAGCCTCGTTGTTAGTCAATTTTACAGTTCTAATAGATTGCCTAACTACATTACCCGTCGGTGGTTTCAACACGATGCCAAGTCTGGACCCCTTTGCATTCGAGGCACCATCCTTAAAGAGGGTCGAGATTACGGAAGAGATCCTCGAGTTCAACAAGAACTCCTTCTCGACCTCAGGAATTAGGGCTGGCGTGAAGTCAGCCACAAAGTCCGCCAAAATTTGAGATTTGATGGCGGTTCGGGGTAGATATTCGATGTCGTACCACTGATCTCCACGGCCCATTTGGCCAATCGTCCCAAGAGCTCGGGCTTATGCATTATGTTTCTTAAGGGGTAAGTAGTCACAACACATACGGATGGCATTGCAAATACAGTTTTAGCTTCCTAGAGGCGCTTAGCAAAGCGAGCGTCAATATTTCTAGGTGAGGATACCTGGTTTCGGCCTCGCCTAGAGTTCTGCTAACATAATTAGATAGGAAATTGCGTACCTTCCTATTCCTGGACTAGGACTCCACTTATCGCTACCTCGGATATGGCTAAGTAAAGGTACAACTGTTCATCTGCCTTCGAAGTATGAAGCAAAGGTGGGCTTGAGAGGTACCGCTTGAGTTCCTCCAGGGTTTGTTGGCACTCCGAGGTCCATGAGAAGTTATTCTTCTTCTTTAAAAGGGAAAAGAACCGATGGATCTTGTCGGAGGACCTCGAGATGAATCGACCCACAGTGGCTATGCGCCCGATTAACCTTTGAACAACCTTGACATTATCCACAACGATGATGTCATCGATGACCTTGATCTTATCGGGATTAATCTCGATTCCCCGGTTGGACACCATGAATCCAAGGAATATTTCGGACCCGACCCTGAATGTGCATTTCTCCGGGTTCAGCTTCATGGACTTAACCAACATATCATCAATGTAAACCTCCATTGATTTTCCTATTTGCTCTTCGAACATCCGATTTACTAGGCGTTGGTAAGTGGCACCGGCATTTTTTAGTCCGAATGGCATTACATTATAGCATTAGGTGTCGTATTTGGTGATGAAAGACATTTTTTCCTGGTCGTCCGGGTGTATCCGAATTTGGTTGTACCCGGAGTAGGCATCGAGAAAACTGAGGATCTCATCGCCGGTCATTGCATCGATCATGTGATCGATGTTTGGCAGAGGGAAAGAGTCCTTGGTTCATGCCTTGTTCAAGTCTTTATAGTCTACACACATTCTTAATTTATTCCTTTTTTAGGGACTACTACTACGTTTTCTAACCAATCTGGGTACTTAACCTCCCGGATGGACCCTATTTTTAGGAGTTTAGATACCTCGTCCTTGATGAATGCATGCTTGACTTCAGACTGAGGTCTCCTTTTCTTCTTGACTGGATGGAACTTCGGATTCAGGCTTAGCTTGTGAGTAGTTATTTCCGGTGTAATCCCCATCATATCGAGATGGGACCAAGCGAAACAATTTATGTTAGCTATAAGGAATTGAATGAGTTTTTTTTTGATCTCGGGACTTAACCCCGTGCCCATGTGTACATTACGATCGGGTAGGTGTTCGATCAATATGACTTTGTCACGACCCAAAATTTCCCACTGACAGGACCGTGATGACGCCTAACATTTCACTTGCTAGGCAAGCCAACGTTAGAAAATCGTTAAACCAATTCCTTATTTCCATTCAGTAAATAATAATAATTAGCTAAGATGAAATATAAGAGGTGCGGAATTTTATAAAACTGTATTAATTACTACCACCCGGATCTGGAGTCACAATTCACGAGCATTCTAGAATTTACTACAAGTAATAGTCTGGAGGAAATACAACCATCTGAATGAAAGAAAACAACAGTGACATAAAAAGTAGATGGGGACTTCAAGGTCTGTGAACGCCGACAGATCTACCTTGAGTCTCCAGACAGCGGACCAATAGCAAAATCTCGATTAACCTGAGTCGGTATCAAAGTCTAAACGGAAAGTGCAGAGTGCAACATCAATTCAACCGACCCCATATACTGGTAAGTGTCGAGCCTAACCTCGGCGAAGTAGTGACGAGGCTAGGACAAGACACCCACTTATAACCTGAACAGTATAATCATGCTAGTGGAAACAACAGTAAATAAAGAAATAACGCAGAAATAATGGGAAGGGAACATACAGTGGGGGAATACGACATAAAGAGTGAGAATAATGAAAAGACAGAATTAAACTGAAAATCCTTAAACGAATTGAGTAATAAAAACAGCAAGGAAAATTGCACGGCATCATCCTTCGTGCTTTTACTCTCAACCTCACCAAATAAAGAAATTTAACGGCACGGCATCACCCTTCGTGCATTAAACCTCTCATAATGTACACGACCTCACCCTTCGTGATTTACACTCTTCCTCACAATATAAATAATGCATACACGGCATCACCCTTCGTGATTTATACCCTTCCTCACAATATAAATAATGCATGCACGACATCACCTTTCGTGCTTTACACTCTTCCTCACAATATAAATAATGCATACACGGTATCACCCTTCGTGCTTTACACTCTTCCTCACAATATAAATAATGCATGCAGGGCATCACCCTTCGTGCTTTACCCTCCTCCTCACCAATCACAAAATCAATAACAACGGATAGATAAGAGTATCACAAAGAAACCAGTATTTTACCCATAATCAATAGCACAATCTAATCTCAACCTTGAATCAATATTCGAAAGTTACCAAATCTCAGTGAAACCAAATATGAGTCAACCATTATTTCAAATAACCCGATAAGCATGGATAGTAGAATTTAAGGCTACAAAATAGACAAGAATAGAATTTCACTCGTATGCTATGACTCGACAACGACGGATAGATACTCGTCACCTCACCTATACATCGTATTTAACAACCAAACACGTAGCAAATGAACACATAATACCTATTCCCTCAAGCCCAAGTTAGACACGACACTTACCTTGCCTCAAAGGTCACTTAATTCTCAATCAAAGCTTTTCCTTTGGAATTCACCTCCAAACCACTCGTATCTATTCAAAAATAACTCAATAATATCAAATATTGCTAAAGGAATCAATTATATTTCATAAACTAAATTTCTCAAATTTTTCCTTCAAAAAGTCAAAAAATCAACCCCAAGCCCGCTTGGTCAAAACCCGAGGTTCGAACCAAAATCCTTTTACCCATTCATCCTCGAGCCCGAATATATAATTGGTTTTGGAATCCGACCTCAAATCGAGGTCTAAATCCCCAAATCTCTAGTTTCTACCGTAACCCCTAATTCTACCATGAAAACACTAGATTTTAGATTGAAATTTCAAGAAATGTAATGGGTAATTGAAAGAAAATGATTTAGAATCACTTACCAACAATTTGGGGAAGAAATGGCTCTTGAAAAATTGCCTCTCACCATTTGGTTTTTGAGAAAATGAATTTTTGGCTAAAATCCCATTTTTGGATTCTGTTAAGTGCTGGGCGACAGTGTTCATTGCGTTCGGGAGAGCACTGTCACGTTCACGAAGGGTACTGGCTGCCAAGCCTACGTGTTCGCGAGACCCAGCTCGCATTCACGATGGTTACTCCCCCCTGGCCTTCACTTTCGCGAGGCATGGCTCGCGTTCGCGATGAAGGAACGACTGACTCCCCCGCCCCAATGCCTAACACTACGCGTTCGCGATGGGCTTGTCGTGTTCGCGAAGGGTAACTCCCCTATCGTTTCGCGTTCGTGACCAAGCCTTCGCGTTCGCGAAGAAGAAATCTTCAGCTGCCCAGTTTACTCTTCGCGTTCGCGAGAGTACCTTCGCGAACGCGAAGAAGGACATGCTAGAACACCTGCTGCAGCAAAATACCAGATTTCCAAAGTCCAAAACATCCCGTTGCCTATCTAAAACTCACCCGAGCCCTCGGGGATCCAAACCAAACATGCACACAAGTCTAAAAACATCATACGAACTTGCTCGTGCGATCAAATTGCCAAAATAACACCTAAAACTATGAATTTAGCACCAAATCAAATGAAATCCGAATTGGACGTCTGAATCACTTCAAATCAACTCCGTTTCTCACCAAATTTCACAGACAAGTCTTAAATATCATAATGAACTTGTACCGGGATCCGAAACCAGAATACGGACCTGGCACTAACAATGCCAAACATCAATTCTTAAAAATAATTAATTTTTAGACTTTTAATTTTCATCAAAAATTCATAACTTGAACTAGGGACCTCCGAATTCGATTTCGGGCATACGCCCAGGTCCCATAATTCGATACGGACCCACCGGGACCGTCAAAACATGGATCCGAGTACATTTACCAAAAATATTGATCGAAGTCAACTAAAATCAACTTTTAAGGCATAAATTTTTATTTTCATCAATTTTCAACATAAAAGCTTTCCGGAAACCTGCCCGGACTGTGCACGCAAATCGAGGAGGGTAAAAATGAGATTTTAAGGCTTAAGAGCGCAGATTCGAGTTCTAAAATATAAGATGACCTTTTGGGTCATTACATTCTCCACCTCTAAAACAACCGTTCGTCCTCGAACGGATATAGAAAAGTACCTGGGCTGGTAAAAAGGTGGGGATATCTACTCCACATATCGGACTCGGACTCTCAAGTAGCTTCCTTAATAGGCTGACCTCTCCACTGCACTCGAACTGAAGGGTAACTCTTTGATATCAACTGGCGAACTTACCGAGCGAGAATTGCCACCGGCATCTCCTCGTAAGTCAAATCCTTGTACAACTGGACAGAGCTTAAATCTAACACGTGGGACGGGTCACCATGATATTTCCGGAGCATAGACACATGGAATACTGGATGAACTGAGGATAACCCTAGAGGCAACGCAAGTCTATAAGCTACCTCCCCCACTCTCTCGAGAATCTCAAATGGCCCGATATACCTAGGGCTCAACTTCCCCTTCTTCCCAACTCTCATAACACCCTTCATGGGCGATACCCGAAGCAATATTCTTCCTCCAACCATGAATGCAATATCACGAACTTTATGGTCGGCATAACGTCTTTTCCTAGACTGAGCTGTGTGAAGTCGATCCTGAATAATCTTGACCTTATCCAAGGCATCTTGTATCTAATCGGTACCCAATAACCGAGCCTCTCCCGGTTCAAACCAGCCAACTGGCGAACTGCATTGCCTTCCATATAATGACTCATATGGAGCCATTTGAATGCTCGTCTGGTAGCTGTTATTGTAGGCAAACTTCGCTAACGGCAAGAACTGATCCCAAGAACCTCCAAAGTCAATAACACAGGCGCGGAGCATATCCTCCAAGATCTGAATAGTACGCTCGGACTGTCCATCCATCTGAGGATGGAATGTTGTGCTCAACTCAACCCGTGTACCTAAATCACGATGTACTGCCCTCCAAAAGTACGAGGTAAACTGCGTACCTAGATCAGAAATGATAGACATGGGCACACCGTGAAGGCGGACAATCTTACGAATGTAAATTTCAGCTAACCTTTCTGAAGAATAGGTAGCTGCCACTGGAAAGAAATGTGCTGACTTGGTCAACCTGTCCACAATGACCCCAAAATGCATCAAATTTACTCTGAGTTCATGGGAGTCCAACAACAAAATCCATAGTGATACGCTCCCACTTCCATTCAGGAATTTCTAACTTCTGAAGCAACCTACCAGGTCTCAGATGCTCGTACTTAACTTGCTGACAATTCAGACATCGAGCTATATATGCAACTATATCCTTTTTCATTCTCCTACACCAATAATGTTGCTGCAAATCTTGATACATTTTGTCTATACCTGGATGAATAGAATTCCTGGAACTGTGTGCCTCTTCAAGAATTAATTCATGAAGCCCATCCACATTAGGCACACAAATACGACCCTGCATTCGCAGAACTCCATCTTCCCCCACAGTAACCTGTTTGGCATCACCGTGCCGCACTGTGCCCTTAAGGATAAGTAAACGAGGATCATCATACTGCCTCTCTTTGATGCGCTCATATAAAGAAGACCGAGCGATTTTGCAAGCTAGAACTCGAGTGGGTTCTGAAACATCTAACCTCATGAATTGGTTAGCCAAAGTCTGAACATATGCAGCTAATGGCCTCTACTCAAGACTGAATATACGCAAGCTGCCCATACTCACAGCCTTTCTATTCAAAGCATCGGCCACCACATTGGCCTTTCCGGGGTGATACCAAATGGTGATATCATAGTCTTTCAACAACTCCAACCATCTTCTCTGCCTCAAATTAAGATCTTTTTGTTTGAACAGGTACTGAAGGCAACGATGATCAGTAAATACCTCACACGAGACACCGTAGAGGTAATGCCTCCAAATCTTCAGCGCATGAACAATGGTTGCCAGTTCTAAGTCATGAACAGGATAATTCTTCTCGTGAACTTTCAATTGTCGTGATGCATATGCAATTACCTTGCCATCTTGCATTAATACTGCACCAAGCCCAATGTGAGAGGCATCATAATATACCGTATACGATCCTGAACCTGTGGGTAATACCAACACTAGTGTTGTAGTCAAAGCGGTCTTAAGATTCTGAAAGCTCAACTCACACTCGTCTGACCATCTAAATGGGGCACCCTTCTGGGTCAATCTGGTCTTAATAGTTGTTCATAATCAATTATAGAATCGTCAATTAACTTCATGTTAACAAAAATCTCGTTTCAAACCTTCACAATACTAATAACGAGATGTGAGGCATGAAGACCTCATAATTATTTACCCGAATTAACGAGTCACAATTAATGCCACCTGGGCGGGCACCTACCTCGTTACAACTCAATATTACAACACGAATTTGGCAAGTATGCACAGAGAATTTCATAAAAATCAAATCAAATAAGCCTAGCAGGCATGACTCCCTATTAGTACTATAGTACAAATTTAATTTTCACAAGGGAGAATTTAAACACAATAATTTTTTTTATTACAAGGATCTCGTCCTTATATAACTTCCACCGCAGCTCATAGTCCGGTTTAAACATATCAATTTATTTAAAATATGAGGACCTCGTCCTCAATTCTGAATCACAAGTAATATGCACATCTTGCCAATCGAAACTTTCTATTTTCTCCTTTTAAATAACTTTCGTTAAACAAAATCAAAACACATAATGAACCCCACACCCGGTAGGGTATATAATGCACAATTTTTAAATAATTATCCGGAAATACATCAAAACATACTGAAATAAGTACCAGAAAGGCACCTTTAGCCTTACAGATTATCACGACCCAATTTTCCCTTCGTTGGGTATCGTGATGGCACCTAGTCTTAGGGACTAGGTAAGCCTAACAATAATTAAAACAACAACATTATTTAAATAGAATCTCTTAAAATTTCCAAAACCGGTGATACAAGTCATAAGCTCTACAAAGTGTTTGCTAGAAAACTTCTAAATACAATTGTCTAGAAATAAGAATAAACAGTGCAAAATGAAAACTGGAAGGTGACTCCGAAGCCTGCGAACGCAGCAGCAGGTTTACCTTGAGTCTCCACAGCAACAGTCCATACAACTAGCTAACGAACAAGTACCTGGATCTGCACAAAAGATATGCAGAAGAGTAGCATGAGCACACCAGAGCGGTGCCCAGTAAGTATCAAGACTAACCTCGATGGAGTAGTGATGAGAACAGTCAAGACACCCACTGGTCTAATAAACTGAACAGATATAAGCACATGAATAACAGAAGTATAATGTCTACATAAAGACTATGCAATATGGCTCACAATACAGTAATGGCATTAAAGCAAGAAATAACAAGTATTAGAGGAATATCATGAAAATGACGCAGACAAAGTAAATGGAGCACAACCTAAATCCGAAATCACGAATACAGCAACGACAAGTAATAACTCAGTAATTACAATCGCTTTTACATCAAGTTTTAGTCAACAACTCCATGAGGTACCGAACCTCGGACAATTCACAACTTACGGGTCTTAATACCTGAATCCTAACACTAGGCATCCTATGCCCTCATAACACCTCATAACCACACTGACGACTCACGTGCCAATAGAGCCATTCTCACATAGAAGATACGTAAACAAGGGTGCGCATCCATGCTCAACAATATCAAGAACACCTCTTATCCGATAAGAGTGCTTAACTACGTGTATGCTTGTGCAAGTGTCCTAACATAGTCCATACCAGCAAATAAGCATAAGGAAGAAGAAGAACGGACAACACGTAGAATATTTTCTCACAGCTTTAACAAGATAAAGCTCACACAGGTATGTATACCACTACACAAATATCAACAACAAGAATCCCCCCAGGCCATAAATCATCACAAATCAATCCCTGACACAGCCCACCTTGTCTCGCCACGTGTGCAATAGTAACATAAATGCCCGCCTTGTCTCGCCATACATGCATAATAATGTTCCTACCTTGTCTCACCGCATGCGCAACCCACACATATATATATCCCACATTATCACGCCACATGTGCAAATATCAATAGTATCAATAGTACGGCAGAAACCTCGTGCAACCCCATAACAACAACCGCACGGCAGAAATCTCGTGCATCACAATAATAACTGCACGGCAAAAACCTCGTGCATCACATCAAAAAAATACAACAACAACAATGGCAATAATACAAAGTACGACAAGTAAATCAACTCAAGAACTTTTAAATCACATGAAAATATGGGACCAAATCACAAGGAATAACCACAGTAAAGAATGCTAGGCGTAAAGAGAACAACTCAACAAAAGGGAAACTAATATGTATCAACGATCCCACAATATAAATTTCAACAATAGGGAAACTAACTCGAGTCATATAATTCCAAATAAAACAAGTCGACTAAGATATAGGATATCTAAAACTTCTTTTAAGGTTGAGAAATTACTAAGGATTTTCAACAATTTAATTAAGGATAAGCAGCAGAAAGATAATCATAACCTCAATTAAGACTGAACAAATTATAGAATGAAATAATATAAATTCCAAATAAAGATAAGCAGTTATGAAAAGATAGCGTGGCTATAAAAGAGATAACAGTTTCAATTAAGGCACATAAGAATCAAGTAACGATAATAGTGGATCATGAAGCAATTTATTCAAATTAAGCAGGTAGATGTGAATCTAGTAATTAAGATATATAATCATAAAAAGAATAACTGCGTATCCAATGAATACAAGGACCTAAGAACCCTAAAAGGCCACCTTTCCACAAATAAGTTCGTGCACGCACTCGTCACCTCGTGCACACGGGCTACAGTCAACATAGAAGACTCAAATCCTAAAGGGGAAATCCCCCACACAAGGTTAGGCAAGATACTTACCTCGAACTAAGCTCAAACAATCGGTAAGAATGCCCTTTCCTCAATTATCCGACTCTGAATGGTCCAAATCTAACCAAACACAATTGCATATCATGAATACAACGATAATAGACTCATCTAATTAAGGGTGGCATGTGGGCCGGACCCGGTCCTAAGTGGGCCGGTCCTAAGCGGTCCCGGGTTTCGCGGGATTCTTGTTGGAACCGGCTCGGTCCTGGGACCACAAACTAACGGTCCCGGGCCTAAGTGGGCCCAACAGATACTTTCTATTTTTTAATTTTTTTTTATACAAGTTAGAGAAAAAAATGGTAATAAAAATATCTAAGGCAATTTGTAAATTATATTATAGAATTGTCACATATATATATATATATATATATACTATACTATACTATATATACATAGTATATAAGCCATATTCGATAGTATACATCTTAAGATATACTATATATATATATATATATATATATATATATATATATATATATATATATATATATATATATATAGTAAATTATAGAATTATGAACTATTTTTTTAATTCAAATTTAAAAACAAAAATATTGTAAAAAGATATTCAAAGCAATGCCTTGTAATTTTATTATAACAATAAAAAATATGGCAATATCTTTCTTAGTCTTCCTCCCCCCTATGGAATGAGCACAACAAGGTGCTAATACCACCATTGAGAAGAAAAAGGAACTAATCAAGATGTGCCAAAATACGTTGAGTTTATGGGGTTTCTATATTCATATGCAACAACTAAACTTTCATACATATAACTCCATCTAGTCGGGCAAGGTTTAGGAACCTTTCTTTCTCTTAGGCCAAATTCATCACATCTTTTAAAATATTCTCTAAGTCTACTTTACGGTTTGAATAAAAAGTCAATTAAGAGCCATTTTAACCTTTTCAATTTCAACATTTAAAATTCGCATACCATCACCCACAATTAAATGGTAAATATGACAAATACATCTAACATGAAAAATGTTACTAAATGCACGACTTAGTGTAGTGGTGAGCAAGGATACATCATTTGTGTTACTAGTAGCATTATCCATTGAAACTTACATTATTTTATCATTAATGCAAAAATATCTACAAATATCCATAATCGTGCTAGAAATAAACTGCCATGTGTGACGTGAATTAATTATTCTATAAGCAATAATGCGCTTTTGCATTATTCAATCCTCATCAATCCAATGACTGGTAACAGTAAGGTAATCACAGTCATTACCACTTCTACCAATATCAGTTGTAATAGCAACACGACAATTTATATGAGTAAATAAATAGCGCAAATATTGTTCATATTCATGTTTATATTTATAAATAATGCTCTTTACGGTTGTGCGAGGAAAACCTTTATAAGTAGGATTATAAACTTTTCTAATATATTGTACAAAGTGAGGGTTAGAAGGAAAACTATAGGGTAAGCACATAACAATAACCATTTTTGCCAATTCTTCCCGATCTTTTTTTGGATCATAATATAAAATATCACCGGTAACAGTGTTAATTCCCGGTTGAAATTGATTTGACCCGGTACTAAGGTCAGCCTGACTAG
Source organism: Nicotiana tomentosiformis (assembly GCF_000390325.3). Taxonomy (NCBI): domain Eukaryota; kingdom Viridiplantae; phylum Streptophyta; class Magnoliopsida; order Solanales; family Solanaceae; genus Nicotiana; species Nicotiana tomentosiformis. The sequence continues at coordinate 1,707,934 of NC_090818.1, read as the reverse complement.
GTGCACTTGTCCCCTCGGCCAAAGCTTTCATACAAAAATATCTAGCTTTAAACTAACTCTTTACCACAAGTTTTACACTTAGCCCTATTTTTTTCTCTTAGTTGAGTAAAAAAATGGCCAAACAAGAGATGTTTCTGCCTATTTAGAAGGTTGTCTAGAAAAAGTAGGGGTAATAACAAGAGGGTCAGACGGGGAATCATTTGGATTATTATTAGTTGGGTTAACTTCAGAAGCAGGACTAGTGGGTGTATCATCATCCGGTTGCGTTTCATCAAAATCTATTTCTTCATCATCATTTGCATCAATAGTTGGATTACCATAAAGAGCATTCATATATTCATGGTTTAATTGTTCACCGGGTGCAATATTATGGCAAAATTGACTCTCGGTAAATTGTAATAAACTATTATCGCTATCAAGAATAGGAGGTGCAGGACGGGTAACAGGTTTGGGTCGGGGAGCTGGGGGAAGTGGAGGAGGAACAGATTGGCCACTAGATTCACCACTCTTGGATTTTTCCTTATTTTTACTAAACATGTTTTTTAAGGAATAAGCCATCTTAATTAATCAAGCAAAGTAAATAAAACAAACAAAACTATAATATTAAAACTTAAGAGTTGGAACGAGTTTACCGAATTGACGAACAACTTGTTGAAAATTAATTATCGTTGAAGACTTCAAGACTTCAATTCACCAACTTCACAATTTTGCACAAAATGTAACAATTAAGTAAGTAATTATAGAAGAATATTAGAGAGAGATTGATGATTTTGTGAGAAAAATGAAAGAATGAGGGGGTATTTATAGTTGAAAATAGGGAAAAGTGTAATTATAAAAAGTTTGGGGTTAAAACAAAGTTTAGGGGGTTAAATGGCTATTTTGCAAATAGCCAACGGCTATTTTGGCAGACAAAACGGCTAATTTTTAAATGGCCAAACGGTCAAATTTTATTTTTTTTTAAATTATCCGTTGGGCCCGGATAGGCCCGTTTAGGACCACTTGAACCGGCCCACTTCTCAGCCGGTCCCGGACTCGTGGGCCTCCCCTATAGAACCGGCCCACTACCCAGTCCACCTCTCCACGGTCCCGGTCCTATCAGGTTAGGACCGTTTAGGCCCACCGCCCATTTGGGCTTGCGGTCCTGGGCCGGTCCCGTTCCTAACCGGCCCACATGCCACCCTTACTCCTAATTAATGAAATTAATATTTTAACAAAAATTTTGAAATTTTTCCTAAAAAGTTGACTCGGGCCCACGTCACAAAATCAGGTAAAAATCAACAAATATGAATACACATTCACTCACGAGTCTAACCATATAAGAATTACTCAAATCCGACCACAAATTCCCTTTCAAAACTCGAAATCTTTATTGAAGAAGTTCTTCCAATTTTTTTCCCAATTCCAACCCCAAAAATCTGAAACTAAATGGAGAAAACAACTATAGAATAATGCAATACAACCAAAAACGAGTTAGGAATCATTATCCCAAAACTTCCTCTGAAAATCCCTTGAAAAATCGCCAAATTCCGAGCTCTCAAGTCCAAAAACGAAGAATGAAACCAAACCCTTGAATTTCTCTTTTCTGCCCAGGCGTGACCGCACCTGCGTATAATTAGCCGCATCTGCGCGACCGCAGGTGCGCACGTCCAAACCGCACCTGCACTTTCCTCTCGCTTCTGCGCGCCAAAATCCGCTTCTGCAGAGCCGCTGCTGCGCACAATTTCTCCACACCTGCTGAGACTGTCAAGTCCAACACTTCTCGCACATGTGCCTCAATCTTCGCATCTGCGGGCATCGCAGATGCGGAATTTTCCTTGCACCTGCGACCCCTGGCACTCCTCCACTTTTCCGCTTCTGCGCTTGCCTCTCTGCATGTGCGCTCCCGCACCTGCGGTCTCATCACCGCAGGTGCGAAAATACCAGAAGCCTAAAGACGTAGCGGTAACACAAATCAAACTTTTAATCCGTTAAGCACCCGAAACTCACCCCCAAGGCCCCCGGGACCTCAACCGAACATACCAACCAATCCCAAAACACCATACGAACTTAGTCGAGCCCTAAAATCACATCAACTAACGATGAAACTATGCATCGCACTATGAATCGAACTTATAAATTTCAAATCTTTCAACTTCTAAAACACGTGCCGAAACCTATCAAATCAACCCGGAATGATATCAAATTTTGCAGGCAAGTCCCAAATAACATAACAGAGTTGTTTCAACTCTCGGAAACGCATTCTGACCCCGATATAAAAATGTCCACTTCCGGTCTAAATCTCCAAAAATTCGACTTTCGCCATTTCAAGCCTAAATTAGCTACAGACCTCGGATTTACAGTCCGAACAGGCTCCTAAGTCCAAAATCACCCAACAGAGCTAATGGAACAGACGTAACTCCATTCCGGGGTCGTCTTCATATAGTTCTGACAATGGTCAAAATCCTAAGACTTAAGCTTCCGTTTTAGGGACTAAGTGTCCCAAATCACTCTGAAACATCAGGTAACTGAATTCAACCACGCACGCAAGTCAATACACATAATATGAAGCTGCTCAAGGCCTTATGCCTCCTAACGAGACTTAAATTCTCAAAATGACCGGCCGAGTCGTTACACAGATCTTATTAGAGTCCATCATGGAATGATAGGTGTAGTGATCTCCATAAAACCTCCAAACAGAAGTAGACATATAAGTATATTATAGAATTACGAAGACCACTCCTAAGTGGAGCAAAATAGGAGGACTCGTCTCGATACTCAGAACCGAATCAAGTTAAGAAAACTATTCCTTTATTTTAAATCAAGGTCATACCTATAACGACACCATCTGATGTAATGACCTCTACCATACCATAAAAAAAATATAACAATGGTTGGGTCTCCACCTCTAGGACGCCTTCTACCCGCATGTCCTCCACCCTTAACTGGTCGTGTGGGTGGTGTAGTAACTGTAACGGGGAACGTAGCCTGAGTGCTTTGATGAAATATGCATCTCCCAAGTTTGGGACAATTTTCTCATGATGTGCCTAGTATCACCGCATTCATAACAATCCATTTGTGGGTTTGGCTGCTCATACTGAGTCTGTGCCAGATAACTAGAATGACCATCGTAGGACACTTATGTTAGTGGTGCATTAAAAGAACTTACTGGAGCACCTCGATTAATCTGATGTGCGAACTGGACTGGCCGACTACCCGAGCCCCCGCCATAATGATTTATACTCGCAGAGTAGAATCCACTGAATCCCTCAAAACCTCGAGACGTCTTGGTCTCCTTAGTTTGCTTTTTCCTCACCCCGAACACGTTCTAATATCGTGGCAATTTCTACCACTAGTGGAAATGAAGTATCAGCCTGAAGCTCCCGAGTAATACAAAATTTTACGATCATAATTAAGTCCTTTTTAATGAGTCTGTGGACTCGCTCTCTGGCTGTAGGAAGCAAAGTAGGAATATGACAGGCTAACTTATTAAACCGGATGACATATTATGACACCGTCATAGTGACCTGACGCAATCGTTCAAACCCTATGCGCCATGCATTACGGAGAGTCCGGGAAACAAACTCTTTCAAAAGTATTTCTGAGAACCGAGCCAAGTGGGCGGTGTTGTATTGACTGGTCTGCCCTCTTCATAGGCTTGCCACGGACACCTGTGGAGAATTATCTCTCCCAAGGCCAATTTGTTCTTTTGTTATGATGTCTCAACACTGTTGAGCTGACCCATTTCTTAACATACTCTTCGATTCTTCTCAGAGGTAACCCTTACCCCTATTTTATACACAACGATCACAAAAGTAGAGCTCCATACAAACAAATCTTGGCACAAACCACATAATCCAGAATCTTGTCAACCACTGTACTTCCTCCGAAGCATCCCAAAATCCGCAACCATGACGTCCACGTTGAATAAACCTTTTGTAAATTTAATGTTGTTTCTCTAACTCCTTTGGTATTGAAGTATAAGATTATTATAGAGGCGGACATACCGCAAGTCCCAACCTTATCCTCTACAAAATATCAGGCCTTAAACACATGTAAATTTTGGAAGAACCTTTCAGTACCACATATATACATTTTAGGCCAAAACTGATATAACACATGACTCGCAATCCATTCATTGATAGTGGACTCCCCCACTCAGCGCGAAGTCATAGTTCGCCACGTCCGATGGTCCATAATACTAACCTTGACGACTCGTATAAATCAACCAGATGCCAAGGTATGTTTCACCTCCCCCCCCTACATTATTCACTGGGTGATCTCTTTATACGTCCGTATCTTCAGTCGGAATCACACGTTGAGGCATTGTTTGAGCATCTCTAGCTCCCTCGTAGTTCATCTGCGGCATCACGAACTGTCAACGAACAACTGATACCGAGTGCGCAATGTCATACACAAGTGGATACAAAGGAATACGAGATATATGTTTCAAGCAAAAACCAATGTCGCACGATAAGGAATGAAATAAGTGATATTGTTCCTAAACTTCATAGCCTCTGAGAGATAAGTACAGACGTCTCCGTACCGATCCTTCATACTCTACTAAGTTTGCTCTGATACCAACTGTCACGACCCAAAATTTCCCACCGACGGGACCGTGATGGCGCCTAACATTTCACTTGCTAGGCAAGCCAACATTAGAAAATCGTTAAACCAATTCCTTATTTTCATTCAGTAAATAACAATAATTAGCTAAGATGAAATATAAGAGGTGCAAAATTTTATAAAACTGTATTAATTACTACCACCCGGATCTGGAGTCACAATTCACGGACATTCTAGAATTTACTACAAGTAATAGTCTGAAAGAAATACAACTATCTGAATGAAAGAAAACAACAGTGACATAAAAAGTATACGGGGACTTCAAGGTCTGTAAACGCCGACAGATCTACCTTGAGTCTCCGGACAGCGGACTAATAGCAAAATCACGATCAACCTGAGCCGGTATCAAAGTCTGCAAGGAAAGTGCAGAGTGCAGCATCAGTACAACCGACCCCATGTACTGGTAAGTGTCGAGCCTAACCTCGGCGAAGTAGTGAAGAGGCTAGGACAAGACACCCACATATAACCTGAACAGTATAATCATGCTAGTGGCAATAACAGTAAATAAAGAAATAACGCAGAAATAATGGGAAGGGAACATACAGTGGGGAAATACGACATAAAGAGTGAGAATAATGAAAAGACAGAATTAAACCGAAAATCCTTAAACGAATTGAGCAATTAAAACAGCAAGGAAAACAGCACTGCATCACCCTTCGTGCTTTTACTCTCAACCTCACCAAATAAAGAAATATAACGGCACGGCATCACCCTTCGTGCATTAAACCTCTCATAATATACACGACATAACTCTTCGTGCTTTACACTCTTCCTCACAATATAAATAATGCATGCACGGCATCACCCTTCGTGCTTTACACTCTTCCTCACAATATAAATAATGCATGCACGGCATCACCCTTCGTGCTTTACACTCCTCCTCACCAATCACAAAATCAATAACAACGGATAGATAAGAGTATCACAAAGAAACCAGTATTTTACTCATAATCAATAGTACAATCTAATCTCAACCTTGAATCAATATTCGAAAGTTACCAAATCTCAGTGAAACCAGATATGAGTCAACCATCATTTTAAATAACCCGATAAGCATGGATAGTAGAATTTAAGGCTACAAAATAGACAAGAATAGAATTTCACTCGCATGATATGACTCGACAACGACGCATATATGCTCGTCACCTCACCTATACATCGTATTTAACAACCAAACACGTAGCAAATGAACACATAATACCTATTCCCTCAAGCCAAAGTTAGACACGATACTTACCTTGCTCTGAAGACCACTTAATTCTCAATCACAGATTCTCCTTTGGAATTCATCTCCAAACCACTCGTATCTATTCAAAAATGATTCAACAATATCAAATATTGCTAAAGGAATCAATTATATTTCATGAATTAAATTTCCCAAATTTTTCCTCCAAAAAGTCAAAAAATCGACCCCGGGCCCGCTTGGTCAAAATCCGATGTTCGGACTAAAATCCTTTTACCCATTCATCCCTGAGCCCGAATATAGAATTGGTATTGGAATCCGACCTCAAATCGAGGTCTAAATCCCCAAATCCCTAGTTTCTACCCTAACCCCTAATTCTACCATGAAAACTCTAGAGTTTAGGTTGAAAATTCAAGAAATGTAATGGGTAATTGAAAGAAAATGGTTTAGAATCACTTACCAACAATTTGGGGTAGAAATGGCTCTTGCAAAATTGCCACTCACCGTTTGGTTTTTGAGAAAATAATTTTTTGGCTAAAATCCCGTTTTTGAATTTTGTTAGCGCTGGGTGACAGTGTTCATCGCGTTCGCGAAAGCACTGTCGCATTCGCGAAGGGTACTGGCTGCCAAGCCTATGCGTTCGCGAGACCCAGCTCGCGTTCGCGAAGAGTAACGCCCCGATCGTTTCGCGTTCGCGAAGAAGAAATCTTCAGCTGCCTAGTTTACTCTTCGCGAACGCGAAGAAGGAAATGCCAGAACACCTGCTGCAGCAAAATACCAGATTTTCAAAGTCCAAAACATCTCGTGGTCTATCCGAAACTCACCCGAGCCCTCGGGGCTCCAAACCAAACATGCACACAAGTCTAAACACATCATACGAACTTGCTCGTGCGATCAAATCGTCAAAATAACACCTAGAACTACGAATTTAGCACCAAAACAAATGAAATTCTCAAGACCACTTTAAAATTCATATCTTCTCAATTGGACGTTCACATCACGTCAAATCAACTCTGTTTCTCACCAAATTTCACAGATAAGTCTTAAATATCATAATGAACTTGTACCGAGCTCCGAAACCAGAATACGGACCCGACACTAACAATGCCAAACATCAATCAATTCTTAAAAACAATTAATTTTTAGACTTTTAATTTTCATCAAAAATTCATAAGTTGAGCTAGGGACCTGCGAATTCGATTCTGGGTATACGCCCAGGTCCCATAATTCGATACGGACCCACTGGGACCGTCAAAACACGGATCTGGGCCCGTTTACCAAAACCTTTGATCGAAGTCAACTAAAATCAACTTTTAAGGCATAAATTCTTATTTTCATCAATTTTCAACATAAAAGCTTTTCGGAAACCTGCGTGGACTGTGAACGCAAATCGAGGAGGGTAAAAATGAGTTTTTAAAGGCTTAAGAGCACAGATTCGAGTTCTAAAACATAAGATGGCCTTTTGGGTCATCATAGACTTGCTCCAGTTCTTCGACTGTTGATTTGGTGACGTCAGAATCATCGGGGACTATGAAAGACTTGGGAACTCTGTAGTCTTCGTCCTCATCCATCCCCTTCTTCTCCGGTTCCATCGAAGCTAGTATCGGTAATTGCTATTTGGTTTCGTCTTTAGCCACCAGGCTCATACCCTTCGATATCGAAAGTGTGGATACCGGGGTCACCTCGTTGATTGCGAACATCTCTTTTGCGACCGGTTGTTCTCCGTAAACTATTTTAATTCCTCCTGGCGTCGAGAATTTCAACACCTGGTGCAGCGTCAAGGGCACTGCCCTCATGTTGTGAATCCATGATTTCCCGAACAGAGCATTGTACCTCATGTCTCCTTCGATCGCACAGAACTTTGTTTCCTGAATGGTTCCGGCGGTGTTCACTGGAAATGTTATCTCCCCTTTAGTGGTCTCACATGCCATGTTGAATCCGTTTAGAACCCTGACTGCAGGCACGATTTGGTCTTGTAGACCTAGTTGTTCCAAGAACCTCAATCTAATGATATTGGCTGAGCTACCTGGATCAATTAACACACGTTTAACTCGAGACTTAATCATTGTGGGGTTGCACGATGCCTTCAGCGTCCTCGACGTTGAAGGACACGGTTCCTTCTGGTACGTAATCTCGAGTCCATTTTTCCCTCGTAATCGATACTTTGGTGCGTTTTAACATCGGCCCCTGGAGAACGTCGACCCCACCGATAATCAGGTTAATGACGTGTTGAGGTTCCTCCTGCTCGATCTGCTTGCTAGAATTTCTATTTCGGAAATGATTTTTGGCTCGATCACTCAGAAACTCCCGAAGATGTCCGTTGTTGAATAATCAGGCTACTTCCTCTCTCAACTGTCGACAATCCTCTGTTATGTGGCCGTGTGTGCCATGATATTAACATATAAAGTTGGTTTCCCTTTGGGCTGGATCGGACTATAGAGGTCGAGGCCACTTGGTGTCTTTGATGCGTCCGATGGCGGATACGACAGCAGCAATATCGACGTTGAAGTTGTACTCCGATAACCTCAGCGCTTCCTTAGGCCCAATGGGCCTGTCAAAATCGTTTTTGCTCATGAGTCCCTGCTTATTTTGACTCTGATCGCTTCTCCTTTCATTTCTCACAGTGTTTCGTCCAGACCTGTTACCCCTACTATCACCTTTGTACGGTTGATACTGATCCATACTTAACCTTAGTTCTTGATCAATGTCTCTTTTGGATCTGTCACTAGCTCGGACAGGATAAACATACCCAGAAGGACCCCAAGTTGATCATCTTCGACCCTAATTTTTGATTGATATCGGTTATGCACATCGGCCCAAGTTACAGCCGGATATTCTACCAGATTTTGCTTCAACTGCTGCGAAGACAACGAGCTTCGAGTATTGAGTCCTTGGGTGAGGGGCTGAACGGCACAATCGTCTGCCACCGGCAGCAGGTCCATCCGTTCCATTTGAAACCTTGACACGAACTCCCTGAGCATCTCGTTATCTCTTTGCTTTACCTTAAAAAGGTCCGACTTCCTGGTTTTGACCTTGATGACTCCGGCGTGCGCTTTTACAAAAGCATCTGCAAGCATAGCAAACGAGTCAATAGAATTAGGGGGGTAAGTTGTGATACCATATCATAGCTCCTTTTGACAAGGTCTCTCCGAACATTTTCAGCAGGACAAATTCGATCTCATCATCTTCTAAGTCGTTCCCCTTGATGGCGCACGTGTACGAGGTCACATGTTCATTTGGGTCAGTTGTTCCGTTGTACTTAGGAATTGCAGGCATGCGGAACCTTTTTGGGATCGACTTCGGGGCTGCGCTCGGAGGAAAAGGTTTCTGAACAAACATTTTGGAATTTAGGCCCTTCAATATCGGTGGTGCTTCGGGGATTTGATCGACCCTGGAGTTGTAGGTCTCCACCTTCAATCTCAGGGTTGGTCGTGGGTTTAGCTTCGTTTGACCTATCTGCGGCTGGTTCATTTATGCGAGTGTTTACCCGAGATGATTCGGACTCAACCTTACTGGGAGCGTGACTTTGGTTCTGCAGTTGGGCTATCGCTGTCTGTTGGGCCTGCAGCATTTCGAAGATCACCCGTAAGTTGATCCTATCTCCTTCACCATCACGAGTATTTTGGGTTGCCGAGATGACTCCCCCGCGGATGCTGTTCTCAGGATCGGTAGGCAAGTTCGTGTTGATGGACATATGTGAGTTGGCGTCTATCGGGTCCGTGGCCGGAATTCATTTGGGATCGGCAAAGGGAACCTCGTTATCGGGCGCCTTGTTGTTGTTTTTGCCATGGTGGCTAGACTCAGCATTCGTGCTTAGAGGGGCAGATTGGGAATTTGACATTTTAAACGTTGACCTGAAATCAAAGACACTTCAAAGAATAAATGTGAAGTAGGGTGTGTTATGGAAATTTGTATCAAATTGCCACTATTATCCATAGCTCCAGGTGGGCGCCAAACTGTTTACCCTCAAAATCGGATAACAATTAAATTTGTAAGTGATTTTAAGGATACACGGATTAATTTGATACAAAACGATAAATTGGGTTAGAATGACTAAATAGAAATACAGTAAATTCAAACCACACGAGGATGATTCCAGCTTTATTGAAATATTCACCCTCGATCCAGGCTCACGGTGGGCGATATTGATGAATGAAAAAAAAATAGCTTAGAATAACAGTGAAAATAATAGTATATTGCCTTGGAATGCATGTTACAATGTGCTTAATGAATTATCAGACTCTCCCCCCCCCCCCCTCCTCTTTATATAGTAGGGTAATCCTACTCTAAGTACAACTCTATTAAAGGTAAAAAAAATCTTCTGTTTAACTGATTGTTGGTTCTACATCGATACTTACCGAGATCCACGCCATGATATCCAGCCGGTCGCGGATATTACGACCTTCTGTTGGTCGTGCTTGATTGCCCGACAATGTTCTCCGAAGACTCTCAGTGCTTGGATCGATCTCAAATCATGACCTCGATATTCTCGAGGGCAGACAATCGGCACCCGAACTCTAACTCGTTGAGACCCTTGCTTCGATTCCGATCCTTCACAATCATATCTCGAGCTCGTTTTACCACGTTGGAGGTCGGAGTGTATCATGAGCTCGATTTTTACCTGTATATAATATGATTAAATAATAAAAGTTTACGTGCAAACCATGTGTTCTTACATTCATTTATTTGACTTAAACACTGCAGCGTCATTTTGTTTTTTGAAGAGGTGGAAGGGGGGTACGAGGATAAGTTACTATACTACATACTATATGGTAGAAAGATCCATTAAACATAACGAGAGAACTTTAGAACTTCCCAAAAAGTTTGGTTCAAAGCACCTAGAGTTCAACCAAAAGTACCATTACAAAAGTGGAAATCCAGCTGATAATTAGAATAACCAGAGAAGACCTTATAAAAAATTTAGAGTAACCAGGACGACGTAACAGTAAGCGTAAAAAGCCAAGGATGAATTGCCCGCCAGTGAGTTGAAACTTGAATCACCAGACAACTGTGAGTACATATAGTCACATTTTCATGAAATGCCAGTACTCCTACTACTTTGCATGGAAACAGCCAAGTGAGAGGATAAACTTGAGGCCCTGTGATCATGCTGCTGCTGCTGGAAAATGACGCCGTTATGCGCAGCATCCTGTCGGACGCTCAAGAAAGCGGAAGTGTGAGCCTCACGTGTAACCAAGTCCAGAGAAGAACTCGAGTTAATATGGTCGTTTGGAATTGATTCTTGAACCTTCTTTGTGCTAAGAAAACGCCCTCCGGACCCTCTAACCCTCTTGACCGCGTGAAGATGCCGTGATTCATGAAGATACGGCTGTATGCAGTCAACAAGGAAAATGAAAGTAGATTAAGCGCAATACTACAACAACAACAATAACAAAGCCGGTGTAATCCCATATGTAAGATCTGGGGAGGGTAACGTGTGCGCAGACTTTACCCCTACCTTGTCAAGGTTGATTAAGCCCAATGTAGATTGAAAATTAGAAGTTATAGCAAGTTTAAGCTTATAATATTTGCTAAAAGAAGAAGGTTTAAGCTTATAATAGAAGAGACCATTGGTAGGGACTACACAACATGCACAGTTGCATGATGCTAATAATTAGTCCAGTTTATTCTCACACTTAGGGCTGGCAAGTGGGCCGGTCCTGAGCCTAAACGGGCCAAGTGGACTGGTCCAAATGGTCCCGGGACAAACGGGCCCGGGCTAAACGGGCTTTTTGTAAGGACTGGCCCAGGACCGGGACCGTTTGGTCCCGGACTAAACGATCCCGACCCGCGGGCTAAACGGGCTAAGTGGGCCCAACATATATATGTTTTTAAAAAAAATATTAAATAGATATTAGAGACAAACGGATGTTAAAAAAAAAAAAATATATATATATATATATATAAAAGCTATGTTCGATAAACTATATATACATCTTATATAGCTTATATACTATACACTTAGTAACAATAAAGTAAACAATAGTAGCAATTATAGAAGAAAATTAGAGAGAGATTATGATAAATGGATGATTTTGTAAGAAAAAATGAAAGAATGATGGGGTATTTATAGTTGAAAATAGGGAAAAGTGTAATTATAAAAAGTTTGGGATTAAAACAAAGTTTGGGGGGTTAAATGGCTATTTTATAAATAGCCAACGGCTATTTTATAAATAGCCAACGGCTATTTTTGACAGCCCAACGGCTATATTTTTAAATTAAAAAAAAAAAAAACGTTGGGACCGTTTGGCCCGCTAAGGGACCGATCCGGTTCCGGACGAGCTAAATGGTCCCGGGTCTGGCGGGCCCAAATCATAGGACCGGCCCAGACCCACTAAAACCGGGCACCGGGCCTGGACTGGCCCACTTGTCACCCTTAGTCACACTTGAGTTGCTTCAATCTGTAAACATGGTACTAAAAACCTTTATCTCTTCGTAGTTAGACAAGATAGGCATTATTGACCAGCTTGAGAAACTCTTAACACACCATCTATGTTGCTCGGACTTTTCGAAATGCCGTTGGGTGCGTGACGGATCCTCCAAAAGTTAGTGCATTTTGGAGGATTCATACATTCCCAAGTTAACAGTAAATGTGAAGAAACTCTCCAGTCTATCTGTCTTCCCCAGTTGGTATCCTAGCGTAGTGCATTGGCAGAAAATCAACTCAGACAAACAGATTTGAACTTGCTTCACTACTAAAACATGGGAAAAGACGAAAAGTAACATGTACCTTTCTAGCTTTGACAAGTTTGTTTTGAGCCTCAAGCTTAGCACGTATCTGTCTTCTCCTTAAGATCCCATGATACTGTTTTGCATTTACATAAATCGGTCCATCTTCTGCAAGATCGAGGGGTAGTGGGAGGCGGGCAGGTGCTATGCCCATCATTTGAGGCTGAATTGGTCAAACGTCATAATTAAAACTATAGCGAGACTAGTACAGTCAAAAACACCTAGTGCATAGATTGAATCAAGTGTTTGAAGCTTGACTCAGAACACAAATAATGCCCTTACAAGTCGCAAAACAATGATACTTCCTACATACAATGTATGTTCTCTTTCAGGCTAAAGGATGAAACACAACTTCAGTAAAATCAAACAACTTGAAGTTTTAAAACATCATTCACACAAGGATAGAAAGATATAGAAAAATCAAGATTAATTGAGGACAGGTAAGATAAGAAAACATGCCAATACGATGTCATTGCAAAAACATAAAAGAGTTAAAGTGTATTTAGCCTTCTCTCATATTCATAAATCAAGACTTGATATGTCAAAAAGACTACAAATGTTAACGGATCACCTTTTATTTTATATATCGGCAATGACGAAAAGTGATCTAGTAGGGAAAGAAGAAAAGAAACTGAAAAATAAGCAATACGAGAGGCACAGACAACATTACAGTACTCACAAAAACATGAGGTCCATAAGCAGCATATAAGCCACTGAGATAGGGGTCGGAGTAACCAAAAGGAGCGTGGCTCTGCAACAATAAATTTTGATAGATTAGTTTACTACAAAAGTTAAAGCAAAATATCCTTGGATAGCAGGAACTTACAATTGAATGGGCCATTTCACTTTGTGAACAATCAGTAGTATATTCTGGATTTCTAATAAAAGAAATAGGCTTGATTTGAGCTTGTTTATGCCTTTTGTAGTTCTCATCGTGAACTGAGAAAAGCAAAACAAGTCGTAAACGTACTCCAGTGCTAATAGCAAATAAACTATCTGAGGAATAGTTAAATTCTGTTTAGAGACAAATTGGTAGTAGAAGTGTCTGTAATATATAGTATATATTTTCATAAAGTTATCAATACTAGACTAAATAACTTTCTTATATAGCATTCAGCCATCGCCAGCACAAGTGAGTCACTATCTTATAAAAAGATCATGTTGTAAATGTAGTAACATTAAGTAAAGAACTTCTAAACAAATTGAGATGTGCTTTCACTCCTTACTGAAGTGGTACTAACAGCAGTCATTATATGATTATAGTGAAATTGTAAAGTCCAAAAGATTCACTGAAGAGAGTTGCAAAGGTTAATAACGTGCAAGTATATGTACCAGATCCAGAAGAAGTGCATTGATCTTGAGAACCTGTTTTCCCCCAAGCAGTCACTTCTAGCGGGGGGTTACTATTTGATTGGGTAGAGTGTGAGTCGTCGCCTTGTAATTCCAGACCAAGAAACTTCATCTGCTGACAGGGCGGAGGTAGAAATACCACTTCAGAGGTTAAATTTTTCGAAAGAGACTGTGAAGACTGTACTTCATTGGAACTCCACCATGTTGAATTATTGACAGCAAAATGAGGCACAAAGCAGGTGGGAGTTTGTTCTAAGCTTCTATTTGGTAAAGCTTGAGCTCGAATAGCCATTTGCTAGTCCACACATAATTTTTCCTAGGCATAATCCGGTGAAACAACAAAGACGAGTAGCAGGCTGCACAATTGACCAAAAATGAAAAAAGAAAAGCATAACATATTAAACTAAATAAAGAACACTCATAACATAATAGAGCAGCGAGGCAAATAAATCAAATTAAACTTGATACTTTCTCTTGATCGCTTAAAATGACTGCTTTAGTGCATAAAGTAGCATTAAAGTTTTAACACCATTTACAATTGGCATCTTAACATCTTGCGCAACTCCATGATATCCATTCAAGCAACTTGCCCAGAGGATATTCAAACTCTCATGTAAACACTAAGCAGCTTCAAGATACCAAACTTACAACAACAACAACAATAACATACTCAGTATTATCTCACACTGTGGGGTCTGGGGAGGGTAGTGTGTACCCAGACCTTACCCTTACCTTGTGAAGATAAGAGATGTTGTTTGCAATCGACCCTCGGCATCAAAATTTCGAAGGTACATTAGTCTTCAACTTTAGGATCCCCCTCCCCCAAAAAAATTATAACATCCACAAGATACATGCTATTTTATGCACTCTCAAAAGAACACAAGATCTCTTCTCCTTTATTCAAATTGCTGTCAAAATAACATTTTATTCAGGGGCGGAGCTAGAGTTTCGGTAACGGGTTCGACCGAACCCAGTAACTTTAGTGCAAACCATATATTTATCTTAAGAAATCCATTGAATAGGTACAAATTCTTGAACTCAATCATATAAAAAGGGTAGAACTCCGAACCCAATAACTTCAAATCCTAGCTCCGCCTCTGATTTTATTATAGGGCTAATATTGAGCTACCCTTAAGAGCCCAGCTTCTAACTAAAAACATGGAAATTCAAGTTAAACCACAAATCAATCAAGGTGGCCAAACTTGCCATACAAAGACTTGATTATTTAACAAGAATTTAATCATATGTACTGAGGTGGTTGACGGGAGCTATGAATAAAGAAGAAAGTACGTTGTCATTTTAGTTTATACAGCAGGCCTAAAGTTCCATCATCAGAAAAAACACAGAACTACCAAATCCCCATGCATCTTTAATACTCATCAATACAGCTCCAACTAACCATAAGTCCAATTAATGACAAATTACAAAAAAGAGAAAATTCAGAAAAATGGACAAGGCCTGAAATCCTATTTATTTCCTTTTTTTGGCGTGCGCTATTCCCCCAACAATACACCATGGAGCGGCCACATACACCAAGGTGGTCAGTTGAACACACTTCGTCGGAAAATTATAATATATATATAAATCAAAAATTACTTTTTATACATGTATATTAAATGTTGAAAGCGCAAAAATTTCTGCGGCCCCCACACACAAAAACCAGGAAACCCAGCTTACCAGAAGAATACTGTTTTCAAATATCAGGACACTGAGCATCAGAAGAAGAAGAAAAAGGAGGAGGACCAAGAATAGAAACTCAACAACAGTAGCTGAGAAGAAAAGTCAAAGAAAATAGTAGATCTCTTTTACATAACAGACACCATTCCAAAATTCCATCTTGTTAAGTTACCTGATATACCCAAAACAGACTACTATATGAACCTGAAGTCAAAATCCCAGTTTGTATCCAACCATAAACACCACAGATTAAAGTAAAGATAATAACTTTACCCATTATTTTCCCTTTAATTTTACAGTTGCATAACCATTAGCAGAAAACTAACCACATGCATTCAACATTTAATAAGCAGAAGTGGAGAACACAGAGATAATACCCAAAAGAGTAAGTTTTACGGCAAACCAAATAGCAAAACAGAAACAAACAAAAAACATGACTAATAATAAGAAGAGAAGAAGAAAAATACAATTCTACGTATATGAAAATATGTAATCATCTCAGAACTTGAAGTAAGAGAGAAAAAAACACAGAAGTAGGATAAATAAGTGGGAAAACTTTAAATTAAAGAAATGGAGAAATACCTTTTGGGATCGGTAAGATTAGGAAAAGAAAGGAAAATAAATACAAGAGTCGCCTGTTGGGATGAAATTAAGCATGTTCCCTTCCTTCAAACTCTCTCTCTCTCTCTCTCTTTACCTTTCTCTCTCTAAAAGAGATAGTACTAATAAAAAAGTTGTTGCATCTGCTGTTTAAAAATTAAAAAGAAAATCCTAAATACTACTCCCCGGTTTATTTTAATTAATTTTTTTTTTTTGCTATTTTCATATATATTAAATAATTTATTTTTTAATATTAATTAATAATAAAATTGACCATATTACTCGTAGTATATTTACTCCAAAGATAACTTTTGAAAAAAATATTAATTATTTTTTTATATTTAAAAAAATCAAATATTATAAAAAGGTCAAAAAAATCCATTAAAGTTCGACAGAATAAAGTAGTTAAGTACACAGTAGTAGAGTAGCTCCCTAACACATAAATGGCATCATCAGTTTTCAAAATTTTAACCATTTCTGACTTCTTTCTTTTTTTAAAATTAAAAGATGAGAGTGTTAATTGGCTCAGACGACTGTGCTGTTTGTTACACTAAAATAATAACTTTAGTCCTTGCCCACTGTGTTTAGCCGCCCTTTACTGTTCCAATGTAATTACTTCTGTCACGCGCTTAATCTTCATTTGCATGGCCTATCTCTTTTTTCTTTTTTGGACGTGTGAGGTACACGCTCGTAAATTGTGGATTGTGTTTCGCAATCCGAATTTTAAATGGATTAATTTCGAAATAATTAAGGTTATTGGTTCGTCCATTGATCCTATTTACCAAAAAGCCCCACATACGAGGCAATGACCCATAGTTTAATATCGTTTGATTGTGGTTTAGTTATAAATAATACGTAGGATTGTGATACAATACATGAATTGTTATATAGTGAATAAATAATACATGGATTATTATTTAAGATTCACCTGTTGAAAGGGTTTTGTTGTCTTAGGGCCCGTTTGGACATAAAATTTGATGAAAGTTTTTTTCAAAAAAAATTTACTTTTTTTCGAAATCAGCGTTTGTTCATAAAATTTCCAATTTTCACTTAAAGATGCATTTTAAAAATTTTTGAAAATTTGAAAAACTCCAAAAAGTTGTTTTTCAAAATTTTCACTCAAATCACTCATAAAACTTCAAAAACAACCCAAACTGGAATTTATGTCCAAACACAACTCTAAATTTTAAATACCATTTTCACTTGAAAAACTTTTTCACCATTTTTTCGAATTTTACAATTCTTATGTCCAAACGCCTACTTATTATACTCTTATTCACGTATTGGTAATATATGTATTACTTATCCCACCATCTATCTCATATAAAATACAACAACAACAACTACTACTACAAATTCAGTGAAATTACATAAGTGGAGTTTGGGAAGAATAATATGTACGCATACATTACCGCTGCCTTAGACCTTCGGCTCAAGACTAGTGGAAAAAAAAAAAGCAATAAACAGATAATAGCAATAACAAAGTAATAGAATACAAAAACAAACGGCCTATTGTGCATTGACAATGATCTAGGAATGCTAAAGTACAAGAATAGTACCAATAATACGGGTAAGAATGATACATCGTGTAACAATAAGAGCTAGGACTAGAAAAAACAAGAATAGTACCCATAATACTGGTAAGACTAGAAGAAGCTCTCGACTACCTGTCAACCCACAATCCTAATTCTCGACCTCCACACCTTCTTATAGAGAGTCATATCATTGGTAAGCTGAAGTAGTGGCATGTCCTGCCACCTAATCACCTCTCCCATGTACTTCTTAGGCCTCCCTCTACCTCTCTTCTGGCCCGACATGGTTAACCTCTCATGCTTTCATATAAAATAATACAGAAATTATCGTTTAATTTATGCATGTATTGGTTATATATACATGTATACGTGTAAAATCGAGCCCACTGAATGACTCGATTTTTCGGAGAGTCAAACGGAGTTGGAACGTGATCATAATGAATCAGAGTCAGAGCGAGCAGCCCCTTGTATCGGGGCTCGGGCAAAACACCTGTCCTCGGGAATATCGGGGGCATATCCTCCGGGTCTGGTTCGAGGATTGAGACTTCGAAGAGCATTATCAAATAGTTACACACGACTAACAATGGGCTACGATATCCGTACCCAACCGGATATCACGACGTGAATCTCGGCAGAAAATAAGTGATTAGCGAAATATAAGATTTTTACCTTTATTAGAATTGTACTTAGGGTAAAACTCCCCTACTATATAAAGGGGAAAGCTTACTATTCATGGGACACATTGTAACACGCATATCAAGGTGATTTATTTCAATTCTCTTTGTTGTTCAAAGTTCTTATTTCTATTCTTAAGTTCTTCATAAGTACAAGCTTGGGATCGAGGGCAGGTTCCTCATCAAGCTACCACCCGAGCTCGGAATCACCCATATCATTGGTTTGGCCATTTATTACATCTTTTATTTGCTTAATCTAACGTCATTAATCACTTGTATTGAATTAATCCACATATCCTTATAACCATAAATAAATTCAATTGTTGTCCGTTTTTTTAGGGTAAACAGTTTTGCGCCTACCGCGGGGTTAAGGATAATAGTGGCAATTTGATACAAATTTCCATAACGCACTCTATTTTACACTTGTTCTTTGAGATTTCTAATTTCAGGTCAAATTAAAAATGTCAAACTCTCAATCTGCTCATTTGAACGTTGATGTTGAATCTAGCCACCATGGCGAGAGCAATAATGTGGTGCCCAGCAATGAGGTGACCCATGTTAACCCCAACGGAGTCCAGTCGTGGAATCGATCGATGCTAACTCGCATGTGGCTATCGACGCAAACTTGCCTACCGACACCGAAAATAACATTCGTGGGGGAGCCCGATCGATAGCCCGGAGTACACACGACGGCTAAGGTGATGTGATCAATTTGCGGTGATCTTCAAAATATTACAGGGTCAACAGATAGCAATAGCCCAGTTGCAGAACCAAAGCCATGTCTCCAACAGATTTGAGCCCGAACCATCCCGGAAAAATACTCACAGAAATGAACCAGCCACGGAAAGGCCGATTTAAGTTGAACCCGATACCAACCCCCGAGATAATAAAGATGCTCGAGGAACTAACAAAGCGGGTGGAATCGGGAGAAAATAAAATCGAAGTCAACGACAAAAAAGTGGAGACCTATAACTCCAGGGTTGATTAAATCCTCGGAGCGCCCCCAATATTGAAAGACCTAGATTCCAAAAATTTGTTAAAAAATCTTTCCCTCCGAGCACAGCTCCGAAACCGATCTCGAAGAAGTTCCATATGCCCGAAATTCCAAAGTATAATGGGACCACATATTCAAATGAACACGGTACCTCGTACACGTGTGCCATCAAGAGGAACGACTTGGAAGATGACGAAATCAAGTCGGATCTGCTGAAAAAATTCGGAGAAACCCTATATAAAGGAGAAATGATATGGTATCACAACCTGCCCCCTAATTCCATTGATTCGTTTGTTATGCTTGCATATGCCTATATGAAAGCTCATTCCGGGGGCCATAAAAGTCGAGACCAGAAAATCAGACCTCTTTAAAGTGAAACAAAGAGATAACAAAATGCCCAGGGAATTCGTATTGAGGTTTCAACCGGAAAGGATGGACTTGCCCCCGGTTGCGGACGATTGGGTTGTTCAAGCATTCACTCAAGGACTCAACCCCCAAACATCTTTGGCTTCACAGCAACTGAAACAAAATTTGATAGAGTACCCGGCGGTAACTTAGGCTGACGTCCATAACATATACCAAACTAAAATTAGAGTGGAGGATGATCAGCTCGGGGTCCCCTCTGGATCCGTGTTTCCTATCAGAACTAATAACAGGTCTAAAAATCCGTCGATCATGAACCAAGACCAAGCAGAGATCGGTATCAAACGTATAGCGAAGATCGAAGGGGTAGTGAATCCGGACGTAACTCAGTGAGGAATGAAAAAAGAAGCGATCGAGGTCATAATAACCGGGGACTCATGAGAAAAAATGGTTTCGACAGTCCAATCGGGGCCAGGGAGGCACCGAGGTTACCGGAGTACAACTTCAGCATCGATGTTGATGGCATCGTATCAGCTATCAAACACATCAAAGATACCAAATGGCCTCGGCCATTGCAGTCTGATCATGCCCATAGAGACCCCAACCTGATGTATAAGTATCATGGCACCCACGGCCACAGGACCGAAGACTGCCAACAGCTAAGAGAAAAAGTGGCCTGGTTATTCATTAACGGACACCTCTGGGAGTTTCTGAGTGATCGAGCCAAAAATCACTTCAGGAATAGGGACTCCAATAAGCAGACCGAGCAAGAGGAACCTCAGCACATCATCAACATGGTCATTGGTGGAGTCGACATCCCCTAGGGGCAGATGCTGAAGCACACTAAGGTGTCCATTACAAGGGAAAAGCGAACCCGAGATTACATGCCGGAGTGGGCCATCTCTTTCAATGATGAAGATGTTGAAGGCATCGTGCAACCGCATAACGATGCCCTGGTAATTTCTGTACTCATAAATAAATCTCGAGTTAAGCGTGTGTTGATTGATCTAGGTTGCTCAGCCAATATCATCAGATCGAGGGTCATAGAGCAACTGGGTCTATAAGATCAAATAGTGCCCGCGGTCCAAGTCTTAAGCAGATTCAACATGGCATGTGAAACTACCAAAGGGGAGATAACCTTTCCAGTGAACACCACCGAAACCATTCAGGAAATGAAGTTCTACATCATCGAGGGGGATATGAGGTACAACGCTCTATTCGGAAGGCCATGGATTCACAACCTGAGGGCAGTACACTCGACACTACACCAGGCATTGAAGTTCCTCACAGTCGGCTGCAAAAGAAATGTTCACGATTGATGAAGTTATCCCGATATACGTCCTCTCGACATCAAAGAACCCAGAGTCGGTTAGGAAGGAAGAAACTAAATAGCAATCACCGGTACTGGCCCCGACCGAATCGAAGAAGCAAAAAGCGGGAAAGGATGATGATTATGGAGTTTCCAAGTCGTTCATCGCCCCTGACAATTTAGATGCCATCAAGTCAACAGTCGAGGAGTTGGAGCAAGTCATATTGATCGAACACTTGCCTGATCGGAAGTTATACCTAGGCACAGGGTTAACTCCCGAGCTTAGGAAAAAACTCAATGAATTCCTTATAACTAACATAGACTGATTCACTTGGTCCCATCTTGATATGATAGGGATCCCGCCAGAAATAACTACTCATAAGCTGAGCTTGGATCCAAAGTTCCACCCAGTTAAACAGAAAATGAGGCATCAGTCCGAAGTCAAGCATGCATTCATCATAGACGAGGCAACCAAACTCCTTAAAATAGGTTATATTCGAAAAGTTAAATACCCAGATTGGTTAGCTAACGTAGTGGTAGTGCTTAAAAAGGTAAATATATTAAGAATGTGCGTAGATTACAAAGACTTGAATAAGGCATGCCCTAAAGACTCTTTTCCTTTGCCTAACATCGATCGCATGATCGTCGCGATGACGGGCCACGAGATACTCAGTTTTCTCGACGCCTATTTCGGGTACAACCAAATTCGGATGGACTCGGGCGATCAAGGAAAAACTTCATTCATCACTAAATTCAACACCTATTGCTATAACGTAATGTCGTTCGGACAAAAAAATGTCGGTTCCACTTACCAACGCCTAGTAAATCGGATGTTCAAAGAACAAATAGGAAAATCAATGGAGGTTTACATTGATGACATGTTAGTTAAGTCCCTGTGAGCAGAGGACCATTTGGAACATTTGCAGAAAACCTTCAGCATACTGAAGAAATATAATATAAAGCTGAACCCAAAGAAATGCGCATTCAGGGTCGAGTCCGGGAAGTTCCTTGGATTCATGGTGTCCAACCAGGGGATCGAGATCAATCCCGACAAAATCAAAGTTATAGAAGACATCACCATGGTAGACAATGTCAAGGCCGTTCAGAGGTTAACCGTCGCATAGCTGACCTCGATCGGTTCATATCAAAGTCCTCCTATAAGAGCCATCGGTTCTTCTCATTATTGAAGAAGAAGAAGAATAACTTTTCATGGACCCTACAGTGCCAGTAAGCCTTGGAAGAACTCAAACGGTACCTTTCGATTCCACCTTTTACTTTATACTCTGAAGGTAGACGAGCAGTTGTACATATACTTAGTGGTATCCGAGATAGCGGTAAATGGAGTCTTAGTCTGGAAAGAGGAAGGTACACAATTTCCTATCTATTATGTCAGCAGGACTCTGGGCGAGGCTGAAATAAGGTATCCTCACCTAGAGAAATTAGCGCTCGCTTTGCTAAGCGTCTCCAGGAAGTTAAAGCCATATTTTCAATGCCATCCCATATGTATCGTAACTACTTACCCATTGAGTAACATAATGCACAAACCTGAGCTCTTGGGATGATTGGCTAAGTGGGCCGTAGAAATTAGCGGGTACGATATTGAATATCGACCCTGAACCTCCATCAAATCTCAAATTTTGGCAGACTTCGTGGCCGACTTCACGCTGGCCTTAATACCCAAAGTCGAAAAGGAATTGTTGCTAACCCTGGGGACCTCCTTGGGAATCTGGACCCTCTTTATGGATGGTGCCTCGAACGCGAAGGGGTCCGGAATCGGCATCGTGTTGAAGTCGACTACGGGTAATGTAGTTAGGCATTCTATTAGAAATGTGAAGTTGACTAACAATGAGGTCGGGTATGAGGCCATGATTGCAGGTCTCGAATTGGCTAAAAACCTAGGGGCCGAAGTGATCGAAACTAAGTGTGATTCCCTCCTTGTGGTAATTCAAGTCAATGGGACATTCCAAAAAGAGAAACGAATGCAAAGATACTTGGATAAACTACAGGCAACGCTGCATCGATTCAAGGAATGGACCCTATAACACGTGCCTCGGGATCAAAATAGTGAGGTCGGTGCTCTGGCCAACTTGGGGTCATCGGTTGATGACGATGAATTCAGCTCGAGAACGGTCGTACAACTCATGAAGTCGGTAGTGGAAGAGTGTCATGCCGAGATAAACTCAACGAGTTTAACTTGGGACTGGAGAAACAAATATATAGACTACTTGAAGACTGGGAAGTTGCCCTCGGATCCCAAAGAATCGAGAGCCCTGCTCACGAAGGCAGCCAGGTTTAGCCTGTCCAAAGATACTCTATTCAGAAGAACGTTCGATGGCCCACTCGCCATATGCTTGGGCACGGGAGACACCGAATATGTTTTGAGGGAAGTTCACGAAGAGACCTGCAGAAACCATTAAGGGTCATAATCGTTGGTTCGTAAGATAATCAAAGTCGGTTATTACTAGATCGACATGGAGAAATATGCGAAGGACTTTGTGCGAAAATGCGGCGGCTATCAGAGGCACGCATCAATGATCCATCAACCCGGGGAGTTACTACATTCAGTCCTATCGCCTTGTCCGTTCATGAAATGGGAAATGGACATTGTCGGTCTCTTACCATAGGCGTCCGGTAAGGCCCAATTTATACTATTTATGACCGGCTATTTCTCTAAATGGGTCAAAGCTCTAGCGTTTGAGAAGGTACGGAAAAAAGAAGTCATCGACTTCGTTTGGGACTACATAATATGTTTGTTTGGTATACCGACCGAGATAGTGTGTGATAACAGGAAGCAGTTCATCGGCAGCAAGGTAAGCAAATTTTTTGAGGACCATAAGATCAAAAAGATCTCGTCAACACCATATCACCCTAGTGGGAATGGATAGGTAGAGTCGAAGAACAAAACTATCCTTCAAAAACTTAAGAAAACTTTTACCGATGCCAAAGGAAAATGGAAGGAAATTCTACCCGGAGTCTTGTGGGCATACCGCACGACCTCAAAATCCAGTACTGGGGCCACTCCGTTCTCATTGGTCTACAGCGCCGAAGCACTAATACCGGTTGAGGTAGGAGAACCTAGCCTCAGGTTCTGATATGCAACTGAAGAATCAAACGGTGAGGCCATGAGCACGAGCCTGGAACTACTGGATGAGAGGCGCAAGGCCGCCCTAGTCCGGCTGGCCGCCTAGAAGCAGCGGATAAAAAGATATTATAACCGAAGAGCCAACCTCCGACACTTCAATATCGGGGACTTGGTGTTAAGAAGAGTAACACTGAACACCTGGAACCTGAACGAAGGGAAGTTGGGACCGAATTGGGAAGGACCATATCGAGTTATCGGTATTACCAGTAAAGGTTCGTATAAACTCGAAGTAGGAAATGAGACACAGCTACCAAACAACTGGAACATGACCCACTTAAAATGGTATTACTGCTAAGGTACGACCTCATTCACCTTTTTATATATTACGAATTGGGCTAACACTTGCAAGAAACAACCAAAGAAGAATGTAGATGTTAGGTCTGAAAGCACGCATTGCACTCTTTTTCCCTTGAACCGGTTTTGTCCCAAATGGGTTTTCGCAACAGTAAATCATGCTAACTTAGAGTCAAAGACTGGTTTTAAATCAGAGCCAATGGTCACATCAACAGTATCTGAGCTCTCTCGAAGATCGACCTCGAATACTGGGGGCCATCACCCTCGGGTCAAGATTTTTAGCAAAAAAGGAAACTTTGTGCTTGAACAGTCTAGGCTCGGTGGATAGGACTTATTGTAAGGGCCAAACAGTCAAATAAACTGTGCCTGCATAGTCCACCTCAGCCATAATACGAGCTTTTACATGTTTACAATCTTGTACGTTACACACAGAAATGAAAGAAAGTTTCTACCTTGCTAACAAATATTTTTTGCTTCTTAAAAGTATCGAGCCTAAGGGCTATTCCTACCCGGGAACTATCGAGCCCAAGGGCCACCCTTATCCGATCCTAAAGGGCTATCCCCACTCAGGAACTGCCGTCAGAGAAAAGTTCGGGCGGCTCGGGTTATCCAGACCCGGAGGCACAAAACCTATTAGGCAATTCCCAAACCTAAAAGGCTACGGCCACTCTAAAAATGGTTTGGAGACGTCCGAAACCCGTAATCAAAACATAAGGCCTTCAATAAAATTCTAAACATGTTCAAAGGTTACCCTCGTCAAAGATATAGTCTAAAAACATTTAAGCAAGCATCTTGAGAAAATTTTCGGTCATCCTGAGCTTCCATAAGTTTCGAGAAAAAATTGCATCGAGGACAGGTCTTGTTCGGACCTCCGAAAAATGACTTGTTACTACGTTTGATTTTGTGCTAAGGCATTAGAAATCTCTGCAATTGTAAAAAGATGCTAAAGATAATAGACTTGAAAATTGCCAAAAGAGAAAAACTTTATATACATTCTGGAATATCTTTACAAAGGCCCAATAAAAATGACCTCAACAAAATATATGTACAAGATACAAAAACAAAAGAAATCCTAAGGCATCTCTTCCTGGTCTTCACCGGAACCCGACTCATCACCAGAATCGTCGGGGCCTTTAGATTCTTTAGAGACCTCAGAGCCCTCTTCACCTCAGGTCTTTTTGCCTTTTCGATCTCGGAAGAAAGGTCAAAGTCTCGGCCATGTATTTATTCGAGGGTCTCCCTTTGGGATAGCCACCTCATATACTCAGCAGTAGTGTTTAGGTGGGCCTCGGCTGCTTTAACATCAGCCTTATATTGGGCCACCATCTCGTCGGCGTTAGCCGAGGTTGCTCCCAACCTGGACCTCGTTGTTTTGAGCTCCTTGCCAAGGGCATCCCATTCAGCGATGGTCGAGCCCAATCGTGCTTGGAGGTCCTCATTTTGTTAAGCTCGTGTATCTGCCTTCTCTTTCTCCACCTGAAGCTGAACTTCCATCGAAGTCAGCTTGGCCTGGGTGGTCTCCTTCTTCGAGGCCAGCAGGCCCATCTTGTTTTTCCACCCGTCAGCCATCACTTGGATCTCATCCATCTCCTTGCGGAGTTGGTCGATCTTCTTCTAGACCTGCGAAGTATTGTTGTTAGTCTCTGCGACCGTACCCTCATTTCTAACTTTGAAAACCTTTACCTTTTCCACCAAGTTGGCATGCTCCTGCCTTAAGGTTGATGCCTCTTTCTGAGCAACATCCAGATCGGCCCGAAGGTTCCTGGCGACCCCCTCTTGTTTCTCACTAAGAAGCTTATACATGTCCCTTTTCTGGGGCAAGCTCCTATAATGACCCGATTGGTTATTTTAAGCTATAGCAGGTCATTCGGCGGTTTCATACCTTGAGTAGCTTCACTTCATGTCTTATGACTTGTACGTGTGATCGAAATTGAATTTCGGGAGGTTCGGAGTTGATTCGGATGAAAAATTCTCAATTCGGAAGCTTTAAGTTAGAAGACTTGACCAAAGTTTGACTTTTGAGTAAACGACCTCGAAATCGGGATTAGAAGGTTTCAATAGGTTTGTATGATGATTTCAGACTTAGGCGTATATTCGAGTTGAGTATCAGGTGGTCCGGGAGCATTTCAGCGCTTATTGTGGAAAGTTGGCAATTCGAAGGTTTTAGAATTTCTTAAGTTTGGTTTGAAGTGGACTTTGGTGTTATCGATGTCCTTTTGGGGTTCTGAGTCTTGGAATAGGTTCGTATCGTGATTTATGACTTGTACGTAAAGTTTGGCGTCGTTCCGGAATGTTTAAGTGTAATTCTGACGCGTTCGTCGAAGTTTGAATGTTTGAAAGTTAAAAGGAGGATTTGATCGTTGATTCATGATTTTGGTGTTGTTTGGTATGATTTAAGTCCTTGAGCAGGTTCGTATTATGTTTTGGGGCTAGTTTGTGTAATTAGACGGGGTCCCAGGGGCCTCGGGTGTGTTTCAGATGTGTTTGGGTTGTGTCGCGCTCTTATTTGATGTTTCAACGTCGTGTTTTGGGTATAAAGGATACTATATTGAGCATAAAACCTTTGATTTGTGATTTGATTGAACCATTAGATTCTTATTGTAATTACGGAGTCATAGCAACAAGAATCATTGAATTCTGATGTCGTATGAAAAAGTTATGCCCATTTCCGTATCGGGAAATATTGCTAATGTTGCTGGTGCTCAGGCATCGCAATTGCGAACATTTATTCGCAATTGCGAAGATTGTAGATTTTTGCCTTGGTTTGCAATTGCGAACATTTGTTCTCAATTGAGAAGCCTGTATATTTTTTCCATGGTTTGTAATTGCGAAGTCCGTAGATTTTTGCCTTGGTTTGCAATTGCGAAGTCTGTAGACTTTTGCCTTGGTTCGCAATTGCGAACATTTGTCCAAAATTGCGAGGGTCCGCAAATACAAACCATGTGTCACAAATGCGACATCTGCACTTGGTAAAAGGGCTGGGAGACGGGATTTTGGAGACATTCTCTCATTTTTTGGAACCCTAGGCTCGGTATGAGGCGATTTTGAAGAGGGATTTTCATCTACAATCTTTGGGTAAGTAATTTTGTTCAATTTCCAACTATTTTACATGGATTATATACAGATTTTAAAATGGAATTGGTGGAAATTGTGGAATTTTTGAAGAAAACTCTAAAAATCGTATTTTTGGATTTTGACCACGAAATTGGACGTGGAATTTGGAATAAATTATATATTTGAGTTCGTGATGTTATGGATAAAGTTTATCTTCGAAAAGTTTTGGAATCCATGCACGGGGACCCGAGGTTTGACGTTATTGACTTTTCGAGCGGAGTTGGGAATTGCTATAAATTGATTAATTATAAGCATTGGAGTATATTTTGATTGATTTGCACATTGTTTGACTAGTTTCAGATCGTTTGGCTTTGAGTCGAGGTGTTAGAGAGGCATTGGAGTTGGTTATGGAACTTCGAAGTAAGGTAAGTCTCCTATCTAACCTTGTGAGGGGAAATTTACCTCGTGGGTGTTATATTCTTATGTGCTACATGATGTGGGAGCTACGCGCGTATGAGGTGACGAGTGTCCGTGCGTATGCTAGGATTCCTAATTTGTCCGGGTAGACTTAGGTTTACGCTATGCTCTAATTGCACTATTTGAGTTATCCTTGCCTGTTTAATACCTTTATTTCGCGTTACAACTTGAGACTGGGCTTGCGTAGAGTGATAGGCTCGCTATGGTAAGAGATTTGACGAGCTACTTGATTAGCCGCAAAATAATTGTGCTTCCCTTACGAATTTCTCTCGCATTGTGTGTTTTCATTGAAAAGCTTCTTTAAATTTCATAACTCATATGTATATTCATGAGTAGGGTCAAGGACCCGTTAAAGCTTCATATTCTTTTGGGATCAGGCCATTCGCCTCGGTAGGATTATGTACCACATTCTTATGGGATCGGATCGTTCGCCTCAGCAGGATTATGTACCACACTCTTATGGGATCGGATCGTTCGCCTCGACATTTCTATACATACTCTTATGAGATCGGGCTGTTCGCCTCGGCAGCTTCATGAAATGCTCTTATGGGATCGGGTCGTTCGCCTTGGCAGTGTCGTGCATAATATTTGACAAGAGGCCATCGTATCCGTGAGTTTTTCTGATTTGAGTTGTGACGACCTATCTGGTAGGAACCATTTTACATATATACTCCGATTGAGGAGGTGATCGATAATTGAGAGCTTGAGTTTACTGTTTAGAGGAGGATCGTACCACGTACCTATATTTGTTTATACTATTTATTTACCATGCCTCATATTTGTTTACTTCCTAATGTATTTGATTTATTGGACCACTAGTAAGTGTCGATGTCGACCTCTCGTCACTACTTCTCCGGAGTTAGGCTAGATACTTTCTGGGCATGCGTTGATTTATGTACTCATGCTACACTTGCTGCATTTATTGTGTAGGTATATATATGTCTAGTGGTCTTTGGAGCGCAAAGGCGCGGCTATTGCGAGGACTTCATGGTGAGCTGCATTCCATGTTACGACCCGCAGCATACGGAGTCTCCATCTTAATTAGTTACATTATCCTGTCTATTTTGTACTCCAGACATATGTTGTATTGTTATTGTACCTTCTAGTGGATGCTCATGTACTTGTGACATCAGGTTTTGGGAGTTCTTAGTGGATGTTCATTATTGTAGTTCATATTATTATTATTATTATTATTATCATTTCACCTTGTAATTTATATTTATACGGGATTTGGTAAAGAAATTACAGGTTTCTACGACTACCAGATTTCACTCTATTTATTTAATGGGATTTATAATTTTAAAAATAACAAAATGAGTAATTAAGTTGATAATTCACCGTTGGCTTGCCTGACAACGACGTTGGGTACCAACATGGCCTATAGTGGATTTTGGATCGTGACAGCTCCTTTATCTTGAGCTCGAGTTGATTGACCTCAACCTGGTACCGAAGGAAGCTCTCATGGTAAAGTACTGAGGCCTGCAAAAAGGCAAAGAAAACATGAGAAACATCAAACACAGATAACTATAGATAGATGGAAGGAAACGATGCCTTGCCCGATTCAGCGCCTGCTGTGCCTCATTGAAAAGGCATGGCACATTCACCGCATTCATTTTTGCCCCGTCCTCCTTGGCCAACAGGCATCGAAGGTAGATAGCTACCCCCACAAGAACGGACAAAACCCGAGCATCTTCCAAGACGGCCAGTATAATTGACCTCTTGCGCTAGGGTCCACGCTCGGAGCGGGGAACTGATTGACTAATTTCGGGCTCGAGCTCGGCCTGCCAGCTTCCGAGGAAGTGTCTATCTTTGGAATTTCTAGGTCACCTAGACCGGAGAAGTCTTCCAAAGCGGACGAGTCCACTCCGTCGAAAAAGGAGTGAAGGGGTTATTCCGCACCCTGGCCCCCCTCATTGGATTTCTCCTTTCTTGCTTAGGCCTCCTCGAGCATAGACTCAGTATAGGAGGGCATCCCCGAGATCTTGATTACGTCGGGCGCTTCTGTTGGAGCAGAACCGGCATCCTGGGAAGTTTCACCCCGAATATCTACGTCGGTCTTTTGAGTTTGAGGGGGTCGATCTCGAGAGTCTCCCCCTCGGATGCATCCCAGTACCCGGGATAGGTTGTCCCATGGGTTACAAAAAAATATTTATCCTTCGGCTCATCCTTAACCTGGAGGAGGGAGTCGTAGTCAGCCACCCGGGAACTGGAGCCCCTCCTGGCTTGCGAAGCACCCACTTCTTCGGTTTCTTCACCTCGGAGCCCAGGGAGACCGAGGGTTTTCTTTTCCTCTTCTTTTTTCCCTCTGTAGCAGCAACAGAGGGATCAATGGACGGGGGCACATCTTCATCCCCATCTGAAGGCCTAAGTTCAGTGGTCTAAGGCAAACCTGCAACAATAAAGAGGGAAGAGGAGTTAGTAAAATAAAAGGTGAAGACATAATATTGGCTACGCGAAAAGAGGCCTTACCATGAGAACGGGCCTCCCATCAGCCCTTCGAAAGTCCGCGTCATGTGTGCTCGAAGTACTACATCTGAGTACATATACCCTTGATCCACTCCTTTAACCAGGGGACCGCGTTCGGAACCCAGGCAACAGCTTCACGACCACAAGCATAAATGAGAAGATAAAAATGAAAGAAAAAGAATTTTTTATGTTGAAAGAGCGAGTTGCACTTACGAGACGCATTTCACTTCTCAGGGAATGGCATGTATTCTGGGGGGATCAAATCCTCGGTCTTCACTCGGACAAAGATATATATGCCAGTCTCAGTTTTCGTCGATACTAGAGAAGGGGGCCTGGCTGGCCCAGTGAGTAAGCTTTACCAGTCCCCCTGGAAACATCCAGGGGCTATATAATCGAAGCATGTGGTTGATAAGTGAGGATTTTGACTGCTTATTAGCGCATTTGATAAGTGGTACCAACACACTTAACTACGTGCTTATGGTTAGAAATAAGGTTTTTGAAAGAAATAGCTCTAGTTAGTGACTTTGTGACTCTTCTGTTGACTTAGGCAATCATCGAGTGGTTTAATTGAACCATAGTAATTTTTAATCTTGAATGTGGTCGTTGTGGGCTCTCGACTCTATCCTCTTCAACAATCCAGTTGTGTGAGGGGTGAGATATTTTGTGGCTAGTCCAAGTACCCATGCGAATGGTCTAGAACTTGCCCCGAATGTGTTTCAAGGCGAAATCTTAAGTTGTGCTTGGCTTGAGAAGTGATTGTAGACTTTCCTTGACCCGCTTGAATTTTTTCATTGCCTACTAATGTTGTTATACCTAGTCAACCCATTTGAGCCTCAAGCCTGTCTCATTTGATAACCATGTTACAAGCCTTTACCTATTTTGTCATGACCCTTTCTTGGCACCCGAGCTTTCCTTAACACTCTTGTGAGATAATTAGCTAAAAATGTAAGTTTGGGGGAGAGACGAGGAGCTTGAAAGAGGTATCAAAGCACCAAAAAAAATGATGAGAAGGAAAGGCAAGAATAGGAAAGAAAAAAAAATTCAAAAGAAAGTGAATAAGTGGAGGAGTTAAAGGGATTCAAAGAAAAGTAATGATACAAAGCATGGAGAAATCAAAGAGGGAGAAAATGAATGTCATGATATAGAAAGAGTAATGTTAAGTCTCTCTAGTTCCCCAAGGAAAAGAAAGTGCCTCAAAGAATTGGCAAAACATGAGCCGGGAGTTAAAAAAAATGGAGTGCTTAAGAAAAGGTGAACCCACTCAACCATAGTGTATCCAACCTTGAAACAAAAACCTTCATTACATCCCGAAAAAGCCCTACGTGATTTCAAGTCGAGTGATCTTACATTAGTGGCGATCTACATGAGGGGCAAGCCTATGGTACTTGAAGCCGTACTTGCGACATTCTCTTGGGAGAGATGAGAGAACATTTCACAAATCTTTGGATTGTGTGCTAAAATTCTTAAGTGAGCTAGGCAAATGGAGAGTAGAAGAGGAGGAATTTGGGATCCAAAATGACCTACATGAAAGAGCGAGCTTCCTTGATGAATAAAGCCAGCTCTTGATGCTCAAGTGTCACATTAGAACTATATGTGCATAAAAATTTTAACTTGTCGCCTTGTTGATAATACATAAGTACTGTGGGTAATTGTTGGTCCCAATTGATGTGTGAATGGCTCACTTGTGATTGGTTAGAATGGCCCTTAACTTGTGGAGGTGGGAACTATTTTATTTACTTGAGGACAAGCAAAAACTTAAGTTTGGGAGAGTTGTTAAGTGGGGATTTTGACTGCTTATTAGCGCATTTTAGCTTTTGTTTTAGTCTAAAAGCATTTAATTGTGTTCCCAAAACCGATGAAATGTGCAAAAATTGCAGGAATGTTGGAAGTTAGACTCCCGAGATGAAATCCGACTCAACAATGAGTAATCAAAACACAAGGCAGCAAAAGGCACAAGAGCTTGCAAAGTGCGGACCGCAGAATTCCATCTGCGACCGCAAACAATGAAGAAAATCCCAACAGAATTCCTAGTAAACTGTGGACCGATCCCGACTATTTGTTGGGTTACTATTATTGCAATAGACTTTTTCATTTCCTTGTTTTGAGGTGTGATTTGGACGAGATCAGTGGTCAATCGTGAACCGACGAGATTCGGTCTTGTTCACAAAGTAGCAGAGGAGGGTGACAACCCTCCACAACGATGAGTGGATTTTCCCGAGGCACACCTCGTACCTCTTGTAAAAGTCTAGGACGGTCGGGTCTATTGGGCCCAATGTGAAGGGATAAGTGTAAACACTTAAGTACCCCTCCACATGGGTAGTGACGGCGTCCTCGAGCCCGGGGACTACTACGTTCTTGTCTTACCAATGGGGGAACGCCGACAAGAGAGGCTCGCGAGCCAATTCATTAGCAGCCACAATGGAGGAAGCTCTTTCGAGGGAAACCACCTCAGGGGCGACCGATTCAATACGAGCGGCCGGTTGAGAAGATGAAGAGGCAACTTGTTGAGGAACGATTTTCGATATTTTGGCCATTGTCATCTGGGGGAGTGTTTGAAAATTTGAGAAAAAAATGCAAAGTTTTGGAAAAAATGGATTTTGAAGATGAAGAACAAAGTGTGAAGATTTGAAGAAAATTAGGAAAAAGATCTGGAGATTGCTATGGAGATTGGAGAACAATGATGAAAATATGAAGGTTTGAAGAAGGTTTTGATAATGGCTGGAAAGCTCGAAGACAGCAGTTTAGTCAGAAAGTAAAAAAAAAGGACAAAGGAAAGAGGCTTTTATAGGGAAACAGCTGACGCTTCGCATTCGGAGGCAATCTGCCGGTGAGCGACACGTGTTCGAAGTTAGAACAATGCAATTGATGGGAAGTTTCGTCTCCCTCTTCGTAACGTACGAAGGAAGGAACTGGAGACATCTGTTGTTTCCCATAGTTTCGACAAGCCTAATCTTTGAGAAATGAGGGAACTATCTTTATACGGGTAAAACTGAGCCCACTGAATGACTCAATTTTTTGGTGAGTCAAACGGAGCTGGAATGTGACCATAATGAATCAGAGTCAGAGCGAGGAGCCCCTCGTATCGGGGCTCGGGCAAAACATCTGCCCTAGAAGATATCGGGGCCATATCCTCTAGGTCCGGTTTGAGGATTGAGACTTCGGAGAGCATTATCAAACAGCTGCACACGACAATAAAGGGCCACGATGTCCGTGCCCAACCAGATATGACGGTGTGAATCTCGGCCCGTATCAGTAGAAAATCAGTGATTAGTGAAACATAAGATTTTTACCTTTTTTAGAATTGTACTTAGGATAAAACTCCTCCACTATATAAAGGGGAAAGCTTATTATTCATTGGACACATTGTAACACGCATATCAAGGCGATTTATTTAAATTCTCTTTGTTGTTCAAAGTTCTTATTTCTATTATTAAGTTCTTCACAAGTACAAGCTTGGGATCGAGGGCAGGTTCCTCATCAAGCTACCACCCGATCTTGGAATCACCCCTATCATTGATTTGGCCATTTATTACGTCTTTCATTTGCTTAATTTAACATCATTAATCACTTGTATTGAATTTATCCATATATCCTTAAATCCACAAATAAATTCAATTGTTATCCATTTTTTTAAGGTAAGCAATACACCATATGATTTCCGGTATGAAATGCCCTATAAGTTATGAAAACTCTAACAGCATAAACCAAATATCGTATTAGTTATATTGAGATTAATTAGTAATGCAAGATTTTATGCTTGAACGCCCCACAAGATTTTATGCTTGAACGCCTCACCCTCAGACAGACGGACAGTCCGAGTGCACTATTTAGATATTGGAGGATATGCTTTGTGCGTGTGTGATAGATTTTGGGGGTGCTTGGGATCAGTTCTTGCCACTTGTGGAGTTTGCTTAGAATAACAGCTATCAATCGAGCATTCAGATGGCTCCATACGAGGCTTTATATGGGAGGTGGCACGGGTCTGCAATAGGTTGGTTTGAGCCGAGTGAGGCTAGGCTATTGGGTACAGACTTAGTTTAGGATGCGTTGGAAAAGGTTACATTGATTCAGGATCGACTTCGTACAGCCCAATCTAGATAGAAGCGTTATGCGGATCGGATTGCATTCATGGTTGGTGAGCGATCTTGCTCCGAGTTTTGCCTATAAAGTGTATTATGAGGTTCGGGAAGAAGGGCAAGTTGAGCCCTAGGTATATTGGGCCTTTTGAGATTCTTGAGAGAGTTGGAGAGGTGGCTTACAAACTAGCACTACCACCTAGTCTCTCTGCAGTTCATCCAGTGTTTAATGTTTCCATGCTCCGGAAGTATCACGGCGATCCGTCTCATGTGTTAGACTTCAGATCAGTCCAGTTGGACAAGGATCTATCTTATGTTGAGGAACCAGTGGCCATTTTGGACAGACAGGTTAGAAAGTTGAGATCGAAGAGCATTGCTTTCGTAAAAGTACAGTGGAGGTATCATCAAGTCGAGGAGGTGACTTGAGAGACCGAGCATGATATGTGCAGCTATTATCCTCATCTTTTCACCACTCCAGGTATGTCTCTATACCCGTTTGAGGACGAACGTTTGTTTAAGAGAGGGAGGATGTAATGACCCGGTCGGTTATTTTGAGAGTTGTAGCCCCATTCCCCCATTTACTGCTCATTCTGTACTTTATAATTGTATTATGACTTGCCGGGATAGTCAGTTCGAGTCCGGAGAGATTTCGGAATGAATTGAGACACTTAGTCTCAAGGTTGAAAACTTAAGTTGAAAAGGTTGGCCGGATATTGACTTATATGTAAACAACCCTAGAATAGAATTTCGATGATTTCAATAGCTTCGTATGGTGATTTTGGACTTAGGAGCATGGCTGGAAAATTATTTGGAAGTCCGTAGTTAAATTAGGCTTGAAATGGCAAAAATAGATATTTAAGTTTGGAAGTTTGACCGGGGAGTTGACTTTTTGATATCGGGGTCAGAATCTGATTCTGGAATTTGAATAGGTCTGTTATGTCATTTATGACTTGTGTGCAAAATTTGAGGTCAATCGGACGTGATTTGATAGGTTTCGACATTGAATATAGAAGTTGGAATTTCTTAGTTTCATTAGGCTTGAATTGAGGTATGATTCATGTTTTTAGCGTGGGTTGATGTGATTTGAGGCTTCGACTAACTTCGTATAATGTATTAGGACTTGTTGGTGTATTTGGTTGAGGTCCTAGGGGCCTTGGGCGAGTTTCGGATAGTTAACGGATCGATATTTGGACTTAGAACAAAGCTAGAAACTTTCTGCCATCTGATGAAATCGCACCTGCGGAATTTGGCTCCCAAGTGTGAGCTCGCAGAAGCGAGCGTGGGAGAGCAGAAGCGGAAAAGGGAGAATGGAGCAGTGGCCGCAGGTGCGGAGGAAAATTCCGTATCTGCGCGACTGCAAATACGGACTAAGGATCGTAGGTGCGCTTGGGACCGCAGAAGCGGATGCTTCATCACAGAAGCGATTCTGCAGAAGTGGACTCCTTGTCTGCAGAAGCGAAGGTTGTCACAGAAGCGAGAGATTTACCTCAAAAGCGGAACCGCGGATGTGGAACCTCTGTGCAGTGTACAAAAACAGAGGGTTCCGAGTTTTTGTCAATTTTGGTCATTTCCAACACGGTTGTGGAGCGATTTTCAGAGAGAATTTATGGAAAAACTTGAAGTAAGTCACTTGTGATCATTGGTAGTCAATAATATTGGATTATCATTGAGTATTTCAATTAGATTACATGTTTTTGAGGTGAAA
Source organism: Nicotiana tomentosiformis (assembly GCF_000390325.3). NCBI lineage: Eukaryota > Viridiplantae > Streptophyta > Magnoliopsida > Solanales > Solanaceae > Nicotiana > Nicotiana tomentosiformis. Next base: position 1,671,707 of record NC_090818.1, on the reverse strand, counting down.
TTAGAGGATTTGGGCCTACGTATTTCAAAATAAGAATTTGAGATTTGGAGGTCGAGTTGATGTTGGAATTTAGTAAAATTGGTACAGTTGGACTCGTGGTTGAATGCGCGTTCATATTTTGTAACTTTTGTTGGGTTCTGAAACGTGGGACCCACAAGCGATTTTTGAGATAAATTGATTTTTATTGAAAAATCTATATTTTCATATGGAATTAATTCCTATAATTTGTATTGACTGAATCGAATTAATTGTGACTAGATTCGAGTCGATCGGAGTCGAAAAATTGAGGGAAATGCATTCTTATTGACTGATTGAGCTTGGCTGAAAGTAAGTGGCTTGTCTAACCCTGTGTGGGGGAAATCCCCTTAGGATTTGATACTGTTGTAACATTTTGTGATATGTGAGCGCCGTGTACGCGAGGTGACGAGTGCGTACACGGGCTAAATTTGGAAATATCGGTTCTTGCTGAGTAGTCTTCTTTTAAATTCTTTAACCGAGTTGCTTTAGTATATGTAGTGATCATGTTTAGTCTAGTATCACATGTATATGTGCCCTAACACTTACTTGCAATATGTGCAACATGCTTAGCTGAATTACTTGCTTATTTGATTTGATTTAAATCTTTAACTGTGATATTCTTGCTGTAAATTTGTTGTTTCCTTCAGATATCTGTTGCATATTAATTTTGGGACTACGAGGCGGTTCCTCGGGAGATCCCCATGTACTGCATATTTACTTTTGGGACTACGAGGCGGTTCTTCGGGAGATACCCCTGTATTGCATATTTACTTTTGGGACTACGAGGCAGTTCCTCGGGAGATCACCCTGTATTGCATATTTACTTTTGGGACTACGAGGCGGTTCCTCGGGAGATCCCCCTGTACTGCATATTTACTTTTGGGACTACGAGGCGGTTCCTCGGGAGACCCCCCTGCACTCCATTTTTACTTTTAGGAGTACGAGGCGGTACCTCGGGAGTGCCCCTATTGTTTACCTCTATTTGCTATGTTTTTCACTTCTCAGTCATTTCGTTATATTATTATATCTTTTGTCTTACTTTTCTATTATTTCCAGTAGGGCCTGACCTGACCTCGTCACTACTCTACCGAGGTTAGGCTTGGCACTTACTGGGTATCGCTGTGGTGTACTCATACTACGCTTCTACACATCTTTTTGTGCAGATCTAGGTACTTCTTACCAGCCTAGATATCAGTGAGCTACCTCTGTGCAGAGACTTCAAGGTACATCAGTGAGCTACCAATGGCCATTTTGGACAGACAGGTTAAAAAGTTGAGATCGAAGAGCATTGCTTTAGTAAAAGAACAGTAGAGGCATCATCAGGTCGATGAGGCGACTTGGGAGACCGAGCATGATATGCACAGCTGTTATCCTCATCTTTTCACCACTCCAGGTATGTCTCTATACCCGTTCGAGGACGAACGTTTGTTTAAGAGGTGGAGGATGTAACGATCCGGTCGGTTGTTTTGAGAGTTATAGCCCCATTCCTCCATTTACCGCTCATTATGTACTTTATAGTTGTATTTTGACTTGTCGGGGTAGTCAGTTCAAGTCTGGAGAGATTTCGGAATAAATTGAGACACTTAGTCTCAAGGTTGAAAACTTAAGTTGAAAACGTTGATCGGATATTGACTTATGTATAAATGACCCTGGAATAGAATTTTAATGATTTCAATAGCTTCGTATGGTGATTTTGGACTTAGGAGCGTGGCCGGAAAATTATTTGGAAGTCCGTAGTTAAATTATGCTTGAAAATGGGAAAAATAGAAATTTAAGTTTGGAAGTTTGACATGGCAAGTTGACTTTTTGATATCGGGGTTGGAATTCGATTCTAGAAATTTAAATAGGGACATTATGTCATTTATGACTTGTGTGCAAAATTTGAGGTCAATCAAACTTGATTTGATAGGTTTCGACATCGAATATAGAAGTTGGAATTTCTTTGTTTCATTAGGCTTGAATTGAGGTATAATTCATGTTTTTAGCATTGGTTGATATGATTTGAGGCTTCAACTAACTTCGTATGATGTTTTAGGACTTGTTGGTGTATTTGGTTGAGGTTCCAAGGGCCTCGGGTGAGTTTCGGATGGTTAACGGATCGAAATTTAGACTTAGAAAAAAGCTGGAAACTTTCTGCCATCTGATGCAATCGCACCTGCGGAATTTGGCTCGCAAGTGTGAGCTCGCAGAAGTGAGCGTGGGAGCGCAGAAGCAGAAAAGGGAGAATGGAGCAATGGCCGCAGGTGCGGAGGAAAATTCCGCATCTGCGCGACCGCAGATGCGGACGAAGGATCGCATGTGCACTTGGGACCGCAGAAGCGGATGCTTCATCGCAGAAGCGAGTCCGCAGAAGTGGACTCCTTGTCCGCAGAAGTGAAGGCTATCACAGAAGTGGGAGAATTATTGCAAAAGCGGAACCGCAGCTGCGGTTAAAAATTCCGCAGAAGCGGAACCTCTAGGCAGTGTACAAAATCAGAGGTTTCGAGTTTTTGTCATTTTTGGTCATTTCCAACACGGTTTTGGGGCGATTTTTAGAGAGAACTCATGGGTAAACTTGAGGTAAGTCACTTGTGATCATTGTTAGTCAATAATATTGGATTATCATTGAGTATTTCGATTAGATTACATGTTTTTGAGGTGAAACTAGAGGATTTGGGCCTAGGGATTTCAAAATAAGAATTTGAGATTTGGAGGTCGAGTTAATGTCGGAATTTAATAAAATTGGTATGGTTGGACTCGTGGTTGAATGGGCGTTCATATTTCATAACTTTTGTCGGGTTCTGAGATGTGGGCCCCACGACCGATTTTTGAGTTAAATTTCAGATTTTTATTGAAAAATCTATATTTTTATATGGAATTAATTCTTATAATGTGTATTGACTGAATCGAATTAATTGTGACTAGATTCGAGTCGATCGGAGTCAAAAAATTGAGGGAAAGGCATTCTTATTGACTGATTGAGCTTGGCTTGAGGTAAGTGGCTTGTCTAACCCTGTGTGGGGGAAATCCCCTTAGGATTTGATACTGTTGTAATATTTTGTGATATGTGAGCGCTATGTACGCGTGGTGATGAGTGCGTACATGGGCTAAATTTAGAAATATTGGTTCTTGCTGAGTAGTCTTTTTTAAATTCTTTAACTGAGTTGCTTTAGTATATGTAGTGATCATGTTTAGTCTAGTATCACATGTCTACGTGCCCTAACTCTTACTTGCAATATGTGCAACATGCTTAGCTCAATTACCTGCTTATTTGATTTGATTTAAATCTTTAACTTTGAGATTCTTGTTGTAAATTCGTTGTTTCCTTCGGATATCTGTTGCATATTTACTTTTGGGACTACGAGGCGGTTCCTTAGAAGATCCCCTTGTACTGCATATTTATTTTTGGGACTACGAGGCAGTTCCTCGGGAGATCCCCATGTACTGCATATTTACTTTTGGAACTACGAGGCGGTTCCTCGGGAGATCCCCCTGTACTGCATATTTACTTTTGGGACTACGAGGCGATTCCTCGGGAGATCCCCCTGCACTCCATTTTTACTTTTGGGAGTACGAGGCAGTACCTCGGGAGCGCCCCTGTTGTTTACCTCTATTTGCTGTGTTGTTCACTTCTCAGTCATTTCGTTATATTATTATATCCTCTGTCTTACTTTTCTATTATTTTCAGTAGGGCCTGACCTGATCTCGTCACTACTCTACCGAGGTTAGGCTTGGCACTTACTGGGTACCGATGTGGTGTACTCATACTACACTTCGACACCTCTTTTTGTGCAGATCCAGGTACTTCTTACTAGCCTAGATATCAGTGAGCTACTTGTGTGTGGAGACTTCAAGGTACATCTGCCAACGTCTGCAGACCTCGGAGTCCCCCTCTATACTTATCATGTTGTTTTCCTTATTTTAGTAGACTCTAATGTATAGAGACATTAGTATTTCTCTTAGAAGCCTGTGACTTGTTTGTATTGGATTTTGGGAGATTGTAGTTCTTTGACTTGCAGTTTTCATTTATTACAACTATTGAGGTTTGAGTTTCAGACTCTTATTATGTTATTCCGCAATTTGTTAGGCTTACCTAGTCTTAGAGACTAGGTGCCATCACGACATCCTACGGAGGGTGAATTGGGGTCGTGACAAAAGAGCTCCTTGCCATTGTGTTTGCAATTGAGAAGTTTCGCCCGTACTTGATGGGTGCAAAGGTTATTGTTCATACGGATCATGCGGCACTTCGCTATCTTATGAGCAAGAAAGATTTAAAAGCTCGGTTGATGCGATGGGTGCTATTGTTGTAAGAGTTTGATATTGACATCCAAGATCGAAAAGGGAGTGAAAATCAAGTGGCGGACCACTTGTCTCGATTGGATTAGGAGGGGAGGCCGCATGATGGCCTTAAAATCAATGACTCTTTCCCCGATGAGCAACTCTTGGTTATCTCTATGAAGGAGGTGTCATGGTTCGCGGATCTAGAAAACTTCCTTGTGTGTGGAATCATCCCAGATGAGTTCTCTTTAGATCAAAGGAAGAAGCTCAAACGGGACTGTCAAGATTATTATTGAGACGAGCCATACCTTTTTCTGAATTTACACGGATGGGATAATTAGAAGATGTGTACCGGGAGAAGAGCAAAGTGTTATTTTTGGGGCCTTCCATTCTTCGCCTTATGGTGGTCACCATGGCGGAGCAAGAACAGCGGCCAAAGTGCTAAGTTGTGGTTTCTATTGGCCCACTCTTTACAAAGATGCAAGTGATGTGGTGAAAAGATGTGATGAATGTTAACAGGGCGGTGGAATCTCGAAGAAGAATGAAATGCCTCTCAATACTATTTTGGAGATTGATATATTTGATGTGTGGGGTATTGACTTCATGGGTCCTTTTGTGAGTTCTTCTGGAAACACCTACATCTTGGTTGCGGTTTATTATGTGTCTAAATGGGTTGAGGCCATTGCTCTACACAACAATGAAGCGAGAAGTGTGGTGCCGTTCTTGAAGAAGAATATTTTCACAAGGTTTGGTACCCCGCGGGCTATCATAAGCGATAAGGGTCGCATTTTTGCAACAAGGCTTTTGATACTTTTCTTAGCAAGTATGGTGTCACTCATAAAGTTACGACTCCCTATCATCCACAAGCTAGCGGTCAAGTGGAAGTCTCTAACCGGGAGATAAAGAGTATCTTATCCAAAACAGTAAATGCTAACCGGACGGATTGGTCAAAGAAGCTTGACGATGCATTATGGGCTTATCGGACTGCTTTTAAGACACCTATCAGGATGTCCCCATACCGGTTGGGGACATCCAGCCGTTTTGTGTTATCAACCATTTTGTGCAATACCCAACTTAAGCTGTTATTAACCGTTTTGTGCAATACTCATTTGGTCTTGAAAAAGCTAAATTGGGCAAAATCACTCTCTGACCGAGAGGTATTGAGTGGGTAATTGAGAGTTGATAGCTATAATACACTCCGATCAACAAAACAGGTATTAAGATTTATATCCCATTAGGCTAACACCTAGGTGATGGTCATAGCCCTAGGCTTTTTACAAACTTGAAAAACAACAAAAATAATTATCTTAGTTTTATTTCTTAACTTTGCAATCTTAGTTTTAAAAATAAAAAAAGAAATAAAATCAATTTGTGGAAGTGTAAATTAAGATAGTTCAAACTCACGTACTAGAATATATACTCCAAACTCCCATATAAACTCCATGTGGATTCGATCCCGACTATTTGTTGGGTTACTATTATTGCAATCGACCGTTTTATATCCTTGTTTTGAGGTGTGATTTGGACGAGATCAGTGGTCAATCGTGAACCGACGAGATTCGGTCTTATTTACGAAGTAGTAGAGGAGGGTCATAACCGTCCACAACGATGGGTGGATTTGCCCGAGGCACACCTCGTACCTCTTGTAAAAGTTTAGGATGATCGGGTCTATTGGGCCCAGTGTGAAGGGATAAGTGTAAATACTTAAGTACCCCTCCACATGGGTAGTGACGACGTCCTCGATCCCGGGGACTACTACGTTCTTGCCTTCCCAATGGGGTAATGAACGCCGACAAGGGAGGCTCGGAGGCTGGTTCATTAGCAGCCATAATGGAGGAAGCCGTTTCGAGGGCAACCACCTCATGGGCGACCGATTCAGTACCAGCGGCCGGTTGAGAAGATGAAGAGGCAACTTGTTGAAGAACAGTTTTCGATGGTTTGGCCATTGTCATCTGGGGGAGTGTTTGAAAATTTGAGGAAAAAATGGAAAGTTTTGGAAAAAATGGATTTTGAAAATGAAGAACAAAGTGTGAAGATTTGAAGAAAATTAGGGCAGAGATCTAGAGATTGCTATGGAGATTGGAGAACAATGATAAAGATATGAAGGTTTGAAGAAGGTTTTGATAATGGCTGGAAAGCTCGAAAATAGCGGTTTGGTCGGAAAGTAAAAAAAGGACAAAGGAAGGAGGCTTTTATAGGAAAACAGCCGACGCTTCGCATTTGGAGGCAACCTGCCGGTGAGCGACACGTGTTCGAAGTCAGAACGACGCGATTGATGGGACGTTTCGGCTCCCTCGTCGTAACGTACGAAGGAAGGAACCGGAGTCATCTGTCGATTCCCATAGTTTCGGCAAGCCTAATCTTTGAGAAATGAGGGAACTATCTTTATATGGGTAAAACCGAGCCCACTGAATGACTCGATTTTTCGGTGAGTCAAACGGAGCTGGAATGTGATCATAATGAATTAGAGTCAGAGCGAGGAGCCCCTCGTATCGGGGCTCGGCAAAAACATTTGCCCTCGGAGATATCGGGGCCATATCCTCCAGGTCCGGTTTGAGGATTGAGACTTCGGAGAGCATTACCAAACAGTTGCACACGACTAACAAAGGGTCGCGATGTCTGCGCCCAACCGGATATAACGACGTGAATCTCGACCTGTATCGGTATAAAATCAGTGATTAGCGAAACAGAAGATTTTTACCTTTCTTAGAATTGTACTTGGGGTAAAACTCTTTCACTATATAAAGGGAAAAATTTATTATTCATTGGACACATTGTAACACACATATCAAGGCGATTTATTTTAATTCTCTTTGTTGTTCAAAGTTCTAATTTCTATTCTTAAGTTCTTCACAAGTACAAGCTTGGGATCGAGGGCAGGTTCCTCATCAAGCTACCACTCGAGCTTGGAATCACCCCTATTATTGATTTGGCCATTTATTACGTCTTTCATTTGCTTAATCTAACGTCATTAATCACTTGTATTGAATTAATTCATATATCCTTAAAACCACAAATAAATTCAATTGTTATCCTTTTTTTAAGGTAAACAATACACCATATGATTTCCGGTATTAAACGTCCCACAAGTTATGCAAACTTTAATAGCATAAACCAAATATCGTATTAGTTATATTGAGATTAATTAATTATGCAAGATTTTATGCTTGAACGCCTCACAATCCCGTATTTGATTGTTGATAAATGATGAGAAATGTTTAGGTTCAAACTTATCAAATCAAGCTTTAATTTAGAAACTTGAACTTTTTAAATTTATTTTGTTTAATAACTTTATAAAGTGTGCCTGCACTTACGTGACTCTTTCTTATCCATTTCGATAGACACAAGGAGAAATTGTTACCCTTAACAAGTTAACGTAAGATAGATTCATATAGATTATAATATTTCGAGTGAAAGGGAACCTTTTTTATATTTATATTACAGTAATTATAGTTTCCTATATAACTCATACTTAGGTTCGTAATGTTTATGTTTATTTGGTCGCAACAACGTGAATAAAAGAAGATAACTTGAAGTAGAATTCATTTTTAAATAGTTACTAGTTCTCTCTAAATAAACATAGGAATTAGGAACCTAAGTATGAGCATATAGGAAATTTGTTTAACCTATCGAACATTAAAAAGGAATTTTCATCATAAGATCTTGTGATAAAAGCCAAAAACTCAATTCCCTATTTAGAGATTACCCATCTAGAGACGAGTCCTAACATTTATCTTAATTGTATCCTTTAAAACACTGCACGTCAATGTAAATATATCAAAAATTGAAAAAATCCCCCCTCAATATATTAAACTTAGTTTTCTAAAGACTGGGAGAAACATCTGCCTCGCATTCGCACTAGTACTAGTTAATTAATATTCTCTCAGTTTTAAAAAGATGAACATATTTGATCGTGCATGGAGTTTAAAAAGGAACAAAAGACCTGTGGTCTAAAATAACTCATAGATATTTATATGATCATAAATTATCTCATTACGGATAAAACGAATAGTTTAATGCTATATTATTTTTAAATTTAAAAAGGAGTCACTATTTCTGAAACAGACTAAAAAGTAAACAGATACACTTTTTTTAAACGAAGGAGTAATAGTTAACTAAGTCATAGTAGAGAGAGAAGTAGTTAAGACTTGGGATTAATGCTCGACAAAAAACTTAAAACAATATAACAATTATTCACTCCGTTTCAATTGATGTGATGTAATTTGATTCGGCATAGAGTTTAAGAAATTTCTTTTTTTTTTAAACTTGTGATATTAAATATCGCTTAATATTTGTGTAGTCATAAAAGTTTATCATTAGAAATAAAATAAATAAAATTAAAATTTTAAACTTAAATTATATAAAAGTATGTCATTAATTCTCAAATAAGAAAGTTGACAAAGAAGGGCAGTTGGTAGGGGGTTGTCTGTATATCCACGCAATAGTAGGAGTAGTTGTGAAAAGAATCAAAATTCTGGGCAGAATTTTTAACGTAAGAACAGCAACATAGGCATCGGAAATCCGGTGATCTTTTTATGGCGGTTTTGAGGTGACTAAACGACAGCCAAATAAGGACAAATGTTATCCAAATCCCACTGTTTGTCGTTTTTGGCAAAAGTGATGAAGTAAACCTCACTATTTAAACCAATTAAAATGGAAGTGGAGTTACTTGTTAGGCATTTAAACAGTTGGGCATAGTAAATATGGGGTACTGCCACCTTTTGTTGGCGATTCTTTTTTCTTTAGTTCTATCAAGAGGTTCATTACCCACGTAAAAGTCAGACTAAATTCAGATTCGCGTAAGAAATCTTATATTAAAAGTAATGTTTCCTAACAAAGACAACTTCATATTAAGCGCTTGAATCGAAAACTTCTAATTAAACATACAGAGTAGTTACCACTCCATCACAACACTTGTTGGTAAGGCATAACGATTCAAACAAAATAAAAAGATCTATTTGCAAATTAATGAAATCCATTACATGTGCCTTTCTTAATAACGAGCTAAGCCAACATGAAATGAATTACTCGTTAAAAGGTTAATATTTGATTAAATTTGTTGAAGTCGAGTTCTTACAGTTACTTGGGGTTCGATTCAGAGTTGAAGAGATTTGCGGCAACAGAAAGCAACTTTCCGATTCGGCATAGAGAAATTAACACATAATTTAGCATTTTTAATGATACAAGAAACAATTTTGTGACTATACTTAGCATTTTTAATGATACAGGAAATAATTTTGTGACTTTACTAATATAACGGGTAAAATTAGATTATATGTATGAAATTAACCCCTTTTCCGTAAGTACTTCAAACGCATTTTTCAAAGACAGATGTCACTGACTAGGGAACTAGTGACTGGGAAGGGATCAAAGTTGATTGCATAAAAGTAAATAGAGGTATTTTCGGCTATCATCAGTTTTGTCTACCCAACTTGAATAGAAAAAAGATAAATTGACTGATTACATTCTTGATACATAAACCATATAATAGGACGGATAAATACTTCCTTATCTAAAAGCAAATCAACCAGTTCTTGGCTGCTTTCGAATGTGTGCACTAAGCTATGAAGGACATAATTAGGAATAATTACAGAAAAAATCAATGAATGTCCAAAATTCTAGGAACATGAAGTTCTGCAACCTAATGATAGTCAAATTCAAACATAGTGAACATGGCTGCAAACATGCATGCTCCGCGCAATATCTACAGTTCGAGGACACTGAAGTAAAGCAGCTTCAGGTTTCCCGGTTCTTCAAATACAACAGATTTTTCAGCAGGGAGACGAGAAGCCAGTTGTATTGCAGAGCAGCAGCAGCTCGCGAAAGCAATTGATTACGCACACATGAAATTCTGCGTACAAAAGCACCATCCTAAGTTGTATGGAGCTACCACCAATATAGTAGTAAATAACTATCTTAGCTGACATCGATTCATTCAGTTAAGAAAATGAAGCCTTCATGCGCCAAATATAGTATACTTCCAAGCTATAAAAATTGAAGTGCACGATTTTCATGCAACCTATAACCAGTGAAAGTCAAAAAGTGGGTCCTTTCATCAGCCCATTGTTCTATTCTTTTACGTTTTCTAATCATAACAACAAAAGAAGGAACTTGAAACCAAATAGCACCAGTCATATTGTAAGAAAGAGATGGCATAAATCTCACCATATGAAATGTTAAAGCTTCAGTTTAATCCTTTCAGACCACTTGAAGATATCCGAGTACACTTGATCTCCTCCCAAGTCTTCTCCAGTAGCCCCAGCAGCTATTCTGATGATATCTTCAATCAGTGCAAAATTTCCCATTATATCAACGTGAGCACCACTTTGCGTTCCCCTGCCCTCTAAAAGATTAGCTGGAGGGGCGTGATTGTACTCTCTTATAAATGTATGGATGCCTGATGGATTGAATCGGGTCTTTCCTCTCCACCCTTTCGCACACATGTAACCTGCACTTAAAATAGGTACCGTTTCATCCCCGTCAGTATGAAAGACACCACCTTTCAAGCAAGGACTTTCATTTCCACCCTCGGCCGAAGAATCTATCTGGAAAGGAATATAGCAATCTCCAGCAGGACTAAGTTTGTATACATATGCTCTTTCAGTTGGAATTCCAACTCCATACATTGAGAAGATTTCCATCCCTGGTGCATTGGGCAATCTGTAAATGGAACATAAGACTGAGAACTAGCTATAAATATGCCAAATAGATTGCTGTAACATACAATGAACTAACTCAAGAGAGATGGAAGAGCATCTTTTGCAACATGTTCTATGAACTACTACTTGCAAACACAGAAGCAAGCATTAATTGCCAAACTGGAACTTTGAGACGGAAACTGATAGTGAAAGTTGACAAGATGGAATCATATTTGCAAAAGAATGTTTGCAGCCCCTAGAACCCTGAAAATATTTCACCTTTATATCTACGTTATACAACAAAAATTGGTGAACCAAAGAGGTCTGAATCTCAGTTGTGTCCTTAATATATTTGCATACTCTATAGATGGGCTTCAAGTCAAGAAGATAAAGATCGGAGCTGGCCTAAGAGCACGGACATATCAGATCAAAGAATAAGTCTATAGAACAATTTAGAACCTTACTTTGTTTCCAGGGGATTTGACCAATATTTGTAGTGTTCATATTTTTTGTCATCCAGATCATCAGCAATTCCATATGAAAAATGAGCACTACCACGCTTCATCAACTTTGGTGCAACAAAATGAAGAAGATCCAAAACAGATCCAGCTGTATAAGCTTTGTAATCTGCCACAGCTTTGACACCTCCAATACCCATATCATGGTACTCAGTCCACACATCACGACAAGTTGAATTAGCATGACTTTTACCTTTGATAGCATCCTGAAGAGAACCGAACAATGGACAGGGCCAGTTAAAACTTATTTTCTTATTATCTTTGATCGCTTTTTGGTGCACCCATATAGCCCCTACTTGTGTAGAAGATTGGGCGTCTTTTGTAGAGAATCATGTTCTGATTTAAATTCTCTACTTTTTGTATACTTCTTGTATACGGGAGTTTTTCCTCCCTTTTGATTAATACAATTTACCTTATCAAAAAAAAAACTTATTTTCTTATTTCTAAGGAAACTTAAAACTGGAAAAGCAGAAATGACAGTCAGAATAGTTTGCTGATAACTACTGCATATGGAAGTTTAAACAAACTAGCCTAGAGCACATCTGTCTATTGGAAACAGCCTCTCTACCTTCACTAGGTAGGGGTAAGGTCTGCGTACACACTAACTTCCCCAAATCCCACATGTGGGGATATACTGGGTATGTTGTTGTTGTAATGTAGAGCACATCTGAAACATGATAAAATCAATTCATGGATAGTTGAATACATCAAATTTGGGATGAAATAACTGTTACTTCATGGCAATCTGCAATACCACGTATAACTCTAGACTCTTTAGAATGTGTTATACATGCCAAAACTACTTCACCCAGCAACAGGATTAGCCAAAGAAATATCACAAGTTTCCTGATATGCACAGTGACAGTAGATAGTCTTAACGAATGAAGAATTTGCAGTGTACAACTGTGCTTAACAGCACAGTTAATCTAACTAATGACTGCATAAGTGCTTATGTTTTTTAAAAAGCTGATCAAACGACCAATTTTGCATTATGACCTGTCTTTAAAGACAGTTACAGAAAAAGAAAACATCAAATGAAAGATCCACCTATGAGAGTACTTGCACGTTTTCAACATAATAAAAATTACAAGCTATCTTTCGACTCCAAAAGCTTGATAGAATCACCAACATAATTGAAACTACTACATAAATATGAAACTAGAATCACCAATAGACATTCCAACTAGAGGCTTATATGAAAGGAAGATTTTCTGTTATCACTCAATTTGTGTCTCGTATCACCATGCCTTTCCCATCCTCTACATTAGAAGATAGAGCGAAGGCTACATATGCACTGCATATGGAAAACTGACATATGAAAAAGATAAATATATATTCCAACTAGAGGCTTATATGAAAGAGAAGATTTTCTGTTCTTGCTCAATTTGTGTCTCATATCACCACGCCTTCCCATCCTCTACATTAGAAGATAGAGTAAAGGCTACATATGCACTGCATATGGAAAACTGACACACGAAAAAGATAAAGGTATATTTCACTCGTTTGTGACAGCCTGACAGGTACTTTTTAGTCGGCATATGAAAGTTTATGTCTTAGCATCTGATCCTACTGGTAGCTAATGGGTTATCATGTTATTTTGGAGCATGATAGTTTAAATAGTATTGTATTGGCAATATAAATCCTTGACAGTAGTTAGTGAAAATTTAAAATTCAAGAACATTACTCTGAAGTCAATCCTCTCGATCTCTGATGAGTGTAAATCAGCTACATGCTTCCCAAATGATATTATTCTTCCATACTTCACACGAGTAGCATTAACCGACTTTCTTCCCCTGTCACTCTCTGCTGTCTGGGTGCTGTTGTTCTTCGGCTTCTTTTCGTTACACTCATAGCCTTCTTCTGGGGACCAATCCAGCCCGCCCCAGATAGTGTCTCCGCCTTTTGGTATCATTGACATTGTTGAATCCCATGTACGAGTCATTCTCATTACATGCTGTAAAGTTTGAAAATTGAACATTTCACTTTCCAAAAAACTTGGGGCCATAGACCTGCAGAAGGGGCAAATTCTACTTCAGCCCAGGAATGCCTCTTGCAGATAAACAAAAGACCAGAAACTCCAAGTTAGGTGGCACATGAAATAAACTACTTCTGCATGCATGCATGTGAACAGTACATTCCCTTCACAAGAGTATGCAAATACACACATTACAGGAGATGAACTGATCGAGAAAAAGGCATCAGAATAGTTTCATAGAGGAAATTAACTAGTTGTTTTTAAAGGGTACAAAAAGATTAACTCTTATTTTTCTCTGTACTTTTAACACTAGGAGCATTATTGTGGTACATCTAACTCTAATCGGGCGAAGTCATGATATACAACCTCAGTTATTCAGAGGCGACTATCAATAAGAAGCAGTAGGAACAGAAGGCTAAAAACAGTGTCTAAAATTGATTTAGTATCTTCGTACTTAATGGAGCACAGATTCAATTTCCATCTCTCTCCATTTAAAACTGTAGAATGCAAAAGAAAAGGCAAAGAATTTCTTCATTCAAATCTAACAGATGCAATAGCACATTGTGAAAGACCAATAACATTCTCTTTTATGAAGCTATGACAGAAGACAACCACAAAATTGCTTAATCAGATGAAGGAAGAATTGAGAGAGAAACTAGTAGCACGAGGAAAAACCTAAAAAGAGAAACAGAGAGGTTGAAGTGATCTTTTGGCACGGTATCGTTTGTAGACCATTTTAGACATCTGAAGATATTGCCATATATTACTGTATAACAAAGCAAAGAGGCCTGCACAGAAATTCTCCCTTGAACTACATCATATGACTTTTATTCGTAGGTAAAAGTTTTACCTGATTGCAGGTACAACATTATCACCAACAGGGAAAGACAAAGATCCTTTCTGAACCAAAAATATAAAGATAAGCCACTTTTCTAGAAAGGGAGGAAAGGAGCCAAAACTACTAGGATCTTTGGCATTGGGAACTTGTTCATTATACGAGAATGCAAGTTATAAACAATTTATCTTACAAAGAACATCATCAAATTACATACAACTATCAGACATCTCACAAGAAGAAAGACAAAGGAGCGGTACATAACATATTTTAATAAAAACAAGACTTCATTTTTTTTTAATCAGCAAAAGTCAGACGATTCATTGAAGAGAAAGAAACCTGGCCGCAGCAATATCCTTGGCTTCAGCTGAGAATAATCCTGAGACTGCTTTTGGGACACCCAAAAAGGGGCCCCCAATGTTCATTACGGCTTTTATATGTTTAGCACACCAATCAGATCCACCTCCTCCACCCATTGGAGACGGTGCCTCCACCCATTTCATGAAATGCAAGAAGTATAAAACACCCATTGAGTGCGGAATTACAACCACCTTCTTTCCACCACTCGAAGCCACCATGAGTTCTATGTTACTTTTAATCCTGCTTAGAGTTTGATCTCGCACCTGTAGATTTTGAATAAAAAGATGTGTTATTAGATTGCAAGGGTAGCTGCTAGTTGGGATGATGGACATATCTCGTAATTCAGAACAGATGTTGGAAGGAAACATCCTCCAGCAAATTTTACATCAGAACAACAACAAAAAACGCACATATGCTGCAGTCGGAGTCACAGTACCTCAGTGTTCTGGAATGAGATTCTCCAATCATAGGCAGCCATATACATGTTCTTCTCCTCATATCCGATGCGAGCCAAATTGGCAATTAAAACGGCCCAAACGAAATAACCTGGAGCAAAGTAATCAGCTGCGACAAGTCCAGAGACAGGTCTAATCCTTATACCAGAAGGATCTAATCCAGTTTCATTATCAAGTGACATATGCTCCACCCAGCAAAGAGGTCTGTATTTTATTGGACAAAAGGAGAGCTTTTGTTATGTATTGTAAGCAAAAATTCAGAAGCAGAAGATTCAGTAATATCTCAATTGATCTTCATCGACTATTATGGTTCCAACACTGGAGAAATTTAAAGCCTGACCAATAATTAGTCAGTTGGCGTTAGATAACCCTGATTGGTTCACTCTAAAGCAAATTTCACTTCCAATCGACCAAACTAAGCAGTGAAATCACACTTTTTCATTAGCAAGACAAACAAAAGAAAAGATTTAAAGACAATAAGGATGCTTTATTTCCAAACTATGAATTACAAACTTGAGAACCTAACCACATACCTACTTTATTTGCCTCATTAGCCTACTCCACCTAAAGGCATTTGTTTGAAAATTGCCAAAAACAGAGTTTGCAAAAACTTTTCAGAAAGCTTAAAAAACTAAGTTTGCAGAGTCTGTTTTTGATAATTTTCTAACAAATGCCATATCTCCCACCAATCCAATATCCATTTTTTTTTTTTTTTGGTTGTTTTTTTAGTGAAAACTGAACAAAGAAAAAGGTAAAGGAGATACTGAATACTAATAGCCAACAATAGTTGTTAACTTCACAAGAAACTGTCAAGAAAATACTATTACTAGTAAAGAATGAATCTTTTAGGCTGGTAATTAGCCAATTTCATGATAAATCCTCACATTAAAGTAAAGAATGATTCTTTTCAGCTTTCAGAACCTTTCAATTAACGACTAAGAACACCTTTCTTACGTAATTTCCCTGAATAACATCAAAAGATCCTTTTCACTTACCCAATTTTGATGCACAAATAAACTCCACAACATCAAAAATAGCTAAAGCACACAAATTGGAATGACTAAAAAAAAACAAAAAAAGAGAAAAAGCTAGTACCTTTTGTACAATTCACCAAAAGTACCACCCCAAAGCCTCTTCCTAAACAAACCTTCAGCACACTGATGTCCTTCCCACAACTCAAGTCCACCAGTCACAATTCCCGGCACAAATACAACCGGATGTTTAGCTCTTAACCCTTCTTTAGCCAATTTAACTCCCGGCGGGTCCGGCAACGGCCCCGTTATCGCCTCCGTTACATACTGTGGGAACGACGCCGGCATTGCGTTGAAAAGGAACAATAACAACCACCATATCGAACATATACAACCTATAAACCAACAACATCCGTCCACACATCCACATCTCCTCCTTCTCCTTAACCTCCTTGAACCTAAATTATTCTCCTTATTCTTATCCTTAAATTCTTCGAACTCAGGCTCTGAATCCGAGGTTTTTTTGGGCTCTGTGCCCTTCCTACGCCTTAGAATCGACATGTATGTATTTTTTGCTATAAATACACGTAACAGGTACAGCTGAATTAATGAATACGAATATTCACTGTTTCAGATTTCTAATTATTTAATTCATGAACTGAATTTATATAATTGGTGTTTTTAATGACTGAAAGTGAAAGCTGCAGTTAACAGCAGCTTGAGATGAGAATCAGCTCATTTATTCACCTCTCAGCTAATCAAATCTGAAAACTCAAACCCTAGGGCCTAGCTCTGCAAAACATATATGGTCATATACATACAAATACACATGTATGTATATTGTCAGAGCAAATAATATTATTAAGAAAAAAAAACAGTTTCTATAAATACAAAAAGAAGAAGAAAAATACAGATTTGTATTCCCTCAAAATAGTTTTGTATGTATTGTGTATATATAGGTGGCGGAGGAGGTGGGGGTAGGGGTGGAGGTGGGGTGGGGGGAGTGATCGGAGCAGGAATCCCGGGGAGGGGATGGAAGCGGAGAAAACTATAGAAGGTGGAAGAGAGATGAGAGGTGGGGTCCGTGAGTGACACGTGGAGATTCTTAGGAGCTTCGTGATGTACTTTGTGATTGATTCTCAGCCGTTGATTGAATCGGTGGGGTCAATTTAAGGTTATTTGACGGTGGGGGATATGGTTTTTAATTATGGGAGAATGGCAAGAGGAGGGAGCACGTTAATTAATGAAATTGGGATATATATATATATATATATATTTACCACACCACATGATGCGTTTCTCCACGCTATTTTTATCTTTCCAAACTCCATAAATCAGCGGCACAATAGACAGCCCAAAAGCAACACAAAACAGTCCAATACAAGTCAAATAACGCTTCTGAGGACCAACCTCCCCACTCATTCCCGCTTCTGCACCAATTGCACCGCATCTGTGGAAGCGCAGGTGCAGAAAGGACCTCGCACCTGCGATATCTGCTTGCTTCCTACTTGACCTCTTCTACGGTCTCCTTCTCGCTTATTCGGGATCGTACCCAATTTGGCACCTATTTTTATAACGTAATGTTGTTCGGACTAAAGAATGCCGGTGCCATTTCTGTTCTGTGTAAAAATGTAAAGGACTTGTTACGAAAACTGAATGAATTGGTTAACAAAATAAGGAAAAGAAAGAACTTTCTTCTTAATTATCTATATTATATTAAAAGCACGAAAGCCCTTATCGAAATATCATTCGTCATAAATCAACTATAAGGCATAAATTGAGTAGTAAATAGGAGAACGGGGCTTTAATACTCAAAACGACCGGCCGAGTCGGGTCAAGGGATCCGGGACCAATCGGAAGGCGTGGGCTATAGCACACGAAAATATGGGAATCGGGCGGAATTCCAGTTTTTTTGCCGTAAAACGCAAAACAACTAGGAACGGTCAAGGCGGGGCGGTAACTATGGTTCCTTAGGTCGTATTTCATGGCCCGATGTTCGGGTCTTGGCCAACCAGTTCATGAGATTAGATGTTTCAGAGCCCAGTCAGGTTCTAACTTGTGTAGTTTCTCAATCTTCCTTATATGATCGCATTGTTATGAAAATAATTATAACGTAGATGTTTATTTATTACTCCGCTATAGATAATCTTCCTAAATAAGATTATCCGTTTGCTGCTCTATTGAAGTTTATCTACAAGCAGCTGATGCAAGCAGGTTGCAAGCAATTCAATAAAATAATTTGCAGTAACTTCTTATTAAACAGACAGGTTGCAAGTAACTCATGCAGACAGGTTACAAGCAGCTCAAGAAAAGCCTCGCAGCTGCTTCCTTTTTTCTATAAATAGCGGAGTTTTTAGTTTATTATGTACATAAGTTTGAAGTTGAATAAAAATATCAATCTCCCTCTGTACTTGTCTTCGATTTATTTACTTTACAGCCTTTATTTTATAACACGTTATCAGCACGAGACTCTGTCATTTTGAGCACTTATGTCGAATTTAATCTCTATTTCATCTTCCCATGTTGCGATATTGCGGATTTTGGCATTTCAAGCAATATATAATGAATTACCCATTGGGCTATGTCGGTTACTCTCGGTGCTTTGAATCCAGACATGTTAGAGCTGACGACACTGTTTCAGTTTGCGGAACCGATTGGGGTTAGAGCTGACGAGATTGTTAGATCAAGGATGGTATCTTTCATTTATGTGTTATCGCTAGATTTCCCTTTGTTAACAGTTGATGCTACCAGTATCTATTGATATTATGAGTTCTCATAACACACATGCTTCAGCTTTGGCTAATTTACGAGATCCAAGTTATCGTCCGCCGAATTTCTGACCTAGATCTTGGATCCATTAAGTGTTCATCTCCGATGTAAGGCGATACTCTTATGTCCGTGGTCAAAACTTATTTATTCCGAGCATCATAAGGGAGATTATATTCTTGAGGTGGTGAGTTTTTTTTCTTGGCAGTAGTGATGTAGATATCACTTACATATGGAACGGTCAAATTTGCGTAATTTAATTTGAGCCTTTTGCTTATATTTTAATATCTTTATCATCGCTTGCTTGGTTATATGTTACGTATACAGTGCCTATTTTGGTATTTGTTTTTATCCTTATTATCTTAATAAAGGATTACAAAGTGGATAACATTGTTAGATCCACTTAAACTCCAGCAGAGTTTGCAAGAAATATACAACCACCAGAAGTGGTTATATTTCGTATATCTCATTGTAACTAAATTTTATTAACCACCAGAAGTGGTATATGCCTATGACCACCAGAAATGATAATTTAGCCTTTATATGGTTATAATTAAAGATAAGTTATAGAAATATTCTCTATATTACATGCACGCCTCGATTTGCTCCTGAAGTAGTAAATATTTTAAAAGAGGTTGAAGCATCACAATTTGATGTGATTAATGCACGTTCAGATAATTATGTTCGATTTCCGAAAAGATGAGAATTTTTGATAAATATTAATCCATTCCCTGAAGTGAATGTGATAATATTAATAAAGTCGTAAATATGAACGCACTCTTGATGTAAATATATTACAATTCACCTCCAGAAGAATTAATATGATTGGGGAAATATATACTCAATATTTCGTATTTTAAATTTGCTCCTGAAGAAGTAACACAATTGAAATTTTCTCTTGAAGTAGGAAAATATTTCTTGTGCTTAAACAATTGTCTTTATATATTTTTTTATTTGATTATGATTTTCTCTCATGATACCAGAAGTGTCTGAGCAATATTTGATAGTACAAAATGTATCAAAAACTCCTGAAGAACTAAATGTTTGTCTAGAAGACACGTGACACCAGTAGTATCCAAATAATATTAGTTTGTGGATAATAAATTAAGGCTCTAGAAGAGCTTATATACAAATATGCCATTCATATTATATGATTATGGTCAAAACATATGTTGTAGTAAACCTGAAGTTTACTAATACAAATGGCTATCATATTGACACTACAAATGATTGGAAGATTGAAAATCTTCATGTTTCCACAATCATAGGGGTAAAATAATATATATGTGAGAAGTGACCCGCCTTATTCTTCAATTTGTACTATATCACGCATCACAGTAAACCAGAAGTTTACTAATGCAAAAACAGTCACAGTAAATCAGAAGTTTTACTGAGGCAAAAATAGCTACTGTAAACCAGAAATTTACTGATACAAAAGTAGCCACAGTAAATCAGAAGTTTACTGATGTAAAAGTTTATGCCATAGTAAACCAGAAGTTTACTTAGGGATAGCACATGCCATGATAAACTTGAAGTTTTCATTTGCCATTTTTAATGAACTATTTGAGAATTCAGATAAGCATATACTGAAGAACTAGAAGATTCTTCAAGAATTCTCTTGTGTTGCTTGTTCTCATAATAAATTGATTATACCAGCTAAAGTTGGGACTAAAATCCCTGAATTCTGGAATATATAAAAGGTAAATATCGGCCCATTCACCTATCATGTGAACCACTTATAGATGCATATATGAGATGGTTACATGTGTTTTTATTGTCAACCTGCAGCTTGGCATTTGAAATTGCATTTCTCAATTAAGAGCACAATTTTCAGATTATAAAATCAAGATAGTTCATTTTGATGATGCTGGTTTATATCCAAGCTAGTTTAACATTGAATACCTCCTATTAATGGCTAAACTATTGCTTATGAGAACAAAGCCCCATGTGTTGGTCTAAGATTTTCTAAATTGCATACAACAACACTTGTATGCATCAGACCAATAAAATATGATAAGTCTTCCCCCCACAATTGGTTTAGGATCAGAAACCAAATATTTTTACTATCTAATAACTTTTGATGTGTGGTATATGATTAATTTCTCTACCACAATGCACAAAGATTGATTTTCCAAAGAAGATTGGGGATATGTATTAGTTTTTCTAACATTTGGGGGATGGAATAAACAGCTGGAAAATATGCTATATGAATCGAATTATCATTAATATGATCCTCACTTAGAAGATAATTCTAGTCAAATGCCAGAAGCATTTGCTGATCCAAAATTAAATATCATATTTCAGCTACAAATGCTCCTATAAAAATTAAAGTCTCTAGAGGATAAAGTTTACTGCACGCATGAAGCGTAGTAAACCAGTCGGTTCCAAAGGTAACAAACCTTGAAAAGGATAGAAGCAAATAATCAAAATGATCACAATGAGGAGGAAATGAGCTCTAAAAGAGCCCACGACATAATATTTCATGAAACTCCAGAAGAAGTTCAGGTACCTAAAAATAAAGAAAGTGATAAGATCTCAACAAGTTATGTCACTTGCGAACCGATACAAAATGATCGTCGACGATATATTTGATATAATATGGTTCGCAATATTATAAAAGATTGTAAGAATCGGACCTGTAGTCCAGACACCTGAAGATGTCATGCCATCTAAATGCAATTCATAACCTATATGACTTATTTGATTAAGTCTATATGAAGATCCCTGAAGGATTTAAAATGCCTGAAGCATATAGTTCAAAGCATCGTGAAATGCATTCAATCAGAGTACAAAGATCTTTGTATGGTTTAAATCAATCTAGACACATGTGATATAATCGCCTCACTGAATTTATGAATGAAGGTTATGTAAATGATGGCATTTGTCCATGCATTTTTATAAAGAAAACAACATCATAGTTTCTTATACTTGTTGTTTATGTTAATGACATAAATCTTGTTGGAACTCCAGAAGAGCTCCAAAAGGTAATTGAATATCTTAAGAAAGAATTTGAGATGAAAGATCTTGGAAAGGAAAAACTTTGTCTTAGTCTGCAAATTGAATATTTAGCATACGAGATCTTTATTCATCAATCTGTCTATACAGAAAATATCTTAAAATGCTTTTACAATGGACAAAACGCACCCATTAAGTACACCAAATGGGTGTTCGATCACTTGAAGTGAATATGGACTCGTTCCGACCTCCAGAAGAGGATGAGGAACTCTTTGATCCTGAAACACTCTATCTCAGTGCAATTGGTGCACTTATGTATCTTGTTAATGCTACAAGGCCTGACATATCATTTTTTGTTAATTTACTAGCAAGATATAGCTCTTTTCCTACACGAAGACATTTGAATAGGATTAAGCATATTTTGTGATATTTAAAGGGAACTCTTGATATGGGTTTGTTTTATGCAAACAAAGGTAGTGCAGATCTTGTTGGTTATGCAGATGCAGATTATTTATTTGATCTCCATAAAGTTCGATCTCAAATATTGTACGTGTTTACATGTGGAGGTACTATCATATCATGACGCTCCACAAAGCAATCAATTGTTGCTACTTCTTCAAATCATGCTGAGATAATATCTATTCATGAAGCAAGTAGGTGTCACGACCCGAAATTTCTACCTTCAGACCGTGATGGCGCCTAATATTTCACTTGCTAGGCAAGCCAACGTTAGAATAACATTATCCATTTTTAAAACAATTTTAAGTTTATTAATAACAAGGAAGCAAATGCGGAAATAATTTTAAAATAATTCATAATAATAACGATGTCTAAATACCATCCCAGAATTGGTATCACAAGTGCACGAGCTTCTAGAATAAATACAAATAAAGGTTTGAATAATATAAAGCTGTCTAAAAATATACACACAGCTAAAGTACAATAGACGGGGACTTCAAAACTGCGGACGCCATGCAGTTATACCTCAAGTCTCCTCCGAGTAGCTGAAATCCGAGAAAAACTATGGTACGCCGCTGGGACCAACTTCAAAATCTGCACAAGAAGTGCAGAGTGTAGTATCAGTACAACCGACCCCATGTACTGGTAAGTGATGAGCCTAACCTCGATGAAGTAGTGACGAGGCTAAGGCGGTTCACTTACATTAACCTGTACGCAATATTAATAATAACAGCAAATAATAGAAATAAATCAGGTAACTCATTTATAATAATTGAAGCCAACTCATCAGTACTAATCCATTATTATTTCACCCAAATCTGTTGCAGCGTGCAACCCGCTCTCACAATATATTCACATTCAATTCTGTTGCACCGTACAACCCGCTCTCCCAATTTATTCCTTTTAATCAAGTCTGTCATATATTTATTTCAATCAAGTATATATATCGACTTTTAAATAAGTCTATTGCGGCGTGCAATCCGATCCCCCAATATTGACTTTTAAATAAGTCTGTTGCGGCGTGCAATCTGATCCCCCAATATGGACTTTTTAATAAGTCTGTTGCGGCATGCAACCCGATCCTCCAATATTGACTTTTAATAAATCTGTTGCGGCGTGCAACCCGATCCTCCAATATATTCATTATACTCAATCCTGTTGCGGCGTACAACCCGCTCCTCCAACATATTCATTTACCAATCAATTCTTATAGAAGAAATTCCCCAATAAATGCAACAATTAACATAAAATCATAAGACAACAAGTATACAATAATTATGATTTAATTATGAAGTAAACAATGACAAATAGCAATTTATTATGGAAATCAGGGAGCAAATAGGCAGCTTAATACTTAATATGCTAAATGTCAAATAACAATTAAGGCACATAATTCAAATAATATGTAACAATTAATGCAGGAATTCAAGAATTAATATTTGACAAAGAATAAGAGAGAAATAATTATTATAATATTTAATTTATGATTAAAAATAATTTATGATTTTTCAAGTAAGCAGGCAAATAATTAATTTGACGACGTATAGACACTCGTCACCTCGCCTATACGTCGTTCACATGCAATTCACATAACAAATAATTTAAGGGTTCTATTTCCTTAAGTCAAGGTTAACCCCGACACTTACCTCGCTTTGCAAATTCCAATCAATTATTCAACCACAGCTTTTCCTTTTAAATTTCCCTCTGAAAACTTCAAATCTATTCACAAACAATTCAATATATTCAATACTAATCATATGAATTAATTCCATATGAATTTACAATTTTTTCGGATAAAAATCCGAAATTCATTAAAATATTCGGCAGTGGGACCCACATCTCAAATCCCGGAAAAACTCACAAAATCCAAACACCCATTCCGATATGAGTTCAACCATACCAAATCTGTCCAATTCCGATATCAAATGGACCTTCAAATCTTAATTTTTTATTTTTGGAAAGTTTTACAAAAATTCTAATTTTTTCCATCTAAATCCAAAATAAATGATGAATATAGACATGGATTTGTGAAATACAATCACTATATGATAAAGAACACTTACCTAGTTCAAAGTCGTGAAAATCCCCCTTGAAATCGTCCAAATCCGAGACTCAACACTTAAAAATGAGTAAAAATGGCTAAGACCCGATTTTATGTATTCTGCCCAGCATTTTCGCATCTGCGGTGCCTGGGCTCGCACATGCGAGCTCGCATCTGCGAGAAAAATCTCTCATCTGCGAAAAGGGGCTGCTAGGCGAGGTTCCGCATCTGCGGACAAAATGTCGCACCTGCGACGTCTGCTTCTGCGCACAAAGGCCGCACCTGCGAAGGCCGCATCTGCGATGGATGTCTCGCTTCTGCGAGCTCGCACCTGCGGTCAAAATTCCGCAGGTGCGATTATACCAGAATCCAAATTTCAGATTTTTGCTTAAGTCCAATTCTTGTTCCGATTTCAATCCGTTTCACTCTCGGGGTACTCGGGACCCAGCTCGAATATACCAACAAGTCCCGTAACATAATACGGACTGACTCGGGGTCTAAAATCACATCAAACAATATTGAAATTACAATTCACACCCCGATTCGAACTTTAAGTTTTAAACTTTTAATTTGCAAATCTCGTGCCAAAATATATTAAATGAATCCGGAATGACTTCAAATTTGGCACACAAGTCATAAATGGCATAACAGAGCTGTTCAAATTTCCAGAATTGGATTCCGGCTCCGATATCAAAAAGTCAACCCCGTGGTCAAACTTGGAATATTTAGCCTTTAAATTGCTAGTTCCATTAAATGGTCATAACTTGAGCTAGGGACCTCCAAATTAAATTCCGGGCATACGCCCAATTCCCAAATCACGATATGGAGCTACCGAAATTTTCAAAATACTGATCCGGAGCTACTAGAATTTTCAAAACACTGATTCGGATCCGTTTGCTCAAAATATTGACCAAAGTCAACTTAGTTGAGTTTTAAAGCTCTATTTCCCATTTTAATCTATTTTTCACATGAAAACTTTTCGAAAAAATTTACGGACTGCGCACGCAAGTCGAGGAATGATAAATGGTGCTTTTCGAGGTCTTAGAACAGAGAATTACTTATTAAATTTAAAGATGACATTTTGGGTCATCACATTCTCCACCTCTAAAACAAACGTTCGTCCTCGAACGGAGTTAGAAAAAGTACCTGAGCTGGAGAAAAGGTGTGGATATTTACTCCGCAAGTCCGACTCAGACTCCCGGGTAGATGCCTCTACCGGCTGACCTCTCCATTGCAACCGAACTGAAGGATAACTCTTTGACCTAAACTGTCGGACCTGCCGGGCTAGAATAGCCATCGGCTCCTTCTCTTAAGTCAAATCTTTGTCCAATTGGACTGAGCTGAAATCTAACACATGGGACGGATCACCATGATATTTTCGGAGCATAGACACATGGAACACCGGATGAACAGCTGATAAACTAGGTGGTAATGCAAGCCTGTAGGCTACTTCACCCACCCCTTCAAGAATTTTAAAGGGTCTGATATACCTAGGGCTCAACTTGTCCTTCTTTCCGAACCTCATTACACCTTTCATAGGTGAAACCCGGAGCAATATTCGTTCTCCAACCATGAATGCAATATCACGAACTTTACGGTCGGCATAACTCTTTTGCCTAGACTGAGTTGTGCGAAGTCGATCCTGAATAATCTTGACCTTATCCAAGGCATCCTCTACCAAATCGGTACCCAACAACCGAGCCTCTCCCGGTTCAAACCAACCAACTGGTGATCGGTATTGCCTTCCATATAATGCCTCATATGGAACCATCTGAATACTCGACTAGTAGCTATTATTATAAGCAAACTGCGCAAGTGGAAAGAATTGATCCCAAGAACCTCTAAAGTCTATAACACAAGCGCGGAGCATATCTTCCAATATCTGAATAGTGCGCTCTGACTGTCCATCTATCTGTGGATGAAATGATGTACTCAATTCTACATGCGTGCCTAACTCACGATGTACAACCCTCCAGAAATGTGAGGTAAACTGCATACCTCGATCTGAAATAATAGACACGGGCACACCGTAAAGGCGGACAATCTCATGAATATAAATTTCAGGTAACCTTTCTGAAGAATAGGTAACTGCCACTGGAATGAAATGGGCTGACTTGGTCAACCTGTCCACAATGACCCAAACTGCGTCAAATTTTCTCTGAGTCCATGGGAGCCCAAAAACAAAATCCATAGTGATACGCTCCCACTTCCACTCAGGAATTTCTAACTTCTGAAGCAAACCACCAGGTCTCTGATGCTCGTACTTAACTTGCTGACAATTCATACACCGAGCTACATGTGCAACTATATCCTTTTTCATTCTCCTCCACCAATAATGTTGCCTCAAATCTTGATACATTTTAGCGGTACCTGGATGAATAGAATACCTGGAACTGTGTGCTTCTTTGAGAATTAATTCACGAAGCCTATCCACATTAGGCACACAAATACGGCCCTGCATTCGTAGAACTCCATCTTCCCCCACAGCAACCTGTTTAGCATCATCGTGCCGCACCGTGTCCTTAAGGACAAGTAAATGAGGATCATCATACTGCCTCTCTCTGATGCGCTCATATAAAGAAGACCGAGCGACTGTACAAGCTAGAACCCGACTGGGTTCTGAAACATCTAACCTCACGAACTGATTAGCCAAAGTCTGAACATCTACAGCTAATGGCCTCTCACCAACCGGAATATACGCAAGACTGCCCATACTCACAGCCTTTCTACTCAAAGCATCGGCCACCACATTGGCCTTTCCGGGGTGATACAAAATGGTGATATCATAGTCTTTCAACAACTCCAACCATCTTCTCTGCCTCAAATTAAGATCTTTTTGTTTGAACAGATACTGAAGGCTACGATGATCAGTTAATACCTCACACGAGACACCGTAGAGGTAATGCCTCCAAATCTTCAGCGCATGAACAATGGATGCCAATTCTAAGTCATGAAAAGGATAATTCTTCTCGTGAACTTTCAACTGCCGCGACGCATATGCAATTACCTTGACATTTTGCATTAATACTGCACCAAGCCCAATGTGAGATGCGTCACAATATACCGTATACGATCCTGAACCTGTGGGTAATACCAATACTGGCACCGTAATCAAAGCGGTCTTGAGCTTCTGAAAGCTCAACTCACACTCATCTGACCATTTGAATGGAACACCCTTCTAGGTTAGTCTGGTCAATGTGCTTGCTATAGATGAAAATCCTTCCACGAACCGACGATAATAACCTGCCAAACCCAGGAAACTCCGGATCTCTGTAACCGAAGTAGGTCTAGGCCAATTCTGAACAGCCTCAATCTTCTTAGGATCCACCTTTATGCCTTTTGCCGATACAACATGTCCCAAAAAGGCAACTAAGTCTAACCAAAACTCACATTTTGAAAATTTGGCATATAACTGATTATTCTTCAAGGTGTGAAGCACACTTCAAAGATGCTGCTCATGCTCCTCTTGACTACTGGAGTAAATCAAGATATCATCAATGAATACAACCACAAAATAATCCAAATAAGGCTTGAACACTCGATTCATCAAATCCATAAATGCTGCTGGAGCATTTGTTAACCCAAATGACATCACTAGGAACTCGTAATGCCCATACCGAGTCCGAAAAGCTGTCTTAGGGACATCAGATGCCCCAATCTTCAACAGATGGTAACCAGATCTCAAATCAATTTTCGAAAATACCTTGGCACCCTGAAGCTAATCAAATAAGTCATCAATTCTTGGCAGCAGATATTTGTTTTTGATAGTGGCCTTGTTCAACTGCCGATAATCTATACACATCCGCATAGAGCCATCTTTCTTCTTTACAAATAATACTGGTGCACCCCAGGGCGAGACACTGGATCTAATGAATCCCTGATCAAGCAAGTCTTGTATCTGCTCTTTCAATTCTTTCAACTCTAACGGGGCCATACGGTATAGTCGAATAGAAATGGGCTGAGTGCCCGGAGCCAAATCAATACAGAAGTCAATATCTCTGTCGGGTGGCATCCCCGGCAAATCTGCAGGAAATACTTCTGGAAATTCACGAACAACTGGTACTGAGTCCATAGAAGGGACATCCGCACTGGGATCGCGAATATAAGCCAAATAGGCTAGACACCCTTTCTCTACCATACACCGAGCTTTCATATAAGAAATAACCCTGCTGGCAGAATGGCCAGAAGTTCCTTTCCACTCTAACCGAGGTAACCTCGACATAGCTAGGGTCACTGTCTTGGCATGACTGTCCAATATAGCATGGTAAGGAGACAGCCAATCCATACCCAAGATGACATCAAAATCTACCATATCAAGAAGTAGAAGATCCACACTAGTCTCAAGATTACCAATAGTAACCACACACGAACGATAGACATGATCTACTACAACAGAGTCTCCCACCGGTGTAGATACACACACAGAAGCACTCAGAGAATCACAAGGCACACCCAAATATGAAGCAAAATAGGAGGACACATAGGAATAAGTAGATCTTGGATCAAATAGAACTGAAGCATCTCTATGGCAAACTGGAATAATACCTGTGATCACAGCATCAGATGACTCGGTCTCAGGCCTAGCTGGAAAAGCATAAAATCGGGGTTGGGCCCCACCACTCTGAACTACATCTCTGGGACGGCCTCTAACTGGCTGGCCTCCACCTCTAACGGTCTGACCTCCACCTCTAATGGCCTGACCTCCACCTCTAATGGCCTAACTTCCACCTCTAACTTCCTGACCCCTACCTCTGGCTGGCTGAGCAGGCGGTGAAGCAACCGGTGCCGGTATGCTGGCATGAGAATCTTGGCGAGATCTGTTACTCGCCAATCTAGGGCAATACCTCCTAATGTGATCAATGTTCCTACACTCATAACACACATCCTGATGCCGTGGCTGCTGAAGCTGAAGCTGACCCAGATGGGACGGATAACCAATGTAGTAACTCTGGAGTGGTGGTGCACTGATAGAAGCAGAATGTGCACTGAATACTGGCTGCCCAGAGTAAGGCATAATAGGACTGTGACTCCCTTAAGCACCGGGAGATACATGAAGTGCTGAATGAAATAGTTTGGGAGGATGACCCCTACCAAAATTACCCCGGCCTCCAGACGAGGCACCACTGTAACCACCAAACTGACGAGACCTTTTATCGGACCTCTGCCTTCTTTCCTGTGCAAGAACCATCTCGATCCTCCTTGCGACATTAGCAGCCGCCTGAAAAGAAATCTCACTTTCGGTCTCCTTGGCCATCTGAAGTCTGATAGGGTGAGTGAGTCCCTTAATGAACCTCCTCACTCTCTCTCCCTCCGTAGGTAGTAAAAGGAGAGCATGACGGGCCAAATCCACAAAACGGGACTCATACTGAGTAACAGTCATACTGCCCTATTATAGACGCTCGAATTGCTTGCGGAATTCCTCTCTCAGTGTGATAGGGAGGAACTTCTCCAGAAATAGCTGAGAGAAATGCTCCCAGGTAAGTGCAGGTGATCCGACTGGTCGGGTCAATGTGTAATCTCTCTACCACCTCTTGGCAGAACCCGTCATCTGGAATACCGCAAAATCAACTCCATTGGTCTCAACTATACCCATGTTTCGCAGCACCTCATGGCATCGTTCAAGATAATCCCATGGGTCCTCAGAAGGTGTACCACTGAAGTGAACTGGAAAGAGCTTAGTGAACTTATCCAGTCTCAATAAGGCCTCAAAAGACATAGCGGGCCTATCACCGGTCTGTGTTGTAACAACTGGCTGAACTACCCCAATTGGCGAGGCTGCTGGAGCCTGATTCTGGGGAGCCATCTGCTCCAGAGCGGGAGTAGTGGGAGTTTGTGCTCCTCCCCCAGCCTGTGAGACGGCTGGTACCACTGGAAATGTACCATTCTGAGCCACGCCCTCCATAAAACTTACCAAATGGACTAGAGCATCCTGAAGTACTGGAGTGGCTATGAATCCTTCCGGGACCTAAACTAGTCCAACTGGTACATTCTAAACTGGGACCTCATCCTGAAAGTCTACCTGAGATTCTACAACAGGTGCAGCTGCTCGAGCTCTGGACTGAGCTCTACCTCGGCCTCTAGCACGACCTCGGCCTCGACCTCGACCTCTACCCCTGGCTATAGTTGCCACCGGGGGTTCTGGTCCCTGTCCATCGGTAGAGGTATTACGTGTTCTCACCATCTGCGAGAGAATAAGAGTAGAATGGTTCAATCATCGATGATAGAATAAAATCGCACGACAGAATAAGAAATAAGTGATATTGTTCCTAAACTTCGTAGCCTCTGAGAGATAAGTACAGACGTCTCCGTACCGATCCTTCAGACTCTACTAAGCTTGCTCGTGACTCATGAGACCAATGTAACCTAGTGCTCTGATACCAACTTTCACGACCCGAAATTCCCACCTTCGGACCGTGATGGCGCCTAATATTTCACTTGCTAGGAAAGCCAACGTTAGAATAACATTATCTATTTTTTTTTAAAAATTAAGTTTATTAATAACAAGGAAGCAAATGCGGAAGCAATTTTGAAATAATCCATAATAATAACGATATCTAAATACCATCCCAGAATTGGTGTCACAAGTGCACGAACTTCTAGAATAAATACAAATAAAGGTCTAAATACTATAAACCTGTATGAAAATAAACACACAGCTAAAGTACAATAGACGGGGACTTCAAAACTGCGGACGCCATGCAGTTATACCTCAAGTCTCCTCCGAGTAGCTGAAATTCGAGCAAAACTATGGTACACCGCTGGGACCAACTCCAAAATCTGCACAAGAAGTGCAGAGTGTAGTATCATTACAACCGACCCCATGTACTGGTAAGTGCTGAGCCTAACCTCGACGAAGTAGTGACGAGGCTAAGGCGGTTCACTTACATTTACCTGTACGCAATATTAATAACAACAACAAATAATAGAAATAAATCAGGTAACTCATTTATAATAATTGAAGCCAACTCAGCAGTCCTAATCCATTATTATTTTACCCAAATTTATTGCAGCGTGCAACCCGCTCTCACAATATATTCACATTCAATTCTGTTGCAGCGTGCAACCCGCTCTCCCAATATATTCCTTTTAATCAAGTCTGTCATATATTTATTTCAATCAAGTATATATATAGACTTTTAAATAACTCTGTTGCGGCGTGCAATCCGATCCCCCAATATTGACTTTTAAATAAGTCTATTACGGCGTGCAATCCGATCCCCCAATATTGACTTTTAAATAAGTCTATTGCGGCGTGAAATTCGATCCCCCACTATGGAATTTTTAATAAATCTGTTGTGGCGTGCAACCCGATCCTCCAATATTGACTTTTAATAAGTCTGTTGTGGCGTGCAACCCGATCCTCCAATATATCCATTATAATCAATCCTGTTGCGGCGTGCAACCCGCTCCTCCAACATATTCATTTACCAATCAATTCTTATAGAAGAAATTCCCTAATAAACGTAACAATTAACATAAAATCATAAGACAACAAGTATATAATAATTATGATTTAATTATGAAGCAAACAATGACAAATAGCAATATATTATAAAAATCAGGGAGCAAATAGGCAATTTAATATTTAATATGCTAAATGTCAAATAACAATTAAGGCACATAATTCAAATAACATGTAACAATTAATGCAGAAATTCAAGAATTAATATTTGACAAAGAATAAGAGAGAAACAATTACTATAATATTTAATTTATGATTAAAAATAATTTATGATTTTTCAAGTAAGTGGGCAAACAATTAATTTGACGACGTATAGACACTCGTCACCTCGCCTATACGTCGTTCATATGCAATTCACATAACAAATAATTTAAGGGTTCTATTTTCTCAAGTCAAGGTTAACCCCGACGCTTACCTCGCTTTGCAAATTCCAATCAATTATTCATCCACAAATTTTTCTTTTAAATTTGCCTCTGAAAGCTTCAAATCTATTAACAAACAATTCAATATATTCAATACTAATCATAGGAATTAATTCCATATGAATTTGTAATTTTTCCAGATAAAAATACGAAATTTATTAAAATATTCGGCAATGAGACCCACATCTCAAATCCCGGAAAAACTCGCGAAATTCGAACACCCGTCCCGATACGAGTTCAACCATACTAAATTTGTCCAATTCCGATATCAAATGGACCTTTAAATCTTAACTTTTCGTTTTTGAAAAGTTTTACAAAAATTTTAATTTCTTCCATCTAAATCCAAAATAAATGATGAATATAGACATGGATTTGTGAAATACAATCACTATATGATAAAGAACACTTACCTAGTTCAAAGTCGTGAAAATCCCCCTTGAAATCGCCCAAATTCGGGACTCAAAACTTAAAAATGAGTAAAAATGGCTAAGACCCGATTTTATGTATTCTGCCCAGCATTTTCGCATCTGCAGTGCTTGGGCTCGCACATGCGAGCTCGCATCTGCGAGAAAAATCTCGCATCTGCGAAAAAGGGCTGTCAGGCGAGGTTCCGCATCTGCGGACAAAATATCGCACCTGCGACGTCCGCTTCTGCGTACAAGGGTCCCACCTGCGAAGGCCGCATCTGCGATGGATGTCTCGCTTCTGCGAGCACGCACCTACAGTCAAAATTCCGCAGGTGCGATTACACTAGAACCCAAATTTCAGATTTTTGCTTAAGTCCAATTCTTGTTCCGATTTCAATCCGTTTCACTCTCGGGGTACTCGGGACCCCGCTCGAATATACCAACAAGTCCCGTAACATAATACGGACTGACTCGGGGTCTAAAATCACATCAAACAACACTGAAATTACAATTCACACCCCGATTCGAACTTTGAGTTTTAAACTTTTAATTTACAAATCTCGTGCCAAAACATATTAAATGAATCCGGAATGACTTCAAATTTGGCACACAAGTCATAAATGATATAACGGAGCTGTTCAAATTTCCAGAATCGGATTGCGACTCCGATATCAAAAAGTCAATCCCGTGGTCAAACTTGGAATATTTAGCCTTTAAATTGCTAGTTCCGTTAAATGGTCATAACTTGAGTTAGAGACCTCCAAATTAAATTTCGGGCATACGCTCAAGTCCAAAATCACGATACAGAGCTACCGAAATTTTCAAAATACTGATCCGGATCCGTTTGCTCAAAATATTGACCAAAGTCAACTTAGTTAAGTTTTAAAGCTCTATTTCTCATTTTAATCCATTTTTCACATGAAAACTTTCCGAAAAATTTTACGTACTGCGCACGCAAGTAGAGGAATGATAAATGGTGCTTTTCGAGGTCTTAGAACATAGAATTACTTATTAAATTTAAAGATGACATTTTGAGTCATCACAGTAGGGAATGTGTATGGTTGAGATTAGTGATTTATTTTATTCAAGAAAAATATGGTTTGGAATGTGATAAAAGATCCATAATTTTATACGAAGACAATGCTGCATGCATAGCCCAATTAAAGGGAGGATTTATAAAAGGAGATAGAACGAATCACATTTCACCAAAATTATTCTACACACATGATTTTCAGAAAAATGGTGACATCAATGTGCAACAAACAACTGACAATCCAACAGATTTGTTCACTAAATCTTTGCCAACTTCAACTTTTGAGAAAATAGTATACAAGATTGGAATGCAGAGACTCAAATATTTGGAACAAGGTTTGCATCAGGGGGAGTAAAATGCGCGCCGTACTCTTTTTTCCTTACTAATATTTTTTCCATGGGGATTTTCTTATAAGGTTTTTAATGAGGCAGCTAGAATTGCGTATTATTAAATATGTGTACTCTTTTTCCTTCACTAAGATTTTTCCTACTGGATTTTTCCTAGTAATGTTTTAACGAGGCACAATATCTTTTAATGAATATTTAGGGGGGGAGTGTTATGAAAATAATTATAATGTGGATGTCCATTTATTATTCCACTATAGATAATCTTGCTGAAGAAGATTATCCGTTTGGTACTCTATTGAAATTTATCTACAAGTAGCTGATGTAGGCAGGTTGCAAGTAACTCAATAAAATAATTTACAGCAGCTTCTTATTAAACAGGCAGGTTGCAAGTAGCTCATGCAGACAGCTTACAAGCAGCTCACGAAAAGCCTCGCAGCTGCTTCCTTTCTTCTATAAATAGAGGAGTTTTCAGTTCATTATGTACATAAGTTTGAAGTTGAATAAAAATATCAATCTCCCTCTATACTTGTCTTCGATTTATTTACTTTACAGTCTTTATTTTATAACATAACTTTAGTACTAGTAGACTAGTAATATCTTTTTTTTCTTCATTCCTTTTATTGTTTGCCACAAACTATTTTTGATGGATGGCATTTCAAATATTGGTGTAAGGAAGATATGGAGCACAATCTCTATGATTATAATAACAATAAACCCGTTAAGATCTGGGAAAGATAGTATAAATGCAGCCTTACCTTTACCTTAAAAAGATAGAGAGATTATTTCCGATAAACTCTTAGGCTCAAGGAAAGATAAGTAACAACATTAAGATAATAAAAAAATTGAAACTAAAGAAACAACAAATAGTAATAAAAACCTAAGAATAAGAAATATAAGACTAACAATCACATTATTAGTATGAAAAAGACAAACGCTCGACAACTTATTAGCCTTCTACTTTAATTCTTGACATGCACACTTTTCCGATCAAAGGTTATATCCTTGGTAAGCTGAAACTTCATCATATTCTGCCTAACCACCTCTCCCCAATACTTCTTTGGCCTACGTCTACCTTTCTTATGTCCCACCATGGCCAACATCTCACACCTCCTTACCGGTAGGGACGAAGGTAGTATAGTAGTTGGGGTTCGAGCGAATTCAGTAGTTTTTGTTTAAATCCCATATTTGTATTAGAAAATCCATTAAGTATATAAAAATATTCAATTGCTAACCCAATAACTAAAACAAGTTTGGATTCGGTGACGAGATCAGAACTCATAACCTTCAAATTATGGTTCCACCTCTGATTACCGGGGCATCTGTGACTCTCCTCTTTACATGTCTGAATCATTGTAGCCTCGCTTCCCTCGTCTTATCCTCCACAAGAGTCACTCCCACTATGGAAAGGTTGGAACTGTGTGCTAAAATAGTTTAAGTTAAAATAATAATCTTTGACTACGATGTTGAATTTGATTTAATTATTTATATAATTTGTGCAACGATTACTTATTTTTTATACTGCTAATCAAATACTATATATTTTCTATACAAAATCTTATACTTAGATTAATTACTCCAAACCACGACCACACACCCTAGTTTTTCTTTAGTTTTAATTTAATGTTTTTTTTGGTGGGTCATTTTCTCATTTGTTTAATATGGTTGGCTTGGAAATTTGGAATCTTTGTATGAGTTCCAGGCTTCCAGCCAAAAGCGGTTGTGGGCCTTGACACTTTCCACTTGGACTTTTCTGCCTTCTTTCCTGAATTTCATTGTTGCTATTTATAAAGAAAATAAATTACTTAACTTATTTCTTATAAAATTAATAAGATATCGACTTAAAAAAAATACAAAACCTCATGTACATACACAATTGCATTCTCATATTAAAGTTTGTTTTACTAGTTGACGTGTTGAGACGTCGAGGTTATTAGTTCACTAATATTGTAGCATCGGCTAAGCGTTTGGAAACAATTGTTTTCCTTTCCTTGTTGAGTAAGGTTGATGGAGGGGGTTTTTATCGAATCCCTTCGTTAAAAATGACATGGTATGTATAAGGTTAATTTTTTCCTCATTATATATATAATGACACTGTGTATATATGGTTAATGTTTTCCTCATATATATATGAGATGTTAAATCTTTTTAATTTTTTTGCGTGTTAATATCCAAAAATACTTTTCATATACCAATTATATACTTCTAATACTAGTAATATAATGTGAACAAATTGAAATATTTAATAGATACATGAAAATACCATTTACATTAATGGAATATTTTATTTGTATTTTAGTAATATACATATAACAAAAACTACCAATTTAAAATCACTTTTTAAAAAACATTACAATATTCTACGTATGCAAAAAGAATCGAGATTCTTGGCCGATGACTAGTTTGTTTATTTCGTCCTGCTCCTTTGGGGGTTTCGGTTTTTGTGGATTTGTTCCACAAAATTGGTCCCTTAATCTGTGGGACAGTTTAATTCTTAAACTTGTTTCTATTACACGTAAAGTTTTGGAATAAACAAAAAAAATATTAGTTATGTCATATGTGAATAATTTTAAATAAAGGGACTACCGTGTAAAAAATAGATAAAAACTAGTATACAACTATGCTATGCCAAACAAAAACTCGACACCACAACCACTTCTTTTGTCTATGAGACTCTCTCCGAGCCCTGATAACTCGTGGCACTCGACTAGTAGTCTCATCAGCCACGGACTTGCCCTTCAAGGCGGTTGTAGCCTTCGGAGGCATCGTTAAAAATATAACATATCGTTAAGAAAATGAATCCTTATATCGCACGATCTAAGATAAGAAAGGAGGATAACATCCTATATGTCCAGTAGCCTCCTGTTTATAAATGTGGTGCACAACACACTCATAAACAAGACTCTACTGGACACGGTCTGTAGACAACCCTAGGACAGAACTGCTCTGATACCACTTTTGTCACGACCCAAATCGATGGGCCATGACGAGTGCCCGGGTCCTACCTGTCGAATACCCCTAAGCATGCGTCTAAGATATAAACATGAATTAAGGGTAGGTTATGAATAACACCTGTCAATAAACTGCTGAATCACGTGAATAACGTACGTGAGGAAAAAACATGTCCAAAAGACATATATACATATACATGTGGAATACGGTAGGGCGAGCCGATAAGGCCACATACTATCCAACTATACATGACTGTCTACAGACCTCTAATAGAGTGTACATCTATATAAAGGACGGGACTGGGCCGCATCATACCCATATATGTATACAAACATATCGTACAAAAACCTAAAAGCTGCTCTAGATTAAATGGAGCACGCCAACTCTCGCTGAGTAAGGATCCTAAGAAGGAAAACTGTCAACCTGTCTACCTGCACCTGCGGGCATGAAGCGCAGGCCCCAGGAAATAGGGGCGTTAGTACGAATAATGTAATGAGTATGTAAGGCATGAAAATCAGTATAAAAGGCGTAAAAGAAATATGGAATACAAGAATCCACATGTAAGTCTAAATAACTTTGTGAATCCTGAAATATTATAAAGTCGTGCATGTGCGTATAAATGTCATATCATGCATAGGTATATGTGTACATAACATCATCAAGCCTCTGAGGGCATCCCATCATATCAAATCATCAACGTATACCAACTGATCAGGTGATGGTGCGTATATAACGTCGTAACCTTTTCTCATATCCCATATACATATAATATACGTGTATATAACGACATCTGGTCATAGGTCAATGTACATGTATAAATGAATGAAATGTATAAGAAGTAAGTTAATAAAATTTATCGGAATGTCATAAGATCAATATGTCTTCGGATAAACTTTATCAATTACGCATTTTCTGAGACCCATGAACAGAAGATATAATAATAAGACACATGGGAGATCAAGAACATAGGCGCCCCTAGTGCTTCTATGAATAGAGGCATTTATAAAAGTTGTGCGTTTGCTCGTTTCGTTTGTATCGTATGAATCATGCCAAATGGAAAGAAGGGATAGACTTAACATACCTGAGTCGATTCTCTTGACAATCCTTCTAACACACGTCAATCGCGACAAAACACGTAACGACGAGATCGAAGTAAGAAAAAATCCGTATGATATTCTTAAGAAATGTTATACCGGTCTCCCTTAGAATTGCAAATCACGTTATTGTTACATTATGTAGTCTCGTATGAATTTTGTTGTAGCTTCATCCATTACTTTGTTGAATCTCTCATCTATCTCCTTTTAATGAATTAGGGAGGTTTCTTATTATAGTGGTTGTGGGCCTCACTTGATAAAGATTAATTTGCCAACATCCCCCAAATAATGCCACCTAACCAAAGAGTCACCATTAGGTTTTTGATCCATATTTTTACTTGCTGCCACGTGGGGATAGTGATTCCACCAAATATTTATCCACAAATTTCTTATTAATTTGTTAACTTCCCACTCAAAGTAATAATTATCTAATTACCCACATAATTAAGAATTATCTTAAATTACTTAAAATACTAATCACCTTTAACACACTTTATATACCTTACTATCATGGTCATGTGGTACATTGTATGGCACTAGTCTATAAATACGGGGTATTATAGCTTGAACCATATTTTATCCCAAATTGTCAAACTTCAACGAAACTCATTCTTTGATTTGTTTACCCTCTAATCTTCACGGTACACACTTATCACTTGTTACAAATAACATAAATACTTATAACCTCAAAAATAATCTCATTCCCGAGCTTACGTCAATTAACTTACGGCGAAACTTTAACGTTCGAAATGCGGGATGTAACATCCTTCCCCCCTTAGAAATATTCCTCCTCGAATGTTTAACTCTTCGGGATCTATATAAGTTTTTTGACAGAGTCGCCTTTATAACAGTACTACTACCAACCCTTTCTGTAGAAAACTCTATAATTCAATTCCACATAGGGCCCCAATCATCAATAACGACAATAGCCTCACACGACCAATGACAATAACTAACACAAAAATCCATACACGAACCTTAAGGCTGTGATGTCTCAGTCGGATCCTCCTCTGGAAGAGGAAACAAGTGAGGAGACTAGACTTCTTGTCTTCTTCGGCTTCCCAAATCATTTCTTCCACATTATTGTTTCTCCAAAGTACTTTCACTGAAGCTTTGTCTTTAGTCCCCAATCTCCGAACTTGTCTATCTAGTATAGCAATGGGAGCTTCCTCGTATGATAACTGCTATGTGACCGGAACATCATCAACTGGCACGATTCTAGAAGGATCTTCGATATATTTACGGAGCATAGACACATGAAAGACTAGATGTACATACTCTAAGTCAGAAGGCAAGTCTAACTCATATGCTACCTGGCCTATCTTGTGTATGATCTTATATGGTCCAATGTACCAAGGGCTAAGTTTTCCTTTCTTACCGAATCTCATAATGCCCTTCATCGGTGATACCTTTTGGAATACCCAGTTGTCAACCTGAAACTCCAAGTCTCGTCGTCGATTATCCACATAAGACTTCTGATGACTTTGAGATGCTAATAGCCTTTCCTGTATAAGCTTAATCTTCTCGATTGCATGTTGTACTAGCTCTGGTCCTACTAACTTAGTTTCCTTAACATCGAACCATCCGATAGGCGACCTACACTTCTGTCCATAAAGAGCTTCGTATGGAGCCATCTGAATGCTGGAATGATAGTTATTATTATACGCGAACTCAATAAGCGGCAGATGATCATCCTAGCTACCCCTGAAGTCTATCTCATAGGCCCATAATATATCCTCAAGTGTCTGAATAGTACGCTCAACATGTCCGTCTGTTTGGGGATGAAATGTTGTACTAAGACTTACCTGAGTTCCCAATCCTTTTTGGAAGGACCTCCAGAAATTGGTTGTAAACTGAGCTCCTCTATCTGAAATAATAGATATAGGGACACCATGAAGTCATACTATCTCTTTAATGTAAAGCCTTGCATAATCCTCTGCGGAATATGTAGTCCTAACAAGCAGAAAATGTGCTGATTTTGTAAGTCTATCAACAATCACCCATATAAAATCGAACTTACGCTGGGTATGAGGTAAGCCTATGATGAAATCCATATTAATTACTTCCTATTTCCAAGTCGTAATCTCTATAGCCTGCAATAATCCACCGGGTTTTTGATGCTCAATCTTAACCTGCTGGCAGTTAGGGCACTGAGCAACAAACTCCCCTATATCCTTTTTCATTTGGTCCCACCAATATATTTTCCTGATATCATGATACATCTTTGTTGCTCCTGGATGGACAGAACAATGAAAATAGTGAGTCTCTCCCATAACTTGCCGGCGCAACCCTGCAACATTAGGGACACATAATCGTCCTCGATATCTAAGGACTCTGTCTCCTGTAATTTTAAATGGTGTCTTCTCCTTCTGAGGGGTTATATACCTGTAATGAGCTAACACAGGATTCTCGTACTGGCGTTCCTTCACTTCAGTTACTAAAGAGGATGTTGTCATCCTAAATAGTAACTCCGGTATCACCTGAGTCAAGTAATCGAATTCCAAGACTAGCTAGATAATAAATCTCATGGGCTATCCCCCTTTTCTTTGGCTGTAAATATGATAGGCTACCCATAGATCTACGGCTGAGGGCATCGGCTACTACATTCGCCTTCCCTGGATGGTATAAAATATCAACGTCATAGTCTTTTAGTAGCTCCAACCATCTCCTTTGACGTAAATTCAATTCCTTTTGCTTGAAGATATACTGAAGGCTTTTATGATCTGTATAAATATCAACATGAATGTCATACAAATAGTGCCTCTACATCTTTAGTGCATGAATCAATGCGGTTAACTCTAAATCGTAGGTCGGGTAATTTGTCTCGTGCTTTCTTAGTTGTTTAGAAGCATAAGCTACAACCTTACCATGCTGCATAAGTACACAACCCAATCCAACACCCAAAGCGTCACAATAGATAGCATAACCATCGATTCCCTCTGGGAGTGTTAGAACCGGTGCTGAAGTTAATTTGTCTTTCAATGCCTGGAAACTCCGCTCACAAGCATCAGTTCGTTGAAACTTAGCTCCCTTCTGAGTCAACTTTGTCAATGGTGCTGAAAGAGAAGAAAATCCCTCTACGAATCTCCTGTAATAACCTGCCAAACCGAGAAAGCTACGAACTTCCGTCGGTGTCGTAGGTCTAGGCCAAGTCTTTACTGCCTCAATCTTTTCTGCATCAACCCGGATACCTTCACCTGAAATAATATGCCCAAGGAAAGCTACATAATTCAACCAGAATTCACAATTAGAGAATTTTGCATACAACTTCCCTTTATTGTAGAACTCTGAGCACAATACGCAAATGCTCAGTCTCTGAATGAGAATACACCAATATATCATCAATAAATACAATCACGAACAGATTTAGAAAGGGTCTAAACACACGGTTCATCAAATCCATGAATACTGTTGGGGCATTGGTCAAACCGAATGACATAACACGAAACTCAAAGTGCCCGTATCTGGTCCTGAATACTGTCTTCGGAATATCTTTCTCCTGAACCCTTACCTGATGGTACCCGGACCTCAAGTCTATCTTCGAGAAACACTTGGCACCTTGCAACTGATCAAATAAATCATCAATCCTCGGGAGAGGTTACTTATTCTTGATTGTCACCATATTCAATTGTCTATAATTAATATACATCCGCAAGGAACCATCTTTCTTCCTCACAAATAACACATGTGCTCCCCATGGTGATGTACTAGGTCTGATAAAGCCTTTTTCAAGTAAGTCCCTTAGTTGTTCCTTCAACTCTCTCATCTCTGCAGGTGCCATTCTATAAGGAGGAATGGATATTGGTTGAGTATATGGTAATAGGTCAATAGAAAACTCAATTTCTCGCTATAGCAGAAGATCTGGAAGCTCATCGAGAAAAACATCGGGAAACTCATTAACCAAAGGGATAGATTGAATGGTTGGTGTCTCTACTTTCACATCATGTACCCAAACTAAGTGATAAATATAGCCCTTTCTAATCATCTTCCCTACCTTGAGATAGGAAATAAACCTACCTCTCGGCGATGTCGTATTACCTTTCCACTCCAAAATAGGCTCCCCTGGAAACTGGAATCGAACCATCTTTGATCTACAATCAACGTTGGCATAACAAGAAGCTAACCAATCCATACCTAGTATAACATCAAATTCTACCATATATAACTCAATTAGGTCTGCTACTGTAAATTGACTATGAACTACTACTAGACAATCTCTATATACTCGCCTAGCTATCACTGGATCCCCAACAGGTGTGGACAACTCAAAAGGTTTAACCAACTCAAGTTCTATTCCAAACTTACTAGCAACCAATGAAGTAACATATGATAAGGTGGAACCTGGGTCAATCAATGCATATACATCATATAAGGAGACTAATAATATACATGTAACAACATCAGGTGACGACTCCTGATCATGTCGACCTGCTAATGCATAAATGCAATTATGAGGACCGCTCGAGCAAGATGCTCCACCTGTGCCTCTACCACGACCGATTGGTGCTTGTGAACCTTGTCCAGGGGGGCATACTGATGATGACGAACCAACTACATATCCCACTGGCTGAACTATGCTTGCACCACTTCTCATCGGACAATCTCTCATAACGTGGCCTGGATAACCACAAGTATAACAAATACCCAACCCCATACGACACTGCCCGACATGCTGCTTAACACACTGAGCACATTGTGGCAAGGGAGGCCTCATCTGACTTGACTCACCCCTATACTAAGAACTTAAGGCCCTGGAATTCTGACTAGGCCTTGAATATGTGGAATGATCAAATCTCCTACAGGCAAACTGATGGGGTGCGCTAGCCGATGGCTAGGCTAGATACCTCGGGTATTGTTGTCTCTAACCACCTCGAAACTCACCAGAAGGACCCAAAGATCTCGCTATCTTACTCTGGCCCCTATCATACTCACGATCGGCCTTTTGCTTCTGCTTACGCTCCTCTACACCCTGAGCGTATGCCTGAATACAAGAAATATCCATGCCTGGCTGAAGTAAGACTGACATATAGTCGTTAAGCAGGTACGGCTCCAACCCCATCACAAACCGATGAACCCGATCCTCCATCTTAGCTACAATAGTGGGAGCACACCTAGCCAAACAATCAAACTGAAGGTTGTACTCCTGAACACTCATATTACCCTACCGAAGGGTCAAGAACCTATCAACTCTGGCCTGTCTAAGCTCTAGTGGCAGATAATGACGAAGAAAAGCCTTTGTAAACTCATGCCATACCACTAGAGAGGAATCCTCACCTCTAGACAACTCCCAAGACTCGTACCAATTAACTGCAATATCCTGAAGTCTATAGGAGGCTAGCTCAACTGACTTAGTCGCAGTGGCCTTCATTACCCTCAAAGTCCTCTGCATCCTATCGATAAATACATGAGGGTCCTCATTTGGATCTGCTCCAGTGAATACCGGAGGGTCCAAATTAATGAAATCACGAACCCTCGCACTGATGGCCCCATCTGAATGACCAATACATACTTCCTGACGCCGAGATTGTACGGCTACTAATCGAGTCAATAGCTGAATAACATCTCTCATCTCCTGACCCGGTGCATCTGGCTGAGGAGCTGGGTGTACAGGGGCGGGCGCTGGAGCTGGTGCCCCTCGGAGCTCCTCTGGAGAGGGCGGGGTATGTGAAGTCTAAGATGGAATCTCACTATGAGACTCTCCCCGATCCCTGGTAACTCGTGGCACTCGACTAGAAGTCTCATCAGCCACAGACTTGCCCTTCTGGGCGGCTGTAGCCTTCGGAGGCATCGCTAAAAATATAACATATCGTTAGGAAAATGAATCCTTATATCGCACGATCTAAGATAATAAAGTAGGATAACATCCTATATGTCCTGTAGCCTCATGTTTATAAATATGGTGCACAATACACACATAAACAAGACTCTACTGGACACGGTCTGTAGACAACCCTAGGACAGAACTGCTCTGATACCACTTTTGTCACGACCCAAATCGATGGGCCATGACGAGTTGCCCGGGTCCTACCCGTCGAATACTCCTAAGCATGCGTCTAAGATATGAACATGAATTAAGGGTAGGTCATGAATAACACCTGTCAATAAACTGTTGAATCACGTGAATAACATACGTGAGGAAAACATGTCCAAAAGACATATATACATATACATGTGTAATACGGTAGGGCCAGATGACAAGGCCACATACTATCCGACTATACATGACTGTCTACAGACCTCTAATAGAGTGTACATCTGTATAAAGGGGGCTGGGCCCCATCATACCTATATATGTATACAAATATATCGTACCAAAACCTAAAAATAGCTACGGATCAAATGAAGCACGCCAACTCTCGCTGAGCAAGGATCCTAAGAAGGGAAACTGTTAGCCTGTCTACCTGCACCTGCGGGAATGAAACGTAGGCCCCAGAAAATAGGGGCATCATTA
Source organism: Nicotiana tomentosiformis (assembly GCF_000390325.3). Lineage (NCBI taxonomy): Eukaryota > Viridiplantae > Streptophyta > Magnoliopsida > Solanales > Solanaceae > Nicotiana > Nicotiana tomentosiformis. The sequence goes on along the minus strand of NC_090818.1, from coordinate 1,627,294 downwards.
CGAATAATGTACTGAGTATGCAAGGCATGAAAATAAGTATAAAAGACATAAAAGAAACATGGAGTAAAGGAATACGCCTGTAAGTCTAAATAACTTTGTGAATCCTAAAATATTATAAAGTCATGCATGTGCGTATAAATGTCGTATCATGCATCGGTATATGTGTAAATAATATTATCAAGCCTCTGAAGGCATCCCATCATATCATCTCGGCCTTTGTGGGCGAAATCATCAACGTATACCAACTGATCAGGTGGTGGTACGTATATAACGCCGTAACCTTTTCCCAAATCCCATATACATATAATATACGCGTATATAACGTCATATGGTCATGGTTCAATATACATGTATAAATGAATGAAATGCATAAGAAGTAAGTTAATAAAATTTCTCGGAATGTCATAAGATCAATATGTCTTCGGATAAACTTTATCAATTATGCATTTTCTGAGACCCATGAACAGAAGATATAATAATAAGACACATGGGAGATCAAGAACATAGGCACCCCTAGTGCTTCTATGAATAGAGGAATTTATGAAAGTTGTGCATTTGCTCGTTTCGTTTGTATCGTATGGATCATGCCAAATGGAAAGAAGGGATAGCCTTAACATACCTGTGTCGATTCTCTTGACAATCCTTCTATCACCCGTCAATCGCGACAAAACACGTAACGACGAGATCAAAGTAAGGAAAAATCCGTATAATATTCTTGAAAAAGTTTATACGGGTCTCCCTTAGAATTGCAAATCACGTTGCTATTACATTATATAGTCTCGTATGAATTTTGTTGTAGCTTGATCCGTTACTTTGTTGAAGCTCTCATCCATCCCCCTTTAATGGATTAGGGAGGTTTCTTATTATAGTGGTTGTGGGCCCCACTTGATAAAGATTAATTTGCCAACATCCCCCAAATAATGCCACCTAGCCAAAGAGTCACCATTAGGTTTTTGATCCATATTTTCACTTGCTGCCACGTAGGGGTAGTGATTCCACCAAATATTTATCCATAAATTTCTAATTAATTTGTTAAATTCCCACTCAAAGTAATAATAAATCAATTACCCACATAATTAAGAATTATCTCAAATTACTTAAAATACTAATCATCTTTAACACACTTTATATATCTTAAATACGAATGATTGTTTTAAGAGGGGGAGGATGTAACGACCCGGCCGGTCGTTTTGAGAGTAATAGCCCCGATCCCCTATTAACTGCTTTCCCAAATCTTTTTATGCTATTGTGACTTGCCGGGATGATTGGTTTTGAGTTTCAGAGTGTTTTGGGACACTTAGTCCCTAAATGATAGCTTAAGCCTTAGGATTTGGACCGAAGTCGGAACTGTGTGAAGATGACTCCGGAATGGAATTTCATCGATCCCATTAGCTCCGTTAGGTGATTTTGGGTTTAGGAGCGTGTCTGGATTGTGTTTTGGAGGTTCGTAGCTCATTTAGGCTTGAAATGGCGAAAGTCAAATTTTTGGAGTTTTGGGCCGGTAGTGGAATTTTTGATATCGGGGTCAATTTCTGATTTCGGAAGTTGGAGTAGGTCCATAATATTGATTATGACTTGTGCGCAAAATTTGAGGTCAATCGGACGTGATTTGATAGGTTTCGGCATCTGTTATAGAATTTTGAAGTTTCAAGTTCTTAAAGTTTGAATTGGAGGGTGATTCGTGATTTTAGCATTGTTTTATGGGATTTGAGAGCTGGGCTAAGTTCGTATGGTGTTTTAGGATTGGTTGGTATGTTTGGTCGAGGTCCCGGGGGCCTCGGGTGTGTTTCGGATGCTCAACGAGTCATCTTTGGACTTAGAGAAGTGGCAGATTTCTGGTGTTTTATTGCAGAAAAATCTTTCATCGCGTTCGTGAGAGGTGCTTCGCAATCGCGTAGAGCATCTGGGAAAGGAAGCAAAGTTGTTCTTCGCATTCACGATGTTGTTCCCACATTTGCGTAGGTGTGGGACCTTAAGCCTACGCGTTCGCGATGTGGTCCCCTCGTTCGTGTAGAGGAACGGGGCAGAAGAAGCTTCAGGAATTAAGCCTACGCGTTCGCGAAGAGGTTCCTGCGTTCGCGAAGGGTCCTTCAATGGAAGGTACGCGTTCGTGAGAAGTCCCCTCACATTCGCGAAGGAGGAAGTTTGGGCAAGTGGAAGATTGTTCATCACGTTCGCGAACATGATGTCGCATTCGCGAAGAAGAACGCACCTGGGCAGAATTTAAGGTTCAAAAACGAGGGTTGAGTTCATAAGACAAAATTTTGATTGAGAGCTCGGTAGAATACGAAATTTGGAAAGATTTTCGGAGGAAGTTTTTGGGTAATGATTCCTAACTCCTTTATGGTTATATTCCACTAATCTATGGTTGATTTCATCGTTAAATTTCGAAATTTGGGTGAATAATGAGAAAGATTCTTAGGCCGAATTTTGGGGTTTTGATCGAGATTTTGGTATCGGATTTGAGCAATTTTGGTACGAGTAAACTCGTGAGTGAATGAGTGTTCGTATTTTGTGACTTTTACCCGATTTCGAGATGTGGGCCCGGGGGTGACGTTTTGGGCGTTTTTCCTAATTTCATGTTTTAACTTCAAATTAATTAGCTAAATTAGTTACTCGTAGTTATATTTACATTATGAAATTTATTTGAATAGATTCGGGCCATTTGGAGTCGGATACTCGTGGCAAGAACGTGTTATCGAGGTGATTTGAGCGGTGCGAGGTAAGTGGCTTACCTAACCTTGTGTTGGGGACTTCCCTCTTAGGATATCTTGATATTATTTGGTGTGTAGGCACCGTGTACGTGAGGTGACGAGTACGTACACGGGCTATTATTGCAAAAAATCATGTTTATCCTTTTTAAATCATAAATTGCTTCTCTTATTAAATTGTACTAATATGTTTAATTGTGTAGTTTAGACTAAAAAGCATGCTTACGTATTTTAACTGCCTATTTGACATTCTGTGCGCCATGCTTAGTTAAATTCCTATTTTCTTGTCTGTGTTCAGTATAAACTGTATAACTCGATGCCATACCTGCCATTTCATTTTGCGTTGCATATTTACTTTGGTACTACAAACGTATTTCGGGAGATACTCCAGTACTGCATATTTACTTTCGGACTACGGACGTATTTCGGGAGATCCCCCAGCACTGCATATTTACTTTGGGACTACAGACGTATTCCGGGAGATCCCTCAGCACTGCATATTTACTTTGGGACTACAGACGTATTCCGAGAGATCCTTCAGCACTGCATATTTACTTTGGGACTACGGACGTATTTTCGGAGATCCCCAAGCACTGCATATTTACTTTAGGACTACAGACGTATTCTGGGAGATCCCCCATGTACTGCATATTCATTCGGAACTATGGGACGGTATCCCGGGAGATTCCCCATTGTGTTTACTTTGCTCTGAGCCGAGGGCTCCCTTAACTGTTAAATTTTCGAAAATCTCTTTAACTGTGTCACCATAAATTTTACTTATATCTTTTACTGTTTAATTTATTATATTTACTCCGGTAGGGCCTTGACCTGACCTCGTCACTACTCGACCGAGGTTATGCTTGGCACTTACTGGGTACCATTGTGGTGTACTCATGCCCTTCCCTGCACATGTTTTCGTGTGCAGATCCAGGTGCGAGCTATCAGCCTCGGGGTTAGTACGTGATGCTGATTCTAGGAGACTTCAAGGTACTTCTGCTTGCGTCCGCAGATCTTTGGAGTCCCCTTCGACTCCCTTGCATAGAAACTTTCTTTATTATCTTCAGACTTTTGTATAGATCTACATAGATTATAGCAGCTTGTGACTTAGTGATATTCCGGGTCTTGGGAAATTATTTTGTATATGCCGAGTGGTACTACTCTTGGCTATTTATAATATGTTGTTTATCTTTAAAATATTGTATTTCTTTATATTTTTTGCAATATTAGGCTTACCTAGTCGTAAAGACTAGGTGCCATCACGACACCTTACGGAGGGATAATTTGGGTCGTGACAAGTTGGTTTCAGAGCTCTAGGTTCATAGGAGTCGCGAGTCACAAGCCGGTTTATTAGAGTCTTCGGGAGGCTATGTAATTGTTAAGAACAATCATATTTCTTTGATTTCCTTGTCGTGCGAGTTATTGACACAAAAAAAAATTCTAAGATTCTATTATATTCTTTCACACAGATGGCGAGGACCCGCAATGGGAGGACCAACAATTAGGCACTCGAGCTCCCTGCCAGAGCCGCCAGAGGCCGGGGTCGGGGTAGAGGACGACCACGCGGTGCAGCCCGAGCACCTGCGAGAGCTGCGTCAGAGGAGCCCCCAGCAGCTCCAACTGGAGGGCCAGCACCGGAGATCCTTATTGCTACTCTAGCCCTCCAGGAGACTTTAGCTCAGTTCTTGAGCATGTTCAACACTCTGGCTTAGGCTGGACTATTTCCGATAGCTCCCGCTACATCTCAGGCCAGGGGAGGGGCACAGACTCCCGCAGCCCGCACTCCTGAGCAGAGGGTCCAGGTTGATCAGGCCCTAGAGTATATTCCTATGCCCCCAGTGGCTCCGGTTCAGCATGAGATCAGGGTAGCTGCTTCTGAGGCAGAGCAGCTCAGACTTGAGAGGTACAAGAAGTACCACCCACCTACTTTCAGCGGACTAGCTTCAGATGATGCTCTGGGTTTTCTTGAGGAGTGTCATCGTATTCTCCGCACTATGGGCATTGTGGAGACGAGTGGGGTTTCTTTCACCACTTTCCAGCTGAAGGGAGCAGCATATCAGTGGTGGCGTGCCTATGAGCTGAGTAGTCTGGACGAGGCAGCCTCACTCACTTGGACTCAGTTTTCAGAGATGTTCTTGCGTTAGTATGTTCTTCAGAGCCTCAGGGATGCTTGGCGCGCAGAGTTTGAGCAGTTGCGTCAGGGTGCTATGACTGTGTCGGAGTATGTAGTCCGTTTCAGTGAGTTAGCTCGCCATGCGCCGGCTCTGGTTGCTACAGTCAGAGAGAGGGTTCGTCGCTTCACTGAGGTACTCCACCCCAGTATTCGGACCAGTATGGCCAGGGAGTTGGAGATGGACATCACTTATCAGCAGGCAGTGAGCATTGCCAGGAGAGTGGAGGGCATGTTTGCCCGGGACAGAGAGGAGAGAGAGGCCAAGAGGTCTCGAGAGACTGGTCATTATTTAGGAGCTCGTGCACCAGCAGCACGCTATGGTAGGGGTTTTGTGAGTCGCCCTGTTCATTCAGCTCTTCCAGCAGCCAGCGGTGTTCCAGCTCCTCCTAGACCTCAAGAGCCCTATTATGCACCGCCAGTATCCAGTATGCCTCCTACTCGAGGTGCTATTACCGGCCAGTCCAGCAGGCCAGGTCCGAGTCAGTCTCAGCCGCCGCGTCCTCCGAGAGGTTGTTTTGAGTGTGGTGACACTCGTCACCTGGTTAGAGATTGCCCCAGAGCCAGGAGGGGTGCACCTCCACAGACTTATCAGCCTCCACGTGCTCCACCGGGTCCTCCGGCCATTCTTCCAGCACCAGCTGCCACCCCACCTCCTCAGCCAGCTCGAGGTGGAGGTCGGGGAGGTCGAGGTCGCCCTAGAGGGGAGGCCAGGCCAGGTACTATGCCCTTCCAGCCCGTTCAGAGGTCGTTGCTTCAGATTCAGTCATCACAGGTATTGTCCCTGTCTGTCATAGGGATGCATCAGTATTATTTGACCCAGGCTCTACGTATTCATATGTGTCTTCTTATTTTGCTCCACATTTGGGGATATCTCGGGATTCTTTGAGTTCCCCTGTTTATGTATCTACTCCTGTGGGAGATTCTCTCATTGTGGACCACGTATATCGATCGTGTTTGATTGCTCTTAGTGGTTTTGAGACCAGAGCCGATTTATTATTACTCAGTATGGTAGATTTTGATGTTATCTTGGGCATGGACTGGTTGTCACCTCATTATGCTATTCTTGATTGTCACGCTAAGACCGTGACGCTGGCTATGCCAGGTTTGCCGAGATTATAGTGGAGAGGTACCTTAGAGTATACTCCCCGCAGAGTTATTTCATTTATTAAGGCTCAGCGAATGGTTGAGAAGGGGTGTGATGCGTATTTGGCCTATGTGAGAGACGTCAGAATTGATACCCCTACAGTCGAGTCAGTTCCAGTAGTGAGGGACTTTCCATATGTGTTTCCAGCTGATCTTCCGGGTATGCCGCCCGATAGAGATATTGATTTCGGCATTGATTTGTTGCCGGGCACTCAGCCCATTTCTATTCCTTCCTACCGTATGGCTCCTCCTGATTTGAAGGAGTTGAAGGAGCAGTTGCAGGAGTTGCTTGATAAGGGTTTCATCAGGCCCAGTGTATCACCTTGGGGTGCTCCGATCTTATTTGTGAAGAAGAAGGATGGTTCTATGCGTATGTGTATTGATTATCGGCAGGTGAATAAGGTTACAGTGAAGAACATGTATCATTTGCCTCACTCTGATGATTTATTTGATCAGTTACAGGGTGCCAGGGTGTTTTCCAAGATTGACTTGCGTTCTAGCTATCATCAGTTGAAGATTCGGGAGCCGGATATCCCGAAAACTTCTTTCAGGACCAGATATGGTCACTATGAGTTTCTTGTCATGTCATTTGGGCTGACCAATGCCCCATCAACCTTTATGCATTTGATGCACAGTGTATTCCGGCCTTATCTTGATTCCTTCGTCATTGTGTTTATTGACGACATCCTGGTATATTCCCGGTCTCGGGAAGATCATGAAAAGCACCTGATGACCGTGCTTCAGACTTTGAGGGAGAAGAGGTTGTATGAAAAATTTTCTAAGTGTGAATTCTGGCTTGATTCAGTGGCATTCTTGGGCCACATAGTGTCTTGTGATGGGATCAAGGTAGATCCGAAGAAGGTGGAGGCAGTGCAGAGTTGGCCTAGACCGTCATCAGCTATGGAGATCCGCAGTTTCCTTGGTTTGGCGGGGTATTACCGTCGCTTTGTGGAGGAATTTTCATCCATTGCAGCACCTATGACCAGGCTGACCCAGAAGGGTGCTCCGTTCAGGTGGACCGAGGAGTGTGAGCAGAGCTTTCAGAAGCTCAAGACAGCTTTGACTACAGCCCCAGTATTAGTATTGCCTACAGGTTCGTGGTCCTACACTGTCTATTGTGATGCCTCGAGGATTGGCCTTGGAGCGGTATTGATGCAGGACGGTACGGTGATTGCCTACGTGTCTAGACAGTTGAAGGTGCGTGAGAAGAATTATCCAGTTCATGATCTCGAGTTAGCAGCTATTGTTCACGCCCTGAAGATCTGGCGTCATTATTTGTACGGTGTTCCCTATGAGATTTACACTGATCACCGAAATTTGTAGTACTTGTCCAGGCAGAAGGACCTTAATTTGCGTCAGCGGAGGTGGTTGGAGCTACTTAAAGACTATGATATCACTATATTATACCACCCGGGGAAGGCCAATGTAGTGGACGACACCTTGAGTCGCCAGGCAGAGAGTTTGGGGAGTTTGGCATATCTTCTAGTAGCTGAGAGGCCCTTAGCCTTGGATGTTCAGGCCTTAGCCAGTCAGTTCGTGAGATTGGATATTTCAGAGCCTAGCCGGGTATTAGCTTGTGTGGTTGCTCGGTCTTCTCTTTATGACCGTATCAGGGAGCGCCAGTATGATGATCCTCATCTTCTAGTTCTTCAGGACAGGGTTCGGCGAGGTGATGCCAGAGATGTGACTATTGGTGATGACGGTGTGATGAGGATGCAGGGCCGGATCTGTGTGCCCAATGTAGATGGGCTTCGGGAGTTGATTCTCGAGGAGGCCCACAGCTCGCGGTACTCCATTCATCCCGGTGCCGCGAAGATGTACCAGGATTTGAGACAACACTACTGGTGGAGGAGGATGAAGAAGGATATAGTTGGGTTTGTGGCCAAGTGTCTCAACTGTCAGCAAGTCAAATATGAGCACCAGAGGCCGGGTGGATTACTTCAGAGGTTAGAGATCCCAGAGTGGAAGTGGGAGCGGATCACCATGGACTTTGTAGTTGGACTTCCACGGACTTTGAGAAGGTTCGATGCTATTTGGGTGATCGTGGATCGGCTGACCAAGTCAGCTCATTTTATTCCAGTGTTGACCACTTATTCTTCTGAGAGGTTGGCTGAGATTTATATCAGAGAGATTGTCCGCCTTCATGGTATTCCAGTATCCATCATTTCAGACAGAGGTACACAGTTCACATCCCGGTTTTGGAGAGCCGTACAGCAGGAGTTGGGTACTAGGGTGGAGCTGAGCACAACCTTTCACCCTCAGACGGACGGGCAGTCCGAGCGCACAATTCAGATTCTTGAGGATATGCTCCGTGCCTGTGTGATGGAGTTCGGAGGGTCATGGGACCGATACTTGCCACTTGCAGAGTTCGCTTACAACAACAGTTACCAGTCCAGCATTCAGATGGCACCGTATGAGGCTTTGTATGGTAGGCGATGCCGGTCCCTAGTGGGATGGTTTGAGCCGGGCGAGGCCCGATTTTTGGGTACAGATTTGGTCCAGGATGCCCTGGATAAGGTGAAGGTGATTCAGGAGAGACTTCGCACATCCCAGTCCAGGCAGAACAGTTATGCATACCGTAAGGTTTGTGATTTGGCATTTATGGTTGGTGAGCGGGTCTTGCTTCGGGTATCGCCTATGAAGGGTGTCATGAGGTTCGGGAAGAAGGGCAAGCTGAGCCCGAGGTTCATTGGTCCTTTTGAGATATTGCGGCGAGTTGGGGAGGTTGCTTATGAGCTTGCCTTGCCTCCCAGCCTAGCAGGAGTTCACCCGGTATTCCACGTGTCTATGCTCCGGAAGTATCACGGTGATCCGACTCATGTATTGGATTTCAGCTCAGTCCAGTTGGACAAAGATCTATCTTATGTTGAGGAGCTAGTAGCCATTTTGGACAGGCAGGTCAGAAAGCTCAGGTCAAAGAATATTGCTTCAGTAAAGGTCCAGTGGAGGGGTCAGCCGGTCGAGGAGGCGACTTGGGAGACCGAGCAGGATATGCGCAGCCAGTACCCTCATCTTTTCACAGTTTCAGGTATGTCTTTATACTCGTTCGAGGACGAATGATTGTTTTAAGAGGGGGAGGATGTAATGACCTGGCCGGTCGTTTTGAGAGTAATAGCCTCGATCCCCTATTAACTGCTTTTCCCAAATCCTTTTCTGCTATTGTGACTTGTCGGGATGATTGGTTTTGAGTTTCGGAGTGTTTTGGGACACTTAGTCCCTAAATGAGAGCTTAAGCCTTAGAATTTGGACCGTAGTCGGAACTGTGTGAAGACGACTCCGGAATGGAATTCTGTCGGTTCTGTTAGCTCCGTTAGCTGATTTTGGATTTAGAAGCGTGTCCGAATTGTGTTTTGGAGGTTCGTAGCTCATTTGGGTTTGAAATGGCGAAAGTCGAATTTTTGGAGTTTTGGGACGGTAGTGGAATTTTTGATATCAAGGTCTCAGAAGTTGGAGTAGGTCCGTAATATTGATTATGACTTGTGCACAAAATTTGAGGTCAATCGGACATGATTTGATAGGTTTTGGCATCGATTGTAGAATTTTGAAGTTTCAAGTTCTTTAAGTTTGAATTGGAGGGTGATTCGTGATTTTAGCATTGTTTGATGGGATTTGAGAGCTCGACTAAGTTCGTATGGTGTTTTAGGATTGGTTGGTATGTTTGGTCGAGATCTCGGGAGTGTTTCGGATGCTCAACGAGTCATCTTTGGACTTAGAGAAGTGGCAGATTTCTGGTGTTTTATTGCAGAAAAATCCTTCATCGCGTTCGTGAGAGGTGCCTCGCAATCGCGTAGAGCATCTGGGAAAGGCAGCAAAGTTGTTCTTCGCGTTCGCGATGTTGTTCCCGCATTCGCGAAGGTGTGGGACCTTAAGCCTACGCGTTTGCGATATGGTCCTCGCGTTCGCGTAGAGGAACGGGGTAGAGGAATCTTCGGGCATTAAGCCTACGCGTTCGCGAAGAGGTTCTTGCGTTCGCTAAGGGTCCGTCAGAGGAAGGTACGCGTTCGCGAGAAGTCCCCTCGCGTTCGCGAAGGATAAATTTTGGGCCAGTGGAAGATTGTTCATCGCGTTCGCGATCGTGATGTCGCGTTCGCGAAGAAGAACGCACCTGGGCAGAATTTAAGGTTAAAAAACGACGGTTGAGTTCATAACACAAAATTTTGATTGAGAGCTCGGTAGAAGGCGAAATTTGGAGAGATTTTCGGAGGAAGTTTTTGGGTAATGATTCCTAACTCCTTTATGGTTATATTTCACTAATCTATGGTTGATTTCATCGTTTAATTTTGGATTTTGGGTGAAAAATTAAGAAAGATTCTTAGGCCGAATTTTGGGGTTTTGATCGAGATTTTGGTATCGGATTTGAGCAATTTTGGTACGAGTAAACTCGTGAGTGAATGAGTGTTCGTATTTTGTGACTTTTACTCGATTTCGAGACGTGGGCCCGGGGGTGACGTTTTGGGCATTTTTCCTAATTTCACGCTTTAGCTTCGAATTAATTAGCTAAATTAGTTACTCGTAGTTATATTTACATTATGCAATTTATTTGAATAGATTCGGGCCATTTGGAGTCGGATACTCGTGGCAAGAACGTGTTATCGAGGTGATTTGAGCGGTTCGAGGTAAGTGGCTTGCCTAACCTTGTGTTGGGGACTTCCTCCTTAGGATATCTTGATATTATTTGGTGTGTAGGCACCGTGTACGTGAGGTGACGAGTACGTACACGGGCTATTATTGCAAAAAATCATGTTTATCCTTTTTAAATCATAAATTGCTTCTCTTATTAAATTGTACTAATATGTTTAATTGTGTAGTTTAGACTAAAAAGCATGCTTACGTATTTTAACTGCCTATTTGACATTCTGTGCGCCATGCTTAGTTAAATTCCTATTTTCTTGTCTGTGTTCAGTATAAACTGTATAACTCGATGCCATACCTGCCATTTCATTTTGCGTTGCATATTTACTTTGGTACTACAAACGTATTTCGGGAGATACTCCAGCACTGCATATTTACTTTGGGACTACGGACGTATTCCGGGAGATCCCCCAGCACTGCATATTTAGTTTGGGACTACGGACGTATTCCGGGAGATCCCCCATGTACTGCATATTCATTCGAAACTACGGGACGGTATCTCGAGAGATTCCCCATTGTGTTTACTTTGTTCTGAGCCGAGGGCTCCCTTAACTGTTAAATTTTCGAAAATCTCTTTAACTGTGTTACCATAAATTTTACCTATATCTTTTACTATTTAATTTATTATATTTACTCCGATAGGGCCTTGACCTGACCTCGTCACTACTCGATCGAGGTTAGGCTTGGCACTTAGTGGGTACCATTGTGGTGTACTCATGCCCTTCCCTGCACATGTTTTCGTGTGCAGATCCAGGTGCGAGCTATCAGCCTCGGGGTTAGTACGTGCTGCTGATTCTAGGAGACTTCAAGGTACTTCTGCTTGCGTCCGCAAATCTTCGGAGCCCCCTTCTACTCCTTCGCCTAGAGACTTTCTTTATTATCTTCAGACTTTTGTATAGAGCTACATAGATTATAGTAGCTTGTGACTTAGTGATATTTCAGGTCTTGGAAAATTATTTTGTATATGCCGAGTGGTACTACTCTTGGCTATTTATAATATGTTGTTTATCTTTAAAATATTGTGTTTCTTTATATTTTTTGCAATATTAGATTTACCTAGTCGTAAAGACTAGGTGCCATCATGACACCTTACGGAGGGATAATGTAGGTGGTGACACGAGCCTTTACCATACAATTTTGAAAGCACCTCGAGCATCAAGAATGCTATTCCAGTATATACTACAAGTATTTGGCAATTTGTTTGTCAGTAATATATTTAATACAACTTTAGTTTGTTATGCAGACACCCAAACAATTATTCTAGAGGAAAAAGGTATCACAACGCTCCAAAAACAACACCAGAAAATAGCAGGAAAACAACTTGCGATAGGTTCATAATAATTCATTTAAAACAAAGTACCAAGCGATATAGGTTAGTACCACCCTCATTACCATCACTACCTTAGTTTTTCGCAACACCAATATAACCATATCTGTAAATTTATTATTATAAGAACTAAACCATCCATATTATATTGCCATATCAGAAAGACACATGCAACACGAAAAAGAAAAAGAATAGACTCGTATGAAGTGGATTTCTTTTAATTTTTGTTTTCATCTGGAATGTGAGCAAAACACATGAACCGTACAAAGTGATGAGAGTGAGAGAGATTAGCAAGAAAAAAGTGTGATGGCTAAAATTTAAAATATATTGCAAAAAAGATTGCAATATATTAGGACGCCTGAATAAGAAGAGCTGCGTATTACCTTCCCATTGATTAGGCAAGACCGTTTTTATATTAAATGTTGCAACGGTTCCAGAATTTTTTGGAACAAACATGACCTTTGACCTTTGAGAACAAATTGTAATTAGAAAACATAAATGAGAAACAATGGGAAGAAATTCAAAAAAATCAGGAAAAAAATAAATATGAAAGCTGGCTATACAAGGATGTCATATCAATTGGCCAATTTCCAACTTTATACTATATAGATATAGATTTATCTATAAAAAAAAAACAATACCTTTTATAACTAAAATCAGACTTTCACATTAAAAAATAAAACAAAAATTACATAAAATCTTCTAAAGACAAATGATTATGTGATTTTTCTTCTATTATTAAAGGACCTAAGATTCAAACTCAAAATGAGAAGTCTCACAAAGAAGTAGAAAGAGACAATGACTGTTCCCTGGTAAGTCACAAAAAAGTGTAATTTCACCCTCTATCCCTCCCCCTCCTCCCCGCTCCATATCAATAACCATCCGGGAAAGATAATCCTATAAATATTACCAAGTATTATTAACTTTACCAGTATTTCTTTTTTCATATATATTCATAACCATTCGCAGAAGACCAACATCATATGAATACCAAAAAAAGCAAGTGCACACTAAACCCAGGAAAAAAATTGGGATTCTGTTGTATGATAATCTATCAAACACAAAAGAACAAAATTAATCGAAACCATCAGTAATAGCAATATCTTAACTACATATAATTATACATCCTAATTTTAAATTTTAAATTAAATAGCAAAAATCTCTACGAAAGATTCTACACTACCGGACAAATTGAAAGGGATGAAATAAATGTATGACATTTGAAAATGATTAAAATTGGGAGATGTGGATATGCTTTTAGATCCTCTTCAGAACTGTTTTTCTTTTCTTCTTCTTTTTTTTAAAACTTTTTTTTTTTGGGTGATGAGACTTTTGGGCTTTATAGTTGATATTGATATTTGATAGAAAAATGTATGTGAGTGTCACGATCCCAAATTTCCTCCGTAGGATGTTGTGATGGCACCTACTCTCTAAGACTAAGTAAGCCTAGTAATGCGGAATAAAAATAGAAATCTGAAACTTTACATAATTATAACTCCCAAAACCTGGTAAAAATAAGTCACAAGCTTCTAAGGATTTATCCTCAATGTCTCTATATAACAGAGTCTAAGAAAATAAGGAAGCAACATAACAATAATAGAAGGGGACTCCGGAGTCTGCGGACGCTGGCAGATATACCTCGAAGTCTCCGTGCACAGGTACTCACTAATGTCTGGACTGGTAAGAAGTACATAGATCTGCACAAAATAAATGTGCAGAAGCATAGTATGAGTACACCACAACGGTACCCAGTAAGTGCCAAGCCTAACCTCGGTAGAGTGGTAACGAGGTCAGGTCAGGTCCTACTGAAAAATAATAATAAATGGCATGGTAAAATATTTTACAATATAATAAAATAAAATGACAATGGAAATGAATCAAGTAGTAGGTCACCATTTAATTACACAAATAATGGCAAATAATACCTCGTGAAATAAAACAGAATTTCTTTTCAACTTTAAGAAAAATCACAACAAAAACAAAGGCAACTACAACCATAAATCAATATCAACAAGGGAACTCCCGAGATACCGCCTCGTAGTCCCAAGTCAAAATAAATTCACAATATCTCATTTTTCTTATCTCACCGCGGGAGCCTTCACAATTTATTTTAAAGAAATCATTTTTTTTTTTGAAATAGCATCCCGCGTTTTAGCCATCCTTTTCACACCGCATGACTTGTAGTAGTTTTCCTACTAGCCACGCGTATCAAGCCACTCTTATCTCACCGCATGCGTTTCAATACCCAGACCTTATACCACCGCATGCGTATCAATATCACAATATGTACCTCAAGTGCTCAAATAATTTAACTTGCCAAAATAATTCAACAATAATATTTTTCCACAATAAAGAGCTCACGGCTCATGCCAAAATAAATCATCAATAATATTTTTCCACAATAAAGAGCTCACGGCTCCATCACAATGAGTACGAAAATCTTATAAAAAAATGTCAAATACTACACATCAATAATATTTAATTTAAAGAAAATCAACCTTCAAATAATGCACAGAATAAAAAAAACCAAGTTCCAACTAAACAGGTAAAACAATTAGCAGGAAAAAGGTCAAGCAAATTTAAAGTATAAACATTTAAATCAATGATGAAGAATATAACAAGGTAAAATTATTTAATTGATATGCAACAACGATCTACACAATTTAAAGACATAATCTTTCACATTTAGCTTGTGTACACACTCATTACCTCGTGTACATGACTTTCAACACATTTCAATACCAATCCTAGGGGAAATTTCTCTCACGCTGTGAACACTTAATTTTTTACCACATCCCAAATTTTATACTACTTTAGTATAAATATTTCTTTTAGGTCTAATCTTGATATTTTAAACTTTTATCTTACTCTTAATAGGTTTTATCTAAGAAAAATAAAAATTACAAAAAACAAATTTCATATACGCTATGGTATTGTTTTTAGTGTCATTAGATTGTATGTAAATATTTTATTTTTCTTATATATATATTTGTTAGTTTAGAGTTAGTTAATTAATATTTTTATCTTAGAGTGCCACGAGCCTCATCTTATGTGCCACGAAAGAGCCTCGTTGCATTTTAGTTCTAACATAGGGTATGACATTCCCTAGTAGCATCCTAGAGTGCCACGAGCCTCATCTTATTGCCAAACACAGGGTACTACATCCCCTGGTCATATTTTAGTACCAACATAGGGTACGACATTCCCTAATAGCATCTCAGAGAGCCACGAGCCTCATCTAATTGCCAAACACAGGGTACTACATCCCCTGGTTATATTTTAGTGCCAACATAGGGTACGACATTCCCTAGTAGCATCTTAGAGTGCCACGAGCCTCATCTTATTGCTAACACAAGGTACTACATCCCTTGGCTACATTACTTATTGCCAACATAGGGTACGACATTCCCTAGTAGCATCTCAAAGCGCCACAAACCTCATTTTATTGCCAACATAGGGTACGACATTCCCTATTAGCATCTCAGAGTACCATGAGCCTCATCTTATTGTCAACACTGGGTACAACATTCCCTGGTTGCCTTCCTTCTTGTTAACATAGGGTACGACATCCCTATTATTATAAAAAAAAAAAAAGACAATAAGAAGATACCCATTTTGTTTTTCAATTCTTTATTCAGCAATAGCAAAGATAGTTTAATGTATTTTCTATAACTTACAAAATACTTCCTAGTGCAAACTGAGGCAGAAAAGTTTTGTTCATTTTGTCTATTTCTGATGGCTTGCAGGTTTTTCTACAAAGTACGGATTGTATGTGCAAAAATAAGATTCCAGCTCTCGCTAGAGAAAGTGAAATGTTTGATCTCAATACCAGCCGAACCATCTTTGACATAACGCATGCAGAAACATAGAGTCTCAAGATCCATCTTCTCATCATAGGATCAAGAAACAAGTTGCGAGAATATTTCATGATTTGTTACATCGAGAGCTTGAAGTTCAGTCTAAAGTCAATGGGGGAAGCAAGTCAAGAATCAAGACAAGACTTCAAATAGCATTAAGATAGGTATTTTGTAACTTTTAGATTTCAAGAGTATGTAATTTTCTTTTCATTTTGATGTAATAGTTGGAACGGCGGATCGGAACCTCGATGGAACTTCACTCGACTCCCCCTCTAAGCATAATCCATCACTCTTCTTCCACTTGAACTACACGTGACTTGATTCCCTTATAACTCCGGATATGTAGGCTGCCTAAAACCAAGGCTCGGTCACATACCTTTCTTTTATCTTCTTGTCTTTTTTAAATAATAGTGAGGTCAAAAATCAGTCACATTGTTCATTTTCTTTGCCTGAAAACTCTTCATGTTTCCAAGCAAAGAAGAGCATGCTGTGAATACCTAATTTTTGACCACATCCCAAATTTTATTCTACTTTAGTGTAAATATTTCTTTTAGGTCTAATCTTGATATTTTAAACTTTTATCTTACTCTTAATAGGTTTTATCTAAGAAAAATAAAAATTACAAAAAACAAATTTCATATACGCTATGGTATTGTTTTAGTGTCATTAGATTGTATGTAAATATTTCATTTTTCTTATATATATATATTTGTTAGTCTAGAGTTAGTTAATTAATATTTTTGTCTTAGTATTTTTATTGAATTTTACTTCTAAAAGAAAAAAAAACTAAAATTTGAAAAATTTGAAGCATCCGTAACTTTTCCAAAGTTGGGTAACAAATTTTATCTCAAAAAAAAAAAAAAGATTTCAATCATTCCATGATCCCCACTCCCACACGACACAATGCACACATAGTGCAGTACTCACATTTTTTCTCCACAACTCACACATTGTAATATATAATACATTCATGTTTTAGCATTGAGGGAGGAAAAAAAAAAGGGGAGGAGGATTGACTTTTAGCATTTTCGAGGAGGAAAGAAACGGGCTTCTTTGGGAGAATGCTAAAAAGCAACCTGATAAGGAAAAAAATCCAGCAGTTAAGAGAAAACGACACTTTTCTTCTTTTAGAGCAAAACGTAGGCTTGAAGAGATAGTTATTCGGTGGAGTTGCTCCGTTTGGAGTCGGAGATTCAGATTTTAAGTTCGCGAACTCAAACGAGAAGATTATAGTTGTTACCTTTCCTCTTTGAAAGTTTCATAAAAGGTAACAATTAAGTTCTTCTGCTAGTTTAATGTAACGTATTATTGAATATATGATGTTAGTTCATGAAATTTAATTGTTCCTTTACTTTCCTTTATATTTTAAGTGATGTCTGTTTCTTCTTCTCTTCTTATTGTTAATGTATGTATGCTTTGCAATTTATATTTTTTTATGTTCCTAACTTTTAAATTTTAATTCGAATCTATTATCTTGCCATAATTTTCATGAAAATTTTAAATCATAGTTAAATTAAAAAAAAACGTTTAAAGTGGGTCAAGACAATACTTCTTGGGTTAAGTCCTAGTTAATATGTGAGTCCATTCATACCAGTTCTAGTTATTGTCTTTATTTTGGTAATTCTTTGCAAATCTGTTATGTCCTTATTCTTTATTTAGGATTAAAACTTTTTTCCCTTCTCCCTCGAACTAGCATCCTGGTAACTAAGTTAGTGATAAGTTTGGTGTAATTTAGTTTTACTTACTTTGAGTAGTTTTAGAATTGGCTCATATAATTTATGGTAGGCAGATTACTTGGATGTGGTTAGGATCCCATTAGTTCAAAAAAAAATAAAGTTAGTATAAAGTTACATGTTCGTACAATTGAATCTTAACGCAAGCATCATTCTAGTTCATTTATTTATATTTTAATATGGTGTTTAATTAAATAACTCAAATTCCATGTAGCAGTACCCAAAAGCATAAATCCAAAATATTCTGATAATTCTTTGGTTTTTTTAATTGTGTTAAGATTTTTTTTAATTAAGTAAAATATTTTCATTAGTTTGGTTCTACCACATGGTTAAATATTTTTTCTTAATTATGTTTACATTTTAAAACTACAAAATACATGTTATATTTAGTCATTCATTTTGTTTTAGATAATATAGTTATTAATATGTGCTTGAGATTTAGTTGGATTGTGTTTTCATCATTTGAATTTATTCTTGGTTGGATATAATGTCTGCATTGCCAAAGGGTTCATATTTAATTAGATAAGAAGTGATAACACTGGGATCTTTAGTTCATTTATATAACTTTATTGTGTTATTAATCTTTGAGCATGTCATTTTATTTCATGTTAATTTGCCCTGTGTTGGAATCAATATAGCTCATTAGTAAGTGGAACAATAAGGGGAATAAATCTGAGTTTAGAGTTAACTAAAAAAGTGAGACTAAATGTTACTTCGGGCTTATTCCATCAGTTAAACAAGTAGAAGCGCAAATAATTGTGAGGGAGCTAAATGAGCCATAAACTAATTCAAGATTCGTTCCAATAAGTAAATAAAATAAAATAAAATATAGAAATAAATATCTCAGATCTAAAAAGATAAATAAATGAAATACTTTGAATATGCTAGTATGCTTTAGGCACGTGTTAATCAATTGAATCATCGTGATTATGTATACGTTCGCGTGACATAATTACGATTCCCAAAACTAATACCAAGGTATGTGTTCACGCAACTTTGGGCGAAACAATCTTAAAAATAATAAAGTGTTATTAATTGTGTACACGTACGCGTGACATGATTCATGACACACCAAACAAAACGAATACACGTACGCATGATTCGTTTTGAGATAATTCAATAATTACAAATAATCAAGTAATTAAAAGCGGTAAGAGGAAAAATGCATGTGGGTTCTAAAAGTACGTAATTAAACAAACAAACTAAGCCAGGTATGATTAAAAGCGACCGTGCTAAAATCACGGAACCAGGGAATGCCTAACACCTTCTCCCTGGTTAACAAAATTCCTTACTCGGTCTTCTGGTTTTCGCGGACTTTAAAACAGAATCAAATTTCCTCGATTTGGGATTTAATGTAAACCGGTGACTTGGGACACCATATAATTATAAATAATTCCATTTCGATTAATATCACTTTAATTGGAAAAACTCCCCTTCTTTCCTTTGGCACCATTTCCCCTGGAATGTGACAGCTCTGGCGACTCTGCTGGGGAACAGAACCCAGAATCTCTGGTTCAGGGTTCAGAATTCGAGCTTGTAATGTGATATATACTTGGCTTTATTGATTTGATGTTATTACTGTATTTTTGGGTCTAATGTGCTAATTACCGCTTTGATATTATTTGAACTGTATTAAATTGTCTTCTTACGCCTTCCTTCTGAGTCTTCTGAATTTATGGTGCACACGTGCGTGTGGCCAAATTTTCGGTTAGAATTCATACCAATTAGAACGAGGCTGGGTCAGTAATTAGGCCGGGTAGACTTTCGTGCTCCCGGTACATTGCTCTCATCTCGGCTCGAGTTGTCCGCTTGGGTAAGCCATGTCTAGAACATACCCCCTGGTTCAAACCTAGAATAACATAGCCTCATGCCGTATCCCTAGTAGGTACATTTATTTGCATCACGTGCATTTGACTTTAAGGACTCAACACATGGGTTGGGTCCGTTTAGGACAGATGTACCCGAAATTACAAGACCATCCTGATGCATCTTATGTGCTACTTGTGCATTATGTTTGATTTGGTTTGTGCATGTTGACCGGTTTCTAAAATAAATATAAAAATATTGAGGGAAAACCAGAAAGAAAAAAATATGAGGGAGAAAATGTAATGACCCAACCGGTCATTTTTAACTTTTAGAACCCCGTTCCCTAAAATAAAACTTCTTATAGGTGCTTGTAATGATTTATGACTTGCGTGGATGGTTGGTTCGGGATTTGGAAGTGTTTGGGGTGAAACTAGAATACTTGGTTCCTTAAGATTGGCCTTAAAGTGCTAAGTTTGACTTCGGTCAACTTTTTGTGAAAACGACCCCGGAATAGAATTTTGATGATTCCAACAGTTCCGTATGGTGATTTTGGACTTAGGAGCGTGTTCGGAATTTTATTTGGAAGTCCAAGAACTTAAGTTTGGAAGTTTGACCGATGAGTTGACTTTTTGATAGCGGAGTCGGAATCTAGTTCCGAAAATTTTCATAGCTCCGTTATGTAACTTATGACTCGTGTGTAAAATTTGAGGTCAATTGGAGTTGATTTGATAGGTTCCGGCATTGAATGTAGAAGTTGAAAACTCTTAGTTTCATTAAGCTTGAATTGGGGTATGATTCATGGTTTTAGCATTGTTTGATGTGATTTAGAGGTTCGACTAAGTTCGTATGATGTTTTAGGACTTGTTGGTATATTTGGTTGAGGTCTCGAGGGCCTCGGATGAGTTTCGGATGGTTAACGGATCAAAAATTTGAGTAAAAAGGCTGCTGCAATTTTTCCTCTTTTATTGGACATTCTGGGCTGTGATCGAGCCCAGATATCGAGCCCAGGTATCAAGCCCAGATATTGAGCCCACGATCGAGCCCTGAGTCAAAGCCAGGGACGAGACTCAGTATCGAAGCCTCGATCGAAGGCAAGGCTCGAGGGCATGATCTAAGGCAAGGCTCGAGGGCATGATCGAAGGTAAGGCTCGAGGGAATGATCGAAGGTAAGGCTCGAGGACTAGGATCGAGACCCAAGCTCGATGCCCTGAGCGAAGGCCCAACCTCGATGCCCTGAGCGAAGGCACAACCTCGATGCCCTGATCGAAGGCACATGTTCGATGCCCTGATCGAGGCCATGACCGAGGTCCAGGCTCGAGCCTGTGATCGAAGCCGCGGTCGAAGCCGCAGTCGAGGCCCAGTTCCGAAGGCTGCTGGGCAATTTTATAAAAAGAGAACATTCGTCCCATTTGCCATTTTTGGCGAACTTGAGCTTGAGTAGAGGCGACTTTTGACAGATTTTCAAGGGAAAAACATTGGGGTAAGTAAGTCTAACTCGGATTTGGTCTACATATACAAGTGTATTATTGTTTTTCACAATTTAATTAGTGTTTTGAGATTTGGAAAAGTTTAGAAATCTCATAGAAACAAAATTTTGAGATTTCGGTATCGATTCGGAGTCGGATTTGAGTGAAACTGGTATAGTTGGATTCGTAATTGAATGGGTTGTCGGATTTCATAACTTTCGCCGGATTTCGAGATGTGGGCCCCGCGAGCAAATTTTTAATTAATTTCATTTTTATTAAAAATGTAGTATTTCCTTATAGAATTTATTTCCTATAATTTTAGTGATTGTATCGAATTATTTTGGCTAGATTCGAGCCAGACAGAGTTGGATAATCGTGAAAAAGGTAAAATTGTGGATTAAATTGGAGCAAGACGAGGTAAGTCTCTTGTCTAACCTTGTGAGGGGGGGTGTGTGGGGGCTATGTACGCACGTGGTGACGAGAGTCCGTGCGTAGCTACTATTAATGCTAAAGTCCGGGTAGTTTAGGACACAGAGCATGCCTTACTTGTGTAAATTGTATTCTTTGATTTATTTATATTAATTGATATCTATATGAATATATTGTGAATTGTTAGATAAAGATATTAAAGGATGAAAATCTCATAGGCTTGATTGTCTGATTTAATCAATTAATTGTTAAAAGAAATTGTTCTCGTCCCAAATTCATCTTATAATAAATACACTCTCCTTCCGGAGGCACATCAGAAAATGTCCTCCATTCTTGTGGAGCGGGCCGAACGCCTTGGCAGGATAGATGCATCTATGGATCGCGCCGCACGTCCCTCGGTAGTGTACACGACACTCTGGATCGGGCCATACGTCCTCGGCAGAAATTGTACTTAATAATAATAATTACACGATACTTTAATAATTTATTTCAACTTGTGAAGCTAAGTAATAAATTGGAAAATCCTTGGAATTTAATGAATTATTATTCTTGCTTGTTTAGGAATTAATTGTTACTCTTGTAAATGAGATTTAATTGATAAATTAGAATTTATTTAAATTGAAGAAATTTAATTAATATATTGAGAATTGTTATATTTGAAGAAATTTGATTATTTCTGCTGATTAAACAAATTATTGTAAATTCTGTAAACCATGCTGATTTAAATATTCTAGTTATATTTCAGTTATTATTATTGACCCATAGTGAGTGTCAAAGTCGGCAATCTCGTCTCTACCACTTCGAGATTAGGCTTGATACTTACTGGGTACACGTTGTTTACGTACTCATACTACACTTGCTGTACTTTTTGTGCAGGATCTGAGACAGGTACTAGTGAAGGACCTATCATCACATATCCATGTCATCCCGAGGCATCGTGGTGAGCTGCCTTTCAGAGCCGTTCTGCAACTACCAATGTCTCTTCTTATATTTATATTCTGTCTATTTCATTTCAGACAGTATTTGGAGTTTTGTATAATCTACTAGATGCTCATGCACTTGTGATACCGGGTCTTGGCACACACATTAGAAGAAGTTGGTATTTTATTATTTTCTTGGAATAAAAGTTTAATCAATGTACGTTTGACTTATTAGTTGGCTTGCCTAGATATAGTGTTGGGCGCCATCACGACCTATAGGTGAAATTGGATCGTGACAGAAAATTTACCCGATTTTCGAAAATCTCAGTATTTACCCAAAAAATGCCTGAATGTTTCAAAATAAAAAGTGTCATCCTATTACTGAAATATTTACTATCTGATTCTTACCGGATGTGAGATACGTAGGCAACCTTCATAGGGTTCGGCCCCATTTTTATAAAATAACTTTAAAAAAAAATGTGTCTAGTGGTTCTTTTAATCAAAAAACAAATAAGTAGACCCAGCTTCGGTTAATCCCAAATCGTTCCTGTCAGAATAGCCTTAGAACATCTTCAAAATTGTTGAAGGGCTGTTCTCGCAAGAATAGACGTGTCTGTCAATTAGGAATCACTTTTACCATAATGCCCTTCCCCCAGCCCTAAAGCTATCCTTGAAAGTAAGAAGGGTCCATAGTTGCAAAAATTACCACCCTTTCTTCGGTCACAATTGCAAAAATAGCCCCCCTTCTCGTTGATTTTTCTTAAAATTGAGTTATTTACAAAAGATTGTTTGCAAAAGGAGTGCATTGGTTCTGTCTCTTGAGACTAGTGTCAACCCTAACCTTAACCACCCACAGGTACAAAATGAGCACTGTCTAGAACACACCATTCACAGTTGTAGACGAGGCTCCACTTCAGCTTCAGATGTGGTGGTATGATTTAGGAGAAGATGGTCAGAAATGGGTCACCAAGCACCTGGGAGCCCTCACAGATATTATAAAAATTAAACCACGGGACGATTTGATTGAGGCACTAGTGACTTTTTGGGACCCTGTTCACAATGTCTTTCGCTTCTTCGATTTTGAGTTAACTCCCACTTTAGAAGAGATAGCTGGATATTCCGGGTTTGGCAGGGATTTGAGAAACCAGGAGCTCATATTCCCGAGGGCTCTTTCTGTACACCGATTCTTTGATCTTCTGAACATCAGTAAGCAAATTAGAAAGACCAACGTAGTCGAAGGGTGTTGTTCTTTCTACTTCCTGTACTCTAGGTTCGAGCAGCCAAATGGGTTGGAAATGCATGAAAAGGGCCTTAACAACAAGCAGAACAAAGACACATGGCAGATTCATCGTCGCTTCGCCTTCATAGTGGCATTTCTGGGAATTATGGTCTTTCCAAACGAGGAGCAGACAATTGATACCCGCATAGCCAGGGTTGTACATGTCCTCACTACCAAAGAACATCACACTCTTGCCCCGATCATTCTATCAGACATTTATCGGGCGTTGACTTTGTGCAAGTCTGGGGCAAAATTCTTTGAAGGGTGCAATATTTTGTTACAAATGTGGTTGATTGAGCATCTCCGACATCTCCCCAAGTTCATGAGCTATGGTCCAAGCAAGGATAATTTCATTGAGAGTTACGAAGAAAGAGTAAAAGATAACAACTCTCCAGAAGGGGTGGAAGCCTGGATATCCCACCTAAGATCTTTAAATGCAAGTCAAATTGAGTGGACTTTGGGATGGCTCCCGGTAAGAGAGGTGATACACATGTCGGCCCTAAAAAGTTATTTGCTGTTGTTTGGTTTGAGAAGTGTCCAGCCGTATGCGCCACACAGAGTTCTAAGACAGCTAGGAAGGTACCAAGTAGTACCTAAGGATGAATATTTGAGTGTGCAAGTGATTGAGCTACACCCCGAAGCTTTAATCCAGCAAATTTGGAATGGTTGTCGCTACTTGAAAGATGATACTCAGGTGCCAGATCCTGCGAGAGGTGAGGTAGATCCGGGTTTTGCTATATGGTTTGGGAAGAGGTCTCGCGTGGATGATGTGCCAGAGCCCAAAAGGCCCACAAAAGGCCGCATGTTCAAGCCTTTGATGATAAAATCCAAGAACGGTTGGCTTGGGGTGAACGGGAAAAAGGATACAAAACAACTATTCATGCCTTAGAGGAAAGGCTGAGAAACCTCAATTTTGAGAAAGACTTGTAAGAACAAGAAGCCGAAGGGGAAAAGAAGAGTCTGATCCGCAGAAATGAAGCCCTTCGTGCTCAACTTCAACAGATGAAGAAAGCCTCTGAAGTGCCAGTGAGAAGTTGGATAGACCAGAAAACTATTGCCAATCTGATGGAAAAGGTGCAAGATTATGATTCCCTCTTGACAAAGACTGAAAAGGCGTTGGACAAAGCCAAGGAAAAGATCATACAGTTAAATGAGAAGGCCGAATCAAGTAAGGATCGCCAAGTAACAAAATTTGAAGAAGAGAGGGCTCAATTCGAGAGAGAGAGAGAGAGAGAGAGAGAAGGCCCATTGGGTACGTTCAGAAGCTCAGCTCCATGCACAGTTGGAAGAAATGAGAAGGTACAATAGAGAATACCAGCATGCAGATTTTGATAGGGAGATGGCTCAGGCGAGACTCAAGCATGCTAGACTTCGGGCTCAGTTGGAATCAGCCTTAGATCATGAGGGCCATATAAGGGAGATAGCCACCGCTCGCCAGCAGCAGTTACAAGATCGAGATCAGAATTTCCAGTACTTCAAAGAGCAAGTCCATAATTTGGCTGTTTATACCGCTCAAAGTTATGTGAACTGCCAAGGGATGGATTATGAGAAGTTTTTGGAGCATGCACCTATTTTTGCCCGTCATCTTGCAGCAAAGTTAGAAAGGATGTACCATACATTAGGGGGTCAACCAAGGCAAGCCCCACCATGAGCAAATGTTCCAGTGTTTGAAAGCAAGAAAATTGTGGAGTTGAAATATAGTCGTAGTTATTAGAACTTTTCATGTAGTAGTGTTTTAGTTTGAGTCATTGTTGAATCTTTAAAATCGCTGTCTTTTAGTCTTGTCAGAGTCTGGTAAGTCATTTTCAATGTAATGTCCTTTCTGTTATTGTATTATTTCATTTTGTTAAAAATAAAATACTATTATTGTTTTCCCCTAAACTACGTAATGGTCTGATTCATGCGGCGTCATGATACGTAGGCAATCCTCATCGGATGCGATCATAACTATAATTAATCTTAAAAAAATGAAAAAAAAGGCGTTAAATTCAAGATGAAAATAAACTAATAAATCAATAAGCCGGGATGAAGCATAAAGCCTTCCAAGATCATTTTAGAAATGAAAATGGCATTAGGTGCATGACATATAATGTGTGATTAATATCTGCAAAATGCCTAACTCTAACACGTTTGTTGTTTGTCATTTTAAAAGATAAAGTAAAATAGAGGTGGTTGGTTTGTGGTTTAAACTGGCGACTCACCCTTACAACACGAGATCAAAAGGAAAAAGTAGAATGGCAAACAACAGTGAGAATGAGTCAGATAATGATGATGTCCATGGACAATTAGTTGAACAAGGTTCAGGACTGGTTGAAGAAGTAAGAGTGTTGAAGCAACAATTGGCAGAGATGTACCAAGCCTGGGTGAATGGACAAGTACCGCCCTCACTATCCGTAGGGCCTTCGGATAATCTTCATAATGTGTCAGTTGCCACTCAAGTGCCTATCTCCATAACAAGTAACCCATTGTACCAACCTGGATTCAGTCCGAGCATTAACCTTCCCACTATCCCCAGTACCTCCATTCCACGTCCTCCAATCGCACCCCTCAAAAATGACCCACCTACTATACCCACTGTCCATACTTTCATTGTCCCTCAACCGACTCTTGCTCAAAAGTCCAATAATGATCCACAACCGGATGCTCATGATGCCCAACATTACTCTCCAGAACTGACTTTCAAGGTTCCAGATTCATACAAATATACTCCTCATAACGTGTTCCCAATTGAGATTGAAAAGCCCGAAAAGAATATGGAACAAGAGGAAATGACCAGAAAAATGAAGAGCTTGGAACAAACCATGAGAAACATACAGGGTTTGGGGGGGCACAAGAGTGTTTTGTTTAACGATCTATGCATGTTTTCCCATGTTCATTTGCCACCCGGCTTTAAGACCCCCAAGTTTGACAAGTATGATGGGCATGGTGATCCCGTTGACCATTTGAAGAGGTATTGTAACCAATTAAGGGGAGCGGGAGGCAAAGAAGAATTGCTCATGACTTATTTTGGGAAAGTTTGACAGGAATTGCTTCAGAGTGGTTCATAGATCAAGACATCTCTCACTGGCATGTTTGGAATGACATGGCTCAAGATTTTGTCCAATAGTTTCAGTACAATATTGATATAGTGCCAGACCGCTCCTCTCTCGTCAACATAAAGAAGAAACCAACATAAAGCACCAATGAAAGAGGCAGAAATGATTGACTATTTTCTCCAAGCTCAGGATCCTAATTACCTCCATTACACGTTGACCGCCATTGGTAAACCTTTCGCTGAGGCGATTAAGATTGGTGAAATAGTTGAGAATGGCATGAAGTCAAGCAAAATTGTGAGTCAGGAAGCCCTTAAGGTGACCACACAAGCAATTCAAAGCGGGTCAAGCAGTTTCGGAAATCGGAAAAACGAGGAGGAAGGATCCATGATGGCATCTGGGTTCGGGGGAGTTCAAAGAGGAATAGCTCCTTCTTACGTGCAATTCCAACAAGGATAATCCAATTCTCCTCAACATTATTATCCGCCTCAAGGTCCCCGATACTCAGTTCCCCTGCAATAATACATAGTGTTTAATGCTCAGGCTTATGCTAGGCCTCCTAATCACCAACAATGGCAAGCACCGATTCCACAAGGCTCCCATCAACTCCGGCCGAATTTTCAGGCACCATATAATCCTAGTCCCCGACAAGAATATGTGAGAGAACAGGAGCCAAAGAAAGAGTTCACCCCAATTGGAGAATCGTATACAAGCCTATTTCAAAAGTTGATGCAGTTGAAGTTGATTGAACCTATTATGCCGCATTATGTGAATCCAAATTCAAAAGGTTTTGACTCAAATGCAAAATGTGAGTATCACTCTAACACCCAAGGTCATAGTACCGAAAATTGTTGGACATTAAAGAAAGCCATTGAAAATTTGATTGAAGCAAAGGCAATTGTGGTAACAAACAATGGGGATACTCCTAATATCACAAATAATCCGCTCCCAACTCATGATAATACACATTTTATTGGGATGATTTGTGATGATCGGGATTATAAGCAGTCTGGCAAGACAGAGATGGTTGTTAGAACTATAGGGCCAGAACCAAAAGTGATAGTGAGCCCGCCGCAATTGGCACCGTTGATTGTGAAAGGTGCGAGTTCTAGTTTGAACTTGGCAGGTTCTGAAAAAACGATTCTCTATGTTCCTGGAAGCACAAAAAAGGTTGAGGTTCAATTGGGTGGGCCAAAACTTTACATCCATGGGGGCATTCAAAAGATCATTCCGAATAATGGTTTGAGGAATATAACAGAGCCAGTCGTGATCCGACCTGTTGCCCAACTCCTAGTGACAAACACAAAAGCTATTCCCTGGAATTATAACAAAACTGTCATGACATACAAAGGAAAAAAGATAGTTAAAGAAATAGGTAAAATGTGGGGCTTGACCCGCTCTGGAAGGTGTTATTCACCAGAGGAATTAAGAAAGGCTAAGCAAGCCAGGGAAAGTCACTTGCCAGTGAAAGAACCCGTTGCAGAAAAAGAAGCGGAGGAGTTCCTTAAGAAGATGAAAATGCAAGACTACTCAATCATTGACCAACTAAGGAAAACTCCTGCTCAGATATCTTTGTTATCTCTGCTTTTGCATTCAGAAGAGCATCGTCGTGTGTTGATCAAAACTCTGAACGAGGCATATGTCTCAGAAAAAACAACGGTGAATCAGCTAGAAAAAATGGCTGAAAGATTCTTTGAAGTAAATAGAATTACTTTCAGCGATGATGATTTGCCTAAGGAAGGGGCTGGACACAATAGAGCTTTGCATCTTATGGTCAAATGTGAAGGGCACTACGTAAAAGGAGTCATGATTGACGGAGGCTCAAGTGTAGATGTGTGTCCTATTTCTACTCTACTACAGCTGAACATTGACACTAACAGAATTCGAACCAGTAATGTCAGCATCAGAGCTTTTGATGGTTCAAAAAGAGACACTATTGGGGAAATCGAACTCACCATGACAATCAGCCCGGTTGATTTTAACTTTCTCTTTCAAGTGTTAGATATGGAAACTTCCTATAGTTTTCTTTTGGGAAGGCCGTGGATCCATATGGCCAGAGCTGTACCATCCACCCTACATCAAATGGTCAAATTCGAGTGTGATGGGCAAGAAATTATTGTTCATGGGGAGGACGACTCATCCGTCTATAAAGACCCATCCATTCCATATATCGAAGCCAAGGAAGGATGTGAATCCATCATATATCAAGCATTTGAGGTGATTGAGGTGGACCAAGTGGAAGAAGGAAAACCAATTTTGCATCCCCGTCTTTCAGCCACATCTATGATGGTAGCTTCGCTGATGTTGAGGAACGGCTATAAACCAGGAAAAGGATTGGGATCCTCTCTGCAAGGAATTGTGAACCCCATTGCTCCCTTTTCGAAGAAAAATACCTTTGGCTTGGGCTTTAAACCAACATCAGCTAACATAGAAAGAGCCAAGGCCCGCAAAAAGAATGGTTGGAATCTTTCCAAACCAATCCCTCACATTGCCTACTCTTTTGTCAAGCCACAATTTGAAGAAGTCCAAAATCCTTCTACTCAGGATGACATTGACGGAGTTTGCCAGGGTCTCAAGGAGATGTACTATGAGATCAATATGGTTCAAGTTGGGGAGGGCCCTAGCCGTGCAAGTGTTCAACTGATTAGTCCAGATACCTCGCTCAGCAACTGGGAAGCAACTCCTCTTCCCATCGGGAAGGAGTCTTGGTAGCCTGTTTTGTTGTTTTTTCTGTATTTGGATTATTTTAAGGGTTGTAATCCAGATATTTTAGTTTAATTGCTTTGCTGTGATGTTAACCCTTCTATCCTTTCAAATTCAATGAAATGAAGTTCCATTTTCGTAGTAAAATTCTATCTTTTTATTTCCCTAATTTTTGTTAATTTCTTATCATTTTCAGTTTCGATAATGCTGGCTTTAAAAACATGACATGCACGCGGAATTCATGCCCAGATCTTAAAAAGCCGTCCAATCTCGAAATAATGAATCAAGAAGTTGAGTATGACGAAGATAAGGCTTTTAGAGAAATAAAAATGGAATTGGATCAATTTGAGAATAAGCATAAGCCTAACTTAAATGAAACTGAGGCAATTAACCTGGGAAGTCCTGAAGAAACCAGAGAAACAAAAATAAGCATTCATATTGAACAAAAGACGAGAGATGCCATAATTCAAGTTTTGTTCGAGTATAGAGATGTATTTGCTTGGTCGTATGATGACATGCCGGGTTTGAGTGCCGATCTAGTGGTCCATAAACTTCCCACACATCCTAATTTTCCACCAATCCAGCAAAAACAAAGGAAGTTTAAGACAGATATGAGTGATAAGATTAAAGAAGAAATCACGAAGCAACTAAGTGCAAATGTGATCAGGGTCGTCTGATACACTACATGGTTATCAAATGTTGTGTCAGTGCCAAAGAAGGATGGAAAAATCAGAGTTTGTGTTGACTATAGGGATTTAAACAAAGCAAGTCCAAAGGAAAACTTTCCCTTACCCAACATTCATATCCTTGTTGATAATTGTGCTAAACATGAAATCCAATCTTTTTGGATTGTTATGCCGGATATCACCAAATTCTGATGTATAAAGAAGATGCAGAAAAGACCGCCTTCACAACTCCATAGGGAACTTATTGTTATAGGGTCATGCTATTCGATTTGAAGAATGTAGGGGTAACTTACATGAGAGCCATGACTACCATATTCCATGACATGATGCATAAAGAGATTGAAGTGTATGTTGATTATGTGATTATTAAGTCGAGAACACAAGCTTACCATGTGCAAGACTTGAAAAAGTTCTTTGAAAGGCTACGAAGGTACAATCTCAAACTCAATCCAGCCAAATGTGCATTTGGAGTTCCTTCTGGGAAGCTTTTGGGTTTTATAGTTAGTCGAAGAGGCATTGAGTTAGATCCCTCCAAGATAAAGACCATTCGAGAGATGCCTCCCCCGAAGAACAAAACAAAAGTCATGAGTTTACTCGGGAGGTTGAATTACATTAGCAGGTTCATCTCGCAGCTTACAACCACATGTGAGCCTATTTTTAAGTTGTTGAAAAAGAACACCGCTATCAAGTGGACAGATGAGTGCCAAGAAGCTTTTGATAAGATCAAGGAATATTTGTCAAATCCCCCTGTTTTGGTCCCGTCGAAACCTGATAGGCCTCTGTTTTTATATCTGTCAGTAATAGATAGTTCCTTTGATTGTGTTCTGGGTCAACATGATGCCACATGCAAAAGGGAACAAGCAATATATTATTTGAGCAAAAAGTTCACCACTTATGAGGCCAAAGACACTCTTTTGGAAAGGACATGTTGCGCCTTAACCTGGGTCGCCCATAAGCTTAGGCATTATCTTTTGGCCTATACAACTTACCTCATATCCCGAATGTATCCCCTAAAGTACATCTTTCAGAAGCCGATGCCAACAGGAAAATTGGCAAAGTGGCAAATCTTGCTCACAGAGTTTGATATTGTTTATGTCACTCGCACTGCCATGAAGGCACAAGCTTTGGCTGATCGTCTGGCAGAAAACCCGGTTGATTATAAGTATGAATCTTTGAACACATGTTTCCCAGATGAAGAGGTTAATTTAGTTGAAGAAGTAGTCCAAGATGATAGTCAAATTTGGAAACTATACTTTGATGGGGCTGTCAACATCAAAGGCATAGGGATTGGGACAATTCTGGTATCACCTACTGGGCAACATTACCCTGCTACGACGCGACTTCATTTTTTCTGTACAAACAACACAGCTGAATATGAAGCTTGCATCATTGGTCTGAACATGGCAATAAATCTAAATGTGCATGAACTGTTGGTGATGGGAGATTCAGATTTGCTTATTCGGCAGGCTCAAGGTGATTGGGAGACTCGAAACATCAAGCTCATTTCATATAGACAATGTGTGGAAGATCTTAGCAAAAGGTTCAAGTCCATCGAATTCAGGTACATTCCCAGGTTTCACAATGAATTAGCTGATGCCTTGGCCACCCTAGCCTCAATGCTTCCATATCCGGGTAATACTCACATTGACCCATTAGAAATTCAAATTCGGTATCAACATGGTTATTGCAATACAATTGAAGCAGAACCAGATGGTGAACCATGGTATCGTGATATTAAACAGTTTCTGAAAATAAGAGAATATCTGGAACATGCTAATAGGGATCAAAAGAGAACTATTAGGCGACTCTCTAATGGTTTCTTTTTTAGTGGGGAAATCCTATACAAAAGAACTCTGGATTTGAATTTGTTGAGATGTGTGGATGCCAAAGAAGCTGAAATGATTATGAATGGGGTACATTCGGGAGTTTGTGGTCCGCACATGAATGGATATGTTCTAGCAAAGAAAATCTTTCATGCAGGATATTATTGGCTTACTATGGAATGAGATTGCTTTCGTTTTGTTCGCAAGTGCCACCAGTGTCAGATTCACAGTGATTTGATTCACTCGCCACCTTCAGAGTTGTATCCTATGTCGGCTCCTTGGCCTTTTATTGCTTAGGGAATGGACGTCATTGGCCCAATCGAGCCAAAAGCTTTAAATGGGCACAGATTCATCTTGGTTGCAATTGATTACTTCACCAAATGGGTGGAAACTATTACATTGAAAGCAGTTACCAAGAAAACAGTAGTAGACTTTGTTCACTCCAACATCATCTGTCGTTTCGGTATTCTAAAAACCATTATTACAGATAATGCTGCTAATTTGAATAGTCATCTGATGAAGGAGGTATGTGAACAATTTAAAATTGAGTATCGCAATTCTACTCCTTGTCGTCCCAAAGCTAATGGAGCTATTGAAGCTGCGAATAAGAACATCAAGAAAATTCTTAGGAAGATGATCCAAGGGTGTAGACAATGGCACGAGAAACTGCCTTTTACTCTTTTGGGATACCGGACAACTGTCCGTACATCAGTTGGCGCAACGCCCTACTTATTGGTTTATGGAACTGAAGCGGTCATACCTGCTGAAATTGAGATTCCCTCTCTCCGAATCATTGTTGAAGCAGGGATTGAGGACACTGAATGGGTGAAGTCCCGATTGGAATAGTTGAATTTGATTGATGAAAAGCGTTTGGCGGCAGTTTGTTTTGGTCAGTTATAACAACAAAGAATGGCACACGCTTACAATAGGAAAGTGCGCCCAAGACAATTCGAGGTAGGACAACTTATTTTGAAACGTATCTTTCCGTACCAGGAAGAAGCAAAAGGAAAGTTCGCCCTAAATTGGCAAGGTCCTTACCTCGTCAAGAAAGTATTGTCAAAAGGAGCTCTACACTTGGCAGATATAGAAGGAAAGGTGACTGATATATCCGTCAACACAGATGCGGTCAAGAGATACTATGTATGTCATGGCTATGTTGGGGCATTCTTATATTTAGCATTTTCAGGTTGGGATGACGAAAGGCTATCATTCTCGCTACCCAAACACTGGTCAACCCTAGTTATCCCTTTGAAGCCTTGTTTATATTTATTTGTTTTCCCTTGTTTTGGAACCAATGTACTTAAAAAAAAAAAGAAGAAAAAAGGAAAAAAAAAAGGAAAGAATCTCTTTAAAAAAAATCATCAAAACAAGTTCATGTTAATTGAACTACGTCTGACCTGATTCCGAAAGGATACGTAGGCAGCCTCACTCTGGGGTTCAGTCACACCAAAACAAAAATCCACATTTCCCCAGTATGCAAAGAAGCTGGGGCATGGTTTTATTTTATTTTCGATGGTTGGTCCATCAAAATGGTTCCAAAAGTTGTAATTCAGTTGAATAGTTCTTTTTACCTTTCCCTGCTAAGACCTTCTAATCAACTCTCTAGAATGCTAAGTCAGTATACTACGGAGATGCCTCAACCATTGTAAAAAGAGAAAAATAAATGAGAGAGTCTTATTGGTGAAAACCCTCATGGCCACTATAAGGCAATGGTGAGTTGAGAGAAAGACAAATGAGAGAGGTCAATTGGTGAAAACCCACAAAGGGCATCATTGATCGATTTAGGTCTTCATATATCTTGGCACAAGCATGGTTAAGACAAAGAACTCAGTTTCAAAGTGAAGTTTACAACAGATTTGGAGAATTAGACGGTTCAAACGGATCGGGCATCCAGTCCAAAATGCATGTCATGTTCATTGAAGTCAGCATATTCCTCCAGATAAGTCCTTTCTTATTTTTCTTTTCCCCTGAAAGGGACACTTCTTGATTAAGTTGTAATACCTGTTAGTTCACTTTCTTGTTTTCTTTCGCATTACTTTCTTGAGTCCCTTTTAGTCTAATTTTGTCAAAGCAAAGCAAAGAAAAGGCCACAAAATTGGTTACTGTTTCCCTGTTATGTAAAGCAAAGATTGCTCGGCATAAACTATATGGGCAAAAGTTTAAAGCCATCTGTGATTTTTCTTGTCGAGAAAAAGGCTTGAAGGGATGAACAATGCTTCAAGGTTCAATAAAAGTTACTCAGTTAAAAGTTGTTTTGGAAGCAAGGTTGTTTGCATCATAAACACAAGTGGTGATAAGCGCAAAATAGTCAGGTTTTGATCTTGAGAAAAAAGATCTTCAGAAAGTAAAGACAGAATCTCCCGGCAATTTGTACGACCATTGACAGAGTCAGTTTTTATAATAAGTGTAATGGACGCAAGGTCAAGTCGCCCAAGAAATCAAGGCCACAAACTGACCACCATTTCAAAACTAACAAATTTTTCTTTGTTTAAAACAGGAACAGAACAATTTTAGGAAACAGTTCGTGAAAAGACGAACACCACCAAATGAAGTTATCAAATCCTTAGTTTTCTTCCAATATACATGTAATCATGTTATTCTTGGTTTTATTATAGGGAATCAATACCCTATCTTCAACACAAGGCACTACATCCCCTAGTTGCATTTTAGTGCCAACATAGGGTACGACATTCCCTAGTAGCATCCTAGAGTGCCACGAGCCTCATCTTATTGACAAACATAGGGTACTACATCCCCTAGTTGCATTTTAGTGCCAACATAGGGTATGAAATTTCCTAGTAGCATCTCAGAGAACCACGAGCCTCATCTTATTGCCAAACACAGGGTACTACATCCCCTGGTTGCATTTTAGTGCTAACATAGGGTATGACATTCCCTAGTAGCATCCTAGAGTGCCACGAGCCTCATCTTATTGCCAAACATAGGGTACTACATCCCCTGGTCATATTTTAGTAACAACATAGGGTACGACATTCCCTAGTAGTATCTCAGAGAGCCATGAGCCTCATCTTATTGCCAAACACAGGGTACTACATCCCCTGGTTACATTTTAGTGCCAACATAGGGTACGACATTCCCTAGTAGCATCTTAGAGTGCCACGAGCCTCATCTTATTGCTAACACAAGGTACTACATCCCTTGGCTGCATTACTTATTGCCAACATAGGGTACGACATTCCCTAGTAGCATCTCAAAGCGCCACAAACCTCATTTTATTGCCAACATAGGGTACGACATTCCCTAGTAGCATCTCAGAGTACCACGAGCCTCATCTTATTGTCAATACTGGGTACGACATTCCCTGGTTGCCTTCCTTCTTGTTAACATAGGGTACGACATCCCTATTATTAAAAAAAAAAGATAATAAGAAGATACCCGTTTTGTTTTTCAATTCTTTATTCAGCAATAGCAAAGATAGTTTAATGTGTTTTCTATAACTTACAAAATACTTCCTAGTGCAAACTGGGGCAGAAAGGTTTTGTTCGTTTTGTCTGTTTCTGATGGCTTGCAGGTTTTTCTGCAAAGTACGGATTGTATATGCAAAAATAAGATTCCAGCTCTCGCTAGAGAAAGTGGAATGTTTGATCTCAATACCAGCCGAACCATCTTTGACATAACGCATGCAGAGACATAGAGTCTCAAGATCCATCTTCTCATCATAGGATCAAGAAACAAGTTGCGAGAATATTTCATGATTTGTTACATCGAGAGCTTGAAGTTCAGTCTAAAGTCAATGGGGGAAGCAAGTCAAGAATCAAGACAAGACTTCAAATGGCATTAAGATAGGTATTTTGTAACTTTTAGATTTCAAGAGTATGTAATTTTCTTTTCATTTTGATGTAATAGTTGGAACTGCGGATCGGAACCTCGATGGAACTTCACTCGACTCCCCCTCTAAGCATACTCCATCACGCTTCTTCCACTTGAACTACACGTGACTTGATTCCCTTATAACTCCGAATATGTAGGCTGCCTAAAACCAAGGCTCGGTCACATACCTTTCTTTTATCTTCTTGTCCTTTTTAAATAATAGTGAGGTCAAAAATCAGTCACATTGTTCATTTTCTTTGCCTGAAAACTCTTCATGTTTCCAAGCAAAGAAGAGCATGCTGTGAATACCTAATTTTTGACCACATCCCAAATTTTATACTACTTTAGTGTAAATATTTCTTTTAGGTCTAATCTTGATATTTTAAACTTTTATCTTACTCTTAATAGGTTTTATCTAAGAAAAATAAAAATTACAAAAAACAAATTTCATATACGCTATGGTATTGTTTTAGTGTCATTAGATTGTATGTAAATATTTTATTTTTCTTATATATATATTTGTTAGTCTAGAGTTAGTTAATTAATATTTTTGTCTTAGTATTTTTATTGAATTTTACTTCTAAAAGAAAAAAAAAACTAAAAATTGAAAAATTTGAAGCATCCATAACTTTTCCAAAGTTGGGTAACAAATTTTATCTCAAAAAAAAAAAAAAAGATTTCAATCATTCCATGATCCCCACTCCCACACGACACAATGCACACACAGTGCATTACTCGTATTTTCTCTCCACAACTCACACATTGTAATATATAATACATTCATGTTTTAGCATTGAGGGAGGGAAAAAAAAAGAAGAGGAGGGGGATTAACTTTTAGCATTTTCGAGGAGGAAAGAAATGGGCTTCTTTGGGAGAATACTAAAAAGCAACCTGATAAGGAAAAAAATCCAGCAGTTAAGAGAAAATGATACTTTTCTTCTTTTAGAGCAAAAAGTGGGCTTGAAGAGATAGTTATTCGGTGGAGTTCCTCCGTTTGGAGTCGGAGATCGAAGCATCGTTTCAGATTTTAAGTTCGCGAACTCAAACGAGTAGATTATAGTTGTTACCTTTGCTCTTTGAAAGTTTCATAAAATGTAACAATTAAGTTCTTTTGCGAGTTTAATGTAACGTATTATTGAATATATGATGTTAGTTCATGAAGTTTAATTGTTCCTTTACTTTCCTTTGTATTTTAAGTGATGTCTGTTTCTTCTTCTCTTCTTATTGTTAATGTATGTATGCTTTGCAATTTATATTTTTGTATGTTCCTAACTTTTAATTTTTAATTCGAATCTATTATCTTGCCATAATTTTCATGAAAATTTTAACTGATAGTTAAATTTTAAAAAAAAACGTTTAAAGTGGGTCAAGACAATACTTCTTGGGTTAAGTCCTAGTTAATGTGTGAGTTCATTCATACCAGGTCTAGTTATTGTCTTTATTTTGGTAATTCTTTGCAAATCTGTTATGTCCTTATTCTTTATTTAGGATTAAAACTTTTTTCTCTTCTCCCGCGAACTAGCATCCTGGTAACTAAGTTAGTGATAAGTTTGGTGTAATTTAGTTTTACTTACTCTGAGTAGTTTTAGAATTGGCTCATATAATTTATGGTAGGTAGATTACTTAGATGTGGTTAGGATCCCATTAGTTCAAAAAAGAATAAAGGTAGTATAAAGTTACATGTTCGTACAATTGAATTTTAACGCAAGAATCATTCTAGTTCATTTATTTATATTTTAATATGGTGTTTAATTAAATAACTCAAATTCCATGTAGCAGTACCCAAAAGCATAAATCCAAAATATTCTGATAATTCTTTGGTTTTTATAATTGTGTTAAGATTTTTTTTAGTTAGGTAAAATATTTTCATTAGTTTGGTTCTACCACATGGTTAAATATTTTTTCTTAATTATGTTTACATTTTAAAACTTCAAAATACATGTTATATTTAGTCATTCATTTTTTTTAGATAATATAGTTATTAATATGTGCTTGAGATTTTGTTGGATTGTGTTTTCATCATTTGAATTTATTCTTTGTTGGATATAATGTCTGCATTGCCAAATGGTTCATATTTAATTAGATAAGAAGTGATAACACTGGGATTTTTAGTTCATTTAATCTTTAAGCATGTCTTTTTATTTCATGTTAATTTGCCTTGTGTTGGAATCAATATAGCTCATTAGTAAGTGGAACAATAAGGGGAATAAATCTGAGTTTAGAGTTAGCTAAAAAAGTGAGCCTAAATGTTACTTCGGGCTTATTCCATCAGTTAAACAGGTAGAAGCGCAAATAATTGTGAAGGAGCGAAATGAGACATGAACTAATTCAAGATTCGTTCCAATAAGTAAAATAAAAATAAAATATAGAAATAAATATCTCAGATCTAAAAAGATAAATAAATGAAATACTTTGAATATGCTAGTATGCTTTAGGCACGTGTTAATCAATTGAATCATCGTGATTATGTATACGTTCGCGTGACATAATTACGATTCCCAAAACTAATACCAAGGTATGTGTTCGCGCAACTTTGGGCGAAACAATCTTAAAAATAATAAAGTGTTATTAATTGTATACACGTACGCGTGACATGATTAATGACACACCAAATAAAACGAATACACGTACGCGTGATTCGTTTCGAGATAATTCAATAATTACAAATAATCAAGTAATTAAAAGCGGTAAGAGGTAAAATGCACGTAGGTTCTAAAAGTACATAATTAAACAAACAAACTAAGCCAGATATGATTAAAAGCGACCGTGCTAAAACCACAAAACCAGGGAATGCCTAACACATTCTCCCTGGTTAACAGAATTCCTTACTCGGTCTTCTGGTTTTCGCGGACTTTAAAACAGAATCAAATTTCCTCGATTTGGAATTTAATGTAAACCGGTGACTTGGAACACCATATAATTATCCCAAGTGGCGACTCTGAAAATTGAATAAATAATCCCATTTCGATTAATGTCACTTTAATTGGAAAAACTCCCTTTCTTTCCTTTGGCACCATTCCCCCTCGAAAAAGGAGGTGTGACACACGCAAGGTTAGACAAGTCACTTACTTCGACTTGCTCCAATTTAACCAAATAATATGCCTTTTCCTCGATTTTTTGATTCCGGTCGATTCGTATCCACTCATAATTAATTCGATACAGTCAACAAAAATTATAGAATCAATTCCATAAGAAAATACTATATTTTACAATAAAATCCGAAATTAACTCAAAAATGGCCCGTATGGCCCACATCTCGAAATCCGGCGAAAGTTACGAAATACGAATGCGCATTCAACCACAAGTCAAACCATACCATTTTTACTAAAATCCGATATCAACTTGACCTCCAAATCTCAAATTCTCATTTTGAAATTCCTAGGCCCAAATCCTCTAATTTCACCTCAAAAATATGTAATCTATTCAAAATATTCAATGATAATCCAATATAATTGACTAACAATGATCACATGTGACCTACCTCAAGATTTTCCGTGATTTCTCGTTCAAAAATCGCCTCACCCGCTTTTAAAAATGTCAAAAATGACAAAAATTCTCGGACCCTTCTATTTTGTATACTGCCCAGTGCTTTCTCACCTGCGGACAAAATTCTCGCACCTGCGATCCCGCATTTGCGGTGAAACACCGCATCTGCAAAAATTAGTCAGCCCAGCTGCCTTCGCATCTACGAGCCTTGGACCGCATTTGCGCCTTCGCAGGTGCGGAAAATACCATCGCACCTGCGCCCTTCCTCACGCTTCTGCGCAACATGAGATGCATCTGCGGCATCGCACCTGCGGCCAATTTCTCGCAGGTGCGATTACATCAGAAGACAGAAATTTTTCTAGATTTCTTCTAAGTACGAATTTGATCCATTAACCATCCGAAACTCACCCGAGACTTTCGGGACCTTAACCAAATATACCAATATATCCTAAAATATTATACGAACTTGCTCGCGCGATCAAGTTGTCCAAATAACACCTAAAACTATGAATCAAACCTCAAATCAAAGGAAATTTCCAAGAAAACTTTAAAACTTATATTTTCACAACCGGACATCCGAATCACGTCAAATCAACTCCGTTTCTCACCAAATTCGGCAGACAAGTCACTAATATTATAGTGGATCTATACCGGGCTTCGAAACCAAAATACGGACCCGGTGTTAATAAATCCAACATCAGTAAATTCTTAAAAATCTTTTAAACTTTTAATTGTTCATCAAAACTCCATATCTCGGGCTAGGGATCTCGAAATTTGATTCTGGGCATACGCCCAAGTCTCAAATCATGATACGGACCTACCGGAACTGTCAAAATACTGATCTGAGTCCGTTTTGCTCAAAATATTGACCAAAGTCAACTCAGTTGAGTTTTTAAAGCTCTAATTCACATTTTAATCCATTTCTCACATAAGAACTTTTCGAAAAATTTTACGGACTACGCGCGCAAATTGAGAAAATGATAAATAGTATTTTACGAGATCTTAAAACACAAAATTAATTATTAAATTTAAAGATAACATTTTTGGTCACCAAGTGAGGCTTCTGAAGTTCCACCAGAAAGAAACGATTCTTTATTTATGAGGCGTTTCAATTTTGAATGGGTGGAAACAGTTGTTTACTTGATAATGAATTGAGACATTTATACATTAAATTGGACATAAAGAATAAGAGAAGAAAAGGCAATATATATATATATATATATATATATATATATATATATATATATATATATATATATATATATATATATATATATATATATAGATAGAGAGAGAGAGAGAGAGAGAGAGAGCAGGGAATGAAAATTTTGATGTGACACCTCTCTTTATCAAGGAAATGCATTTATCTATTTTCTCGATTTTTTTCATATTTGATGTCTAAAAAAACTGTAGAGAATTAAAAATATTTTATTTATGTTATTCCTCATTATTAGCATTTATTACTTAACCCGAAACGTTGCAAATGAACGTTATCAACCATGCTGCAAAATAATGGGTGCTAAGAAACGTTGCTAAAGGGTTGTATCTGAGCCTTCTAATTCTTAATTTCTTATTTAAAGTTGCTTTTTATCTGCTTTTCCTTGCTCATGTTAACTGTCAAGAGGAAGAAAGAAGGCCCGATAGAGAAGGCCAGGTATTCTAATCATGAATTAATTATCTTTAATGTTCTTTGTTGGATAAATCAATCAAGTAAAGGGTGTAGATTTACTTTTACATTTGATTTCGAATTGATCTGGGTTGGCTTCTGTAATTTCAAACCATACATGAACGGCATTGGAGAAAGTTTGGTGCTTCTATCGTTGAATGAAGCACACTACTTCCATGCGTAGCCAGAAAGTTCTTTTCTTTTCCAGAGTAATATGCAGAGTAAGTTTCATTTCTTCCTCGTATATATCATAATAAACTCAATTAATTAATTAACCCTACAAACGATATACACCAAATGCTACAAATTAAACTGTTATTTTTTAATTACATGTTAGTTGAACGAGTGAATAAAATTACACCAAATTAAACTCTTAACCCGAGCCTGAAATTGATATATTTATTTCCTCGTCTATATAATCAAATTAGAGGAATCACTAATAGATTGTGATAGAAGGCAAAACTATATTATTACAAGTGATTCAAATTTACATTATCATCTAATGCCTAAAAGTGAATAGTATAAAAGAATCGACATTCTAATTACCTAAATTTTAGTACGCTTTATCTCTTGGTATATGTATGCTAAGAATATATATCGTTTTTCATATAGATAATTTGATTTGCCAATGTAACTCTTTTTTCTTGGGTATTGCGGTGGGGTAATTATGGATACTATTTATGGAAGAGGTCATAGTCGAAAATGTGAAGGAAGTGATATGTTTTCGAATCCCTTGATGTCGCCGGTTAATACTCCAAAAGAAAATAAAAGGAAGATGTTGATGAACAAGTATATCCTGATGAATTCAGTCTGGCACTTTTAGTTTTGCAGTCTTTAATAATTGCATTATAATATGCAGAATTTGTTGCTTAAATATATAGTTTGATTTGCCAGCCAAGTAATTATTGGTAAGTCTACAATTATTATTTTTATTGTTGACAAAAATTACAACAAAATACAATATATTTGGATTTGTTTTTCACCATTTTTTCTATGTATCTTATATATGTATATGTCTTGCCAAATATGTTTGTTTCTTTTTGTTGGTATTCTCCGTGTGTTTGGAAATTTTTTTGAGATTAACAAGAACTTTTTTAATGTCAATATTTGAACTAATTCTTTATTTTTAATATTAGATCGCCGAAAGCGCGGATAGAAGATGACTTGACACCTCTCTTATACTAGGATTATCATTTATCATCTTTTTTTTCATTTTTTTTTCTTGTCCAAAAATCTATATTCCTTTCAAAGGACTTTTTCTATTAATACAATTAATTAATACACTTAATATTTATTCTATTATAATTTCTAATGTACGTTACTCTTTTGGAGCAATTACCCAATGTATAACACTCTTTATAACCTATTATTATTATTATAACTTTTAAAAATATAATCATCTTTTTAGTGAAAACAAATATATGGCACCAACGAGCCCTTTCCTTATTTTCATTCAATTTGTTTAATAATATTTATTAATTATCCTATTTATTACATCTCATTATGTTCGAAGAGTTACTAAAAACCCTCCGTATCCCTCCATATTTGTTTGTTTTCTCTGTTAAATAACATGCTCTTTAGCTCCCTTGTGACTAAATTGTTGTAGCTTTCACCTCCTCTATATATAATCTCACACTTTCATTGTTTTATGTAACCCTTACAAATCTTGATCATAGTCCATATAATGTGAACAACATGAAGACTCTCACTCTCCACTCTTGACTAACATGCCAGGACGATTATTTTTTCCCTTTTCAATTTTGCCTTTTCACTTCTTTTTCTGTCAAATGTCTTTCTTAATTTCTTCTCTCTTGGTACATCACATGTTATCAACTAAGCATGCCAATTATAATTCGGCAGTATTTTGTTGCTTTTTTTTTTTATTTCTTGACTTTCATTTTGTTGGTTGAAGAATGAGTTTATTGTACCCGACAGAAGTAGTTATTTCTCAACATGCTTATTTTTATATTAGCTTGTATGTTTGCATGGTGTCACGACCCAAAATCCCACCACATGCGTCGTGATGGCACCTAATCTCTAAGACTAGGTAAGCCGATTTCCATTACATTTCAAAGCCATATTTTTAAAAAATAAGTAATCAAAACTAACAACGGAACAAATATGAATATACAATCTCCCAAGACTGGTAGTATTGAGTCACAAACTCTAACTGAATACATGAAATGATCACGAGGACCGAATATGCAATACTGTTTGATTAAAAATTAACAGTACAATGAAATGAAAAGATTTCAAGAGACTGCGACGACTAAGCAGCTCTACCTTGAATCCTTACGATCCCGCTTTACTCTGTCCAAGTCCGATATCTCCAATACCTG
Organism: Nicotiana tomentosiformis; assembly: GCF_000390325.3. Lineage (NCBI taxonomy): Eukaryota > Viridiplantae > Streptophyta > Magnoliopsida > Solanales > Solanaceae > Nicotiana > Nicotiana tomentosiformis. The sequence continues at coordinate 1,584,255 of NC_090818.1, read as the reverse complement.
GCTCTGCACAAAAATATGCAGAAGTGTAGTATGAGTACACCACGGTCGGTACCCAGTAAGTATCAAGACTAACCTCAATGGAGTAGAGACGAGGTACAGTCAAGACACTCACTAGTCAAATAATCTGTGCAATATAGCAAACAAAAATAATAGAAAACAAATAACAATAAGGACAACACCAATCAACTAGTGATTTAAACAGCAAGGCAACATGGACATCATAAATATTACTCAAACGAATAATAAATACAGGTACAAGCAATTAATCAAGTCCTTCAAAATATACATCTTTTATCTATAAGTTTTTCAATAAAAGTCTCTAGAATATAATCCTTTTCAATAAATATATTTCAAATATACTTCCTTCAAATAAATATCTTTCCATTATAATTCTTTCAAATAAATATCTTCTAAATATAATTCTTTCCAATAAATATCTTTCGAATATAATTCTTTCAACTAAATATCTTTCAAATATAATTCTTTCAAGTAAATATCTTTCAAATATAATTCTTTCAAGTAAATATCTTTATAATATAATTCTTTCGAATAAAAGTCACCATGTGACGCCTCATTTAACTTTCTTGGCGTGAGAAATAGATTCAACATATCACATCAAATGGCACGGCAATACCTTCGTGTACTTATCTCATTCTCACCCATATATATATATATATATATATATATATATATATATATATATATATATATATATATATATATATATATATATATATATATATATATATATAGATAGATAGATAGATAGATAGATAGATAGATAGATAGATCAAATCAATTGGCACGGCAATACCCTTCGTGCATTTATATCTTTCTCACCGTACATACATATAACAGTACCAACTAAGTGGGAGAAGTGCCAATAACAATAAAAAAAATAAAGTAGAGGCACACAGGAAGCAACAACGACTCCAAGTCACATAGAAAACATAGGTTCACAATAACATCTCAAGATAAAGGCATGAATGTATACACAACAAAACGATATCACAATATAATGTATGTCTCTCGTCCTCTCCTGCACGGAAATACTCTTCATGCCATGAGTATATGATAATATAAAAATATTTACACGGCATCACCCTTCGTGCTTTTACTCTCATCCTCACCTGATAATATAAATGAAACGGCACGGCATCACCCTTCGTGCTTTACACTCTCAATGGCACGGCATCACCCTTCGTGCTTTACACTCTCAAATGGCACGACATCACCCTTCGTGCTTTACACTCTCAAATGGTGTCACGACTCAAAATTTCTCACCGACGGGACCGTGATGGCGCCTAACATTTTACTTGCTAGGCAAGCCAACGTTAGAAAAATCGTTAAACCAATTTCTTATTTCCATTCAGTAAATAACAATAATTAACTAAGATGAAATATAATAAGTGCGAAATATCATAAAACTATATTAATTACTACCACCCGGATCTGAAGTCACAATTCACGAGCATTCTAGAATTTACTACAAGTATTAGTCTGAAAGAAATACAACTATCTGAATGAAATAAAATAGTAGGACATAAAAGATAGACGGGGACTTCAAGGTCTGTGAACGCCGACAGATCTACCTTGAGTCTCCGGACAGCGGACCAGTAGCAAATCTCGATCAACCTGAGCTGGTATCATAATTTGCACAGAAAGTGCAGAGTGCAACATCGGTACAACCGACCCCATGTACCGGTAAGTGTTGAGCCTAACCTCGGCGAATTAGTGACGAAGTTAGGACAAGACACCCACATATAACCTGAACTGTATAATCATGCTAGTGGCAACAACAGTAAATAAAGAAATAACGCAGAAATAATGAAAGGGGAACATACGGTGAGGGAATACAACATAAAGAGTGAGAGTAATGAAAAGACAGAATTAAACCGGAAATCCTTAAACAAATTGAGCAATTAAGACGGCAAGGAAAACTGTACGACATCACCCTTCGTGCTTTTACTCTCAACCTCACCAAATAACAAATAAGACTGTACGGCATCACCCTTCGTGTTTTTACTCTTTTCCTCACAATATAAATAATTCATACACGGCATCACCCTTCGTGCTTTACACTCTTCCTCACAATATAAATAAATATCATGCACGACATCACCCTTCGTGTTTTATACTCTTCCTCACAATATAAATAAATTATGCACGGCATTACCCTTCGTTCTTTACACTCTTCCTCACAATTCACAGAATCAATAATAACGGATAGAGAGAAGTTTCACAAGAAATCAATATTTCATCAATAATTACTTTCATAATTTAACATCTCGACCTCGAATCAATATTCACAATTTTATCGACTTTAGTGGATTCGGATACAAGTCTCCCAACATTTCAACAAAAACAATAAGCATGGATGACAAGATTTAAGACTACAAATTGCAAGAAATGGAATTTCACTCGCATGCTATGACTCGACCACAACGTATAGATGCTCGTCACCTCAACTATACATCGTATTCAACAACAAAACACGTAGCAAATACTCACACAATACCTATTCCCTCAAGCCAAAGTTAGACACAACACTTACCTCGCTCCGAAGGCCACTTAATTCTCAATTACAGCTTTTCCTTTAGAATTCACCTCCAAACCACTCGTATCTATTCAAAATGACTCAATAATATCAATATTGCTAAAGGAATCAATTATATTTCATAAATTAAATTTTCCAAAATTTCCTCCAAAAAGTCGAAAAATTGACTCTGGGCCCGCTTGGTCAAAACTCTAGGTTCGGACCAAAATCTTTTTACCCATTCACCCCCGAGCACGAATATGTAATTAGTTTTGGAATTCGACCCCAAATTGAGGTCTAAATACCCAAATTCCCGAAATCCCTAGTTTCTACCTTAACCCCTAATTCTACCATGAAAACTCTAGATTTTAGGTTGAAAATTCGAGAAATGTAATAGGTAATTGAAAGAAAATGGTTTAGTTGGGGAAGAAATAACTCTTGAAAAATCGCCTCTCATCGTTTGGTTTTTGAGAAAAATGAGTTTTTGGCTAAAATCCCCTTTTTGGGTTTTGTTAAGTGCTGAGCGACAGTGTTCATCGCATTCGCGAGAGAACTGTCGCATTCGTGAAGTGTATGGGCCGCCAAACCTTCGCGTTCGCGAGACAGTGCTCGCGTTCCCGAGACAGTGCTCGCGTTCGCGTAGGCTACCCTTCCCTGGTCTTCGCATTCGCGAGTCATCGTTCGCGTTCGCGATGAAGAAAAAAGTTGTATGCCCTCCCCAGTGCCAAACACTATGCGTTTGCGATGGGCTTGTCGCGTTCGCGAAGGGTAACGCCCCATCGCTTCGCGTTCGCGACCAAGCATTCGTGTTCGCGAAGAAGAAATCCTCACCTGCCCAGTTTACTCTTCGCGTTCACAAGAGTACCTTCGCGAACGCGAAGAAGGACATGCCAGAACACCTGCTGCAGCAAACTACCAGATTTCCAAAGTCCAAAACATCCCGTGGCCTATTCGAAACTCACCCGAGCCCTCGGGGCTCCAAACCAAACATGCACACAAGTCTAAAAACATCATACGGACCTGCTTGCGCGATCAAATCGCCAAAATAACACCTAGAACTCCGAATTTAGTACCAAATCGAATGAAAGTATCAAGAACACTTTAAAATTACTATTTTCTCAACCGAAGGTCCGAATCACGTCAAATCAACTCCGTTTCTCACCAAATTTCTCAGACAGATCTTAAATATCATAATGAACATGTACCGGGCTCCGAAACCAAAATACGGATCCGGTACTAACAATGCCAAACATCAATCAATTCTTAAAAATAATTAATTTTCAAACTTTTAATTTTTATCAAAAATTCATAACTTGAGCTAGGGACCTCCGAATTCGAGTTCGGGCATACACCCAGGTCCCATAATTCGATACGGACCCACCGGGACTATCAAAATACGGATCCGGACCCGTTTACCAAAAATATTGACCGAAGTCAACTAAAATTAACTTTTAAGATAAAAATTCTTATTTTCATTAGTTTTCAACGTAAAAGCTTTCCGGAAACCTGTCCGGACTGTGCACGCAAATCGAAAAGGGTAAAAATGAGATTTTTAAGGCTTAAGAGCGCAGATTCGAGTTCTAAAATATAAGATGACCTTTTGGGTCATCATAATCTCCACTTTTAAAATAACCGTTCATCCTCGAACGGACATAGAAAAGTACCTAGGCTGGTAAAAAGGTGGGGATATCTACTCCGCATATCGGACTCGGACTCCCAAATGGATGCCTCAATAGGCTGACCCCTCCACTGTACTCGAACTGAAGGGTAACTCTTTGATCTCAATTGGCGAACTTGCCGGGCTAGAATTGCCACTGGCTCCTCCTCGTAAGTCAAATCCTTGTCCAACTGGACAGAGCTGAAATCTAACACATGGGACGGATCACTGTGATACTTTCGAAGCATGGACACATGGAATACCAGATGAACAACTGCTAAACTAGGTGGCAACACAAGCCTGTAAGCCACCTCTCCCACTCTCTCCAGAATCTCAAAAGGTCTGATATACTTAGGTCTCAACTTGCCCTTCTTTCCGAACCTCATTACACCCTTCATGGGTGATACCCGAAGTAACACTCTCTCTCCGACCATGAATGTAACGTAACGAACTCTACGATCGGCATAACTCTTCTGCCTGGACTGAGCTGTGCGAAGTCGATCCTGAATAATCTTGACCTTATCCAAGGTATCCTGTACTAAGGCTGTGTCCAATAACCGAGCCTCTCCTGGCTCGAACCACCCAATTGGCGACCGACACCGCCTACCATATAATGCCTCATAGGGAGCCATCTGAATGCTCGACTGGTAGCTATTGTTGTAGGCGAACTCTACAAGGGGCAAGAACTGATCACACGATCCTCCGAAGTCTATAACACAAGCGTGGAGCATATCCTCCAAGATCTGAATAGTACGCTCGGACTGCCTGTCCGTCCGAGGATGAAATGTTGTGCTCAATTCAACCCGCGTACCCAACTCACGCTGAACTGCCCTCCAAAAGTGCGAGGTTAACTGCGTACCTCGATCGGAAATGATAGACACGGGCACAACGTGAAGATGGACGATCTCCCGAATATAAATCTCGGCTAACCACTCCGAGGAATAGGTAACTGTCACAGGAATGAAATGCGCTGACTTAGTCAGCATGTCCACAATAACCCAAACTATATCGAACTTCCTTTGAGTCCGTGGGAGTCCAACAACAAAATCTATAGTGATACGCTCCCACTTCAACTCATGAATATCCAACCTCTGAAGTAAATCACTAGGTCTCTAATGCTCACACTTTACCTGTTGGCAATTTAGGCACCGAGCTACATAGACAACTATGTCCTTCTTCATTCGCCTCCACCAATAATGCTGCCTCAAGTCCTGATACATCTTGGCGACGCCCGTATGAATAGAATACCGGGAACTGTGGGACTCCTCAAGGATCAACTCACGAAGTCCATCCACATTAGGCACACAGATACGACCCTGCATCCTCAAAACTCCGTCATCTCCAACAGTAACCTGCTTGGCACCACCGTGCCGCACTGTGTCTCTAAGGACAAGTAAATGAGGATCGTCATCCTGCCGATCTCTGATGCGCTCAAACAAAAAAGACCGAGCAACTGTACAAGCTAGAACACGGCTGGGCTCAGAAACATCCAACCTCACGAACTAGTTGGCCAAGGCCTGAACATCCAATGCAAGCGGTCACTCACCCACTGGAATATATGCAAGGCTACCCATACTAGCTGATTTTCTACTCAAAGCATCAGCCACCACATTGGCCTTCCCAGGATGATACAATATGGTGATATCATAGTCTTTCAATAGCTCCAACTACCCTCTCTGCCTAAAATTGAGTTCCTTCTGCTTGAACAAATACTGCAAGCTCCGATGATCAGTGAATACCTCACATGGCACGCCGTAAAGATAGTGCCTCCAAATCTTCAGCGCGTGAACAATGGCTGCCAGTTCTAGATCATGAACAGGGTAATTCTTCTCGTGAACCTTCAGCTGCCGTGAAGCAAATGCAATAACCTTGCCACCCTGCATTAATACCGCTCCCAGGCCAATGCTCCACACAACGTATATAAAACCTCAAAACAATCAACATAGGTGAAAAATACTCAACATAGGGCAACGCCTTCATTAATCCAAATTCTTGATAATTATATTAACTCCTCAATTTAAACTTATTTAATAAACATTTGCAGATAAGGATTCCATCATGAATTTAATTCCAAGAAAAATATCAAATCAATAAATACACGGAATTCACATAAAATCCAAATAACAATAACACCAAATTATTATATAAAATACAAACTTGACAAATTAGGAATGAGGCATGATAATTCAAGGATTTACTAATGCCAACAATTATTCAATTTAATACATAAAAATACCTAAAATTTTAAACTAATAAAATTTGCACATATAAGCCCGAGTACGTACTCGTTACCTCAAACGTACACGGCTTCCAACCACAAAATTTTCACATAAGACTCAATGCCTAAGAGGTAATTCCCCCACTCAAGGTTAGGCAAGTTTGAAGTTATGCCGATATTACGAAATCTCCTTCTTTCTTGAATTGACCTCCGGAAAGCTCAAATCTATCCAAATTAATTGTACAACTATATTAAAATTCATTGGAAATAATTCCGGATAATAATATGCCGACCTAAAAATTTATTCCAAAAAGTCAACAAAAGTCAACGCAGGGCTCGCCTCTCGGAACCTGACATAATTTTCATGAAATCCGAACACCCATTTCGATACGAGTTCAACCATACCAATTTTATCAAATTCCGATAACAACTCGACCTCCAAATCTTAATTTTTTTTTTGTGGAAGATTTAGCCAAAATCTTGAATTCTTCCATTAAAATTCGAATTAAACGATAAATATAATCATAGATTCATGAAATATAAATACTTTAGAACACTTACCCAAATCCATACAGTGGAAATCATCTCAAAAATCGTTTCAATCCGAGCTCCATAGCTCCAAATATGTTTAAAAATGGCTGAAACCTCGAAATATAGCTACTACCCAGGTATTTACTCTTCGCGATTGCGAAAAATGCTTAGAGATCGTGAAGCACAACTTTTCTCAGCCCAAAATTTGCCTTTCGCGATCGCGGACAATGCTTTGCGATCGCGAAAAACAAGTGCCCAGCACTTCCTGACAGCCTCTAGTATAATGATCGTAACCTTTTGTAAAAAACTCCAAATTGAAAATGGTTTAACTTTATGAAACCTAGACACCAAGGGCTATAACTTTCATTTGTTAGTTATCTTCCAATTCCCTATAGATTTCTAGATATAAGTTTCCAAAGTCAGCCCCGTGTAATAGAGATTTCCAAACTCTTCCCAGACAGCCTATAATATTTCCACCATAACATTTTGTACAAAACTACAAATGACAAATAGTTTACCTTTCTGAAAACTAGACACAAAGAGCTACAACTTTCATTTTTGGATCATCTCTAAATTCCTTATAGATTGCGAGATATAAGCTTCCAAAATCGAGTCAGTGCAACAGAGATTTCCGCTACGCGATCGCGATTCACAGTGTCCAAACAACAAAATTGCTCTTCGCGATCGCGACCGTTTGTCCGCGATCGCGATGCATACCTCTGTGGCCAAAAACCAGCAACTAAAAATGACCTAAAAATGGTCTGAAACCACCCCGAAACTCACCCGAATCACTCGGGACCCCGTCCGAACATACCAGCAAGTCTCAAAACATATTACGGACTTAGTCGAAACCTCAAATCACATCAAACAATGCTAAAACCACGAATCATACCCAATTCAAGCTTAATGAAACTAAAAAATTTCAACTTCTACATTCGACACCGAAACCTATAAAATCAAATCCGATTGACCTCAAATTTTGCACACAAGTCATAAATGACATAACGGACCTATAAAAAAATTTAGAATTGGATTCCGACCCCGATATCAAAAAGTCAACTCCCCGGTTAAACTTCCAACTTAAACTTCATATTTTCGCCATTTCAAGTCTAATTTAACTACGAGCTTCTAAATAATTTTCCGGACACACTCCTAAGTCCAAAATCACCATACGAAACTATTAGAATAATTAAAACTCTATTCCGAGGTCGTTTACTCAAAAGTCCAACTCTGGTCAACTCTTTTCATTTAAGTTTCAAAAATGAGAATTGTTCTTTCAATTTAATCCCGTATCTTTCGAAAATCAAACTCGACCACACCCGCGGGGCATAATACATATTACGAAGTTGCTCGAGACCTTAAGTCATTGAACGTGGCGTAAATTTTTAAAACGATAAGTCGGATCGTTACACCTGGAGACACGAGGACAACAGCTCAAACAGACATGCATTTGGCTGATAACATGAAAATGTTCATCCCGTTTTTGTAGCTAGACATTTACTAGATTTTTAACCTATCTCTCTTCAAAAAAGTCAAATTATGAAAAACTTGTACCAATCTTCGGAACATGATACTATATTATCACGAGAGTTAAGTTCATAAATTTGACACTCCTCTAAGACCAAATAGTATTTTTTTCATTTACCTTTTTGCTTTTTTATCCATGTGCTTGGTCCTTTTTTCCTTTCTATTGTCTTTATATTGTTGTAGCTGTAATATAGAAGGAAATGTAAAGTTGTGAATAAAATAAATATTTGTGGCGGACGCGAACAACAAAGGGCTGTTGTAGTAAATGAATAATTATCTCCTTCCTATTTACAAATTGGTTGTATCTCTTCAAACAAGTTTTTCTGACTCCATTTTCTTGACTTTTGTTGGTTTAATTCATATACTTTCTTCTTTTTCTAAATTCTAATCGTATGTTCTTTATATCCCTAAAAGATCTTGTGGCCTTTATAATATGAATACTTTACCGCCAAATAGAAATAAAAACATGAAAACTTAACTAGTTTCTTAGTTGCCAGATTGCATTGCACTTAGTAAAGCACCGTGAATCTATTGCTCGTGCAAAAGCTCCATGAGATTGTTATTCCTCCTTTTTTTTAAAAACTAATTAAGTGAAAATGTATATAGATCCAGCTGAAAGAAGGCAGTCTTTAGAAACAACAGGTTGGGAAAGCAAGAGAACACCTCGCGTTTTCTTATCTTCTTCCCGCCCTAGAAGTAGCACAAAAAGAAGTCTCAAATATATTTACCAACAAAGTTATGATAAACTATTGCGCAAAAATAAATTTTTCTTTCTTCTCTCTTTTTTTTTTTTGAAGAGTTACTTTCTCTATTTATAAGACGAGTGACTAAAATGTCGACATATATGAAAAATATGAAAAATGTATTATATGTTTTGTAGGGAATTAAAAGAAATTAGACATTTGTCACCATAAAGATGGGAGCAAATTTTTTTTTTTTTTTTTTTTTTTTTATAGTAACCTTAGGATAGAGGGAAGAAGATATAAAAAATAAAGAGGAAGTAATAAAGGTACTAGCAGATAGCATTAGGAAAGAAGGAGAAAAGGAAAAGGAAAAGGAAATAAAGAATAACATAGTGAGGAAGTCGGTAACAAGGGTTGTTTAGACTTTAGATGATGATAAAATAAGAGGGATTAACAGCTTGTTTGGATGGTTGTTACCCATTGTATTGTATCGTATTGTTACTTTAAATACAATGTTTGTTTTTATTGTTACTTAAATTTTATTGTATTGTATCGTTAAATCCGTCGTTACATAACGACGAAATGTGTCACTTTATGTAACGACCGATTTAGTGTGGTCGCGTCGTTATCTTGTCTTTTTATCTCAATCTCACCCTTCATTATTATTAAATTATTTTATTTTATCATTTACCCTACTTTTTTATATAGTAATTTTATCCTGTATCATAATTTTTCTTTATAATATTGCAAGTTTATTCTTCATATTGCTGGTGTGTGATATCATAAAACGGTGACAAACGACACAATCTATCCAAATATTATATTTATCAAACGATACAGTACAATACAATATAATATGATATGATACATTATGAAACGATACGTAACAACCATCCAAACAAGCTATAAGGAAAAAAGAAAAGGGGTCGGATATAAAAACTTATTTTTTCCTCTTTTAACCTTCCCTCACAAATAGAATACATTTATTTTTTTCTTACAAATTCTTTTTTTCATTTCAAAACTTTTTGACAATAAAATATAGATTACTAAGCTCTAATTTCCGCTAAAAATGTTTTAAATTTCATTTTATCGGTATATATAGTTAATTGTTTATTCATGTATTCGGTTTTTTTGTCTTTTATATATTAACTAAATATATAAATTTATTGGTATTTTATTTATAACCACGCAAAGCGCGAAAAAATTCCCTAGTTTGCTTAAAAAATAAGCATTTTACTTTTCTCATTCAAATGAAAGATTAAACATGTAAAGAAAAATGGTACGAGTGACAAACTTTTTAGAAATAAATTAAAAAAAATAAAATAAACCAATCAAGAAGGATGAAAAATATCAAAAAGTTAAAGAAATATAATTGATATGACCAAATGAGAAGAAACTTTAGCAAAATGGACGGGGCAGGCATTAAGAGAAAGTATGAAGGGACTAGCTGAGGTAGGGTGAGCTATGCGAGTGAAACATTCTGTCCTCTTTTTTTCTTTTTCTTCTTTGGTTAAAATCATTTTGTATCCAAAACTAGTACTCCATTATCATATTCCAAAATAGCACCAAATACAATTCTCATACCGTATTTTACGCTAGGGGTATACAAAAAACCGATAAATCGCACTAAATCGATAATTCGAGTCAAACCGAAAAAAAACCCTATGTGGTTTGGTTTGATTTGACTTGGTATTGGAAAATAAAACCCGACCATAATTATTTTGGTTTGGTTTTAACTAAAAAAAGTCAAACCGAAACCAACCCAACCCGATAGTACATTTATATAATTTTTAAAAATATTTTATACATATAAATATTTATTGTAATGTAATGTATAAATATTTCTTAAACATTTTCACAGTTTCATCTTTTAACGTATTATTTCAAGTTTAGACTTAACATTCTTGAATGGTAAATAATTTTATAGTCCATAAATGTAGTAACTCAAACAAAGTTCAAATCAATACTAATGCTAACAAAAGAAATTTAATTCAATATTAGGAATGACGAAAGTGTTGGATAATTATTTTAGTTTTACACTGATTTATAATGAAAATGCATAACTTAGTTTAGCTTTTTCTTTAGTGCTTAGTTATGTAATTAATATTAGTTCTTATTAGCTATACTTATTCTAGCATGATCTATATAGTATTTTTAGATTATGTTAATTTTTATTATGGCTTATTAATTAGCAATATTTATTTTATGTAATTTTATTATTTTATCTTTGTTATTGAATATTTTAGTATAATGCTATGACTTATCTCATAGTATTGTGTTAGTTTCTTGGAAAATACATTATATAATTATATTTTACTATGACTTAAGAAATATTTGGAGCACAAGTTACATATTTAATGCTATGAAACTTTACCAGAAAAAATTCCGAAAACCCGAAAAAATCCGAAAAGCCCGAGAAAAATCGAGATTGAGAAACCCGACTTTGTTGGTTTGTTTTGGTTTATAAATTTAAAAATTCAACACCATTGGTTTGGTTTGATAACTGAAAAATCTGAACCAACCCGACCTTTGTACACCCATATTTTACACCTTGTTCTACTAACATGGATCACTTACTTTTACGCCTAACAAATACTGGGAATTAAAAATAATTTATCAGATAAAGAAACATTCCATAAAGTTTTTTTTTTTTGCAGGACAATCCTTCTTGATTCGGTTTAGGAAGGGCCGCACCTAAGGGGTATAATGTCGATAGTCTATTCTAATGCAAGCATTAGTAACTGCTTTCATGACTCGAACCCATAACTTATAGGTAACACCTAAGGCTCCCCTTTCCTTCTTAATTCGGTCGGAAACAAGAAATCCTTTCCTATCTAAATCTTACTCATTCCATTGAGGGTGAGTAATGGATTAGGCTTTTTTCAGGCTATGGGTTGGATAATATCGGGAGAAGTGCACAACTAGCCACTAATTAGAGATATTTTTACTCTTTAACCACTGTTTAAAATGTATTTACTCTTTAGCTGGCGCTTAATAAATTTTTACCTGCCCTGATAAAAATACCCTTGTGCGAGACATGGATCCTGTGTAAATATTAAGGACATAATATCCTTAACTTTATAAATATTGTGTAAATATTAAGGACAAAATGTCTTGTATTTGCACCTTCCGTTGTTAAACTTTAGGACATCATGTCCTTCACTTCATATGTGCAGTGTAAATGTTAAGGACATAGGGTGTGTTTGGTATGAAAAAAAATATTTTCCGGAAAATATTTTCCAATTTTTCCATGTTTGGTTGGTTTAAATGTTTTGGAAAACATTTTCCTTATGAATTCATTTTCCTCCAATTGGAAGAAAATGTTTTCCTTATCAAGAGAAAGGAAAACATTTTCCAAAACTCCTTCTCAACCTTCCCCACCCTCACCCACGCACCCCACACCCTCACACCCACCCACCTAACCCCACCTCCTCTCTCCAAAAATATTTTTTTTCCGTCACCACCCACCTTACACCCCCTGCATACTTTTTTTTTTGTAAATTCAAATTTATTTTTTTTTCGTTTTTCTGTATCAACCACCCCCACTCCATTGCCCCCCACCCCGCACAAAAAAAGTTTTTTTTACTCTTTTTTTGTAATTTTTAAATTTCTATTTTTTTTTTCCTGCTCCTCCCACCCCACTGCCCCCACCCCGCACAAAAAAAAGTTTTTTTTTTACTTTTTTTTTGTAATTTTAAATTTCTGTTTTTTCGTTTTTCTGCCCCCCAGGAAAAACCCCGGAAAAAAAATATTTTTATATATTTTCAGTTTTAGTTTTTTCATCTTTCGATTTACAGGTTTAAAATTTTATAAGTTCCAAAGTTATGAGTTTGGAGGTTTGTGTGTTTGGAAGTTTACGGGTTTAGAAATTATAAAGTTTACGAGTTCGAAATTTTGCGATTTCGAAAATTTAGCGGTTCAGAAGCTTATGAAATTTGTGGGTTCGAAAGGTTGTTGGTTCAAAAGTTTATGACTTCATGTTTATTGTATCTAAATTATTTATGAATACTCTTGAGAAGTTATTTTCCTTAATTTGCGTACCAAATACCGGAAAATGAATAAGATTACTACTTGTTTTCCAAGAAAACATTTTCTTGAAAAATATTTTCCATTATACCAAACACACCCATAATGTCCTTAACTTGTATTTGCAGCTTCTGTTGTTAAACTTTAGGACCTCGTGTCCTTAACTTCATATGTGCAGTGTAAATGTTAAGGACATAGTGTCTTTAACTTTATGAGTGTTGTGTAAATATTAAGGACATGGTGTCCTTAATTTCATGAATGTTGTATAAATATTAAGGACAAACTGTCCTGTATTTGCACCTTCCGTTGTTAAACTTTAGGATATCATGTCCTTAACTTCATATGTGTCGTGTAAATATTAATGACATGGCGTTCTTAACTTCACGTGTGCAGTGTAAATGATAAGGACATCATGTCCTTAATATTTACATAACAGTCATGAAGAAAGGGTAAAAAATTCTTTTCGTATTAATTTTAATAGAGTAATGGCTATTTTTACTCATCATTAAAAATACTGGATAAAAATTAAATATCATGTTAAAAAGTAGCTATCCAACGCCATTTCTAGGATAATATCAATGATGAAGATCGCATGGCTCAATGTATTCGAGTCCCTTAGGCTTGGCCCATATCTGGTAGTAGAAAGCCCACCATTAGATACTCGTCCAATTCCAAATTTCAAGGGAAATTACCAATTATGTCAGTTCAGTTCATAAGTAAGATATCAAAATTTTCCTTTCGAGTGGGTGTTGTTGGAATAGATTAGATACATCTCAAGGAGTTTAAATCTCTGTTTTGGGATGATTGGGTAGAGTTTTGAATTGGTTTGGATTGAAAATTCAAAGAAAAAGATGAACATGGAAAAAGAGGATATGTGTATCATATTATGTATTATTTATGTATCACATATGTATCATATTTGTATCAAGTATGTATCAGTCTATCAGATGTATATCCATGTACACGTGTGTGTGAGATATACATATGTCGCATACGAATTTTTTGAACTCAATTTTAACTACGAATTTTAATACCAATTATCCCTGTGCATTGCAAATAGTCAATATTTACCCTCCTTATACGTTCGGTCTAAATCTACCCTTCCTTGTTAGTAAAGTAATCTAAATATCCCCTAAATCTAAATCTACCTTCTCTCAATTTGCATGTAAATTAAAACCTTTTAAGTTGACAAAAAAAGTAAGTTTTTTCTAGTATGAGCAGCCGGATATTACAAAGCTCGAATTACTTTGATCTCATATGTTGCTTGGCAATTAAACACATTTCCTTAAGACCTTCAGGAAAAGATTATCAAATGAATTGTTGGAAAATGCCCGTGAATAGAGTCTTTTATATATATATATATATATATATATATATATATATGTCAATTAGAAAATATGGTCTTATATATAGAAGAAGGAAACAAAATTAGGAAGTATTACATGATCTTCTTGGATGGAAAAAGAATACATGTCACAACTCACAGTACAAACCACTAGAGGGGTTCTAATTTATCTTTGCACAACAAGAAGGTAATGTACTAATGTATAAGTTTGAAAATCATAATGGGCTATGTTTTTGTTCTTTTTTTATAAATATTTTGCCTTTTCCTTTTTATCTCTTAGCTTTGAAAGTATTTTTCTACTTTCGCCCGGCAGATGATAACACCGATCCCTAGGTTCTACAATCTTTTTTGAACTCAAAATGATGATATAATATTTGCCTAATAAAGGAACCCAAGAAAATGAAAGAGAAAAAGAAAAAGAAGTAGAAAAAGAGAAAGTAAAAGCAAATATAGCCAAAGTAGCCATTGTTTCTCTTCCCTTAATTTCAAGCTCCTTAGCTTCCTCACCAAAGTACCCATTCTTTCTCTTCCCTTAATTTCTGAAAACTTCTGTAATATCCGTGTGTAGTATTTGTACTCAAAATTTTCTTTCTTTTTTTTTTCTCTTCTTTTTTTTGAATAAATGATTTTGTTGACTGTAGTTTGAGGCTGTCTTTAATTAATGAACTACAGGAATCTCTGTGATGGCGCAATTTAAGGGAAGGCATTAAAAGTGCGCCTTACCCCCTCTGCTTCTTTTTCCTTATTACCCCACTTCCTCTTATTCAATACTTCTTCAGAGTTCAGTCTCCACCTTCTCTTTTACCTTTGTCTTAATCCAATTTCTTCAATTCATTCAAATATTCATATTTTCGTATTGCATTTGTTAATTCCTTTGTTTTCGAATTTGTAGTTGCTTTTCAATTTCAAAGTGAAAGAATTTGATTATATATATATATATAGCGAGAGATTGAGAAAATGCTTACGTGCATAGCTCGTTCGAAACAACCGAGCGATGATTCGCGTGATCATCAACCTGAGAAATTCAATTCAAATTCAGCTTCGGCCAATAAACAAGCCGTTAAAACACTCACTTCTCAGGTACATTTCTCATCTATTCACCATTTTATGATTAATAGCGGAGCCAAAAAACTTATACGAGAAGATTCAAAAAATTACTAAAATGTATTTGCAGAGTCTAATTTTTCGATGAAGCGGATTCAATTGAATACTCATACCTATATTTAGCTCACCTTGTATCGCCGATTGTTTGTATAGGAATTTCAGTGAAGTAAATATATAGGAGTATTCTACATTTGTGTATACATATTCGAAAATTGGACTAGATTTTATTTGTCAATTTGTGGTGTAGATTAAGGACATGGCATTGAAAGCATCAGGAGCATATAAGCAGTGTAGTCCATGTACAACTCAGCCGACGACTCTGCGGAAGAACGGAAGCCAAAACGAGTCGTCGGACTCGGCGTCGTTGGATAAATTCCGGTGGTCTTACAAGAGAACAGGGAGTTCGAGTTCGAGCTCGACGGCTGGGAGAAAGGAGCTGGAGGCGAGGCTGAAGGGAATATCGAGCGGAGAAGTTACGCCGGTGTCGGCGTCGGCGAGCGGCCGGCGAGTTGAACCGGTCGTGTTCGTTGAAGAAAGCGAGCCGAAAGAGTGGGTGGCGCAAGTTGAACCGGGTGTGCTCATCACTTTCGTTTCGTTACCACGTGGCGGCAATGATCTCAAGCGGATTCGATTCAGGTAATCTTTTCGGAATTCTTTTTTTTACTCTACTATAGTAATAGTAATTATAAGAAAATTTGTCTTAATTGTTTTATTTTTGTTATTATTATATTTGTTGTATTTATTCATGAGTGGTGAACCATTACTAGGTACTTAATTCGATTTATTTTTGTTGGACCATTGTTTATTTTTTTCTTTTAATGGACCAACAACTTTATTGCCGTCTATATCTTATAGGCTAGAATCTAGATGGACTGTTTGGTGGAATTTATTCACATTAGGGAAGTACTTCTAAATTTGCCTTTTAGATTTTTTTTTTAGAGACGAACCCTTTTGTCCCTTTTCCCTTCCCGGAGCTGAGTTTCAAAGATAAACAATCTTTTTATCTTTTCATGATAGTGTCCAAGTATACACTACTATCTCATATCTTTACTTGTGTGATTCGACGGTTGTTGTTTGGGATACTTAGCGGCGGTTTGGCCATAATTTTTTTATCACTTTTTTTTTTAAAATTAGTGTTTGACTATAAAATCTTCAATTTTTACTTAGATGACAACAATAACATATCCAGTAATATCCCAAATCGTGAGATCTAATTATACACTACCCTCTCAATTTTTACTTGAAGATGAATTTCAGAATTTTTCGAAAATTTAAAAAACTTCAAAAAAACTATTTTTCAAAATTTTTCACTTCAAATCACTCACAAAAATTCAAAAACAACCCAAAATTGTATTCATGTCCAAACACACCTCTAATTTTCAAAAATATCATTTTCACATTTTTTTTCCTTCACTTTGTTTCAGAAATTTAACAATTCTTATGTCCAAATGCCCACTTAATGACAGTATTATTTATTTCACCTAACTATCTTTATCATAATATTTAATTCTAAAATTAAGTGGAGAACGAATTGAGAATCACCATGATTATATCATCCAATAGTGAGTCGTCACAGTGGCGCTAATTAACGGTTCTTTCCCACTTCAGTATGTGGCTAATAAATGAATGCGAGTATTGTCAATAATGGCAACAGTTTATGGTCAAGGTGACATCAAAAAGCAATTGATTTGTGTTTCAGACAGTCCATGCAAAAAGTTTTACGTGTGATTATTACCAAAAGAAAGCGTGCTAAAAGTAAATTTTGAATCTCCACCCAAATATCACCTTTTTTAACCTCTGTTCATACGGAGAAATTAGCAGGTGCTAATGGTAATTATGCCCATGATCATGAAAAAACAGGACAAAAGAAAATAAGATTCCTTTTAAAGTCTAAAAAGGAAAAAAAAATAAAATCAATCAGCCCTTTGGTGGGCCTATTTTGATTATGTTGGCAAAAACCTTTTACTAATGTTGTCCTTTTGTCGGGAGTTGCCACTCCCTTTCATTTTCAAACTTGATCATGCGAAGTTCTTCGATTTTGTCTTCTTGTAAGTATTTGAGTGCCAAAGTTTTGTCTGTCAATAGCCTAGAACAATTAGCATTCACACTTACTCTGTCACTCCAAAATTGGAGTGATTCTGAAATTTGGCTTCTAATGGAGGAACAAGACTGTTGAGCTATCACTTTCTCGTTCTGATCTAGATCACAATGTCAATAGTGACAGCCATTTTGGGCGTGGAAAATAACTAGCAACTGAGTCTATGTTAAGGTTGTAATGCTCGAAAGTGGGAGCCAAGACTTTTGGGGTGCATTGAATAATGTAGGCCTCACCTTTGTAGTGGCAAATGTAGCTTATTAGCTTCGTATTAGACCAAACCCATTAGTTTTTTATACGAGATATGAATATGCATGTTACTAAAATCTTTACAAATATTAAATTCTGAATTCACAATTCTAAAAATACTATAAGTGTGTCTGGTATGAATAAAATATTTTTTCTATTAATAAGAAGGAGAACATTTTTCAATTTTTTTTTTTAACTTTTCCCATCTTATTACACACCCCGCCCCCAACCCCTACCCATAGTATTTGCCTAAATTATATAATTTTCAAAAAAATATTTTTTTCTCACTAATCAAACAATAGAAAATAATCTCTAGAAAAAGTTTTCTATTCACCGACCAAATGTGAGAAAATAAGTAATAAAACCATTAATTTTTCAAAAAAATATGTTCCTTCGTATCAAACTCCCTAAGTTCAATGTTAGACTTCAAAGGCTGATTAGATCAAGTTCAAATACTAAATACGCCTATGTACGTTAGTGCAATCCGCGGATCACAAGATTTGTGACAAGAGTCATCAACCTTCCTAATTATCATAAATAATATATATGTAAAATACGATTGCAATTAATCATTGTTGAACAGTATTTCTTCATAATCTGTTCAATGGCCTGTGAGTCACTATCCATCCCCGTGAAATAGATTTAATCATTTTCTAGGTTGGTGAAGGATAGGATGTCCTCTAAGCAAAGTCAAAGGTAATGCATTTAATTTTATCCATGCATTAAAGCCAGTTTTTGAGTTATTGGTCCCCTTAAATTATGCAAGGGAATCCTTTTTGTCTAAAAGCTTGTATGAGTGGTAGGCCATGAAAGAGGACACTTACTCCATAACATAATCTACTAATTAAATTACTTGCTATGATATGTTTAGGTTTTGACCACCAAAACTATTGCTGATCTCGTTTACTTTCTTTTGTTCCCACTTCTCCATTTCTACCTTCTTACTATGACCATACTTTTACCTAAAATAGAAAAATTATACCTAAAACCTTAAGCTGGTAACATAGCAGATGCTCTGGAGATGCATTGCATAAACCAAATAGCAATCAATGACCTAATTTCATGTTAAATGAAAGGCCAAGCTACCTCATATATAACAACGACAATAAGAAACCCACTGAAATCCAAGTGGGGTCTGGGAAGGGTAGTGTGTATGCAAACCTTACCCCTACCTTATGAAGATACAGAATTTGTTTCTGGTAGACCCTCGGTACAGGAGCAGTTAGGGAAGCAATAAACAAACAATAACATCAACAAGGTAATAGGCCACCGGAAGCAAATGAGACAGTATGTAATTACAAAGATATAGAAATACGAAAATACAACAATAGTGCCAATACTATCGGTAAGAATGATGTAATAACAAGGAACTACCTCATATATGTTCACTTCTTAATAACGTAGTTCAAATGTTCAATGAAAATAATAGGAAAAGAGGTTATATATGGGTTATTAAGACAAATTAATTGCACGTTCCAAATTATTTTCTCGATAAATGCATCCAAATTTCTGAGTCGTGTTTATTCTGTTACAACAGTCGAGAAATGTTTAATAAATACCAAGCTCAGAGGTGGTGGGCAGAGAATTGTGAGAAGGTAATGGAGCTTTATAATGTCCAGAGGTTGAATCGCCAAGCTTTCCCCCTGCCAACACCTCCAAGATCTGAAGACGGGGTACACATAATTCCTATTTTATGTTGTTTATATGTGCTAAATATTTGTTTCGTTTTTATTACTCTTTTCCGTTTATCATGAATATCAATTTTCTATTCTTTCATAGAGTTCAAAAATTGAATCCATCGAAGACAGTCCTGTGACACCCCCGCTCACTAAAGAACGACTGCCCCATACTTTGTACCGTCCAATGTATTCATCTTCAGATTCTCTTGAACAACATTCGACGCATTCTCGCTATAATTATGACTCTTGTGGTGTCGCCTCAACTCCGAAACTCTCAAGCATCAGTGGAGCAAAGACAGAGATATCATCTATGGATGCCTCTATTAGGACTAGCACATCAAGAGATGTGGATCGCTCTGGAGAGCTATCTATCAGCAATGCCAGTGATCTTGAAACTGAATGGGTTGAGCAAGATGAGCCTGGAGTCTACATCACAATACAAGCGCTACCAAATGGCAGAAGAGAACTCAAACGAGTCAGATTCAGGTTAGCTTCATCTCACCACTTCATACTGATGGTTAGTGAACTAAAACAGGCATATTTGCTTGCAATAGCACAAATATTTCATCTTCTTAAATGACCTAAGTATGATGTGAGAGGCGACGGGGCCTACTCGGCAGGCCTACTTATGCAGGTGGACCTCTACATAAACTGTCAAAATTATTGCCTCAAAATGTTCTCATTGCAGTTGCACTACTACTGTCCATTTTAATAATAAGTACTAGAAGAGCATTCTCACTAAAGTTGTCATCATAGCATGCTTGACGAAGTGTTAATTTGTGTATATGTATTTCACATACATGTTTAGTTTCTTACACATTGTTATATTTTTTGTTAGTAAGCAAAAAAAAGAGAGGCAATCCCAGTGTACAAAGTATCCCGCGTTCACACAGGGTCGGGGAAGAACCGCATCCCCAAGGTGTGATGTACACAACCTATCCTAATGTAAGCATTAGTGGCGGCTTCCACAGCTCGACCCGTGACCTTTAGGTCACACATGGACAATTTTACCGTTGCTCCAAGACTCTCCTTATAATAAGAAGAAAAACAATATAAAGAGAGAACGCACTTATATGCAATGAGAATGTGTGACCACACTACATATTTTCCTGTATATATTTTCTCAAGGACATGGTCCCAAAGCTACTGCAGATATATTTTCCTCTCTTCATTTATTCTTTATGTATGATTTTTCTGATTGAGGCTGATATAAGCTTATGCACGTCAACGCAGCCGAGAAAAATTTGGAGAAGTGCATGCCAGGTTATGGTGGGAAGAAAATCGTGCGAGGATACACAAGCAATACCTGGGATAGGAGTGCTTGCAAATATTGCTAAATTTCCCTTTTGGTTGCCAATTTAAGGAGATGTTGCCTACTTGGGTGTTGCACTTCGTTGGCAACGCCCAAAGTATATTCATTATATATATGTGAGAGGCAACATACGGAGAAGAATCTAAGTTTTGTTACCTTTGTGAACAACCATCTTGGTTGTTGGACACCATGTTCTTTCTTTCTTCCTCTTTTTTTCTTTGTTTTATTTCCTTCGTCTATATTATGGTGGGTTAAAAGGGGATGGCAAAGAAACTAAAATCTTTCTTTTGGGTATAAGATTTTAAGGGTTGAGAATTTTGATGTTGATTGAAAAAAAGAAGAGATTTTGATGTTGGATATATATGCAAAAATATTTATATACAAGGGGAAAATATCTTTTTTGTGTTCAAGCTTAACTTTGTTCGACGTTCTAGATATATGGCCAATACATCTAGGAAACGAATGTGTAAAATCTTTTCTTCTTTTTTTGTTTAAATTTTTTGGTTGCTGAATACATAGGCCGAATACATCAATGAATTTTTGAACATGGCACAAATTTTGCATTTCGACAGTTCAACTTTAAGTCTGACCTATTGAATAACCAATTATACGTAAATGTAACTTTCTTTTGTCTTGGCAAACTAAACCAAGAAAACGATATGTTAGCAAAATAAAGAAGAGCCAAAGTAAATGGTCAAGATCTGACCAAAAAAAAGAAGATAAAAATACGAGAAAGGAGGAGGAGGGCGGAGCCGTGGAGGATGAGGAGGTAGCAACGATTTTGGTTTTCATATTAATGGTCCAAATTCACTTCAGTTTGGGGCAAGTGCACAAATAGCCAATTTATGGACCCCCATTTAAGGCATAGCCGAAATTTATAAGCTCAACTATTTCTATTTCGAAAATAATTTTTGATATACATGATCGAAGTTGAATTCTGTCTTTTTCAATCGATGTCTTCTTTTCAAATCTTCATTCTCGGTTTCAATGCCTTCGGAACTTATTCAGCACCGGTCACATATTTATATACGGTGACAACTATTTGCTGACTTATACTTTACTTGTCTTTACTTCTATGTATCAACTCATCGAGCATACACCTATCGTTTATCAATTTTACCTCATACATGTATCAGAAGTTTGGCTTGCCAAGGCTAAACTTCTGATATATACGCCTAAAGCTTTGCTTGTCAATGCTAAAGTTTCGATATATGCACCTGAAGTTTGGCTTTCTAAGGCTAAACTTCCTACATATGTGCTTGAAGTTTGGCATTACCAAGCCAAACTGTGAAATATTTGGTTTGTCAAGGCTAAATTTCATACTAAACTTTTCTAAAGTTTGAACTTCTAATCTTCATCTCTGCCAATATTTTCAAGCTCTTTCAACAACACTCTGCATAATTTAAGCTTAATTTTTATATTCAAAATTTAAGACCCCCTTCTTAAGGCTTTCAACAACCCTGATTCGTCAATGAGTTCAACCTTTTCTAATAACATCCACTTGATTTAAACTCAATATTCATATTCAAAATTTAACACCCACTTCTTTAAGCTTACAACAATATTGATCTGCTAATGCTTTTCCTACTACACCCACTTTACTTAAACTCACTTTTAATATTCGAAATTTAAGACTCACTTGCTTTATAATAGGTTCGAACACAATATTATACAATACTAAAAAAACAAATTTAGGAGCAATTTTGTCTAAAGCTTGCCTATACTAACTACTAATTCCAATAATTTTTCTTTTTTGAAAAAAGTGGCTATAGGTTAAATGGAGCTTCCAAATATTATTTTCGAAAAATTAAGGGATCTCATTGCCATTTTCCCAAAGAAAAGGGGCTCAAGAAAATAAAACTGGACTTCCTCACAAATCGTACAAGTAAACCCAGGCGCTAGCACAGAAACAGAGCTCTGAAAATGAAAGCCACTGGAATCTCAACTTGCTACCGTAACCTCATTCCCACTACCAATTCCTCTCTCTCTTTCAAATTTCGCTTAGATTCTGCATTTCCGTTTATTCATCACAGCAATTTCGTCAATAAGAGAAACTTCTCGAAGTTTTCTCGTTCCCTCGTTTCAGCTACAATGGAAGCTTCGTTCAAGGCTGAGGAAGCTAGGGTTCCTGCCGCACTTCCCTTGCCTACTCCTCCTGTCACCAAGGCAACTTTCACTCACTTTTTATTATCCTTTTGCATATATTAATCTATTCAATTGAAGTTGAAGTTGCGAAATGCGGGTTTTTTTTGAACAGTTATATATTAGGCTACAAAATTTTGTCCAATTTTATCGTCTTCAAAGGTGTTACCTTATGTGTTTGAATTGGTTCAGTAATACAAAATGATCATACTGATTATTAATATTTTCACGGGTATAATTACATTTGTGAATCTTTTTTACTACGATATGTTTACAGTCAAATGGGGAGATATTTTGAAAGCTCATAAAGTTTTAAAATTTTGAACTTTTTTTCTTGTTTATGGACTGCCTTTTTAACTTGAGCAATAATTTGCGGTTTAGAGCTGCATTATGATGTCATAGTTTGCTTTTTCGTGCATCAGTTCAAGATTGCTCTTTGTCAATTATCTGTAACTAGCGACAAGGAGAGAAACATTGCTCATGCTAAGCAGGCAATAGAAGATGCTGCAGGCAAGGGTGCTCAGCTTATTCTTCTCCCTGTAAGTTTCTTTTTATTTTCTAAAAATAGTCGTTGAACTAGCTCAACGCGGTCATCTCTCTAGACTCGAGTAAGGCGGAGTAGTGGAGAGACAGATTCTGTTGCCAGTAGGGTATCTGCATTTTTATCTTTTATTACCGGCAAGTTTCATCACTATGACTTACATGGTTTATTGAAGGCTTTTTGATATCAGAATTCCACGAATAGTGGGCCTTAAGTTCATTTCTGAACTAAATCATGGTATTAAGTGTTTCACAAAATCTGAAAGCATAAGAAATAGAATCTTTCTCCGTTATCAAAATGTTTCACATAACTATTTCCTTGTTCTTAATTTGCTTTCCTCAGTTATGATTATGAAGATAGTCTTTATTTTCTGTCCTGCATTTCTTTGTATTTGATTGCAGTGAGAGAGTTCTAAGATCTTTCTTTGAAATTGTTCAACTCATGATGCTTAATGCCCTATGCTGTCTTACTACTGTTTACATTCAACGGTTTGCTCCATTAGTATCTCTTTTTACGCTTCTCCTCCTGTTTCAAACTAAGTATTGAATTAACACAATTGCTTCCTACTATGACAGGAAATATGGAATAGTCCATATTCCAACGATAGTTTTCCAGTATATGCGGAGGACATTGATGCTGGTGGAGATGCGTCTCCTTCAACTAGGATGTTATCTGAAATTTCTCGGAGTCTAAAGATTACAATTATTGGTGGCTCTATACCTGAACGCACCGGTGATAAATTATATAACACTTGTTGTGTCTTTGGCACAGATGGAAAGCTTATGGCCAAACATAGGAAGGTCTGCACATTTTCCCTCTCATTTGGCAAGAGTTGTAAGAAAAACACATTAAGAAGAAAAATGATTATGACACAAGCGTTTGCAATCCAAAAGTGTTCATCGTATCCACTTCTCATAAATTTATTTAATTGTTTGTTTGGAATTATTGAGCCTTCCGTAGTGGTTTAACTAATTCAATCAGAAAGCAATATTTTGCAGATACATCTCTTTGACATTGACATTCCAGGAAAGATGACTTTCAAAGAATCAAAGACTCTTACAGCTGGAGCGAGACCTACTATTGTAGACACAGGTTAGACAAGCTTTCTAGTTTCTACCGAATTAAAGTATACATTGTTAACCTATTCAGTTTGGTATAAACTTTGGAGCTACAAGTTGGTTATGCCCTTTTGACTAGTTCAAATAAAAAGTTTATGAGGTATTCTGACATAAGAGGAAACTTGCAACTTTTTTCTAAGTCTGATGGTGAGTGTCAATCTATTAATCAGCACCTGTTGTTTTATTCTTTTGTATTGGTGTCTGCTTTTTGAAGATATCTTGTTCGCTGCAGCTCTTCACTAGGAATGATGCACATCATATTGCCAACATTTTCGCGTTTCCTGAATTTAGTTGATGCAAATGTTTGCAATGTTTCTGTGGTTTTATACCAAAGTATTTGCTACCGTTGAGTAGAGCTAGCAGAAGTAACTAGTGAATTTCATACACAGAGGTTGGACGTATTGGTATTGGTATATGCTACGACATCCGCTTCCAAGAACTGGCAGCTATCTATGCTGCAAGAGGTATTAGTTATCTGCTTCTCAATTTGTGTACTAGCATTATTTAACTTTCCCATCTTCTCCCTATGCAAGGAAGTTATTCTGCTTTGTTATGTAATGTTCGTCCAGAAGACCTATCCTTTCTGTCTTCTCCTATTCTACTGAACTTTGTAGACCTCCAAGTTAAGTTCTTCACTTCTGATCTCCGATCAAATTAGTTCTCCACTTCTAAGACATTGGATGATTGTACGTTTTTTTTTATCGGAATGTAAGCATTGACAAGTTAAAGACAGTTGAAATACACTGCAGAATATGTGGTTCATAATAGTCTCTACATAAAATGGGCATTACCCAGACCACAATTTCGTTGTTAACATAGGAATTGCATTCCTGCTCATCAAGATTTTGCAAATGGAAGTAAATGGGCTACTTACGTCTGGTTTAACATGCCACTATGAGCTCAATTTTTATCAACTACTGTTTTTTCCTATATGTTAGGTGCTCATCTGCTCTGTTATCCTGGCGCTTTTAACATGACCACTGGTCCACTGCATTGGGAGTTGTTGCAACGGGCAAGGTAGTGGCGAACTTAGAACTACATATTTTTCTGATCAGTACATATGTAACTAACCATTAGTCTATCATGTGATAAAGGCTGAATCCTTAGAAGATATGCTAGCGTGTTATTAGGGATGCTTTGGTTCCTTGATATCATTTGCTGCAAAGAATCATAGGCGCTATCTTTGGTTCCTTTATATTATGTGTCACAAAATAGCATTGGGGCTATCTTTGTGATCTTCTCTTTTGATGTTGAAATCTTCTTGAATTGTAAAAAGGAGTTGTCAAATGTTGAGTTTCATCTTAGTTTCTGGCATTCTGTGTAGCAACTAAATGTGCAAACACTAGCTGATATTCTTAACAAATGAAATCAGAATGGATAGTTATCATCTCACATGCTGTATAGCTTGTTTGTTAAATGTCTTAGTGCAGAGATATTGAAAACAAATCACAACCTATAAAACCTATCTTTGATTGCCCCAATAGTGGAGTAAACAAGGGCATCTTGTGAGTTAAGATTGTACTTTGAACCTTTCAACAAATTGTTAGTGATAGTTACTGTTCACCATGTGCTCTACTCTATTGACTTTATCTTGGAAACATTTATAGCAAACGCTATTATTATTCTTGTATTAGGCCAAGTTTTTCTTTTTTCATTTTTTGGTTTAACCGTCTTGCATTAGGCTAAGTTATTACTGCTAAGTTGTGGAAATTGATGGATGGTTTTTCTGTTTCCAACTCCATATGACTTTATGTTGGGATTTATTAGTATCGTTTTATTTCTCTTCCAATCTTATTTTTTGTTTCTGCAACTTTTTTTTTTGATCAGTTGTTTCTATCACTCCTTAAGTTTTACTTTTAAAATGCTAACTAGTCCTTGTAGGTTTCAGTTTGGAAACTAGTCAACTCTTTTAAGAGCACAATAAATTCGTTGAGTTATATGGAGGGACTAGATCCGTTAAATGCTTTGGTTCCTTCGTGATGCATTGAATTTTGGAGACACTCTGATGCTTCCTTTTCGTTCGTTTACATATGTAGTCAAGTTTTGATGAAGTCTATAGAATAATTCGACCTTAAATACACAAAGAGAATAACTAGTAACATCTATGTTGCTTGACCTGCAGGGCTGCAGATTGCCAGGTACACTGCTGATACCAGTATGCTCCACATTTTAATCTTATTACTTTTGCGGGATTGGTCATTGAAAGTTTTAGTTGCAAAGTTTCTTGAAACCTCTTTGATGTTTATGTATGCGCTGCTGTGATTGGAAAATTTCAAGAGGTCAATACCAAAACAACTGCACTGCTTTATGTGATGTTAAAGAATCTGCTGTTTTTTAGTCTCTGTGGCGGGAAACATGTAAATTCTTAGCCATGTAATCCATAACGGATTTCATGGATGATTTCTGTAATGCTTAAATTTCTAAAACAGAAGACACTATGATTTTCGTGTGAGAAGCGGGGTGCTTCTTTGATGTGAAAATGCTTTATCTTTTTCCTCTTTCTTGTCATTTCTAGTTGACTGAGAATTTTAAGTTTCTAGTTAACAGTAGGATCAACTCATGTCATAGTATTACTCTGCTTCTTATAAGCATCAATTCAAATGTAGAACTTTTGTTTCTGTCCCTACAGAAGTTAAACTTCTGAGTTGAGCACTATTTTCTTCTGAGTCTCATTGTTAGCTGATTGTGTTTATTATTCCAAAGATCTGGTCTTATTTCTTCTGCACATATTTCTATCAGTTGTATGTAGCAACTTGTTCACCTGCCAGAGACAGTGGTTCTAGTTATGTAGCTTGGGGACACTCCACTCTTGTTGGACCGGTGAGTATTTGACGTCTGAGGTGCCTTGTTTCAAAGATCTTAGTTAACATTTTCCTCATGTGACTTTTCAAGAAGAAATGAAAAAGTTTTAAAAGCTTTTGCTAACGAGCAGATGAATGGTGGAAAAAAGAATTTTATATAAGAAACAATCATGTTTTGTAAATGTGGCTTCAACTCTAACTTATGCTGGTTACAGTGAGTATTTGACGTCTGAGGAGCCTTGTTTCAAAGATCTTAGTTAACATTTTCCTCATGTGACTTTTCAAGAAGAAATGAAAAAGTTTTAAAAGCTTTTGCTAACGAGCAGATGAATGGTGGAAAAAAGAATTTTATATAAGAAACAATCATGTTTTGTAAATGTGGCTTCAACTCTAACTTATGCTGGTTACAGTGAGTATTTGACGTCTGAGGAGCCTTGTTTCAAAGATCTTAGTTATCATTTTCCTCATGTGACTTTTCAAGAAGAAATGGAAAAGTTTTAAAAGCTGTTGCTAACGAGCAGATGAATGGTGGAAAAGAGAATTTTATATAAGAAACAATCATGTTTTGTAAATGTGGCTTCAACTGTAACTTATGCTGGTTAACCCCCCCCCCCTTCCCCCACCCCACACACACACACACACACACACAAAAAAAAAAAAAAAAAGAAGAAAATGAAAAGCATACTAAAGAAACTAAACCTGGCAGTTTGGAGAAGTACTTGTGACAACAGAACATGAGGAGACTACACTAATAGCAGAGATTGATTATTCAGTAATTGAGCAGAGAAGGTGAGTTTCTCCTGTACCTACAGATCAGTTTTAGACCAACTATGTATTCACACTTGATATGTTCAGTTGTTTCTGTGTGTTGCTTCCCTGCATTTTATGTCAAAATTAGTCATCCTAAATGATCTTTTAATGGTTAATGGTCCGTCCCTTTTCTTGGATGGAGGCGTCAATATGTCCACTTCGGCATATACTGTTCGTGCTTAAAGCTTATCTAGAAGTCCTGATTATCTTCTTCTGGCCCATTTATTTACTCAAAACTCCTATTTCAATATGCAGAATATACCTTCCATTTCAAAAACAAAGGCGAGGGGATTTGTACCAGTTAGTTGATGTTGACAGATTGCACTCCACGGGGGCCAACTGAGGTGCACTCCCTACTGCACGCGAGTGAAATAATCTTGAATTGATCATCGACAAAAGTGATCCATTGAGTGGCTAAAATGGCATGGTTGCATAGTGGTGCTTGCAATGATCTCTGCTCGATTATATGGCTTCTCTTCTGAAGTCATTACTTGTCTCTAAATCACTCCCCTTAGATTTTGCCTGGAATGATACACTCAAATGTGATGTGGCTGAAACTGCAATAAGTGCAATAAATGTCCATTTTGTTTTTGATTTCTTTTCTGGTTCTTTTTTTTGTTGTTGTTGTATAATCAAGAAATCCCCCGTGCGTTAGCTGATCCAGCCCTAGTTGGCGCAATTGTTTGCAACTCAGGTGAGCACGGGCTGGCCCCTCTACCCTCCCACTTAGATACCATGCTTTAGTCTTTTTTGTTCTTTTCTATTTGGTTCAGTTAGAATTTTGATCAACTGCATGATCAATGGATCTGCTAGAGTTTTGAAACATGAGATAGTCTCTCTCTTTTCCCCTTTTTCTCCTGTCAAATCTACTACTGCAAAATGTCAAACATGACTTCCACCAAAGGTATTTTTGACATTATTTTTACTACTACGGAGTACTTTTCCGCAAAGTTTCTTTTGTCATTGGTCTTTAATCTCCTTTAAAGAATTTGTAAAAACAAAACGTGTGCTATCTCATGATACTGCTGGTAGAATTTGAAGTATGCTCATTTATACTCCACCCCTGCACTTTGGAGGTACAAGTGCTTCTGAAATAATAATAATACCCTCTGTACAAGAAGTATTTGAATATTGAGTAATCAATTACTGTACTCTTTTTGTTGGTTATAAATTTAATATAATAATTTGAAGTAGACAACGACAGTAAAGGAAACTGACCAGCACTTACTTAGCCATTCTGGCAGAATCACACGCACGCGCGCGCGCTAAGTTTCCTTCTTTTTATATAAATGCATTCTACTTCCTAGTCAGTTACATCAACCACAAGTCCCTACCTTTCCCTTTCATATTCTTGTCTCTGTTTATTTCTCATTTTGCTTGTTCGTTTCATTCATATTTCTCACTGGGTTAAACTCAGTTTTGTACTCTTTATAGAGAAAATGTCTTCTTGGGAAAAACCTATAATAAGAAAGGAAAGGCTTCAGCAAAGGCGAAAAACGCCATCGTTTTCTTCCTCTTTGCTCGAAGCCATTTACCAATCCATTGATGAATCCAAAGAAGAAGAAGAAAAACGTCAAGAAGAAAACCATGTTCCGAATAAAAGGAACAATACTGTGGAATCTGAACAAGAAATTACTAGTCTTCGACGAGCAATCTTGATCGAGAAATGGATGGAAAGTTACAAGTATACTCAAAGCTCAGGACACTTTAGTTCCGATTCAAGTTCATCAACTGACTCAAGCATGTTTTCATCCTCAGAAACTGAGTCAGCTTCAAGATCTACCTCTAAGTCAGCACTTTTTCAGACATTGCCAAAACCAACAAGACAAGTTCGTGAAATACTTGTTCGATCAGAAAAGGTTGTTACATTGTCTGCAGAGACAACTCCAAAATGTGAAGGAGGAAGGTTTATGAGAACAAAAACAAGAGCCTTGAAAATTTATGGTGACTTGAAAAAGGTGAAACAACCTATTTCACCAGGTGGGAAAATAGCAAACTTCTTGAATTCGATATTCAATTCAAGAAATATGAAGAAAAACCACCACCACCACCACCACCACAACCAACAAGGTATGGAAGATTGGAGTTCGGTGAGGAAATCAAGATCTGTGAATGACTTAAGTAGTACTGTGACATGTTCATTGGCTTCAAGTTCTTCTTGCTTAAACAAAAGTAGCCCTTCTTCGACGAGAGGTAAATCGAAAAGATCAGTTAGATTTTGCCCTGTTAGTGTAATTGTTGATGAAGATTGTCAACCTTGTGGACACAAGAGTATATACAAGAATGAGGAACCAAGAAATTGGCATGTTCCTAAAGTAGGGAGCTTCAGAAACTTCGAGGGAAAACACATAAACAAGAATCAATACAGAGGATTTTACGAAAGTGAAGAGGAAGAAGATGATGATGGTAGGAGTTGTGCAAGTTCTGATTTGTTTGAACTTGAGAATATTGGCATGATTAGTCATGTTCATGCAACTAGAAATGAGTTGCCTGTGTATGGAACTACTAGTTTGAAAATGAATCAAGCAATTGCTAGGGGTTTAGTTATGTGAGGTAATATTTCATTAGATCATCAATGTAAACACTTAAAAATGAGTGATTTGTCTT
This sequence comes from Nicotiana tomentosiformis, assembly GCF_000390325.3. Classification (NCBI taxonomy): domain Eukaryota; kingdom Viridiplantae; phylum Streptophyta; class Magnoliopsida; order Solanales; family Solanaceae; genus Nicotiana; species Nicotiana tomentosiformis. The sequence goes on along the minus strand of NC_090818.1, from coordinate 1,553,274 downwards.
CTTGTACTAGGTTTTTCTCCAAGATTAATTTGTATCATATTTCAGATTACTCTGCCTTATTTTCTTACTTTTCCAACTATGGTTCAGAACTATGGCTTTACTAACATAAAATGCTAATTGATATGGTAATGAAGGGCACACAAACTAACAGCAAGAGGCAAATCTAAAATTGGGTTTTGAATGAGTAGTCGTTGGGGTCATTTGGTATGATGGATAAGCAAAAATTATCCTGAGATACAAATTTAGTACCGTTTTATCCCTTGTTTGGTCAGGGACCATTATTAAAAATAGTATCGGGATAATTTATAGCTTCTAGAGGGTGGAATGTTAATCACAGGATAAGTTATCCCAGGATAAATCAGTAAAATTGATAATTTTAGGATTAATACAACATATCAAACAGTCAATAAGAAACAATACGGGGTCGTTTGAACTCGCAGAACTCGCTCTAGATCCACTCCGGCATTATTATCTAACCGAGAGTAGTTTGATATCGAGTCTTAGCCCTATCATTAGATTTTGAGCATTCTAAATGAGTGCAATCTTAGTACTATATGTTAAAATTTTAATTTTTTAATATAAATTTACATACTTCGAGCTGAAAGTGATGTGTTTAGTTTGAACTCACGGAACTCGCTCTAAATTCACCTTTGCCTACAGTATCGTGCGTACACACTAGTCTATGAAACTCTATGGTTCTAAAGAATAGTTCCAAATGGAGTCTTAGCCCTATCATTAGATTTTGAGCATTAAATCCACCAGATTAGCTTACTTTCAGTAGAAACTAACCTTGATATGCAAATTAACTGTTAAATCAAAATCATTAAGAGAACATGTCCTAATTAAGCTCGTCTGAAGGTGATTATTAAGTTCCTTACTGTAAAATGTCTCACGAGATGTAATGATTGTGATTAGGATATGTATCTTTAAGTTGAAGAAAAATGATTTCTTTTCTTCACTTTTTGAGATGTTACACTTGGGCATTACTGTATTAATTAGGCCAGGGTACCCCAAAATATTATTAATTTAATCTTACCTTGAGCATATGTCACTGTTTTGAAATGATTAAAAATGTTTGAATTGCCAAAATGTCACATTTTCACAGTGTGTTTACAACTTTTGGATTCCCTCAAGAAATAGAAGAGAAGTCCAAAAGTGACATCTTTCAAAGAAAGAGCAAGAAAGATCCTTGATAACAAAGTAGAAAGTATTTTATGATGTTGTCGTCTTTAGAATTTTTGGGAGATGAGTAGGTGTGGAAAATTGAGTCGTTAATAAGAGCACACCAAATATGATCAAGTGGAAAATTATTTTATAAACAAGCATATATTGATGATATCAAATAGATAGATAAGTTAAGGGATTAGGTTCAACAGAGTTTGTTACATTGAACTGATCCAAGATAACGCTGTCAATATCAATTATTGCCAACAAAAATAGTGTAATAAGAACAAGAATAAATAGATTATATTCACAAAAATGTAGAGCAGTTAGGTGGTATTGGTAGCTGTTAAGGTATGTCTGTTTATGCCCAACAACAAGAGAAAGAAGAAAGAAACTGTTGTCGCTAGTCCTAGAGAAGCAAATCACACGAAAAATTAATAAAAATGAATGATCGTACAAAAATTCAGAATTTGAAGTTTATAATTCATACTGTAATTTTAAATTAATAGTGTACAATAATTATTGAATTTACTCTCAAATATTTATAGATATTTAATTAATTTTTACATAAACAAGTCCTTGAAAAAACTACTAATTTCAAGTGAAAGTATATGCTACATCAAGAATCCGCCCGTGTGTATGGGTTAAGTCAAACCCTTTTTTAATATGGGATATAAATATAATAGAAATTATTAAAATTGGAAATCATGCGAAATTCTAGTTTTATGCTCCTAAAATGTCAAAAAATGAGTAACAGTCACGGAGAAACGATGACTATTGTTCATTAGTTTGTTTTTGATGGTCCGAATTTTTTTCAGGCGAATCGGGTCCGGTCGCCCGGATGCATGCAGATGGTGTGGCTATAGCACACGAAAATCTAGGAATCAGGATAAATTCTAGTTGTATGGCCCTAAATCACCAAAAAAGAGAAACATTCATGGCGAAGCGATGCTTATTGTACCTTAGATCGTTTTTTATGGTCCGGCAAAATTTTAGGCGATTTGGGTTCAGTCGCATGGATGCATCCAGATCGCTTGTATAGCACACAAAAATTTAGGAATCAGGTGAAATTCCAATTTTATGACCCTAGAATACCAAAAAATGAGGAACGACTTTTAATAAATATTTTATTTTAAAAATTTTAAAATTAATTTTATTAAATTTAATTCTGAATCCGTATAGTGGTTATGAAAGAGGTCCCACAGAGGAATTTGAGAAGTCAAAATAGAGCACAGGATCAAGCATTATGGCGCACATGCAAAATTAGAACTTTTGCAAGCAAAGTTAAAAAGTAGATCTTCAAAACTTTTGCTTTTTTCAATATCCCACCACTCTCACACCAATTTGCCTCAATTCGTCCTTTTTAAGTATTGGGGGTAGTTCACCTTTTTGAAAAAATATAATTATGGGTGGCATGTCACTGTTTTCTCACTTGTTTCTCTCTTATGAGTAGAGATGGATTCACATTTAATAAAATCAATAAGTTGGAGTGAGTATCATATTATCACTTATGGTCCGCAATGTAATAATGGCTACTGATCCATTCAATTGCCAAGTCAGGAATTTTCTTAAAAAGTGTTTAACACACACACACATATATAAAAGTGATATTTGATTTGTATACACAATTAATATATGTCTTTAGGAAGTTCGTTGACAAGGTTAATTAGCTGATACAGTCAAACCTCTTTATAATAAACTCGTTTGTTTAGATATTTTTTTATTGCTATAGTGAAATGTTGTTATAGAGGACATATATTATAACATAACAAAATCGATTTCGAAAAAACTTGACTTTTATAGTGAATGATTGTTATATAGAACTGTTATAAAGAGGTCTAACCGTAGTTTTATAACTTTGCGATGGTAATTCATAGTGTTCTGCGTTAAGGAGTTGTTAAAGTTCAACTCTCCCCTTCTCAAAAAGTAATGTATTTGTTTTCAAGATCTTAAAGGGAAACAAATTTTAAGAAAAAATGTGGATCAAATATAGGGGTGTTCAAAATCGAACCGAAACCGAAAATCGAATCGCAAAAGTGGCTTAATGACTTATTGGTATTAGGTTAATGACTTAACGGCTTATTGGGGGCGGATTATTAAATTTTCTTAACGGATAATCCGTTAACCCGTTAAGATATATATATATATATATATATATATATATATATATATATATATATATATATATATAAATTTATCCATATGTATTTTAAATAATAAAAATCCCTTCTTCCACTGCCATTACTCTATTAAACATTTAGACATTAGAAACCCTAACATCTAAAAGTCTTAATTTCATCTAGCAGCCAGAGCAGTAGACTTGCTGTCTTCCTCTCGAGTCTCGCCGACTCGCCGTCTCTCCTCTCCCTCTTGCCATAGCCAGAGCAGCAGATGGTAAGTTTCATTTCTTATTGATGTCTTCAGAATATTCGGTCCTCACTGTTGTTTACACTTTTAAAATCAGACAGTATCTCAAAGTATTTAGCCATTTCACAGATCTCCAATCACTGAGATTTCTTCTGAAATTGACATTCCAACTGTTGCCTTCTCTGCCTTGTGCTATTTTGAGATCGATTTTAATAGTTTCTGTTTAAATATCCGTTAAGGAACTTGTTATTTTCATTCCTTTTCTTTTCTTGTTGCAGTGACTCATAGCATGGATGAAAATATACAAAATGATAAGGTGATGGGTGAAAGTGGGGCTTCTAATTCAAATGCAATAAGTCAAGCTGAAACATCGAAGTCAAATATAACCAAAAAAAGGAAAAAAAAAAGTCTGTTGTATGGGATCATTTTACAGAAATTATTACTTCCGAAGGGAGTACAAAAGCAAAATATGACTAGTGCTTTATTGAGTATTGTTTTAAGACCAAAGACGGTACGTCGACACTTCTTTCTCATATGTTTAAGTGTCCTAAATGCCCTGCTATTGTTGATAAAAAATAATCAAATTTAGGCTTTCAATCTGTTTCGGGGGAGGGGGAGGGGTAGTCAGGGTGACGTAGCTGTTGTTACTTGAAAATTTGATCAAGAAGAGTGTAGGAAGGCATTATGTCGTATAGTAATAGTTGATGAGCTTTCTTTCAACTTTGCTGAGAAAGAAAGTTTTAGATACTTTATGAAAGTAGCGCAACCTTATTTTCGGATCCCTTCCCATAGTACTCTAACTAGAGATTGTTTTGATATTTTAAATGAAGAAAAGTAAAAGTTGAAGAGGTCTTTTATAGAAACGAAACAAAGAGTATATATTACCACTGACACGTGGACTTCTATACAAAGAATCAATTACATGTGTATCACTGCCTATTGGATTGATAGTGAATGGAATATGCATAAGAGAGCAATTATTTTTGTCCTATTGTTAGTCATAAAGGCGAAGATATGGCAAATGGTATTGGTAGGTGCTTACGTGAGTGGGGGATAAATAAGATCTTCACTATCACAGTTGATAATGCAAGCTCAAATGATGTGACAGTAAAAGAATTATCTAAGCAATTAACAAAAATGGGAACTAATTTGATGAACGGTAATCACCTTCACGTGAGATGTATGGCTCACATCATGAATCTTGTAGTCCGGGATGGTTTAAAAGAATCTTCAGTGTCTATTGAACGTGTTAGGCATGCAGTGAGATATGTTAGGCAGTCTCCTGCGAGGTTGAAGAGATTTCAAGAATGTTTTGATGATGAACAACTCAATTGTAAAAAAAAACGTTTATGCTTGGATGTACCAACTAGGTGGAATTCCACCTACTTGATGTTGCACAAGGCTATTGAATTTGAAAGTGCATTTTCACATTATGCTTCTAGTGAAATTGGCCTGAGACATTATCTTGAGCATTCTTATATTGAAGTTGGAATTCCTGCAGGTGAACTTTTGAGTAGTAATTGAGAGAATGTAAAAAGAATTACAAAGTTTCTTGAAATTTTCTATCTTCTTACTTTAAAAATATCTGGATCACGTTATGTTACATCGAATATTCATTTTCTTGAAATTTGTGCGGTTGCTATTTATTTGAAGCAATTGACAGCAAATGAAGATACAGTTTTAAGTGAAATGGCAAAGAAGATGAAAGAAAATTTTGATAAGTATTGGGGTGATCGAGGGAAAATGAGCAAGATAATTTTCATCTCATGTATTTTGGATCCACGTTACAAGCTTGAATCAGTTGGCTATGCACTTGTAAAGATGTTTGCTGAAGATCCGGGGGCAACTATACAAGCAGAAGTGGAGAAGTACATGACTTCATTATTAAGTGAGTATGTAAAGTCCAGCTCAAAAGGTGTCGTGCTTGCTTCATCTTCAGATTGTTCTTCATTGGACACTTCTACTTTCGGGCTTTCCGACAGTCAAGTAAGCACCCAAAATACAGGACTTTTAGAATCACTCATGCAAGATATAAAAAAATATAAAAGTGGGAGTGGAGGTGTGGATACTAGAACAGTGTTAGATAAATATTTTGGTGAAGAAACTGAGGATGACACTAAAGAATTTGATGTTCTTCTCTAGTAAAAATTAAACTCAGCTAGATTTCTTGTTCTTGCGGAGATGGCTAGTGATGTATTAGCTGTTCCGATTTCAAGTGTAGCATCCATGTGCATTTAGTACGGGGGGACGTCTTCTTGATTCATTTAGGAGTTCATTAACTCCTAAATTGGTGCAAGCTCTAGTGTGTCTTCAAGATTGGCTTCGAAATAAAAAATTAAAACAACCTGTTAGTATTGAGGAAGATCTTGATAAAATCGAGCAGCTTGAACAATGTAATAATATTGTTACTATATTTGTTGTATATAAGTGTTGTGGATATGCTTATATTTATCGCACAACTCCTAATTTTAATTTTTTTTCTTCAGATTTAGCCAGCGATGGAAAAGACCCTTCCGTAATTGACGTGCAGTATTAATATATCTGGTAAGAATTTGAATTATAATATAGTGTTAATAAATCTGTTAATATATTTATCGCACGACTCATGTTTGTGCATAATTTAATTCTGTTACAAGAAATCTTTTTCTAAAGTATCTTTGTGTATGTGCTAGAGCTTTTTGGCAGTTATCTGTTGGTGAAGTAGAGAGCCTGTCACCCAGTCCCGTCAGTGGAGATGCTTCAGTGATAAAGAAAAGGTGTGCTTGGGTGACCCCAACTACTGGTATGTCCACTTCTATAATGTTGCAATTTCATTTGATGAATATGTCTTCTTACAGTATTTTTGATAAGGCAAAGGCACTGCTAAGTGTCTTACATAATTATTTTTTTCTTAAGTTTCTTATATAATCGTGGGATAGCATTCCTGACACTGTTGTTCTTGGTTCATCTATAAGTCCTTCTAGTTAATTTTGGTTTCTGTAAATTTGATTTAGACTTAATGAAAGATACTATGTTGGTCATTAGCATATTGTTGACTTAAGGCAAAATACCAATAGCCTCAAAAAGTTTCTTCTTTATTATTTCCTACATTAGTTGCATAATTATAATGAGGAATTCTTTACTGCACTGTAATCATTAGTCCTTCTAGTAGCAGAAAATGGAAATATGTAGGTCTTTGCTAGAATATGAATATTCATCTTTAAATGTACTACTGAAGTATGTAAAAGTGTCAATGGGCTTGGATCTCATTGTTTTATTGGGACAAAAAAATAATGGAATAAATAGTTCAGTCGCCATTCAAAACTGGGCTAGTTCTGCATTCAGCTGAGTTCAGGAGACTCAGTCGACTTTTGGGTATTAGCAAACTCATTGATCTCATTTTGAAAAGCCGTGTGCCCTCAAGCTGTCATATTTCAAGCCTGCTACCATCTGAGTTTTATAGTGTTAGGCTGTTGGATGTTAGCAGTTTGTTATATATTGAATGTTATTAATAATGTAAATGGTTCTACCATTGTAGAGTGATTCCAAACACTCTTATGCTGCTGTTTGAACTTTGAAGCTGCAGAAATTGGAGCATTGTTAGGCGTTAGCTGCAACAGTTGTATTTTGGATATCTCCAATTGTTCTAGATTTTATGTCTAAATTTCCATTTTATCTATAGTTGTGGACTCATTTTGACTAGGGGCATTCAAAACCGAACTGAAACCGAAAATCGAACCGCAAAAGTGGCTTAATGGCTTATTGGTATCGGGTTAACGACTTAACGGATGGGGAACAGATTGAAATTTTTTTATTAACGGCTTATCGGTTTGGGGGTAGATTATTCAATTTTCTTAACGGATAATCCGTTAACCCATTAAGAATATAATTTAATATGTATATTAAATAATAAAAATTCCTTCTTCCACTTCCAGTACTCTATTAAACACTTAGACATTAGAAACCCTAATATCTAAAAGTCTTAATTTCACTCAGCGGTCAGAGAAGCAGACTCACTGTCTCCCTCTCGAGTCTCATCGACTCGCCTCTCAATCTCGCCGACTCGCCTCTTCCTCTCGTCGACTCGCCTCTGCCTCTTGCCGACTCGCCGACTCGACTCTCTCTCTCGCCATAGCTAGAGCAACAGATGGTAAGTTTCTTTTCTTGTTGATGTCTTTAGAATATTCGGTCCTCACTGTTGTTTACACCTTTAAAATCAGAGAGCATCTCAAAGTATTCAGCCATTTCACAGATCTCCAATCACTGAGATTTCTTCTGAAATTGACATTCCAACTGTTGCCTTCTCTGCCTTGTGCTATTTTGAGATCGATTTTGACAGTTTCTGTTTAAATATCCGTTAAGAAACTTGTTATTTTCATTCCTTTTCTTTTCTTGTTGCAGTGACTCATAGCATGGCTGAAAATATACAAAGTTATAAGGTGATGGGTGAAAGTGGGGCTTCTAATTCAAATGCAATAAGTCAAGCTGAAACAATAGAGTCAAATATAACCAAAAAAGAAAAAATAAGGTATGTTGTGTGGGATCATTTTACAGAAATTATTACTTCCGAAGGGAGTACAAAAGCAAAATGTGACTATTGCTTTATTGAGTATTGTTTTAAGACCAAAGACGGTACGTCGACACTTCTTTCTTATATGTTTAAGTGTCCTAAACGCCCTCTATTGTTGATAAGAAATAATTAAATTTAGGCTTTCAATCTGTTCCGGGGGTAGTCAGGGTGACATAGCTGTTGTTACTTGAAAATTTGATCAAGAAGAGTGTAAGAAGGCATTATGTCGTATGGTAATAGTTAATGAGTTTCCTTTCAGATTTGTTGAGAAAGAAGGTTTTAGAGACTTTATGAAAGTAGTTATTATATATGGATAGTAAATTGGTGATTAATAAGCATATGTAAATATTTGTATAAAGTTTTGTACTCTTTGTTATCTCTGTGTATGGATTAATCAGGTACTAGCAAATAGTGATTTAAGCATGTGTAAATTAAATATATTTACAGCTTTGGATCTTTTTTATATATTATATATTGACGATAATTGATTTGATCTTTATGGAAATGGTATGTGCGTCATGTGCAATTGCAATCGTTGCTCCAATATCTGTAGTCTAAACTGAAAGCAGCGTCAACAGGCACTAGCAAATTTCTCTAGTGTTTGGAGGTGTCAATTTTGGTGTAACAACTAACAGGCTGTAACATGAAGGACCAAAATAGTCCTCTGTAATACAGATTGAACTAGACCGATGAACCGCCCGATAATAGCTAAACTGATACCAATCCACCCGATATCTTATCGGGTGGCTAGCAGATTAATACATTTAAAAGCCGATAACTGATAAGACGAACCGTTAAGAGTAAATAACTGCCCGATCCGCCCGATAAGCAGCCCTAATCAGATATGCATCTTAATTACGAATTAGTACTTGAATGTTTTATTTCATTATGGGAACATATCACTCTTACTAAAATTTTCGATGCAGAAGTACACATCTTCTAGTAGCTTGAAGATCAATAATCTTAGGAGTTAGGACCCATTTGTTCATAGATTTATTTTTCTTTTTTTTGATTTAATTTTTAAAAACATATTTGTTCATGAAATTTTATAAGTTTTTGGAGATTTTTCGAAAATAAGTTTTTCAAAAACTAATTTTTTCAAAATTTTGGAAAAATATTTTCCCCACTCACACAACTACAATATATTTTCAAGTGAAATGTATGTCCAAATATAATTTCAAATTTCAAATACCATTTTTTTTAACTTAACTCCAAATACTAGTATTTTTTTCTAAAAATTATAATTTTTATGTCGAAACACCTACTTAGTTAATGCTAGACCAAACATCTTCTATTTATAAAGATCAGTATAGATTGACGCAATTAACAAAAGAAGACATTTTATTGAGGTAGAACGAGTATTGAGTACCAACAGCCACCCACCATTGTGACGTCCCTTTCACTGTCGTCGGACAACTCACCGATATCATGTCTGGAGGTGACACTACAAGGCCAAGGCCTAGCCTACAATTTCACCCTGGGGAACCAATCGGTCACCCTAATCGTTCAAAACCCTGTGCATCTGGCGAGGTTAATGGTGGAGGCCCTAAACAAGGCCTTGGCAGCCTTTGGCCCAAGCCTCTGGCAGGCAATGACTCTCAACGGAAACATGCAACCCAATCTTGACCTAACAATGATCAATACCTTAATCTCTTAAGCTTTCTAATCAATCCCCTTCTTCCCAGACCCAGTAGCGGAGGACCCAACAACGTCTCCACTGTTTGTGACTATCGAGCCCTAATCCCAACAAACTCCATCGTCTTCTGTACCAGTCGATAAGAACCAGGTGCCGCCCCTAGGAAACATTACAAGAGAGATCAACAAAGCCCTAGAGCTCCTGAAAAGGAAAAGCCCTTTTGAAGTGGAGGGAACATCATATGGCCCTCTACGCACAGACTCCCTCTTACTGGACTCAGTCAGAGCAATCGAGTTCAATATGGAAAGCAGCGAGGTTCTTGTGCTCCTGTGTCCCAGGGCCCTGACCAAATGTGGACTAAGCCTAGTCTCCCACAACAGTCAAGGTGTGACCAAACCACTCCTCAATCTGACTCGAGTATTGAGTATGAAGAGCAGGAACCAAAAAGAATCAATGACGCCTCCCTAAGTCATGAAGAAGGCCCACAGACACCAGTCCCTCACACGCCAACCACCCGTAATGAATTACATCATATGGAATGTTAGGAGTGGAAATAACGTGGAGTTCAGGAGACACTGCCTTGACATGGTGCAACTCTACAAACCAGCAATGTTGGTTTTGTTTGAAACAAAGATGGCTGACCATAAGAAATTGACTGAGGATTTGTATTTTGACATGCTCATCCAGTCTCCGGCAGTGGGGTTGTCAGGTGGGATTGTTATGATGTGGAAAGAGGATTGCGTCAAAGTTGATGAGGTATCTACTACCCCTCAAGGCATCCATGCCATAGTGAAGGTACTCCCATCCCATACTCCCTGGTTATTTTCAGCCATTTATGCTAGCACCATATTAGCTGATAGAAAATTGTTATGGGAGTTACTATCTCTAAAAATAATATTGGGAACATGTTTGAAGTCTTAAAAAGCTAGGGATAAGTTTGGGGGTAACCCTATTAACTCAAACCACAACAACCTATTTTGGAACTGGCTCAATGAATGCAAGTTAGTTGACTTAAGATACAAAGGCAATAAGTACACTTGGACAAATAAAAGATACAAAAATAGGAGTAGTCTAATCTTAGAAAGGATAGATAGATGCTTTGCTAGTGATTGTTGGATTTCTCAGTACCCTGAGGCTAGTGTTAACCATCTTCCTAGGACCCACTCAGACCACTACCCTATACAAATATTGCTAAAAGGGGATACTATCACGAACTCTAATAGGCTCTTCAGCTTTGAATCAATGTGGACTAGCCACCCTTCCTTTCCTAGCATCATCAATGAGGCCTTCACCCCTAACTCCTCTCTAATCCAAAACACCTTCAAAAACCTAGTGACCTAGTGGAACAGGCATACCTTTGGTAACAACTTCCACAAAAAAAGAAGGATCTTGGCTAGAATTACTGGAATCCAAAAATCCCCCAATTACCAATTTAGCAATTTCATGCTGAATCTAGAAAGTAGCCTAACTAGAGAACTTGACTCCATCCTTAAGAATGAGGAAGACTTCTGTAAACTCAAGTCAAGGGTCAGTTGGCTAACTGAAGGTGATGCCAATACCAGGTTGTTTCATACCTCTACCCTCACTAGGAGAATGAGGAACATGATCTTGTCCCTCAAAGAGGACAGTGGGAACTGGCTCTATGACCAAGGGGACATTAAGACCTACATAATGCACTTCTTCAAGAGCCTTTACACTTTCTCCCACACTCAAGCACCCATTCTCACTATCAGTCATCTGGACATGACCTACACTCTCTCAAATTGTCAAAAAGATAGCTTAGAAAAGCCTTTAGAGGATAGATAAATCAAACTGGCTATCTTCTCCTTTAAACTTTTTAAGTCTCCTGGCCCTGACGGGCTTCACCTATTCTCTTACCAAAGGTACTAGAGCATTGTGGGAAAATCAGTAGTTGACTTCTGCAAGTCATGTTTTGACACACACTCCATGGATGAGACTATGAACCAAACTCTTTTTTGTCTCATCCCCAAGTGTCCTCAATCCACTATGCTCAAAAATTTCAGACCAATAGGGATTTGTAACACCATCTACAAGACTATCACAAGGATCATTGTCAATATAATCAAGCCTCTTCTCCCGGCCATAATTGGCCCTAGCTAGGCCAGTTTCTTATCTAATAGAATAGTCTCAGACAATGCCATCATTGTCCAAGAATACATCTCCCACTTTGGAAAAATAAAAAAGAACCAGGCTCACATGATTCTCAAAATCAACTTAGAGAAAGCCTTTGACAGGCTGGAGTGGTCCTTCATTAGAGACACTCTACGAGCCTTCAACTTTCCACCTTGCTAACTAAATTAATCTTATCCTACATTAGCTCATCAAACATCTCCATCCTAGTTAATGGTGGCAAAATCGACACCTTCAAGCCTTCTAGGGAAATCAGGCAAGGGGACCCAATTTCCCCTTACCTGTTGCTTCCAATTAGTATCAGTAGGTCTGGCCCAAAGATTTGTCATCTCTTCATTACTGATGACCTTACATTATTTGCAAAGGCAAACATCAGAATCAATAACACAATCTACTATATCCTGCAGTCCTTCAACGAGGCTTCTGGGCAAAAAATCAATCTAACTAAGTCCAGGGTTCTCTTTTCCTCTAACATAAAGCCTGACACTATGGAGAACCTTACAAATACCCTTTCAATCCAAGCTACTACATATTTTGGCAAGTATCTTGGGTTCCCAATGTTACATAAGAGACCCACCAATAGTGACTTCTAGTTCATACTAGACAATATGCAATCCAAGCTAGCTAGCTGAAAAACAAATTACCTAAATATGACTGGTAGAATCATTCTGTCCAAAGACTCCATCAACAACATCCCAAGCCATGTGATGCAATACATCAAATTGCCCACCAAGACTACCAACCAAATTGATAAAATTCAAAGGAATTTTATCTGGGATACTACTGAAAATAAGAAAAAAATGTACTTGGTTAACTAGGACAAAGTCACTGGGCAGAAATCACATGGTAGGTTGGGTCTGCAGAAAGTTGATTACAAGAATAAAGCCTCACATGCTGGTCTAGCCTGGAAGATTTACCATAACAGTTTCAGTTTATGGGCTACAGTTCTTATCTCTAAGCACTGTAACTAGAATCATACCTCCAAGGAGCTCAAATCACCAATCTGGCAATCTATACTCAAAGGCTGGAATACATGCAACAAGGCTAGTAGATCGGTTATCCACAAAGGGAACATGGTGAGCTTCATCAATGATGCCTGGATCCCAAACCACCCAGCCATTAGGGACATGATTGAGGGCCCACTCACCCTAAATGACATGGCTACCAAAGTGGACATTATCTATAGTTCAGGGAACTGGGATACCTCACCCATCTCTATAAACATTCTCCAAAATATCACTAACTTAATCAAATTAACCTTCATCCCTACTAACTCTGCCAAGGAAGGCATGCTAATTTGGGGGCTGACTCCAAACAGGTCTTTTACTACCAAACCACCCTACACCTTTCCTAGCAACAACAATAAGACTCTGATGAATGAGGAAGAAGGTAACTTGGATTTGGATATTAAAAGTCCCCAACAAGATAAAAAAAAAAACTTCATCTGGCTGCTTGCGCAGGACAGGCTCCCACTGGAGCTTTCCTGCACAAAATTGGAGTTAATTGTAACCCTGAATGCTGTTTTGCTCAACCATACCTGAAACCAGTGACCACATCTTTTTCGAATGCCTCAATGCAACCCAATTCTGGCATGAACTAATATCCAAAGGAACTATTGAAAGCTAGCAGTTGAATCCTATATTCTCAACACAACTTTGGCCAACCACTTGGAGTAAGCTAAAAAAGTTGTCCTTTAACAATGTTATCCCTTGGGAAAACATCCTTCCCTTCTGCTTCTGGCATATCTGGCTAGCTAGAAATCATAATTTCTTCAATAATAAGAAAGATAACATCTCGGCTAACAACACCATTGCCAAGTCAACTGAGTACTATACTTTGGCACAAAAAGGTGTGACCAGGAAGCCATTCCATACTAGAGTTAAATGGGAGCCCTCATTGGGGGGGGGGGGGAGGGGGAGGGTACTATAAACTCAACACGGATGGGGCAGCCAAGGGCAACCCAGGCATTGGAAAAATTGGTGGAGTATTTCAGAATCATAATGGGGACTGGATTATGGGGTATATGGAGAACATACCACGCACCACTAACACTATGGCAGAATTAAAAGCTTTGGTAAAAGGCCTCTAAATCGCTAAACAAAATGGATGGGTTCCGCTAGAAATAGCTACAAATTCGGCTGAGGTAATAAAAATGCTACTCACCGGCAATATAACTTATGATCCTATGATTTGTGAATAGAGATTATTGATCCAAAGGATAGACAGGGTGGTGGTGAGACACAGTTACAGAGAACGGAATATAGTGGCTGATGCACTGGCAAAGGAAGCAGCAAATTTAATATTTTTGGGAAGAACTATCACGCTAGCAGTTCCTACGATATTTGCAAATAATGTATTTTGTGTAGACATCCTAGGAGCGGAAGTAGTTAGAAAACTTTTGGCATGTAATATGGATACACTCAACAAAACATGTCTGTTTAGGGAATTGCAGTACCCCATCTAACCAGTACTGTGCAATGTAGTTTCTATATATATATATATAATTTTCCGTTGACCAAAAAAAAAAAAAGGTAATTATTACGCTTTACTTTTTGCTTCTTGACTTGTTCCTCATCCTATTACCTTTAGAAAGGTTTTCTATTTACATCTCGATTCAATTACTGTGCCGTAAAATATGAAATATTTATCTGTACCGATATTTACAATTAAGCCAATAAATATAAGAAATAGATCGTTCATGTACATATTTATTACAGTATTAATTATCATTTTAATCGTTAACCTGTAAGGTTGATTACTTGATTTTGGTGTAAACATCAAATTTGGTTAAATATTTACATGTATATTTTTAGTGCACCTGATTTCAAACACAAATAACTAACCCGTTATAGCTAGCTATTAGCTACCCTTATTTTTCTGTCTTCCATAAATACTTTGTGTTCTTCTTCATCAGTTAAGAGAACTATCCCAAAAGCGTATCAATGTTGTTGCTTATGTTTGTTTTAAAAGTTTTGAGGATCACATGGCAAAAAACCAAGTGTTTAAACATTGGGATTTAGCTATCCTAAATAATTATAAACTTGTCGGATTAACTCCCAGCTAATATGTGTTAAGCTTATGTGGTCATGTTCAACACCAACCTAGCACCGTCTCCTGCATATAACCTAAAGAAATATTAGTAATTTTGTTGCTATTTTCAAATAATGGAAAATTTGTTAAGGAAATGTAGTCCATATAATGAAAACATGTTATGCCAGTCCATATAATTCATATTATTTAGTGTTAGATCCAATAGGTATATAGTGACGGAGTCGGGAATTGAACCAAGATGAGAAGGAACAACTTATTTAAATAATAGGATACGATAAATTTTAGATAAAACAATAGTGTTCACATTTTGAAGGGATAGATAAACCCCCTTAGCCTTAAAAGTCACACTACTAGAAATTCGTATTTTTTGACGAATATTTTGATCAAACGGCTATCTTTTTAAATGAAAAAAATTTCCCAATGGCATGATTAAATTTCAGTTAATTCCTAAAACTTCTTGGGATTGATTTGAATTATTAGAACTTTAAAAGTGTACTGTGAAGATATTGTAAAGATTAGGAGTGTACATGGACCGGGTTGATTCGATTTTTATTAAAATCAAACCAAAGTAACTATATCGATTTGGATTTGTTCGATTTTGTCGGATTTTTTGGATTTTCCGGGTTGTTTTGTCACATGAATAATATGCCAATCTTACTTTATTAAATTTTTTATAAGTAAATATATGTTTAATAAAAATTTAAAAAATTGACGAACATATGATCTATTAAAATATTCTTTTGAGAGAATTTTCTTAGTAGCACACGATCTATTTTTTTGTTGTTCGACAATAACTTTTCGTTGATGTACAATTTCAAGGTTAACCGGATTTAATAATTATATATAAAAATCAATATGATGCCTAAATAATGATATGTTCTATTTAATTTTCAATTATCGAAATATCACTTCAAATTCGAAAAAGATATAAGAATTTAATTGATCTTGACGTATGACTATGGAAGAACAAAGAGATTGACGCATTTCAATAACACTTGATAAGAAAGTGATCATACAACACATTATTTAAAGTTAATAAAAATAGAACACTTCATATTCTATTAAATATTACATCACATAAGAGAATCCCAAATATTTTTAGATATTTTTTTAAAGAAAATTCTATATAAAGTCTTAAAAGTATATATAAAAATTATATATTTATATGTCGGTTTGGTTCGTTTTTTTTACTCAATACCAAACCAAATCACATCAATTTTTTTAATCGATTTGGTTTGACTTTTCGGTTTGGTGCAGTTTTTCGGGTCGGTTTATACATTCCTAGTGAAGATAAAATCCTTAACATACATTCTTGACTTGTGCATGTTTCTGATTTACGGCAGGTAAAATTTTCAAACTGGATTAAAATGGGGAAAATTTTGCGAAGCAAGGTAAAATGTGAATGATACTGGTAACTATAGGGACCAAGATACGAACAATCATTGTAATTATTTTACTGAGGATATAAAGTGGGGGTTGAAATGACAGATGTTTATATCTAACTCACACAATAATTAACAATCAAGTGCACATATAATATGGAGTCATTTTCACCATTATGTTAATCCCCCCCCCTCCCCCCTTAAATTACCCCACCCTCCAGAGGAAAAAAAGAAGTTAAAATTGGAAGAAGAACATTAAAAAAAAAGTGATAAAGAATAAAGGTTTTGGTTACACCAACTTGTTTAATTAGGTGCCGTAACTGCGTAACATGTGGAATATATGGTTTCTAAAATCAAGAAAAGTACACACACACACACTTTTACCTTTCAAAGTAGTAGATTGTTTCTCTCTGGCCTCTTCGCTCAAAAATAATTGATAATAACGGATTGAAAAAAAATATTAAATTAAAGAGGAGCATTGAAGTAGCGGTAAAATTATCTTTATGTGACCTATAGGAAAATGCGAAGTCAGAATTTGAAGTTTATGAATTCTGAACTTATCATCGAACTCATAACACGTCGTAGTTACTCGTTTCACAATTAAATAGTTATACATATTTAATAACTTTTTTTCAAAACAAACCCGTAAGTAATACTCTACCTTCGTCGCTGCCTATATGTTATGAGTTCGAACCGTGAAAGGAATCACTAATACATGCATTATGATAAATTATCTATATCATATTTTTTAGGATGCGATCCTTCCTCGAACTCTGCGTGAAAATATAATACCTCGGCTATCCTTTTTAATAGTTTGAAAAACAATTAAAAATTTAAAAAGAAAAGAAAAGGAAGTAGTAAGAAGGAATAAATGCATGGGGTGGGGCTTGCACGTGAGCAATCGAGTTGGAGAAATTAAAGCAGGTGCAGCAATATATAGCATGCCTCCAAAAAGACAAGAGAGAGCTGCTGCTCTTCGGAGACAGAACCGCACGAGCACCACTTGGCTTGTCTCTATTTGTACTAACCACAGTCCACAGGAGGTTCCCCACGTGCGCTCGTGTGTAAATTACTGTACAACTATATTAATCTTCACTCCCTTTTTGTCCGAATAATTACACGTTCGAGTCGCAAAAACAGTCACAAATGCTTACATCCGAATAGATTATCTACATTATATCGTTTTGGTAGAAGCGAATTCAAAATTTAAAGTTAATTAATTTTTACAATGATCTCAAATTAATATACAATAGTTTATGAGTTCATAATATAATATTTATAAATATTTAATCGGAAAATGTCCAAATATGCCCTTGTACTATACGAAATTGAGCACATTTACCCTTCGTTAATACTTTAGCTCAAATATGTCCTTACCGTCACATAGTTGGTCCATATATGCTCTTAGAGTTACACAGTTGGCCCATATATGCCCTTTTCGAAACGGAATCAACCCAAACTAATTAGCTCTTTCGTTAATTGTATTAAAGTGTATTACAAACATTATTTCCTTTTTATTAGTACTTTTTTCTGTACCTTTCTCTTTTCTTTCTTCATTTTTCTTTTCTTCTCTTTTTTTTCCTTTTTTTTTTCTCCCTTATCCGATTTCCTCCATTACTGATGTCTTCTCCATTTTCGTCACCAATTAAACTTGACAAAACTCATAAATTCCAATTACTAAGAAAATTCTCCCATAAGAATATTTTTATAGATCATATGTTTGTCAATTTTTTAATTGTTACTGAACATATATTTAGTTCTAAAAATTTTAACAAAGTAAGATTGAAATAATATTTATGTAACAAAAAATCCGAAAAATCCAACAAAACCGAACAATCCAAACCGATATAATTGATTTGGTTTGGTTTTGATAAAAACCGAACCAACCCGTTCCATGTACACCCCTAATTTACATAGTTAATTAAAAAATAAAAAATGTCCAGCTGAAAAAAGATGAAAAAAGACTAACAACTAAAATTGATAACACTACAACTTAAATTCTGGCTTTTAATCATTAAATTATCTTTCCGAAAATAATTTAAATATTTTGGTCTTTTGAGTATTGTTAAAGGTTGAGATATTTTTATTATGCTAAAATTTAAACCATAATTTTTTGAACAATTTAATTTCGTTTATTTAGAGGACCGGTGAAATTGGAACTTGATTATCTTATGAGAGAATTTTCTTAGTTATTGGAATTCATAAGTTTTGTCAAGTGAAATTGGTGACGAAAATGGAGAAGACATCAGTAATGGAGGAAACGGATAAGGGAGAAAGAAAAAGGAAAAAAAAAGAGAAGAAAAGAAAAAAGAAGAAAGAAAAGAGAAAGGTAAAGAAAAAAGTACTAATAAAAATAAAATAGTGTTTGTAATACATTTTAATACTATTAACGAAAGAGTTAATTAGTTTGGGTGAATTCCGTTTCGAAAAGGGCATATATGGGCCAACTGTGTAACTCTAAGGGCATATATATGGATCAACTATGTGACGGTAAGGGCATATTTGAGCTAAAGTATTAACGAATGGCAAATGTGCTCAATTTCGTATAGTATAAGAGCATATTTGAACCTTTGCCCATATTTAATTAATTTCTTAGTATATATATACAAGATATGAACATAAGTTATTGGCTTATGGTGATATGAACCCGGTTTTCATGCTCTAGATGTGGCCCTGTGCTTAGGGTGCGGCCGATGCATTATACATCGACTGCCTTTTTTCTTTTTTTCTGCTTTATTTCGCAGAAACAAATTACTACACAGCTAACGCAGCTTTCACAATGCAAATTCCCACAAAGAGAGAAAAAAAAAAAGAAGGGTGGTTTTCCTAACGAAGCTCTTTGTCATTGCCAAAAGGCTGCTCTACTAAAATAGTTAAACAAAGTTCAGTACGTCATTTTTTACAAAGTATGATAAAGATTGCTCGACTATTACATTGTTAAAAATTGGTGCGAGTGCACCCACTTTATTACTTGGTTCAAATTATATTTACACAAATAGAGAGACAGAGAAAGTTAAAAAAATTCTAACATACATATTTTTGCGTCGTCTACATCTATTGTAAACAACGAATAAGCTGCAGTGGTACAATGCGTTAAATAAGGTAAAGCACTCGCTTTAGAAATTAGGTTTTTGTAATTACAAATGTTCTAGTTAATACACAGGAACAAATGCTACACTTATGCTATATTTGAAACAAAAGGCCGATTGAAAAAGGTGCAAGTGTAGTACTAGAGAGTAGTTGTCATTATGGTGTTCGACAATTCAAAAGAGAAATAAAAAAGAACACATTTCACTATATGTTTGAAAGAGAATCCGAAAGAAATTGCTATAAAAAAATGAGTTTAAGTTTTTTATATACTCATAGTGTAAAAAATATATAGAATAAGACATGTTTAAGATAAGTATAAGTCATTTTTGGAATAGAGATGTTGAAAAGCTAGTAGTATCTCAAAAGGAAATGTTCATTATTTGTTTGAATTTTTTTTTTTTGAAATATTACTTTTACACTTACTTATTATTTAGTAAATTATTTAATCTTATATTTAATGGAGTCAAACTAATCGTTAATTAACTAGATATTGGGACAACACCTATATATACTTAGTACTTTGCTGAATTAAGGGTTCCGACTCTCCTTTTTATTTTTCTTCCTTGAAAGCTGAATTTCTTTCTTGAATGTTTTACTAGTTCTGTTCTCAATTTATAATCGGACAAACTTATTGAATCCTGAGAAATACACCTAATTTTATTCTTCACTATGTGGCTGAAATATCCTCAAGGACAACGTCCTTGACACGCCTCAAGCTTTGCTAAATATTCCTATTCTCTATAATTAATTTTTCCAAACAGAGATTAATTAGTAAAGATAGTAATCAATATGCTATATAATTTAAACTACACTATAACGTAAAAAGGAATTAAAACTAGTAATACATATATCTTTAAATCCAAGAAATGTTGCTTTATCAAGGAGACACGAAAGGATAGCTTATCCCAAGTGTAATTCCCGCTTCATGGACTCCTCTTGGGTAGAAATATTCCAAATTCTTTCAGCCCATTTTGGCGTAAGTTATGTGAAAGATTGGTTACATCGAAGGAGGAGGTAGAAATGACACTAGGTAGCCATTCTAAAGGATTATTATTAAGGAATTAGTCAGCACATCCTGAATTTTAATTTTTGAGTTTTAAATTTTTCTGGACAAAAATATCTTGAATTTAAGATTTTTAGTTTAATATTTCGGGATAAAATAAGTACTGACTAATTTCTAAATAGCGTCCACTAAAATGGTTATATGTGCACTTGCCCTGAAGGAGACACAAGTGGGCCACGAGATCCATTAATTTGGAACCTAGTCCAGGGCCCACCTAAAGCCCATCTCCCATACGACAGGGTAAAATTCAAAAATAGCCAGATTTACATGGGTAATTGAAAAATAGCCACAGTTTCAAAAGTAATCGAAATTTAGTCACTTTTCATGTAAAGATAAATCTGGAAAAAAAAATACTGTTCTAAATCCGGAAAATATTCCAACATAATATACTGGAGTCCGAATTTTTTACATGTGAACTTTCAGCATAATATACTGGTCCAGTATAATATGGTGGAGTTCCAGCATAATATGCTGAAAGTTCATACTCAGGTGCACTAATCTCCAGTATATTATGTTGGAACTTTTCATGTTACAGCAAAATAGTGATTATTTTTGAATGACTTTACAAATGTTGACTATTTTTTAATTACCGGTACGAAAACTTGCTATTTTTACTCGGTCAAAAGAATACATTCGAATTCTATAAACCACTTTGCCGCGTAGTCTGCAACTCTTCCCACCCAAAGGCCAAAAACCTCAGCTTTACCCTTCGTTTGTTTATTCCCCTCCCCCCAAAAATCTTTCAGTTTCTAGCAAAAAAGAGAAGGAAGAGGAATAACTTTAAATCATACTTATACCCAAGAGCTGTTGTGGACCGATCGATCAGCCATGAGTTTCCTTTCCGGCAAGAGAAAAACTCCCGCAGGTTCGTAGTTCTCTTAATTATTAATCAAATTTGATATCTTTTCGGTAATTTCAATTTATTTATCGCGTGAATTTTATTTGCTACTGTCTAACTTTGATGATGTACTGTGAATTGTGATTACCTGTGTTAACTAACTCGAGATCACCTCAAAATTTATAAATATGGTTAGGATTGATATATACACTTGTAATTGCACATTCTGTTTCTTTTGGCTTATTAGGTTTAGTTAAAAAGGAAATGAGGAACAATTACTGAATAAAACATTCAGCTAATGGTTCAGTATCAGGATAATGAAATAAGATACATTATTTGGCATTTGCTAATTGATGAGGTTGAAAAAATTAAGGCTCCTTTAATATAAGTATAGAATTATCCCACTAAATCATCTCTTTTTAGCATAAAGTTTGAATTTTTCACCAGTTTAAGACTGTAAGTACTGAATGACTCGTTACATGGACGTGTCGTTGGTGTTCCTGCTTGTATAATAGTGAAAGCTTCACACCTTCAACATGCCTAAATAGCAATTGTAATCCTACATTGTGTGTCAGGCATTTGCATATTGATAAATCATTATCTTGTTGTTTTTCTGGGTTGTGAACAAATCTTATTAGTTCAGTTAACTTGGAAAAGTTTTTAATAATTATTGTTGTTGTTGTTGTTGTTGTAACTTGTTGTTCATGCTGCCTTTTTCTTCCAAGCATTAATTTTTGCTAAGATAACTTTGTCCCTCTAATACAACTTGGCTTTATAGTTCTATCGTTTACAGCATCTCTTTTGGATTTTACTTCCTAATGCTTCTAATTGTAGCTTTGCTACGTGGCACGATAGGTGATATTTTAACCCTCTCCTTCTGTAGATTTTCATGTTCTGTCTTTAATTCAGAGCTCCTGCGTGAGAACAAGCGAATGCTTGATAAATCCATCAGAAACATAGAGAGGGAGAGACAGGGGTTACAGACACAAGAGAAGAAACTTATTGCAGAAATAAAGAAAAGTGCAAAGCAAGGGCAGATGGTAGGTCTTAATAGTAACATCCATTATCTATCTTTTCTCCTTTTTTATTTCAATAAATTGTATGCATGCAGATGCATCTATTTGTTGAAGATGCATATTATTCTATTGATGATTGATTCTAGCTCACAGCTTCATTTTTATTATTGTAGCTTCTTGAAGTAGCTGTAGTATGTTAACTGTTCATTTAATATTAAGAGATGCCACCAAGACATGGTTATTAGACAATACAAAGAAAATTACAAGAAATAGTGTGGTCTTTGGGGTTTGGTTCGAGCTTTGAGTCAAACTGTGGACAAAAGATCTAGAAAACATACTTCTACTAGAGTTTAAGTTTATAAACTCAAACAGATAAATGTATTAATACACAGTCACTGCATCTACTGTGAGCTGCTGAAAAAGTGGCAACTATTTTATCACTTCTGCTTCTTGAGATCAAGTAATGAATAATGCTGAAGATAGTACAAGTATGCAACAAGGAATAATTGGACTTAATCCTGTGTGATTTGAAGTTCTTTTAATGCTAGGGTGCTGTAAAAGTGATGGCGAAAGATCTTATAAGGAGAGGCATCAGATTGAAAAATTTTACAAGCTTAAATCCCAACTTCAAGGTGTCTCCCTCAGAATTCAGGTACTTATGAAATTTGTACTTCTTATTGGTTAGTTCTTCAAAAATTTTGCTGTTCATGAGAATAAGCACCTTGTTATATGTGGATTGTTTGTACCAAAAGCTTACTACTTTATAAAACTGTATTCCTTGATTTCATTCCTGAACAGTCCCTTCAGTAACTTCTGCAATTTTGACAACTAGTTTTTGACTCTACTTCAGGGAAATTGTGTAAAGTCTCCCCACCAGTTCAATTTTATGGAAATTCTGTTGAAGGAGTACTTAGTACTACTATTAAATATTTGGACATTTTAATGCTATTTTGCTGGAAGTTCATGAACTTGTCTGTTTGCATGCCCAAGTACCAAGTACTGGTTGCCGCTCTAAACTAAAATCATTTACACATTCTATAACAAAATTTCAACAAGATGGTTCTCCCCCCCCCCCCCCAAACCAAAAGGCATGCATTGTCTACTGCGGGGAAGGGAGGGGGGGGGGGGGGGTGTTGATTTTTCCCCATACTAAATAATGAGTTTCTTCAATGCTCTAGATTCTTGTATCCTTCAAATGGAGTGGCAAAGCTATTTCTATGTGATGATTGGTTAATATTTCTTGATGGACTCTTTTACAATTGCAAATATTGTTGTCTTGAAAATATGTCCTTGTTAAGAAAGTAACCCTTTGTCTTTATCATGAATACCAGACTCTGAAATCCACACAAGCCATGGGGGAAGCAATGAAAGGTGTTACAAAGGCAATGGGACAGATGAACTTACCAGCACTGCAGAGGATAATGCAAGAATTTCAGAGGCAAAATGAGAAGATGGAAATGGTGAGCGAGGTAATGGGAGATGCAATTGATGATGCTTTGGAAGGAGATGAGGAAGAAGAAACAGAAGAGTTGGTGAATTATGGATCGCTCGTCTTTTCTGATGCTAATTTGTTCGTTGTCCTCGAATTGATACATTCTAAATGCTCCTTCTTCCACTGTGGCTGCTCCAGCAGCAAAGAACAAGGTTGCGCAAGCTGAGGCAACTGGAAATGATGACAGTGGGATAGACAGTGACCTTCAGGCAAGGTTAGACAATTTGAGAAGGATGCAAGTTGTTAACTTGTATAATGATCTGGAAACTCTTTTATTGGCCTTGTAACTTTTCGAAATTTAGAGCTAGGAATTTTTTAGTCAGCCGCCTAGCTAGATGACAACTTACTCCATTTACAAGCCATTGGGAAGGAATGCTGGCTTTGCTAACTTCGAAAATAACAATTTATTAGGAAGTCCCTAAGGCATGACATTGGACGGCATTCTATTACCTTGACATATTACGAAACTCATGTAGTTGCTTCCCATATTGGGGGAAAATATTATTCGCTCCGTTTCAAATTTAGATGACACACTTTTCTTATTAGTCCGTTCTAAAAAAAAATGATCATTTCTATATTTAAAAAAAAATTAACTTTAAACTTTTCATTCTACTTAGTTACTTTTAATAAGAAGTTTTTATAGTCATACAAGTATAATATCCCACTAAGCTTTTGCCCCTTAAGCTTTTACATCACATGTTTCAAAAATCTTCTCTTTTTTTTAAATTTTGTGTCAATCAAACTACATCATCTAAAATAAAACGGAGGGAGTAACTAATAATAAGAATGATGGCACCGGAAATGATATTAATTAATTCCATAATAGTATAGACCTGGCCTGAAAAAGGAACTGCCTTTAATTAAACTAGCAATCCTTCTGGAGAATTATCCTCTTGCATTGTGAAAATATTCCGGCGAAGCACCGGCGGCTCCACCGGCGAACGACAAAGGGGGCAATCCAAGTGAGAATAAAGCCACATATCAATACACGAAACATGAAAAGAGTGCATACATCTCGGTAGCTCTCTCACTTCTTCTCCTTCTTCAAATGCTGACAAACAAACCGCACATTCTTGATCATTATTAATATTATTATCTCCTCCTTTTTTGTACCTAAAGCTTGACAATAAGCTCAGATCAGAAATTCGGCTGGAATTAGTTTGTTCAAGTGACGACTGATTATTATTATTATCAGCAGCTCCTCCCATATTATTCCGGCGGTTGTTTTCATGACTGCGCCACCGCATGAGGAGGAGGTTGTAGATGCCGAGCAAAACGGCGGTGGTTCCGACTATGGCGAGGCCGTAATATAATATGTGCAAGTTTGGTTTTTGTGGAGAATTATTTGGTGAAGATATTGGAGCTTCTGGCATCGCCTTTTTGTTTGCTAAAACATACATTCAAAAGGGGTTACGTTGGTTTAATTAAAGTAAAGACGACTTTGTTTTGTATTACCTAATTAATTATTTTTCGTAATTACCTATGTTACTACTGCATTATTTATTATTATTGTAGTGAAAGGAATTCTATTAATGTTTTATCCATCTTGATAATTTTATATTATGAGAACGTAAGTTCACATATTATAAATTGGAATACGACGTGGTATATATATATATATATATGTAAAATATTGCACGAGTATAGTTGGTAAAAGACGAACTTTATTCTGAATAAAGTAAGAAAAAGAAAAGATGAAATACAGTCAAACCTCTCTATAACTGTTTTGCTTGTTTCAAAATTTTTTGGCTGCTTGCTATAGTAAGTGTTGTCATATAGGACATACATTATAACATAATATAATATTCGGTTCCGAGAAAAACTCAATTTTTATAGTAAATATCTATTATATAGGGATGTTATAGAGAGGTCATGTAAAATAAAACACAACTATATATAGAGGCCACTGAGGCCAGCGGCACTAGATTGTCTTTTTTTCTATTTTCTTTCCAAGTTTAATTTTTATTTACTGATGACAATAGAGTTTTACAAAATTAAATCTGTAGCCGATTACATGAAAGTGTCTACTGTGTTGACGCGAAAAAAGATTGTAGGTAAAAACTTTCAATGTTTTATATCTCACTTATAAATTTGGTACCTTATTAGTTTCGTTACAAAATAATTACCCCTAATCAAATTACGAAACATGAAAATTTACTACTCCTAATTATTCTGAGAAAGAATGCTATGCCAAGCATATCAAGATCCTAAAAGAAATAGAAAAAGAATCCTCTTAGCTGTCCGTTTCATAAATAAAGAATGATTACAGTGGGGAAATAATAGTAGTAACTAATTACACATGAACTAAAGCTATAAATTTTGAAAAAATGACATTGTATAGTCGCTGTAAAAATAATAGTCGAAAAAATATATAAAATTTGTATATTTTTGTATGTATATACATTCTGAATGTTATATACAAATTTTATACACTTTTCGACTACCAGATATAAATAGTTTATGGCGCATGCTTAAAGAGATAATATACCCCTACAATTTTAGACACAGAATTTAATAGTAATATTAGGTATTTAAAACCTTTCCATATTTTACATGTCTCTATTTTGTGTTTACCTTTTTTTTACTAAAATTTATTACCCCTAAACAAATTAACAAAGTTGAAATTTTACTATTCTCCTAATAGTTAGGGAAAAGCATTAGCAAAACAAGTTAATTAAAGAAATAGTTTCCCAGTTAGTATTGAATTGTACTAAACCGCGAACAGACTTTCTCTATAAATTTTCTTCGTTTATACCTAAATTACACCGTCGAGTTTTCAGACTTTCTCTTCCCTCTCAACTCAATTCGATGGCTTTCTCTTCTTTTTCTTCTTTTTATATAATTTTCGAAATATTAACTCGAACTAATTTCTTAAAAACATTAGACACATGCAAAACAGTAAATAAAGAGTGGCATAATTTAGTTTACGAATCAAATTTGTTTTGTGAAAAAAGCAAAACTATTTCAGGTTTTTTTGTTTAATCTTTATCAAAAACCAAGTACGTTACCGAGTTCGTATCATTAAATGGATGTTCAGTTAAAACTCCATTATATCTTCCACATATTGATGTTAGGCCAAAATGCTATACTTTTAGCACATTACTCGCCTTATATTTTGTTGGTTTAGTGATTTATTGTGCGACATTTGAACTAAATTGTGTTGTTTTATGTGTAGGAGCATCGGAAGACAAAGACGAGTGAAGGTTACACAAAAAAAGGACAAAAATGCAAGAAAAGAGCCAAAAGCATCAAGTACCCAAACCGTGCTACAGACCAGGCTTCGCGAGATCTATAGCCAGGTTGACCGTGTTATAGACCAGGTTTCGCGAGGTCTATAGCCAGGTCGACCGCGCTATAGACCAAGCTTCGCGAGACCTATAACCAGGTTGACCGCGCTATAAACCAGGCTTCGCAAGGTCTGTAGTCTGGTCGACCGCGCTATAGACCAGGCTTCGCGAGGTCTATAGCCAAGTCGACCGCACTACAGACCAGGCTTCGCGAGATCTATAGCACGGTAATTAAAAGTCGCGGATTAAAAGACCCAGACCCGAATTTGGACTCTAGGACTTGAACCCTAGCCTATAAATACTCCTTAAACAAGGAGAACCGTTTTTTAGGGTCAGACTCCACCAAGGAGGACGTTTTTGGAGATGGATTCAGCCTAAGGATGCAAGAACACGCTAGGAGCAAGAAGGCGAATTCTTCTATGAGTTTTTCACTTCCTTCTTTCGATTTTCATTATTGGTTATGAATTCTAGTATTGTAGTTTTGCATACTATTATGAATAGCTAATTTGTTATCTAGAGTTTTGATAGAACCTTTTGTAGGATAAATTCTTGTTATGTTTTTATATAATTGAGCCGTTGGATTCCTCAACTTATTCAACTACGTATTTATTGTTGTTGATTGAATGACCATCAATTAACTGTGCATATTTAGTGTGTATATTGCTCGAGAGAGAGTACGCATTTAGGTAGTTGTTGAACAACATCACTCCTAACGTATGTGAGAGATCAATACGGAGGGTTTAAATGTGGGATTAGAGATAACGAAACCTTGGTGCGATCGTAGTGAGCAGTGAATTAGTGTCAGCTAGCGTAGTTCGAGAGAATACGTCTAGTAAATTGTGGTAGTTGCTCGAGAGAGAGCTACGACACTCAAAGTACTCACGATCGGTAGAGAATACTTAGGCGAAATTATAGAAGGCGTAGCGGGAACGATTCCGACAATCGGGAAAATCATAACTCTAGACCTCCTTAGGCATGTCTCCAATTTCATCCTTGTTAGTTGATAATTTTATTGCTTTATAACATTTGCTAGTTAATTAGTAGAAATAAAAATCAAATCTTTATAACTAGGAAATTGTTTGGACTTGTGTTTCTTAGCAATATTGAACAACTGTAGCTAAGCCTTAGTTCTATGTGGGATTCTACTCCGGACTTGTAAATCGGATTATATTTTCAACGACCGCTTAGTCCTTTTTATAAGGAATAGTTGGGCATGATCAAATATATAAACCCCGAAAATATTTTCAAGAACGACTTTGATATGAAGATTGAGGCATCTTCAAAGCAAGGGATTGTGTTGTGTTAGAAGAACAAGGAAACAGTACAGATACCACATATGTAAACCTAGTACTAAACAATGGATTAAACTCCCTAATCCTAGGATACGATATTCTACAGTCAAAGTTGCTCTGATTGTACTTAAATCAAATCCTTTGCAGTTCAAGATCATAAGGTTGTCGTCGCCTCGGACTCTTTATAATCATCATTATTGAAAATTAGGGTTGAATTATTATCGTTGTGAAATTTTTGATTCAGAAGCTTGGGTTTGGAGGGAAGCAAAAAATTTATGACTACCTCCGGAAGTGTATTTTGACATGTTTGCTCCAGCAGTTAATGCAAGTGGTTTGGTTTATTTTAAGTTAAGAAAAGATGATCAAGTGATGTCTTTAAACTACAATGGAGAAGAAGCTTTTCCAAGATTTTCTCTTCCAAAATATGCAATGGAGTATAAAGATTATGGATATAACCAACTTGTGGAGTATATAGGGAAGTTGGGGTTTACTTGTTTGTCACCAAAAGGGATGGAGCTTTGGGTTTTTGAGAATTGAAACCAAAGTTGGGAGTTGAAAAAGGAAGTTGATATTGAAACTTTAAAGAAAGTGACAAAATATCCAAGTCCAATTGGTTTTTATAATGCAGATATTGCTTTGATGAAGGATTATTATAAGGTTATTTTCTACAAGTTGCAAGATAAGTAAAATTGGATAAATGTCATACAATTGATGAAATTTTCCCTTTCCGATCAGATTTGGAGCCACTTGACCCGAGGTTGCAAGACGCTACCAACACTGTTTCAGCTACAAAATATCTCGATCCCTTTTCCATTTCTTTGCTACTTATTGTTTTCGTTTTTCTTTTTGGTACTTATGTTTTCGTATACTTGAGACAGTTGTTTTAATTATTTTTTTATCTGCTCAAATGTACTTTTCGATAAAGTAGAAAATTCGAATGTCTAATGTTTTTGCTGTAAATTTTATATTCGTCTGCTATTGCCTTCTTAGTTCCCTTTGCTCCTACATTTACCCTCTTTTTCTTAGAGCTTGTGCATTCTGTAAGAGATTACTGAAAGAGGCAGTAGTTATTTTTCATTATATCAACCAGGTTTGTAAGGCTGGAACTTTGTCTAATTTTGCTGGAATATTATTTAACCACAATCAAATACCCTACTTTTTAAAGTAATGAAATATGATCTACTCGTGCAACCAAACATACATCAGAAATACGGCCTTATTGTTGTTGTTGCTTATAAGTTCAAGGGAGCTGATATCAGTTTATATGTGTCCACATCTATCATAGGGCCAATGATTTTGCAGTTCACCAATGGGAAGAAAAGAATCACAAACTTTTTTGCCTTGATAATTTTGACACTTATACAACACAACCTTAAACTGCACTTTGCTAAACACTACAGCAAATAAGAACCTAAAATTGACTGACAACTTTAGTGACTTTACAACTCAGAAAAAAGGCAAGCAACAAAAAACCAATGCATCTGCCTATACCTGCATATGATCACACTAAAAGCCTTTTGGCCTAATAAAAATACCTCTCAAGTTAAGCACGAGAGGAGAAAAGAATAAATTGAACGGGACAACAAACTGAGACAGCTGTCCAAAAACAAGTGGAGAAAAATATACACTAGCCATTAAATGCAACAAGCGATGTAATTATATGCACAAGTTTCTGCATGTTCCTTGATGTGCAGGAGAGTCAGCTGTCTGGAGCTACGCGAACATTCATCAAAGTCCATGTTGAGTGATATTCGGAAACCACCATCAACTAGAGCGTTGATGTAAAAATACAAATGCTGAATTCTCACGAATTAATGGAGGCGGTTCAACATCAGCAATGTCGACTTGTTGGATTGATTTGGAGATGTCATCCACGGAGAACGGGATGCTGCATCATAATTTAAGACAGGATATGAATTTGAGATGGTCAGTAAAACGTACATATATGCCAAATATTGAGAATGAGTTATTTAATAAACGATACCTCGAGTCATCATCCAACAAAAAGGAACTGCTAACAGCATTATTGGAGTCCTCTGTCATCATAACTCTCATACTTGAAATAACCTATCAGTGGGACGGAAACAGAAACCATACAGGGAAATCAGGAAACAAGCAAACTGTACTATAACAAAACAAAAACTACTGAAGACCTACATCGCATTAAAACTGTAGGTGCAAGATCTTACATCTGAAGAAACAGTGTGGGTTCCGTATTTGTCATCCCAGTACATAGTGCTGATCCTATACAGTTGCTGTATGCTAAGCACCTAATAAAAAAAAGCCATGTGAATTATAAAAGAAAAACAGCGAATGAGAAGTCGATAAAGAAACAGGAATTTTTTTTCTTCTGATAAGTAAAAGAAACAACCATATTTAATGAACAACAAACTGGAACAAGAACAGAAGAGAAATATAGAACAAAGTTTCCTTACTGGACAAAGTTCATTAGTGATCTCATGCAATGTCTTTTTGGGCTTTTGATGTATAACCTGCAAGAAATTGAGGGGAGAAAGAGTCAGATAAAAGCACGTGATCATATGAAAGTTCGTTTTGCACAAAGCCGCTAAATTAGTTCTTACTAGGAATCCAACTGCTTGTCTAATGTGCTTCAACTCGTCCCATGCTGAGCCTACATACTGGACATGAAAATACAGAAGTAAGATACTGGATAGCACTAAGAATTGAAAAGATACAGTGGAACATGCTTACTTCTTCAGTTGCATAGCAGCACCACTGTTCCAATTCAGCCAACCCCGCTTTCACAAACTCTCCATTACTGAACGAGCAACACTCACGCCGCAAAAGGAGACTGTTTGTAAAGAAAGTTAACACACAGATACATAAGAAGGTGCCAATGTGCCAAATAAAATATACTTAACGTACAGAATGCACACAGATTTAACAGTCCTTAAAGGCCTGTAGTTACCTGTTGAAAAGTTGAACATTGATGAAGGAGAATATTTGAGTGAAAACCTTCCGAACTAAGAAAGGAGGAGCCTACATGGGTGGAGCAATGGAAACACATAAACGTCAGGAAGACAAAAAGACTATTTCTATTATATAGCTCTCCAATCTTTAACTTACATAGTTTGCTTTCATCATCATCAAGTAGTTGTTCAAACTTTTCGCAATGCTTTGCCAATGAGCAAATAGAGCTTGCTGGGCAGCAGCATTAGCTTGGGATCTTCCTTTGACTAAACTTGCACGAGATGTTCTCGGTGCCTGCAGACATGATGCAGATAATGTTCATACAAATTAACTCCTTCCCTCTTTCTCTCGGCAGCAAAAATATTCTCACATGGGGAGAGAAGATAATAAACATAGGTAGCACAATGACCCAAAGAGAAAAGTGGTGCCTTTATATAAATTGTTCAGCTTCAAGGCATAGTACTAAACCTGGAAAGATCCACTTGTTCCAACACCCTAGGCTTGAAGAGAAGTATCCTCACTAGCCATTCTCGGGAGCTCTACTGATGATTGGGGATTTGTCTGATTTATTACTTTAGTGATTTTAATAGATAATAGAAACTAATAACTCTGCCGTGCAGAGACATTCAAGAGCTCGTGTGCTGCATAATTTACAACACATTAACTTTCTTAAGTGACAATCAATCTATAAGATTTTGTTGCTTTAACACGTTGACTGGTTCAAGCATCAGAGAACTTCTCAGTGGTGCATCAACCAATCCAAGTCCTAAAACTTCCACAGTTATCACATCATACTACATTAAGCGTAGGGACTTGCTGAAACTACACATTGAGCATTAAACATTCTATTTCGTAAGCTTGCTTGGACTTGTGGCATAAGTAGCACACAAAATAATGTACCTGAATACATAGCCCAAGCAATGGGGAGATCTCTTTCTTCAGATTGTCTCTTATCATTCCATATATTTTCTCCAAAAAGGCAGTGAGCTGCTGCTTGAACAGCAGTGCAGGATATTTGGCCTCAACATGACGTAAGTCATCCAATCTCCCAAGCATACGCCCATTGAGAACTGAAAGTCCAGCACTCTGGGGAGAACCTCGTAAGCCCTACATAAATATTAGAGGTAGCAGAGGAGAAAAATAACTAAGACATGACTTATAAATTGGGCAAATAGCTGAAACTGAAGAACTTAATATAAATCACAGAGCTCATACTTGGGACATCCTCCCAAATAAAGAAGCTGAACTGGTTCTCCGCCTCTGCGGAGTCAAATTAGCAGCCCCGCTAGCTTTAAGTGTTTGTTGAAGCAGCATCAATAATGTGGACGTATTGCATAACCAGTATGCTAATACATCATTATTATCTGGGACCTTTAATGAAGAAGTTTCAGAAATTAATTGTCTTAGATTTATAAACACAAAGTCAGAGAAAACTTGAATGGTACAACA
This sequence comes from Nicotiana tomentosiformis, assembly GCF_000390325.3. Classification (NCBI taxonomy): domain Eukaryota; kingdom Viridiplantae; phylum Streptophyta; class Magnoliopsida; order Solanales; family Solanaceae; genus Nicotiana; species Nicotiana tomentosiformis. The sequence continues at coordinate 1,520,516 of NC_090818.1, read as the reverse complement.
TTACCAGAGTAATAAGCTTTCTACCTCTATGGCTGAAGCAATGGTTTGTATTATACGGTCAAAAACACTAGTTCTTTCAACTTCGAAGGACCTCCAGTGGAGCAGACATTTGTATATGAGACAAGCTGCAATTGGTTTGCCTCCAGAAAAGCCCAAATCTTGTGAAATGCACTTAATCAGCAAGTCTTGGTTCTCCTGTAAAAAAGATAAAATTGTACAAAAATGATATCTGAATTTAACTGTAACATTATGATATCTGGTAATTCTTTGGGGCAAGCAAGCAGACCACGCACCTGCTGCTTTTCATTTAGAGACTTCTGTGGTTTCTCCTCAGATGCAGGTTCCTTTGGACTTGCTACAGCAAGACTCATATCCTATGCCATATAATAAGCATATACATTAAAATAGGGCATATGTTTAATTCACGTCAAAAGCGAAAATAACAGTCTGACTATTGAACTTACAGAATTAGGCTTTGATTCTCCGTTTATAGCATTTCCATTCTCCGGAGTCCTCTGAAATTTCATCGAGAGTAATTATCTATAGCATCTACGGTATTAAGAAATTCTACTCCCTCAAATAAACTCTAATAAGATAAGAATTGGCAACTATTAGTGCACCTGTATAATAGTAGTCTTTGGCCGTGCAGATAAAGCTTTTCCAGTTGGTGACATGGTCAAAGCTTGTTGACGAAGCACTTGGTTCTCTGATTCCATATTGGAGAGCTTCTCTTCAAGCCTGAAACAAGAGACAAAGAAAGAGTAGATGAAAGAGACAGCGACAGAGACTTGTGCATGTCTTACATTCTCAAAGAATGCAGAATCCTATGTTTGGGAAGTCCAGTTCACAAAAAAGTGATAATTAAGGATGCAAGTCTACTATTATACTGAAAGGTTGGTTGTTCATAGCTCAGAAATCGTAAGAGCAATGCTCATAATAATTTTTAGGTTCAATCAGAAACCAAAAATGACCAGAACTGTGGGAAAGCTATGCAACTTCTGCTGTATGTTTGATCAGAAGACTCTTAACTATCAGGGTCACACTAAGGCAATCAACCCATAACAGGAGGCTGATAAGTTGATTCCCTCACAGCACAGTCAATATTCATTTACAAACCTCTGCACAGAATCTTGAAGCTGATCTACTTTTCGCTCAGCATCTTCTAGTTTGTTAGCCAGCTCTGCATTTCCGGCCACTGCATCCCTGGAAGAATCTCTAGCCTCTTCTGTAGCTTTCTTTTCTGACGCAAGCAAAGCCTGGATAATTCATGAAAAAACTTTTCAACCAAGAGAAACATAGAGATAATCTTTATGTGTTCTTTTATACAAAAGTATGAACATTTTAAAATCAACGTTTTATTATTGGTCTATTATTAGCATATGCATGGGACTCATTTTTAGGTTAATCCCTCCTCATAGGCCAGCTCAAGAGTGACTTAAGTATGAACTTCAAGGTGGAAAAAGAACTTTAGGAGTACACTTGCAGAAACTATGATTCTGAGTATTCTGCAACACTGAAGTCAAGCACATTCAAGAGATTCAGGGTTTATCCAGAAAGATGGATCAAATAACGGCACTCCAATTATCTTCTCTTTTTTTTATGGTAACCGAGAAATCCTCGAGGGCAAGAGGGGCACTGTAGGGCCTGCCCTTCTACCCTTCTCCACTTAAATGCCAGGGTTCAAACCCTTGTAGCTTGCTATCCTGCAGGCACATTTGCGTTGAGGGGGCGTGTTGAAGAGACAATTAAGTAAATAAAGTGTGCTCTCTTTGAAGGGGAGCCTTGACGTAACTGGTAAAGTTGTTGTCATGTGACCAAGAGGTCACGGATTCGAGCCGTGAAAACAGCCTCTTGCAAAAATGCAGGGTAAGGCTGCGTACGATAGACCCTTGTGGTCCGGGCCTTCCCCGGGGAGCTTAGTGCACCGGGCTGCCCCTTTTTTTTTAAAGTGTGCTCTCTAGAAGCTTAAGCTTTTAGATGAGATGGTCACGCACTTCAACATGATAAATGGACCTTCAACCCCAAAAGCTAGCTCATAAGATAAGAATTGGCCCAGACCATATAAAGAGACCAGAAAATCCTCATCCCACTGATGTGGGACTCAACATCCCCCACACCCAGGCTTGCAAACCGGAGCGTGGACAACATAAATGGGGGCTCCAACATCGCTAATAATAAATTGAGATGGGTCTGACTTTGATACCATGATAAATGGACGTTGGCCCTAACTCAACCTCAAAAGCTAGCTCATGAGGTGAGAATTGCCCAAAACCACATAAAGAGACCACGAAATCCTCATCCCACCGGTGTGGGACTCAACACAAACTACTTGTAGAATTGGATGGTTTTTGCAAGGGGGATTTACTTATCATAGTCAATGAGTCACTCAAAGAAAATAAAACAATTAGTTGGCATGTTTTGCTAAGTTTAGCATCCAACTATGCAGATTATAAACCTTGGGATATTGGAAATCATACCTTCAAATTCTCTACTTCAGCTGACAGGGCATTTATTTTTTCTGTGTCTTGAACTATAACTGGAGTCTCCTTGATGATTGGAGGTGCTTCTTCAATTGCTCTCCGTGCTGCTTCTCGCTCTTGGACTACTATAGCATTTGCTTCTTCTACTTGCTTTTGCATTGCATGCAGTGCCTCCTGTAGCTTTGCAACTTCTTGGGCTTTAGCCTCCTCCAGCTCAGTCTGCAGTAATCCAAAGTACAATGGTGTCATAGTCAAGGAAATGAACCAAGAGGAAACTTTGCAAAGAATAAGAAAAACTTACCCTGAGTCGTTTCTCAAATTGCAACCGCCATGTAAGTTCTTCCACTTTCTTCTCGAGCTTGTCCTTGGCTTCTTTGAGAGCACCTGTTTCCCTTGCAGCCTGCATACATATATCTCTCATTGACAATGATCTTCCTTCTCTGAACGATATGAAGACATTACTAAAGAAATTATCACAAAAATGCATAACAAACCATTTTGAGATTTCGAAGCTCCTTCTTGGCAACCCGTCGCCTCCAACCACACTGAGTGATGATGGCAGCTCTCTGAAGACTTCTGTAATAAAAATAAGCGGCATGGCAACGCAAATGCGCCTGCATGATAGCAAGCAAATCATGTATCAGCTATTATTTTCTTGAAAATTTCAAGACTTCATGTATCTTCTTCACTAAATTATAGGGAAGATCACAAGAGTGACAATAGCAGTAGAGAGATTAGTACCTGTATTTTAATTGCAGCTTTGGTGTGCTTCCGGTATCTAAATTCATTGCGAGAAACCATGGCTCTCATGCCTGTTTGCAAGGTAATTGCAGAAGAATGCAGTGTTGCATACGCTGTGTGCGCAACATGACATCTGAAGTTCTTCTGAATCTTCAGAGCAGCTGCTTCACGTCTCAGTTGTTCATACAGTTTGCAGGACAGCATAGCTGACATTTTCGACATAGGAATCACGATAGCACTACTAATTCATTAATAGTTACAAGAAAAAATATTGACATGTCAGCTGATAAGAGAGTAAACAATTTTTCCTCAGACAAGACTAGCAGAGTAAAGATGAAACCTAATATGCACTTTTAATAATAATTTGGAGCAATTGACATATGTTTTCAAAGTTTCCTTGCCAAGAGAACTCTTGAAACCAGTTGATTTCTCAATGCTAGCTTAGTTTTTGTATCAACTATACCAAATTAGAGCTTTTGAAGAGGTGGGAATAGGATTTTATGCGATTAGGGCGTGTCTTTTTTGTTTTTGATTAACTTTTGGAGCACCCACGATGAGCTTCCTGTTAGTATAGATGGCTGGTGTCTTTAGTAAACAACCATATTTTTGTGTAGGTCCTCTACAATTTTTTATATTTCTTTTATCCGAGGTTTTCCCCCTCATCAACAATAAACTATTAGTACTTACAAAAACAAATGAGTAAATAATAATGTGTAAATTGAACCATATTGGAAAAGCTTTTGAAGCTTGAATAAAGCACCAGCGTGAATATACAAGCATCATAAATCATATAATACAAAAAACTTTCCTTAAAAGTTGGTTTCAAAACACCATAAAAATGTTAAATGTATGTTAAATATTAGAAAATCAAAGTCAAAAATGTAAAGGGAAGCTAAAGCTACTCTCCCATAGGCCAGCCACCAGTCCTAAAAACATGCTTCTCAATGAAGTAGGGAGTCAGATGAAAGAAGTTTCAGCAATCTGAAATGTAGGATTCCAAATGACTGATATTGAAACATACCTCGCCAACATGATTGCAACTGAATAGCAGCATGACGCAACACAACAAATTCTTTTCGCGTAATATATGTACGGATTTGTCTTTGAATAATTCTTGCTGCATTTCCAAGTACCTCAGCTCTTCTGGCATCGAGCTCAGCCATCTGTCCAGCCCGCAAAAAGACCTTTGTCTTTCCTATCTGTAAAGACAGGCATTCAGTTAATGTAAAGACATCGAAATGTCTCCGCACATTTCATGATGCCATGAACGGTATATAAAGAACTTGTCTATTACTTCTCTAGCCTAGATATTCTCTCAGCAATCCAATGACAAACCTACTCTAGTTGGAGGATGAGCACATCTGGTTTAGCACGATATCCAAAATTTACCTGATAGCCCATCAGTCCCATTTTGTCTAGAATCATCTGGCATGCAACCTTGTCATCATAGCTGGAAAAGGGATTATTATAGATATCAGAAAGATCAGAAAGAAACTGATGGGGAAGAAGGAAATTCACAAATGAAAACAAAAGTTTCAGTTAGAATCGACACAAGACGAGTCTGGAAAACTTGCCTTCCAGCTAAAACTTCTGGAGCCAGAACACCAAATCTAAGAAGAAACTCATAAAATGTACGTCTAGTGGGATATCCAGCACAGCTGATTCTAATAGCTTCTAAAACACCCTAGAATAAAAAGAACAACTTAAGTAAGGGCAAGAAGAAGTAATGAATCCATTACATTTGCATGCACAATGATGAAGCATCAGTAGACACTTACACCACATCGCAATTGCTGGATCACGTTCACATTCTCGAAAATACAAGGCTTAAGGACATTATTAGGCTTCACACATCTGATGTAGTGAGGCTCTGTTGAACTTAATGTTTCCATTAAAGATTGCAGTTGTAGCTGCATTCACGTAAGAAAAGGCTTCAGAAGACTGAAAAATATCTTTATAAAAAATATATACTACAATTCCACATACTCTGTAATGAATCATTTTTGCTAGAAACAGGGACAGGGAGAAAACAACAAAACAAATACAAAAGCACTATAACACAACAACATAGAAGAAACATGAATCGTTTGGAGATAACAAAGGGAATATTGCGGGAAAAGAGGTGGAGATGGAGGTGTCCAAGCATGAAAAACCACAATGTGCTACGGTAAAAGGTAGCATACGAGTATCAATCAAATGATGCATGGACCTAGTACTTACTCTAATAGGAAGTAATACAATTGAATAAGAATGGACAGCAAAAACGTCAGAAATTCCACGGTAAAGCACAATTTATTCAGTTACATGAAACAATACATTTACTCTGTAATTCCACATGATTCCTGTACATATCTGAAGCTCCTAGTTCGCAATAAAACCAAAAGCAAAAGCTTCTCTTAGACATTTTTTTATAAGTAGCTTCTCTTAGACATAAACATACATTAGTTATTTTCATCCTCAAGAACCCCACTTGTGGGAATACACTGTGTTTGTTGTTGTTGTCATCCTCAAGAACCTTAGTCATGACTGAAATGTTTGCCAAAATAGAAGTCTTGCTTATACACTAGGCAGTTCTGTCAAATTAGTTTTTGATTTTACAGGGTCAACATGGATCAGCCATTTGTTACTTAAAGCCATCAATAAAGTAAGTATACTCGTCAGTCAGAGAGAAACGAAACTCGCAGAACAGGAAACCTAGATAAGAAATCCATACATCTAATTAAGCTTAATAAAGGGCAAGAAGAGAGATTTTTCTAGCGGTGAGACACACAAGTTTTTAAATTGTTTCTAAAATCAATATTAGCCAAAATACTTGATGGAGAAAAATGAATTAACCTTGAAACGTGACCCAATGGAGGAAAATTTGGACGATTTTGATGATTCTTCAGGTAGAGGAGGAAACAAACCCACCACAAAAGGACACTTTGAGGCCGTTAACAGAACCTGATGTTCTGCAACCACATAATCTTTATTCTTATCCAGAAACAGATCCGCTTGATATGTCACCTGCATATCATCTAGGACGCTTTAGCATTACATTGGAAAGATGAAAGTATAGATATTTCCAAAAAGACGAACTAGTCATCACCTCTCCAGCATAATGAGATATCGTAAAACTCGTCCGTGAAAGTTTAGGTTTGATGAAACGCTTGTTTTTAGTGAATGTCTGGTACAACTTCTGAGCAAATGTTTCGTGAGTAGATTTAGGAAACATACTGCAAGGACCAGTTATATGAACATAAATTATATCATCAGCTGGAGGACAAAAAACAGAAAAATAAATTACATCAGATATCTGAAGTAATTGATGACTAAGAAAATCAAGCACGCTTACCAGGCTTCATCTAACAGAGCGATAATTCCTCCAGGTTTCTGCAAGTTTTCAACTTCAGCTGTTACGATTTGAAGTAACCAAAAGACAGGCTAGAAGTCTAGAACTAATAACATACTAAAGAATCGCATAACAAGTTACTTTGTTCCAGACAAACGAAAGAAAAAAAAAAGCATCAATAAACAATGAATCAAGCAGTTGCAGACCTTTTCGATCAGATCCAGCACGTCTTGGTTGTCAACAAACTCTATGTAGCTCCAGTTAATCTTTTCTTTTTCATATTCTTCTTGTTCCATCTTGAACACGTGCTGAAATCATAAGATGGAATAACATTAAAAAACCAAGACAACCTCATAAGCAAAGAGGTGCTGGTGCAAACGCATGACCATTATAATCATATAGCCTTAACAGATTGAAAAAAATAAGAAAATAGTTTTTAAAATGCAAGAATGAGATATAACCTGGTTAAAATGTTGTTGCAACTTTTCATTTGTAAAATTGATGCAGAACTGCTCAAAACTGTTTCACCCGGGGAAAATGTTAGATAGGCACCAAGGTTTCAAGTAAGCAGCAGCAGAGGATATACCATACTGAAACATTACCTGTTGGTTTTAAAACTCTCAAACCCATAAATATCAAGAACTCCGATTATGGACTTGGAGTTTGGATCCTGGCCGATGGAGATGTTTATCTTTTCCACAATCCTGGAGTCGATATACGAATTTTCTAAGAAACAAAAGAAGATAAAAATATGGAAAACCAAAGCAGTATATGTATATGTGTCTATACATGTCTTATGACAGTAAAAGTGACAGTAACATCAGGTATTTGACTTGCTTACCAGTCAAAAAGGCGAGAATACACGGTTTTAGCCAAAGCATCCCGGCTACCCAGAGCAGCTTCTGGATCAAGAGTCCTCGTAATAATTTCCTCAGGTGTGACCATTACACGTGTAATTAGTGCATCTTCCAAGCTCTTGGCATCACACCTATCAATATTAGTCATAAGATCCAGCAGAATTAACAGATCCAAAATAAAAACATGCAGTCAAGTTCAAAAGTAGAAAATAGACCTACTTGAGCAACTCTGCCGTCATATTGAGATGAAACCGAGACTGCTCATCCTTAATCACAGAAGAGTCAATCTCCTCACCTTTTGCAAATTCGACATTACCAAGGTGAAGAATTGCGGCAACCACCCTGAAAATAGCATCCTGAACAAATTCTTTAATGCATTAGCAATATTCATGTTATCCGCTTTACAAATTAGTCCGGAAGAAAACTAACCTGCTCTTCCTCACTGATTCCCACTATATCCATAGCCCTTCTTGTTGCAAGATATTCATCAGCATCATTTACTCCATCCAATGCGTAACATTTGGACTGATTAAGATAGTGGAATGATTTTGGGTTCCCTAGTTTATATCTCTCTATCTCCTGCAAAGCGAAAGAATATCATAATTACGTGCGTCGTTAACATTAGATCAGCTAAACAGTTAAAGACAATCAAAAACAAAACAAGAAAACAAACATAGATACCTCAGCTGGAGCAGCACAAAGAAGATAAAAACAGTGGTAGTTTCTCTCAGGATTTGAGATTTGGCAGACACGGGATCTCTCCAGAAGGTAAGTTCGTATAGCTGCCCCAGATATTCTCCCACTCTTATCAAATTGTATCTCGACAAATTTACCAAAACGACTGAAAGGATTACACCATTTACATCACGACAAAGGAACAGTCACATTTAGAAACCATTAACAAAATTGATGAAACAATTAACATCTACTGTGGCTTCAATTACAGAAGTGACTAACCTTGAGTTGTTGTTTCTCACAGTTTTGGCATTTCCAAATGCTTCAAGAACGGGATTGGACTGTGTGTCAACAATAACATGAATTTTAGACAGTAATTTGATAGACTAAGCCCAGTTTCGTCAGAAACTACCAATGGTAGATTTAAATTAAATTGAAAAGTCACTCTTACTTCTAGAACTTGTTGTTCTACAGTTCGACCTTCGACGCCTGACCGACCCCCAAGATATGCAAGATAACGCATAAGCATCTTTGTGGTTTCAGTCTTACCAGCACCACTTTCTCCACTAACCAAAATTGAATTGCTTTTTCCCTCGTTGATCATTGCCCTGAGACCAAAATGAGAATAAATAAATGTGAGATATCATACCAAAGCAATAATAAGAGGAACACACGTCAGAAAGAACTCCACCTATATGCAACATCTGCAACTGCAAAAACATGCGGACTCAGCTCCCCAAATGCTGCTCCTTTATATTGTTCCATCATGTGAGTGTCATACAGATGAGGCAATCTTTGGAAAGGGTTTACTGCAATCAATATGTTTCCAGTGTACGTCTGGACAAAAGATTAAAAAAAACTAAGAAAACTTTCTCCAAAGTATAATAAATTCATGAAATACAACTAGTGGGTATCAACGATCAATTTGCATGATTACAAGGAAAATCAGATCTCTTACATAAATTTCATTGAGCTCATATCTAGTAGCCAGGTTTTGCAGAACTCCAGGTTCATGCAAATAGGAAAGCTTGGTCATATCATCTACACCTCCAGGAGGGGCCTCAGTATCTTTAGGGAACACTTTAGTGATATTTGCAACAACCTGGGATCAATAGTTCGAAACTATTACAACCTTAGATTAAAAAAGAACTCCTTGTACAACCAAAAAAAAATGCAAGAACTGATTTGTTGGTTGAAATGAAAATGTTTTAAGCTTCAGGGACCGGCAGACTGCAGTGATCTGAAATGGTCCTCGAGAAAAGCTATTCGCGTTTTGAATAAGTTAACGACTGCACGACTAGAGGAAGTACAACATAACACTTGACACTACAAGAAGAACATGATTAACAAATACAGTCTAGATGAACCAAACATTCCCCGGAAGCCAATACGACGATAGACAATCAAAATTAAAAAATTTACACCAACTTAAATTAGAGAACAATGATACTTTTGGTGCACAAAGGAGGTGACATGCAAACGTTCATGCAAACTAGAACTAATGCATGAAGCAACAAGCAATAATATTCAGAGAGATATTCCTGGTGTATATGACTATATGCAAGAGAAAGCCACAAGGTCAATATGAAAAGTTGTTCATCAGCTTTGGCACCCTATATATATTTTCTAAGTCATTTATAGTTGGATCATAACAAATAAAGGATTATAAGAAAGTAAAGAAGGGTCAACTCATCTCGGGACATGTAAGTAAATTGATTCATGATGTTAGTCAAAAAGGTAAACTTCTACCATAGACCTGCCTCAAATTTCTCTCACATGAAGCGTTTCAGTCATTCTGGTGAACGGCCGCAGGGATTAAACTCAAGCATTCCTAGACCTCTTGAAGAATATAACATATTGTTTGCATAGCTAAAATTAGGAAGGTGTTAGTTCTCAGTAACATATATTGGTCACAGTTCATTCTAAGAAAGGCTTTAATATGTTAGATAGGGCATCCTTGGATATATTGCATGCATGCATAGTACATACAAATATGCACACATACAACAGTAGCACGTCATATTTTATAAAGTACCTCTAGGAAAAGGAACCAATAGGCAGGAAATATTCCTCCCCAAATATAATACAAGAACCGAGTACTGAATACTACAAAATATCTATTGCACTAGTGAGGTCTGGCCAAATCCATTAAGAAGAGTAGAAAATATAACCACATTAATTCATTTTCCCTTCAAACTGATACAAAGTATAACCCTTGAATAAATATAGCTGTTACAAAACCAAATACTCACTTCTTTCCCATTTGAGGTTTTAACATGAACATCTTGACCATGTATTTTGATAACTTCTCCATCTGACCATGCCAATTTAGGGTCTTCCACCCAAACATGAGAACCGACAATTATGTTGACTGATGCCTGCAAAAAGGTATTTGCATGAGATACCAAGAGGACAATGATTACCACGCAATATCTCAGCCATTCTAATAAGACAGCAGAAAATTTAATCTTTATAAATTGTATACGAATGAAATGGACCTGAATAGAGTGAAATGGATAGAGAGGATTCATAGATCCAATCCCAACTAATTTGGGATTGAGGCATCATTGACTTAGCAATCGATACACCAGATTAGAGAATTCTTCAACAAAAGTCTGTAGAGAATTCTTCAACAAAAGTATGTTCATGCTAATGCGAAGAGATTGAGAAACAAGGGAGGAAGGGAGAGGAGGGGGTAAGTCATCCAGTGTTGACTTTTTTTTTAATATCACCTTTGTTTCAGAATCTAAGAGACGGAATAAAACAGACAAGAGAAAGCAAGACAAACTTGTGATTTATGCATGAACTTAAACCTCAGAATCCACCCTGAAATGGAATCATGCATCTAAAATAATACTCTCCTTCAGTGTTAGGCGTAGAGGCCGTACTCCTATGCTCTATCACAATACAAAAAAAAATATAGGAAATTTGAAAAGCAATATATATAGCTAAATGGACAGGAGTCGCCCCAAGAATGGAACTAGCAGTCTAAACTTCAACTTTGAATACAACTTTTTTCTTCTCTTTGAACAGGTAAGGTAGGCTTAAATTTGAATACAATTAAGCACCTTACATGTCAAAAAGGACATATCGTGATTATCAAAGTGAAGTTAGAAGAGAAAACAATAGCACAACAAAATATATTTTGTTTCATAGAGAGAATGCCTCCACAAACTGAAAGTTGAAATGAAACGCTTCAGCTACAGTATGCCATCTCGGCCACACAAACTTAGATTACATGGTTAATATAAGTTACGAGATTTTACATTGATCACCTTGAAACAAGCACGTCATTGCCACAGTTTCAGTTTAAAAAGCGCTATTATTTGGTTTGCACGACAATACTTCCATCAAAAGAATTTATTCCAATTTTATTCTTTCAAAGAAGAAATATCTTTGACTAAGATTTCTAAATGACATTTCTTGTCAATTTGAAATGAAAGCATTTCAATTTGTAGTATTCTTTTCATGTAGTCTCTAAATATCTACATGTTGTCTTCAACAAGTGAATCAATCCACGCCCAATTAGAGACAAAAACGAGTCAGTTGACTATGAAAAGCAAATAAAGAACTAATTTTTTTGGGGAGGGAGTATAGTGATAGAGATTGACTAGCATATAATTCAGGAGGTTGGGCTGAAGACCAGCAAAGAAAAATATATCTAGGAAGCAGATAACTGATAATTTACCAAGAAACAAAAGTATTCAGCCAGAAGTGAACACTAGGGTTTTTAGTCACTTTCAGTTGTCTCTGATTAAAGTCAATCGTGGCCCCAAAAGATGCAGCATCAGTTAGTGGTTCTAGGCACTAGAGAGAGTGGAATATGCAGCAATTAGTTCTGAAGTACTATTGAGTTCTAAGATGGCATGATATTGTGCACCATATTCCATGCATGTGTCTTCTACATGACCAGACTGATCTCTAATACCATTTGAGGAAGGGAGAGGGACTGAATTTAACATTTTCATTGAGTCATTTGTTCTCATAACATTGTTTGGTAAAGGGTACGTATAACAGAGGATGAGATTTACTTCCTTCCTATTCAATTTTTGAGGGTTCAAAACCTGATCATTTACTTCCCTCGTCTTTCAATTCCTAGATTAACAAGGGGAATGACTCTTGCACTTCCTTTATTTGTCCCTTTGCTTCCCTTTCTCTTTGAACCCTAAACAAACATAATGTAGTTGTACATGAAATTGTCATTTTTGACATATCATCCTAAAATGGTGAGATATACCTTATACCATCAAGGCATTATACAGTATAACAAATTGGACCAACTCCATTTCTAGATTATCTTGTCAACTAAACCCATCATAAGAATAAGATAACATGGCTAAGCTCCGGGATGTAACTTCCTATTTACAAAGAAAACTGGAATCTTAAAACAAAGGATGATATTTCTAGAAAAAATCCCAGGAGAGGCAAAAGACTGCTGGGTGATTTCGTCTTATCTATCTAAACCTTGTCCAAATCTTGGTGGACAGAGTTACCTGATACTTGTGTTAATGGGAGATAGCAGGTACAAGTGGACTAGCGGAGGTGCATGCAAGCAGGCGTGGCCACCGCCATAATAAAGAAAAAATGGATGATATTTCATGACAGAACATTAAAACTGATCAAATGTAAGAAAATAGCGAACCTTCCACTGCACTCAACTGAAGTATTTCAGGAAAAGATAGAAGTTGAACGGAAACTTCAGAAATTTACTACTCGGACTACTTTCTCTTCTTTCTTTTTTTTTGAATGGGTTCCTTTATTTGACAACCTATTTAAATCCTCTTTGAAGCAATGTTATGTTGTAATCTTCTTCAAAGCTAACGCAAAATTCTTTCTACAATGCAAATGTTATATCAATGATAAAAGTATAAAAGAAACATAACTCTTTTAATGTTGTTTTCTTTAACTTAGCATCATATTATATTTATGCTACCTTGTTTCATTTATCAAATATTTCTGAAAAAATTAGTTCCACTTGGTCTTGTATGCACAAAGTATCTGAAAGATCACCTGCTCGTACTAATTTGACCATAGGAACTTTTGGTACTTAGAGGCTAGAATGACGTCGAGGGCTTTAGACTAGTCGTAATGGTCGCAATCTTCCACACAATAGGCGATTGGTTCGATCCTAACGCAATGGTACTTAGAAGCAATGTTATGTTGTAATCTTCTTCAAAGCTAACACAAAATTCTTTCTACAATGCAAATGTTATATCAATGATAAAAGTATAAAAGAAACATAACTCTTTTAATGTTGTTTTCTTTAACTTATCATCATATTATATTTATGCTACCTTGTTTCATTTATCAAATATTTCTGAAAAAATTAGTTCCACCTGGTCTTGTATGCACAAAGTATCTGAAAGATCACCTGCTCGTACTAATTTGACCATAGGAACTTTTGGTACTTAGAGGCTAGAATGACGTCGAGGGCTTTAGACTAGTCGTAATGGTCGCAATCTTCCACACAATAGGCGATTGGTTCGATCCTAACTATCTCCTTCACCCTTCCCATTTTCCTACGTGGGCAGCCCGGTGCACTAAGCTCCCGCTATGCGCGGGGTCCGGGGAAGGGCCGGAACGCGGACCACAAGGGTCTATTGTACACAGCCTTACCCTGCATTTCTGCAAAAGGCTGTTTCCACAACTTGAACTCGTGACGTCCTGGTCACATGGCAGCAACTTTACAAGGGTCCCATTTCTCTACGTAAATAGAAAAAAATAAAAAATAAAAATGTTGAGTTGACTTCTATATGTCCTCTGTGTCAGAAGCATTGTGAACATATCATGGTGCTTTTACTTCGACTAGTACACAACTACACATTATTCTAATATTGTTTTACTATATCGAAGTAAAATAGAAATAACTCTTTGTGCAAGTGATCAATACACATAGTTATTTGCTTAGTGTTTTTCTTTTGTTAAACAAACACACACTTTTTACATTCATATTAAAATGTCTGTCCTTTTTTAACTGGCAAATGATATTTTAATCAATTTCTTCCTTTTCTGCTGCCTCAAGAAGTCCCATGATATATATCTACAAATATTTCATCTTATCACCCATGCCTCACTCATTTTCACAACTCAATTTAGGACCTATGCGATAACACAAGGAGACTCTGCAAGAGATCACATGTTGTAGCTGCATCTGACATTGGACAACCTTGATTTCAAAGCAATGAGGTGCTACATACGTTGATTTATTTTGGGTGATTCAAAATTTTACTTTTTGATAAAAATAGCACTACCTTGTTTTGATAAGGATAAAAAGCCGCACTACCTTTTTTTGAAAAGATGTAATCCATTCTCTTTTTTTCATAACCAAGAAATTCCCAAGGGCAAGTAGCGCAAGGTTCGAAACTCGGTGGATAATGGGCTTGTCCCTTTACCTTTCTTCACTTAAATATCATACTTTTGTCGTGACGTACACCTAACACACACATCACATGTTGCGCTCTTACCACTAGACCAAAACCCTAGAGCAATCCATTTTTTAAAGGACTAGTTTCTGGACACGTGCAACAGTTGGTACAAAAAATTTAAAACGATATAAACAATATTAAAACTTGTGCATAATTAGTAACTGAAAATTTGAAAGGAAAAAGCACAAGTGTATATATAGTCAGCCTATTCGTATGACTCGATGTCACTATTATATTTTTTAGTTGTAGACACTAAACTAAAATGGTATAACTTTTTCTTATGCAGCTTGGCAATTTTCTGGAATTTTGATATTTCATCAGTACATAGTTTAATGTGAATATAAGCAATGTCAGCTATGTTTGCAAGTGCTTCACATCTTAAAGTTTGTGCCTTGTCTTTTAGAAGTTGTAGCCTCTTTTTGACAGCCGCATACATATCAAGAAGTTACCGAATGAAAGTACTCTCTACGTCCATTTTTTAAATAAAATATCAATTATAATGCTTTTAAAAAGATTTCTCGCATTAATTCGGCTTGACTTCAAGCTATTGGCTAGTCTTTTCATCTTTACCTAATGCATTGTGTATCCATTTTTTGTGTTCAATTTCAATTTTTTTTGGTGAAGCACGTAACATGAAGCTTCTAATTTTGTCGTTGATTCTAGACCTCATAGATATATTGGAAAATGACTTTTCTTCACTATTCCTTTTTTTATTCGGCGATTTTCTTCACTATTTCATTTCTCGAAATATTAAAATATGCAATTGATTGCTAGAATTTCTTTTAAAACAAATCTTTCATCTTTTCTTTCTTTTTGTCTAAAGATATTCTCCAGCTTTCATCTCATTGAATTACAAAATACTTATAATTTAACTCTATAAACAAAGATAAATCCTAAGCTACATTGATTATCAGAAGGAAACGATTAACAAAAATAACCCATAGTCTTTGAATGTTTATCGCAGATAAAAGGGAAAAAAATAGCTCTAGTAATGGAACCAGTCGTTTTCATAATTAGTCCGGAAAGCAAAGCGTAAATTTATATCCAAAGGAGAAAAGAAAAAAAGAAACCAAACAATCAAAATAAAATATGTTAATCAAGAATAACTGCATCAGATTTAAGATCGCATGCGTATAAATTATAGTCTACAGATATATGTGCTGAGTTTCCTTTAAAGACCGGCACAATGAGACTTTGATCACATATATGATGAGGATAAGAACAATAGAGCAGCCCACCATAAACTAAGTTCACTGAGATTTCTTTACATGGGCGTTGTAATTGGAGTAGAGCAAAATTTAAAAAAAAAAACAGAAAGAGCATGTTCTTCTGGGAAAAAGGGAGTTTCAAACAAAGAAGAGAAAATGAAAAAATGATGAAGTAATTTGACACTTTGGTGTCTACTTTTATAGTGTACTAAAGTATGAGTAAAGACTGTGCATAAATGTTAGTACTATAATCGGTAGAAGCTCATAGGACCAAACAAATAAAAGTTGGAATGTGAAACAATGCAACTGATTTTTCATTTATTTTAATTTAATAGAAGGCAGTTTCTTACTCATGGGCAAAATTGTCACTTAGTTTTTAATGGTATATTTGTAAATCAACTTTTAACTTGGGGTCTTCCCACTTTTAGTATAATATATATGATATATGATGATATGATATGCTATGATGATATATCTAATCTTTATTAAGAAGTTGTGATCCAATCCTTTAGATATATCTAATATTTATTAAGAAGTTGTGATCCAATCATTAAAGGATACACCTGTTATTGGAAAGGCATGTTAGTTATCTCTATGGATACCTATTCCACTAGCCAAAATATCAGATATCTTGTGTTTCCATGTCTTCATCTTTTTGACTCTTCATATTGTCACTCTTTTCAAGAGTCTCTTTTTTCTTAATTCATCCTAAATTCAAACAAAAGCTGTTGAGAGATTTAAGAGTTCTCCGGAACTTCCATCCGATTGCATATTAGAAGATTTCTGAGTGGTTTGCTGTAATTTGGGAGCAGGACGTCACTTTGTTATTTGCGTCTTGGTAGCGACGGTAATCTACTCTTAAGAAAGCACCTTCCATAGCGTGCCCCGAACCATTTTTTCTTTCAATTGTTACATCTTATTTATATTAAATGTTTTTCTCAATAGTACTTTTATCTCTAATATTGTCCAAAGACATATGAAACCACTAACCAGTTAAAGTTTAATATTGTAACCCAAAGTTGTATTTATTTTGCCACATTCACTTCTAAAGTTGAAACTGCATTTTCTATAAATTTCAGCTCCTCAAAGTAACACAATAAACAGCCTCCTCATTAACACTTTATGAAACCTCTTTTTACTTGCCGATTGCTACTACGGTCTGCAACCTCTGTAATTCAATACTAGTAAAACAAATTATTACTAATCAGTAGTTAATTCTACTGTTTATCTTGTTCGGACATCCAATTCTCGGACTGGGAAACAAAGAAAGGATAAAATCAAATTTCAGAAATTACTTCAAAAAGTGGCACCTTTAAACTAATCCACATATATAGCATAAATTTTTAGTCCTAATAACGTAAATCTCATAGACATACATACACACTATTTTCAGTCCATTTCCAATATATTTCACGCATGCACCAAAAAATACACTAGCTCCTATAGTTAAACTTCGTCCACGCAATAACATCAGAATAATCAATTAATAATCCGCATAATTGACTTTGCGCTGAACAGATTTGACTAGAGCAACAGCAATTAGACTATACGAAATAAAAAAAAACCTAGCAAAACGCACGAAACTACAAGTAACCGAGTCGTTTCAACAGAGACTTACCATTGACGAGTTTTGAACTATCGATCTCTTGCTCTCCAACTCATCAAGGCAAAGAGTAACGAAATTTTGACTCGGTGAGTCAGATCGGACTTCTTAAGCTTCAAAAATCCCAGCCGAAGTAGCAACGACGTTTATGACGATAACAAAGAGGAAGAAGAAGACAAAGCTTGCCTCCGATGAATCAGCTTATGGAAAAGCGAAAACCTTTCCCTTTTGTTCCTCTCTATATATATAAACACAAATCTTATACGTATATATGTATATGGCTCCGTATTTCTGTATGTATATATGTGAAAATGAAAGTTGAAAGAAGAAGAAAAGGGATAGTCTTTCTCTCTCTAGAAACTTTTTTCTTTTTCTAGCTTCGCAGCTATGGTATCTCTCTTTCTCTCTCTAGAGTTTGAAGTTTTACTTCTTTTGTTAATTTTTTTGTATTTATTTGGAATGAATTAATTTAATTTGCAGTGTTTCCGATCAGTTGGGGGGTGGTAGGGTGGTGGGACCCCACTTCTTCCTATACGCAGGCTGTATTTTGGAAAATTTGTAAGAAGGGGGCTCTAAACACAAAAACCGACAATTTAGGGGGCGGATTTCTGACACTTATTTGTTTGTTGTTTTTGGGCATCGTATTCCACTCATTTTACGGTATTTGCCATTTATTTGGGACAAATTCGAACGTACTACCTACTATAATTTGAATTTTACAGCTTGATTTGAATTATTTGTACTACTACTTCCTTTTATCTTGGATTTTGAACACACATTTGTAAGTAAAATGCACTCACATACTACTACATGAGGTTTTGAATATCACTTTCTGGATCATAATATCAAACGCTTTTTTTAGCATGAAACGGACATAGTAGGCTGTACCTGATACCTACTCATGTACGGGCACTTGAAATCCTAACATGAGTACTCAAAATCTCAGTGTAGATATTCGATACGTACCCGACACGCGTACTTAAGCTAGCGTTTGGTCATAAATTTTCAAATTTATTCTGAAAAATCTGATTTAGGTGAAATTTGGTTTGAAGATGAAAATGTGTTTGGACATCGGTTTTGGGTGAAGTTTGGTTTGGAAAAATATGAAACATGACTTATAACCACAAGTTCTAAAAACTATCACAAATACCCATCAGTACCATTATCAATAACATTCATTATATTATCGCAAACCATAGTCCTGAACATAAATAAATTTGATACAAAATTATCATTTTTATAATGAACTATATGATACACTATCAGATGACCGAGAAGACAAAGCAATATCATTACAAAATAATAAATGGTGGGCTCTTTTATAAAATACAAAAGTTTGGGGCAATTTTTAAAAAATATAATAGTGATATTTTTGCCCAAAAATAGCTATTGAGCTGGTTTTGGGATTTGGGATTTAGGACTTGAAATTTGGCCAAAATATAGTCAAAATCTATGGCCAAACATGTGTTTGACAAATAAAACCCAAGTTTATTTTGACAAAATTTATGACCAAACGGGTCTTAGAACTTCAGTGGGTACTTGGAACTTTCATATGATACTTGAAACCTTAGCACAAGTACTCTAAGGTCGGTATGTATACTTGATACCTACACGTGCTCGACACGAATAATTGAAATCACAACATGAGTATTCGATACATATCTTGCTCAGCATGGCTACTTGGAACCTCATCACGGCTATTCAATATATGCTCGTGTTTAGCAACAGTTCTTAAAAACTCAACACTGGTACTTGAAACCTCAACATGGGTACTTGGAAACTCGACAAGAATCCTTTGAACCATAACATGTGTACTTAAAACCTTAACGCGAATACACTGAACCTTAATATAGATATTGGTACTTACCTTGCGCAGCATGGATACTTGAAATATTAGCAGCGATATTTGGAACCTCAACACGGGTACTCTGAACCTCAACGCAAATAAAGACTTTCGAAAAATTTGTCAAAGTGAAAAAAAAAAAAAAATAAGGAAAAAGACTAGTACTAGCATTGCAAATATTGCCAACTTGGAGACCATAGTTATGCAAACAGAGTAACAAACAACACATAATTTAGACCAGAAGGGATCGAATTAAGTTCTGGAGTGGACAAATTTGTAATAATAATAATAGAAAGAGAGTGGATTTTATTTTAAAGTTGGGAGTTGCCGTTTTTCTAGGGATGCTACAATCGGATGTCAGCACACAATTTGCTGGCAAAGAACAACTTTCGTATAAAACACTCGCACCATTTTAAAAGTGCTCTTCCTTTTTTCCACATTCAATTTGTTGCTTATTATTTGTTCTACACGTTAAGTTGCTACACATAATTGATCAGGATATTCTTATAAGGAACCTAATTCTAAAACAATTTAGTACGATCAATATAATTTCATTTATTATAGAACGCTAGTTACTAACTTACTATTATATTTATAAAGTAAAAAGTAATTATTTATAAATCGCAACAGATCAAAATCTCACTCTTATTGAAATCACAACACACTCCATTGAGGTAATTCAAATGCTTAGCCATGGAAATGTAACTTATTAACTTATTGTCCATGAACGCAGGCAATTGATGCAAGATCCGGGGAATCCACAAATCAAGTACGACTTTAGTGGGCAAGCTGATTGTTTATCCGAAAAATCGGATATAGTTAAATTTATAAGTAGTTCTAAGGACATGTGATATAGCTTGACATAAATCGTACGTAGAAATGAAAATGTTTAGATTCTTGGCTATAAAACGGGAGATAAATTATTGAACAAGAAGAGTGAGTATGTTGAGTAAAACAAGCTCAAGAGATTTATTCTTCAATAAGAGAAGTAGTCTTTTCTTACAATGTGTGCCTCTCCTGTTCTTACAAGGATTCTCCCTTTTATAGTAGAGGGATCTTACTTTATTTATAATAAAAAATATGTAGTGGAGAACCCATGATGAATTGTCTCTTCCTCGATTCCCGTCAAGATTCTCTCCCCTAGTGCGGTTGCAACGGCTCTTGTCTGCGAGCTCGATACTGGCTCGAGCTCGGTATTGGGTCGAGCCTTCGGCCTTGGTTCGAGTTCGACATTCGGGGTGAGTGTCAATCGGTCTGTGCGTCTCCGACAACCTTCACGTTGCTTTGCGGTTCGATTTGGTCATGGACTCGATAATGATACCGAGCTGATTCCTCGATCGGTCTTGGAGCTCGAAGCTTGTTTGTACTATCTTCGGAATTCGTCTCGAAGTCTCACTTCGGTCACTTACCATTCGAACTCGATCAAACGTACGAAGGCCGAAATCTATTTCGACCATATACACTGATGTTCTAGCTAAAGAGGGTGGAAGAAGAAAACTTTTTGAAAATCATACCATTTTGGTAGCTCTTTCCGTCTGTCTGCGTCAAATGAAGTATGGACATATATTTTAGGAACTACGTGTAGACAATAAATTTGCGTCAAGAAAATAATAGAGACCGAAAAATATTGCAACAATCGTAGTATTTGATTTTGAGTAATTTGAGTGTTACAATCTCTATGAATCCTCTCATTCTTCTTTCCAATAGTAAATAAATTCAAGGGTCTTCGAGCTTGATCTTGAACCTATATTTGTTGTCACGAACGCTGATCTTGAATTCAACTAGCATGAACTTTGATTTGAACTTGTACTCCTTGAATCTTGATTTGTTCTTCGCTCTTGAGCTTGAACTTGATTTGTTCTTCGTTCTTGAGCTTGATCTTGATTTGTTGAACTTGAACTTGATTGCTTGAAGCTTGAAACTTGTGGAGGAATTTGCAGCGTTTGATCCACGAGCTCTTTCTTGCTTTTTGTTATAACTTCTGGTGTCTTTTCTGGGTTATGAAGACCCCTATTTATAGTTGTGGGAGGGAAGAGTTATGATAAGAACAAACTCTTTCCGACCAATCAAATCTAAGTGTGACAAGGCCGCATTTGATTGGCCAAAACATGTCACTTGCACATGTGGCGTGGTTTCAATGTCCTTTTAATGTGACTTGGCATGCCTTGTCATTTTTACACATGGCATGATTCTATTGGCTATTCCATTTGACTTAGCGTGCCACGTCATTTGACACATGGCACTAGGCCTCTAGGAAGATGATATCTTGGGCCTAATGAAATGGGTTCATCGCTTGTAGCCCGATTAAATGGGCTAGCCTAATGAGTTTGGACTTATTTATTTAACTCATCTACATTGGACTTATTTATTTAACTCATCTACATTGGACTTATTTAATCAATCCAATTATATTAGTCCATAATTTTTTTATTTTTTTATTTGGACTAGTATATTTAAAATATAATCCAAATTATTTATTGAATTTGAATCCGATAAATTTTGTGTGCCTATAAATGCCCCCTATTTCAAAACTTGTCTACATGTTGACTTCTTGAATTTCAAAGACAAGGTTTGAAGTATTTATAATTGAGCGCTTGAGCCAATTGCAATCTGCTCGCCAAATGGCGAAAGCTATCAAACTTTATACTTTCCAACATTTCTTCATGAATGAGTTTGTGCATTTGTAAAGTACGTTTATTCTCAACATATGTCGTTTTCGTGTTAAATGTACAGTAACCATGAAGACTCCAACTTTAAGCTCACAATCTTTGTCCACATAAGAACAAGTGAAATTTTCTTTTCCTTTCCAAACAAATGGTCTTTCCTGTTCTTGAGCCAATGGCCTGTCACGACCTAAAATTCCACCACAGGCGTCGTGATGACACCAAATCTCTAAGAGTAGGTAAGCCGATTTCAATTACATTTTTAAGCCATTCTTTATTTGAATTAAATAAGTAATCAAAACTAACAATGGAACAAATACGAATATACAACCTCCCAAGACTGGTAGTATTGAGTCACGAACTCTAACTGAATACATGGAATGATCACGAGAACCGAATATACAATACTGTTTGATTAAAAATTAACAGTACAATGAAATGAAAAGACTCCAAGGGACTGGGACGATCAAGCAGCTCTACCTTGAATCCTTACGATCCCGCTTTAACTATGCTCAAGTCCGATATCTCCAATAGTCAAGACACTCACTAGTCTAGTAGCATGTGTAATATAATATACAAAATAATAGGAAACGGATAACAATAAGAGCAACATAGAACAACCACTGATATGCACAGCAAGACAACAAGAACACCATAAATAAATATGATTACACCCAATTAAATCAAGTCCTTCAAATAATTGTCTTTCATATATAATTCTTCCAAATAACTCTCCTCCAAATATAATTTTCTCAAATAATTATCTTTCAAATATAATTCTTTCAATAAATCTCTTCAAATATAATTTCCTCAAATAAAAATCTTTCAAATACAATTCTTTCATATAATACTTTCAAAATAAAAATCCTTCCAAATAAATATTTTGAATATAATTCTTTCAATTTAAAAAATCACCATGTGACACCTCATTTCATAATCATAAAAATACGGGTCTCAGCTCATTTTTATATTTTTTGTAAATACGGGTCTCAGCCCATTTTTTATATTTTCACGGCACCTCGTGCCCATAATTAAATCATCATATTTCCCCGGCACCTCGTGCCCTCATTTCATATCACAACTGCACGGGCAATTCACGTGCCAAATATCATTATCATTTAATCACAGCACCTCGGGCCCACATTTCATATCACAACTGCACGGACAATTCACGTGCCAATATTCTCATTATTTACTCACGGCACCTTGTGCCCACATTTCATTTTATAAACTGTCTGGCAATAGCCATAGGCTCTCGATTTCAACATAAATCATATTGTTATCAATTCAACAACAACAAGATAAATTGCACGAGGTATAAAAATAAACACGAGGAAAATCACAACATCATATAAAATCATCAATGCAACCACTCCACATCATCACATATCATTCCTGACAATAGCCACCATTATCTCTCATATAGCCACCCTTATCACTCATAATAGCCACCCTTATCCCTCCGCCCTGACAAAATTAATAGCCACCCTTATCGTTCATATTGTCACCCTTATCGATCCACACAGATAATATTCCAACAAACACAACAACAGTGAAATGCCACCCTTATACCAATATAATATCAACAGTGGAATGCCACCCTTATATTCTCAAAATAACAACTCACACAACACAATAATTTATACGAAAAATTATCATGGCAACATAACAAAATCAATTCATATCACAATTTGCCCAATGGCCACAACCAAATTCTAAAGATACAAACAAATTAATTAATTTCACAATAAATAGCCGAAGGCTCCAC
Organism: Nicotiana tomentosiformis; assembly: GCF_000390325.3. Lineage (NCBI taxonomy): Eukaryota > Viridiplantae > Streptophyta > Magnoliopsida > Solanales > Solanaceae > Nicotiana > Nicotiana tomentosiformis. Next base: position 1,496,922 of record NC_090818.1, on the reverse strand, counting down.
ACAATGTGTATATTACCCTAAAAATAATCAATAGAGATAGAAATTATTCAACATAAAGCAAAGCATTCATTAATCCAAATTTAGATAATTATATTAACACATCTTCTTATGCTTGCTTAATTAATTATTTGCAGAGGAAAAATTCATAATAAGATTAAATTTCAAGAAATATCAAACCAACGAACTCACTGAATTTCATAAATATTCAAATAACAATCACATCAAATTGTCATATAAAAACAAGTTCAACCAACAAGGATTTGGGCATGGCAAATAGATGATTAGATAAATGCCAATAATTATCCAATTTACTACACAATATGCCTAAGACTTAAACCCAATATATTTTGCACATATAAGCCCGAGTATGTACTCGTCACCTCGCGTACACGGCTTTTCACATTTCACAAACGGCACATAAGACTCGATGCCTAAGGGGTAATTCCCCCACTCGAGGTTAAGCAAGACACTTACCTTTTTGAAATTATGCCGATATTTCAAAAATCGCCTTCTTGCTTGAACTGATCTCCGGACCGCTCAAATCTATCCAAATTAATTGTATAACTTCATTAACATTCATCGGAAATAATTCTGGATAATAATATGTCGACTTAAAAATTTATTCCAAAAAGTCAACAAAAGTTAACGCGGGGTCTGCCCCTCGGAACCCGATATAATTTTCATAAAATCCGAACACCCATTTCGATACAAATTCAACCATACCAATTTTATCGAATTTCAATAACAACTCGACCTCCAAATCTTAAATTTTTATTTTTGGAAGATTTTACAAAAATCTTGTCTTTCCTCCATTTAAATCCGAATTAAATGATGGATTCAAAGGCATAATCATGGAAATTAATCAAAACTGGATAAGAATCACTTACCCCAAATACTCACGCAAGAATCTCTCCAAAAATTGCCTTCTACCGAGCTCCCAATTTGATTTTATGTTATGAACTCAAACCCCCATTTTTGTGATTTTTAATTCTGCCCAGATGTGCCTTCTTCGCATTCGCTACCATTGGTTCGCGTTCGCGAAGCACAACCTCGACTGCCTGGAATTAACCATTCACGAACGTGACACAAGCCTCGCGAACGCGACACACACCACGAGAACGCGAAGGCCAAACACCTATGGTCTCCAGCTGCTTCCTTTTTTCTTCGCGAACGCGTAACACCTCTCGCCTTCGCGATGCACACCCTGTCCACCTTTCGCGAACGCGTTCTCATCTTCACGAATGTGAAGAGTAAATTTTTTCCAGCTTCCTAGTTCCTCTTCGTGAACGCGATCACTCGTACGCGAACGCGAAGAAGACTTGCCCCAACTCTACGCGAATGCGGACCAATATTCACGAACGCGATGAAGAAAATACTACTTCCATCCAAATACACTATGCATTCGCGGGCCTTGCCTCGCGAACGCGATGAAAGATTTGAGGCACGAGATACCAGCAGATTACAGCAGTGGAAAATGAAGGAAAAATGGTCCGAAGTTAATCTGAAACACGTCTGAGCCTCTTGGGACCTCTACCAACAAGTCTTAATACAATATTCAAACTTAGTCGAATTCTCAATTCACATCAAACAATATCAAAACGACGAATCGCACCTCAAATCAAAAATCTATGAACTTTGAACTTTCAAATTCTATATCTTGTGCCAAAACACATCAAATCAATCCGGAATGACTTTAAATTTTGCACAAAAGTCATAAATGACATAACTAAGCTATTCAAATTTCCAAAATTGCATTCCAACCCCGATATCAAAAAATCAACCCCACCGGACACGCTCCTAAGTCCAAAATCACCATACGGAGCTATTGACATCATACAAATTCCATTCCGAAGTCGTCTTCACACATTTTTGACTACCGTCAAAATCCTAAGACTTAAGTTTCCGTTTTAGGGACCAATTATCCCAAATCACTCTTAATCATCCGGTAACTGAATTCAACCACGCACGCAAGTCAATACATGTAATACGAAGCTGCTCAGGCCTTATGCCATCGAACAGGACTTAAATTCTTGAAACGACAAGTCGGGTCATTACATGGCCATATTTATTTAACAAATCTAATTCAAATAGGAATTTGCTCTCCACGTGTCATGCAATTGACTTGATTTGGAGATAAGTCGTTGAAGGAACCAAAAAAATCACCACATATTACTAAACCAAAAAAATATTGGATTTGGCTGCGAGGACTCCTACTGATGTCGGCTTCTTCAAACTCGTACAATGATTCTTTCTCCAATTGAATTAGGATACCTAGTTCTTCTTGAACTCTAATAATGTGCAGTCCCACATCGATATTAATTTTCTAGTAATCATATCACTGACTCTATAAATAGCCTTGTGCCTTTCATTCAGTTGGTATCGAGCGGCAACGTTTGCAAGCTACTTCGTCATTTATAGGTGAATTTTTTTTTCTGCATTTTTTGTCTTCTTTTTCCCTTTTTTGTAGGCCAAACGAGAAGGATATTTTCTTATTTAACGAGATGATCCATGCATGATGAAGACAATCTTAGGGTATTAGGGGATGAGTACTCATTCCCGCATAAATATCAGAGAGATTACTCTCAATGTGCCCCGACTATTGGAGAGATTACACTCAATGTGCCCCGACTATCGGAGAGATTACTCTCAAGAGACTTACGTGTCCACCTTAAGATTAGAAAATATAGTTTCTTTTTAAGGACAAACCCATGAAGAGGCCAACTTAAGGTGCAAAGGGACTCATATGTCCACCTTAAAATTGGAAAGTTATAGTTTCCTTTTAAGGAAAAACCCACGAAGAGGCCAACTTAAGGTGCAAAAGGACTTATATGTCCACTTTAAGATTGGAAAGTTATAGTTTCCTTTTAAGGACAAACCCACGAAGAGGCCAACTTAAGGTGCAAAGGGAGTCATATGTTCACCTTAAGATTGGAAAGTTATAGTTTTCTTTTAAATACAAACTCACGAAGAGGCTAACTTAAGGTGCAAAGGGACTCATATGTCCACCTTAAGATTGGAAAATTATAAAGCTTCAACTCAAAAACTTCGTGGACTTGACGACATTGACTTGAATATTTGGAAACTTTGAAGATTTGACGGACTTTGCAGACTTCAACTTGAAGAGTGGTTGTCACACTTTCTTTTTTTCTGGGGGATAGGGGAGTTTTTACAATTAAAGTGACATAATCGAAATGGGATTATTTATTTAATTCAGAGTCGCCACTTGGAATAATTTATGGTGTCACAAGTCACCGGTTTATTTTAAATCTCAAATCGAGAAAATTTGACTCTATTTATGGTCCGCGAACACAGAAGATCGGATAAGGATTCTGTTAACCCGGCAGAAGGTGTGAGGCACTCCCGAGTACCGTGGTTTTAGCACGGTCGCTTAACAATTAATACTTGGCCTAATTATCTGACTTATTACATATTTTAAACTTATTGTGCTTTTTACCTTTTGACTACTTTTAATTATTTGCTTAACCACTTTTAGTATTTATGGAATTTATTTGAACAAGCTACGATGTCGTACACTTATCGTTTTGGTACACATTGCAAACCGCGCCACGTGAAATGCACTCGCGATTTACAACATGTTTATTTTTATTATTATTTGAAGTTATGGTCAAGTCGTGTGAAATGTGTACTTGAATTGGGGTTTACGTATCATGACTATGCCACGGGAACCGTACCCACAATCACGATGATTTGTTATAAATCGCGCTTAAAGCAAGCTACGATGTTCGAAACTTATTCAATTACTAATTTTGAGATTATTGTATGGTCATGAGGTATGGATATTGTTGTGGAGGAAATGAAGTAAATTAATTATGGAAAAGTTGGCTAGCTTGTGAATGTTTATTTATTTTTTATCCTGGGCAACAATTAGCCCATAAATACGCCGGAAAAGTCCAATTAAAGTCTTACACCAATCATGGCCCAACCTAATCTCTTATAATTTTACAGCTAACCAATATTTAAAACTAAACTAAATTTATGGTAGGAATAGATAGATACGTGCAAAACCAATTTAGCCACTAAGATAGGAGATCAAAATGAAACTAAAGCATACTAATTAACATGCTTTATTCATGAATTAATCTTAACAAATACTCATATGAGAACAAATTAATCTTAGCACACTCAGATGCAAACTCGATCATATCATACTCAAAGTTAAATTAAAATAGAGTGACCAAGAACATTAATGAGAAAATAAAATAGAAAGAGAAGTGAACCTTTGTATTGACCCACTTATTTTACATTTCTTTTTTTTAATTTCCACTTACTTTTAATTTTTTTTTTACAATTTTCAGCTACCTTTACTTTTATTTTTTAATTCCAACTTTCTTTTACTTTTCATTTTTTAAATTTCCACATTCTTTTACTTTTATTTTTTAATTTTCCATTTTCTTTTAATTTTTATTAAATAATTTCCACCTACTTTTACTTTTACTTTTTTTAATTCTATATTTCTACTTTTACTATTTTTTTTATTCCCATCTAAATTTTTTTTTTAAATATTTAATTTTTTTTCAGTGTTTAATTTTATTTTATTTTAAAATAAAGATAAAAATAAAAATAAAAATAATACTAATAGTAATAATTGACCTATTAAATTATTATTAATTTTTACCCTATATATATATAAAAAAAAAGTGTAACAAAGCTAAAAAATATATATTAAATTTCTGAAAATATTTACATAGTAGAAGGTGATAAAAATTTAAATATAGTCAAAAATTAGGTGCTCACATTTGTCCCTCTCTCTTTGCTTGGAAACATGAAGAATTTTTAGGCAAAGACTAGGTTAGCTATGTGACTAATTTTTTACCAAACCATTATTCAAAAGGAAAAGAAATAAAAGATAGGGTGCAATCGAGTCCTGATTTTGGACAGCCTACATATCCCGGGTTATAGGGGAATCAGGTCATGTGTAGTTCAAGAAGAATGGTGGAATGATGAGTTGAGGAGTCGAGTGAGGTTCTGTCGAGGCTCTGGTCCGCGATCCTGCTATTATATCAAAATAAAATAAAAAACTAAACAAGCCTATCAGTTATGAGTTACAAGACTCCTATCTAAGAGTCTTCTGAAACTTGATCTTGAGTCTTGACTAGTTCTTCATGCAGACTCTGATATAAATCTTGATACTCGCTAGATGTAGGTTCTAGTTCATTGTTCTATAGCTTCTTCTAATCAAAACGGGACTCCAATGCTCGTGGCTTCAATCATGTCTTGAGCATTCCACATCTTTTCAACTGCTTTTGCATTTTGGATTCACTTATTTTTTCTTTTCTTTTATTCTGAATTGAGACTTCTTCTTCTGATCATCTCGAATCTTGTGCCTCGAGATAAAACCTACTCAGACACCAAAACAAACAAACAAACGAAATTTTTCTGCCCCAGTTTGCACTAGGAAAATTTTGTGAATCATTGCAACAAAATTCCAAACTACTTCTTTATTGAAAGCAATAAAAGGTCGGGAGTGGTGTACCCCAAAAAAGTCATGTTTTTTTATGGCATTCCTTTATTGTCAAAAGGATGTCTCAACTAAGGATTGGTGTACCTTATGTTGGGAAATTGTGGCCAGAGAATAGGATACCATATATTGGCAAAGATATCAGGGAGTAGTGTACCCTGCATTTAAGATCAATTCAAGTAGGTAGTGAAGACCCTATGTTGGAAAAGAGACTAGGGAATGGAGACCCTATGTCTAAAAATAAAATCAACTAGGGAGTGGAGACCCTATGGTGGAAAAGAGACTAGAGAGTGGAGACCCTATGTCTAAAATAAAATAAACTAGGGAGTGGAGACCCTATGTTGGAAAAGAAACTAGGGAGTGGAGACCCTATGTCTAAAATAAAATCAACTACGGAGTGGATACCCTATGTTGGAAAAGGCGACTAGGGAGTGGAGACCTTATGTCTAAAAATAAAATCAACTAGGGAGTGGAGACCCTATGTTGGAAAACAGACAAGGGAGTGAAGACCCTATGTCTAAAATATAATCAACTAGGCAGTGGATACCCAATGTTGAAAAGGGCGACTAGGGAATGGAGACCCTATGTCTAAAACAAAATCAACTAGGGAGTGGAGACCCTATGTTGGAAAAGATGACTAGGGAGTAGAGATCCTATGTCTAAAATAAAATAAACTAGGGAGTGGAGGCCCTATGTCTATAAATCCTCAATTAGGGAGTGGATACCTTATGTTGGAAAAGCGACTAGGGAGTGGAGACCCTATGTCTAAAAATAAAATCAACTAGGAAGTGGAGACCCTATGTTGAAAAGGGCGACTAGGGAGTGGAGACCCTATGTCTAAAAAAATAAAAATAAACTAGGGAGTGAAGACCCTATGTTCGAAAAGGAGACTATGGAGTAGAGACCCTATGTCTAAAATAATATAAACTAGGGAGTGAAGACCCTATGTTGGAAAAAAGACTAGGGAGTGGAGACCCTACATCTAAAATAACATCAACTAGGGAGTGGAGAATCTCTGTTAGAAAAGAGACTAGGGAGTATAAACCCTATGTCTAAAATAACATCAACCAGGGAGTGGAGATCCTATGTTGGAAAAGATACTAGGGAGTGGAGACCCTATGTCTAAAATAACATCAACTAGGGAGTGGAGACCTTATGTTGGAAAAGAGACTATGGAGTGGAGACCCTATGTCTAAAATAACATCAACTAGGGAGTGGAGACCTTATGTTGGAAAAGTGACTAGGGAGTGGAGACCCTATGTCCAAAATAACTTCAACTAGGGAGTGGAGACCCTATGTCTAAAAATATCAACTAGGGAGTGTAGACTCTATGTTGGAAAAGCGACTAGGGAGTGGGGACCCTATGTCTAAAATAACTTCAACTAGGGAGTGAAGACCCTATGTTGGAAAAGTTACTAGGGAGTGGAGATCCTATGTCTAAAACAAAATCAACTAGGGAGTGGAGACCATATGTTGAAAAAGCGACTAGGGAGTGGAGACCCTATGTCTAAAATAAAGACAACTAGGGAGTGGAGACCCTATGTTGGAAAAGCGACTAGGGAGTGTAGACCCTATGTCTAAAGAATATCAACTAGGGAGTGGAGATCCTATATTGAAAATGCTACTAGGGAGTAAAGACCCTATGCCTAAAATAACATCAACTAGGAAGTGGATACCCTATGTTGGAAAAGATACTAGGGAGTGGAGACCCTATGTCTAAAATAACATCAACTAGGAAGTGTAGACCCTATGTTGGAAAAGCGACTAGGGAGTGGAGACTTTATGTCTAAAATAAAGTCAACTAGGGAGTGAAAACCCTGTGTTGGAAAAGCGACTATGGAGTGTAGACCCTATGTCGAAAAAATATCAACTAGGGAGTGGAGATCCTATGTTGGAAAAATGACTGGGGAGGGGATACCCCATGTCTAAAATAAAATCAACTAGGGAGTAATATCATCAACTAAGGAGTGGAGACCCTATGTTGCAAAAGCGACTAAGGAGTGGAGACCCTATGTTTAAAATAAGGTCAATTAGGGAGTGGATACCCTATGTTGGAAAAGCGACTAGGGAGTGTAGACCCTATGTATAAAAAAAATCAACTAGGGAGTGGAGATCCTATGTTGGAAAAGCGACTAGGGAATGGAGACCCCATGTCTAAAATAAAATCAACTAGGGAGTGGAGACCCTATATTGGAAAAGCGGCTAGGGAGTGGAGACCCTATGTCATAAAATAAAATCAACTAGGGAGTGGAGACCCTATGTTGGAAAAGAGACTAGGGAGTGGAGACCCTATGTCTAAAATATCATCAACTAGGGAGTGGAGACCCTATGTTGCAAAAGCAACTAGGGAGTAGAGATCCTATGTCTAAAAACATCAACTAGGGAGTGGATACCCTATGTTGGAAAAACGACTAGGGAGTGGATACCCTATGTCTAAAAATCATCAACTAGAGAGTGGAGACCCTATGTTGGAAAAGCGACTAGGGAGTGGAGACCCCATGTCTAAAAATCATCAACTAGGTAATGAAGACCCTATGTTGGAAAGTATACTAGGGAGTGGAGACCCTATGTCTAAAAACCATCAACTAGAGAGTGGAGACCCTATGTTTGAAAGGCGACTAGGGATTGGTGACCCTATGTCTAAAAATCATCAACTAGGGAGTGGAGACCCTTTGTTGGAAAAGAAACTAGATAGTGGAGACCCTATTTCTAAAATAAAATAAACTAGGAGTGGATACCATATGTTGGAAAAGAGACTAGGGAGTGGAGACCCTATGTCTAAAATAAAATCAATTACGGAGTGGATACCCTATGTTGGAAAAGGCGACTAAGGAGTGGAGACCTTATGTCTAAAAATAAAATCAACTAGGGAGTGGAGACCCTATGTTGGCAAATAGACTAGGGAGTGAAGACCCTATGTCTAAAATAGAATCAACTAGGGAGTGGATACCCTATGTTGAAAAGGGCGACTAGGGAGTGGAGACCCTATGTCTAAAACAAAATCAACTAGGGAGTGAAGATCCTATGTTGGAAAAGATGACTAGGGAGTGGAGACCCTATGTCTAAAATAAAATCAACTAGGGAGTGGAGACCATATGTCTAAAATAAAATCAACTAGGGAGTGGAGATTCTATGTTGGAAAAGAGACTAGGTAGTGGAGACCCTATGTCTAAAAATAAAATAAAATAGGAAGTGGAGACCATATGTTGAAAAAAGCGATTAGGGAATGGATACCCTATGTCTAAAAAGTAAAAATAAACTAGGGAGTGAAGACCCTATGTTACAAAAGGAGACTATGAAGTAGAGACCCTATGTCTAAAATAACATCAACTAGGGAGTGAAGACCCTATGTTGGAAAAGAGACTAGGGAGTGGAGACCCTATATCTAAAATAATATCAACTAGGGAGTGAAGACCCTATGTTAGAAAAGAGACTAGGGAGTGTAGACCTTATGTCTAAAATAACATCAACTAGGGAGTGAAGACCCTGTGTTAGAAAAGAGACTAGGGAGTAGAGACCCTATGTCTAAAATAACATCAACTAGGAAGTGAAGACCTATATTGGAAAAGAGACTAGGGAGTGGAGACCCTATGTCTAAAATAACATCAACTAGGGAGTGGAGACCCTATATCTAAGATAACATCAACTAGGGAGTGGAGACCCTATGTTGGAAAAGAGACTAGGGAATGGAGACCCTATGTCCAAAATAACTTCAACTAGGGAGTGGAGACCCTATGCCTAAAAACATCAACTAGGGAGTATAGACTCAATGTTGGAAAAGAGACTAGGGAGTGGGGACCCTATGTCTAAAATAACTTCAACTAGGGAGTGGAGACCCTATGTTTGAAAGGCGACTAGGGATTGATGACTCTATGTTCAAAAATCATCAACTAGGGAGTGGAGACCCTATGTTGGAATAAAGACTAGAGAGTGGAGACCCTATGTCTAAAATAAAATAAACTAGGGAGTGGAGACCGTATGTTGGAAAAGAGACTAGGGAGTGGAGACCCTATGTCTAAAATAAAATCAACTACGGAGTGGATATCCTATGTTGGAAAAGGTGACTAGGGAGTGGAGACCTTATGTCTAAAAATAAAATCAACTAGGGAGTGGAGACCCTATGTTGGAAAATAGACAAGGGAGTGAAGACCCTATGTCTAAAATAGAATCAACTAGGGAGTGGATACCCTATGTTGAAAAGGGCGACTAGGGAGTGGAGACCATATGTCTAAAACAAAATCAACTAGGGAGTGGAGACCCTATGTTGGAAAATATGACTAGGGAGTGGATACCCTATGTCTAAAATAAAATCAACTAGGGAGTGGAGACCATATGTCTAAAATAAAATCAACTAGGGAGTGGAGACCCTATGTTGGAAAAGAGACTAGGGAGTGGAAACCCTATGTCTAAAAATAAAATCAACTAGGAAGTGGAGACCATATGTTGAAAAGGGCGATTGGGGAGTGGAGATCCATAGTCTAAAAAATAAAAATAAACTAGGGAGTGAAGACCCTATGTTCGAAAAGGAGACTATGGAGTAGAGACCCTATGTCTAAAATAACATCAACTAGGGAGTGGAGACCCTATGTTGGAAAAGAGACTAGGGAGTGGAGACCCTATATCAAAAATAATATCAACTAGAGAGTGAAGACCCTATATTAGAAAAGTGACTAGGGAGTGTAGACCCTATGTCTAAAATAACATCAACTAGGGAGTGAAGACCCTATGTTGGAAAAGAGACTAGAGAGTAGAGACCCTATGTCTAAAATAACATCAACTAGGAAGTGAAGACCCTATGTTGGAAAAGAGACTAGGGAGTGGAGACCCTATATCTAAAATAACATCAACTAGGGAGTGGAGACCTTATATTGAAAAAGATATTATGGAATGTAGACCCTATGTCTAAAATAACATCAACTAGGGAGTGGAGACCCTATGTTGGAAAAGAGACTAGGGAGTGGAGACCCTATGTCCAAAATAACTTCAATAGGGAGTAGAGACCCTATATCTAAAAACATCAACTAGGGAGTATAGACTCTATGTTGGAAAAATGACTAGGGAGTGGGGACCCTATGTCTCAAATAACTTCAACTAGGGAGTGAAGACCCTATGTTTGAAAGGCAACTAGGGATTGGTGACCCTATGTCTAAAAATCATCAACTAGGGAGTGGAGACCCTATGTTGGAAAAGAGACTAAAGAGTGGAGACCTTATGTCTAAAATAAAATAAACTAGGGAGTGGAGACCCTATGTTGGAAAAGAGATAAGGGAGTGGAGACCCTATGTCTAAAATAAAATCAACTACGGAGTGGATACCCTATGTTGGAAAAGGCGACTAGGGAGTGGAGACCTTATATCTAAAAATAAAATCAATTAGGGAGTGGATACCTTATGTTGGAAAAGCAGACTAGGGAGTGGAGACCCTATGTCTAAAAATCATCAACTAGGGAGTGGAGACCATATGTTGGAAAAGCGACTAGGGAGTGGAGACCCTATGTCTAAAACAAAATTAACTAGGGAGTGTATACCCTATGTTGGAAAAGAAGATTAGGGAGTGGAGACCCTATGTCTAAAATAAAATCAACTAGAGAGTGGAGACCATATGTCTAAAATAAAATCAACTAGGGAGTGGAGACCCTATGTTGGAAAAGAGACTAGGGAGTGGAGATCCTATGTCTAAAAATAAAATCAACTAGGAAGTGGAGACCATATTTTGAAAAGGGCGATTAGGGAGTGGAGACACATGGTCTAAAAAATAAAAATAAACTAGGGAGTGAAGACCCTATGTTCGAAAAAGAGACTATGGAGTAGAGACCCTATGTCTAAAATAACATCAACTAGGGAGTGAAGACTATATGTTGGAAAAGAGACTAGGGAGTGGAGACCATATATCTAAAATAATATCAACTAGGGAGTGGAGACCCTATGTCCAAAATAACTTCAACTAGGGAGTGAAGACCCTATGTCTAAAAATATCAACTAGGGAGTATAGACTCTATGTTGGAAAAGCGACTTGGGAGTAGGACCCTATGTCTAAAATAACTTCAACTAGGGAGTGGAGACCCTATGTTGGAAAAGTTACTAGGGAGTGGAGACCCTATGACTAAAACAAAATCAACTAGGGAGTGGAGACCCTATGTTGGAAAACCGACTAGGGAGTGGAGACCCTATGTTTAAAATAAAGACAACTAGGGAGTGGAGACCCTATGTTGGAAAAGCGACTAGGGAGTGTAGACCCTATGTCTAAAAAATATCAACTAGGGAGTGGAGATCCTATGTTGGAAATGCTACTAGGGAGTAGAGACCCTATGCCTAAAATAACATCAACTAGGAAGTGGATACCCTATGTTGTAAAAGAGACTAGGGAGTGGAGACCCTATGTCTAAAATAACATCAACTAGGGAGTGGATACCCTATGTTGGAAAAGCGACTAGGGAGTGGAGACCTTATCTCTAAAATAAAGTCAACTAGGGAATGGAAACCCTATGTTGGAAAAGCGACTAGGGAGTGTAGACCCTATGTCTAAAAAATATCAACTAGGGAGTGGAGATCCTATGTTAGAAAAATGACTGGGGAGTGGAGACCCCGTGTCTAAAATAAAATCAACTACGGAGTTGGGACCCTATGTTGGAAAAACGGCTAGGGAGTGGAGACCCTATGCCTTAAAATAAAATCAACTAGGGATGGAGACCTTATGTCTAAAATATCATCAACTAGGGAGTGGAGACCCTATGTTGCAAAAGCGACTAAGGAGTGGAGGCCTTATGTCTAAAATAAGTTCAACTAGGGAGTGGATACACTATGTTGGAAAAGCGACTAGGGAGTGTAGACCCTGTCTTAAAAAATATCAACTAGGGAGTGGAGATCCTATGTTGGAAAAGCGACTAGGGAGTGGAGACCCCATGTCTAAAATAAAATCAACTAGGGAGTGAAGACCCTGTGTCTTAAAATAAAATTAAATAGAGAGTGGAGACCCTATGTTGGAAAAGAGACTAGGGAGTGGAGACCCTATGTCTAAAATATCATCAACTATGGAGTGGAGACCCTATGTTGTAAAAGCAACTAGGGAGTGGAGACCCTATGTCTAAAAACATCAACTAGGGATTGGATACCCTATGTTGGAAAAGCGACTAGGGAGTGGAGACCCTATGTCTAAAAACATCAACTAGGGAGTGGGTACCCTATGTTGGAAAAACGACTAGGGAGTGGAGACCCTATGTCTAAAAATCATCAACTAGGGAGTGGAGACCCTATGTTGTAAAAGAGATTAGGGAGTGGAGACCCTATGTCTAAAAATTATCAACTAGGGAGTGGAGACCCTATGTTGGAAAAGCAAACTAGGGAGTGGAGACCCTATGTCTAAAAATCCTCAATTAGGGAGTGGATACCTTATGTTGGAAAAGCAGACTAGGGAGTGGAGACCCTATGTCTAAAAATCATCAACTAGGGAGTGGAGACCTTATGTTGGAAAAGCGACTAGGGAGTGGAGACCCTATGTCTAAAATAAAATCAACTAGGGAGTGGAGACCCTATGTTGGAAAAGCGACTAGGGAGTGGAGACCCTATGTCTAAAATAAAATCAACTAGGGAGTGGAGACCCTATGTTGGAAAATGCAGCTAGGGATTGAAGACCCTATACTACCATGATTATGAATTTTCTTTCTTTTCTTTCTTTTTATTTTTATTTTTTTAAAGAGAATGAGTAAAATGCTGGAAAGAGTTTGGAGAAGACTTCCCTTTTGGAGTTGTTGCTGCTGCAGAGCTGTTTCTAGCTCCCGCGCGATTTCTTCTTCTTCCTTTTTTTTTTCCATTTCAGAGAATAAGTAAATGCGAGAAAGAATTTTGGAGGAAACTTCCCTTTTTGGAGTTGTTGCTACAAAGGTGTTTCTAGCCCTTGTGTACTTTCTTTTTTATTGCACCTACTTCTAGCAAGGTTGCTTTTGGATTGCACTTGTTTCCTATTTTATTTTCGAACAAAGAACAATTTGTTAGTTTGAAATGACGGTTGGTTTTGTGGCCTTGAATGTTTTGGTCACTTGATATCGGCCCTTTCAACTGCAACTGGTTATTTCCTGAACACCAATTGCATTTCTGACCCTGGAGAACCACTGGCTTTTCCAGACTTTGCCATGACGGTTAGTCACGTGGGACTTAACATTTGAACTTTCTTTTGCCTTTGTAGGTTTTTCACTTATTTCTTCTAAATTTAACTTCAGAGCATTGGGGAACCTTTTGCTTTTCAAACTTTGCCAAGACGGTTAGCCACGCAGGACTTAACCTTTTCAACTTTATTTTTCCTTTGTAGGCACTTCAATTTGATATCCTCCTTCTAAGAGCTTTTGATTTTAGAGCATCGGCCGCCATGGCCAGTCTGGGTTGACTTGATGACCTTGCCGAGGCTGGGTGCCTTTTGCATATATTAGCTTGTATCAAACGAAGGCCCTGTAAATCAGTCTTGCCATCCCTTCTTTGCCTTAGTTTTTTAACAGAGTTAGGCCGAAAGGGATTCAAAGAAAAACAAATAATGGAATGGACAAATTAATTTAGACAAGGGGTATCCCTTTTGGGGAAAGGGAAGAAGGACTTATCTGGAGTACATGCGGACTTCAATGAACATGACATGCCTTTTGGACTGGATGCTAGATTTGTGTAAATCGTCCGACTCTCAGAAATTGATCACAACTTTTGCCTCGAAACCGAGAACCTTGCCCAGGACTGTGTCGATGCCAGTGACTGTGAGGATCCTCTTTTTCGATCAGTGGCGCCCTTTGTGGGTTTTCGCTAGCTAACCTCTCTCATTTCTCTTCTCATCATCGCCTTATAGTGCTCTTTGCGAGTTTTCACTAACAAGACTCTCTCATTTTTTATTTCTCTGTTTACCATCAGCTTACGGTGCCCGTGAGGGTTTTCACTAATAAGACTCTCTCATTTTATTTCTCTCATTTTGATTGTAACAGGTCCAAGCGGTTGTATCCTCCAATTCTTGAATATTCTCGCCGATTGATCGTAAGTACTTGAAAGGATTTGAATAAAAAGGATCTGGATTGAATTACAACTTTGGAACCTATCGGGTAAAACCATCGCCGAACCATTATAACTTCTGCCCCAGTTTCAACATTTGGGGGAAATGTGGATTTTTATTTTGGTATGATTGAACCCCACAGAGAGGCTGCCTACGTATCCTTTCGAAATCAAGTCGAACGTAGTTCAAGCAATCCTTTTATTTTTTGGTTTTCTTTTCTTTTTCTTTTTCTTCTGTTTTGTTTTCTCTTTCTTTTTCCTTTCCCTTTTCCTCATTTTTCATTTCATTTTCTCTTTTTTTTTTTTTTTTTTTTTTTTTGCAATAACACTTTCAGGTTCCAAAGAGGGTAATCAAAGAACAAGTAACCGGCTAAAAGGGTTTATAGTGTTTGGGTATCAAGAATGAAAGCCTTCGTCATCCCAATCAGAGAGCATTAAAGTTGCGTAAAAGGGTCAAACATAATACCTTTTGACCGCGTCTGCATTGCTAGTCGTTGTTAGTTTACATATATATAGAGAGAGATATATATAGTGTAGTCTTGTCCTACATTGGAATAGAAATAGTATGTCCTTGTATAATATAGTTATAAATAAAGACCTTTTATATTGTATTGATCATCTAATATCAATAACATATTTTCTCCCGTGCCTTCTCACATGGTATCAGAGCAATTATGAGAGATTTATCGCTGTGCATAAATTCCAGTGATTCCGAGAAGAGAAATCAGTCAACGAAAGTCTTTTTCTGGCAACTCTTTTTATGGTTGTTTTGCGTCTGCTTCGTCTCCGTCAGTGTTGTGCAAAATCCAACACTACCACAAGAGTCTTCACTATCCAGCGATCAAACCCTAATGAAAATCTCCAGCAACAGCCTCCTCACGCGCCTCCATGCACCACCAGAAGCTCACGCGCGTGAGCTCACGCGCCGGCGCGTACGACCACTTCCGGCCATTTTTTTGAAAAACATCCTTCAGAACAGTTGGGTCCCCTGGTAATTTCGATCCTACCCTTACTATTTTCATTTCATTCCGACTACTTTGAGTTTTTTCCGGCAGCTACAGTGCTATTCAAACAACTACAGTACTATTCCGACAGCTACAATAAGATTCCGACAGCTACAGTATTTCCTTATTGGGTTTCTGTGTTCCCTTACTCTGTTTTAATGGATTACAGTTGATTCTTTCTCAAAGAAAATATGATTTAGACATTCTTGAGAAGACAGGGATGATAGGTTGCAGACCTGTTGACACTCTGATGGATCCGAATTCTAAACTTCTGCCAGGACAGGGGGAGCCACTTAGCGATCCTGCAAGCTATAGGCGGCTGGTTGAAAAACTAAATTATCTCACATTGACTAGATCTGACATTTCTTATCCTGTGAGTGTTGTAAGTCAGTTTATGAATTCTCCTTGTGATAGTTATTGGGATGCAGTTGTCCGCATTATTCAGTATATAAAATTCGCTCCAGGCAAAGGGTTACTGTTTGAGGATCGAGGTCATGAGCATATCATTGGATACTCAGATGTTGATTGGGCAGGATTACCATTTGATAGACGTTCTACATCTGGATATTGTGTTTTAGTAGGAGGCAATTTGGTGTCCTGGAAGAGCAAGAAATAGAATGTAGTTGCTCGGTCTAGTGCAGAAGCAGAATATCGAGCAATGACTATGGCAACATCTGAGCTAGTCTGAAATCAGTCGGATGGAACTTGTGTGCGATAATCAAGCTGCCCTTCATATTGCATCAAATCCGGTGTTCCATGAGAGAACTAAACACATTGAGATTGATTGTCACTTCGTCAGAGAAAAGATACTTTCAGGAGAGATTGCTACAAAGTTTGTGAGGTCGAATGATCAACTTGTAGATATTTTCACCAAGTCTCTCACTGGTCCTCGTATTGGTTATATATGTAACAAGCTCGGCACATATGATTTGTATGTACCGGCTTGAGAGGGAGTGTTAGTTTACAACTATGTATATAGTGTAGTCTTGTCCCACATTGGAATAGAAGTAGTATGTCCTTATATAGTATACCTATAAATAAGGACCTCTTGTATTGTATTGATCATCTAATATCAATAACATATTTTCTCCCGTGCCTTCTCACAGTTGTCTCGGGGTCATTTCCTTCGATTCTTCCCAGGTACAATGCTACCTTTTGCAGTACTCTCGTTACAATGTATGGATCTTTCCAATTTGGAGCCAATTTTCCTTTAGCTTCTTCATGAGGTGGGAGGATACGTCTTAGAATGAATTGTCCTTTTTCAAATTTCTTGGGCCGCACTTTCTTGTTGTAAACACGAACCATTCTTTGTTGGTACAACTGCCCGTGGCAAACTGCGACCAATCTTTTTTCATCAGTCAGTGTCAATTGTTCAAATAGGTTCTTGACCCAATCTTTATCCTCAATCTCGACTTCAACAATGATCCGAAGAGAGGGAATCTCAACTTCGTTCCAATTATCTATTTATTTTCTTATAAGCCTTGTCTTCAAAACATTCTGCTTCTTGACTCATTATTTCGAGAACTGACAGCGTTTTAGGATCTGGGCATGAAGTCCGCAAACATGTCATGTTATTAAAATCTGCATTAACAGAACTGAAAAGAGAATAAGAAAAAGTGACAAAATTAAGAAAAGAGACATTCTTGGACAATGAAATATTAATTTTTTTTTGAATTTTAAAGATAGAAGGTTTTACATCGAAAAGTAAGACAATAAAGTAAAACATCCGGATCACACCCTGAAATAATCCACACGCAGAAAGGATAGCAAGACTGGCTACCGAAACTCCCGTCTGATGGGGAACTTTCAGGCTTGGCGACCGTTTTTCGGCTTTTCTTCTGTCTCGGCAATGGCTGCAATGACCTTCAGTGCCGGATCAAATTCCTCATCTCTCCAATTTTTGTTCATCAAACCCTCTGAACCACTCTGAACGGCGTGTGATGTGGCCTTAAAGGCAGCATGACTCAAGATTCGGCCCGTTTTTAAACCATTTTCGACCATCTCCCCAATTTTGATAGCCTCGACGAACGGTCTACCCATAGTAAACATCATGTTCTGGAAGTAATCCGCCTCTTGGGCCTGTAGGAAAATCGTAGCCATTTACGCTTCGTCCATTTGAGGCTTTACCCCGGCGGCTTGCTCGCGTCATTTGACAGCATATTCACAAAAATATTCTGCGATTTTCTAGACACAAAGTTCTCTTTTTGGATTTTTCACTCTAGCTTTCTTTCTTTCTTTCTTTCTTTTTTTCTTTGTCTTTTCCCCACTATTTTCTTTTCTTTTTTCTCACTTAGTTTATTTAATAGCTATGATAGAATCCGATGGGTATTGCCTACGTATCATGACGCCGCATGAATCAGATCTTGCGTAGTTCGAGAAGATCGGGAATAGACGGACCCATTTTTTTTAAATAAAGACTTTTAAATAATATATTCTTTTTGAGTTTTTTCTTTTTATGAAATTTTAATTTGTTTTTTAAAAGAAGGAATTCTAAATAATGAAGAAAATATTTTAGATTTTGATTTGAATTTTTTTTTCTTTTTTTATCGAATGAAAGAATTTGAAAAAAAAAGGAAAATATTTTTGAATTTAGTTTTTTTTTTAAAAGATTTTCTAAGGAACGAATTCTAAAGATGGAATTAAGGAAAGGGAAAAATATTTTTGAATTTTTTTTTTGAAAATTGTTGCCGGAACCGATGAGGTTTGCCTACGTATCTCATATCCGGTGAGAATCAGACTCGCGTAGTTTGGTCAGATCATGAATAAAGTAACTGAGCTAACTCTTTTTTTTATTCACCATTTTATTTTTAAAAAAAAATAAAAAATTGTACAACAAAATGCTCCTAACAAGTAAAATATTTTGAATTTAGAATTTTCTCTTTTTCTTTTATTCGAAATTTTTAAAAGAAAGACTTCTAAACAAGAAAGAAAATATTTTTGGATTTTTAGTTTTTATTATTTTTTATTATTTTATTTTTTGATAATTTTCGAAAGAAAGAAAAATATATTTTTTTTGAATTTTGATTTTTTTTTTGTGAAAGACTTAAAAAAAAAAACATAATTTTGAATTTTGATTTGTTTTTGTTTTTTCAAATGAGAGACTTCTAAAAAGAAAGAAAATATTTTTTTGGCTTTAAAAGCTTTTTCTTTTATTTGGGATTTTCGAAGGAAAGACTTCTAAAGAAGGAATTAAAGGAAAATATTTTTGGATTTTCTTGAAAATTTGGGGGCGAAACCAATGAGGTTTGCCTACGTATCTCATATCCAGTGAGAATCAAACCCGCGTAGTTCGGTCAGATCAGAAATAAAATAGATAAACTCACTCTTTTTTTACTCATATACAAATAATCCGACAAAATCTCCTAGCAACGAAAATATTTTCAATTTGTTTTTTCGATTTCGATTTTATTTTTTTATTTTTTTATTTTTGGGAATTGATAAAAGAAAGACTTCTAAAGAAAAAAAAATTTAGAATTTGAATTTTTTTTTTCCTGTAAATTTCAAAACAAAGAAAAATATCTTTTTGGATTTTGATTTTTTTTTTTTTGAAATTTTGGGAGAAAGACTTCTAAAAAAAGGTAGAAAATATTTTTTTGGATTTTGATTTGATTTGTTTTCTTTTTTCGAATGAAAGACTTCTACAAAGAAAATATTTTTGGGTTTAAAGTTTTTATTTTATTTTATTTGTTTGGATTTTTCTAAGAAAAGACTCCTAAAGAAGGAACTAAAGGAAAATATTTTTTAGATTTTTAAAAATTGGGACCGGAACCGATAAGGTTTGCCTACGTATCTCACATCCGATGAGAATCAAACCTGCGTAGTTCGGTCATACCGGGATTAAAGTATGTAAGCTAGGGAGTGGCAAAAAAAGACCTCTAAATAGAATATTTTTGAATTTTAATATTTTGGCCTTTGAATTTCTAAAAGAACTACTTCTATAGACGAAAGAAATTTGTTTTTTTTTCTTTTTTTTTTTCTTTTTTTTTTTTCGAATGAAAGGCTTCGAAAAAAAATGAAAATATTTTTGAATTTATTTTTTTTAAAGAAAAGAATTCTAAGAAGTAATTAGGAAAAGGGAAATATTTTTTTTGATTTTTTTTCGAAAATTGGGGGCCGGAACCGATTAGGTTTGCCTACGTATCTCACATCCGGTGAGAATCAGACCCGCGTAGTTCGGTAAGTTTTGACGCACGAAAAATAAGACTTATTTTGAAATGACTTTTCTCTTCTTTTTTTTTCTTCAAACTTTCGGCATAGTTTCAGGATAATTTAAATACCGTAATTTTCAGAACCGGGTATTTTTTCTCTCCTACCTCACTCTTGTTTTTTCTTGATTTTATTTCCCTATTTTAGAAGCCAGTCAACATGCAAGCCGAAATAAATAAATACGCAAGTAGCATGTAAAATGCATTAGGATGGTTTTTTAATTTGGGTACACATGTCCTAGACGGACCCAACCCATGTGTTGATTCCCCAAAGTCAAATGCACGTGATGCAAACAAACGCACCTACTAGGGATCCGGCATGAGGTTTTGTCATTATAGGTTTGAACCCTGGGTGTATTGTTCTAGACCTGGCTTACCCGAGCGAATAACTCGAGCCCGGGGGAGGGAGGGGGCAACGTACCGGTAACCAAAAGGCCATCCGGCTTTGTAACTGATCCGATCCTCGTTCTAAAATTAGGGTATGACTCTAACAGAAAAGAAGTCACGCCAGCGTGCACTTCCCAGAAGATTTAGAAGACTCAGAGAGAATAAGGGTTTCCTAACAGTTTATATACAATTCAAGCAATATCAAAGAGGTAAAAAATGGCACTTAGCACATTAGGCTCAAACACATAAAAAAAAAGATAATAAACAAAAGCCAACTATAATATTTATTCTAAGCTCGAATTCTAAACCATGAACCAGAGATTCTGGGTTCGGTTCCCCAGCAGAGTCGCCAGAGCTTCACACCTCTTTTTTTTCGGGGGATATGGGAGTTTTTCCAACTAAAGTGACATAATAGAAATGAGATTATTTATTTGATTCAGAGTCGCCACTTGGAATAATTTATGGTGTCCCAAGTCACCGTTTTATTTTAAATCCCAAATCAAAAATTTGAATCTATTTATGATCCGCGAACACAGAAGACTGGGTAAGGAATTCTGTTAACCCGGAAGAAGGTGTGAGGCACTTACGAGTTCTGTGGTTTTAGCACGGTCGCTTAACAATTAATACTTGTCCTAATTATCTGACTTATTACATGTTTTAAACCTATTGTGTTTTTTTACCTTTTGACCATTTTTAATTATTTGCTTAACCACTTTTAGTATTTATGGAATTTATTTGAACAAGCTACGATGTCATCAAAATTACAAATCGCACCACGTAAAATGCACCCGCGATTTATAACATGTTTATTGTTATTATTATTATTTGAAGTTATGGTGAAGTCGCGTGAAACGCGCACTTGAATTGGGGTTTACGTATCATGACTATGCCATGGGAACCGTACCCAGAGTCACGATGATTTATTATTAATCGCGCCTAAAGCAAGGTTCGATGTTCGAATATTATTCAATTACTAATTTTGAGATTATTGTATGGTCATGAGGTATGGATATTGTTGTGGAGGAAATGAAGTGAATTAATTATGGAAAAGTTGGCTAGCTTGTGAATGTTTATTTGTTTTTGGTCCTCGGCAACAATTAGCTCATAAATACGCCGGAAAAGTCCAATTAAAGTCTTACACCAATCATGGCCCAACCTAGTCTCTTATAATTTTACTGCTAACCAATATTTGAAACTAGACTAAATTTATGGTAGGAATAGATAAATACGTGCAGAACCAATTTAGCCACTAAGAAAGGAGATCAAAATAAAACTAAAGCATACCGATTAACATGCTTTATTGATGAATTAATCTTAACAAATACTCAACATGAGAACAAATTAAGCTTAACACACTCAGATGCAAACTCGACCATATCATACTAGAATGTTAAATTAAAACAGAGTGACCCAGAACATTAATGAGAAAATAAAATAGAAAGAGAAGTGAACCTTTGTATTGATGATTATGGATTTAAACTACAACCACTCAATGATCGAATAGCTCTCAACAGGACTTTTTGGACCACGAAAAACTCGAGCGAAAAATCTCAACTTGCAACCTCAATCGACCTTGCAAAACCGACAATTTGGTGGCTATTTTTGGAGCTTTTTTTTTTTGGGTTAATGATGGCTCAAAAGTGGTCAAGGGCTGGTGGCTTTGGGGTGGTGAAGCTGTTGTTTTTTTCGAAAGAAAGACGAAGAAAGAATGACACGAATATAATTTTTCTTAGCGTATAAGAAGCAAAAATATTTCTCTCCAAATCTCTCCTCTCTATTTTTTCCTTTCTCTTTTATCCTCTATTTATAGAAAAAATTTCGGAATTTTTCAGATTTTTTTTAAAATTTTTTAATGTTTTTTATTTTTTAATTAAAAAGAATTCCCACTTCCCATTTTTCTTCTTTTAAAAAAAAATAACAATTCCCTAATTTCCTTTACTTTTATTTTTTAATTTCCCATTTTTTTTACTTTTATTATATTGAAATTCCCACTTTTTTACTTTTCTTTTTTTATTTTCCATTATTTTACTTTTCTTTTTTTTAATTTCCACTTACGTTTAATTTTTTTAAAAGAATTTCAGCTACCTTTACTTTTATTTTTTAATTTCAACTTTCTTTTACTTTTCATTTTTGAAATTTCCAATATCTTTTACTTTTATTTTTTTAATTTTCCATTTTCTTTTACTTTTTATTAAATAATTTTCACCTACTTTTACTTTTACCTTTTTTTAATTCTATATTTCTACTTTTACTATTTATTTATTCCCATCTGATTTTATTTTTTTAAATCCAAGGGTCACTTAGACATTAAAAAATTGGATTATGAAATTGCGAAACATAATTTTGGAATTGGATCAATACTTCCAATTGAATAAGTATGAATAAAGGATCCATGGATGAAGATAAAAAGTTGATTTCTAATCGTAACTAAATCTTCAATTTCTTATTTGTAAAGAAGAAATTGAAGCAAAATAGCTATTAAACGATGACTTTGGTTTACTAGAGACATCAACATATTGTTTTAGCTCGGTGGAAACAAAATCCTTTTCCTCAGGATCCTATTAAATAGAAATAGAGAACGAAATAACTAGAAAGGTTCTTAGAATCCCCCTCTTCTAGAAGGATCATCTACAAAGCTATTCGTTTTATCTGTATTCATATATAAAAAAAGTATAACAAAGCTAAAAAATATATATTAAATTTCTGAAAATATTTACATAGTAGAAGGTGATAAAAATTTAAATATAGTAAAAATTAGGTGCTCACAGTGGCGAACGTGAAGACTTCAACTTGAAGACCGACAAATTTGGAGATTTCAACTTGAAGACTGACGGACTTGAAGACTTCAACTTGGAGACTTGGAGGGTTTAAAGTTTAAACATTTCAACTTGAAGAGCAGAAAACTTGAAGAACGGAGGACTTAAAGATTTGGTGAACATGAAGACATAGTAAATCCCTAAACTTCAGTGCAAATACTTGGTAGCATCTTAAAAGACTATAATCGCCCTATTGAAGACACTGGTTTATCATGAAGGCTTGCCCCCTCTAAGTCATATGAGATCCAAAGTTCAAAAGAAGAATGAAATTTCAGCCTGATTTTCAAGTGTTGTTTGAATGAATTACTTCCATCATACTTCATTTGGACAACGACTAGGGCAATATGTATCTTTTGAACTTATGCGACTGAACTCAGAATGAAACTCTAAGCTGCCTACGTACCTCGGTGAAGAGGATCAAGTCATACCGTAGTTTAGAATGGGTGATTTTTTTTAATTTTATTTTCTTATTATTTTTTTATTTTTTATGTCCTAACTTTTGCCTAGGCCTCCCCTTTAGAGGTTTTCAACCTAGAGGGCTTTTTATTTTTTTGGGCCATATACAGTTTAGACTCATGCATGCCGGAGTGTAGGAACATGTAGTTTAGGCTCATGCGTCGAGGAGCGTTGCAACTTCAATGATAATACTTCTTCAAAAACTTTCCATTGATAGGACCGATTCTCATGCCATCTCCATCAACCAGCTTTTAAGCCCCACTTGAGTAAGCTTCTTGTATGACATATGGCCCATCTCATTTTGAAGCGAACTTCCCTACCGGTTTATGGGAAGTAATAATGGGTCTTCGTATGGCAAGGACTTGATTTCCTACTTGAAAAGATCTCGGGCGAACTCTTTTTATTAAAGGCGCAAGACAATCGATCTTGATAACATTCAAGACTCTGTTGAGCTTCCAACCTCTTCTCATCAAGAGCCTCCAACTCTGCTAATCGAAGTCGAGCATTTTCTTCATCAGTGATCCATTCTTGAATAGCCAGTCTTAATGAAGGTATTTGACGCTCGAGTGGCAAGACAACTTCGACTCCATAAACGAGCGAATAATGAGTCGTTTGTGTTGGCGTGCGGTGAGTCGTCCTATATGCCAATAGAGCTTATTCCATACGGTCATTCCAATCTCGTTTAGATTTGGAGACGACTTTCTTTAACAAGTTGCATAGAGTTTTGTTGAATACCTCAGCTAGACCATTGGCGGCAACATTGTACATCGAAGAGTTATGTTGCTTGAAGCCAAATAGATCACAAATCTTGTTCATCAACCTATTATCGAATAGCTTTTCATTATCCGTTATTATGTAACGAGGAATGCCAAAGCGATAGATTATGTTTACTCGGATGAAACTTGTAATATTTTCCTTCTTTACCTCCTTAAGAGCAACAACTTCACCCAATTTTGAGAAGTAGTTAGTTGCAGCCAAGATGTATAGGTGCCCACCAGAGGACTTTGGTAGTGGTCCAACAACATCTAATCCCCAAGCGTCAAACGGGCATGATGCCACAGTCGGATGCAACACTTCAGGAGGTTGATGAATAAAATTCGCATGGAATTGACAAGCCTTGCATCTTCGAGCGTAGTCCAAGTAATCTTTTACCATCGTTGGCCAATAATATGCCATCATTTTTATATGGAAGTGGAGCTTTGGTCTAGACTGGTGTGACTAGCATACCCCAGAATGTGCCTCTTGCAAAGCTTGGAGTGCTTCTTCTTCCCCTAAGCATCGCACGAGTACTCCCTCAAATGACCTTATGTATAGAGTATCTTTGTAGTAAAGGAAGCGAGGTGCACGACGACGGATTTCAATCCTTCTCCTCGGATTTTCTGGAAGTATCCCATAGCATAAGTAGTCGATAATGGGTTGTCGCCATTCTTCTTTCTCAACTTCAGAAACAACGACAAGATGCTTGAGTTCATTTTCTTCACCTTCAGCCTTATTTGGCAGCGGTACTACCCATTTTTGGCAGACAGTAACTTGCGCTTGATCAGGCCGGGTAAACGACAAAGCTAGGGCAGCTAAAGCATCAGCCTTCTTATTTTCTTTCCTTGGCACATGCTGAATAGTCACATCACCGAGCCACCCCATTAATTTTTTAGCGTAATCATGATATGGGCGTAGTTCAGGCTTCTTGACCTCGTAACTACCTAGAAGCTGATTGACCACTAACTAAGAGTCACCAAAGACTTGCAATTGCAACCGCTTCATTTCGACAGCCATTTCAAGCCCAAGTATTAGTGCTTGATACTCAACAACATTGTTAGAGCAGAGTTGCGTCAACGTAAAAGAGTAGGGCAGAACTTCACCTTGAGAAGTGACAAATACTACACCAGCACCAGCTCCTCCGCGATGTGCAACACCATCAAAGTACATCTTCCATGGAGGCTGAACTTCAATAACCATTGCGTCCTTATCAGGTAGTTCGTCAGTTAGCTCCCAATCATCAGGTATATGGTGGTCTGCCAAGAAGTCCGCTAACGCTTGTCCTTTTATAGCCTTTTGAGAGATATACACGATTTCAAATTGTTGAAACTGGAGGTACCACCTTGGTAGTCGATCACTAAGGACATGTTTTGACATCACGAACTTGATGGGATTTGCTCTAGAAACCAAACGAACGACATGAGCTTGAAAGTAGTGCTTCAACTTTTGGATTGCGAAGACTAGCGCCAAACATAACTTTTCATATGTTTGGAAGATATCATAAACCATTGGACTATCCCTAGTTTTTCATCCCACATTATTGTCAAGAAAATCATTTGCTCATTCATGCTAGGCTTTTCTTGTTTGTTTAATTTGTTCATGAACCTTTATTCGATAATAATGCTATACATGAGATTAATCAAGAAAATGAACACATGTAAATCCATGAGTTAGATAGAAGTGAGGCGTCTTTTTTTTTATTTGAACTTTTTATTCGGATCAGGTTAGTGTTTGGGACGGGTTAGTCCGAAAAACAGATATATATGGGTGGGTCTTTCTAATAGGTTAGATGTTTTAATTTCGACCAATAAGAAGTTGCCACGTAGAATTTAAATAATTATTTTTTAAATTCAGCATTGACCGTCAAAGAGCATAAGTGAACCAAAAAGGTGAATGAAGGGGTATTTTTAGCCCAATAAGTGGCTATAGGGTATTTTTAGACCTCTTTCAATAATTCAGGAGAATTTTCGACCCTTCTCCGATTATTTAATCATGTTTAGATGATAAAAGAGTATGCAAAAGAATATGTTATGCTATTATTAATTGCTGTATAATCGGATGCGGATAAATTCCTTCATTTAGCAGTGCCCATAACGCTTTTCTCTACGTGTCATAAAGTTAGTGGTCTTCCACATCTGGTCCAACTAATTCGACTACCATACAATATACATGATGTAATTGGAATAAGAAATTCTCAGTCACTTTCTTTGCCAGAACTTCTTATTTTAATTTAGCCTTAGAATAATGAGTGAGAGAGAGATAGCAGAGGAAGAGCTTTTGGTTGGATAGAGCTTTACAACTCAACTAGTTCTCTAATCTCAAATTTTCACTTCTAATCCCTGCACACATTCATTGGGGGTATTCATATGCAAAACCAAAATCTTGGGATTAGGATAATCATTTGTACAAAATTAAAAGAACAAATAGTACAAAATATTGGGACAGGAGATTTTCGTACAATTCTATATTTCCAAGAATTATACCAGAGCATCTCCATATCCACATGAATGAGCATAAGAACACGGCTCTTTCATTTCCACATGAATGCAACCTTTGACATTTATATATTTGGATTATTTTTTTGATAAGGATATTCAACATACCTACTATATGCCATCTAAGCTAATTTAGTTTCTTTTGTTCCAAACTTCTGGGAACAAACAGTAACAAGATGGCTAGGCATAGAACCCAATGAAATCACAATAGCAAATGCATAAATGCTAGGTTTACAATAATAATGAACCTTGACATGTTAGCAATATCCGCTTCACAAGAAGCCGTCCAACTACAAACCAACTAAGGTGATTCATGGACAATGTACGAAATAGCACCGGCTGCTGTGTATGAAATTCAAATAGAATCTAAAAACTATTCGCGGATCCAAGAATAAAAAGCCGATGATTTTCTTGTACATTCTTGGTTCACATACAAACCATGCAAAAAGAGATGGCAATCACAGGTTTGGGGTTACCAGTTCACAACAATCAGGAGTACTGGTAGAATGATATGCTCTTATCGTCAGCTACACTGGCAAGCATACAAGACCTAACATCAGTCTTTGATGGTGGTCCAAACGCGACAGACCATACCTGGTCCGTGTGGTTGGTTAATGTCTGTGTAGCTGCTCTCATTTTAAGATCCCACAGCCTAACGGTCTTGTCACTTGAACCTGTTGCAATGGCTGCCCCATCTGGGGAGACATCCACACTCAAAACCCAACTCGCATGACCTGACAAAGATGTGAGCAAGGTTTTACCCTCAGCATCATACACATGCACATGACCATCATCTGATGCTGAGAAAAGTATCCTTGAATCATGGTGTGAAGGCGAAAACACAAGAGAGCGCACAGGCATGGAATGGCCTTCCAAGAAGTGGAGGAACTTCGCACGTGCTACATCGAAAACAGAGATAGTTCCATCAACTGAACCACAGGCAAGAAGTCTACCATCAGGATTCCATGCAACTGAGAGGACAAATTTCTTGTTGCCACTTTTCTCAGATGGTTGCGCGCCTCCTTGCCGCGGAATTGACAATGTGGCAATGAGTTGCCACTGAGTGGTATCCCATAGCTTGACTGACGAACTACCACCTCCGGCTGCTGCCAAAGTGCCACCCTGAAAAATGTGGAGAACCATAATGAGGCTGCCTAAAATCAATCATTAAAACATGAGTAGAAAAAAGTAAAGATATACAAAAATGTTTGCTGTATAAACCTAGAGAACCACATGACAATTAGAGTAAAAACATTAAAAAAAGGTTTGCTTTATAAACCTTGAGCACCACATGACAATTAATCAAGCAGCAAAGCAAACACAGAGAAAAAAGAATATCCTGATGTATGATGAACAAGAAATAAAGACAAAGGAGAGGGAAAATATGGAAATAGGATAAAAGAAAAATATTTTGCGAGTCCCATGTCAATCAAGGAAAAGAACCCAATCACGGTAGACATTGTAGGCCTCCCATTGTCAAAGGAAAAGAACCCAATCGTACGAGCATACTAAAACATAATCCCACATAATTCTGGATTTTACTTCAAGTACATAAGTTACGAAGATCACCACAATTCATTATCAAGAAATAATAAAATTCCATCGCCAACCAACTTACCTCTTCTCGTAGCAAAACCTAAAAGCACCTCATATCTAATTCGATAAATGAATCAAAAAAATAATTTATTTTAGTTCCATTCATGTTCACATAAAATATCGCATTTACCGCTATGATGCATTTTCTATCTGTCAGCTTCATTAACTGAAATCTTAAAAGCACTTATTTCCATTCCATAACGATGAAAATAAAGGAAAAAAACATAATGACATGCTGACTTCAGGTGTTCTAAAAGGAAGGTAGCAAAACATTCAACTACCAATTCAAATATTTTGATCTAGCTCAGTACAAGATTCCTATAGCAAAAGCAACATGGATGCATGCAAAGCTGTTAACTACTCAATCCACTAATGCCCATCTAATCACCGATTGGATCTGGTCGTCCCTAACACCAAGTTATTATCATCTTTATTTAACAAATCAGATAAAAAAATTCTGATTTCAGCAACTTAATACAGTCTGATTCTTGTGATCTTATATTAGTACTTTTACAAACTTCTTTTTATTATTTATTTGTTAAGGTATATAAATCGCATGACCTAAAGAAGCCTATCCCTAGAAAACTGAGTCTTAACTCTTAAGTAAATACAGAACACTACAAACTTGTCCCCGTGCCAAAATATAAGTGTATCAAACATCGCTGCTCATTTCTTACCTAAATACGAACTCCTGCGAAAATGATAAAGAGTTCACTCACTACCAAAGAAGCAAATACTACTTTCTCAACAAAAAAAAAGAAAGGAAAATGCAGTGACATTACACCGCTGCCAGTAAGAATTAAAGGCAGATATAAAATTCCTAAGAAGACCAGTTCAAATATGTGTCAAATCCCGCATCGGTTGTGCATGGATTATTTGGTTATGGTATATGGTCTTCGGCAATCTTCGCCTCATGAACTAGCTAGTGGGATAGAGTTAGACCCAAGGTACATTTTCTTATCAATATGTAGAATGAAAATAATAATTGAGATTCCATATTCAGTCATATTCAAGAAACAAGCTTCCAGTATTCTGCATCAGTATGCTAAATAAAGAGCTTGCATTTAAGCATAAACAGGTATAAGGATAAAAAGTTTAGTTAATTCCCCAATTTGCCCACATTTTTTAGATAAAGCTTGTATCTTTTTCATTTGGTATATCTCTATAAATCATCTACTACGCAAAACAACATTGCATTACAGCACAGCCATTCGATTTATTTATTTATTTATTTGAAAAAAAGGAAATTGCTTGCTTACATCGGGACTAAATTGCAATTGCCAGACTTCAGAAGGAGGAGCTTCGAGAGTGGCGATGGTGTTATTAGTATCAACCTCAAACACTCTAATGAAACTATCTATCGAAGCAGACGCCGCGATCCTGCGATTCGGATGAGCAGTGACTGATACAACGCCGAGGCAATGACCGGTGTTTGTCTGAAGGCAAGTGAATTTGGTTGGGTCCCATATCCTGACTGTTTCGTCAAGTCCTCCGGTGAGAAGTAACGCCGGTTTATCGCCAGTCGACCGGACCCACGCCGCCGTCCAAAGTGAGTCATCGTGCGCGTTCTGGATACTGTCTAGTGAAGCTAATTTCATGGTGATTTTGGTAATGGTTAAACCCTAGGAGATTGAAGTGAATGTCTCTGTTTGTCACTTTCGCTTACTGAGAGTGAAAAGGGAGATTTTCTCCTGTTTTGCAGGCAAGTCCTTCATGTTTCAATAACTACAGTATAGTCTCTTATTTTACTTCCTTCTCTCGGGGGAATTAAAAAAAAAAAAGGTGAAATAACTTGATTTACGACTATTAGTTGAAAACTAGTTATAATTTTAAAAGTAATCGAAATTTAGTTATTTTTTTTTATGTAAAATAAAATTTGAATAAAATTACTTCTAAAAATCTAAAAAAATTCCAGTATAATATGCTGAATTTCGAATTGTTTACATATGAGATTCCAGCATAATATGCTGAAATCCATGTGATAGAGTTACAACACAATATGCTGGAAGTTTAATTATGCTAAAAAATTTCGTGTTTTCGCTAGGCTACCTTTGTCCAGATTTTATCTCCGCCTTAAATAGTGGTTACTTTTTAATAATATTGCAAACACAAGGTATTTTGCAATAATCACCCGTAAAATGGCTATGCCATGCTATTGTGACGACTCAATTGGCAGTCATATGCGGCCCTATATGCTTCAGTCCATTGGGTTCGACCAATATTATACAAAAGCCCAAACACCACTTCTTCAGTGTACTGGCCCGACTCAAAATATAATAGTCTAATAGCTTGTTTGGCCAAGCTGGAAAAATCAGTTTATTTTGAGAAGTATTTTTTTTTTCAAAAGTATTTTTTTCAAAACTACTTTTGGTGAGAAACAATTTGTGTTTGATTAATTAATTTAAAAAGTACTTCTAAGCAGCAATTAGTGTTTGGCCAAGTTTTTAAAAAGTGCTTCTAAGTATATTTTTCTTAAAAGTGCTTCTCAAAAAAGTGTTTCTAGAAAGAAGCTATTTTTTTCTGCTTCTCCAAAACTGCTTCTGCTTTCCTCAAAAATACTTTTTTTCTCCTAAAAACTTGGCCAAATACTTCAAA
This sequence comes from Nicotiana tomentosiformis, assembly GCF_000390325.3. Classification (NCBI taxonomy): domain Eukaryota; kingdom Viridiplantae; phylum Streptophyta; class Magnoliopsida; order Solanales; family Solanaceae; genus Nicotiana; species Nicotiana tomentosiformis. The sequence continues at coordinate 1,466,113 of NC_090818.1, read as the reverse complement.
TTTGAAAGGAAAAAAACACAAAAAAGTGTTAGGAGAAGCTTAGCCAAACAAGTTATAAATCTTCTGGTTGATTTATGCAAATATCTCTTTTCTAAGCCACCATTTAGAACTTGTCGCTATCTAGTCTAATGTTTGCTCATATATTCCTCAACCTTACATATAAAATATTAGATTATTGTTAATGACACAGTTTAGGTGTACATAAACTGTTCAATTGGAACTTGGCTAAGATGAGGTGCCAAGGTAAAATTTCGTGTCAAGTTAGAGGGGCGGGTTGTATATGTATTTGGCCTTTGAACTATTCTAATATTAATAGAAAATCATGTAAGAATTAAAGTTGATAAAATAAACTCAAAGAGATAAGAAAAAATATGGGTGAAGCAAACCATGTAATATCAAAATAATCGATGTCTAATTCATTAACCCAATTGGCTGAAAATTACTGCACTGGCTCTCTGTTAAAGATTCCATTTTTGTAGTACTCTTTATCTTCAGCACAAAATTAGATACTTTTCAAGGTGCAATAACTTATAAAATTTTAGGCGCAAGTCTAACATTTCTCCTAAGATTTTCACTTTGTTCAAAAGAGAAACTGGCTAAAATTTAAAAGCCGAATTTCTGATTTTAAACACATGCGAAGTTTCAAACCCTACTTTATTAGTACGAAAATTGAACATATAGAAAATACGAACTTGTTTGTAAAAGGCCAAAAGTGCAAGAGCAATATGTTATTTAAGTATACAAGGACCTAGTGTTAGTCTGCCACTCCACTTTAAAATTTTGATTAGTTTATATAGTAAGAGAGACAACTAAAATAGGACTAAAAAAGTGGACTATGTTATAAGAAAAATCAAATTATGGTGGATGTCTACTCTTCCTCCATGATCTTTTCAAATGCTTAATGACATATTCAATGACATATTTCTATGCTTAATGACATATTCAATGACATATTTTTCTTCACTTTTCATGCCTATATAAAGGTCTTGTAATAGATAGAAAAATACACACAATTGAAGAACAAAATCTCTTCCTTCTCTCTATCTCCATTTCTTGTTCATGTTTTACTAAATTATTTTTATTTCATAACAACATGTCTTGTTCATGTTTTACTAAGTTGCTTTTATTTTATAACACGTTATCAGCACGATTTGCTATTTTATCTATACTTCCTACAAAAGATAACAGAATTGTAGACTTAGCTTCGTTGAGGTCTTGACTTTTGTTAGTGTGTTATATAGAATTCATCCTTTAATAGATTTTATGTTTTGGGACTTTTCTTATACCACACTTATATGGCCATCAAACAGTAAGAATTGCCCTCTACGATCATTCTAAGCGTACAAACAAGGTATGCACATTTCTAATAAATAAGTCAGATGAGGTATGTACACCTAGTATAAATTATAATTATGGTTTATAATTAGTATACTCCTTCTGTCATGTTCTCACCTTTAACTCCCGTTTTAGTTACTTGGTGATACATGATGGTGGAAAGATCAACATACCAAGTAATTTTTCTAGAATTAATACTTTTCAATTGGACAATATCAGTTGATTGACTAGCTATATTTACTACAAAATCATGCTTGTGTTTTAAAACTAATTCATGAAAGTGTGTTAGGTTGTCGCTTACATGATGATATCCTCTAAATGTATTTTCTATAATTTTATATAGTTTAGATAAATTGATCCTCTCTAAAAGGTTTTGTTAAGTTAGGCACCTATTTAACATAAAAACTATAGCTTTCATTGTTTGGGTGATTTCTCTGCGGAAAGTATTGGATTACTTTATTTCACCAAACTTATTAAACACAGCGATCAAAATGCAACACATGTAATTTGGTTTCTATTTGAGCTAATGTCATCTCGCGGAATTGTTCATATGATAATTAAATACATGTGCTTCACACTTATAATATGAGGTTGTATTTATTCTTTTACCAACTAATTTTATAGGTTTCTTTTAGTATGTGAAATATTTGAGCATATCACATGTACGCAACCCATTCATACTTTCATATCTTTGCGTTAAATTTATGTGCAGTGTTTAGTAAAAATATTTTTTTCAATTGTATCTAGTGAAATAAAGAACTGGAAAGGCATGTCTTTATTTGCTACATCTCTTATATGACAAAGATAATATTCCAACGTATATATATGTTCTGACCTTTTAATACTATGATAGATAACTATTAAGGTAATTTAATAATAATATTTTTACCATAACATGATGTATTTTATTGAAAGCAAAATTGGCATATATCCTAACTAGCATTTTTGTTGCAGAGGAACTGTTTCAAGATTGAAATAGTTATATATGTCTTCTTGAAAGTTAATTTACTTATGCCTATAATTATGAAGTAATAATATTTTAAAGGCTCGAGTGCGAGTCCTAGTGAATTTTGGCCTATTATGCCAAAGATTGAGGGTAAGACGATGGGTTCAAGTCCCAACGCACTATGTTGATGAAAAGACGTTGGATTCAAGTTCCAACGCATTATGGCCTAGCATGCCTTTATATGGGTAAGACATTGGGTTTGAGTCCTAATGCACTATATTGATAATAATAATAACTAAATAAAAAATAATATAATTTTCATGAAAAAGCATGAAGCTTGTCCCACTTGATTTGCTTCATTTTTGAAGTGAATGTGATAGCAGTGCATGATAAGTCTAAATAAAGACAAGTGGTTGACCAATGAATGTGGGCGTGCGAAAGGCCAAAATAATAATAGTTATCACTATGGTAATTATAAAAAGGGAGAAATTCTTTGAAGAGAATATGACTTGTGATAAACATTGAGATTGCATACTCATTCCTGAAAGTGAATATGAAAATATATATATATATATATATATATATATATATATATATATATATATATATATATGATAAAGATTATGCATAATAATGTATTTGTGCATAGTTGGATAAATAATAACTCACCTCTAAGGGAGGTTTGAGACAAAGAAAGATAATGAATATTATTGTGTAGTTACATGAATATATCATTGGTCGCATGCATATGATGCGCCAAAAATATTAGTTACAGATACAGAAGGCGCAATCGGAGCACTAATTCCGCTGCTTGAGGAAGTATGTGAGAGGATCGATGTTAGTAGTGATCTTTATTGTCCGATTTGCTTTCTTAGTGCTGACACCCTCGTATGCCGATCAACCAATGAAGCGGCAGAAGAACCTATTTGACAGTAATCTAGAAAGAACTTCAGAAAAAGACTTGAAAGTAAGGAACGAAGTGCTCGACCGAGGTGACTCCGCCGTGGGAAGAGCCGCTTCCTTCTTGCCGCCTTGCTCCCTCCTGACATCTATTGGGAGGGAACCTCCTGTCTTTTCGCCTGAGGCTTTCGGACAACCCCTCTCACGGTTAAAAAAGTGGTTAACTATCTCGAAAAAATCCATATCGTCCATCCGAAAAACGTGTCTCAATTACAGCCAACTCCCCCTCCCCTGTCTCTTTCCCTATCGAAAAACCAGCCCTACTTATTTTGTTCTACAAATGCTAACCAAGTGACACACTGGGGCCATGGGTCATGAAAGAGGTTGACCCCCATCCTCCTTAACTATGTATGGCTAATGAACTCCTCGCTTTAGTCCGTTCTTTTCCTTCTTTGGGCTCGGGTCGATAGTAGCCGTGGTAGTAATGCCCCGGAGCCCAGTTACCAACCCGAGGCGCCGATCGGCTTTCCCTTATTTCGACCGGAGAATCTAACGGAACGACCTCTCGATCTACTTACTGCAGCCCAGGAAGAAAAACGTCATCTAGGCGTTCCCTGTTGCTCCGATCTCCCCTACGCCTAGGACGTATGAAGTCAACGGCAAAATTACTCTTCATTCGTTGTATGGACCTCAACTGGCTCTACCTGAGAACATAACGAAAGAAATTTATATATATATAAGATGATCCGTGATTTCACGACACTCTGAAGAATCATGACAGATTTGTTCGGGAGGAAAAAAAGAAGGATTCGAGGTTGGTTGAGATGCTCCTTCTGTGGCTGATAATGGGGAGCGGCAGCTGGACAGATCGATTTGGATATGGAGGTCTTATCCGGTCGATGGACGTCTCATTTGATCCTGGTTTTGTCAATGATGGAGATTCAGAGATAGGGACAGGTACTAGGGGGGAAAACTAGTGGAGTTATTGCTTTCAAGGTTCTTACGCATTGGAACAAATGAAGTGAAGTTTTTCAAAAGACCTTAGCTAAAGATGGAGAGTTCGGGTCCGCTTCCCCTTACTAATGGAAATGATGAACGGATAGACTCCGTAGCCCTGGGATCAATAAGGGGGAACAAAGAGATTGAGTAGTTGGTGGGACCGATGAAATAGGAAAGATGGCTGACACCGAAACGAGGGAACTATTTGGTGCCCTTTCGCCTTGCTGGGCTCTTGTTGACAGACATAAGAAGTGGGATTAAGAATAGGGGAAGAGCAGCTCTACTCATACTTCTGCTTATGGAAAGACATAAGAAGGACCCTATAAAACATGCAAGATCTCTTAGTAAGCCCTTGTTGGCATATCAGGTGCCATTGAACACAGTCCAGGGAAAGCATCTATCTATAGTGATAGTGATCCATCGCCTTGACTTGAGTCTCCACCACATCTATTTCCTGCCCTCTTGTAGCGGTTGGTTAGGCTAGGCCGGTTAGAACCTCTCCGCAGTTCTCGATTCTGATTGAACTAGGGGTTCTGCCTGAAAGTCTCTCCATAAAAAATAATACAGTCAATCCATTTTTGCCATTGGAGAGGCACCATCAGCCCTATCACCACTAATCCTAGGTTATCAGGGGACGCTAGGCATCGGAATTCAAAAAGTTCTCTTTTTTTTGTCAGCGGATTTCGCTCATCAAGTTCCTATATTTCCGTCATTTCCGGAAAGTGCACGGACAGCCACTTGCTATATCTACTAACGCTTCATCCTAACCAACTATACCCGAGGCGAAAGCAGCTCTCTCGGAAGTCAGTTTTCTCGCCTTCCCGCTGCGCTAAATAACTTGGCCTGGGTATTCAAATAAAGGGGAGCACCTTGCTATCATGAAAACGCCAGCTGTTACCATAGTAGCTGCATGAATCACATGTTCGTTCTGTGACTCTCCATATTTTCAAAATTTCAAACCGCTACGCCCCAGCAAGAAAACGGATGCGCTAGCTGGCTGCTTCTTTGCCATGCGCTTTGCTTCGCTTTATTTTATAGAAGAAAGAGACCAAATGAGAGTGAAAGGCTAAGCCATCTTCCTATCAAGGTTAAGGAGTCAACTGAGCATCTCAGCGGCGGGATTGTTTGTCATGCCTTATGAAAGTTATTAAAAGCAAAATTAAAGCAAGAAATTATTTTGCTTGTGATGATTTTGAACATGATAATTATTATGATATGATTCTCTTTGTGAAGGAGAGATTCATTATATGGATGGTGTAACAAAAGATCTTGTAGTACAAAAGTAGTTAAGAGCTCTGAAAGAACTAATTTGTTACTACCCGGATGAATGAAATTGTTCATGACATTAATATTGTAGTAAGTCTCAAAAAAAATATTTTAATTTACAAATATATTAGCCAAAGTGGTTGGCATATTGAGACTATAAATGAAAAGAAGATTGAATATCTTTATATTACTATAATCATACCGGGTAAATATGAAAGATTACTTGACTTTTCTTCTATTTGTACTACACAAGTATAAGCATGATGATGCATTCACAAGCCACAAGTAAACTAGAGGTTTACTGAAATAAATATTAGTTGGCATGACCGGTTGACCATCTCGGTTCAATTATGATGCGAAAAAAAAATTAATTGAGAATTACATTGGCATATATTGAAGAAATATAAGATTCTTCAAGAATTCTCTAGTGCTGCTTATTTTTATGATATACCAGTTAAGGTTGTGATTGAATCCCTTGATTTCTGGAACGAATAAAAGGTGATAAATATATGGGCCCAATCACCTTCCATGTGGACCGTTTACTATTATATGATTTTAATAGATGCATCTATTATATGATCACATGTGCATTTGTTATCAACTTGTAGTTTGGCTTTTGCAAGATTCATTGCTCAAATTATTAGAACACCGTTCCAGAATATAAATTATGATGATTTATCTTGATAATACTGGTTTAAATTCAAGTTGGTTTAGCAGAAATTGTATGGCTCCAATTAGATCTAAACCATTGGTTATGAGAATAAAATTGCCAAAATAAAATTTGGCATGTGATGTATTATTTAATATACAACAGCACTTGTACGTATCTAGCCAAGTTATGATAAGTTCTCCCTATCACAATCAGTTTAGGGTCAGGAACCAAATAATTTTCATCTAGAAATATGAATGTGCTATATGATTTAATTGTTCCACCACAATACACAAAGATGGATCCCCAAATAAGGCTAGGGATATGTGTTGGTGATCCCAACAATAGGGGGAAAAAATGGGCAGCTGAAAAAATAATGCATGTAATGAATTATTATGAGTACATCGAGATCCTCGTACGAGAAAATGTGAACTTGAAGCTCAAGTGATAATTCATTTGCAAAATATTGCCAGGCGTATTTGCTGACCCAAAGCTAAATGTCATATTCAGCTGCTAATGCTCCAAATAAAATAAAGTTCATAATGAATAGAGTCCATGGCATGCATAAAGCATAATAGACTAATCGGTTCCAAAGATAAAACTCCTTGAAGAAGGAGAGGAGCAAATGTTCAAGATGGTCATAATAAGGAGGCAAGTGCTCTAGAAGAGCACCACCACATAACACTTCATAAGACCTCATGGGAGAGGCTCAGGTACCTAAAAATAATAAGATAAAGAGATCTCAATAAGTTATGTCTTATTGGGTAATAGTAGAACCGATATAAAATGATCGTCGGCGATATTGTTAATTTAATGTAACGCTCAATATTATTTATATTGACGAGGAGCTTGAGCTCAAATCTGTCATGAAATTTGGACAGATAAATAATTGGCCAAATAAAAATTACGCAATAAAAATTGCTTTCACATGAAAATATGAAGTTGGACGGATAGTCCCAACACTTGAAAGTATAAAGCCAGTGGAGGTATAAATGTGTTCTTATGTGGAAAAAAAAGGGTCAAGTCGATAGACATAACGACGACTTGTGTCACAAGAAGATTTGTATATATCCTGGCATTGATTATATAGAGACATGTTCTCCTGTGGTGGATGTCGCCATTTCAGGTTTTAATCTAGCAATACAAGAAAAACGTGATATGCGTATAATAAAAATCATTGAAGGATTTAAATTGTTCTGAAGCATATTAAGGTTTCCAAGAAATTTATTAAATAAAGCTTCAAAAATTCTTATACGGATTGAAATAATCAGGGCGCATGTGATATAATTGCCTGAGTGAGTACCTGTTGAAAGAAGGGTACAAGAATGATTCAATTTGTCCTTATGTCTTTATAAAAAGATCTGGATCTAAATTTGTTATAATCACCGTGTATGTTGATGATTTAAATATCATTGGAACTCCTGGGGAGCTTCCTAAAGCAGTAGAGCTTCCTAAAGTAGTAGACTATTTAAAGAAAGAATTTGAAATGAAAGATCTTGGAAAGATAAAATTTTGTCTTGGTCTACAAATTGAGTATATGAAAGATGGAATTTTTGTCCATCAATCAACATACACTAAAATGATTTTAAAGCGATTTTATATGGATAAAGCACATCCATTCCGACCTCATAAAAATAATGAAGAGCTTCTTGGTCCCAACGTACTATATCTTAGTGCAATCGGTGCACTATCTTTCTAATATTACAAGGCCTGACATAACTTTTTCAGTTAATGTCTTAATAAGATATAGCTCTGCTCCTACAAGGAGACATTGGAATGGAATCAAACACATATTGCAGTATCTAAAAGGGACTATCGGTATGTGATTATTTTATGGCAATGATTACAGTCCTGATCTTGTTGGTTATGCCGATGCTGGGTATTTATATGACCCACAAAATGTTCGATCTCAAACAGGCTATGTGTTTACATATGGAGGCACTGCCATATCTTGGCGATCGACTAAGCAATCAATCGTGGCTACTTCATCTAATCATGCTGAGATAATTGCTATTCATGAAGCAAGTCGAGAATGTGTATGGTTGAGGTCTATAATACACCTTATTCGAGACAAATATGGTTTGAAGTGTAACAAACTACCCATAATTTTGTATGAAGACAATGCAGCATGCATAACCCAGTTGAAGGAAGGATTCATAAAAGGGGATAGGACAAAACACATTTTACCAAAGTTATTTTTCACACATGATATTCAAAAGAATGATGATATCAATGTGCATCATATCCATTCAAGTGATAATATGGTTGATTTGTTCATCAAATCTCTACCGACGTCAACCTTCAAGAAACTAGTGTACAAGATTGGGATACGAAGGCTCAAGGATATGAATTGATGCTCTCATCAGGGGGAGTTAGTACGCGTTGTACTCTTTTTTTCTTACAAGGTTTTGTCCCAATGGGTTTTCCTTGCAAGGTTTTTAACGAGGCAACCAAAAGACGTATTTCTAAACATGTGTACTCTTTTTCCTTTACTAGAATTTTTTTCCCACAGGGTTTTTTCCTAATAAGGTTTTAACGAGGCACGTTATCTATGGACATCCAAGGGGGAGTATTATAAGAAAAATCAAATTATGGTGGATGTCTACTCTTCCTCCATGATCTTTTCAAATGCTTAATGACATATTCAATGAAATATTTCTATGCTTAATGACATATTCAATGACATATTTTCTTCACTTTTCATGCCTATATAAAAGCCTTGTAATAGATAGGAAAATACACACAATTGAAGAAGAAAATCTCTTCCTTCTCTCTATCTCCATTTCTTGTTCATGTTTTACTAAATTGCTTTTATTTCATAACAACATGTCTTGTTCATATTTTACTAAGTTGCTTTTATTTTATAACAGACTACTCCTTTTCTTATATATATACTAGGGCATTTGTGGGAAATTGTTGTGCGCAAGATAGCTTTATTATTTAGTTAGACTATGAAAAAATAATAGAAAGTAGTTCTCATAGAATATAAGGGTCACCAAACTATATAGAGAACCAAGTTCTCTATCAGTTCCACTAAAACACACGCACACTACAGTAAGTAAATGACAAGAGAATTTTTACGTGGAAAATTCCCAACTTAACGGGATTAAAAACCACGACCTACCCTTGTAGGATTTCAACTTCACTACTGAGAAACTTTTAAATTACAACCTATGCAACCTAGGAATTAACCTCTTAATCCCTCACTAACTTGTAATACTCTATTACAAGCCACTTTGTAATAACTCTATTACAAAGACTTTACAACTCGATTAACTCTAGCCAAGATTCAAATACAAAGGTTTAAGGTTTACAAAGGGTTTCCTACAGAATACTTCTAAACAATCTAAGTAGGAATTACAAGTAAAGAACTTTAACAAAGGTGCAACACAACTAAGGACATGTAATGACTCAATACATGAAACTGGTCCTTCGTTATGTTGTTCTTTGTTCTTGATGCCCTTGAGAATCACTTCCAAGATTGGCACAGACTTGAGAGAAAATGCTTGATCAATTCTTGAATGGTCAAGTGATTTGTTTTACCTTCCTTGATGTTAATAATGCATTTGTGACATCACTACGATGATGTAAGCAAGGTAGGTAAAAGTCACTTCCCATAAAGTTGACTGTTGCACTATTTCTGCACTGTAACGTGTGCAGGCAACAACTTTACAGCTGGGGTAGTTGACTTGTGCAGTATCCTTGGAAAACGGTAGCTATATGTTCCCTCTATTGTTCCTTTGACTCTAAAGAGTTGAACCATATCCCAAGCTGGAACCTTTTGATCTTAAGGTCTTGAGAATGTGTAATAGGTTCCTTATCTGGTTCTTGACAGTAAGTTTGTTAGATCATCAAAACATAATATGGATATACATATAGCCTATCAATTTCCCCCTTTTTGATGATGACAAACTTATAATTCAAGTCCCCCCTTAAGAACCAGTATTTCCTGAATTCCCCTTGAATCTGTTACCCAACCTGTTCCCCCGAATTATTTTTCCCCATTTTGGCATCATAAAAAGATTAGTAAGAGACTTATAGCAAAAAGAAGTCTAGCTTGAGTTAACTCATGCCACTTGTGTGCACACAACATGACTAAAAACATAGCATAAAAAGCAAGACATACACAACAGACGGATGAAACTTCTATTAATTTTTGGAAATTAAGCAGGGAGCAGTTCTATTGTTACCAACACATCCATAAAATAAAAACAGCAAAAACATAAGTACCAGTCATAAATATCATCAGAACTAAAACAAAGGACAAACACTAGAATTTGATTCTGGAAAGGGAACACGTTCTAGGGAGCACTGGAAGGGGAAGGCTTAGATGAAGAGGTAAGGTTTTTAAGAAGGATGTCCATTCGAGCATTAGCTGACATCTGCTCATTGAGCAGTTTCTCCTTCAGGTCCTTAACCTGTTTCCTGAGGTCGGCATTTTCTTTGGTCAAACGGGCAACCTCTGTGCTGTGAGAGCTGCGGGAACCATTTGAAGAGGTCGGCATAGAAACTTTGAACTTCCTTCTCATACACCTTTGGAGAATCACTGGTGATCAAATGTGTCCACTGTTGAAACTCACAAATTTCAACCAGCTGTCTCATACCAGCCTCCTCCAAAATGTCAGGGGCAAATGTGCGGCCCCATAGCACCTTTTAATTCCTCAACTTCTCTTTCCCAGCACTCCTTGGATCACCAACTTTGGCCTTCTTTGAGGAACCAGGTTCCTCACCAATATCAGCTTTTCTCTTAGCAGACTTGCGAATATTCTTTCCTTTTTCATCAGACTTCACAGACTTTTCACCCAATTCTTCCATCACCCTGGCAGCAGACTCTTCTACCAACTTATCACCAGATTCTTTCACCACATTTTCACTAGCGACAACATCATCAGACTTGTTCAGACTTTCAGCAGACACAGAAGATCCCCTTTTAGGCTTGGGGAGACCATGCTTCTGTGAGCGCTTTCTAGTCAAGGAACAAGGTTCCTCTTCTACTTCATCATCCATATTTACAACTAGCACTGTCTTTTCGTTCACAACTTTCCCATCTTTCACTAATTTCCTTCTCCTTGACTTAGCTTGGCTGTTCTTAAGCGCAGACTCAAGAGCCTCCTTCCTTTGCAACCTTGTAGTAGGTCGCTTAGGAGTAGACTCTTGAGAAACCATTGGTCTATGCCTAGTCAAGCTAGCAATTGGCATATCATCATAATCCTCTTCACTTTCCCTAACTACTTCTTCAGAATCAGATCTCATCTCAGGTATGACCATAGACAAAGGCTCAGCATCGAAATGAGGTGAGGGAGCGGGATCAGTACTAACCTGGGTTCTTTTGAAGAACAGTGAGTTTCATCCCAAGTAGGAGCATAGCGCTCCTTTTGTGCGGAGGAATCAGGTCCCTCAGGAAGTTCCCCAGTAGTACTGTCTGGTGCCAAATTTTTGACAGGTACCGGTTCCCTTCCTTCGACCTCTGTACCATTATCTTCCCCCTGAAACTCAGACACACCCTCATAACCTCCAATCAAACTTCCCTCAGCAGTGATTGAAAGCATATTTTCTATAGCTTCCTGTTCTTATAACTCCAAAGTAACTTCAGAAGGAATAAGAGGATCATTACCTTTAGGATCCAAGCCCGGGGCTGCCATTATCGACATCACTGGTATGACCCACATCTTGTTCTTTAGCAGAAATTTCTTCCACTGGTAGACTAGAAATTTCTTGATTTTCTTCTCTATCCACCGTGTCTTCGTCAACCATCTTTTTCGATGAGGTAGAAGTAGAGGTCACAACCACAAATTTCCTGGGAGTCGATATTTTGCGAATCCGATGAGAACCAGAACTAGAATGGGTTGGAGAGGAAGTAGAGGGTGGTTGTGACTCTAGCTTAGGGTTTGGACTAGTCAGAACAGAGAGTGTGGGCTCTATCACTGGTGTTTTAATGGATGAGGACACAATGGAGACGATACTTGGAACATTTTGTGTTTCCTGATTGTCAGACATAGTGGAGTGTAGTTAGTTGAAGAAGAGAGTTTGAAGAAGGGAAAATGGGAATTTTGGATTCGTGATATGAACAGTTCTGAAAGTGACTGTGAATGGATTTATTTGAGAGGAGTTAGAGACTGATTGGGTATCAATTTTGGGTATTCGGGTCACTTCATAAAGGGTGAGATGCTTTGATTCAAGAAGCAAAAAGAAACTGACAATATAATGACGTGGCACCGTTTCAACCGTTTAAAAAACTATGCATAAGAGTACAGAGGAGCTACTAACCTGTGTCAAAGGAACCAGGTTCCCTGACAGAGTTTGAAAATGTAAGCCTCATCCTTTGACCAACGTGCAATGCATTAGCTACTTGTTTGTTCTGTAGTCGTCATGCGTGTCTACCTGTAACGATATAGAGGTGAGTTAAACTTTGCGAGAAAATACTTTTTAGCTATTTTGCATATACATTTCTTTCATAGCCAATCATTGAGGGACCAGGTCCCTAGCTAGACTTCATCAACCCTAGTGCCAAGCGATTCTTTTCAAAGTGCTCTCTCCTCCATGCTTTGGTGAAGATATCTGTAATTTGATCTTCTGTGCTGCAAAACTTCATGCAGATGAGCCCTTTCTCAACATTATCTCGAAATTTTCTAGTTGTTGCTTGATCCACAGCAGTTGAGCACAACAAGAGGCAGCTGCCACATACTCAGCTTCAACATCTGAAAGGGCTACTGAGTTTTGTTTTCTTGTGCCCCATGAGATTAGACACGAACCCAGAAAATGTGCCAATACCAGAAGTGCTTTTCCTATCCACCAGATAACCAGCACAGTCAGCATCAACATACCCTATTAAGTCAAAGTTATCTCCTGAGGGGTAGTAGAGAACCAAGTCCTGTGTTCCTTTGAAATACCTCAGAATTCTCTTTGCAGCCTTCAGATGAGACTCCTTTGGATTGGATTGAAACATGGCACAGAGTCCCACACAGAAAATAATGTCTGGTCTACTTGCTGTGAGATACAGAAGTGACCCAATAATGCCTCTATACATAGTCTCATTTACAGGAGAACCAGGTCCATCCATATCCAGGCAAGTGGTAGTGACAATAGGTGTATCAATGATCTTTGAACTCTCCATCTCAAATCTCTTCAGAAGCTCTTTGATGTACTTTTGCTGACTTATCATTGTGCCCTTAGAAGTTTGCCTGACTTGCAAACCCAAGAAAAAATTCAATTCTCCCATCATGCTCATTTCAAATTCGCTTCCCATGAGCATTGCAAACTCTTCACACAGAGAATCATTTATTGCACCAAAGCTGATGTAGTCAACATAAACTTGCACAATGAGCAAGTTCCTCCGGCGTTTCTTTAGAAATAGAGTGTTGTCAATTTTCCCTCTTTTAAAGCCATTTTCTAGAAGAAACTTGGAAAACCTTTTCATACCATGCACGAGGAGCCTGCTTCAATTCATATAATACCTTGTTAAGTTTAAACACGTGCTCGGAATGCTCATGGCACTCGAAACCAGGAGGTTGCTTGACGAAGACTTCTTCTTTAGAAAGCCATTCAGAAAAGCACTTTTGACATCCATTTGGAACAATTTGAATTCCATATGAGATGCAAAGGCAATAAAATTATAAGAAGACATAAGAAGGTTTGAAGAAAATTGTGAGAGTGCACATTTTTCCAGTGAAGAAGATGAAGTAGCTGGACATTAGACAATGAAAAAATATACTAAAAGAAAGGCAATAAATGGTGAAGTAAGAAGTGGAGCACGTGGAGAACGAAAGGACCCATGTGGTCCACTTTCAATGGGTCTTGTAGTAATATAATAATGAGTCCAGATTCTAAAAATATCCATGTATGAAATAACTAAAACACCCTTGGTCGTCCAAGGAACCTTTGCTTATTAATATGTTTATATATATATATATATATATATATATATATATATATATATATATATATATATATATATATATATATATATATATGTGTGTGTGTGTGGATGGTGAGACCCTCAAGAGCTTTGGCATTTGGCTATAAAAGGAAGAGAATTAATCCGAAATAATAGATAATGAAGCATGCAAACTTTTCCTTTGAGTTTAATATTAATATATATAAAGAAATATACTTTTTCTAAATACAACCAGATTTGGGTAGATTGGACTTGGATTTGAGTTTTTCTTGTCATCAAACCAAAGAAATTTAATAAAGTTGGCTACCAACCCAAAGTAATTTTCCTTAGGCACATGCCTATTACTTTGGCTATTGAATAAGATGGACCCCATCAATCTCCCCCTCCAGTCTCATTCATCTAGAGGAGGTAGCACTGTCTTCTAGGTTGAGTGCATGCCGACAAGTTCTTTGCATAGCTCGAACTTGTCTCTTGGTACCACCTTGGTCAAAATATCAGCAGGATTTTCACTCGTGTGAATTTTTTTGACCTGTAAAGATTCATTCTCCACCTGCTCACGAATCCAATGATATTTTACATCTATATGATTTGTTCTTGCATGGTACATGAAGTTCTTTCTCAAGTCTATTGTACTTTGACTGTCACAATAGACGACATACTCCTTTTGATGCAATTCCAGCTCTTGAAGAAACTGCTTGAGCCATACCATCTCCTTGCCAGCTTCTGTAGCGGCAATGTACTCTGCTTCAGTTGTTTAAAATGCAACACACTTCTGCAATTTAGACTGCCATGATATAGCTCCCCCTGAAAATATAAACAAATATCCAGTAGTGGATTTTCTGTTATCAATGTCACCTACCTTATCAACATCTGTATAGCCCTTCAAGATTGGATGAGATCCTCCAAAGCACAAATAATCTGAAGGACTTGGCCCAAGCACAACAAATTCTGTGTTGTGCTGGGCCCAGGTTCTACTCGTTCACATAAATACTATTCACTATCGGTAGTACTATACTCGGTGAAAAATAAAAATGTCCGGAGTAAAGTATGAGGTAGAAAAATATAACGGAGATAGCGGTTTCTCAACATGGCAAAAAAGGATGAAGGATATGCTCATCCAACAATGATTACACAAGGTACTAGATGGTGATGCCAAAAAGACTGATACCATGAAAGTTGAGGATTGAGCTGACTTAGATGAAAGGATTGCTAGTGCAATCAAGCTGCACTTATCAGATGATATGGTAAATAACATGATTGATGAAGACACAACATGTGACATTTGGACAAAGTTGGAAAGCTTATACATGTCCAAAACACTGACAAATAAATTGTACCTGAAGAAGCAGCTATACGCCCTACACATGGGTGAAGGTACAAATTTTTTGTCACATATAAATATGTTTAACGGACTAATCACACAGCTCGCCAATCTCGGAGTAAAAATCGAGAAAGAAGATAAAGCCATCTTGCTGTTGAACTCATTGCCATATTTCATACGATAATTTGGCAACAACCATCCTGCACGGTAAGACTATCATTGAGTTGAAAGATGTCACATCGGCTCTTCTACTCAATGAGAAGATGAGAAAGAAGCCTGAAAATCAAGGACAAGCTCTCATCACAGAAGGTAGAGGCAGAAGTTATCAAAGGAGTTCGAGCAACTATGGTAGATCCGGAGCTCGTGGAAAGTCTAAGAACCGATCCAAATCAAGAGCCAGAAATTGCTACAATTGTGATCAACTAGGTCACTTCAAAAGAGATTGCCCAAATCTAAGGAAGGGCAAATGTGAAAGCAGTGGCCAGAAGAATGACGACAACACAGTCGCCATGGTGCAAAACAATGACAATGTTGTCCTCTGTATAAATGAAGAAGATGAATGCATGCACTTATCAGGTCCAAAGTCAGAATGGGTGGTTGATATAGCAGCATCTTACCATGCCACACCGGTAAGAGATCTTTTTTACAGATATGTAGCAGGTGATTTCGGCCTTGTGAGAATGGGTAACACAAGTTACTCAAAGATTGTGGGGAATGGTGACATTTGTATCAAGACAAATGTCGGATGCACATTAGTTCTGAAGGACGTGCGACATGTACCTGATTTGCGGATGAACTTGAACTCGGAAATTGCTTTAGACCGAGATGGATACGAGAACTATTTTGCAAATCAAAAGTGGAGACTCGCCAAGGGATCATTGGTGATTGCAAAGGGAGTTGCTCATGGCACGTTGTACAGGACAAATGCAGAAATATGCCAAGGTGAATTGAACACGGCACAAGATGAGATTTCTGCAGATTTGTGGCACAAAAGAATGGGCCATATGAGCGAGAAGGGATTGCAGATTCTTGCCAAGAAATCACCCACTTCTTAAGCCAAAGTTACAACGGTAAAACCCTGTGACTACTGTTTATTTGTTAAGCAACATAGAGTCTCATTTCAGACATCGTCTGAAAGAAAATTGAATATACTTGATTTGGTATATTCTGATATTTGTGATCCAATGGAAATTGAATCGATGGGCGGTAACAAATATTTTGTTACTTTTATTGATGATGCTTCACAAAAATTATGGGTTTATATTTTGAAAACCAAAGATCAGGTGTTTCAAGTTTTCCAGAAGTTTCATGCTATGGTGGAAATGGAGACAGGCCAAAAGCTAAAGCGTCTCCGAAGTGACAATGGAGGTGAGTACACTTCAAGGGAATTTGAAGAGTACTGTTCGAGCCATGGTATTAGACATGAAAATATAGTTCTTGAAACCCCATAACACAATGGCGTAGCCGAAAGGATGAACCGCACCAATGTGGAGAAGGTGAGAAGCATGCTCAGAATGGCTAAACTGCCTAAGTCATTCTAGGGTGAATCAGTTCAGACAACATGTTACCTGATCAATAGGAGTCCATCAGTTCTGTTGGCGTTTGACATCCTAGAGAGAGTTTGGACCAATAAGGAGGTGTCCTACTTGCATGTGAAGATGTTCGATTGTAGAGCTTTTGCACATGTACCAAAGGAGCAGAGAACAAAGTTGGATGATAAATATGTTCCTTGCATATTCAGCGGATATGGAGATGAAGAATTCGGATACAGATTGTGGGATCCTGTAAAGAAGAAGGTCATCAGAAGCAAAGATGTAGTCTTCTGAGAAAGTGAAGTTGGAATTGCCGATGATATGCCAGTGCAGGCCAAAAATGGTATAATTCCTAACCTTGTTACTATTCCTTCTACTTCTAACAATCCCACAAGTGCAGAAAGTAGGACCGATGAGCTTGCTGAGCAGGGGGAGCAACCTGATAAGGTTATTGAGTAGAAGGAGCAACTTAATGATGGTGTCGAGCAAGTGGAGCACCCCACTCAGGAAGAAGAACAACCTCAAACTCTTAGGAGATTAGAGAGGCCAAGGGTAGAGTCATGTAGGTACCCTTCCACAGAGTATGTCCTCATCAGTGATGAAGGGGAGCCAGAAAGTCTTAAGAAGGTGTTGTCCCATCCAGAAAAGAACCAGTGGATGAAAGCCATGCTAGAGGAGATGGAATCTCTACAGAAAAATGGCATGTATAAGCTGGTTGAACTTCCAAAGGGAAAAAAACCACTCAAATGCAAATGGGTCTTTAAACTCAAGAAAAATGGAAATGGCAAGCTTGTCAGATACAAAACTCGATTGGTGGTAAAAGGCTTCGAGTAGAAGAAAGGTATTGATTTTGATGAAATTTTCTCACCTATTGTCAAAATGACTTCTATTCGAACAATCTTGAGCTTAGCAGCTGGCCTAGATCTTGAAGTGGAGCAGTTGGACATGAAAACTCCATTTCTTCACGGAGATTTGGAAGAGGAGATCTATATGGAGCAGCCAGAAGGATTTGAAGTAGTTTAAAGGAAACACATGGTGTGCAAACTGAATAAGAGTCTTTATGGGTTGAAGCAGGCACCAAGGCAGTTGTAGCACCCCGAAAAATATTTGAAGTACTTAAAAGCTATTAAGAAAGTTGATGTGCGCTAATTATATTATTTTGTGTGCAAACGAGGACTATTAATATGATGAATATCAATTGGAGGTCATAATAAGTGTACGAGATATATTATAAGTGATGTGGGGTATAAGGAGAGCCCTAAGTCTACGTCAAGTTAGAAATTACATTATGGACCAAAGTTCTAAATGAGTACGCATAAGACCAAACTTTGGATGAGCATATTTATATTTATATAAGGATTTATATGATGGACAACCTATAAAATAAAAGATCTTCGAGTCTAATTTCTAACGCTTCAAACCGTTTGTCATTTGGACATTCCTACAAGAAGTTATGAACAAATTACCAAAGGCTGGTGGAGGAGCCTACGGATGCGAAGCATCCGAGGCCGCGTCCGAAAGAGAGGCTGGCAGTGAAGTGCTGCCATAGCCTAACCCAATTCTACCAAACCCTAACCCATTTTTTCAAGTAAAGATAGAGTGAAATAGAATTAGTTAATGTTTGCAACCACTAACAACACATGAAGCATAAGAACTTAATACATATCAACCAACCATTTATATATATATATATATATATATATATATATATATATATATATATATTCAATGGTAAACATCCATTAATATTACACCCATCTAGGGTCCACAACCTTAGTAGTTAAAACTAGTAGAATCTAATGTGATAAATAAAGTCATAAAGCTTACAAAGATAAAAGATTCTTTCTTCAAAAGTCTCCAAAACAATTGTGCATTCAATGATCTAAAAGTAGCCTCTTTTTCTGACTCAATACCCCCACAAAACCCCTAGTAAATCTATTTATAGTGGACTAAAAGTCGGGGTTAAGATTTGATAAAAATGCCCTCACAGAGCCTTCTGCGACCGCATAATGGTCGCAGACCATGTATGCGGTCCGCATAGTTGACAATTACATCGCAAAATTTCAGATATTTAAGCCCAGATTTCCACCGCATTTCCATTATGCGGTCTGCATATCAGTTATGCGACCACATTTTCCATCGCAGAAGTGCTACGCAGTTTCTTCAGAAGTGCTGTGAGGTGCCAATGGGAGTCTTAAATGTTGTGCGATATGCCCACAATGCATCATCTAGCTTCCTTGACTAGTCGGTCCTGTTTGCATTGACAGTTTTTACTAGGATGTTTTTAATCTCCATGTTGGAAACTTCAACCTGACCACTTGACTGAGGATGATAAGGTGTGGCCACCTTGTGCTTTACGCCATACTTTTCGAGCAGCCGGATGAAAGCCTTATTGCAAAAATGAGAGCCACCATCACTAAGGATGGCCCTGGGAGTACCAAACCGCGTGAATATGTTCTTCTTCAAGAATGCGGTCACACTCCTTGCCTCATTGTTGGGCAAGGCGATTGCCTTGACCTACTTGGAGACGTAGTCCACAACCACCAAGATATATGTCATGCCATAAGATATCACGAAGGAACCCATGAAATCGATCCCCCACACATCAAAGATCTTAACCTCCATTACAAAATTCATAGGCATCTCATGCCTTTTAGAAATTGACCCTTGTCTTTGACATTGATCACAATCCTTGACCATTTGATTTGCATCATGGTAGATCGATGGCCAATAGTAGCCACATTCGAGCACTTTTGCCGCCGTCCGGTTTTCTCCATGATGGCCCCCAACCGGGGAGTAATGGCATGCTTTGAGAATTGGCATTACCTCATCTTACGGAACGCACCGCCGAATGATGTTGTCGGCACAAATATGGAACAAAAAGGGCTCCTCCCAATTGTATTGCCAACACTCCCGCAAGAACTTTTTCTTTTGATAAGCTTTCAATCCATCGGGAACAAGGTCACTAACCAAGAAGTTAGCAATATCGGCATACCAAGGAGCGAATGTGCCAGACAATGCCAATATGTGCTCATCTAGAAAGGCATCATTGATTTCAAGGTTCTCTTTTGGCCTCCCTGATTCTTCAAGCCTAGATAGGTGGCCGCAGCTTGATTTTCTGTCCCTTTTCGATCCTTGACTTCAAAGTCAAACTCTTGCAACAAAAGGACCCACCGAATCAATCTAGGTTTGGCATCTTTCATCACCATAATATAGCGAAGAGCAGCATTATCGGTGTAAACTACCACTTTGGACCCCAACAAATAGGCCTGAAATTTTTCAAAAGCATAGACAATGTCAAAGAAGTTCTTGCTCAGTCACAGTATAATTCATTTGAGCACCATTGAGTGTCTTGCTTGCATAGTAGACAGGGTGAAGGATTTTGTTATGCCGTTGACCAAGCACCGCCCCAATAGCGACACCACTGGCGTCACACATGAGTTCAAATGGAAAGGACCAATCGGATGTGACAATAATAGGTGTCGTGGTGAGCTTTTCTTTCAATTCTTCAAAAGCTTTGAGACACTTCTCATAAAATAAAAACTTTGCATCTTTTTCAAGGAGCTTGCACATGGGATTTGAAATTTTTAAGAAGTCTTTGATAAAACACCTATAGAAGCCGGCGTGCCCCAAAAAGCTCCGGGCACCTTTTACTGAAGTGAGTGGAGGAAGCTTGGAAATGATTTCAATCTTTGCTCGGTCAACCTCTATGCCTTGTTTGGAAATTTTGTGGCCCAAAACAATGCCCTCGTCCACCATGAAGTGTCACTTCTCCCAATTTAGTACAAGGTTTGTTTCTTCGCATCTTTTGAGCACTTGTTTAAGGTTGTCAAGACAATGCTCAAAGGAATCACCCATTACAGAGAAGTCATCCATAAATACCTCTAGAAAGTCTTCTACCATGTCCGAGATGATTGACATCATGCATCGTTGAAAGGTAGCTGTGGCATTGCATAGCCCAAATGGCATACGGCTAAAGGCAAAAGTCCCATATGGGCATGTGAATGTTGTCTTATCTTGAACTTCCAAGGCGATATTGATTTGGTTGTAGTCGGAATATCCATACAAGAAGCAATAGAATGACCTTTCCGCTAGCCGATCAAGCATTTGATCAATAAAAGGCATAGGAAAATGGTCTTTGCATGTGGCACTGTTGAGCTTCCGGTAATCCATGCAAACTCTCCATCCGGTCATAGTCCTAGGAATTGGTGCTAGAGCTTTTGGTACCTCTTTTACCTTTTCATTTACCCCTTCATGGTTCGCTTCTTGTACTTTCACTTCTTTTGGGAGCTTTTCAACTTCAACAACAATTGTCACCTCAACTTGTGCCTCAACCTCTTGTTCAAGATCGTCCACTTCAACCATTTGTTCATTCCCTCCTTGAAGTACTTTCCCGCTTCGAGTTGTGATTGCCATACAATGAGAAGTCGGGCCACTCCCATTATCTTTTGGGTTTGCAATTGTGTCACTTGGGAGTGCACCCTTTTGCTTTGGATTTTTCTCTCTTGACAGGTCTCTCATTTGCATTTCTAAATTTTTTATGGATGTGGTGTGTGACCCCACAAGTTCGGCCATATTCTTCATTGAAGTGTCGTTTCTTTCTTGATTTTTCAATACTCCTTCAAGCATGTTCTCCAATTTGGACTCACTTGAAGAACCTTCCTTCCAATGCGAAGAGTTAGAGTATTTCCCCTTTGGTGGAACATAGGGGTTTGAACTCCAGTTTGCATAGTTGTTGTTGTTGTTGCTCCAATTACCTTGACTTGAACTACCTTGATCATTTTGCCATTGTTGATGGCCTTGCCCTTGCGGGTTAGGCCTCCATTGATTTTGTTGTCCGGGACCTCGGTAGGATTGTCTTTGGTAACCACTTTGAGAATTATGGACATAGTTTGCTTCCTCGCAATTTTCATTTGACAAGGGTTGCACATCTTCCACAACATTTACCTTTTTTGTTTGGCTTTCAGTGAACATCTTGGTTAACACATTAATGTTGGTGGCAAGCCCGACAATTACTTGATCTCTCTCTTGGTTCTCCTTAATCATGTTGGTCAAGGAGGGAGTACCGTATGCAATTCCACCGGTGGTATCTTCCGAGTACCAAGCTTGATTGTGTTCTGCCATCTTGTTGAGAATTTGTGCGACCCTTGTGAATGTTTTGTCCATAAAAGATCTATCCGCCGCATTTTTTGTGATGGATTGGTTCAACGGATCCAAACCCATGTAAAACTTCTCCAACAAGATTGTGTCCGGAAAATAATGATTCGACGACCTCACTAGGTATAACTTGAATCGATCCCATTCCTCATATAGGTGTTCCCCCGGTAGTTGCTTGAACAAGAAAATTTTATCTCTGAGCTCGGATTTCTTGCTTTGTGGGAATCATTTGGCTAGGAAAGCACGGACTAGTTCAGGGCAAGAGTGAATGGAATGAGGTGATAGATTTTGGATCCATTTCCTTGCCTCTCCAGCTAGTGAGTACTTGAATACCCTCAGTCTTAGGGCATCATCTGACACGTTGTTCTGTTTGTGCATCGCACACACACCCAAGAATTTTCTAAGATGTTGAGTCGGATCATCATCGGTAGAATTCCTGAAAACCCCTCTACTTTAAGCATTAGGATCAAACCATGTTCCACCTTGAAGGTAGCAGCATCAACTCGCGGAGGGACAATGGTATTTGTATCCTCGATGTACTCATCTATATCCGCAAAATGATTCTCTTCTTCCTCATACTCGGCCATGTTTACCTAGCACACCAAGAAAATCAAGCAAAGTGTGATGGAATAGAAAAAGACGTAAAGTAAAGCACACACTAAATAGTAATTTCAAAACCGTATTCCCCGGCAACGGTGCCAAAATTTGATACGCTCAAATTACACCTAAATAAATGGTGTGAGGCGGTCGATGCAAATATAATAACCCAACTAGGTTGGGGTCGAATCCCACATGGAATAGATGGGAAACGATTACTTGAATAGTGTGAAACTTGACTTAGGTCGTAATTCTATAAATGTTAGCTTGAAAATGGTGTTGTAATTATGTGTAGTAAAGAAGACGATTGTATTGTAAGAATGTATTTAATTCGATTAAGGAAACCAAGATTGTGTCCCCATCGATGGAATGTAATGCTATCCGTATTGATATGATATATTTCTAATGGAAAGTCCTTTGATATGCAGATGGTTTCTAAGTGACTATCCAATATTTCCTAATAGTTGGGTAATATCTTCTCTTTAAGATTTTTCCAAATATAAAAG
The DNA here is from genome assembly GCF_000390325.3 of Nicotiana tomentosiformis. Taxonomy (NCBI): domain Eukaryota; kingdom Viridiplantae; phylum Streptophyta; class Magnoliopsida; order Solanales; family Solanaceae; genus Nicotiana; species Nicotiana tomentosiformis. The sequence continues at coordinate 1,443,011 of NC_090818.1, read as the reverse complement.
AGTTGCAATTAAAAATAACCAATTTATGCCAAATAAAACCCACTTATTCCTAGGCGATTCTATTAAATAAGGTTTAAAACCTTGAGTTTTTGATATTCAATTCTACCAAACCCTAACCCACTTTTCCAAGTAAAGATAGAGTGAAATGGAATTAGTTAATGTTTGCAACCACTAACAACACATGAAGCATAAATACTGAATAAATATCAACCAACCATTATATATATATTCAATGGTAAACACCCATTAACATTACACCCATCTAGGGTCCATAACCTTAGTAGTTAAAACTAGCTACTCATACTAGAATCTAAGAACAAAGCGATAAATAAAGACATAAAGCTTACAAAGATACAACATTCTTTCTTCAAAAGTCTCCAAAATAATGGTGCATTCAATGCTCTAAAAGTAGCCTTTTTTTCTGACTCAATACCCCACAAAATTTTTAGTAAATCTATTTATAGTGGACTAAAAGTCGGGGTCAAGATTTGATAAAAATGCCCTAACAGAGCCCTTCTGCGACCGCATAATGGTCGCAGACCATGTACGCGGTCCGCATTGTTGACAATTGCATCGCAAAATTACAGATATTCAAGCCAAGATTTCCACCGCATTTCCATTATACGGTCTGCATATCAGTTATGTGACCGCATTTTTCATCGCAGAAGTGCTACGCAGATTCTTCAGTTGCAATTATGTGGTCATTATGAGATTGCAAAAGTGTTATGCGACCGCATAATGGACTGCACATTCTTCTCTTCAGTTGATCAAAAATCTGCTTCAGTTTGCAGTGAGTATGCGATCGCATATTACTTCTGCGATCACATACTTACAGCATTCCTGCCCTTTTGTGGCCTTTTGACTTCTTTTTCATATTTTTGGGTTTTCAAGTCTCATGCACTATAAAACACCAAAACTTCATAAGAATTAACTAAAAATGCATTGAAAGACGAGCTAAAGTCTATGTAATTGGTATCAAAAGTGCCGAAATTCTACGGCACATCATAAAACAGTGTCAATAATGACCAAAGACACATTCCCAAAAGAAAAAAAAAACTTTCTTGATCATTCGAAATGGGAATATTACAGGATGAGGGACATGAACCTTAATTATACTAGACACTAGGTTTCCTCTGAGCATGATAGGTTATCGCCATTATTACGTCATACGTAATATAAGTGACACATAAGAAATAAAGTGCCACGTGAAAGTACGAGTTGAGGATAGACGAAGCATGCCATATGTAAAATATGAGCATGACAACCTCGAGATGATGAATGTGATACAAATAAAATTCAATCTCTAATTATGCATACCAAGGTATGTGAGGATAAAGTATGTGAACTTAAATGGGTAAGCATGAAAATATTAAGGCATGAGATGCACAAAAGGCATAATCTTGGAGGTTATAAGAAGCAATATAGGTTGTTAGAGAAGGATAAAAAAAATGACGTGGAATGATAATCTTGAGTTTTTCTTGTCGAGGTATGTCTTATTTTATTCTGTTGAAATGATGAAACTTTGAGAATTTCCAAGAATTATCTCAATGTAACTCTATATGTGCCCGATATTGAAAGAGCAGTTAACTTGTGAGTGAACGAATCCTTATGATTCAAGAAGAATAAATATAGAAATGGCTCATTGGCTAAGTTAAAGTTGTTGAAAAGTTATACATATAAGATGTACGACGTAAGTCTCAAAACAATAATTGAAAATGGTTATGGTACGGATTTGGAGATTGAGAAGTTAAAAGAATTCTAAGACAACATGATAATGTGTCATAAATCCCTACTTGAATGGGTATGGACAGGGTCAACAATACCATGAAGAATGGAAAAATATGCAAGTATATATTTATCGTATGAAACGTGTTGATATAAATATGTGGTATTAGCTACGACCAAAAGAGTTCACATTGTGATGAAGACATGAGGTAATAAGACCCAACATGCATTCCATCTTTATCATAAGTATTAGCCTATTCGGTGGGATACCATTAAAATAAAGTTTCATGAAAGGACTTAAGAGCAAGAAATATAATTTCGGAGATATATACTACGGAATCTCATATTATATATATATATATATATATATATATATATATATATATATATATATATATATATATATATATATATATATATATATGCGGCTTGAGAACATGACGGTGGCATAAAGATAGTATGTGTAATTCTAATATGTAGCATTGTGAAGATGGTATATGTTGTGAAAAGTTATATAATGATATATGGATTTAGCCTAAGAGAGTCGCACTTGTTCAGCATATTTAAGCATGAGATGAGAGGCGCAAGGTAGCCAAACTTGCTAGAACTGTATTATAGCATAGATTGAAAGGTGAAATATTAGAAGAGATTTCAACGGTAGAGTGAAGATGAAAAAGTGAAGTGCTAACTATAAAGATGTCGTAAGGGCGGAAAATAATGGCCCTTAGCAATATATATTACAGCTAGTAGCGACGAGACACTTGGATACGAAAACGAACAAAGAAAGTTTCTATGAGTATAACCAATCTATCCTATTGTCAGAATAATGAGCATTTCGACATAATGATGAAATAAAAGTCAATGTACGATGAAAGATTGAAGCGATAAAACATAGATTTCTAATTGGAAAGGATAAATAGCCTACTGTAGTGGGTGAACAAATTGATTGTCAATGAAAAGTTTTATGTGAGGTAGAAGTTTAATAATGACTTCGAGTGGCAAGTAAGAGTTTGAATTGGGTTTACTCTTAAGCAGGGGAGCATGTAAATGGTTCGAGAAAATTTATCCGAAATTTTAGTTAACTCTTTGAGTGGTAGGTAAGAGTTTCAAATTTTATTTGCTCCTAAGTGGGGGAGCGTCTGAGTAAGCAGATGTCACCTTTAAAGTGATGGTTTATTTAAAAAAAAAGAAAATAAAAGAGGAAGGGTTATAGTTACTAAAAACAAGATGAATAAGGTATTATCAGTAACCTTTATGATCAGAAGGGTACAATTTTCATGAAATGCTTGTACGACAATTACAAACTCATTACGAGCAATAGTTACGATGTTATGCATCAGGGATGTTGAAAGTTATGTGATAGTCAAGGATTTAATAGTCAACGCCAATGTATTCCTATAACTTTGGGGACATATGCGATTTGAATTAAATTCATGTGTTAGCGGAGAATAAGGAAGTACTTTGAATTGTACGCGGGATTAAGTGGAATAAGAGGATATTTTAATATGTTCTCACCTTGCACGGAATAAAATAGAAAGGGGTAATGCAATGCTTATTCTTAAATGAGAAGAGACTTCTATACAAAAATAAAGTATGTCAGTAAAAAGCACGGGTTTAAAGAAGAGAACTAATATTAAAAGGGTGCAAGTACCATCGTGGTAACGATGACTCTTGACTATTGAAAGTTTACGGGCTATGGTAGCATGTCTATGGTGCGCATAAAAATATATGCAATCCTAAATTTTTGGTAGAAAAATATCACAAGATACTCAATGGTATCAAGAAATTGGTAAAAGTTAAGAAATAAAACTAATACACGGATGTCGAGTAGGTGGCAAACTAGTGTCATGAACTCAAATGAAGTGAGTTGAATTATTTTTAGAGAAAACTTGTTGGTAACAATAGTTATCAAGTTATGGATCTAACATGGGCTCTAAAGGTATGAGCGAAAGTGGGGGTATGAAATTATCATATGATGGATAAATCTGAGATAAATATCTTATTAGTCTTTGGAAGGCACAGAAGAACATTCCAGAATAATTTTAACAATTATAGGACATCAAGAGTCCTAAGTGGAAAAAAAAATCATGTATGGAAACAAGAATCGTGAAAGGCAACAGATTTATTTGAAAGGATTCGTTATAAGAAAATTTTGAGACTACGAGTCGTAATGAACAAGTTTTGCAGATACCAAGTGGCAATATAACTTCGATCTCATAAACTATGAGATATTGCCTTGAGAAAGCTAAGAAATTAAGGGGGCGTGAAAATAAGTTATTATTTATTAAGGAAGTCCAATCACAAAGATTTTTAATTTATTTGAAGATACTTTTCAGGTACAACTTGACGTATGCATGACTAAAGAAAATGCAGGCATGTATAACAGTGATATGGGAGCTATGTATAGTCGCAATTATTGATATTGAATGGTATTCATATATGTTACAAGTTAAAAGGTTTAAAGATATACATTTGATGAACTTATGGTATATGTACGGCCGAGTGAGGTCAAGATGGTGCATATATTATGTATTGTTGGTTGTTGAGCGATATTGTTATTGGTGCCCATGTGGGGGCTTATTTTGGACAGGTTAAATTTTATGGATAGTCCTAGTTATAGGGGAAACTCTGCCGAAATTTTTAAGAATTTGTAAAGATAGCCAAATTTTGAGGGCCATAAGTAAGTAGAGATTTTGGAAAGAAAGTACAAGACCCATGTAGTCATAAGTGCCTATGCATAATGGTTGGAGTAAAAGGATGGTAACTATATTCTTAGAAGTTATCCATAAAATATTCGAGGACGAATGTTCTTAAGTGGGGAAGAATGTAGTACCCCGGAAATGTTTTGAAGTACTTAAGCGCTATTAAGAAAGTTGCGCTAATTATATTATTTTGTATGCAAACGAGGACTATTAATATGATGGATATCAATTGGAGGTGATAATAAGTGTACGAGACATATTATAAGTGATGTGGGGTATAAGGAGAGCCCTAAGTCTATGTCAAGTTGAAAATTATATTATAGACCAAAGTTCCAAATGAGTACGCATAAGACCAAACTTTGGATGAGCATATTTATATTTATATAAGGATTTATATGATGGAAAACCTATAAAATGAAAGATCTTCGAGTCTAGTTTCTAACACTTCAAACCGTTTGTCATTTGGACATTCCTACAAGAAGTTATGAACAAATTACCAAAGGCTGGCGGAGGAGCCTGCAGATGCGAAGCATCCGAGGCCACGTCCGAAAGAGAGACTGGCAGTGAAGTGCTGCCATAGCGTCCAGGTCTGCATCCGAGCTTCAAAAAGAAGTGAAGTAGGGATGCGAAGCATCCAGGTCCGCATCCGAAACCCAGAAATCTGGGCCTATAAATACAAGGTAGGGGGAGAAAAATATTTTGAGTATTTGGGGATTAGGGTTCTTGAGGTGAAGGTGCGATTTTGAGCTCAAATCAAGTCCAATCAACCAAGGTAAGTTGTTAATGATGTTTTTGGTTGATTAGTACTCAATATGCATGAGTTCTAACATCATTCTTATATCCAAATACTAGATTTCTTCATCAAATCCTCAAGAACACAAAAATCATCAAAGTTGTGATTTTTCAAGATTGATCTACTAAAGGTGATTCCAATGCTTCAAACTCATTTATTATGAGTAGTTAGAAGTATTTAAAGCATTTGTTACAAGTTTTAATAGTTGAAAGATTGGATTATAAAACTCTAGTTCATGGCATGAATAGTACTTTTGAGAAAATAAGAGAGAAGATGAATGGTAATCTTGACGATGCAATTTATGAATACAATGAACCTATGGAAATAATTGTTAGCAAAAGATGGAAGTGATCAACTAAGTAATCACCCGAATTGTATATTTTACAAGTGTTGATTATGGAAGCAATGAATAGTAACTTGGTGGCAATGGACAATTGATGTAGTATCATTAATGACTTCGAATGGGTATTAAAACATAAGAATGAAGTTGAATGGTCTAGCATATAAAACTATTTGGCGATTTGAGTTGTTGGAGGCTTGTAGCCAACTTATGAGCCATATATGGAAGTTGATCAATATCTTAGGTCATATTCTGATGTAATTAGGATATCTAATTGTAGATATCGACTTGCTGGTGATGTTGAGCATTTTAATCAATATTGGAATGATGGAGGAGGATTGAAAGCTTGTGAACATTAATAAAGTAAAAGCGAGGTAAGTTGATTAAAACTTACTCTTCTTGAGAGACTTTCTCTAAAAGCATGTTTCAAGTTAATACTTAAGTTATTTGCAAATTTGCTTTCGTGCTTGTGGGAACAAATAAGTACGGATGTCTCCATGTACTAGAATATTATGTTGCATACGTAGTGTCATGCCGTTTTATAAAATTTATTTTAAATCTTGTTGGCAAAGTGAC